>NC_089231.1:38164494-39401479 GCF_963924675.1 Phocoena phocoena
CCCACCGACAGACTAAGTGATAAAGAAGATGTGGTACAAATATACAATGGAATATTACTCAGCCATAAAGCGGAATGAAATTGGGTCATTTGTAGAGACGTGGATGGATCTAGAGACTGTCATACAGAGTAAGTCAAAAAGAGAAAAACAAATATTGTATATTAACGCGTATATGTGGAACCCAGAAAAATGGTACAGATGAACCGGTTTGCAGGACGGAAATTGAAACACAGATGTAGAGAACAAATGTACGGACACTAAAGGGGGAAAGCAGTGGAGGATGGGGATGGTGGTGTGACGAACTGGGAGATTGGCCTTAACATGTATACACTGATGTGTATGAAATGGATGATTAATAAGAACCTGCTGTATTAAAAAAAAGTCTAATAAACTCTACAAATACAACATGTTTTCGCACTTACACTGTTCCTAGTGCCCTTAATGCAGGCCCCAATCTCTCCTGGCAGTGGGGAAATGAGGGGTGGTTTGTGGCATTCGGCAACAATTTACCCCACAGATAAATACACCCACGTTGACATTTTCAAAGCCTGGCTCAGAAAAAAAGTCCATTTTCCCCCTGAAGCATTAAGAGAAAATGTGTATGATTATTATCTGTCTTAAAAAAGAAATAGGGAAAGAAAGAGGGAGGAGGAAAGGGAATACAGCTGAACTGACACCAAGAAACTCACCATTTTATTCTGCACAATTGAACTTCATTAGTCATAGAAAATCAGAGATGGAAGAGACCTATTCGGTCACCCCATCTATCCCTCTGAAAGCACTAAAAGCTTTCAAATGAGACAGAAATCGGAGGTCCTGATTGCTGATGGTCATTAAAGATGTTTTTGTGAAGAAAAATGTTAACCTTTGTGTCCCTGTCATTACACTTTGGATGGTGACAGGCTGCCTTCACCAGGGTGCCCTGGCTCTGGGGTTGGAGGTCATCAACGCTTAGCGTGCATGCCGCTAAGTGGCTTCATCAGGGACCCCTATTAGATAACCACCACTTGCTGGTTGAGAGGGCCAGCTTCCCTGCTCCTGCTCTGCTCTCCCTGCATGAGAAAAGGAACACAGCTTCCCCTCCAAAGGCACCACTTTTCACAGGATGTCATCCTGCCTTCACTAACTCACAATGTGTTCCCCTCTGCTAAGCCCTCACGGCCTGTTGACAGAGCACCTGCTCTTTCAGGATGTGCCAGGTCTTTGTACCCCTTCCTCCAACGAGAGTCCCCACTTTTTATTTTAGAGAGTTGTCCTTCTCCCACTCCAGGTGACTCTCGTGGGCAGAACCCTATTTTCCAGTTCATAAGAGTGGTCCCATGCCCCAAGCCCGCCTACCCTAGTAGTTCAACAAACTGACTACAATTTCTGACCAGGAAAGAGCAGATGACCCAAGCTACTCCAACATGGGTCATTCTCTGGAATTTTATATATCAACTCTGAGGAAAAGGTGCTTTCTCTTCCCTCTGATGTTGCTAAATTGGCATGATATATAGCTGAAATTGCAGTGGCCACCCCAGTGCATGGCAATAGCCCCTCAGATCAGGATAGAATGAGGAAAGCACTTGAAAGTAGACAGAGAGAATTGTGTGCATCTCATGAGTCCCTAAGGACAGCCACCCCTGTTTTCCAAGTTTGGGGATCCAATAAATTAAGCTTCTTCACTTAAGCTACTTTGAGCTTGTTTTTTTCCCCAGAAATCCATGGAGTCTTGACTACTAAATGTCCACCACATTTCTGCCATTCTGTGCTTATTTAAGGACAGCTCCCACTGGGGGCCAGAAACCATGCTTTCTTCTTCTTTTCAGTGCCACAGACTGAGCCCCACCTCATAGGTTATTAGTAAGTAGTAGACCACTGGATTGTATCCAAATATCTTTGCCAATAAGAACTAGCTTTTATTTTTCTTCCCTGCAGGGGCTGCTGGTAACTGAGAAGCATCACGAGTCATACCCCCAACTCATTGGTTGGTGACACCCCAAGAAAGGCAATTTAATCCTTCCCAGGATATGCATTCTCTTCTAAGGATATAATAAACATGGCTGGACCGACTGAAGTGTCTCTCAGCCCAGCTGGTCACTCCTGGCTGACCCCCCTTCTCCAGGATACCTCGTGTTCTGGCATTTCATTCAGGGTTTGGCTTTGCACTTTACATATGTGTGATTATCACACTTGTGTGAATACCACATGATGTGAATATCACACCAACCTTCTTGTCACATTTTCCGTCTGTTGTGGATCAGGCCCCGTTTGGAAACCTGCTCTTCAAGGCCATGGACAGAGTTTAGTGGAGGAACCTTTTCATAAAAGCCAAGGAGACATGTGGCATCAGCAAACCTTCAGCCCAAAGGCTGAAGGTAACAAGAAAAATTAGTCTTACTAACATAAGAAATAACTGAAGTTAAGACCTTAAACAAAATCATGAAATGTGTATGCCCTCTCCCTCCCCTGTGGCATCACCCTGTCTACATCCCTTCTCTGGTGTCCCATCCTCCAAAGACATCTCCTTCCTTTCATCTCCTAAGGACTTCCAAAACCTTTATGTGGCCAACCTCAGATAGGCATCAAGATCATTCATTATGTAATGAATTCCAATATTTTTCATCATCCCACGGATGAGATGTATGTTTTGTGTTTGATATTTAATAATGAGTCACTGAATCTAATAATAATAATAATGGCAACAAACACTTGTATAGCACTTTCTAAATGCCAGACACTGTTCTAACTGTTTTACAGAGATCAACCTATGTAATCTTCACAATAAACCTTAAAGAGAGAGCTAATATTATCGTCAGCAGTGAAGTTAGGTCATTCGTTCCCATCCGTATGACTGATAAACAACAGTGCTAGGATTGCTTTTTGCCAAGTAGATATATGCAGTCAATGAAATTAGAAAGATGCATTATTTTAAACTGGGATCAACTGAGGTACTGGCAGTTTGGGAACAAGCCAAAGAGGAAAAAAGGGAAATGGAAGTTGGAAACATAAGTCAGAATGGGCAGATGATTGGGGCTCACCTTGTAGAAGTGAGTAACAAGAGGGAATTTGAACAGGAAGCTGGACACTAAGAAGTCTGGATACCCATGCAACAAGTCATTTGGAGGGAGGTCAGCAGACCCTGCCCTAAGGGAGTAGCACAGGAGTCAGAGGTACCTCACAGGTGCAGTGGCCTCAACTGGCCCCAGGAAGAATGGCCCAGAGCAAGGAACAGATACCCTGAGCAGGGCTCCACTAGTTAAGACTCAGGTTCTTCTTGACTGGGACTTTGTTTGCTCTATAGAGAACTATAATCTGAGTTTCAAATAATAACACAATGGTTAAAACACAGGGAATCCATATATTATAATAATAAATTATTTTGATAATTTTAATTATCCTTAGTAAAACAGATGATTTATATTTAACTGCTTTACTAAAATAAAATTAAATGGTTGTAACTATAATCATTGTATATAATATACAATGCGCACTAGAAGCTAAAACAGTTCTGTTATAAACAAACACATGATTCAGTTAACAATTGCACATTTCAGATGTTTGAACCTGAGGGGTCTTTTGCTTCCAGGCAAAGGTTTCTCAGGCAAAGGTCTAATCTGTAAAATTCTGTTCCCTGTTGCCAAGTCAGGCTGTGCATATTCCCTGCCTGGGTAACTGGTGAGCTGACTGTGAGGAGGAAATGATCTCCTGATCATTCACAAGTCAGCCTCAACAGAGGAAATGTTTATCTCCATTTTTTAAAGTTACTTTATTAAGGTATAACTTACCCAAGTATACTACACATATTTTAGGTGTAAAATCTGATGAGTTTTTACAAATGGGTACGTCCATTTAAGCACCATCATAATACATGACTACTGAGTTGAATATAAACAAATGCAAACACGTATAGTACAATGAGGGTTCCTAATGATAAAGGACGTGATAAAGAAATTCAACCCAAATCAGCACACATTTGTTGATAATGAATTCAAAAGCACCAGGGCTTTCCTGGTGGTGCAGAGGTTGAGAGTCCGCCTGCCAACGCAGGGGACGCGGGTTTGTGCCCCGGTCCGGGAAGATCCCACATGCCGCGGAGCAGCTGGGCCCGTGAGCCATGGCCGCTGAGCCTGCGCGTCCGGAGCCTGTGCTCCGCAACGGGACAGGCCACAACAGTGAGAGGCCCACGTACCAAAAAAAAAAAAAAAAAGCACCTAGGACAGTGACTGGCACATTAGGCTGACAGTGTGTTAGATTCTGTAAGTGCAGTGCCACAAAATATGATGCAAATAATTGAAAGAGTATGTAGAAAGGGATGCAAACCCTGAGAGAGGAACCCGTTAGTGTGGAAATTAAGAGAAAGAAATGAAGCCGTCCAAGTACAGAAATTTGAAAATCGTTCAAGGTAGCATTTTCCGAGCTGAGATTGAATAAATGAACTAGCTTTTGAAAGGTAAAATGTAGGAGTTATCAATGGTGAGAATAGCTTTCCAGAGGAACAGCTCCAGCAAAAGCACTGGAGTCTGAAAGCCAGTATGTGTTCATAGGATACCTATAGGAGGATAATGGGGGGAAAGGCTGAGAAATTAAGTTAATATGCATTTGAGAATTCCCCTTACCCAAGATGCCCTATCTAGCTCTCTGATGACAATTACTCCACCACCAGAGGTCAACACATTTATTTTGCTCAAAACTTCACCTATTAAAATGCAAATATACACATACAGCTATGCCATATAATGCTCTCCAGGCTTTTGTTCTTAGGATAAACATGGAAGGAGGTTTTGAAGTAGGGAAGAATAGTGTATGTTACCAAATACCCAAGAAAAGAAAGAGAGAGATGTCTCAAAAAGGGGTCAAGGAGCAGGAAACCAAGGAGACCTTAAAGGCATTCACTAATGTGAAACCAGTAAACCTTAAGACTCAATGTGCTGGAATGACCCAAGTATGAGAGCATTACTTACAACTATACATTCTGATTCAAAATGGAAAGTCTTACTCAGCCATCCTGCTATGTGACTGTTCTCCGTCACTGACTGAGACCTCTCTCAAAGTGGCAGCTCTCTGTAGGACTCCTCATCTTCCTGTGGTGGGAGCCTGGATCCCAAGAGGTTAAGCCTTGGTTGCCATAACCTATGTGACTACAAATGAAGTCCAAATTGTTGAGTACAGTGAGATTAAATGTCCATCAGCCCTCATGCATTTGATTATCTCAGTATTGTTCAATTATGGGAAAGTCTTAACCCTGTGGTTAAGGTTACTTTGGGGGCCAAGGACATCTCCTGCCAAAGACCAAGAGTGATGTGTACTATTAGAGTCCCACAGTTGAGTGCAGCTGTTTTCTGAGACTGTGTTTCCTACAAAATGAAAAAGCAGGCTGCCTTTCTCAGAGGTACTGATGCATAGAAGGCAAGAGGGTGAGGGGCAGTTCATGCAGCATACTGAGACTCTGGAAATTAAGGTCCACTTGAGTTATTTCAGATGTTCTCAGAGTCTCAAGGACCTTAAAAGCACTTTGTCTTTAGTCAAGTGAACTCTAAACATTTCCACTTCTCTTGACTCTTCAGCTCCAATTTTGATTCCATCACTCTCAGAAGACTGAGAATTTTCTAAACAAATAAGTTAAAATACATTTATTCCTCACTCAATATGTGCTGACACTCTGCTTTTAAGAAATTGACATCTTTATTGGAAAAACAAGACACCCAGTAATGAAAATATAGCCAATGAAAGAGGAACACAGCCAGGACTGAAGAAATTCTAAGGTAAGTAATAGTACAGAGACTGGAAAATTATCTTGTTTAAAAACAAGTAATAAGTCATTAAAATGGTAGTAAGACTTCTCATTCTTATGTTAAACAGAAATTTAAATGTTTTATACCCAGCTCAAATTTCCCAGGCTTTAATTTTCTTTCATATGACCCTCTACAGATCATGGAAAACCAACCAATTCATAAAGTTAATTGATACCTAGCAGTATACTTTCTTTAGAAAAAGACAAAAGGAAATACCCTTTTCATGTTCATTCTCTGACCTCTTCACTGGTTCTTTTAAGTTCCTCTTTGTCCTCTTAGTAGCAAAATGTGGATGTCTTTAATGTTTTGACATTGGTCCTTGTCTCTACTCTTTGCATAGTCTTCCCTGGAATACTCAGCCACTTTTAGAGTGTTAGAATGATAAAAAGATCTTACAATTCTGTGAATGCCCTGTGAAACTCTACTGTGTTCCAGGTACCAAACCGAGGCCCAAACAGAATAACTGACTTTCTTGAAATCATACCACAACTCAGGTTTGGAACCAGTAATAAATCTCTGTCCATAACAGCAAAACTCAAACAAGAAATATGACTTACATGGCCCTTCACTGTTTTCACTGAGTTGTTTGATAGGACATTTTAAGATTGTGTAGACACAAACTCAGTACTCTAGACTTCTGCAATTGTAAACAAGTTTAGTCTGATGATTGGATGTTCAAATATGAGTATCTGCCTTCTGGCAGAACATATTTCTTCTTGAGCCATCTAAGATAAGCACTCCTAAGAATGTACTTTGGGGAGCTATTTCATTAATAAGGTGACTCTCTTTGACCCACATTGTCAAATACAAATCCTCTATTCCCTTTCTTCTAGCAATGAACCAACAGATCTAATATAGCTGTCAAATGAAAGAAAATATATACTTCCTAGCTTTCCCTTCCTTCTGTTTCCTTCATCTCCCAGATAAAGCCAACATCCTTTGAAAATGGATTAGAACTTTGTGACAGTGCTGACAATTGGCTCTAGTAAACAGAATGAAAAGGTTACTGGATTATTCATTTTATCCAGGTCCACTATTAACTGACTGACATATAGCCCTCAGCAATCCACTTAACCCTCAGGACCACAATTTCCTTAATTGTCAAATGAGAGTAATACACACTCTTCCCTCCTAGAGTGGTCATTCTTTCTAAACCAAATACCGATATATGTATGTTAAGTCCAAGTATCCCTATGGATGCTATGGCGTTTATTCCTCCACAATCTACCATGATAGATGCTCCCATTATTTATTCAGGTATCAGAGATAAGTTTAGCCTAGAGAAACCCCAAAATCTACTCTGTAAACACCATCAGTTGATTCTACTTCCATAATATTTTCTGAAATCTTCCTCCTCTGTATCCATTTCCCTTATTTTAAACTTTTACCATGCTTCATCTGGATTACTTCAGTGATTCCCAATTGGTCTATAGAGATCCCTGTCTCTGTCTTGGCCCTGCCGATTCATTCTCTACTATTATCAAAGTGACATTTCCAAAACTTAAATCTGAGATATTATCTTCTATTTAATATCCCTCAATTGCATTGCCTTCACGAAAACATCCACATTCTTGGTTAATTAAAACACCCCTCAAAATCCCTATCCCCACAACCTGGCCCTTACTAACACTATTTCCTCTAGCTGGATTTTTACTTTTCTTCTTTCCCTGCTTTTTTCCGACCAACATTTTCACATACTCAATTTTCTTAACATTCTTCATATCCTACTATATTACTGTTACTGTATTAGCTAAAATAGGTACACCTTCTTCGTATTTTCACAGTAGCATGTGTCAAGACCTCTGAAGGGTCTGAAATTTTATCCTATCTGCAAACTAACAAATTAGCCTGCCACAGTTTCATGGATGCTTGGAAGAGACATAAGACTTTGAGTCAATAATGAGGGACAGTTTATCACTCATAACATTGCAATAGCCAGAGTATCAGCATTTGCTCCAGTTTCCAATTCCTATAGGGTACCTCAAAGGGGGCTATAAGGCATCTACAAACATAGTGGGTGATGTTATAGGAGAAGAACTCAAATCTTAAGGAAGCCCAATATTTTATAATGGGCTGTAAACCCACTTGCCTTTTGCCCCAGAGGAAGAGATTCTCTATCTTCCAAGATTGCATGTTACACTAACATCCTTGAAAAGATAGCCCCAAACAAGAGACAGTGAGTGCCTCACTTAAAAGACATGTACAAAATTGAGAGACCTATTGAGATCTGTCTTCCAACACACAACTTTCTGCAATAACGGTATTTATAACACTGAGTTCTTGTTATCCTCATGACTGTCTATCTCTGCCACTAGATTTTGAACTTCTTGACAAGAAATTTATTATAAGGCTCCTTATTTAGTATATGACACATAGTTGGGATCTCAAATGTATTTGTCAAATAATAATAATTTGATCTAAGAAACATCTGAAATGCACATAATTTGTACATTCCTAAAGAGATAATTCATATAACTTCAATTAGATAATGGATGTGGAATTTTCTAGAAAGTTATAATGATCAATTTTTAAGTAAGATGTTTTAATGTCTTGAAAAAAATTCCCCAAATCACTTTCTTTTCCATTTTGAAAAGTGGAGCAATTGAATTCTAAGATCAATTTATTACTCAAAGCCTCACCTACGTCTCCATTTTCTTGGATGTCTTTGAACAATTACTATGAGAAAACACACCCCAAATCTACACTGTCTTCACAGAACAATTCCTGATAAGAATAGTTGTTATGTCTACTTCCATGGACTCTTCCGACTAGGTGAACAAACACGTCTATTTAATTCCCTTATAAAGCCTCCATTTCCCTTGAGCCAAATCCTCCAGGCCTGACTTCTCCATCTCTCCCCTTACACTTCCCTATGTAATAGTCACACTATGAGACTCTCCCTTCCTGGGATGTAGAAAAGGGTGGCATTACCTTCTGGTGCCCAGTCTCATTCATAGAGTTAGAATTCTCTGAGAGTCATGGAGGTAGTGTTCTGGAGTGTGGACAATTGAAGTGAGGGTCAGGAGGTTTGGAGATTGTTATTAAATTAATGAAAACAATTTCCCTTTGACATTCCAAGTGTGGTCCAGCTCAGAACCAGCTCGATCTGCAGAGGCTATACATTTTTTTATGTGTCCCAAATTATCACCCTCACTGACTTGTTCTTTCCTACCAGTCTTCAAAAATCCTTGTCCCATCTACCGTTTAATAAATTAGGTACATTGTCTCAAGAAGATCATGATGACAATTATAATTTGAGATGAGAAGATGGAAACTAGGGAGGAAAGTGCTCACCTATAGTCCTTTTTACATTTGCACATCATTAAAAACATATATGAGCTTTATTGTATTTTATTATCTTTTAATGGGGAACATTTATAAGCATTTATATTTATTTCTGTAACTGATGTCCTTAGGCTTTAGCACTTTATAAGATTTCTTAGCATTCACTTAATTTCCCATCTTTTGCTGGATTGCAATTTAGCTGCTTTTATTTTTTCTAGTTATCTAAAAAGTTATAAATCCATGTTTTAATTGTATTAATAGATAATGTTTTAAATATTTTGATGAAGTATAAAATACATGCAGAAAGTGGTACATGTATATCTCATTATATTTTCAGAAATATAAAGCTATAGAAACAGCAAGCATGTCAAGAAACAGAACATTGCTGGTATCTCAGAAGACCTCTTGTCCTCCATTCTAGCCTCTGGCCCTCCAAAATTAATTGCTCCCCTGATTTTTAAGAGCATGAATTAGTTTTGTACTTTATATAAATGGAATTATCCAGTAGGTACTGCTTCGTGACTGGCTTCCTTAGCTCAAATTTATGTATGAGTTATATCCACATTGTTTTATGTAGTTACACTGCATTCATTCTCATTGCTATATAGTAGTCCTTTGGGTGAATATCCCACCATATATCTACCCATCTGACTACTAATGGACATTTTTGTAGTTTCCAGTTCAGGAGTATTAACAATAGTGCTACTTCTGGCTTCTGCTTGAGATGTAGAAAGCTAGAAAAAGCATAACTCCCACTCTCACAACAAAAAATGCTGCACAATATACAAATTTATAACTTTGCTTGAACTTGTCAGCTATCTGAGCTTGCAGAACAGACAATTAATCTGAAATCTAAGTAAATACAAGTGTATTTTTACAAGGAGAGATAGAACATGAGCACTTGTTTAACTGGGTCAAATGCTGCCGGACATGCATGAGAATTCAGCTGAAATTTTTATTGAACTGTTAAGGCCAAGTGATGGGTCTCAAGAGTATACAGAACTTGTGAGGATGTAGATATAAGGGAAACATGCACCTGTTCTCAGGCTCTGCTGTATGCACTTAACCAGTGATCACAAAAAAAGATTGATAAGAGTCCAGAAGAAGTGTCGCCTTGTAGTGCAAGCTTAGGAAAGAGATCAGTAGCAGCTACAGGAAAGTCATAAAACACCATCCAGGGTCTCCTTGCCTGGCACCTCTTCATAATAAAAGTCTTAAACTGCTGGGAGAAGGCAACACACACTATCTTACTTAGGGCAATGGGGAAGGCTTCCCCTGCATCTGGGAGAAGAGCACAGAGAAAACAAAACAATTTCTCCTTTATGAGAGGAGCAAAGATCTGAAGTGGGCCCAGAACTGCCCCCCAGAGAAGGACAGGAACACTGAGAAGACTGCAGCCCTGAGGCCCAGGGACAGTGCCTTTGTAAGACTGAAACTTAATGAGAAGAACAGAGGATGCACTTGCTCCCCACCACAGGCTAAGAATCATCAGGTAACAAGTGATAGTTGAATACTGCTGGCAGACGGACAAGAGCATGAAAAGAAACTCTCTCTGAAGCATAGCATAAAGGGAAGGCCCAAAGCTAAGAGTAGATGAGACATTGAGAAAAATTTTCCAGTAAATCAACACCCAGACTCAAGACAGGGCAGCGCTTGAGGAATTGGAAGCATGTGATGTATGGAAGGTAACCATAGCAACAATGAATCTTAAATCCAGATGAACTAACTACATTTATGCAAATCCCCAAGCCAAAGTTTTAACAGAAAAAAGTCATGCCTATGCTCAAGCATTCAAACTACTTACCTCAGCCTCAAGTGTCCTATACAAGGTATGTCTTTCAACAAGATATATCTTTTCAGTTTCATTAGGTCCCATGTGTTTATTTTTGGTTTTATTTCCATTTCTCTAGGAGGCGGGTCAAAAAGGATCTTGCTGTGATTTATGTCATAGAGTGTTCTGCCTATGTTTTCCTCTAAGAGTTTGATAGTTTCTGGCCTTACATTTAGGTCTTTAATCCATTTTGAGCTTATTTTTGTGTATGGTGTCAGGCAGTGTTCTAATCTCATACTTTTACATGTACCTGTCCAGTTTTCCCAGCACCACTTACTGAAGAGGCTGTTTTTTAACCACTGTATATTCTTGCCTTCTTTATCAAAGATAAGGTGAATGAAACTTAAAAGCTTTTGCACAACAAATGAAACCATAAACAAGACCAAAAGACAACCCTCAGAATGGGAGAAAATATTTGCAAACGAAGCAACTGACAAAGGATTAATGTCCAAAATTTACATGCAGCTCAACAACAAAAAAATAAGCAACCCAATCCAAAAATGGGCAGAAGACCTAAATAGACATTTCTCCAAAGAAGATATCCAGATTGCCAACAAACACATAAAAGGATGCTCAACATAATCAATAATTAGAAAAATGCAAATCAAAACTAAAATGAGATATCATCTCACACTGGTCAGAATGGCCATCATAAAAAATCTAGAAACAATAAATGCTGGAGAGGGTGTGGAGAAAAGGAAACACTCTTGCACTGTTGGTGGGAATGTAAACTGATACAGCCACTATGGAGAACAGTATGGATGTTCCTTAAAAAACTACAAATAGAACTACCATATGACCCAGAAATCCTACTACTGGGCATATACCCTGAGAAAACCATAATTCAAAAAGAGTCACGTACCAAAATGTTCATTGCAGCTCTATAGCCAGGAGATGGAAGCAACCTAAGTGTCCATCGTCAGATGAATGGATAAAGAAGATGTGGCACATATATACAATGGAATATTACTCAGCCATAAAACGAAACGAAATTGAGTTATTCGTAATGAGGTGGATGGACCTAGAGTCTGTCACACAGAGTGAAGTAAGTCAGAAAGAGAAAAAAAAATACCATATGCTAACACATATATATGGAATCTAAGGGAAAAAAAAAAGGTCATGAAGAACCTAGAGGTAATACGGGAATAAAAACACAGACCTATTAGAGAATGGACTTGAGGATATGGGGTGGGGGGAGGGGTAAGCTGTGATGGTGTGGGAGAGTGGCATGGACATATATATGCTACTGGGCATGAGGTGGTTAGCTGGTGGGAGGCAGCCACGTGGTGTGGGGAGATCAGCTCAGTGCTTTGCGACCACCTGGGGTGGGTGGGATAGGGAGGGTGGGAGGGAGGGAGATGCAGGAGGAAGGAGATAGAGGAACGTATGTATATGTATGGCTGATTCACTCTGTTATAAGGCAGAAATTAACACACCATTGTGAAGCAATTATACTCCAATAAAGATGTTTAAAACATTAATTAAAAAGAATTGAATGACAACTACAACAAAAAAAAGATATATCTTTTCCCAAAAAAGCAAGGAAAAAAAAAAAAAACTATCAAGAGACAATGCAATCAACAAAAGCAGAAACACACATAACACAGATGTTGGAACAATCAGGGAATTTAAAATAATGATAATTAATACCTTAAAGACTCTAATGAAAAGATGTATAACATGCAATATCAGATTGGTAATTTTAGCAGAGAAATGGAAACTAGAAAAAAGAGTCAAATGGAAAAGCTAGAAATGAAAACACAGTAACAGACATGAAGACTCATCAGTAGACTTGACAGAGCTGAGGAAAAAATCAGTGAACTTGAAGATAGGTAATAGAAATACCCAAATTGAAACAGAAAGAGAATGAAACAGTAGTAATGGCAATAGTAGCAGTAGGAGTAGAAGTACTAGTAGTAGAAGAAGTAGTAGTAGGAGAAGTAGTAGTAGTAGTAGGAGGAGGAGGAGGAGGAGAAGTAGTAGTAGCAGTAGTAATAGTAGTAGTAGTAGTAAGAGTAGTAGAATTAGTAAGATTAGTAGTAGTAATAGAAGTAATAGTAGTAGAAGAGGAGGAGGAGGGTCAAAAACACAAAACAAAACAAACAAATGAAAAAAAATGGAGTACAGAGAAGGGGAAAAGAGAGAGACAATGGGACAGAAAAAGATACATATTAAAAAAAAACGAGCTGAGAACTTTCCAAAACTAATGATAATTATGACACCGAGCAGGGAAAAAAAAGTAAAACAAAACCATACATGCCATATCAAAACTACTAGAAGCCAAATACAAAGAAAAATCTTGAAGGCCACCAGAGAAAAATGACATCTTACCTACAGAGAAATGAAGATAAGAACAATAATAGAGGATGGCTGAGTAGAAGGATGTGCTCTCACTCCCTCTTGCGAGAGCACTGGAATCACAGCTAACTGCTGAACAATCATGGACAGGAAGACACTGGAACTCATCAAGAAAGATAACCCACATCCAAAGACAAAGGAGAAGCCACAATGAGATGGTAGGAGGGGTGCAATCACAATAAAATCAAACCCCGTAACTGCTGGGTAGGTGACTTACAAACTGGAGAATACTTAAACCACAGAAGTTGAACACTGGAGTCAAGGTTCTGAGCCCCACACCAGGCTTTCAAACCTGGGGGTCCAGCAACAAGAGGAGGAATTCCTAGAGAAACAGACTTGGAAGGCTAGCGGGATTTGATTGCAGGACTCTGACAGGACTGGGGGAAACGGAGACTCAACTCTTGGAGGGCACACACAAAGTAGTGTGCATATTGGGACCCAGGGGAAGGAGGCGTGACCCCAGGGGAGCCTGAACCAGACCAACCTGCTAGTGTTGGAGGGTCTCCTGCAGAAGTGGTTGGTGGCTGTGGCTCACCGTGAGAACAAGGACACTGGCAGCAGAAGTTCTGGTAAGTACTCCTTGGTGTGAGCCCTCCCAGAGTCCACCGTTAGCCCTACCAAAGAGCCTGCAGGCTCCAGTGTTGGGTCACCTCAGGCCAAACAACCAAAAGGGAGGGAACCCAGCTGTACCATCAGCAGTCAAGCGGATTAAAGTTTTACTGAGCTCTGCCCACCAGAGCAACAGCCAGCTCTACCCACACAAGTCCCTCTCATCAGGAAACTTGCACAAGCCTCTTAGATAGCCTCATCCACCAGAGGGCAGACAGCAGAAGCAAGAAGAACTACAATCCTGCAGACTGTGGGAAAAAAACCACATTCACAGAAAGATAGACAAGATGCAAAGGCAGAGAGCTATGTACCAGATGAAGGAACAAGATAAAACTCCATAAAAACAACTAAATGAAGTGGAGATAGGCAACATTCTAGAAAATGAATTCAGAATAATGATAGTAAAGATGATCCAGGACCTCAGAAAAAGAATGGAGGCAAAGATCGAGAAGATGTAAAAAATGTTTAACAAAGACCTAGAAGAATTAAAGAACAAACAAACAGAGATGAACAATACAATAACTGAAATGAACACTAAACTAGAAGAAATCAATAGCAGAATAACTGAGGCAGAAGAACGGATAAGTGACCTGGAAGACAGAATGCTGGAATTCACTGCTGCGGAACAGAATAAAGAGAAAAGAATGGAAAGAAATAAAGACAGCCTAAGAGACCTCAGGGGCAATATTAAATGCAACAACATTTACCCAAAAGTACCCAAAAAAATATTTGAAGAGACTACAGTCAAAAACTTCCCTACCACAGGAAAGGAAATAGCCACCCAAGTCCAGGAAGGGCAGAGAGTCCCAGTCCCATACAGGTTAAACCCAAGGAGAAACAAGCCTACACATACTAATCAAGTTGGCAAAAATTAAAGACAAAGAAAAATTATTGAAAGCAGCAAGGGAAAAACGACGAACAGCATACAAGGGAACTCCCATAAGGTTAACAGCCGATTTCTCAGCAGAAAGTCTACAAGCCAGAAAGAAGCAGCATGACATATTTAAAGTGATGAAATGGAAGAACCTACAACCAAAATCACTCTACCCTGCGAGGATCTCATTCAGATTCAATGGAGAAATCAAAAGCTTTACAGACAAGCAAAAGCTAAAAGAATTCAGTACCACCAAACCAGCTCTACAACAAATGCTAAAGGAACTTCTCTAAGTGGGAAACACAAGATAAGAACAGGACCTACAAAAACAAACCCAAAACAATTAAGAAAATGGTAATAGGAACATACATATCAATAATTACCTTAAACTTGAATGGATTAAATGCTCCAACCAAAATACACAGGCTTGCTGAATGGATTCAAAAACAAGACCCATATATATGCTGTCAACAGAGACCCACTTCAGAGCTAGGCACACATACAGACTGAAAGTGAGGGGATGGAAAAAGATATTCCATGCAAATGGAAATCACAAGAAAGCTGGGGTAGCAACACTCATGTCAGATAAAATAAACTTTAAAATGAAGAATGTTACAAGAGAAAAGGAAGGGAACTACATAATGATCAAGGGATCAATCCAAGAAGAAGAAATAACAATTATAAATACATACACACCCAGCATAGGAGCACCTCAATACATAAGGCAACTGCTAAAACCTATAAAAGAGGAAATCGACAGTAACACAATAATAGTGGGGGACTTTAACACCTCACTTATACCAATGGACAGATCATCCAAAGAGAAAATTAATAAGGAAACACAAGCTTCAAAGAACACAATAGGCCAGATACATTTAATTGATATTTATAGGACATTCCATCCAAACACAGCAGATTACACTTTCTTCTCAAGTGTGCATGGAACATTCTCCAAGATAGATCACATCTTGGGTCACAAATCAAACCTCAGTAAATTTCAGAAAATTGAAATCATATCAAGCATCTTTACTGACTACAACACTATGAAATTAGAAATCAATTACAGGGAAAAAACCGTAAAAAAAAACACAAACACATGGAGACTAAACAATACGTTACTGAATAACCTAGAGATCACTGAAGGAATCAAAGAGGAAATCAGAAATACCTAGAGACAAATGACAATGAAAATAAGATGATCCAAAACCTATGGGATGCAGCAAAAGCAGTTCTCAGAGGGAAGTTTATAGCAATAAAATTCTACCTCAAGAAACAACAAACATCTCAAATAAACAACCTAACCTTAAGCCTAAAGGAATTAGATAAAGAAGAACAAACAAAACCCAAAGTTAGCAGAAAGAAAGAAATCATAAAGATCAGAGCAGAAATAAATGAAATAGAAACAAAGAAGACAATAGCAAAGATCAATAAAAGCTGCTTCTTTGAGAAGATAAACAAAAGTGATAAGCCATCAGCCAGACTCATCAAGGAAAAGAGAGAGAGGACTCAAATCAATACAATTAGAAATGAAAACGGAGAAGTTACAACAGACAACACAGAAATACAAAGCATCCTAAGAGACTACTACAAGCAACTCTATGTCAATAAAATGGACAAGCTGCAAGAAATGGACAAATTCTTAGAAAGGTTTAACCTTCCAAGACTGAACCAGGAAGAAATAGAAAATATGAACAGACTAATCACTAGTAATGAAATTGAAACTGTGATTAAAAATCTTCCAACAAACACAAGTTCAGGACTAGATGGCTTCATAGGTGAATTCTAACAAACGTTTATAGATGAGCTAACATCCATCCTTCTCAAACGCTTCCAAAACATTGCAGAGGAAGGAACACTCCCAAACTCATTCTATGAGGCCACCATCACCCTGATACCAAAACGAGACAAAGATACTACAAAAAAAAATTACAGACCAATATCACTGATGAATATAGATGCAAAAATCCTCATCAAAATACTAGCAAACATAAGCCAACAACACATTAAAAGAATCATACACAATGATCAAGTGAGATTTATCCCAGGCATGCAAGGATTCTTCCATATACACAAATCAATCAATATGATACACCTTATTAACAAATTGAAGAAGAAAAACCATATGATCATCTCAATAGATGCAGAAAAATTTTTTGACAAAATTCAATACCGATTTATGATAAAAACTTTGCAGAAAGTGGGTATAGAGAGAACATACCTCAACATAATAAAGGCCACATACGACAAACCCACAGCAAACATCATTCTCAATGGTGAAAAACTGAAAGCATTTCTTCTAAGATCAGAAACAAGACAAGGATGTCCATTCTCACCACTATTATTCAACGTAGTTTTGGAAGTCCCAGACATGGCAATCAGAGAAGAAAAAGAAATAAAAGGAATACAAATTGGAAAAGAAGAAGTAAAACTCACTGTTTGCAGATGACATGACACTATACTTAGAGAATCCTAAAGATGCCACCAGAAAACTCCTAGAGCTAATCAATGAATTTGGTAAAGTTACAGGATACAAAATTAATGCACAGAAATCTCTTGCATTCCTATACAGTAATGATCAAAAATCTGAAAAAGAAATTAAGGAAACACTCCCATTTACCATTGAAAATACTAAAACACCTAGGAATAAATCTACCTAGGGAGAGAAAAGACCTGTATGTAGAAAACTATAAGACCCTGCTGAAAGAAATTAAATATGATACAAACAGGTGGAGCAATATACCATGTACTTGGATTGGAAAAATCAACATTGTGAAAATGACTCTACTACCCAAAGCAATGTAGAGATTCAGTGCAATCCCTATCAAATTACCAATGGCATTTTTTTTTTTTTTTTTTTTTGCAGTACGCGGGCCTCCCACTGTTGTGGCCTCTCATGTTGTGGAGCACAGGCTCCGGACGCGCAGGCTCAGTGCCATGGCTCACGGGCCTAGCCACTCCACGGCATGTGGAATCTTCCCAGACCGGGGCACGAACCCGTGTCCCCTGCATCAGCAGGTGGACTCTCAACCACTGTGCCACCAGGAAACCCCACCAATGGCATTTTTTACAGAACTAGAACAGAAAATCTTAAAATGTGTATGGAGACACAAAAGACCCCAAATAGCCAAAGTGGTCTTGAGGGGAAAAAAACAGAGTGGGGGGAATTAGACTCCCTGACTTCAGACTATATTACAAAGCTACAGTAATGAAGACAATATGGTACTGGCATAAAAACAGAAATATAGATCAATGGAACAGGATAGAAAGTCCAGACATAAACCCATGCCCCTATGGTCAACTAATCTATGACAAAGGAGACAAGGATATACAATGTGTCTCCAATAAGTGGTGCTGGGAAAACTGGACAGTTACATGTAAAAGAATGAAATTAGAACACTCCCTAACACCATACACAAAAATAAACTCAAAATCGATTAGAGACCTAAATGTGACACTGGACACTATAAAACTCTTAGAGGAAAACATAGGAAGAACACTATTGACATAAATCACCGCAAGGTCTTTTTTAATCCACCTCCTAGAGTAATGGAAATAAAAACAAAAATAAACAAATAGGACCTAATGAAGCTTAAAAGCTTTTGCTTTTGATGTTGCTGAAAAGACCTAAAAATAATCCCTTAAAAAAACTACCAAAAAGACCACCCCCAGAATGAGAGAAAATATTTGCAAACAAATCAATGGACAGAGGATTAATAACCAAAATATATAAACAGCTCATGCAGCTCAATATTAAAAAACCAACCCAATCCAAAAATGGGCAGACCATATGACCCAGCAATCCCACTACTGGGCATATACCCAGAGAAAACCATAATTCAGAAAGACACATGCACCCCAATGTTCATTGCAGCACTATTTACAATAGCCAGGACATGGAAGCAACCTAAATGCCCATAGACAGATGAATGGTTAAAGAAGAAGTGGTACATATATACAATGGAATATTACTCAGTCATAAAAAGGAACAAAATTTTGTCATTTGTAGAGACCTGGATGGACCTAGAGACTGTCATACAGAGTGAAGTAAGTCAGAAAGAGAAAAACAAATATCATATATTAATGCATATATGTGAAACCGAGAAAAATATTACAGATGAACTGGTTTGCAAGCAGAAATAGAGACACAAATGTAAAGAACAAACCTGTGGACACCAAGGGGGGAAAGCGGGGCGGGGGGGCGGGTGTGATGAATTGGGAGACTGGGATTGACATATATACACTATATGTATAAAATGGATAACTAATAAGAACCTGCTGTGTAAAAAAATAAATTAAATAAAATCAAACAAGAAAAGAACAGTAATAGACTTTTCATCAGAACCACACAAACCAGAGGAAAATAAAATGGCATTTTAAAGTACTGGAAAAAACTGGCAAATCATTATACTCACCAAAAAAAAAAGTCTTTTAAAAATGAATGAGACAAATATTTCTCAAAGCAAAACAGGAAGTCGCACCTGGTTCAACTCCGGTTGTTTCTAGGCCCGGTCGGGAAAAGCCTGAAAGCGCCTCAGGCAGAAGCTGCAGAGGCTCCGCGAGGGACGGACCCAGCACCTCCTGAGGCGGGAGAGGCAGCGAACTCAGGGCTCAGCAGGTGCTGAGATCAGGAACCGTGGAGATAGCTCCCATTAAAACACGATAGCGGGGGGGACCTTGAAGATGGCGGAAGAGTAAGACGCGGAGATCGCCTTCCTCCCCACGGATACACCAGAAATACATCCACACGTGGAACAACTCCTACAGAACTCCTACTGAAGGCTGGCAGAAGACCTCAGACCTCCCAAAAGGCAAGAAACTCCCCACGTACCTGGGTAGGGCAAAAGAAAAAACAGAGACAAAAGAATAAGGACGGCACCTGCACCAGTGGGAGGGAGCTGTGAAGGAGGAAAAGTTTCCACACACTAGGAAGCCCCTCCGCGGGCGGAGACTGCGGGAGGCAGAGGGGGGAGTTTCGGGACCAAGGAGTAGTGCACAGCGACGGGTGCGGAGGGCAAAGCGGGGAGATTCCTGCACAGACGATCGGTGCCGACCAGCACTCACCAACCCGAGAGGCTTGTCTGCTCACCCGCCGGGGCGGGCGGGGCTGCGAGCTGAGGCTCGGGTTTTGGTTTTGGACGGAGCTCAGGGAGAGGACTGGGGTTGGCGGCTTGAACATAGCCTGAAGGGGTTAGTGCACCACGACTAGCCGGGAGGGAGTTCGGGGAAAAGCCTGCACCGGCCGAAGAGGCAAGAGACTTTTTCTTCCCTCTTTGTTTCCTGGTGCGCGAGGAGAGGGGTTTAAGAGCGCTGCTTAAAGGAACTCCAGAGACGGGCGCGAGCCGCGGCTAAAAACGCGAACCCCAGAGACGGGCGCGAGCCGCGGCTGAAAGCGCAAACCCCAGAGACGGGCGCGAGCCGCGGCTAAAACCGCGGACCCCAGAGACGGGCGGGAGACGCTAAAGCTGCTGCTGCCGCCACCAAGGGGCCTGTGTGCGAGCACAGGTCACTCTCCACACCCCTCTTCCGCGGAGCCTGTGCAGCCCGCCACTGCCAGGTTCCCGGGATCCAGGGACAACTTCCCCGGGAAAACGCACGGCGGGCCTCAGGCTGGTGCAACGTCACGCCGGCCTCTGCCGCAACGTCACGCTGCCTCTGCCGCCGCAGGCCCGCCCCACACGCAGTGCCCCTCCTTCCCCCATCCCCCAACCCCCGGCCTGAGTGAGCCGGAGGCCCTGAATCAGCGGCTCCTTTAACCCCGTCCTGTCTGAGCGAAAAAACAGACGCCCTCCAGCGACCTACACGCAGAGGCAGGGCCAAATCCAAAGCTGAGCTCCTGTGAGCTGTGAGAACAAAGAAGAGAAAGGGAAATCTCTCCCAGCAGCCACAGAAGCAGCGGATTAAAGCTCCACAATCAACTTGATATACCCTGCATCTGTGGAATACCTGAATAGACAAGGAATGATCCCAAATTGAAGAGGTGGACTTTAGGAGCGAGATCTATGATTTTTTTCCCTTTTCCTCTTTTTGTGAATGTGTACGTGTATGCTTCTGTGTGAGATCTTGTCTGTATACTCTTGCTTCCACCATTTGTCCTAGGGCTCTATCCGTCCATGACTTTTTTTTTTAAATTCTTTTTCTTAATAATTAAGTTTAATTGTAATAACTTTATTATACTTTACCTTCGTTCTTTCTTTCTTTCCTTCCTTCCCTCCTTTAGACAACGAATCACCCCAAATTGAGGAGGTGGTCTCAGGGAGCAGGATTTATGATTTTTCCCCCTTTACCTCTTTTTGTGAAGGTGTATGTGTATGCTTCTGTGTAAGATTTTCTCTGTATAGCTTTGCTTCCAACATTTGTCCTAAGGTTCTATCCGTCCCTTTTTTTTTTTCTAAATATTTTTTAATTCAATAACTATATTATACTTTATTTTATTTTTACTGTATCATCTTTCTTTCTGTCTTTTTTCCTTCTTTCCCTCCTTCCTTCCTTCCTCCCTCCCTCCCTCCCTCCCTCCTTTCTTTCCTTCTTTGCTTCTTTCTTCCTTCCTTCCTTTCCTCCTTTCCTTCTTTCTTTACTCATACTTCTACTAATTCTCCCTACTTTTTCTCCCTTTTATTCTGAGCTGTGTGGATGAAAGGCTCTTGGTGCTCCAGCCAGGAGTCAGGGCTCTGCCTCTGAGGTAGGAGAGCCAACTTCAGGACACTGGTCAACAAGAGACCTCCCAGCTCCACATAATATTAAACGGTGGAAATATCCCAGAGACCTCCATCTTAACACCAGCACCCAGCTTCACTCAACGACCAGCAAGCCACAGTGCTGGACAACCTATGCCAAACAACTAGCAAAACAGGAACACAACCCCACCCATTAGCAGAGAGGCTGCCTAAAATCATAATAAGGCCACAGACACCCCAAAACACACCACCAGACGTGAACCTGCCCACTAGAGAGACAAGATCCAGCCTCATCCAGCACAACACAGGCACTAGTCCCCTCCACCAGGAAGCCTACACAACCCACTGAAACAACCTTAGCCACTGGAGACAGACATCAAAAACAACGGGAACTACGAACCTGCAGCCTGCAAAAAGGAGACCCCAAACACAGTAAGATAAGCAAAATGAGAAGACAGAAAAACACACAGCAGATGAAGGAGCAAGATAAAAACCCACCAGACCTAACAAATGAAGAGGAAATAGGCAATCTACCTGAAAAAGAATTCAGAATAATGATAGTAAGGATGATCCGAAATCTTGGAAGTAGAATGGACAAAATGCAAGAAACAGTTAACAAGGACCTACAAGAACTAAAGATGAAACAAGCAACGATGAACAATGCAATAAATGAAATTAAAATCACTCTAGATAGGATCAATAGCAGAATAACTGAGGCAGAAGAACGGATAAGTGACCTGGAAGATAAAGTAGTGGAAATAACTACTGCAGAGCAGAATAAAGAAAAAAGAATGAAAAGAACTGAGGACAGTCTCAGAGACCTCTGGGACAACATGAAACGCACCAACATTCGAATTATAGGGGTTTCAGAAGAAGAAGAAAGAAAGAAAGGGACTGAGAAAATATTTGAAGAGATTATAGTTGAAAACTTCCCTAATATGGGAAAGGAAATAGTTAATCAAGTCCAGGAAGCACAGAGGGTCCCATACAGGATAAATACAAGGAGAAACACGCCAAGACACATATTAATCAAACTGTCAAAAATTAAATACAAAGAAAGCATATTAAAAGCAGCAAGGAAAAAACAACAAATAACACACAAGGGAATCCCCATAAGGTTAACAGCTGATCTCTCAGCAGAAACCCTACAAGCCAGAAGGGAGTGGCAGGACATACTGAAAGTGATGAAGGAGAATAGCCTGCAACCAAGACTACTCTACCCAGCAAGAATCTCATTCACATTTGATGGAGAAATTAAAACCTTTACAGACAAGCAAAAGCTGAGAGAGTTCAGCACCACCAAACCAGCTTTACAACAAATGCTAAAGGAACTTCTCTAGACACGAAACACAAGAGAAGGAAATGACCTATAGTAGCGAACCCAAAACAATATATAAAATGGAAATAGGAACATACATATCGATAATTACCTTAAATGTAAATGGACTAAATGCTCCCACCAAAAGACACAGATTGGCTGAATGGATACAAAAACAAGACCCTTATATATGCTGTCTACAAGAGACCCACTTCAGAACTAGAGACACATACAGACTGAAAGTAAGGGGATGGAAAAAGATATTCCATGCAAATGGAAACCAAAAGAAAGCTGGAGTAGCAATTCTCATATCAGACAAAATAGACTTTAAAATAAGGACTATTAAAAGGGACAAAGAAGGACACTACATAATGATCAAGGGATCGATCCAAGAAGAAGATATAACAATTGTAAATATTTATGCACCCAACATAGGAGCACCTCAATACATAAGGCAAATACTAACAACCATAAAAGGGGAGATCAACAGTAACACATTCATAGTAGGGGACTTTAACACCCCACTTTCACCCATGGACAGATCATCCAAAATGAAAATAAATAAGGAAACACAAGCTTTAAATGATACATTAAACAAGATGGACTTAATTGATATTTATAGGACACTCCATCCAAAAACAACAGAATACACATTTTTCTCAAGTGCTCATGGAACATTCTCCAGGATAGATCATATCTTGGGTCACAAATCAAGCCTTGGTAAATTTAAGAAAACTGAAATTGTATCAAGTATCTTTTCCGACCACAATGCCATGAGACTAGATATCAATTACAGGAAAAGATCTGTAAAAAATACAAACACATGGAGGCTAAACAATACACTACTTAATAATGAAGTGATCACTGAAGAAATCAAAGAGGAAATAAAAAAATACCTAGAAACAAATGACAATGGAGACACAACGACGCAAAACCTATGGGATGCAGCAAAAGCAGTTCTAAGGGGGAAGTTTATAGCAATACAAGCCCACCTTAAGAAGCAGGAAACATCTCGAATAAACAGCCTAACCTTGCACCTCAAGCAATTAGAGAAAGAAGAACAAAAAAACCCCAAAGCTAGCAGAAGGAAAGAAATCATAAAAATCAGATCAGAAATAAATGAAAAAGAAATGAAGGAAACAATAGCAAAGATCAATAAAACTAAAAGCTGGTTCTTTGAGAAGATAAACAAAATAGATAAACCACTAGCCAGACTCATCAAGAAAAAAAGGGAGAAGACTCAAATCAATAGAATTAGAAATGAAAAAGGAGAAGTAACAACTGACACTGCAGAAATAAGAAAAATCATGTGAGATTACTACAAGCAACTCTATGCCAATAAAATGGACAATCTGGAAGAAATGGACAAATTCTTAGAAATGCACAACCTGCCAAGACTGAATCAGGAAGAAATAGAAAATATGAACAGACCAATCACAAGCACTGAAATTGAAACTGTGATTAAAAACCTTCCAACAAACAAAAGCCCAGGACCAGATGGCTTCACAGGTGAATTCTATCAAACGTTTAGAGAAGAGCTAACACCTATCCTTCTCAAACTCTTCCAAAATATAGCAGAGGGAGGAACACTCCCAAATTCCTTCTACGAAGCCACCATCACCTTGATACCAAAACCAGACAAGGATGTCACAAAGAAAGAAAACTACAGGCCAATATCACTGATGAACATAGATGCAAAAATCCTCAACAAAATACTAGCAAACAGAATCCAAAAGCACATTAAAAGGATCATACACCATGATCAAGTGGGGTTTATTCCAGGAATGCAAGGATTCTTCAATACGCAAATCTATCAATGTGATAAACCATATTAACAAATTGAAGGAGAAAAACCATATGATCATCTCAATAGATGCAGAGAAAGCTTTCGACAAAATTCAACACCCATTTATGATAAAAACCCTCCAGAAAGTAGGCATAGAGGGAACTTTCCTAAACATAATAAAAGCCATATATGACAAGCCCACAGCAAACATCATCCTCAATGGTGAAAAACTGAAAGCATTTCCACTAAGATCAGGAACAAGACAAGGTTGCCCACTCTCACCACTCTTATTCAACATAGTTTTGGAAGTTTTAGCCACAGCCATCAGAGAAGAAAAGGAAATAAAAGGAATCCAAATCGGAAAAGAAGAAGTAAAGCTGTCACTGTTTGCAGATGACATGATACTATACATAGAGAATCCTAAGGATGCTACCAGAAAACTACTAGAGCTAATCAATGAATTTGGTAAAGTAGCAGGATACAAAATTAATGCACAGAAATCTCTGGCATTCCTATATACTAATGATGAAAAATCTGAAATTGAAATCAAGAAAACACTCCCATTTACCATTGCAACAAAAAGAATAAAATATCTAGGAATAAACCTACCTAAGGATACGAAAGACCTGTATGCAGAAAATTATAAGACACTGATGAAAGAAGTTAAAGATGATACAAATAGATGGAGAGATATACCATGTTCTTGGATGGGAAGAATCAACATTGTGAAAATGACTCTACTACCCAAAGCAATCTACAGATTCAATGCAATCCCTATCAAACTACCACTGGCATTTTTCACAGAACTAGAATAAAAAATTTCGCAATTTGTATGGAAACACAAAAGACCCCGAATAGCCAAAGCAATCTTGAGAACGAAAAAAGGAGCTGGAGGAATAAGGCTCCCTGACTTTAGACTATATTACAAAGCAACAGTAATCAAGACAGTATGGTACTGGCACAAAAACAGAAAGATAGATCAGTGGAACAGGATAGAAAGCCCAGAGATAAACCCACGCACATATGGACACCTTATCTTTGATAAAGGAGGCAGGAATGTACAGTGGAGAAAGGACAGCCTCTTCAATAAATGGTGCTGGGAAAACTGGACAGGTACATGTAAAAGTATGAGATTAGATCACTCCCTAACACCATACACAAAAATAAGCTCAAAATGGATTAAAGACCTAAATGTAAGGCCAGAAACTATCAAACTCTTAGAAGAAAACATAGGAAGAACACTCTATGACATAAATCACAGCAAGATCCTTTCTGACCCACCTCCTAGAGTAATGGAAATAAAAACAAAAATAAACAAATGGGACCTAATGAAACTTCAAAGCTTTTGCACAGCAAAGGAAACCATAACCAAGACCAAAAGACAACCCTCAGAATGGGAGAAAACATTTGCAAATGAAGCAACTGACAAAGGATTAATCTCCAAAATTTACAAGCAGCTCATGCAGCTCAATAACAAAAAAACAAACAACCCCATCCAAAAATGGGCAGAAGACCTAAATAGACATTTCTCCAAAGAAGATATACAGAATGCCAACAAACACATGAAAGAATGCTCAACATCATTAATCATTAGAGAAATGCAAATCAAAACTACAATGAGATATCATCTCACACCAGTCAGAATGGCCATCATCAAAAAATCTAGAAACAATAAATGCTGGAGAGGGTGTGGAGAAAAGGGGACACTCTTGCACTGCTGGTGGGAATGTGAATTGGTTCAGCCACTGTGGAGAACAGTATGGAGGTTCCTTAAAAAACTACAAATAGAACTACCATATGACCCAGCAATCCCACTACTGGGCATATACCCTGAGAAAACCAAAATTCAAAAAGAGTCATGTACCAAAATGTTCATTGCAGCTCTATTTACAATAGCCAGGACATGGAAACAACCTAAGCGCCCATCATTGGATGAATGGATAAAGAAGATGTGGCACATATACACAATGGAATATTACTCAGCCTTAAAAAGAAATGAAATTGAACTATTTGTAATGAGATGGATAGACCTAGAGTCTGTCATACAGAGTGAAGTAAGTCAGAAAGAAAAAGACAAATACCGTATGCTAACACATATATATGGAATTTAAGGGGAAAAAATGTCATGAAGAACCTAGGGGTAAGATAGGAATAAAGACGCAGACCTACTGGAGAACGGACTTGAGGATATGGGGAGGGGGAAGGGTGAGTTTTGACAGGGCGAGAGAGAGTCATGGACATATACACACTAACAAACGTAGTAAGGTAGATAGCTGGGGGGAAGCAGCCGCAAGGCACAGGGATATTAGCTCGGTGCTTTGTGACAGCCTGGAAGGGTGGGATGGGGAGAGTGGGAGGGAGGGAGACGCAAGAGGGAAGACACATGGGAGCATATGTATATGTATAGCTGATTCCCTTTGTTATAAAGCAGAAACTAACACACCATTGTAAAGCAATTATACCCCAATAAAGATGTTTAAAAAAAAAAAAAAAAAACACGATAAAAAAAAAAAAAAGCAAAACAGAAAACTCATTGTTAGAACACCTATATTTGAAGAAAGATCAAAGAAATTTGTAAAGGCAGAAGGAATATGATACCACACAGAAACTGGACTCAACACAAGATAAAATGAAGAGGGATGAAAATGGAATTAATAAAGTAAAATAAATTTTTCTTTATTCTTGTTTTAATAGCTCTAAAAGATAACTGTTTAAAGCAAAAGTAGTAGCAATGAATTGTGTTACAACATATGTTAAAGTAAAATGTATGAAAAAAATAATACAAAAGATATGAAAGAGAAATTGGGAATAACATTCATGTGAATGAAGAGAGTCCATTGTATTTAAGAAAAATATTGAACTCCATGCTTTCTGGGACCGCCCCCCCCCTCCCCGCTTCCTATGGAACTACCAGGGTGGCCAGAATTGCACCAGACATAGCCACTCTCAGCACCCAGGCTGGACAAGGTGAAGCCCTGATCAACCCCTGGAGTCAAGGGCTGCAAAGCCCCTCCTAAGACAAGCCCAAGGAGAAAGGAAAGCCAACTATTCTTATCTACTCCTGCTGCCTACTTCTCTGGAGTCCTTGACATATTTTTTCAGACACTGGAGAAAGAATTTATGCTTTCTCTCCTGGCTGTAATTCAGCTTCTTTTCTGGGGCTCCAGATCTTGGGACAAAAGCCTCTCTCTGTAGAAATGCAAGTCTTCAGGCCACCTGGACTATGAAAGGGACGGTTCCCTGGTGGCATTTACTTTCCTTTCTGCTCTCTCTTCCACCACAGCAAAGGAACCCACTTAGAAGTAATTTACAACAGAAGCAGAAAACCCAATCTCTTGGGCAGGAAAAATCTAGAAGAAAAAGCTACAAGTAAAGCTCAGCAAGGTCGAATTTGAGACGGCAATAGCTGCAATTTCGATTGTGGGTCAAACCTGCAACGGCTGAGCGAACTCTGGGAGCTGCCTGGCACTGCCCAGCTCTAGGGGTGCTGAACTGAGCTAAAGAGGTTGGCAGGTGGTGATGAAGACAGGGCAAGGCTAGTACAGGCACCTTCCAAAGAGGAGACAAGGGGAAGGCTGGGGATGTGACACAGACCCAGCTGTACCTCCAAAGCTGCCTATACCATTCTATCATGGTCTAGTAAAACCTGAGTAGCAAGCAGCTACCTGTGTGAGATGCAGGCCTGAAACACACAGCAAGATGGAATCTGCTGGCAGCACCCAGCTCAGGCTGGAGGGCAAAAGCAGTTAGCACCATGGAGCTGCTCTGGTAATGCCTGCTTTGCAAGGGAGCCTGAGAAGCAGCCAAGAATAAATGGCCCACACCCAGAGTCCAAAATCACCACCAGTGTGCCTTTGAGGTGGCTTCTTATGTCACCCTCCATGTGTCCAGGAGACATCCGGGTACAGTATCACAGATGAGGTGGGTGGCACCTTCACATGCTCTCCTCCACCTTCTACAACTCACTGGGTCTATGCCTACAGGATGCAAACTTCCAAACACTGAGCCTCAGGACAGAGTGTCACTATAACAAGAAAGCTTCAAGAGCCTCTACGTGCAACTCAACACATTCGAAGCCCTGAGACCACTAAGAACCATACAGTATTAGCTAATTCCGCTGTCCCTGTCTCCAAATAAAAGAATACTCCTCTTTCAATGTCCACACATTGTTCCTCCACTTCTCTGGCCATGTCAGTCAAAACCCGATTCCCTAAAAGGATTTGTCTGTTACTTAGACATAACTTTTCACCTAACAAATAGACAAAGATTAAAAATGCCCAGTCCTGGCAAAATTAAAGGGAAATAAAGCATTTGCACATGGGCTTAAGGAGTTTACTCATTGGTACACTTCTCTGAAGGTCAATTTAGCAACGTGTATAAAATGGAGAATGCATACAACCCTGGACTTGGAGT
The DNA here is from genome assembly GCF_963924675.1 of Phocoena phocoena. Classification (NCBI taxonomy): domain Eukaryota; kingdom Metazoa; phylum Chordata; class Mammalia; order Artiodactyla; family Phocoenidae; genus Phocoena; species Phocoena phocoena. The sequence goes on from NC_089231.1 coordinate 38,193,417, forward strand.
TCCTCCTCTAGGAATTTTTCCAACAGGGACATGTATGAACAAGGATGTTCATTGAAAGCCAACTCATATTGTGGGTAAGTCTGGAGATATTTTCTAGCTCTGGTTCCTGGCTCTGTCACTTAGAAGCTCTAAAACCCTCTGCAACTCATTTTTGCATCTGCAAAATGGGGTTACAGACAGGTTTGTTGTGAAGATTAGACAATATAATGCATGTAATCTGACACATAATGAAAACTCAGTAACTTTTCATTATTGTCCTCTTATTGGAATTCAAATATTTTTCCTATATGTGGATAGCCATCAATAGGATTTGATCAGAATTATGATAGATCTATGCAATGGAATACTCTGCAGGCTTTCAAAAGAATAATATATACATATTGAATATCAAAAAAAACACAGATTTCAGAAGAGCTTGTGTGTGTATTGTGGGTCTATGCATCTCTGTGTAGATGTGACTACGTCTGATATGGGTGTGTCTGTGTGGCGTGTATGTCTGCATTGTGTGTGTCCTGGGTGTATATTTGTGGTGTATGTGAGTTTTCTGTGATTATCTGCAATGTGTTCATGTGTGTGAGTTCTGCATGCATACCTTCAGTATGTGTATGAGAGATCTATGTGTGTCTGCAGTGTGTGTGTGTGTATCTTGTGCATGTGTGTGAGTTCTGTATGTATCGGGAGTGTCTGTGTGTAAATTCTCTGTGTGTCTGCAGGGTGTAAGGGACTGCTGTGTGTGGTATGTGTGCATCTGTAGGGTGTGTTTGTGTGTTTGTGGGGCATGTCTGTGGGGTGTGTGAGTTCTGTGTGTGCATGTGTGGTGTATCTGCATGTGAGTTCTGTGTGTCTCTTGGGGGGGAGGGGTGTCTGCAGGGTGTGTGTATGAGACCTGCATGTGTATCTGCCAGGTTGTGCAAGTTCTATGTGTGTGTCTACAGGGTGTGCAGGTGCCTGCCTAGGTAGTAAGATCAGAAGGTGAACAAGTACCTGGGCTCAGGAGTGAAGGAAGCCTGGGTTAGGTTCCTGCCCCGTCACATAATAGTGCAACATGGAGAGATTAGACAACTCCTCTATTTCTAGTTTCTTCATCCATTAAAAATAAAACTGTCACCTCCAGCCCCTGGGCCATGTGAGAATTAGATAATAGAATGCATGGAAAGCACCTAACACAATTTCTGACATAGTAGGTGCTCAGAGTGGTCCAGCTATTGTCATCATGTCTACATTTATAGAGAGACATCTGGACAGATGTTGTCTCATATCTTAACCCAGCTGGGTGATAGCAATTGTTGTGTATTTAATTTTCTCTTTATAATTTTCTATGCTGTGTGGCTATTTTGCATGCACATATATTATCTCTGTTATGAAAAAAGCAATACATACTCTTTTCAACAAAAGTTGCCTCCACAAGGTAGGTAAAACACCCTTCAAACACCGACCCCCATGTCAAGAATCTCTATCTTTCAGAATGCATCTCTATGCATCCCCAAAATTCCCATCCTTATTGTATTACTGTATGTAATCCAGCACTTCTGGATTAAGAGCCCAGACTGTGATGTTCTGTCCAGAAAGCCCTGCTTTAAATTCCCATGATAACTGGTATTGACCAGTTGTTGGGGCCACTTTCTATCTTAATCCCACTAGAATTGAGTTTTCTAAACAGATTAACTTATTGTCACTTTGGAAGGGATGGTGGTAAAAGGCGGCTCACCATCAGCCTTGGTGGGGGTGGGGGGCGGGGAGAGACGCCGGGAGTGGTGGAGACAAGCCCTTGGCGGAGGGGGATTTCAGAGGTGAGCAGTTGCCACCCTGGGCTGGCGGGAGCAGGGTGACAGTAAGCTCTGCATGAGTGGGGAGGGGGTGCAGGGAGAGTAAAGGAAAAATTCACTTTCTTTACGATTTGGTTCAGGTCAGGTCCCCCCACAAGGGCAGGGTTCCGTTTAGCATGTTTATCAGAATCATTTGGAGAGCTTGTTAAAAATGCGGATTCCAGGGCTTCCCTGGTGGCGCAGTGGTTGAGAGTTCACCTGCCGATGCAGGGGACACAGATTCGTGCCCCGGTCCGGGAAGATCCCACATGCCGCGTAGCGGCTGGGCCCGTGAGCCATGGCCGCTGAGCCTGCGCGTCCGGAGCCTGTGCTCCGCAACGGGAGAGGCCACAGCGGTGAGAGGCCCGCGTACCGCAAAAAAAAAAAAAAAAAATGCAGATACCAGGCAACCATTCCCTCCCACCAAGAGATTCTGGTAGAGGTATAAAGAGGTATAAATCACCTCATCTGATTCCCAGGTGAGCACTGGATTCATCTTTGGGAAGCAATGAGGAAGGTCCCGGGGGATCAAAGTCTCACCGTGAAAAACCGAGTTTTCATAGCTGTGTGTCTTCAGTTTAGTTACACAACCTCTCTGGGCTCTTCACGCCAAGGAAACAAGGGTGACGGTCCAGAACAAAATGATGATGAGGTTACTAAGGATGGCCCGTTTCTGTGTAAAAACAGAAGCTGGTTGATTTGAAGCCAAAGCAGTTTTCCCATTCTCTGAGAGGGGTCAGTGTGCTCTGAGGATGGTTTCTGACCGCCGGGTTGCCATGCCTGTCTCCCCTGTGTCAGAAGCTTCTGCGGACCTTCCCGGTTCCTGGTCCCGCGGCTGCAGGCTGTCTGCGAGTGTGCTCCACTGCCCCCTGGTGGTCTTGTCTGGGAAGGGGACCAGTCTCTTTCCCGACTGGGCTTTATCCAGCCCCGAGCGAACACAAGGCCCCTGGGCCATAGGTGGAGAAGGGAGGAGGGGTCCACGAGGACCGATTTCTGACACAGTGGAACCTAAAATCCCCTCTTCTCCTGGCACCATCACCACCTGCTCGCTGATGCTGGAGCTGTCACAGTGGAGCCTCACCACCTTGCCTCAGGGTTTCACGTTCCTGGATGCTTCCTGCAACCTGAGCCAGACTCTTGCTGGGAGATGCACACAGGGAAGGGGAGACACACCTGTTGCCTCTGGATCTGGAAGAGACGAGTTTGACCCAGGAGATCACTGCACATGTGGGAGAAGCCATGCAGAATTTTGCACCAGAAGGAGTTACAAGGCCAGTCCTGGGACAGCACGCTGCAGGCTGTGAGCATCATACAGCTCCAGCAAGAAGGACCAAAGGAGAACCCTGTGCTCATGGGGAAACCTAGGCCTCGGGGCACTGCCATGTGCAAGGCAGGCGCTAGTCAGAGAAAACTCGCTTCAGCCACCATCCTGGGAGGCCCATTGTTACAAGTCTGACCTTTCTGACCTTCTTGTTTAGGCCTTATTAGGCTGTACACTCCAGAGTCTGAGTCCAGCACCAAGTCCCCTCCCTGCTGCCCACAGTGAAACACCACTGCCCTGGGCCCCCAGGGTGGGGATTTGGGTCAGGCTGATGCCCCTACTTAAGCCTTCCTGAGTCAGAACGTCACCTTGGGTATCATATTCCTTAGAGACCCTGCTGGTGTCAAAGGCCGCAGGATTTGAGGGTGGGTTAGTGGTAGAGTCCATAGAGGGCTACGTGCCATCCTCTAACATGTGGTGTGGACATGGTCTGGCCACAAGGAGCAGACATTTGGAAAGTCCATCACTCCACCGTGTCCCTGCGTTTGGGCATACGCTCCCTGGGATTGAGGGCTTGCTCACTTCATAGGCTGTGCCCCCTCCCACCCCTACGTGAGAATGGAAAGCAGGGCTGGGGATCCCAGAGCCATCACCTCTCATAGGCAGCCTCAGATGGTGTCATGAGAGAAGGAGGGAGATGGGGGCGTCTAGGCGACCCTCTTAAGCATGGGGGAATGAACTAGACTTCTGCTCGGCAAGCTGTTCTAGCTTCGGGCCCCACCATTATTTCCATCACAGGCTCTCTGGAAGGGCATATTAGAGCCGGCCTCCTTTAATGAGACAGCGTGTAAAGGAGCCTGTTGACAGCCACAAAGCTACGTATAAATATGACATCTTCACCACCACTGTCAATCCTGCACTGGAAGTGATCTTACTGGATTTGTAACCACTTTCCTTTTTTTCCCCTGAGATTCCATTACCCACCAACCAACGACTACTTCCCCCGTTGCTTGTTTTCTTTTTCCCCTTAGAAAACAAGCCCCCACATCTGTTTCAATTTAAACAGAAAGAGGTAACACAAATTACAATGACAAAGAAGATGAATGATTGTATTTTTATAATGAATTGGGTGTACATAGATTGATTTTAGCATAATTTATTCCATTTAACTCTTACAGAAACCCAGATGAGGCAGGAATATACCCAGTTCTAGAGACAAAGGGATAAAGGCTCAGAAAGGCCAAAATAGGACGTGGCAAAGCTAGATCTGGTCCTCGAATCTGAACCCCATATTCTCCTTATTTTATTTTATAAGTTCCTGGTCTTGGTGCTTGCCCATAATTCCCAGTGCTGTTTCTTAGCCCTGCCCCTACAGGCCTGACACCATCTCTCCTCCACTCTTTTATTCCAGAGAGTTAGGGGCCTGATGTCTGTCTGGCCTCTTACTCACAAGCTCTCATTCTCCGCCAGGCACACTTTACAGGTGCAACTCGGGTCAGATCATAGCATGCTAGTGGCCCACAGAACAAGGAATGTTTGCAACCTGGTCAACTAGATGGAACATTCCACACCCACCACTCCTGCTCCCCCAGGAGAGGTTAGCTCAAGGCACTTTCTCTTATTCCATCCTCCCTCCCCCTGATGTACACATTGCTCATGACACAGCAGTCACTGTCCTCTCAGGATGGCCAATGGCTCAGGCCTCAGGGCTGACCTCTCGCTGCTTTCTTCTTCCTAAAACTAAATCCTGCCCCCAAGTCACTGTCCCAGTGACAGCAATGCCATAGTGAGTAGATAAGGATGGAAACCAGAAGTGTTTTCTCACTTGACTTTAGGACACACAGCCCCTGCTTCCTACTTACCCCTCTGTCTGTTCCTTCTCAGCCTTTTCTTTCCTGGGGCTCCCTGGTTCTCCCAACCTGTAAACTTTGCAGAGCCCAGGCCCAGTCCTTCCTCTCTTCCTGTCTAGACTCACTCTCCCAGGGACATCATCCAGTCCCTGGGGGCTTCCAATACCAAATATATATCCTGATGCCTCCTACCTCTACTACATATGACACTTTCACTTTGATGTTACATCAAAGATAATATGGTTGTCTTAATCCATTCAGGCTGCTGTAACAGAATACCACAGCCTGGCTGGTTTACAAACAACAAAAACTTATTGCTCACAGTTCTGGAAGCAGGAAGTCCAAGATCAGGACACTGGAAGATTCGGTGTCTGGTGAAAGCCTGCTTACTGGTTCATAGACAGCTGTCTTTTTGCTGTAAACTCACATTGTGTAAGGGACTAGGGAGCTCTCTGGGACCCTGTAAAAGGGCACTAATGCCATGCATGAGGGCTCCACCCTCACAACCTAATCACCTCCCAAAGACCTCTTAATACTGGCACATTTGGGATTAGGTTTCAACATAGGAATTTTGAGGGAATGCAAATATTCAGTCTGCTGCATTGGAGAAAGCCAACCTCTTCATTTCTCCTCAAGCCTGATTTTTGGACAGTATCCTAGCATCTCAGTAGAGGCAACTGTCTTTTCAGTCACTCAGGCATGAAGTCATTCCTGACTCTTCTTTTCTCTCCCACCCTCAGTCAACCTGCCAGTAAATCCCATCAGCCCCACCATCTACATGTACCTGAAATCCAGCCACTCTTCCCCCTCCATGCCCTGTCTGCTCCCAGCTCCTCATCTCCCTCCTGAATCACTGCAATGATCCTGACTCTCCCTGCCTCTGCCCCCACCCCTCCTCAGCACGTTGTCAGGATGGCAGTTCCTCATGCACCCACAGCAGGAGCCAGGGCCTCACACCGATCTTCACAGCAGATGCCGTGCACCCCAGCCTGCCCAGGACCCTATCATTTATGTCTGTCCTTGTGTGATTCCAAACACCACACCCTTTCACTATCAAAAGGCACCCAATGGATAATGCATCATATGTTGTCCCCCCAACATGCACGTCCGTGATCTGGTCCTTGTTCCTTGGTGCCCTCCATCCTCCTTCTCTCCCCTGCCCCGGCCTAGTTGTCCCTGCCCCACCAGCTGTGTCTTCTGCCTCTATCTGAAACCCTCTCTCCCCAGGTAGCCTTATGTCTCCTTCCTCATTACCTTCAGATGCTTCCTAATAATGCCTTGTACACCCCCCTCTCAGGACAACATCCTGCTCACCATCCACCCTCCTTACCTTTCTGGATCCTTCTTCAGAGCAGTTATCCTCACCTGGCAGCTACCTTTGTATTGCCTTGCTTCATTCATTAGAAGGTAAGCTTGCCGAGCCCAGGGCTTTTTCTTTCTGCTCATGGCTTCATCTCCGGAACCTAGAACGTAGGAGGTGCTTAATAAGTATTGTTAGAAGAATAAAGGAATGAGTGAATGAACAAATGTCCAGAATCAAGGCAAGTCACAAAATGTGGAGCTTTTCTCTTTCTGTGGACGCTTTAAAACCAGTTACATCTCGTTACGATGCACACAGGGCAGCTTAGATCAATGTAAACCAAGTAAAGGCTGGGCATCATCAGTAACTCATTCTGGGCTAAGGTTGAGAAGATGTGACATTTGAGTGGACTGTATCACTGAGGCGCATCTCAGGACTCCCTGAGCCTTTGCTTCTTTATCTGTAGAATAAAATGTCTAAAATTGTTTCTGACACCAAAAATCCACAGGTGGGTCCCAGAATTCCACAGGTTGGGTCCCAGAAATGTGACAGCACAAAAGAGAAGAGAAAATAAATGCAATCATCAGGAGAGTGATGAATGCTACCTTCTTGCCCTGCTGTGTGCTCCCAGCATCACCCACTATCTCAGAAGGTGTTACCTGACACATGCGTGCTCTGGAAGCCCTGGGACCAGGACAGACACAGGGACAAGGAAGTGCCAACGTCCTTTAGAGTGCTGTCCTCCCCAGAGGGCTCTGACCTTTATACGTTAATGGGCAGTGACCTTACTTGTGAGCTGTATGTATCAACACATTTAAGTGTACTAGCTGCTCACTGACCAACAACATCACCTCAAGTCATAACCTTGAAACAGGAAAAGCAGAAAAAATGCATTTGGGGGAACAGAGAACACAAAGTGACCTTCCTGGGGGGGCATAAGGTCCCAAACTGCATGGGTCCCATATGTCATGGGGAATGTGCCTGGGCAGGGGAAGAGATGAAAGAGCTAGCCCAGGACGCCTACCCAGTGTCACCCCCACCACAGTCCTAGGTTTCCTGGAGGCCTAACCTTGTTCTCTGCTCTAGGAAACTTAATGGAAATGCCAGATCAGAGATTGGGCATGATTATTTATTCTATAAAATACTATTATATATTTTTATATGTTCTATGTATACAGGATATTTATAATATATATAATAACTACTGGATATGAATGGAGGTGGGAACAGAGATCCTAAAAGATCTATCAGAAATAAAATTAAATCATCTTAGAATTAAATTTTAAGTCCAAGGGAGATTATTAATTTATTTGCAAAAGAAAAAAAATCAGTTTACACAAACTAAGAATAAACTGATTTTCAAGTAACCAAATCAGACCCCAGCAGCAGGGAGCTGGCAGGAAGGGTAATGGGCCAATCTCTGGTGCCAACAGGCATTTTTCTCTTTCCAGTCGCTCCTTCACTGCAGCCCCCAGCCCGGACTCTGTGCTCTCTCCCCATGCCTATGCTTACGTTCTTCCCTCGTTCCCACTGAGAGGCCTCTGGAATCCTGTCCATCCTTCAAGGCCAGGTTCAAATGGCCCGCTCCCCAGTTTCCTCGGGCTGGGCCTTTTCCTCCTAGGGCAGTGGTAGCTTGGGCATCATCTGCAGGCCCCCAGCACAGGAGCAGCCACATGCTGTCGTCTGCCTCGCCCCTGTCTCCCCGGGCTCCTCCCACCTCCAGCTGTGAAAGGACCAGGTCACAGAATCAGGTGGGAAGACAGGAGATCCGCTCCAGATCTGGCAAGCCAGCAGTACTTTCCTGGAGCTCCTTGAAGAAATGAACCCTGTTCTTAGGGTGGGCCTTGTTCTCAGCAGTCACCCCAGCACCAGCACCAGTGTGTGGAGTGTGATGGGCACGTAATGAATAGGTGTTGAGTTAGTGAAGGAACAAACAAGTAAATAAATGAAATACGCATGGACTCACAAATATCTATTTGGACATATTTTGCTCCCCTAGGCTCTATCCTGGGTTACAATCCATCAGTTCATTTGCTACTTAGAGCCTTCAGGATGGGGCTGGCTCTGCATGGTATCAGGTTATGAAAACAATCTTGAGACCAGTATTCTGTTCGAAATTTACCTCCCACTGGCACCCTCACCCTCAGTCAGTATGCAATCTATTGCCAAGGCTCTGGTTCACAGCGTTGTACATACACTGAGTTTGTAATCAGAATCTAGCAGAATCTATTTTAAATACATAGGGACTACAGTACATATGAATATGCTAATCAACTAAGCTTAATAGTTCTCGTTTGTATTAATGCAAGTTAGGCAGCCGCATTTCCCACCAAATATTTTCCTTGGTATTTACCGACGAAATCAAGGTCCTTCTAATAAGTTCTAATATTTAATCTAAAAGCTCTAAAGAAGGTGCTTTAGTTGAGCATAATCTAATTTCACTGAGCAAAATTGCATCTAAAAGCAATATAAAGTTACAATTTGTTCCTTGTCAAATAGTAAAAATAGCCTTTAAATTTTACATGGTTTTGACCTTTGGGTTTTGCATTTCAATTAAACTTCCCTCAGAGCCCAGAGGATCAAATGTTCCCTGAGTGTGAATTAGGTCCTGGTGAGAGGTGGCAACTGGCCCTCTGCTTCTTTCCTTTTCAAACTGACATCTGTCTTCCTTTTGACACAGAGCAGAAGTTTCTCCCTCAGTGGCTGGAGCAGAAGTAAACAGAAATACCAGGTCTGGACAATGTCTTTTCTTTAGACCCTTGAAATTTCTACAAGTCAATTTTCAAAATTCATTCCTGGATCAGTACACCATGTTGCCAGACTTCCTATTACAGGTCTGAGAGTGACCCAGCCTCCCTTCTAAGCCATGTTTGAGCAAGAATTTTACCTTTACAATACTTATGGACATCTCTTATTTTGCTCAGGTTTCAAAAGAATCTGGGATGCAGAGGAGGAGAGGTCATCTTTTGACTTTTGATAGAATCAGGTGCTTGGGTCTACAAGGCTATGATACCACTCAATAGCTATCCTCCCCTTTCTTCTTGGTAGTAGAGTCCAGTTTTTATTCAGGGCAACGATGCCCCCCTCCCAGCTAAAATACTACTTTTCGTAGCTTTCCTTGCAACTAGTAAAATAAAAAGATAGAAAAAGTCCTGGCTTTCTAATGACATGGTAGAACCATCTTACTAGCACTGGCTGTTACTCCCAGGCATCTTTTTACATGGTAGAAAGAAATCAGATGAGTTTTTACATTCTATGCAACTGAACCTAATCACATTTTTTTGTGAAATTAGTTAGCACAGTTCCTGGTACATAAGAACTCAATAAATTATAGCAAGTCATCAAGAATCAGATAATCGGTTTAGATGACACATCATGGGATCCAACCAAATACAGGGAAAGATAGAGAATAGACAACAACTTCATGTCTACAGAGATAGAGCATAAATTGAGAACTATATGTAGCAATAATGATGATAACAATATTTGCAAATATTTGAGTTTATAGACACCAAGCGCTATGCTAAGCATGTTACATGTATTAACTCCTCTGTACCCCCAACATTAATGCAGCACTAGAAATATTGTAGGTCTTTGGTAAATATGTGTTCAATAAACAAATATACTGAAAGATGACACCTTGCTTACCTGGATCTGAACCTGACATGCTCACTACCTGGGTAAGATCTAGGTCAAATGTCACACTAACTCTTCAGTTCCCTAGACAACATATCCCCTTGACCATGGTTTCACCAAGGTTGGGATCATTTTATCTCCAACCTACTGGGGAATTCTCATATGTAAGTATCATACCTGTCTTCCCTCAAAAAGGGGATTTTATCATTGCATCTCCTCCCTGAGCTTTGCAAACATATAGCACTCTTCAAGATTTTGCCACCTCCCTGACCTGGGTGGTTCCAGGATGACAGCTTTGACAGAGCCCCCTCAGTGGCCATCTGACACACCATAGGGCTAAGCCAGCAGAGAATTTTGGAGCTTCCATAATAACCTACCAGGAACAGAGTACTAGCAGAGCTCATCTTTGCAATGGCCTCCTGAATTGGAATATTATTTTATCCAAAACACACTAAAGATCAGAAACATTGTGACTTCTTGCATTCATTCAAACTTACTAAGCACCTACTATGTGCTAAGCTATAAATTTCAAGAATATCAGGGAAAAGATGGCATATTGCTTTAAGGAGCTTAGAGTCCAGTGGGAGAGATAGACCCATAAATAAATAAAAACCATACATTTGACTGGTGCTCTAATGAAAGTATCAAATATCGTGGGGACATATTGGGGCTAATAAGAGTGGAGGTACTGTTGGAGCTGAGGCATAGGTAAGGGCAGAGATAGGAACAGAGGGGAAGGTATTGCAGGAAAAGAGTTCAGTTACACACAGATGCTGAGGTATAAGCATGATGCCTTTGTAATATTCCACTTGACAGGCTGAACTACATTTCCCATAATTTCCTTTCTTGTATATTTATGGTCAAGGTGAGCCACAAGGGACATTCCTGGGAGATTTGGGGGTAGGGACGCAGAAGTGAAGCAGCAGCCATTCCATAATTCACACATTATTGCTCATCTGTTGATTCACCTCAGTGTCCTAAAGCAGCAGCCGGGTGAGCAATTTCACCACTTTCCCTCTGATCTGCCTTGAGTTCCTCTGGCTTCTGCCCAGCTTTGTGATGGGGCCCCAGCTCCTGCACTATAACGTCATCACCAAAATCAGAGGCAACAAGCCTCTGAAGCACAGGTTTCAGGCCGGGCTCTTGGGTCTCGGCTTGCGCTTGTGAGCTGCAGCCTTCCTGGGATCTTCCTTCCCTGACTACCTGACTTCAGACCTCAACCTCCAGCATCAGATGAGGACACTGTAGCCTCATAGAACTGCTTAACCAGCTCCCACAATTGTGTAAGCCTGTAGCAAAATCTTTAATATATATACATGTATGTATCTCTTACTGGTTCTCCTCCTCTGGTTGAATCCTGACTGATACAGAATCCTCATCAAAAGTGGGGTGCTGCTGTAACAAACACCTAAAATGTGGGAGTGTCTTTGGGACCAGAGTAGAGGCTAGAGGAATTTTGAGGAGTATCATGGAGAAAACCTAAATTGCCTTGAGTAGACTATTAGTAGACATGCACAAGGCGATGATAGTGACAGCTCAGAAGGAAGTGAAGAACATGTTATCAGAAACTGGAGGAAGGGGGATCCTTGTTACGTAGTGGCAGAAAGCTTAGCAAAATTGTCATCTGCTGTAAGGGGAAAGCAGAACATATAAGGGATGAACCTGGTTATCTAGCTGATTTCCAAGCAAAGGCCCTGCCAGGTTTCTTCCTTCTACTTACAGTAACACGAGAGAGGAGACAGAAATTGAGGAAAGTACTGTTAAATAGAAAGGAATCAGGACTTGATGGTTTTGAAAACTCTCGCCTCTCCAGGTGGCAAAGCATGCTGAAACTAAGAAATGACTTCCGAGCACGGCAGGGAAACAGGGCGCAGAGTTGAAGTCCTATCTAAGGATGAAGCCACTCCCTTCCTAGAGCTGCCTGAATCACCTCTGATAAGCTACTTATTTCAGGCTCTAATTCTTTGAGAACGAACCTAAAATGCATCTTTATTTTTTTCTAAGTTCCAGGGATTTGAAGCTCTCCCTCAGATTCCGGGCCATCACTTTCTCCTAGCTGTCACCCTGCTCTTGGGCTACTGTATCTCGGTGCCTTTTGTGGAGTTCTTTTCTTAAGTCTAGCTCAAAAACTGGTGTTGCCCAGAGGTCCTCACTCACCTCTCCTAGGGGATTTTGTACCATCCCACAGCTTCAAATGTCAATTTGCACATTAACACCTCACCTGAAACTTGTATTCAACCCTGTCCTCACTCCTAAAATACAGCATATCTATCCAGCCTCCCACTGGAAATCTATACAGCAGTGTTCTAAAGGCATCTCCAGCTCACACAACCAGAACAGATATTGCTCTCCCTCCCTCCCTCCCTCCCTCCCTCCCTCCCTCTCTCTCTCTCTTTCTCTCTCTCTGTCTCTCTCTCTCTCTCTCTCACACACATACACACACACACACACACACACACACACTAGAGCCAATCTCCTTTTCTAAGACTTACCACCTAGTCTATGAAACTAGACTACCTGACTGGAACTAATTCACTTCATTTGAGTCCCAGCTCTACCTGATTGTGATAGCTTGGACAAGTTTTGTTTTTTGTTTTTTGTTTTTTTACCTTTCTGTGTCTCACCTTCTCTTGGTTAATAATAGCTCTTATATCATTAGGTCTTGTGAAGCTAATATGAGTTCCACACGTAAAAGAAAACAGTACTTGGCACATATTATATTCTCCATAAAGTTTATCTGTCAATATTGGTATATCATCATGAATTGTATCATCCAATAATCCTTGAACTCCCCTATTGCCCTGCGACACACCACTCTTCAATTAATCATCGAACTTATTCTACCTCCTAAACACCTTCAGAATCCATCCACCTCTCTCCTTCCCAACTGTCTCCTCCTTAGTTCAAGCCTTCATGATTCCCCCATTGATCACAAGTATTGTACAACTGCCATCGCCCCTTACCTAGGTTTCATGTGTCCTGTAACAAAAACAATCCCACCCCAAGACACCTATGTTCAGATCCTTTCTCCGTACTGTAACCAGAATATCCTTCTAAACTAAAACTTTCATCATGGCTCCCCCCTGCATAAGAGGCCTTAAGAATAAATCTTGAGGTTTTAGCCGAGCACAGCAGAATCCATGCTCTCCTGCCTCAGCGCTCACTGCCCTTAGCCCCACCCTCATCCCCCTGCCTCTTGTGCTCCAGTCATTTTGAACTATTGGCAAATTTTGAACCGTTTGTACTTTTAACATGTTCTTCCTCCTAGAGTCTTGAGTGCTAAAAAATAAGGACTCTTCGCATCAAGGAATACCCCTATAATCATACCCATATAATGATGTGTCCAGAACTTAGCAGCAGGTGAGTAAGGTCTATGGTCCTGGGGCTTGCGATGGGAGGGGTAGGGAGATGGTCAGATCAAGCCCCAGAGCAGTGCCTGCTGTTAGCCCTGGGCTGCTCTGACCACTTCAGAGGGCAGTTCCCAGCTGAATGTGACCTCAAACTCTGCCTTCCTTGCCTCCAAGGCAACAGATAACTCATGGACTGCCAGGTAATGAACCTAACCCTAGGAAAGGTCAGGTAACTCCACCAGGAGAAGCAGATCTTTCCTGCAGCAGTGGGGGAGATTTTCACAGGAGCATTCTGATTGAAAAGCTGTTATGTTACAGGGTTTGGGTTTCCTTCTATTTAAAAAAAAAAAAAATTGTTTTAAAAAAAAGTAGTCCTCACAGGCTGTCAAGCATCTCCGCATCTCCATTAGAATTCAGAGTATTCCACAGTAATTACAAAACAGCTGTAATGGAAAATTGGTAGTCAAACCCATTTTCTAGCGACTAGAACGGTGAATGGGCTCCATTATGTTCCTAATTCTCATTAACTTAATTTGCATAGGAAACAATGAAGGAATACATAATGAGGTACAGTGGGCGAGCAGCCCAGCCCTCACCCCCTCAGAGCTGGGTTCAACCCACACTGACCCACGCGAAGTCCAATGCCCAGCAGGGCTGCTCTCCACTTGGTGACTTGCAATTGCAGATTCAGAGCTAGTTCCAGGATGGGGTCAGGTGAAGGATGACTCTGGAATCGCCTTGCATACGCAGTGCAGGCTACGTTTCTTCTTCCACCCCCACCCGAGCTTCTGGTAAGACAACAAACTGGAAGAGAAGGAGGAGGGAACTTCTTTTGGGGTAAGCAATTTCAGGCTTTGGCTGTGTGTGCACGCATGTTGCTTCCTACAGATCTGGTTTTAAGTGTAATTAGCCCCAGCAAAAGGAAGAGATCAGCAGCCAGGGAGCTGGATTGGTTAGGGGTGCCTTGCTGGGCCTGAACTGGACTCTGTTTAGGAGGTGAAGCCAGCAGGGCCTTATCCACTCTAAGCAGTGACCACATCAGACCAGAGGCTTGGCTGGCAGACAGAATGGAACTCAAGATGAGGCAGGGATGGATCACAGCCGAAGCTCCAAGCTCCGAGTTATCTCCTGACTCCATCTACCAAGCTGTGAGTAGTGGAAAGCCAGAAGTTGAACTCTCTAGCGAACTATAAAACTTGAAAAAAAAAAGTGGCACATTCAACTCACTATTATTGACCAGCTATGATATTTCAGGCCCTATATTAGACAGTCTCACTGAATCCTTATAGCAAAACTACAAGATAAAATTATGTCCATTTTGCTGATGAGGAAACTTAGGCTCATAATTTCCTCTACTAGGGCTATTTAACTATTCAAAGGCAAAGCCAAGACTGAATCTGTCTTCTGAACCAAGCTAGTCTAGTTAGGCCGATACTTCCCAAACTTGCTTATTTTGTGGCACACATGGGAAATGATAATACAGCTGACCCTTGAACAGCACAGTGGTCAAAGGCACTAACCTTCTGCACACTTGAAAATCTACATATGATTTATAGTCATCCCTCCATATGGACAGTTCTGCATCTGAAGATCCAACAAACCTGGGATTCTGTAGTACCGTAATATTTACCACTGAAAAGAATTTATGTACAAGTGGACCCTCACAGCTCAAGCCTGTGCTCTCAAGGGTCAACTGTATCTTTACGGAACCTCAGGGTGAAGAAGAGGGGACTTGGAACCTAGAGAAGTTTGCATAACCCCCGATTGGCTGAGAGCATTAATATTTCAAGCTACATGGGTTGGAAAGTCTAGTTCATAGGAAAAATGGTGGCCTCTTGTAGAGATAATCTGAGACCCACCAGGAAGATGAGTATATCCCAACACTGTCACACTGGGTGAGACAGAAGTGTCTGAAATGTGGCACTTCTGAACTTCCAAATCAGTTTGGATCAATTGTTGCCCTCCCCAGTCCCTCTTCTTATATGCATATTTCTGTGGATGGTGTATAACATTCATCCCATAAAGAAATGTAATGCAAGGAGCATTTATCTTTTTTTTTTTTTTTTTTACTTATTTTATTTATTTATTTTTGGCTGTGTTGGGTCTTCGTTACTGCTCATGGGCTTTCTCTAGTTGTGGTGAGCCGGGGCTACTCTTCATTGCGGTGCGCAGGCTTATCATTGCGGTGGTCTCTCTTGATGCCGAGCATGAGCTCTAGGTGCACGGGCTTCAGGAGTTGTGGCTCGCAGGCTCTAGAGCGCAGGCTCAGTAGTTGTGCCACACGGGCTTAGTTGCTCCGTGACATGTGGGATCTTCCCGGACCAGGACTCAAACCCATGTCCCCTGCACTGGCAGGCGGATTCTCAACCACTGCGCCACCAGGGAAGCCCAAGGAGCGTTTATCTTGAAGATGATCTGGGTTTGTCCCCTAACTGCCACTTAATAGCTGAAAGAGTTTATGTAACTCACTTCCAGGGGACTGGACCAGAGAATCCTGACACTCTTAAAACTCTGCAACTTCTTGTACCATGGACTTTGCTCTTGAGGTGGGATGGGACCAGTGATATGATGCAACCTGCTAAAAGGAAGAACAGCACAGGCAAACTGACCCAAAACAAGTTTTTCCAACAACCAGCTTCTCCCACCTGGTCCACACTACTTTTCACTCCCCAAATCTCCAACGATTTCCTGGGAACCTACTAAGTCCTGGGCATTACACATGGTTTCTAATCCGTATAACAGCACTATGAGATGGGTTTCCTCATCACCATCAGGTGAGGAAACCATCACAGGGGTTAAAGCTGCACAGCCGAGTGTCTTGTCTCATGTGGGTGTCCAGCTCTCTCTCACCATGAATGCTGGGCCTTCTCTATATTTTTGCAACAAGCTGCCTCTCTTTTAGCAAAACTCTCTGCACCTAGAGTTGATGGCACACTCATTCACATTTCAGTGAGTTCTCAGGGAGGACTGGGGAACCCAAGCATGTCCCATCTTGTTTGTTCCCCAACCTCATCGTTGGATATGCTGTCTGCATCCAGGAGACCTGGAGAGTTATAGTTTAAGCAGAACTTTTGCCTGAGTTGACTGATTGGATTGGTTCTTCAGATGCCATGCACATGAGGCCCAGACACAGTCAGCCTTGCAAAACAACACAGTATGGAGTTTCCTTAAAAAAGTTAAAATAGAGTTATCATATGATCCAGCAATCCCACCCTGGGGTATATATCCAGAAAACATGAAAACTCTAATTCAAAAAGATACATGCACTCCAATGTTCATAGAAGCACTGTTTACAATAACCAAGACATGTAAGCAACCTAAGTGTCCATTGACAGATCAACAGATAAAGAAGATGTGGTATACGTACAATGGAATAGTACTCAGCCAAAAAAAAGAATGAAATAATGCCATATGCAGCAACATAGGTGGACCTAGAGATTATTATAGTAAGTGAAGTAAGTCAGATAAAGACAAATACAGTATGATATCACTTACATATAGAATCTAAAAATAATTATGCAAATGAGCTTATTTACAAAATAGAAACAGCCTCACAGACATAGAAAACAGATTTATGGTTACCAAAGGGGAAAAGAGGGGAGGAATAAATGAGGAATTTAGGGTTAACAGATACACACTACTGTATATAAAATAGATAATTGACAAGGACCTACTGTATAGCCCCAGGAACTATACTCAATAATATCTTGTAATAACCTATCATGGAAAAGGATCTGAAAAAGAATATGTGTGTGTGTGTGTGTGTGTGTGTGTGTGTGTGTGTGTGTAACTGAATCACTTTGCTGTACACCTGAAACTAACACAGCATTGTAAATCAACTAGACTTCAGTTAAGAAAAGAAACACAGTATGAGATGATGGAAAACAGCTAGTCTGCACTACTGGGGACAGACCTCCCTCCTTTCTGTCTGTGCCTACCAGCAACCAGTTCATATAGCATTTGGTGTTTGTTGATTAATGGATTGACTTATTGCCTTTATTACTATTTACTGTTAAGTATCTAATATGTGCAGTCACTGTACCAGGACACATAGAGAATTTTACATTACTTCAGTTCATAAAGCACATTTCAATTTTCTAAGTCTTCCTGTTGTTACTCAGAACTGCTTGGTTGGGACTAAGCATTGGAAGATGGCCTTCTTTCTTGATGCTAGCCACATGGTTTGGGGGTATACTGTTGTTTATGAAAGGAAGAAGCTCAAGAGACCAAGTACAATGTTCAAATGTTTGTTCCATTTCTCCCCTGACTTCAAAACAAATATCGGCTCACCTATTAGCCAAGCACCAATCCCAAGCCATCCCCACCCCCAGATGGATTGACCTTTAGATTCATTTTCCTGTGGTTCTCCAATCATGATCCCTCATTGTTCTATATATCAGAGAACAAAGCTGAAGATGTTCTAGAAAGAATTCAGAACTGGTTTGTTGTTCCCTTCCTGGATCCACTCAATGGCACTTACACACCAGCAAAACCCACTTGTGGCTGAAGTTTTCCACGCAGTGTTGCAGGCACTCAGCATTCCCTCAGTTAAAGAGCCTCTTGCTGCGTTCCTGGGAACCAGCACCACACTGCACAGCTCTGCCAACAGCATCACTGCTAGATTCTGGGCTTTGAAACCAAATAAAAATTGATATGTGTGTAATCACATTTGTTTAATTAAAGTAACACATCTGTGCAGTAAATATTCCAGCACGAGCTGGTCAATAGCAAATCCTCCGCATGTACAGTAATAATTGACTAATGTAATTAAATGCATGTCAGAGTTTTAAAAGAAAATATAATGAGATTTCATCATTTTATATGTACAGGTAATTAGTTCTTAGGAATGTGAGTAAAAGCAAATTATCTACAGATTTGAACTATCAGCAGATAATTCAAATGACCTAGTTTGGGAGAGAAAGTGGTATCTAAAACTGAGAGAAATTCAAACCAAAACAAACATTCCCTACGATTAAATCTGAGAGCTAAGTTAAGAAATGAGCATGTATAATTTTGCTGAACATGTTTTCATCAAGCTTTCCTTTAGGATAAGTTGAGCATTAGTCTGGGTACCAGGTTGGAGTGACATCTCTCCTGGCTCATGCTCTTCTACTGGCTGTTCAGACGTCCAGGAACCTTTTAGTACCAAGTTCTGGGTCATTTTGAATTAGTATTTCTTTTACTTTATATTCAATCTGACTCCGTCTTCTGCTGCTTCCTGTTTGGCCTGAAAGTTATCATCCCGAATTCGGGACAGCATGTGCTCAGGGAGGCTGTGGGAAGGGCATTCCAAGAGTAGGGAACAACAGGCACAGATGCAAGGAAGTAGGAAGAACATGGCCTGTTTGGGAAGCAACAAACTCAATCTGACTGGAGAAGATTCCAGTAAGAGAAAAGAGGAAGCTGTGGCAGTCGAAATAGGCTGGGAAATGATGGACAGAGACTTGAGTAGCAGCCAAGAAGCTAAAGCATCATTCCTCTGAAGGCAGTACGGAGTTGGGGAAGATGCTGTTTCTGCTACTTCACTCAACACAAATCATACCAAAGCTTCAAAAATCCCAACACCCAAAGGACAACTTGCTGCTCTGAGAAACAGTTAAGTCCTCATGACCAAAGCCTGGCAGGTTTGAGATTAGGGCCCTTCCTTTCCAGAATGGATTGCTATCTGGATGCTTCTCCCTCACTTCAGGTGATTCCTCAGTTCAAACCCCTTCCCTTCTCTACACTCCCAGAAGTGATGACACTGGCCCCCTTAAAGGCCCCTTAGTGGTCACAGCTCTGGATTGTGAATCCTGTCTTGTGTGAATCTTATTGCCATAACCACGCATGGCAGGGAAGGTGCCAGTTTATTCTATGCATGTAATTTTAGGTTTTTAATATGTATACAAAGGGAGGGATAGATTGGGAGTTTGGGACTGGCAAGTTCACACTGCTATATTTAAAACAGATAACTAATAAGGACCTACTGTAAAAAAAAATTAAAAATAAGAACTTGGAAAAAGATATATATTCGCAGGTTGTTTCATTGCATCTTTGCTGCCATGACCCTGTGTCAGGAAACAGGAGTAAGAAGATAAAATGACCATAACACACGCAAGACAAGGCCATCATTTGATGTGAAAGGGACACGTTTTTCACTCGTTGGAGGGCAGAAGCTTTACTGGTGACACAGTCAGTACAGAGGGACACCCCCCACCCACTCCCTGGCTTGCACGTAATGATCAGAACCTTCCTTCTGTGGGACGGTTTGTGCTGGTGCATCAGTAGCCAGGAGTAATGGTCAACATGGCCCCAAGTTTAAGGTGTAATTGTTGGAAGTTCTTTCAACAGCAATAAAAAATGCAATAAAAGTGATAAAGAGGAAACTTATAGATTAGAAGAGACAAAGAAACATGTCAACCAATAACAAAGTGTAGACCTTATTTGTATCACCCAACAAACTGCAAGTGTACATATATATGTATATTTTAATATTATATTAATATTATATTAATATATTATAATATATTTTATACAGTTTTTATATAAATATGTAGTTAAAGAATTAGATATAATTATAATATATAATTGGAGAAATATTAACACTTACTAGATACTTGTGCATAAGAAATTTTTGTTAAGTTTATTAAGTTTTAGGTGTGATCATTCATGGTTATAACTTGTCTATCTCTTTCAAAAGAGCCCTTACACTTTATAGATACAAACCAAAATACATACAGATGTTAGGATATGATGGCATCTGTATTTCCTTCAGAGTAATCCAAGGAGAGGATAGAAAATAGATATGTAAGGATGGGAATGAAACAAGAATGGCCATGTACTGATCATTGTTGGTGCTGGGAGATAACTACATAGGGTTCAATATACAAATTTCTTGTATATATTTGAATTTTTCCTTTATAAATGATGGTGGTTATGACTTGCAGTCAGCCAATGGCAGAGGTCTTTCTGCAGCTGGGTTGCTAGTTTATGGCCAGGGTTTGAGGTTGTACTGAGGCTGGAGTCCTAAGTTCCATTTGTGGCAAGGGTTGTAAATTCATGATTTATCAGGTAGGGAGCAATCTATGACCAAAGAAAGAGTGCAGGAGAGTTCAGAACAAGAAATTGTATGAGCATGGCTAGGGTGTAACTTTGGTTCTCAGCTTGGGATCAGTCTGTGGCCAGCTTAGCAGGAAGTTAGAATTAAGAAGAAACTGTCTGGATCCAAAGTAAGAAGTCATTATTTCGGGAGTTGAAGATGGTCTGTGCCATCAATTAGGGAAATATCTATTTCCAGAGCTAAAATTCAAATCGGTGGCCAAATGGAGAGGGATTTGTGGGTATTCTCTGTGGCAATAGCATGGGGTGGACAGTGTGCTAGATCTAGTATGACGTCAGCTCAGTGACTGACCATTGGAAGGCAGTGTGTAGTTGAGGTCGGGTCATCTGTGGCTGACTTTGGGGGGGCTAGTTTGCAGTGGGAGTGAAGGGAGCCTACAGTTCAGTTTCTTGATAGGGTTAGGAGGTGATTTCACACTCTGCGTCACATGTTGGAGTTACCTACAAGGGGAGGGGATATAAAAGTGCCAATGCCTAGATCTCAGCTAAACCCGCTGATCCCAGAGCCTTGGTCTTAGTGGAAAACCCTGGGTTAGGGTGTCAGAGAATGATGGAACTCAAGAATCCCTTGTATCTGGAGTTAAGGGTGTTCTGTGACTGGAGTTGCAAGTGTCGGGGGTAAATCTATGGCGTCTTAATAGAGAAAAGATATCTGGGCTCCAGAATGATGCAAGTTCATTTTATAAGCACTGCATTCTAATCCCAGGGGCCCTGATTCAGGCCACTCAAAAGCACATACACACAATATGGTGCCTTGATTTAAAACAGCGCTCCTAATCTACCTCTATGACATATGTGGGAGTCTTTAGCTGAAGCAAGAATGGGTTTCTCCACTAAGAAGAACTGATGCTAAGTGGTCTGGAGCCTCTGACCTTTCAAGAGATCATGGATAAAATGGTCCATTAGCCATTTGCAGCTACATGGATGGACCTAGAGATTATCATGCTAAGCAAAGTAAGTCAGAAAGACAAAGACAAATACCATATGATATTACTTACATGTGGAATCTAAAATACAACCCAAATGAACATATCTACAAAATAGAAACAGACTCACAGACATAGAGAACAAACTTGCTGGTGCCAAGGGGGCGGGGGAGGGATGGATTGGGACTTTGGGACTAGCGGATGCAAACTATTATATGTAGAATGGATAAACAATAAGGTCATACTGTGTAGCACAGGGAACTATATTCAATATTCGTAATAAACCATAATAGAAAAAAATGTGAAAAAAACGTATATATATATATATATATATATATATATATATATATATATATATATAACTGAATCATTTTGCTGTATACCAGAAATTAATACTACATTGTAAATCAACTACACTTCAATTTTAAAAAATTGTCCATTAGGAAACTGAGCCACTGACATTGGCCTCAGTTGATCCATGTGCCAGTCCACTTAGCTAACCCACCTAGCAGGACCTTACCAACAATGCTATGTACAGTAAAACGTATAATGGCAATGGGGTTGAATAGAAAGAAAGGCAAGAGTGTTTTAACTTAAATGCTGGAAGAAGGCAGAGAGGGAAGATGCATCTCTTAGCTTTTGCTTAATCAGTAAACGCTTCCTTGAAGAAGTGAAATTCTGCTCTGCTCTGGATTCCAACTAATCAATCCACAATATGGTTAATGTACACCTATTCTTTGTACCTGTGAGGGTCATGCCTCTGTTCAGAAGCAGCCTGTGACCTAGCATCAAGGGCTCAGGGTCAGCTAGACAAGGAAGACATTGGAAATGTCTTGGTGGGCTTGCAAGGAGATGACAGGGTCATACCACCACTCGGTTGACTCCTATCAGTTTAAAGGGCTCCAAATGGTCATCTGTCCAGAAGAAGAGCTAGTCACTGTTTCCCTATCAGATAGTCTCTGGTATCCAGAACTGGTCAGAATGCTTCCTATATGAGACCTGCGACCACAAGAAAGTGTTCTATAGTTCCTTTGGGGTGACCTGCCATCTATTAGAGTCCTGATCTGAGTGCTGGTGATATGAGGGAGCACACAGAAGAGGCAGGTGTGGGATCAAAAGTTGCTGAAGGAGGAGCCCAGAGAAGTGAGAGGCAAGATAGGTTGACCAGAGTTGTTGGCAGTGATAGATACTATAGTTGCCTATCAAATGTTATCACTTTTCCTTCCTACAAACAGAACCACGATTTAATTCATGGAGGCAACGTACCCAGTTTCAAAGATCATTTCCTGGCCTATCTTGCTATTTAAGACAATCGTGATGTAGTTGTAACCAATGAGATATTAGTGAAATTCTTCTGGAGATATACATAAAATATACCTTCTTCCATTACTCATTATTTCCAAGTTGCAAACAATTTTTTTTTTTTTTGCAGCAAGAGCAAGAGGCTTGAAATCACCATTTCATGGAAAAGAACATCCTCAGACATGTCCCAGAATTGAATGAATTCTCCTTGGTCATTCTTCTGCAGCTACTGTCAAGGAAAGAGACCTCTTCTATGCTGAAGCCACTGACCTATGTGTATGCTAGAGCCTGAGATGGTGCTATGACCATCTCCTGCTAGTCCAGTTGCCATCTACTTAGCCAGGACATCCAGGAAGCCTGGGCAACAGGAGAACAGGCACCTCTTACCTCACTGTTTCCCCAAGCACTAGCAATACCAGGAAAAGGATCTGAGTTGTCCATACCCTATCCTTACACACCTATGAACTTGTGACATCTACACAAGTGGAAAGGAGGAAGGATAAACAGATGATCTGCAAGAGTCTCTTTAAGCATGGCAATGGCTGTGGTGAAGGCTATGGTGAGAACTAAGGTATGCTGGGCTCTAGGTTTGGAACAAAACTCATCCATCTTCACTTTGAATTAGTTTAGGTCACAGTAAGTCAAGGGACTAGAAGGTATCGCTAACCAGAGTATGCATCAGTGACTTATGAGAGTCACAATACCATGAAACGGACAAGAAACCCTGTGTGTACCTTCTGCAGTCAACCAGGGGTGTTCTTGGCTGAGCAAAAACCAGCCAAGAGAATGGGACTAGAACTTGATTGTCTCAGTTTACCAAGATAAGACCTCAGAGAATAACTTGCCAACTTTCCCTCCCAAACAAGCAGGAGCTGCAGGCTCTTGACCATGCTAGGTTACTTGCAAACAAGAACTAAGAATAGAGGAAAGCAGGTCGTGAGAGGTGCAGCAAATGGGAACTAAAGTCTGTGTTTTAATGGAATATTATTCATCCATAAAAAAATGAAATTGAGTTATTTGTAGTGAGGTGGATGGACATAGAGTCTGTCATACAGAGTGAAGTAAGTCAGAAAGAGAAAAACAAATAATGTATGCTAACACATATATATGGAATCTAAGAATAAATCTAAAAAAAAAAAAAGGTCATGAAGAACCTAGGGATAAGACGGGAATAAAGACACAAACCTACTAGAGAATGGACTTGGGGATATGGGGAGGGGGAAGAGAGTAAAGAGTGACGGAGTGATAGAGTGGCATCAACATATGTACACTACAAAACGTAAAATAGATAGCTAGTGGGAAGCGGCCGCATAGCACAGGGAGATCAGCTTGGTGCTTTGTGACCACCTAGAGGGGTGGGGTAGGGAGGGTGGGAGGGAGGGAGACACAAGAGGGAAGAGATATGGGAACATATGTATATGTATGGCTGATTCACTTTGTTATAAAGCAGAAACTAACACACCATTGTAAAGCAATTATACTCCAATAAAGATGTTAAAAAAAAAAAAAAAGACCAACTGTGAATAGTTAAGTAAAGGCCATAAAGTCTAAATGAGGTTGCAAGAACCAAAGGGCAGGGACCCTGGCAGAGAGCAGGCAATATGGAAGAATTGATTTCCAGAGGTGGGATCACTTTCTAGCCTATAGTAGGGAAGGTACTGTGACAGTTGACTTCAAATTAAAACAACCCAATATAAGTACCATTATGACTTGGAAAATGTCATTATTATTATTACTATTTGTTCATGCAAATGAGGAAGCTGAAGGTCTACAAGATACACAGTCAGGCAGACAACACATGACAGAAGATCAAACCAGGGCTGTGACACCAAAGCCTGAATTATCTTCTTTAGTCCTTTGTGGCCCTCATTGCATGGTGTGCCTGTGTGTGTGTGTGTGTGTGTGTGTGTGTGTATGTGTGTTGTATTGGGAGGTGGGGATGAGGGGACAAGAAGAAGGCAGAGGGTCAGCCAGAAGAAAATTATGCTAATAATGGATAGTCCTGAATGTCTAGCAGAGAGGTTTTCAGTGTATTTGACAGTAAAGATGATCCATTGTAACTCCTTGAACCAGGGCAGAGACCATAAAAGTGTTGTTTGGGGATGCTTAATCTTGCAGAGAAAATTGAAATATGAAAGTTTTGGGAGCAGGGCACTTGGGCTCCAAGAATCAAAGTTATCCTCATTCCCCTCCTTGGCCACTGACTCAAGAATAACCAGCTAGTTTCTTTGTCATATTCCCCCTTCAGTCTTGTTGTCTCCTATTTCTGAACTGGAATGAAGGTTAGTGACTATGATTCCTTGTATCGGGATTTGCACCCCTGAGAGAAGTTTTCTCCGTAAAAACACAGCAATTTGTTGAATCTTCACCAGTCCTCGTTTCACATGAAAGAGAAATATCACAAGGAACACCCTCCCTAGCTACATTCTGGGGCTGATGTTAACCTCCCATCTAAAGTGGAAAACCCTGTAAAGAGAGCCAAGCAGAGCAGGCAGCCTTATATCTTAAAAGATTTGACCCTCTTGGATAGAAACTTGGAAGAGATGGTGTCAGGGGTCTCCTCCAACTCTGTGATATCATGATGATGAGATTCTAATTCTTAAAAATATGTCAGGTTCAGCTTCTGCCTTTAAGCAGACCTGCAATCCTGGAGGAAGCTAAATTCCTGGCGCTTGCCAAGCCGTTCTGCATTCCAGGATCTTGGCACTTGCTGTTTCCTCTTCCTGGATGGCTCTTCCTCTCGCTCTTTGCAAAGCTGGCTCATTCTCTTTCTCCAGGTACTTGCTTTAAATGGCTTTTGCTCACAGAGGGCTTTCTTAACCACCTACATAAGTGGTTCACTCTGTTTTTTTTGTTTTTTTCATTTTGGAACACTGGTTATTTCCTACATGAATCTTACCACACTTTTATAATCTTATACTTTGTTTGCTTGCTAACTCCACAGGTATGTTTACTGATGGATTCTCAGCATGTAGCACAGTGTCTGGCACACAGTGGACACTCAAGGTGGATGAAGGAAGGACAGATGAATGGATGGATGGATGATGGAGGGATGGGTGATGAAAGCATGGATTGATGATGGATGGAATGGGGGAGGGATGGATAAATGAATAGATGGGTAGATGATGGATGGATGATGAATGGATAGATGGAGAGAGGGAAAGGTGAGAGGGAGATAAGAATGAATGAATTATTAAGTGTGCAATGAAAAAAGAAGGTATCTGAGGTCAAATGGGTTTGGAAAATAAGTTCTCTTTCCTTCCTGAAGATTCACAGTGCACATTAGCAAATTAAAGGGTCTGAAAATTCCCCAATAAGAAACAACATGCTTAATTTTATTTAACCCAGCATTTCTTAAACTTATTTTAACTCAAAATACTTCCTTTTCATGATACTCTTACTTAAAATTCTGCCAAAGAGTGTTCTTTAAAACACTAGTTTAGAAAATCTGCTCCTTTATAAACATTGCCATGATGTTGAATAGTAATTATTTTTTAACTCCCTTTTCAGACTGTGAAGTCCCAAAAGATATAGACAGAGACTTACTCATCTTTGTAACACAAATGTATAGCACAGTGCCAGGCACAGAGAAAATACTCAGAAATAATTTAGTAATTGAGAAGGAAGGAAAGAAGAGGAAACGAGGAAGGGAGGCAGGAAGGGAGGGGGAGAGGGAGGGAGTCATGGAGGGAGGTAGAATGCAGCTGGGTTAGTAAATCACTTCCTGATATGTACCTTCAATTGACTTTGAGGCAAATAATAAAATGCTAATAATGACCTTACTGAATCAGAAGTCAGAATTATGTTAACCATCTCAGATAAATTCTAGATTAGTAATCTACCTAGGTTACGATTAGAGTTAATTCACAATAAACAATTCCTACCACCCTCCCACATGCATGCATGCAAAGTGTCCTTATGGCAGGCTGTCTCCTATTTCTGAAAGATAATTACTATATTTAGAGTGTTAGCAACAATATTATATACTGGTTAAGAGTATAGGTTCTGAAGTCAAATACAGTCTCCATCATTGTCTGAATCTTGCCTACTCTAACAAAAATACCATAGAGTGAGTGGTTTATAAACAACAGGAATTTATTTCTCAGTTCTGGAGGCTGAGAAGTCCAAGATAAAGGCACTGGCAGATTCAGCCTCTGGTGAGGCCCTGCTTCTGGTTCATAGATGACCATCTTCTTATGGTGTCCCCACATGGTGGAAGGAGCTAAAGGTCCCCCTGGGTCTTTATTATAAAGGCACTAATCCCATTCATGAGGGCTCCCCCCTCATGATTGAATCACCTTCCAAAGGCCCCACCTCCAAATACTGTCACATTGGAGATTAGGTTTCAACACATGAATTTTGAGAAGAGACACAAACATTCAGTTTATAGCAACCATTTACTAACTGTGTGAATTTTGTCAAAATATTAACTTTTCTAAGGCTCAGTTTCCTCTTATGTAAAATGTAGATAGTAACAGTATATAATCACAGTGCTGCTGTGACTACTAAATTAGATAAATATGTCATGCGCTTAGGATAGTGGCTGGTATGAAACAAGTAATCAGTAAACTACTGCTACCTGTAGGACTCCCTTCCTGATGATGACGTCAGGAGCCAAGGAATTTCATCTCTCGGGTGAAGAATGCCATGAGAAATGTTAACTCAGAAGAGCAATACGCTGTAAGATTTCAGGCCCAAAGAAGGACAATTTCGCGGGGGGGGGGGGGGGGGGGGCTCTTCAAAACTTGCCTCAAGATTCTATCTCCCCTTTCTATACCTTGTGGAATTGCACACAAGCCTGTTTCATCTAGTACTTTGCAGATGCTCTCTGCACCAAGGGGCTGGTGGGGAACCACAAAAAAACATACTTTCTCAAGAGAAAATTCAACTCACACTGGCTTGTAGAAATGCACCTGGAGCTGGATTTGTCCCTCTCCTTCCTTGTAATCATGTAGAATTCATTCCTTTTTTTCACACTGCTTTTTGGGTTTCATGAATTATAAACACAGGTACTTTTTATCTGCAGTTTTCTGTGTATACCTAATGATGGAAGAAGTTGGAAGGACTATAAGAGGCAGCATGGGGCATAGTCTTGGCCTTGGATGGGATTAAGGAGGAGTGGGGTAGAGAGGGAGTGTGGTTAAAAAAGTAGCACCTAGCTCAACACAAATATATAAGAAATACCCTTTGAAATGAATTGAATACAATTATGCAATAAAATAATTATTATTTTGAAGGAGGATTTAGGTTCAGAATAAATACAAGTCCCCTTTTCTGACTTCAGATGTACCCCATTTATTGCCTAGTGGAAGAGTTACATGCTCAAAATGATAAAAGGAACTCAGATAGTCATACAATCCCCCTGCCCCTAGACAAGATTCACCTTAAATCAGCTCAGATGATCTTTACTTCTCTTTTAAATAAAATTTAAACCTATCTAGAAAATCCCAGACTCTTAGAGGTGGAAGGGACTCCTTCCTGAAATCCAACATCATTGACAGATGGCTATATAGACTTGGAGGGTGGAGGAGGGTGGGTTCAAGAGCTGCAGCCCACATCTTTAATCTTTAGAAAGTTAGTTCTTCTGTCAAGCTGAAATCTGCTTCACTGTAACTTCCATCTGCTCTTCCAGTTCTGCCATTTAGAGCTGGGCAGAGCAGGTCTGCTCACTTCCATTTGATACTCTTTCATTCCTGACCCCCACCTCCCATCATCCCTCCTCTGTGCTAAAAACCTTCCTTCCTTTTGAACGTCCCCCCACATGCTGTGGTTTCTATACCATTTACCATGCCAGTGACCTCCCCGTGAAGCCACATTGGTTATTGTGTGTCTTAAAATGCATCTCCTAGAACTGAGTCCAATGCCTCAAATATGTTCAGATAACATAGAGCAGTGAGGCAACCAGTGGTTAAGAACAGCAAGTTTTGCAATGAGATACCCTTGCTTCCACCACATATTAACTCTGTATCCTGATACAAGTTAAACTTTCAGAATCTAAGTTTCTCCATCCATAAAATGGGCATAATAATAAGATTGTCAGCCGGCGTAGTCATGTATAAAAAGCCTTAAGCACAGTGCCTGGCACATGGTTAGTGGAAAATAAACAGTGGTTACAATGAATGTTGGTGTTATTTGCATTATTAGACATGATATCCCATTAATAGTGTAAACTTTTTAACAGCGACCCATGCTGTTAATTCACAAAAGATGAGTCAGTCAAAACACAATTTTTTGTTTTAGTTGTCATCAAGCAAACATGTTCCCTATTTTCTATTTTTTCAACTTGTAATTCAAATCCAAATTCAGAATTTGTCTGTATTCATGTTTATTTTCTGGCTCATTTGTCCAATATATAAGTATCATCTTTTAGGGGTGTAACAGAAAAGACCCTTCCTTGGCTATGAGCTGCAGGACTTGACCACACACAGAATCTAGAAGCTTTTCTAACATAAGCAGGACCCCCATGTAGTTGAGATCGTCTTACATCGTTTTCTTTCCCCACCTGGGACTACGGTTTCTAAATTTCCACCATTATGAATTTAACCTATGGGTTCATTCAACAAGTTAAATGCATGTTTGTTGAAAGCCTTCTCTATGGCAAGCAGTTTTCTGAACTTGGGCTACACAGTGGATGAGACAGGCAAGACCCCTGCTCTCATGGAGGGTACATTCCAGAGGGGGAGATAGACAAGAAAGAAGTACATGCCCCAGATAAGTTCAGACCAGAAATTTTTCAAGGAAATAAAGCAGATGGCAAGATGGAGAGGGATGTGGGTGGAGAGAGGACCACTAGATGGAGTGGTTCCAGAAGGCACTCACTAACTAAAGCAAGGCTAGGAGCTGCCAACCCAACAGACTCACGAGTCAGCATTTCCTTCCTCCTCTCTTTGGTTGCTCCTTTTTTACAGACATGAATGACACCAAAATGTATATCATATAAAGGTAGTCAATTGCTCTATCTTCAAAACTTCTAAAAGCTTGACCCAGATTGTCTACCCACCACAAGCTCCTTGGGCTCATCAGCCTCCTTTGCCGTTGCCAGGAATGACAACAGCTTTGTGTGGTAATCTGGAGCAACACTTGCTCTTTGGAAGTTATGGGAATAATTAAAATGGGAAACATAGTTTTACTAAATTGGTTCACTTGAGAAACAAATTCTATGGGATCCATAGGAGCTAGGCACAGTAGGTTTAGTTGATGGGCAGAACCTGGAAATCATTTCCCTAGAGCTCAGGCCAGGGAGAGTCCCCACTCACTCCCTGGATCTCCTCTAGCTCAGGGTTCAGAGCACCCCCTCATTAGACAAGGTGACTTCTCATAAACAGAGACCTCCCTCTTTTCTAATCAAAGGATTAGAGGTACACTGGCAAAGGGCTTAGAATCTACCTTATTTTCTCCCAGAGTTCCAGGCAACCTGCCCATTCATAGGAATTTGGCCTTCTCGCTTCCCAAGATGAGCTCTCGCAAGCTAAGTTTGGGACTTTGCTTTTGCCAAACCCTATTGAAATCACATGAGAAACTTAACCGTGCTAATAAATACACACTGGTCAGAATCTGGGGGGACCCTCCACTAGTTACATGAGTCTGAAGCTGAGGTGAAGAATAATTGGCAGGTGAGCTTGAAGAGGAAAACAAGGCCACAAGTTTGAGAGGATGGTCTTGCTTTTTCTTGTGGAATAAATCTTAACTCAGAGATCTGAGCTCTACCTCACCAGATGCTGGGTCACACACTCACTGTTGCAGAGAGGGGTCTTCTTTCTTAGGTAACGTGGCTGCTCTGTACTCCCCACCTCATCCCACCACAAACCCCTCACTGGTGCCTTCTCAGAATACCGTTTCCATGAAGTAAAGCTATGTGTTGGCTGTATGGATATATGTATGCAAAGTCATAGAAAACTTTCCGGAAGGATTCACACAAAATGCTAACAGAAGTTACCTCAGCGGAAAGGGCCTGAGTTGAGGAAAGGTTTGGTCAAATAGGATTTTATTTTTAATGTAAGATCTTTATATTTGGAAGGAGACTATTTTCAAGAATTACTTGTGCAATGAAAATTAATTGTGTGAAAAAAGAACAAACACGCGCACACACACACACACACACACACACACACCTAGCATGTGGATAGAAGTGAACTGGATAGACTTTAAGGGGAAAGAAAGAACAGGCTCAAATATCCATTCAGCACTAAATATGAGGACACATCAAAGAAACACATGGAATTTCTGGGGAAATTCTACAATCAACTAAGCGGTCATTCTGTGCAAACTATATGAAAATGACATATTTTCTGAATGAAATTGCTCAAAATATGTCAGTTAATTCAGTAATAAACCATGTTAAATAATTCAGAATAAAAATATTGGGGTTCAAAGGGATGGTGGTGAGTATCAAAACCATCTGAATATAGAACTGAGTCTAAATGGTTGTAGGAAATGTGGACGCAAAAAAAATGAAAACATTTTTTAATCAACAGAATATACATAGTACAAAAATAATTAATTATTAATATTCTGGTTCTGAAATTTCCCGGTAACCACAAAAAAGCAGGAAGTGAATAGAAAGCTAAAAGTATAGGCTGAAGTAAAACAGTACTAATTTCCTCATCTGCAGAGCAGGCAATCAGCCTTTCTGCTTCATTTGGGCAAATTCCTTCAACTTTCTTTGTCTACGTTTCTTGCAGTGAAAACTAAATGGCTAAAAACACATACATTTTTGCACAGTGCATGGCATATATTAAGAGCTCAGCAAACATTACGTACAATAATAAGATTATAATAATTATTATTATTATATTGAGTTTGATACTTGTAAAGTACAGGTGTAAGTATGTTAAGCTACTCAATTTTTAGTAAAATTAAAAACCAGATGCATACTTAACAATTCACAAGAGAAAACAAAAGCAAAAACTATAATCTAAATATGAATGACAGAAAACCAAAACACAAAGAGAAATAATGAATAATAAGCATGAAATAAAAGGTAAAAAGATGAAAAATGAAGGCATTGTGTCAGTAAGGTGATCTTGGCTACATGTATTGAAACCCTGATGTAAACTGGCTTAAACCATGAAAAAGAACTGCCTAATTTTATGTAACAGGAATGCAAGGTGTAAGGACAGCCACAGGGCCATTGATTCAGAAGCTCAGGGGAATCTCCAAGAATCCAGATTCTTCCCGTCCCTTTATTCTGCCATCCTATGAGGACTCCATTTCAGGCAGACAGCAAGATGGTACCCCATGCTCTATGGCGGCTCCAGGTGCAGTGTCTAGACATGATGAAGACCCACAGGAGAAAAGAGACTGCCCTTTCTTGTGGCTTCCTTAGAAACAAAGACAGTTTCTCCAGAAAAAAACCCAAACTCGTTTCCTTTCTCAGTGTCTCGACCAGAACTGAGTTACCTGCCCATTCCTGAGCCAATCAATGGCACAGTGTGGGATTACATTTGGAGCAATCAGGCCCACCTCAGAGCTGGGGTGGAGTCAGTTTCTCCCCAAACCTGGGGTGAATTCCTGGAAATATCTGGGCTTCATTAGGACAAAGCAAGAGGGAACAGATGCTGGGCAAAGGACAGCAATGTCTACTACAGGTATCAGTTTGAGAAAAAACTATCAATCTAATTAACTCCCTCATTAATAGACAAAGGCTTTTTATGTTTGATCAAAATACAAAATACACAACTCAAACAAAGTTAGAAATAAAGGTTAAATGCTTAGTCAAGATGTAGGTACACAAAAGGAAACATGGGTAGAAATTGCAAACAAAGCATTAAATAGGCCAAGAGGGGCATTTTAAATTGATTATGGGTATAATCCACAATTAGGATGCAACAAATGCACATCTTCATCTCACATTATATTATAGCATCATAGAATGTAAAGCACAGTCTCTGAAATAAGAACACTGAGAGCCATACAATAATCACAGAAAAATTGTACATGTATCGACCAGGTTTTGGCTGATCATATTGCCAGTGAAGAGTGGAGGGTTCAAAATAATATAATTAATAATGTTTATTTAACATATTTATAATTTAAATGTCTTCTAAGTGCTCTAATCTGGGCCTCAAAAAAAAGAAAATTCAATTGATGGCACCAGTTATGATCATTTTAAGCACCCACTAGCCCAGGCGGCCAATAACACCCTTGAAGAGCCTCCCTGCTTTTCCTTAGAGCCCCCTCAGGGCTCCTCATCCCCAGGGTTGCTACGTCAATACAGAAGATCAAGAAAACTAGAAGAGATCTTTCTTTTAAGTCTTATGGCCAAGAGCAGACTCCAGGCTTTACCAAGGCTTTACCTAGTGCTCATAAAAAGGGAAAGAGAGAAGAGATTATTCTTACGAACAGATGCACCACTCCAGAGGGTGACCCCAGGCTTACCCACAGGGTCCCTCCAGCTGCTCTCCCTGCTCCACTCTTGCTTTATCCTGGAGATTCACCTTCCTGTCCAGCTGTGCTCTAGTGTATCTCCTTAGGATATGTTTGGCTTCCCCAGGCTTGACCCCTGTTCCAGACACAGGCTGACCATGGGTAAGTCAATCAGCTTCAGATGGAATCACTCCCTTCAACACCTGGGTGTGCTCTGGTCCCACCAGTGATACCAATTAAACATTTTACCTTTCTATTATGTTTTCAAAACTTTTAGGACTAAATTTCCCATACAGACACGTAGCTAACGCTATATACTACTAATAGAGTATATCTTTTCAAATGTGCATGAATCACTATGAAAATGCATGCTATATTAACCATAATAAAATCTGAAAAAATTACTAAGATGTGACGTTTTGCAACTAAATTACAAAGAGTAGAAACAACAAAATACAACCACTTGGAAAATGAAGAAGTATTTCTAAATCATACTACATCTAAAATGTTTAACTATTTAGAAAATTGTAATGAATGGAAAATTATATATAAAAACATCTGTGTTACAACCAAAAATTTTTCAGTGATAATTATGAGGTCTATAAAATCAATTTTACTAAATAAAATTTAAAATGAAGTATGAAAATAAATGAATAAAACATCCAACTTAGTTATCAGATGAAAAATAAACCAAAGAAAAGCAGAAATTTAAAAATTAATGAAAAATAGTGAATTAGAAATGAGAAAACTGATAAATCCTAGAATTAAAGCTTTGAAAGGAAAATCCAAATACCTAAATATCTTGGAAGTATGTTCAAGTAAATAATAAAGAAGACACAACAAAAAGTTAGAAATGAGGAAGTAAATATATCCATAAGCTTTAAAAAAAATTATACAACAATGATGAAATGGGCACAGTTTTCTAGGAAAATATAAGTGAATCAAAATTTAATCATGAAGCAAAAAAAGAGCTGAACTGATCAAAAACAATGAGAAAAATCTCAAAATGTAAAGATTTATTATCTCCCAAATGGCACAGAAAAATATGTGCGTTCTTTATAACCCTCAAGGAGCAGACAATTTCTATGCTCTATAAACTATTCCAGAGTTATTTTTGATGGAATATTTCTAGTTTATTTTCCATAACACTTATACCTAAACTTGGTAGAGATACACACTTATATACTCACATATTGCATACCTACACATGCACACCTACAAATACTACTTAGTGAAAATATAAATGCAAAAATCCTCAATAAAATATCAACACAAATCAAAAATGTAAGTATACTACTGAAAATATACATGATCAGATAAATGTGACTTCAGAAATTTAAGGATTGTAATGATTTTTTTAAATCTATCAATATCATTTCAACTTTTATAGAAAACATAATATTCTTGATATATAAAAGGATACTAAGAATAAAGCTTTCTTTCTTTAAAAAAAAATTCTATCTTAAAAGAGTAGTGGACATTTGGTTAAATGATGAAACCCTTTAGGAGTCCACATTAGAGTGAACATCAATACAAAGGATACCATATATCACTGCTTTTACATAATACTTTGGAAGATGTAGCCAATGCAACAAAACAAGAAAAAATAATGAACTATTATATTTAAATAAAGAGGGCAAAAGGAAAAGTTAAGAGAAGCAACCAAAGTATTTATGGACAAATACAAAACACACACACTCACATACACACACACACTCCACAATGGCTTTCCACAAAAATATCAGCAAATATATGAAATATCTAGCAATAAAGGTAGGAAATAAGTAGCATTTGATGAAGAAAACTATTATACTTTACTGAGGGCCATAAAAGAGTCTTGAATAAATAAGAAACAAATAGTATTTCTGAACAGGAAGAAATATTTTGTTTGAAATAATATTGTAAGTATATCATTTCCTCCAAAACTAACTCATAAGTTTCAGTTCCTTTTAATCAAAATGCCAAAATCCCTTGAAAATGTAATATAAAAATCCATCTCGAAGAAGGAACAAGGAAACCCCATGAAAAGAGAGTAATGAATAGAGACTAACACCACCAGATAATAACACTTACTATATTATAAAACTCAGTAACTAAAGCAATGTGGTGCTGGATTCATTGCCAAGTAAATCAAGGGCACAGGGAAGCAGTTCCAGAAATAGACTCTAATACAAATTAAAGTTCAGCATTTGACCAAGATCACATTCAAAATCAAGAAGAAAGAAAAGAATATTTAATAAATGGCTCTTAGACAACTGCTTACATATTTGAAAAGAAAATGTTAGATTTCTGTCCGATATATATTATATCTCATAAGTATAGACCCATTATTATAAAATGAAGGGAAGTAAGGGAGGGAGGGGGAAAAGGGGGATAAAACAGAAGAAAATGTATGTTATTTTAAAATGTAATCTAAACCTAAAAACAAAGACACTGTTAGAGGAAAGAATAAGTAAATTTTAATATATAAGAATCAGAAACTTATTTTGAGAGGAAGGGGAAATCACTACTTAATTTTTAAACAAAAGCAAATATCTGGTGAAGATATTTGTACCATATATCAGAGTTCTACAAAGAAGTAAGATTAATAGAAAATGAGCAAAGAATATGAGTGGGTAATTTCAAAAGATAAATAAAAAATAAGCAATAATAAGAAGAAAGTATTTAGTATTTTATGTAGACTACAATACTACTTTTTTCTTTTTGTAAATTCCATTCTTCAATTCTGACAGGGTTACACTGGAAACATATGCCTCCAAATATTGTTAATGGGAGTCTAAATTGGTTCAGACTTTCTGGATACCAATAAGTATCAAGATTTGATTTTGATTGTTTTTTAATTTACTTGTAGCAATATTTCCCAAGGAAATAATTTGAGACTTGCCCCATGTATAAATGTGTATAAATGTGTCCACAAATGCTATATTTTTAACTTAAAACAATTAATAAAGAACAAATTTTATGCCTTCCAAATAGGGCTTTGGTAAAATATGTTTCCAAAATTTTGACAAAGGTGCTTGTAATAGATTAGGTGAAAAATCCTGATGAGTAACTTTATCATGTATAGCATGAATGTGAACTTAAATTTGTAAAACACAGCAAAGGTAGATGAGAGAGACAGAGACAGTGAGACAGAGAGAAAGAGACTAAACATAACAAATGTTAGCTAAGAGGTGGGAATATAGATGTGTTCTTTTTTCTTCTTATATAATATCTTCCTTAGTGTTTGCTTTTTAATTTAATAAATTAACATTGCTTTTAATATCAGGAAAAGAGTGTTGTTTTAAAAATAGTCATTGTTTGCATCAGAACTCTTATTTAGGTAGAAGTATTTGGATTAGTGTCAAATCTCCTTGAACTCTATCTATGCTTTCAATGTTGTGCCCACAAATAATCATCACCATCTTTATGCTCAAAAACTCCTTTGTTAAGCCCCTCTTCATTTCAGGCAGGTGGTATATACTGGAGACTCAAATATATGATAAATTCACTAACACTGAGGAATTTGAAGTCCTGTTTGGCCTTGCATGTGGAACATGATGCCCCATTGAACTTGTATTTATTTTATTCATTTTACATTCTCTAGAAATAATCTTAGTCTTCCTTATGAGGATAAATCACAATTGAGGAACAAAGATGACTTGCTTTCAGTGGCAAAAAATGGCTCATCATCAGGCAAGGGCAGTAAGTAGACCATTCGTTTCTGTGCTTCTGACAAAGAGAAAGTGCCTCCCCCCCAGTCATCCTGGGGAGGAAAAAGGAACAGTATTTCGGACACTACAACCCTTTCTGACACCACAGCTAGGGCTTTCGGAGACAGTCATAAATGGGGGTGAGCAAGTAAAGTAAGAGAACTGTGGCCCAGGGAACTATGGCAAGGGGCAAGCTTGACTTGATTGGCCCAGGGAGCGAATCCTTCTCCACACAAGATCCTGGTGAAGATCTTCATCCCTGCCCGGGCAAATTTAACAGAGATGTTCATGATCTAATGTATGTGTTAATCAGCTCAGGCTGCTAAAGCAAAGTACCTTAGACTGGATGGCTTATAAACAGCAGAAATGTATTGTTTACAATTCTGAGGCTGGAAGTTCAAGATAAAGGCACCAATATGTCATGTTCTGGTGAGGGCCCTTTTCCCAATTGCTGACCACTGACCTGTGTTTATATCCTCACATGGCAGAAAGAGTGAGAGAGCTCTCTGGAATCTTTTATAAGGGCACTAATCCCATGCATGAGGGCTCCACCCTCATGAGCTAATTGCCTCCCAAAGGCCCCACTTTTTAATACCATCACATTGGAAGTTAGGATTTCAGCATATGAATTGGGGAAAAAGAAACATTCAGTCCACTATATTAAAAAAATCCTGATGTATAACTTTATCATGTATAGCACGAATATGAACTTCAATCTGTAAAATAAAATGTATTTCAACCCATCCAGTAGTGCACCACCAACAAGGACTCTGAAAGAGGACCTTTCATGAGCATCAAGATGTGGCAGCAAGAAGAAATAGCAGGACTAGGAAAAGTAGGAGCTCCCCACACAAGCCTGTCATTTAAGGATGACACCTCCCCCTTTTGGATTTTGTAGGCCCTTGTAATTTAATTTTTCTGAAAACTTGATTATACATTCAAAGAATAAGAGAGAAATCACAGTAAAGAGAACTACACAAACAAAAAGGAAGAACTGGAAATGCTATTGTATCTAAAGGGAGCAATGAGTAGTTGCATTCCCTTTCCATGTGTTTATTATTACAGTTTGTCTCTGCTCTAAATTTAAAAACTGTTTCTCTCTCCTCACAACAGCATGTGTCAAAAAAAAAAAAAAAAAAAGCAAAAGGCTTAAATTGCATTTACCTAACTTGATTTGTCAACAAAGAAATCACTTTTCTCTTCTTTCCTTTGTTTTTACTCAAGATATTTGGTTCTCTTACTTGGATCCCAAATGGGAGAAAATAATAATCAACGATTGATTTATTTGTGTGGAAAAAAATGATTTGTTGCTGTTTCTTGTTGTTGACAGAATGATCTGGGTAGAACTGCATTCCATTGATAAAACTGTGGTGAAATGTTATTCACTGGATGAATAAAGTTAGAAGTCAAGAGAAATTGCTTTGGCTCACATAATATTTTTTCAGCCGTCAGTCATCTCTTGGCATTTGATCACATCATCATCTCTGCTCCCATCATATTGACTTCGTTGTCTGTTATTAATTGAAGCATGACTTTTCTTTCAAAACTACAACAAAGTGCACAAACTCTGGAAGATGGAAGAAATTTCACTTTTACTTTTCCTGGCTCCTTGACTGTCTGGTCCTCTCCAGAGTAATTCACTTTCCTTATTGGTTTACTTCAAATATCACAAACAGATATGTTCTGATTTTAGAGACATACATTATAAAAGGACACTTCCCATGACGTGACTTTATTCAGGATGTCTTCAAAAGCCCTTATGAAGATACAAACTTAATAACAAAACTCTCTTACTATGAAGTAAGAATATTCCATGGTACTGAGAAATAAAAAAACTGATAACATATCACAGCCTAGGTGCATCCCACAAGCATAATGTTGAGTGAAAGAAGCCAGAATCACAAGATACACACTGTATGAGTTGATTTACATAAAGTCCAAAATCAGACAAGACTAGTCACTGATGTTAGAAGTCAGGGGAATGGTTACCATTGGAAGCTGTGACTGGGAGGTGGCGGGTAGGCTACTTCTGCTGGTAAAGTTCTGTTGTTTGATCTGCATGTGATTGTAAAGATATATTCACTTTTTTAAAAATCCCATCATGTTACACACTTATGGAAATCTTTAGCATTTTTGTTATATTTTATAAAAATGCACTAATTTTTTAAAAATTTAGTTACTATTAATTTCTTTTTCTTTTTTAGCCCTTCACTGATTAGATGTTAAAGTAAGAGGTAAGGTGACTGTAGGTGATCCCAAGTTTATCTCAGACATTGGTGGGTGAGTGTGAAGAAGGACAGAGGACATAGGAGAGGATCTTCTTTTGTGGGGAGAAGGGGTTGGTTGAAAGAAGTTGAGTTTGAGGTGCCTGCAAGTCAGGACACCCAGTCTAAACTCAGGACAACTGAGATGGAGCATATATTCAATTGCCAGTACAATGATGATAACTAGAGGCTATGAGAGAAAGGGATTGCCAGGGAAAAGCAAAATGAGAAGAGGAAGGCTGAGGAAGGGGCAGGAGAAGGTGCCTATGGTGGACTACTAATTCCGATCCCATCCCCAGGTACCTGGGCAGGATGGACTTCCACTCCATTCAATCTCCATGGAGCCAAACCTGCCCTTGGGGCCATCTCACCCAGCAGGAAGTGGGGTGAGTCCCAGGGTTAGGCCTTTCCCCAATTTACAATCTTGACCTTAACCTCAACTTTTCACAGTCACACACAAACTCCTTGTACATATTTGATGAATGATCGAAGGCCTCACAGATGTGTTCTGAGTCATAGCAGATTGATAGAATTTTGCAATGCCAAACAAATGAAATGGAAACCACAGGTGAATGTAGTTGCTGTGCGTGTGTGTGTGTGTGTTGGCAAAATGAGGGGACCATAGGTACCATAGGTACAGGAGATTTATATTGAGCTTAGGCAGAGTGATGAGGAGGTGCAGTGGGGACAGTTATTAACAATTCTCTCATTTATAATTCCCTGTCTCCCTTCTCCCAGTTCAGTTCAGTAGAGACACCCATAAAATCAATTCTCTCTCATCCTATAGGTACTCAGTAATATCTGACAACAGGAATTCCAGCTGCCCCAAGACCCGAACTGTGATTCCCAGCCCTCAAGGTCATCGTTTGCTTGACCCTGCTTGCCTGGACGGGGCGTGTCTCAGCACCCCCAAAGCTTAGTCTGGAAGGAGAGCAAACAGTTGTCCACTAGCCTCCCCACGAACTGCATGCAGCACCACTGGCTGCCAGTGCGCGGACCAACCATACAAACTAAGGACAGTCAATCAAGGTTTCCATCTTTATCTCTTCTTCTAAGAAATAGGCAACTTCCCTTAGGAACCTTTGGAAAATCTGCATTTCTTTCATTTAACCAGAGAACCATCTCCTCAAAAACAAATGAACCAAGATGAAGTTCACTGACCCTGACGAGGTGCTCCTGGGGGCTCCCTGGGCCACTGGGTGACTGTGGGCTGACTCGGATCCACTCATCCACTGAGGCCCTGCAGGAAGAGTCTCCATCACCAGGTCCCAGTCTGAAGGCTCTGTCTCTCCTGAGAATGAGAGAAACTCACTAAATTCGGCCCCTCCTCCTGGGCTGCAGTCTGTGTGAGAGCAGAGATGTGACGAGGGTGACTCTCCCTGCTCCAGAACCACTGATACAGAGACGAGAGAAAGCAGCACACACATAAAGGCACACAATGACACACCCAGAGACTTTCTACACCAATCAGACCCCACACACACAGACACACAAGCACACAGATTATGGGACACACACAGGCACACCCAGCATCCCACAATAACATCCACACACATTCAGTATATACACGCACACAACTTTCCCAGCAAGACAGCCAAGGGCACCCACGCACATCTGCCCAGTGCTGTGTGCACCCCTCCCCCACCCCTCCACCTGCATTCCCCGGAGCAGTGCAGTTCAGGTCCAGAGTCAGAAGGAATGGAATTGGAATTACTGTTCTAATTTCCACTCAAGAGTCGTGGACCTTGGGCAAGTTACCCAACCTCATAAGCCTCCACTTCATCATCTGCAAAATGGGGGTAATAATATGGATAAGGCTGCTGTGAGGTTTCAATGGGGTAAAGGATTTAAAGTACTTGGTACCCTACCCACCGAATAGCTAATGTTCCATAAATGAGGTGGGTGGGTTTACAAGCCCACACCCTCCTAATCACGGAATCCAAAAAGATCCGAAAGCCAAAAGAATTTTCGTAACCTTGCCTGGACTTATAGAAGCTTTTATGATGCTTATTTATCTCGCTTGGCATCAGTATTAGTAGGTTTTGCTGCAGAACTCAGTGTGGGCAGTTAGGATACTGCCCAGTTGCTACCAGGATTTTACTTCTAAACAATATTTATCGCTCTACCTTTGAGAAATCTGAAAAGTCTTGAATTTTGAAACAAATATGGCCCCAAGGGTTTGGATAAGGAATTGCATACCAGTATAACCAGTATAAAAAAAAAATAAGAAGAATATAGGATATGTCATCATGAGGATCACAATTTGATTAGGTCATAATGTGATAGCACTTGTTACTATCATCACACCCTACTCCCTGCCCCTTTAGCTTGTACCTCTAAGCGTGAGCCAAGGCGGAGAGTTCACACGCCACCCTTCTTCCTTCCCCTCAGATCCCCACTTTCTCCTTGCACCATCCCCAACTCAGGAGGGACTGAAGCAAATCACAACTGCCAGTAGGATGAGTGCCAGGCCATCCACGGGTCTTGCTCGCATACAAATCTTCCTTGGCTAATGCAGCACATGCTGACCTCTCCTACACAAACACACACACACACACACACACACACACACACACACACACACGGCTCTGCTGGCCCCACTCCAGGGCTCCATGTTAGGTCATGTTTCAGAGCTGCTGGGGAGGGAGGAGGAAGCATCTCTCTCCAGATGCCCCAAGAGCACTTGGACAGCAAAGAACAGACATCTCAGATCTCACGTCCTGAAATCCCAAAACTGTTTGAGGGCCAAGACCATCAAAACTGACTAGTAGATCACATCAATACCTTATAGTAGCTATAATGGAAAAGAATCTGAAAAGGAATATATATATAGGGACTTCCCTGGTGGCACAGTGGTTAGGAATCCGCCTGCCAATGCAGGGGACATGGGTTCGAGCCCTGGTCCAGGAAGATCCCACATGCCGTGGAGCAACTAAGCCCATGCGCCACAACTACTGAGCCTGTGCTCTAGAGCCTGGGAGCCACAACTACTGAGCTCCCATGATGCAACTACTGAAGCCCATGCTCTACAACAAGATATGCCACCGCAATGTGAAGCCTGAGCACCACAATGAAGAATCCCCCTGCTCACCACAGCTAAGAGAAAGCCCGCACGCAGTGATGAAGACCCAACACAGCCAAAAATAAATAAATAAATAACATAACATTTTATATATATATATATATATATATATAAAACTGAATCACTTTGCTGTGCACGAAACTAACAAAACATTGTAAATCAACCATACCTCAATTAAACAAATAAATTAAAATAATTTTTTAAAAAGTTGCAACCATAGAAGAAAAACAACCAAAAAGCAAAAAGATAAAAAATGACTAGTAGATCCTGGTGCTACTGAGAAGTGTATTTGGCTTTCCTTCCTCTTGGAACACTAAGCATGCTCAATGAACAGGTGGTTCTCTCGAAGTCCCTGTCACCCAAGATCACAGGCTGGACCTGGACTTTTCTGCATCTAAGTCCGTGGTCTCAACCTTGCAAGCTCATTAGAATCACCAGGAGAGACTTTGAAAACCCCAGTATGTAGACCACACCCTAGACCTATTAATCTGGAATCCCTGGGGATGAGACCCAGGAATCAGTATTTTTTTTAAGCTCCTCAGATATTTCCAACGTGCGACCAACACAGAAAACACTGTTCACTGGGTTTCTGGGTCGAAGACCACACCTGCACACTGGTGGTACTAAGTCCCACCAGTGATCATCCCCTAGGTGACCCCAGGAACCAGGGACTTTGGCCTGGGTCCTGAGAAAAGGGACTCTTCTCTGAGAGATTGTTTCTTATTTATCTGAAATTCAAAATTTAACTATACATCCTGTATTTTTATTTGCTAGATCTGGCAGTGCTGGGCTGGGGTATTGGGTATTCACCCTGACTGCCTCCCACTTGTCATGAAAGTTTGTTTATGCAAAAAAGAAGAAAAGCAGGCATGTTATTTCAGATGACATTCATTCCATTTGCCCAATAAATACAACTTACACTTTAAAGAAAATTAACAATTAAAAAAATCAAGCTTATCCATATTTTCTTTTTCTTCCAGAGACATGGTGCTTATATCACGCTGGCCCTTTTCCTCCTTGTCACAGGCCCTTCTGAGCTGAAAAGGAGGGAATGAGGGGATGCCTTCCCTTTCTGGGGGTACTGTGTGAAGGTACAACTGAGAGGTCACTGGCAGA
Organism: Phocoena phocoena; assembly: GCF_963924675.1. NCBI lineage: Eukaryota > Metazoa > Chordata > Mammalia > Artiodactyla > Phocoenidae > Phocoena > Phocoena phocoena. The sequence continues at coordinate 38,236,464 of NC_089231.1, forward strand.
AACTCCATCAGCCGCCTCCCGCCTGCTACTTTTCCCCCAGGGACTCCAGAAGACCCTGGGCTCAGGCTCTTGTCTGCCCCAAACTTGGGGAGTTTATTCAGGGAAACAAGCACAGAGGGAACTGGGTTGCAGCAGAGACCGTGCTAACTGGAGCAAAAGATTTCGCCAACTGGAAATAGTAGCTCTAGGCGAGCTCAGGCTCAAGGAACCCTGGGAAACGCTAAGGGTCTGACTCCAGCTTGGCTCTCCCAGAGAAGACAAGGCTGAACCTCCACTGAGGCAAGGCGGAAAAAGCTCAGAATGAATCAATTATCAGCAAATATAAGGCAATCAATGCTTGTGTCTTTTTTCTCCTGTCTCTCTGCGAATTTTAAAGTCTTTATAAGAGGAGGAATATTTGCTCCTGAGCCTCAGGACTTGCCGGTCAGGATGATTCAAGCTTCACCACTGAAGAGACTTTAAAAGGGTTGTGGAGGGTGGCCTGGACCGGGAGCTGTCACCGTACTCTGAGCAGCCTGCTGGGGCTGTGCTGAGCCCTGGTTGGCACTCTTGCCAAACCCTGAGGGTTTTGCATAATGTCCAGCTTCTTCAGAATGTCATCTTCCGCAGTCTCAGGAGCATCCTAGCCAAGATCACAGCACTGCCGCTAAAGCTCACAGTGCACTGCTACACATCTCTTATGTAACATGGTCCCTTCCAGCCACCACCATCTGTGTGCATCAACCCTACCAGATGCATGATGGGGTATAAGTGCACATCTCACCATCCTTTTAGCCACACAGCACTTTGTCTGAAATATTTCATGGATGAATGAGTGAAAAAAATAAATAAGGAGTGACAGCCACCTCCCTTTTAAATATGCATATTTACTCTCTTCTTCATCTTTCAATAGCCTCATAATGACAGAAGGACTGCAATTATTTTTTTTTGTTTGGTTGGTTGGTTTTTCTTTTTTCTTTATTATATTTGAAGTATAGTTGATTTACAATGTTCTGTTGATTTCTGCTGTGGAGCAAAAAAAAAAAGTGATTCAGTCATACTTATATATACATTCTTTTTCATATTCTTTTCCTTTATGGTTTGTCGCAGGATATTGAATATAGTTCCCTGTGCTGTACAGTAGGACCTTGTTGTTTATTCCTTCTACATATACTAGTCTGCATCTGGTAATCCCAAACTCCCAATCCATCCCTCCTCCACCCCTCTACTCCTTGACAACCAGAAGTTTGTTCTCTATGTCTGTGCAGGACTGCAATTATTAAGCCCATTTTATAAGATGGAAAACAAGATTTGGATCTATGACTTTCCCCAGTGGGCAGTAACTCATCTATGGCACCAGCCTGGTGCCTCCCACCCTGTGGTCCTGCCTCGGTGTTGCTTCCCCCGCACAGCAGCACCTCTTCACCAGGCTAATCAGGCTTGAAGGGCATGCTGGACACAGATCTCCAAATGCCTGAGAGCCGTCACCAAAAACGTGGAGAGCAGATATGGCCTATCTCTTCAATAGTAAAGAAATAATTAATAGTAATAGCCATCCATCTCAAAATATTAGGGAAAAGACAGGAACCTCCATGTATGTCATTTGGATAAAATATCCAGACAGAATCCTTTCAAATAAAAATTACTGTCAGCCAGGGCCCATTCTCAAAGCTAGAATGCTTTCTCAAGAAAAGCAAAGTATTGCAAATCAAAGTGTCTCTTTGGGGTGTATTCATTTATTGAGTCATTAACGAAAGAGGCTTTCTGTCCTCACAGAGGCTACATTCTAGTGAGGGGTAGATAGACAATACAAAATAAACGAGCAACACAGTGTCAAGTTGTGGTGCCGGTGATGAAGAAAACAAAACAGGGTGGTATGACAGAGGAAGACTGAGGAGCTGCTTTACACTTGGTGTCAGGAAAGTTCTCTAAGAGGAGGTGACATCTGACCTGAGACCTGCCTGACAGGAAGGAGGCAGCCCCGTGAAGATGCAGGGGAAGAGCACCCAGAGGGAGAAACAACCCTGGGGCTTCCGAGAAACAGAAAGGCCAGTGTAGGGAGAGTGGGATGAGCAAGAGGGGAGTGAAATAAGAGGCCAGACCCCATGAAGCCCAACTATGAGATGGCCTTGCAGGCCAGGATAAAGAGTTTAGACCTTTGTCTCAATGTGATAGAAAGACACTGAAGGGTTTGGGCAGAAGAGTGCATGCTTTGATTTACATTCTAAAAATGCCATTGGCTTTGTGAAGAATGGATTTAGGTAAGACGTAGAAGCAAGGAGATGAGTAGTAAGAAGGCTGTTGGAATATTCCCCATGATGAAGATTGTGACCTGTCCCTGGTGGAGAAAGAAAAATTCAGAGGGATGTAGAATGTTATTTTAGGCAAAGTTAGTAGGATTTGCCAGTGAAAGATATCCAGGTAATAAAAGAGCAAGGTAAATTAGGATGAGGCTTCTGCTTGGTTTCAGCAACTAGATATATGGTGACACCATTTAGAGTTCAGGAAAAGAAAAGTTAACAGAGGAAATCAAGAGTTTCCTTTTTGGGACTTCCCTGGTGGTGCAGTGGTGAAGAATCCGCCTGCCAATGCAGGGGATACGGGTTCGAGCCCTGGTCCAGGAATATCCCACATGCTGCGGAGCAGCTAAGCCCGTGCACCACAACTACTGAGCCTGCGCTCTACAGCCCATGAGCCACAACTACTGAGCCCACGTGCTGCAACTACCAAAGCCCATGTGCCTAGAGCCTGTGCTCCACAACAACAGAAGCCACTGCAATGAGAAGTCTGTGCACCACAATGAAGAGTAGCTCCGGCTCGCCACAACTAGAGAAATCCCATGTGCAGCAACAAAGACCCAACACAGCCAAAAATAAATAAAACTAAAAAAAAAAAAAAGAAAAAAGAGTTTCCTTTTTGGGTGTTGGAGGTCTGAGGTTCATAACTAGACATCCAAGAAGAGGTGACGAAAAGACAGTTGGACACATGTATCTCAAGATGATGGAAAAGGCCAGGCCTACCCATTTGAATATTGGAGTCATTGATAGAGGGTTAGAATTAAGGTGAAGGAATTCCTTGAAAAGAGATAATGTAATTAAAGAAGAAAAGGGCCCAGGGTGTTGCCCCAGGCATATCAACATTGGGGTGGGTCAGAAGAGGCAGAAAAGATGAGCGAGGTGTGGTCAATGAAGCAGGTGGAAACTTAGAAGAGTAGGGAATCAGAGTGCCAGTGGGCCGAAATGATCATGAAAGGCTTCCTGAAGCAAGTGGTATTTAAGCCAAGCCTTGGAAACGGGGTGGAATTTAGATCAGTGTAAAGCAGTTATGGGCATTCCAGGTGGATGTAAAAGTGTGAGCAAAGACTGGGAGTGGGGCCGGGGCAGTGAGGATCAGTGGTGACAGGCAGGAAGAGGGATCATTGCCCATGCGTTGGGGCCCACCAGCAAGGGGCTGACCATGTTTTCCACAGCCCACTGTCTCCCCCGGGCCTCAGACACCCTAGATGCATTAGGATTCAGGCCTGAGCATCCAGGGCTGTTGCCTCCTCCCTCCCCAACCCCATCAGCAAAGGGTCGAGAAAGGGCTGTCCAGGACCCAGGTCCCTTTGCCCATTGTAAAGCTGGGCCATCTGCTGCCCTGGATCAAACCCCTCTTTACCTGCAGCCTGCTTTATGGGAGGGACACCATGGGAGTTTTCATCCCAAGAATTCAGGAAATTAGCTCTACTTTAAGTTCTACTCCCTTCAGCCAACTTCCTGTAAACCCCTCTCTGCCCCAAATTAAGGGGGTTTCCTAATCAAGGTTCATTTCCTAGTCTCTCTGTAAGTGCAGGAGCCTTGTCTTTCCAACTTTCCTACTCACCTGCTTCTAAAAGTTTGCCCAACAGTCTCAGCTACTCCAGATTAAACTTATTTTGAGGAAATTTACAACCTACCCAGACAAAGAACCTGGGCTCCAGCCTGGGCAAATCACACTCCATTTCTGCAGTGTCCCCTAACACCTGTCAGCTGATGAAATACTTCTCATCTTCAGGCCTGAAAGCAAGAAATAGTCTAGAGCTAGGCCTGAGATCTGACTCCTCAGGAGAGGACTCATTCCCACAGGACACCGGGAGGTGACCACCTTGGTTAAGAGGGAAAGCTTCCTGGATGAAAAGAGAGAGTGGATTGGATAATTTGTGTACTGACATCTTCAACCTCACCCCAATGTAAGGGAAGCCCCCACAAGTGTGTGCACACACACGTAAATATGCACACATTACACACACACACACAAAATCATGTTCACCCATCATGAACTTGTATATAGAAACCATTCTAGTGATGCTATTAGAGACCCCTCAGATATGCCCCCTTGATAATGTCCATGTTTCCACATACACGTGCACACAATTATGCAGTGTTCATTTTCAACCTGGCCTTTGTTTCGTAAGGGAGGACAAAGTTTCCTACCAACTGGTATCTACAATGTGCTTGGTGCTGCCAAGAGCTCTTCCTGTCCCCATTACCACCTGATTTGACTGGGGGCTGATGGGCTGACCCCATGTGTTCTGGACCTCCTGCTTTGGGCCTGCCTCTCTGTCCTGTCCTCTGGCTCTAGCTAGTCATGTGTAACCATTTGTACAAGTTAATGTCTTATTTGTATCTGTTCTTGGGCCTTCTAAATATGCATGTGTGTCCTAAATACTGGCCTGTGGCAGAAACCACATGTCTCAAATTAGACCAGGAGGCTTGGGGTTCCCCAAGGGTGCAGATTGTTTGTCTTCCACCAGACTGGAGACACCTGGTGATGCCATGCCTTATGCTGGAGGCTGCTCCAAGGCTGGGCCCTTCAATTCTATTTCACCAGGTATTCCATCAGGCCCACCTCAGGGCTGGGCACACAGCAGATGCTCTATAGGAGGCATGAGACTGTCTGAGGTCAGGGGAGATATGGACCCCCTCCTCCTAGGTATTGGTGTGTTTTCCAGTCCTCTTTTCAGCCAGTGCACACAGGGCCCAGTCCTGTTCGTGCCAACCAAGTCTGGTAACACAGGCGTACATAACCATCTGTCCACATGGGTCCAGTTTCAGAAGCACCAGGAAGACCCTTTGAATGCTCCAAAACCTTGCCCATCTGCTGGTTAATGCCCATTGTTTCTTCCATCACTGGAGATAAAAAACAGAGGACGAGTCTCTCTTGGAAGATGACACAATGACTCTGACATTATTCCCTCTAACAGGCCAGTGTCTGATTCCAGCGCCTCTTTGAGTGAGGGGATGAGTACAAGAGCTCTGGGGGCCTAATCGTGATGATGGTGCAGGGGAAATGACCTCCAGGAAGGAAGACTGAGTAACAGATGGGAGACCCAAACTGGACCCTCATGCTATGTTCTACCTATCCTGGTTCTTGTACTCTTTCTTTATTACCTCTCCTCTGCTCACCACCTTCCCCTCTACTGCCCACCCCAAGTGTAATAAATAGTATCTAGAAGAGGCAAGATTGTGGAGGTGAGTAAGGGCAGCCATGCCTCCAGTCAGAGCATCAGCACCCCCTTCTTGGGTGCTCTGGCAGCACTTTTACTACACTGTTATTACAGTAGCTCACACAGGGCGTTGGAGTTGGCTGTTGACCACTGGTACCTCTGGTAGATGGCAAGTAGCTTGAGTAGCAGCTGGGTCTTATTTCTCTTCATATTCCAAGTACCTAGCACTGAGCCCAATGTGGTAAACACTCCATGAGTACTAATAAAAGAACTATGAACACAGGAAGAACTTCTTATAGGTTGGGCTCCCCAGAAAGCAGACTCTGAGATGAAGATGGGCAGACAGAAGGTTTATTGGGATGTCCTTGGGACCCACACCTGTGAGTCAGGGGGAGAAGTAGGATTGGGCAGAAGGAGGAGTTGAACTGCAGTACAGTCACTCCAGGGAGTTCTGCAGCTAATATCCCATCTTTGTACACCATCATCCACAAGTCTCTGCAGGAGGGCTAGCCCAGGGTACCAACACTGCCAGCAGCTGGGGGAAGGAGTCCTTCAGCGCTGAACAGGGGATCTGCAACATCTGGCACAGAATCCTCAATGGAGTGCTGGTATTTAGGGAACAGATAGAAATGTACTAGCAGAAACGTTATGGGACCCAAATCAGGAGCCCTGTGTGCTAATCCACACGTGTTTTTTGATCTTCGACAAGTCACCAAATATCTCTAGCTATTTGTAAAATCAATATGTGGAATACATCAGTGGTTATGACTACTAGCTGCTCACTAAAATAGCCTGGGAAGTTTTTCAAAGTTATCCAACTCTAGTCCCCACCTCATACCAATTGAATAAGCATATCAAAGGGTAGGAGTCCAGGCATCAGAGTTTTCTGACACTTCCTGGTGATTTTAACAGGCAGCTGAGTTGGAGAACCAAAGGATAATACATGGTCCTTGGGGTCCCTTCTGGACTGATGTCTAATATCCATGCACTAGATTTCCAGTGTCTATGCTCTGTAGCCAAGAGCTGGCCCCCTATGTGCATAGAAGAACCAAAGTGACTCGTAGCTGCAGAAGCCCCTCCAAATTCACCCCTTGTGTGGACTGACTAAATTGTGTTCCCCCAAAGTTCATATGTTGAAGTCTGACCAGTACCAGAATGTGACTGTATTTGGTGATGAGGCCTTTAAAGAGGTAATTAAGTTACAATGAGGTCATTAAAATGGACCTTAATCCAATATGACTGGTGTCCTTATAAGAAGAGAAGATTAGGACATAGACATGTACAGAAGGAAGACCATGTGACAACACAGGGAGAAGATGGTCATCTACAAGCCAAGGAAAGAGGCCTTGAAAGAAAACAACCCCAGTGACACCTCGATCTCAGACTTCCCATCTCCAGAACTAGGAGGAAATAAATATCTGTTGTTTAAGCCACCCTTCAACCCCAAATCCTTCTGCCTTCTTTCAATTTCTCTCTCCAATTTATTCCTCCATTTCCTCCAACATCAGAGTTCATAAACATTCTTAAAGTCTCCCTTTCCCTCCAGGTTTAAATACTGATATCGCAGGACAGAACTTAGGAAACTTCTATCCCTGTGAAAATTTATTGAAACCTACCCTGCAGTTCTGTTCCCCGACATCTTCCTACCCTTTCTGCCTAGTTCATTTGTGAAGACAGAGTTGATCAAAGTCGTTCCAAAACAGCCAGCCCCTTGGGCTCATTCTTAGTAAAATCATGGAGGGAGATGAGTAAGAGGACATTTATATGGAAAGCTAATTTTATGTGGAGTAGTGGTGCTATTCAGAGAGCTTGAGGAAAGCCAGCCTGTGGCCAGTGCCTGAAATTCAATGATCCACAACATCCTTGAATGTTAGTCAAGGCCTTTATTATAATGTCAGTGCCAAAGAAATGTGAAAACAAAGCCATTATATGCTGTTTATATTTTAGGGTCAATTTGCTATGAAGTTGTGTTCTATGAGCTGGTTTGATTAATGGTTGTTGGAGAAAATTAAGGCATTGGCTACTTAAAAGAAAAAGATGAACTTGCAGAAGGCCTGCTGCCCACAGAGGCTGCTGCTCCAAAGTAATGGCCACCATCTCCTTTCTTATTTCACAAAAAGCTCCCAAACAAATAAACAGGGAAATTTCCCAGCATGGGCTTTTATTGAACAGGCATTCCCAAGTTTCTCCAGTTACACTCCAAATGAGGCCAGTTGATTTGTCCAAACAAAAATCGTAAGTACACAGTGTTTAAACAGCAAAGGTGGGTGGGTAGAAGGAACTTCTGGTCCATCTTCCACTGTAAGTAAATTCTGGTTTCTAAACAATTCCCACGATGACCTGTAAGTCCTGTGAACTCAGTACTGCATTTCCTGGGGAGAATTTCCCCGAAGAATGTACTCTCCTTACACACTGTTTTGCATAAACAGGAATGAAGTGTGGAAAATAAAAAGCTCCAAACAGGAGATGCAATTATTTTAGGTCCTTTTCTACAGGAAAAAAAACATAATTCTGCTATAATTTTCTCTTTACTTCCCTCCGTCATTCTCTCTTCCTCTTCTACCCACTGTGTAATGAGCCCCATAATTTTTCTCCAGAGAACTTTTCCCCATCATATAACACAACCTTGGAAATACACATCAACTCTAGTTGTATGGCCTGAAAAAACAGGAGGGGCCTAGACATGTATTCACCAAAAAGTAATCAAGGGAGTCTTTGCATCAGATAAGGCTGGGTGGCTTCTGATTTCTTCCCCTCCCCTAGTCAGCTAATTCTCACTTTAAGAAAACTCTCTAAGACGGATGCTTGGCATTGCCCTAACATTTGGCCAACACCAAGCCCGAAGAAAGAGTGTTTCAGAGGTCCTTCACAAGATCCTGGGACTCAGGGCTGTTGGCTTTTGTTTAGGGTGGACTAGCTATTGAGCCAGGGAAATTTCTTACCTGATTCTGGTGACTGCCTTCTTACCTTGTTCCCGTGTGTGAATCACTGGTCTCAATCTTCAACCCAATATCCGGCCACTATAGGATGCGGTTCACCCTGCTCCAGACCCCACAGGTTAGCCTGCTGTTCACTAACCCCATGCTTGTTTGCTGAGTTTGCCTAAATTGGCTGACTGTTGGGTCCCTCAATTTTGTGCTGCCCACCCCAAGGTCCCAACTCTGCAGAGAAGTCACAGAGGGAGGTTGTAAAAAGAATGGGATCTGCAGTGAGCTAGCCTGGGGTGGAGTCCCGTTACCATTTACCAACCGAGTTACCTGAGAATGTCATTGCTTCACTCTGACTACTTCCTCATCTATAAGAAGAAGAGCAATGTTACCTGTCTCAGTAACAGGTTGGCTGTGAGGAAGAAGAGTTAACACATGTAGCATGCTGGGAACAATGCCTGGCACATGCAAGCACCGGCCGGCTGTTTGCTTCCTCATAGGCTTCTCCCCACCTTGCGCTTCTTGCCCACTGGGACACTCCTGTTGCTGACCAGCCACCCCCATTGAGCAACAAGTTTTCTGTCTACTGCACTGAACCCCATCCCCACCCCCCATGTCTGCCTCATGCAACTGGGCCAATCTAATTCCAAGGCCTAGCCACAACCTCACCTAAGTCACTATAGATTAAACAGCACTGAATACAAGGCATCTCATCCAAAAATCATTTACTGAGCACATACCATGTACCAAGCACTATACTGGATGGGAGGATACACAATGAAGAACTTGTCTTCTCAAAGAGCTTGGAGTCTGATACACTCATAGAATGTCTCAAAAACCACAATGGAAGTTTACAGCAAAAAGGAGTCTTGCTTCCCCCTGAAATAGAACCTACTGTATACATTTAGATTCCCCCCAAAGTTGAATGTCTGCAGTTTTCAAGGCTGAGCTCTCTGGGTCGACTGAGATGGGTAGAATTGGGTCACCTATCCCAGCATCCTATTTAAAGACTGACTTTCTCCGTGTTGTAGGGTAAATGGGTCTACAGTGAAGGTACCCTGGAGAGAAATCCCATTGGCATGTCACTAGTCCCTACATATACAGCCCTTGTTGCCAGCAAGAGATAGTTTATGGAGGCTATACTGGGAGACAGTATAATTTCTAATTTTTCATTTTAAAATTAGAAAACTAGTGAAATTGGTGATCCTTGCTTCTTCTCTGATTCATTCCAGCACTGCTATATGTTTGTGTTCCCCCCGATTCTTAATGTGTTGGTATTTGGAGGTGAGGCCTTTGGAGGTGATTAATTTACAAGGGTGGACCCCTCATTAAGTGGGATTAGTGACCTGATAAAAGAGAACCAAAGATTCCTCACTCTCTTCCATCATATGAGGACACAGCAAAGACAGCTATCTATGAACCAGGAAGCAAGCCCTCGCCAGGCACTTTATCTGTCAGTGCCTTGATCTTGGACTTCCAGGCTTCAGAATTGTGGGGAGTAAATTTCTGTTGTTCAGAAGCCACCCAGTCTGTAGTACTTCATTATAGCAGCCCAAACGGACTAAGGCAATCACCGTTCCACTCACTCCAGTCCTTAGGAACCCAGCTTGTTCACAGGTGTTCATGCTTATTTTCCTATCAGGAAATAAAAGGTGTTGCAATGAACTTAGCCCCTCTGTGGAGCTGGACCTGAAGGTATTTCTTGTCCCAGGGCCTTCAACCAGCACCAACCGAGGATTGCTGGCAGTCCTGGGGTGAGAAGTACCCAGCCTTCAAAGTGCTCATGGGCCAGTGGGCAGGCACACTGGGTGCTTCGGGAGGGGGACCACATATGGAGGTGGGAGGCACAGGGCTGCAACATTTCAGTCAACAGACCCTTATGGTACAGTCTATTCAGTGCAATAATCACGTTCCTCAGAAGACGGCCTAGGAGCCCCGAGGCACAGTGTGGGAAAGCTCCAGAAACCTTCCAGGAAAAACAAATGGGTATATTAGACTCAAAGAGGGCCCCAAAGAGGGCAATGTTTAACCCAAATGATATAATGTTTAAGCCAAGCGAGAAAAACACCTCAGGCAGACTTGCAGAGAGCTGCACAGAATGATGGGAATCTTACCACCAGGCGACCGTACACTCCAAGGATATTTAAGACAGCCCTGTGAGCGGTCTGTGTAAACCAAATGAAAAGCAGAACCTGAGGTAGCCAGTGCGCCTCAGGAAGCTGGTTTCCCAGGTCTCAGAAACTGCCCTCCACCCCCTCCTCCTCTCTGCCTTCCCCACTTGCTGCTCTGCCCTCAGGGGCTGCGGTCAGGTGGGTTCCCTGCCTGGGTCTACTTCTGCAGGGTGGGGTTTGGGTCCCAGCAGAGGACTGGAGACTTCAGACCTTCAACTCACCCCCCTTCATCTATTAACAGGGCATGAAAGCACGTCTGTCCCCAGGAAGCCCATTTCTGCAGCATCAGCTTTAGAAAGCAGTTTCCCCACTTTCCTAATGCCTTTTCTGAGACACAGAGTAACTCACAGGAATGAGAGCCAAAGCTCTTCCTCCTTTCTGTGATCTGTGTGTCTTCACAGCATCAGTGTCACAGAGCCCAGCACCAGGAGCACAGGGCCCTTCCAGGTGCCTGGGGCTCCTTCCTACACACATACCATTGACTCCTCCCTACACATCTCCCTCCCTCATCCCTTTTTCTCAGCACTCTTTCATACTTGACAGTCACCCTCATCATGGCACATCACAAGTATGTATTTACTTGCTGGGCACTCCCTGCAGACCACCTCCAAGCCTATGAGCCAATAAATGTAGATTGCTTGTTTCCTTCAATCACTCTTCTCCTCAAGGAGGCCTTCTTCTTGGCCAAACACAATTCAGTCTCATCACCCCAGCCCCCTAGAACCTCATAGGCAGTCTTGAGATGGTTTGGCCCTTTCTCAAGTTGACCCACTGTGTGTGCTTCCCATGGGGTCATATTCGCAGCACCAGCACAGGGTTGGCACATACCAGGAGTTCAGTGTTTGTGGAATGAATGAATAAGTGAATGAATGAATGAACGTGTCTTTCATGGCAGGCAGCTCTCAAAAGAGTGCGGCTCCATCACTTTCACTTAGGTCTTGACCTGTTGCCAGCATGGTTCTGAACATAAAGATGTTCACTACATGTTGGACGACTGCACTTGCAAAAACTATTTGGACGGTTTTCTTTTGAGGGATGACTTTTGTCCTCTCCATCTTTCAATACCTCACCCATCCCTGTCCTAGCCCATTCTCCCCACACTGAGAGGCCAAACCTCCTTCTGACCCATTTTTTTGCCCTCCCACAGCACTGCCTGCTAGTCTGAGCCAATCACACCCTGCCATCTGCTTACTAAAGTGCTGGGGATTTGAGGCTATTTCCCCTGCACAGAGGGTTGTTGCCAGGGCAGGCTCACGGTCTCTGCTGCCTCTTCTGAATCCTTGAAAGGAGAGTGTGCGGGCTCACCATGAACTCTGAACATTCTGCTTGGCCCAACTTGAATCATAACTGTAATTCACTTCCCAGAGGCCCCTTCATGGGGGCCAATTCTGAAATCTGACAGCAGTGGCCCTTGGCTCTCCATGACCATACACCCGCCCTCAGCGAGGGGCTCAACCTGAACCAAAGGCACCTGAAACAGCCCTTTTGTTGTGAAGCTGGATCCTTTTTATGTCGTAACTCTGTTGCCCAAAAGCCATGTGCAATGCACCTTTTCTAAATCAAATCAGCCTGTAGTGTCTTCAGAAGTGCTCTCCCTTCTACAGACAAATAGAAATCCAGATTCATAGTCACACTCAAGGCTTCGCATGCCACTGGAGCCTGCTGGCCCTTCACTTCCCCCAACTCCCACCTGTGCCCCAGACAGCCCAGCCCTCCCCCACTGCCCACTCTTGGCCTTGTTGGGCTCTTTACTACCGACAGCCTGTGGGATCTCCACTCCCCGACCTCAAGGCCAAGTGTTCTTCCTATTCTCTCCTTAGGAAACCTCCCAGAGCCCCAAAGTCTCCCTTTAGTCCCCCAGCAGACTTTGTTCCAAAACCATGGTCTATGCCACATTTTCCCATAAGATTGTTCATTCAGGTTTGGGGAATAAATGGAGTCTAATTGTAGCAAGGGAGACCCCTGCCTAAAGCATCCTATAGGGAACTGACAGGGAAACCACCTTCTCCTCTGACATGAAACCCATCCTCCAGGGTTGGCAAAGTTGGAGACTCTCCCCCAGGGCTCAGGGAGAAGCTAGCTCTTGTACACCAACACCCACCACTGAGTCAGCTGGTCCTCCAGAAACTCACCTTACCACCGTCTCCACAGCCTGGTAGGGCATGCACAAGTCTTGTTTGCATCCTGCCCAGGCAGGATCACTCCAAGAGTCAGAGATTACATAAGGGAAATAAGCTGCTGTGCACCTGGATGATCAGGCAAACCAGGATGGTGATGGTGGGAGGCAGCAGAGACCAGGATTGGGAGGCTGCCTGCAACTCCCTCCACCCAGGGGCAAAGTCAAGTGCAGTGAGACCCTCACGTGATCCACGGCCAAGACAGAGATGCAACACCAGAGAGGCCCTGCCCACTGGACTCCCACCAAGATTCCCATTTCCTGTAGATGCTTCACTTCTCTGCAGTCAATTCTGAAAATTATTGTGCCCTGGACACAAAGGACATCCAGGGTGTGAAGTTGCCCTATGACCTCAAGGGACCACCACAAACAATACAATAATCAACAAGCCCAACGTTTATCTGCGAGGAAGCCGCCTTCATTGAGGCAGGTGGGGGATGTCATATGATAGTCTTTTCTTCATTCAATCATTTTCAGTACAGGGAAAACTGCTCTCTCTCCCACTACTCCATCAATAGAGAAGTCTGCTAAATCCAATGCATTGGAGGACGAACTCTACCATGTGAGTTTGGGTTTGAGAAAGAGAAGATGAGAGATCTGAGTAAGAAACCATCCACCAAGAAGTGACAGAGCCAATAGGATGCACTAGTTAGTCTGGTAAAGTGATTCGGGCTGATGTGCTAACGGCCTGGGCCCAAGGAGCCTCCCCTGCTCCTTCCCAGCAGCATCTGTGCTCGTGTGGGACCATCTGGAGGGCATCCCCGCCTGATGATGATGGGATTTGATCTGAATAGCAGAGGGCAGCGCCGGCTGGTCCAGACCACAGGCCAGGCCTGTCTGGTGAACAGCTCTGCACAACCTCCCCTGCAGCTGGGACACGCAGGGTCAGCTCCACAGCCAAGGGAGAGGTGCCCGGGAAAACCACACAGGGAAGGCCACTTCCCCCCTCCCCTCCCATTTTACAGCACGTGCTTTGGGGTTGAAGTGAATCAAGGGCAGCTTGACCAACACAACTGAGAGTGTAAATATCAGCTCCGACATAGGAGAGAGGGCATCACCGGTGCAAGAACTACTTTGACAAAGTTTTTGAGGGGGGAATGATCGTGTTGTGTTCTAGGGACAGAGAAGAAATCAGCTGATTTGAATATCAGTTGCTTTTTCATTAGAAGAAAAAAGATTGGGGTTTTTTCCATGTACTTTTTAGAAAAAGAAATTAAATTTCTCTCCATTGATCTCGCACAAAGAAGACCACTCCTTCCCTTAAGGGGTTTAAAATCTATCAGTAGGTAGAAGATAACAAAAATGTATCCTAATTCAGGCCTGAAGGTGAAAACACCACAGCACAGGAGGAAGGGTGTGGAGGGCGTACTTTCAAGGAGAGACAGTTTAAGGGAGGTCAGAAAATGCCAGCATTTAAGAGGGTCTCGACGTAAGGATCATAAAAAGAAAACTTTCCCAGGACTTGAGAATGCTGCCCCAGGATACAGTTCCCCTGGGTTTGGCCCCCGAAGCCCCATGTGCTGTGGAGAAAGCAGGAAAATCATTTCCAGGTAAGATGAGCCCACAGTCGTTGCTTCAGTGATTCTGCAGGTGGGGACTCATATCTTTTCTGTCTCAGTGATTTATAATAAATGCTGAGGGTGCCTGGAGCCATCTCTCTGCATTGCTAAGTGTGTGGTTCACAGCTCTTTGGGGAGAGACAGAAGAGCTGAGCCAGGCTTCCAGCCCGTGCAGGTGAGTGAGTGGGGGCAGTGAGATTTGCAGGGTAAAACCAGAGAGAGATTTTCCCCTCCTCCTTCTGTTGTCCCTCTCGAGACCCCACCCCATACTCAGCCTTCCTCATGAGGGGTACAATAGAAATGTGTAACAAAGAAAAGGTTGTGCTCCTAACCTTCCTCTGCTGTAAAGAGAGAGGAACAGGGCTTCCCTGGTGGCGCAGTGGTTGAGAGTCCGCCTGCCGATGCAGGGGACGCGGGTTCGTGCCCCTGTCTGGAAGGATCCCACATGCCGCGGATCGGCTGGGCCCGTGGGCCATGGCCGCTGAGCCTGCGCGTCCGGGGCTTGTGCTCCGCAGCGGGAGGGACCACAACAGTGAGAGGCTCGCGTACCGCAAAAAAGAGAGAGAGAGAGAGAGAGAGAGAGAGAGGAACAAACCCTGGACCAGCGTCCTAGTAATAGGGGACAGGACCTGCCTGTGTGGGATGCCCACTGAGACCCTCCCATATCCTAGAGAACAGCACTGCCCAAAGCTGGTTCACATAAGCAGTGGTGCTGAGACTACAGGATTCTTCATCCTTTTCAGAAGTCCACCACCCCTTTAGTGCCTGTCTTCCTGGCCTTCAGGGATGCTCAGTGATATCAGGTCCTAAAGAAAAGATGGTCTTCTCCATCTGATCCAAATTCCTCCTTTTAGTGTGATCAGCCAATGCTCAGCCTGCAGGGAGCTCTCAGAGAGGCGTTTGGACATTCAAAGACCTGTGCAATCCCACAGATAGGTGTCATTTCAGATGGCTGCTCTGCATTGGCCTTTGGGAGCTTTGGGCAAATTATTGCATCTCTCTCAGCTTATTTCCTCATCTGCAGATGACTGTCAGAATGACTAACTTTTCAGGTAGCTTGAATGACCAGGATCACACATATAAAGCTCTTAGATCAATGCCTAGGTGCAAAAAATTACATCTTACTTTACATCATTTACAAAATAAAACCCAGATGGATGAAAAGCTTAATACTTTTTTAAAATAGAAGAAAATATCGGAAAATGTGTTTACGATGTTGAGGATGCAGAAAGTCTACTTTAAAATAGGATACAAAAGCAAGTCATTAAAGAACAGGGTAGCAAAGCAAACAATGGATGGGAGAAAATATTGTCACCAAGTATAACACAAAATATGTTTTTAAAAGATCTGCAAAAATAATTAAGAAAAAGATATGTATCCATTCATCTGTCAATGGGCACTTAGGTTGCTTCCATATCTTGGCTATTGTAAATAACGTTGCTATGAACATTGGAGCACATTTATCTCTTCAAATTAGTGTTTTCATTTTCTTCAGATAATACTCAGGAGTGGAACTGCTGGATTATAAGGTAGCTCTATCTTTAATTTTTTGAGGAACCTCCATACTGTTTTCCATAGTGGCTTCACCAATTTACATTCCCACCAACAGTGTTTTATTGTTACCTTTTCTCCACATCCTCGTCAACATTTGTTATTCATTGTCTTTTTGATAATAGCATTCTGACAGGTGTGAAGTGATATCTTATTGTGGTTTTGATTTGCATTTCCCTGATGATTAACAATGTTGAGATCTTTCCATGTGCCTATTGGCCATCTGAATGTCTTCTTTTGAAAAATGCCTATTCGGGTCCTCTGAGCATTTTTTAATCAGGTTGTTTGTTTTCTTTGATATTGAGTTGTATGAGTTCTTTATATATTTTGGATATTAACCCCTTATTAGACATATCGTTTGCAAATATTTTCTCCCATTTGGCAGGCTGCCTTTTCATTTTCTTGATGTTTTCCTTTGCTGTGCAAAAGCTTTTTAGTTTGATTAGGTTTCATTTGTATATTTTTGTTTTTGTTGCCATTGCCTGAGGTGACATTTCCATAAAAGTATTACTAAAACCAATGTCAAAGGGTGTACTATATTTTCTTCTAGGAGTCTTTATGATTTCAGGTCTTACATTTAAGTCTTTAATCCATTTTGAGTTTATCTGTATACACACACACACAATGGAATATTACTTATCCATAAAAAAGAATGAAACCATGCCATTTGCGACAACATGGATGGACCTGGAGGGTATTATGCTTAGCAAAATAAGTTGGACAGAGAAAGACAAATGATTTCACTTATACGTGGACTCTAGAAAAGAAAACAAACAAATATAACAAAACAGAAACAAGCTCACAGATGCAGAGAACAAACCAGTGGTTACCACAGGGGAGAGGGGTAGAGGAGAGGCAAAACAGATGAAGGGGATTAAGAGGTAGAAACTAGCAGTTATAAAATAAATAAGTCATACAGGGATGTAATGTACTACATAGGGACTATAGTCAACATTTTATAATAAGTTTGTATGTAAGTTTATAATCTATAAAAATATCAAATCACTATGCTTTACACCTGAAGCTAACATAATATTATAAGTAAAGTATACTAAAATAAATAAACAAGCAAATAAATAAGAAAAAGAAACCTAACTCAATGAAACAATAGGCAAAAAACACAACAGGTAATCCACAAAAGAGACAGTACAAACAGCCAATAAATATATACAGTGGCTCCACTTCACTAGGAAGAAGGAAAGTTCTAATTAAAACACCATCAATTTCGTTTCTTTTTATGGCTGATTAATATTCCATTGTATATATGCGCCACATCTTCTTTATCCATTCATCCGATGATGGGCACTTAGGTTGTTTCCATACAGAGTGAAGTAAGTCAGAAAGAAAAGGACAAATACCGT
Source organism: Phocoena phocoena (assembly GCF_963924675.1). Lineage (NCBI taxonomy): Eukaryota > Metazoa > Chordata > Mammalia > Artiodactyla > Phocoenidae > Phocoena > Phocoena phocoena. The sequence goes on from NC_089231.1 coordinate 38,253,652, forward strand.
ATGCTAACACATATATATGGAATTTAAGAAAAAAAAAATGTCATGAAGAACCTAGGGGTAAGACAGGAATAAAGATGCAGACCTACTGAAGAACGGACTTGAGGATATGGGGAGGGGGAAGGGTGAGCTGTGACAGGGCGAGAGAGAGTCATGGACATATACACACTAACAAACGTAAGGTAGATAGCTAGTGGGAAGCAGCCGCATGGCACAGGGATATTGGCTTGGTGCTTTGTGACAGCCTGGAGGGGTGGGATAGGGAGGGTGGGAGGGAGGGAGACGCAAGAGGGAAGACATATGGGAATATATGTATATGTATAACTGATTCACTTTGTTATAAAGCAGAAACTAACACACCATTGTAAAGCAATTATACCCCAATAAATATGTTAAAAAAAAAAAAACACCAACAAAATTCTCTATCCTTTTTACATCTTAGATTGGCAAAATTAAAGTTTGGTAATATACAAGGATGAAGAGGTGGTATGAAAGCACATAATTTGTACACAATTGAGGGAAGTGTAAGTTTGCACAACTACTTTTGGAGAGCAAAATGACAACCCTTGAGAAAATTTTAAGATGTATGCATACGATAAGACATCTACAAGGACGTTTAGTACAGCACTGTCTACAGTAAGGGGAAATGTTAAACAATGGCTAAGTTAAATGTGATCACCCCATAATATGGAATAGTACGAAGCTGTTAAAATAAATATGGTACACCTCTATGTTCGGGAATGAAATAATCTCTAAGACACACGTTGAGTGAAAAAGACATATAGGTATATACCATTTATACTAGATTAGATATATGATAGATGATACTTACATATACTCTATGGTTTTCCATAATCGCATATATGTACGTAGATGCCTTCTTAAAAATTTTAGCAGGCTGCATACCAAACTTAAAACTGATAAATGCTGGGGAGGAACTAGGAATGAGAGCAGTCACATGGAAATAATTTTCACTGTAACGTTTTAATTTTTACAAGATCAGACTTCAAAGTCTGATCTGAAGGATACATAATGATAACAGCTAATGTTAATGGGAGATTATCAGATGGCAGACCTTGTTCTAAGTGGTTTCTGTGTACGTTTTCTCTTCTTGTATGTTTCTATATTTTCTATGTTTTCACTTTCATCGTCAGGACAACACGATGAGGAAGTAGTGTTCTCATCCTTCCTGTAAGTAAAGACACTGTAGCAATAGGAAGATTAAGTATTGCCTACAGTTCCCACCCCAAAGTAGTTACACAACTGGAATTTGCAAACCGACAGCCAATCTGGTTAGTAGCCGTGCTCTGCATGCCCTATGGCTCCTTCTTGGCTCAGGGCAGAACATCTGTGTCAGCAACCACCTGGGCCCAGGTAGTGTGCAGCCCTTCCCAGCTGAGGGCCTAACTCTCCCCGAAGAAGACCCAGTCTGCCTTCTCACAGCCCAGACACATCATACTGAGAGGATGGCTTGCTAAGGGGTGGATCTTGAAGAGTAAGAAAAATTGGGGAGCCAGTACAGGCATATGGAGTGGAAGATCACACCATATTCAGTCCTCCTAAATTGGACATGAATTATTCAAAGAAATAGAAGAAGAAGAAGAAGAAGAAGAAGAAGAAGGAGGAGGGGGAGGAGGAGGAGGAGGAGGAGGAGGAGGAGGAGGAGGGGGAGGGGGAGGAGGAGGAGGAGGAGGAGGAGGAGGAGGAGGGGGAGGAGGAGGAGGAGGAGGAGGAGGAGGAGGAGGGGGAGGAGGAGGAGGAGGAGGAGGAGGAGGAGAGGGGAAGAAGAAAAGAAAGAAGAAGAAGAAACCACTCTTGCAGTAAATTGATTCTTTTATTTTTTTTTAACATCTTTATTGGAGTATAATTGCTTTACAATGGTGTGTTAGTTTCTGCTTTGAGGGGAAAGGGTAAGCTGGGACAAAGTGAGAGAGTGGCATGGACATATATACACCACCAAATGTAAAACCGATAGCTAGTAAATTTACTCTTATCTGATGATTAGCAAGAGGCAAAATGAGGCATTTGGCACAAGGCAAGAGCAATAAGTGAAACAATTCATTTGAAACAAATCCAACCCTGACTCCAACCTTGGGCCACCAAGTGCCAGGAACTTCACCAGACTGCTGCCCACATGCCAGCCAGAGATGGTTCCCCAAACAAAGTTTGCTAATGAGGGTCTTCTCCCAGGAGCAAACCTCTGCAAAAGTGAGCAGAAGGAGGCAGCATACATGCAATTTAACAGCCACCAAGAACTGGTCGAATCAAATACACCCCACACTCAAAGCTTCCATGACTTGAAACCCCCCAGTAGACCCCACAATGGTGGAGGCCATTGCCCCCAAAATCTCCATGGAGGTGTACCCAGCTAGGGAACCAGAGGAAGGCCCTGGGTCATTCCTTAGAGAAATATCTGGACAAGTGGTTTTCAGAACCCTTGCATCAAAGTACTAATGGGTAGCACTTATTGGGTGCTTGCTTAGTGCCATAAGCGCTGCGTGTATTACCTAACTTAACTCTCACTGTAATATATAACTATTCATATTACTCCCATCTCACAGATGAAGAAACTGAGGTATTGAGTGGTTGCCCAAGGTTGTGTCATTAATTTGTAGGTGCCAGAGGAGGGACTTGAACACAGGGACCCTGACACTAGAGCTTGTTATGCTCTAATCATGCAGGATAGTATTAAGGCAGAAATTCTCAGGGTATCTGTATTTTAAGAAGCTGCTCAGGTGATTCTTATGCACCCAAAGTTGGAACTTTAGAATAGCGTGTGCCTCAGATAAACGGGTTGCTTCTTTGGGGCTGACTCTGTAATCTAGCTCATCTCACTATGTGGACTGCTTTCCTTCAAGGATCAGTGTTTTCACCTCTTGACATGTCCCCTGCCCCAACCCCCATCCCAGACCCCTTAGCACAGTTCCAGGCATAAAATTCAGTGAAAACATTTTAGTCCAGGGAGATGGCTCTGGACCTAGGGTCCAGAAGCTGAAGCTCACATTTCAGTTGTTATGAAATTTGCCTGGGCAGGTCCCTGCAGCTGGTTTAGCCTCCACATTCTCAGCTATTCAATGGAGATAATGTCAGAAGTGGATTTTAAGGATAATATTGTTTAATTATCTCTTTATTGGGTGTTTATTCTGTGATGGGCACTATGCCAGGACCTCTGCCATGCATTGACTCATTCTCAGGAAACTTCAAGGAAAGTACTGTTAAAAGGGACAGGTTTTCAGAGACACTGGATTGCTTGGCTAAGCCTGCACAGCCAACAATGAAGGAAAAAGCATTCTTACTCAGGTCCCTTTGATTTCACATCACACACTCTTTCCCACACACCACCCAGTGTGGTCAGCCTTTTCTCAATCCTATGGATATAAGGAGAACCAAATGAGATCATAGATATATCAGTAGGGTGGGCTGGGCTATGCTGTGATTAAAAAACAGCTCCAAATCTCAGAGGCTTAAAATAGCAAACGTTTACTTCTTGCTCTGGCCACATATCCATCAGGAGTCATCAGGACATTTCTGTGTACCGTAATCACTCAGGGACCAAGATGGAGCAGCCACCATGCTGACTGTCGCTCAAGGGAAGCAGGGTCAAATTGTGCAAGCACGTTGAAAACTTCTGCTCAGTTAATAAGGTGTACATCTCATCTACTCATATTCCATTAACCAAAGCAAGTCTTGACCAGACCCAACGTCAGTGGGGTAGGAAAGCATGGCAAGGGCAAAGAAGAAACAATAACTGTGAACAAATAATCTACATAGACCATGGATGTAAAGCATGCTTTGCAAGGTACTCAAGTGAAACAGCATGAAGTATGTTTTCTCCCATAGCAGCGTGGTGGTGGCCCCCTGGCTCCAAGCTGAGCCTCCACATCTGCAAACCCATGGATAGCTCCTCTGTTATCAGTACTCTAATTATGACTCTTGTTTCTGCTCAATTATTAAAGACAAGGCAGTGAAGAGCCCTGGAAGAGGAGGAAAATCTGTTTTGCAGCAATGACAAACCATATTTCATATGCATAAAGGAGAGAAATAAAAGAGCATTGCTTTTACTCTTATAATTGCAATTTCCTGCTCGTTTCCTTTTCAAATCAGTGGATGTAATTGTTTGGTAATAAAATATCAGCATAATATATTAGAGGCAGAGAACAGACTGGCTTAAGGGACAGTTGCCAAGAACAGAAGGGAGAGAGAAGAGTCAACAGAATCAGAGTGTACAAACCTTGTGGGTCTTTCACAAAATGCATACTAGACTCTGTCCCAGCCCTCTCCATGCTCTTCCTCCGTGGCTCTTAACTGAGGCAAATGAATGGTCCAGATAAATCAGTATTCTCCAGCTACCTTAAAATTCGAGTCAGTACCAAGTTCAGACCGGAAAGAGAAGAGAGTGGGAGGGAAAGCAGGAGTGAGGGTTTAGCAGTGACAGAGCGACTGTGGGGCAGTCCAGCTTTGGGAACACACTTGGATTTCATACCAGGTCCACCACCAACTGGCTGTGGCACCTTGGGAAGATTATTAACCTCTCTGAGTCTCCATTCGTTCATTGGTAAAGAAGGAGGGAAAAATATCCTGTCTGAAAAAGGTAGGCGCTCCTCAAAGACTAGCTATTCATATTATTAGAAAATTAGAGCAAGTGGTTTACCACCCTGCAGAGAGGGGAGTGATGGACCACAAGTGTTAACTTTTGGCAAATGTCCAAACTAGGGAAGATTTTTCTTTATTGTCTTCAATTCTACCGGTAGCTTCCATTTTCTCCACTCTGGGGCACTTCTCCCTTGACTGCCCCACTTTTTCAAGGCCTAACCCACGTCCCAGTGTTGCCCTCAGGTCAATGGTACCTGACATTTGCCACGGCATTAACCAGCCAACCAAGATTCTACCAGATAAAGAAACCCTGAAGGAGGCTGTCGTGGAGGAATGAATGGCTCCTGGATGGGGGATGTGCTACCACCTCCCACATTACACTGTCGAAGCAGCCACCACCTTGCGTGCCTGCCCTAACTGGGTGTTTGGACCCCACAGACGAGCCCTAAATTGGGAGCCATGGGAAGTTAGAAATTAAATAACCTCAGAAACGTCCAGACTGCCTAAGGGAGGAGGGGAAGCCAAGTCCACTCGTGTGGAGGTTCTGAGCTCTGCTGCTCTCCAATGTGAGCACACCAGGAAGTCACTTGGTGGCATGAGTTCAGAGAACTGGAGGTCCTCCAGCTGCTGACCCGGGGCTCCCAACCTTCAACAGTAGAAATTAGGGTTTTGTTACACAAACATTGGTGAGCAGATGCCCCTTGGAAAGTATCCTCCATTTACACTGGAATTTTACTTGCTGATTCCACAGTTGGGGGAGAGTGCGAGCACCCTCCTGAGGAAGGTCACAGGGAGGGGAAGTCAAAAACTGATGAAGAACTTCCTCATTTAGCCCTGACCATGTCCCCGGGGAGGTGAGCCATGCCAGAAAATAGGTCTGTGGGAAGCTTTCCCAGCAGGACCAGAAATCAAGAAAATGACCCTACATTCCAGGAATAGAAAGTTAGTATATTCATAAAGAGGAACCTTCTGGCAATAAAGAACTGAGGCTATGGGAAGCTGGGAGTTCTCTGACACTCTATCCCCAAAGCCACTTCAATTTAAAGTGCCCCTAGCAGAGAGTCTTATGACAAACACAGTCATTTTCCTCCAGAAGGAGAAAGTCTGTGTAGCAACTCCTCCAAAGGAGATGCCAGGCCAAGGAATAGGAAGGTGGAGAGAAATGCCCAGAGAACAAAGGCTCTTGAAGAGCATCTCTGGTCTGTTGGTACCTCCCTGTAAGGCTTGACTTTGTCTTTCCCAGCACAACCTCTGGGGCTCCATCCCAGTCAGGGTCAAAGCCAGAGATGCCTTGCATCATAAGACCCCAGACATTCCCACTCAGGTTCTCACTAAATCAACCTACAAATACTTAGAGAAGACCTACTATGTGCCAGGAAATGCACTGGGTACTTATTAAGCACTGCCTAAAAATTCTGGAAGTGCTGGACTCTTCAGGTGTATGGAATGGTGAGTCAGAGACCCTGCCAAAGTCCTTGCCAGCATCAAATACAGTTAATACCTGTGCATTTGGGGATCCCGGAGGCCATGACTGAGCACAGCCAGGAAGCCAGCCCTTGATGAGGTGAAGTCCAAAGTGAGACACAGTCACCTCCCATCTTCTGGTGTTTTCCTGGACTATGGTAGCAGGAAGGCACCTTTCCTACTGAATTGACCAGGTCACTGTCCTCACACTCAGATGTGTCATTACACTGTCCCTGGTAGTAAGTCTAGTTGGGGGTGGGGGCGGCGGGAGGGTTATGTGACTCTCATCTCATAGCTACCTGAGAGATTTGACTGTATCTCACAATGCCTGGAATAGAGTCTTGTAATATTGTGCATTGTCTCTATATGTATTGAAGGAATTAGGTGTCTAAACGTTTTTGCAAAGCGACTGTTGTTGACCCAAGTTTATCCCTTCTCCCATGTGCCGAGTTTCTCAGGACGTTTCTAGAATTGGTCAAAAACACATGTAGGTTAAAAGAACAAGGTTTCCATGCATATGATGCTTAATATAAGTGTGTATTTCATCATTTTCAGTGCTTCTCTGCAGGAGCTGCCTGGACCTGGATGCATTTTCTCAGCCAGTCATTCCCAGCCAGGAGAACCCTTGAAGTTTGGCTCATCACCTCAGAGTGCTTAGACCTTGAATTTCAAGTAGAAAAGCAGCAAGATTCCAATAAGGCTAAAATTGAATGCTCTGAAAAAACACACAGTTATGACTTTACCCTGTGTCCCCATTTCCTCCACCCACCCAAACCCTAACCTGAACCACAGTGTTAATCATCTGTACCGTGCAATTGAGACTTCAGGCTACTTGATTGTAACGTCTCTTTTCTTGATTTTTAACCTTTTTCTCATTTTGTTTTGGCCCCTCATCTAGACTGTAAGGCCCTTAGAAGGGCAAGGATGTGCAACAAGATAGAACAGGACACTTCTTGCTTCATTTTTCAACGCTACCCCTTTATGCAGAATTTACAAAGGAAAAAGAAATCGAACATGGTTTTGCAACTTTTACACCCCTCAGCTCAGTCAAGGATTTAAAGTGGAAAGGGCTATCTTCTCTCCCCAGACCTAACACAGGGTTCTCCAACAGGGCCACATGCAGGAATTTGAAACTATTTCTGCACTTAAAAGACACAGAGGGGGCTTCCCTGGTGGCACAGTGGCTGAGAGTCCGCCTGCCGATGCAGGGGACGCGGGTTCATGCCCCAGTCTGGGAAGATCCCACATGCCGCAGAGCGGCTCGGCCCGTGAGCCACGGCCGCTGAGCCTGCGCTTACAGAGCCTGTGCTCCGCAACGGGAGAGGCCACAACAGTGAGAGGCCTGCGTACCGCAAAAAAAAACCAAACAAACAAAAAAAAAAACACAGAGGGCTGCCACCTGACTCACACCTGAGAAGATTAAGGGGACTAGAGGCAAGAGTCTGACACCCACCTGGAAATCTGCTGGGTGAGGACAGAGTTGACCAACAACTCCAGTGGTGAGGGTTGCTTCTCCGTGATTGGCCTTCTCTCTGAGAAGAGAGCAAGATATGCATGAGTGTTTTTCATGGACCAGATGTGGGCCAGGTGGAGAGAGGCTACCTAGGGCCTTTTTGCATCCTAGCCAATGAAACTTCCTAGAGGAAGCAGGGTCCTCAGTAGAAAGAGATTCAAGGTGTACCACTGGATGTCCATGGCAAAAGAAGATGTCACAGTGTCCAGCTGAATTAGACAGGGGTCACACACAGGTCAGGGAAACTTCAGAACAAAGGGACCCAGCAGGGAACCTGTGAAAATCACAAGAAAGTGCCCTCAAGAGGAAGAATCAGTGCGGTCCATTGGCCAATACCAGAGACCATGATGTGCCCAGCCAAGCCCATACTGCCTGATCCACTCACCACTCCCTCCCATGCCTCCAACCTCCGAGATTCATTACAGGGCCTCATGACCAAGTCAGGGAGGATATGAGTAAGGAACTAGGGAACAGCAGACAACCAAAGAACTGTGCCTCGTGTCGCACCCAGGCTTCCAGCCTGAAGCAGTTCAAATCAGAGAAGGGAAGTATAGGCAATTCCAAGTTTGGTTCAGAGTTTTGATCATCACATGAGACTATGTATACTATTTATTGGCTCCAGCCTGTGTTTATGGCCTACAATAATAGCATCTAAAAATGAGCAGAAAAGCCATGAGAACTGCCACAGTTCTCATTGAGCATTGGGAAAATTACTCACCCTAAGGAAGTTTAAAACAATATCAGAAAACAAAAATAAAGTCACATGTTGGTGATGTCTAAATCATTCATATTCAAAATGCCATGGAACAATGCCAATGTTTCAAAGTTCTGGACAAAAGTCCAACTTTTTAAAATAAAAAACATGACCCCCAAAGTAAGAGAAGTTAGGCACCAAAGAAAGAATTTGATAGTAAAAAGTCAGAAAATAATCATGAGGGCCCACCCCAAGCTTCCAATCCACTCCAATCCACATTCTAAGAGACCACAATACCTGCCCTGTGGATGGTCACAGAAGGATGGCACATATAGCAAATGAGACCAAAATCTGTGTGGGTCATTTAAGGAGATAAACAGTAAGCCAGGGTATGGGTTGGCTGGGAAAGCTAAGAAACACCAAACAACAAAAATCCTCTAGTTTAAATATATTTTTAAAATTATAAAATCCAGCTGTGTTCCTTAATTCAAATGAATCTTTTTGACACCAACAACTTGCTAAGGCTTCAAAGGGCTGCTGAAAAGTAATGAACACAGTATCTCTAAATACCAGGGCCTCCTGGGAAGTATCTGAGTACAAGGCTCCCCTTAACGACATGGTCCTTCTGAAAAGTCAGGGACCATGAGAGACAGTGCCAACTCTCAGGAGTTATGACATGTCCAGGAAGAGTACAGGGTACAGATGTTTTTATCCTGGTCCCTCACCATTCAAATTGCCCCCATAGCAGCCTCGCTCTGGCAATGGGGCTCTTATTTTCCAAAATCCAAGGAGGTTGTTTGGAAATGGAAAGGACTGTTCATCATCCATCATCAGAAACCTCTTTTTATCCATCAGGGTCTGGAAAAGTGGATTACAACAAGGAGTGTGCTGAGGAAAGCAGGATGGTGAAGCCTGGTAGTTGCCCCCTCACTGGCTCCCCAAAACCGCAGATGTGGGCATCCATACAGCTGTTCTGTCACCCCAGACCCTTCCTACAGATGCTGCCCCTCCATCTGCCACAGGGTCCCTCCAGGATCACTGCTTTCAGCACCCCAGACAGTCCTCTCAGCTCTCTTATTTGCATGTTAGTTTTACATTCCAAGAATCTCAGCTTGCTTGAGGGTGAAAGGCTTGTATAAAGAATTTTTTCTGACAAAATCATCCTGTGTCAACTTGTGACAGGGGAGGAAATCTCCTTCAAAGACCAAACCAAGCATCCAACCTAGGAAGGATGCTGTCAAAATTCTCTGCTAGCTCATCTGCTTCAAGGCCACCACCAACAACAACAGCAGAGCTGACCAGTATTAAATAGTTATTTTTAAGTTTTCTTTTTACCATTTTCAACATTATAAAGAACCAAACTAAAGTCACAGTTAATAGAGTAGTCTCTCCTTACACTTAGCATTGGTTTCAAAGGAGAGTTTCTTTTATAATCCTTCCTCAGATACCAAATCCTCCTCATCCCCCACCTAAGATGTGCTTTACACACAAGAGGAGATGAGTCAGATGCTCAGGGGATTTGTACAGTAAGTCACTAAAACTCAATTTCCCTGATACTCACATGGAAGGAAAAGAAGAAGAAAAGGCAAATGAACAAAAGGAAAAATGAAAGTCTGGTTAACCTAGGAACTTGAAAGAGAAATGCAATCAACCGGCTCTGAAGTTGAGGGAATCAGGAGCTCTATAACCAAATGCAAATAGGCCCTGGGTGAAAAAATTGTGTGGGAGGTGATGGAAAAGTGGAGAGAGGAAGGAAGATGGAGATTTCTTTGGTACTTACCTGTATGGCATCGACTTCAAGTTGTCTTTAAGTGGAGCTGACGGCATTACAAACACAATAAGCACTTCTAGACAAACTGGGATAGCAATCACTTCAGGAGCTGAGAAGCATTCACAATTTTGCTGTTGTCAACACTTTCAGTGGCTTTAATTTTCAATGGTAAGCACAGCTTCTATACAGTGTTGTCAAAACCTCAATGAAGTCATGTCATGGAATATTAAAGGGCCAGCCCGTGGAATGCCAACACAGAGATTTGAATTTCATGTTCACTCCTAAACATCAAGACAAATATGTCTAATTTCATAAAAACCTGGACAGCCCCAGGGAGGCTGACAATCATATCTATTGTTACCCAAGTTTGCTAGAATAAAACCTTGCCTTCCTGGGTGTGTGGGGCCAGAAGGGAGGAGGAAGGAGAGGAGAGAGAGAACAGAGGGTTACCAAAGATAATCAGTAAAAAATGGCCAACCTTGTATGGATTTTGTCGACTGAGAGCAGAGCTCTGATTGCCTCCCAATTGCTACCTAACTTGACCACTTTTGACTCAACCCTCCTAAGTGGTACTGAGAATTCTCTCAAAAGGTATTCTTTGAGCCTAACAAAGTGATATACTTCACCTTCAAAGAAACATGTACTGGACGTTTCCTACCATATGTCAGCCTGTCTTAAACACAATAGGCAATGCTCGGAGTTGCGAGAGTGACCAAACCAGTTGGGCTATAATGGAGATGGATTTTAGGAACCAGTGGGAGCTTAAGTTTGAGAGGTGGATGGGGACAAAGGTGGGAAACATCTCCACTGGAGACTTTTCAGCAAGTATTAACATGTTAAATGTGGTGTTCCAAGAAGATTAATTCTAAGATTCACAGAGCTCAATTTGCTCCAAAAGAAAGAGCAAAATGCAGGCAAGGACATGGTCCTTTTATGAAGAAGGAACATAATGAAAATGGTTCATAGAATAGGCTCCTCCTACTCTTAACATTCACTTAAAAAGATAAGTCCTTTGTAATCCCTCCTCAGACACCTAACCCCCTGACCCTAGCTGCCACCCACACCTCAGATCCACCTCACATTTGGAAGAAAAATACCAATTATACTAGCAATCCGAGGATCAAATGTTGTTTTCAAGCCTTCTTAATCCATTTTTGCATCATGGCATTTTAAGATTTATAGGTGTTTTCACAGCTCTTATCCTGTTAGATTCTCATATTGATCCCATCAAGAAGGTACCTAATGATACTAATTTGATAATCACCTTTTCCAACCCATTTTAAAGTTGCCAGATGTGATGCCCTGAGGAGCTATGACTTGTCCAAGGGATTCGCTTAAGTTCCATCTTAGGAGTTCTGACTCCAAAACTAATCATTGTTTCTTCTTATTTTCTCCTCAGACTTCAGGTGGGGTTCCTGTGTTTCCTTCCACAAAGCTCACATCGTGATCCAGTTGAGATGCCTGCAAAAGAAACCCAGGATTTAAATAATACTTGTTCGTTTTATGAGGACATGGGTCTTGTTTCAGGCATGATGAGGAGGGAAGATCTGAGTGTCCATGGAGAGTGGATGGAGTAATTCTTTCTTCCACATTTCACAAGAGCACATTCCTCTCCAAAAGCTAGGAAAAAATAAGCATCATGAGTGACAGAATGAAGAAACAATGGGCAAAATGCAAGCAAAGAGGCAGAAAGTCATAGCAGCTTTCTATAACCTCCTCCCTATGGCATTTATAGCCAGGACTAAATCATCTATCCATTGATTAGTTTCATTTTGACCTCTTGTTAAGGGTAAGGACTGTGCATGTTTTTGCTATATTTTCTAAAGCAGTGGTTTCCAATTTTTGTAGTGCTCAGACACATATGAGATGGAAGACACTTGTCAAATACACAGATTCCCAGGACATTCAATGCCAGTGAGTCTCATCCAGCAGGTCTGGAACCATGTTTAATGAACATCTTTAGGAAATTAGGTGGTTAGGTCATGGAATGTATATTGGGAAACTTGCAAGAGGCAGGAAATATGAGGGCCTTCTACTGCATGCCAAGGCATTTGGACTCCATCTTAAAAGCCATAGCAATCCTAATAGGATGTTAAGCATGGATGAGGCCATAATTATTTATTAGAAAGATTACTTTGGTTGCAAAGTAAAAATTGGATCAGGCAGGTAAAGCTGGAAACAAATAGAAGAGTTAAGAATCAAACTCTACCTGAGTCCCTGAACTGGGTCAGCTCTGAAGGAAACAAAAAAATGGGCAGCTCCAAGAAGCAATCAGAAGATCAAATCCTTGCTGATGGACAAGATGAAGGGATGGAGAAGGAGAATTCAGGAATGACTTCTAGGTTTGTGCTTGGACAACTGTGTGGATAATGATGGATGTTTATTAAGTGCCAACTATGAGCTAGGCTCTATTCCAGTGTGTAGGCACAGCAGGATATGAAAAGTTGCTCAATCTGGAAGTGGTGGATCCAAGATTCAAATGCTAAAATCCACATCAACTGGGTCTAGAGTTCATGCTTCTAGATGGAGATGGAGATAGAGAAAGACAATGAGTGTGAGTTTAGGAGCTGAGTTAGGAAAGGAGGAGAGGAAGAACAGAGAGTGAAAGAGATGTAGAGAGTGGATAGAGAGAGAGAGGAGGAGACTACAGAGGAAGTGGAATCCTGGAAATCACAAGAGGAAAATATCTACCAAGATCCTGCAGGAAGAAGGACATTAATGCCATATGTTGCAGAAAGCAAGATAAGAACCAAAAATGTCCTTCAGGTTCAGCCACCTGGAGGCCATTGGAATATTCACACTTAGGTCCATGAATTGGTATGGGGAGATGGCAGGGACTTAGGCAAAACAAAAGTGATGAGAGAGGTGACAATCCTCACAGCGAAAGGTGATGTCAAGGAAGAGAGATGAATTATGCTCACTCTGAGCTTATGAGGCAGCAAGGCCTTGAAGAGGTTGTTAAGTAGGAATAGAGAAGGCAGTAAGGATATTTGAGGTGAGTGAGGCAGAAGTGAGAGTGATGAGGGTCTGAAATGACAATCTTTAGGGATAAGAGGATATCATGGACCCACAAAGCGGTTGCTGGGGAATGCTGAGGACCTAGTGAGCTGTGGCTCCACCACTGGCCTGGTTGCGGTGGGGTTTTCTCCAGCTGCACCCCTCAGCTTGAGTCTAGGTGTATGGCTGGGTCCGCAGCTGAGGATTTGCAGGAAGGTTTTGTCTGGATATACAGTTAGATGGGATAAGAATAAAGTAGATGGGTGTTTTGATCTGAGTAAGTAAATAGTAAAGAAATGGGTGGCTGGATAGATGGATTACATTCCTGAATGTGGCCCCCATAGTACATGTCCCCATCCGACCACCACGAAGCAAGGAAGAAGGCAAAGCAGGAGTTCACAGCCCACATTCTCACAGGGAATCCAAGAATGAGTTATTGAAAGGTTGTGAAGAGCCTTTAGTGCCGGCAGCTGTGCCCTAGGAAAACTCACCTCTATAGCCATGCCCTAGATCGCAGCGCAGGGCAGCCCACTGAGCCCAGGGTCTTAGGGAGAATCACGTGGCATGGGCAGGCTCTTCCCGAGTCCATTAAGTTGGGGAGCCATTACTTCCAAATGTAGCATTGGCACTGTGTCCTCATTTCCCTTTTTCTCTTTCTCCACATAACCTAATTTCTTTCCTTCAAAGTACAGGTCAAATCATGCCTCCTTAATGAAATTTCTCATGCCCCAAGGCCTGACACATATTAAGTGCTCAATAAACAATAATGACCATTTTTTCACAATCATGATTAGTGTTGTTTCAATGGTATGTGATTTCTTATATCCCCAGCCAGCCTGTGGACTCCCCAGAGGCAATGAACACACCTTCTCATTTCAACATCCCCACACCCCTGCTCCTGCCCGTGGCAGTTTGCCTGCAGTGGTAGATGACCTTCAGTTTACTCCCAACCCTGAGGGTGACCATGGTTGAAGTCACCTAACCAAACTGTCCAGAAGAAAAGTGTGAGGATAGAAACTCTGGGAGAGGAGACAACAGGGAGCCCCAGTACCTAGAGCCAAATCCTGTCCCTACCTTCAGAGAGAAGTGTTCGTCTTCTCTCTGGAGACAAACTCAGTGTATCACTGAGGGCCATCAAGAAATGGAAGGTACCCAAACTGGGGTTTTGAAAAGAATTTGATGATGGGACTAGGGGCAGGTTTCAGGAAGCCAACAGTAGATGTCAAGGCATACAAAGATTCAAATAGCAGGGGCCTGAGGGACCAAGGGAGGGAGGAATTGACATTACCAGAACACAGGGAGAGCTACAGTACTGGAAGAGGGCCCACATGGCAGGAGCTGCAGGTGTAGAGAAACAGCTACAGCCAGAACTGTTTTCCCAAGTATAAGAGAACAGGACAGAAGCACCCCGACCACACTCTCCTTGTCACCTCCAGCATCCTGCTTGTGGCCCATCGCTGAACTCAACAGGAAGACAGACAGAGGCTGCAAGGGAGCTTGGAGGAGGTAGTGTGCAGGGCTCAGCATCCAGGGCAGCGGGCAGGACAGTAAAGGGCAGAAAAAAGGTGGAGCGTAATCATCACAATTAACAAAGACCGAGTGCCAGATGAGGGAATGTGGACCACATATTCATCAGAGTTAATATTCTCTGAAAGGTCTGGACACCTGATTGACAGGAGGTAATGACTATCATTGACTAAGTGTTCGCCTAATAGTTGTTGGAGACACACTAGGAAAACCAAGCAGTGCCCATTCAGGCAGAGTAGGAGCAGTGCTAGCCTGATGTGGAATTTCATGACTCTGTGTACACTAGCAAATTTAGGGATGATCATGAAATCTTCTTTTCCAGTCTTAGCCTCATATCCAGCAATCACTACCATGCAGCAATGGAATAAATAACTAAAAATAAACTGAAGCCTGGCCTGAGGAAGGGAAGCAGCCCTACCTTCACCAGGCCTGAGACAACGAAACATGAGCAAGTGGGTGTCAGTCAGTTAAAAAGAAACCCCCCCCTAGGAATTCCAGGGGAGAGAGGTGGTCACGCTGGGGTCACTGGTAGCATGATGTAGGCAGTGACCACAGAGGCCCTGATGGAACTGGGGAGAGACTCTGATGAAACTCACAGCCCAGTGGTTATTTTCTCCCTGGAAGGGAAATCAGGCTGGGATATAAGCAATGATGCTCTGGGGATTAGCAGTGCAGCCCCTGCCAGGAGCAGGTGGTGATTCAGCGGGCTGAAGAGACTAGAGCCCCATATCCCTTCCCCACAACAACTGTGAGTTTTATTAAGAGATGCTCAGATTCTATGAGAGTGGGGATTATGTGGAACTGATCTCACCACCCATTTGACTCTGATGATGAAGTTTCTTTCTCTAAGACCTTATGAAATGAGTATTGGGAGGCTGGTAAGGGAGAAGTCAGTCCCTAAAAGCCTCATCCCTTGAGTAGCTGGGCCACAAGGACTCTTGGCAAAATTTCCAACTAGGTCACCCATAAAGGTGACATAAATGGGAGGGGAGATGAGAATAGTACCAGACCCTCTTACCTTTATGATTATTATTTTGTGATATAATTCATGAAAAAGTGCCCTGAAAAGGTAAATAAATATAAGGTATTATAAGAGCCAAGAAATGTAACTTCATATGCAAATGAGGCATAAAATGAAATTTTCCTCTTTGGATCAAAATATACCTACACAGTCACACATGCAATTATGTATTACTAAGCATCAGAACCCTTCAATGTCACTTCTCATTTGACTCAGAGGAAAAGCCAAAGCCTTACAATGGCCTAAAAGCCCTCATGATGTGGCCCCCATCATCCCTCTAAACTCTTCTCCAACTGCTCATACAATCTCACTCCAGCCACACTGAACTCCGTGCTATTCCTCCAACATGCCACAGCCTAAGGCTTTAGCATAATAGGCTGTTCCCTCTTCCTAGTTGCTCTTCCTCCAAATACGTGCTCTCCTACTTCTTTTCCAAAATCATTTCAATGAAGCCTGCCTTGACCACTCTAATTAAAATTACCTTCACCTCAACCCTCTCAGTCTCTATATCCTTTCCCTTTATCTACTTTTCCCTCTTTTATTTCCACTACACATCACATTCAATCATACTCTTTAGTTTCCTTATTTGTTATACTTATTGTTTGTTGTCTGTTTTCTTCACTACCATGAAAGCTCTGCAAGGACAATGATCCATACATTGTTCACAAATGCTTAGAACAATGCCTGCAACATATAGGCACTAAGTAGGCATTTGTTGAATGAATGAAGGAATGAATAAATGCTCTGCCATGTGTCAGACCTTAATTATGAGTCTTTATTCCACTCTGCTTGTTCCTAGCATAATTCTTGTCACAAATTAATGCTTCATAAAGGGTAGTTGATGATGTCATTTAGTCAACAAACATTTATTGAGAGCCTATTTTACCTAAAACATGATGGGAGACACTAAGAAATATAAGATATCCAAGCTACTCTTACAAAGTTATTATGTAGCTAGGGATGTGTTCCCCAATACCCAGTTCTCCCCTCCCAGACACCTGGAAAGCTGTACTTTTCAACTGCCTTGAAGATGGGCAGTTGTGTAACTAATTGGCCAATGAAATTTGAGCAAGAATGATATTGGCCACATCCAGGATGAGTCAGTGAAAAACATCAGCTACCCCTGGACAGTGACTAAAGTGGCCCTGTACCCCAAGATACAGTTACTAGCTGGAGGAGACCCACTAAGTTTGGATCCTTGAACAAAACAAGAAAACTTTCTAGTGTTAAGCCACTGACATTTGGGAATCTTTTGTTCCCGCACAACCTAGCCCTTCCTGATTCTCATGGGGTGCAGGGGGGACTACGAAACATAAGAATGATAAGATCTGAGTAAATAACTTTCATGAAGCTGGATGTAACAAGTGGTCAGTAAGTGGTCCAGACGATCACTGAGGTGTCCATGAAGAGGCAGGAATGTTGGAGTGCTATTGGGTAGATTGAATGAAAGAACTGAGAGCATGGTAAGGATGAGTCATATTTAGATAAGAAGAAAAAAAAATGAGAACGTTTTAGTTGGACAAATGGCTTGAAGGAAGGCATGATGATGATGGTGATAACAGTGACAGCGGTGGGGGGCGGGCGGCAGCGGTGGGGGGCGGGCGGCATTGATGGGAGTGTTCATGAAAAACAAAGACAGCTGAGGTAATAGGGACAGGCTGATCAACTCACTCATTAATAAGCATGACTCACAGAAGTATCAGCATCAGGACAAGCCCAGCCAAGAGAAGAACATTTCCCCTTCCATCGCCCCCACGCACATTTCACAGGAGCAAATGTTACTTAAAATTCAATTTACCCTTTTTTGTTGATTTAGAATGGCTGTTTAATTAGTTTTTAGCATTGCATATTGTTTATGGTCATTGTTTCAATAGAAGTTAAAAGTGAGAACGTTTACTGCTCTTGATTTGTAGACAAAATAACTAACTGTTCCAGATTTCTCTCCTCTCTCCTTGCCACATTTCTGATTTAAAAGTGTCTCTGACCTAGTGAATTGCTTCTAAATCATATCACTGCGGTTTGCTGAACTTCTATTGCATGGAATTTCTCCCCTAAGACAACATCCCTACAGCTGAGAAAACACATCTTCTCTCAGTGTTTCAAGTGAAAGGATGTCTGATAACAAATGTAATAGGCCAAAAGAACATTTGTCCTCTGGAAATGGCATCATCCTCAATAAGGAAAATTCCACAAAAAGCTTACGCTAAGAATTTCACTTTGGAGTCCACTAAGTCTGGTTCACCAAGTCTGAGCAAACCTCAGACTTGCCCATGAACCAAACCAAACTTGCAGAGGGCTCCAGGCTGAGGCCATTTCTTTTCATTGTGGATCTATAATTAATAAACAATGGGGATCAACTAGGACCTGTGCTGGGAACCGGGAAATGTGTAAGCAGAAGAGGGGCTGCCCCCACATTCCTCACAGCACTATCTGAGGACACATAATTAATTCTCATGGAAAGGAGGCTAACAGTGCCTTGAGAGCAGCCATGTTACTCAGCCTCCCTTCCTACTGCCTCAGCATCACAGCCTGCTTGCCCAGGTGCTTTTGATGGCCAAAAAGAGGAGCCATCTTAGAAAGAACTTCCTGAGAGAATTGAAAACACAGACAACTAATAGGAGTAAAGATTACCTAAAGTTCTAAAAATGAGACTGGGAGGAGACTGATACAAACATAGCACACGAAGAAATGGTCTATTTTAGGAATATTCCTATTCGTAGGAATTGCATAAGTGTTGGAGGGATGTACCCTTTGAAAAAGAGTTTTTTTCTCTCGAAGCCCACCAGGATTTCTGCCTTAAGGAGTTTCCATTCTTCCAATCCTTTCTAACTTCTCCTCCTATACTGATATAGGAACCTCTGCCCTGCGCACATGCATACACACGTACACACACACACACACACACACACACACACACACACACACACACACACACAGCATGAAAGCATAGTTCAGCTCAGCGGTTAGGAGCTTGGATGCTGGAACCAGCCTCCCTGGGTTCAAACTCAGCATTCTGATTCTTTAGATTTGTCAAGTTACTCCATCTCCCTTTGCCGTGATGTTTTCATTTGTATAATAGGGCCAGTCATGGTATTTACCACATAAGGCTCTTACAGGGATTGGATGGAGTGATGTGTGGAACATACTCAGAACAGTACCTGGCTTGAACCTGTGTCTTATGTTTCGGTTACGGTTCTTACTGTGTGCCCGTCAATTCAGTGGGTGGTTAGAAGAATCCCTGCAGTATGCTAGCGCTACAAACTACAGAGGTATTTCATAGAGTCTCCGCCCTTGAGGTTGTGATAATCTGGTTGGGAGTACAAGACTGAGAGAGAGAGACTAACTAGAGAAGATTCTAGGGTGTTCTTGAGGGTCAGATCAGAGGGCGCAGCTCCTGGCCCTGAGTAGTTGGACTCCACACATGTGCTCAGCTCTTTCCTTCCTTCCTGTATGACTCCCTCCTTGCCTGAATGTAGTAGGGCAACCATGGAAACAAAGTCCACATATATCAGGGTGTCATGATCTCCAGGGGAAACTTGACTTCACCACACATTTCCCTCCCACACTCCTCTGTCCCAAAGCCTGAGGCTTCCCACTATGGCCTAGAGACCCAGCCATAGCAGAAAATGGGTTGAGAGGTGCTCCCTTATAAAAGTTCTTTGAGCTTGAGTACTAAAGAGTCAAGAAACACCTCTCAAAATAGCCTAACTTGCTAAAGTGGCTTTGGGCTTCCAATCTGCCACTGCTTCTCTCTAGAGGGAGGGCAACAACCTGCACAACAGGGCCACTCCCCATCAGAGCCCAGGATGGAGGTGGGAAGAACCACCCACAATTTTGTCTGCCATCCTTTATTAGAAACTCACAGCCTCTTCATCTTAGCCCAACAAGAACACACTCTGTCTTTGCTTTCTTTCCACCCCAGGATTGTGTAAAAATGTGATAGTTCCTAAACATTTCAATAACACCATCCCACCTGTGCTCACATGTAGAACAGCTCACAATTCCAGCTGATAACCAGATAGCCAGATGCAGGAACAAGGTGGGGCTGAGGAAGGAGTCCTTCTTGAGTCATTTTCTCCCATCACAGGCTCACAATTCAGAGAAAGGAGGTATCAGAGGTAGTTGGGCAACAAGAAATGCTTCCCAAAGCCCAGAGGAGTTTAGAGATGCTTGAGAAGTGCTTCCAATTAACATGTAAGGCAACAGTTAGAAATGGCAAGAGGATCCCAGATGTGGGAATTGGCAAAGGCAAAGGTGCAAGAGAAATCAATGTGGCACCTGTAGAGGATGTAGTGCTACAATTATAATGACATGACATGCAAATTGGCCGGGAGTGGGGTACATACATACATGTTTATTTATATTAGAGGACATTTCATACTACAAAATGCATCTACACAAATTACCTCATTTGATTTTCACAACTGATCTGTTGGATTAGCAAAATATGATATGATTCTTCATGTCACAGGGAAGAAATTCAAGCAGAGAGAGGGAAGTAATTTGTTTAGTTCATAAGATTAGTAAATATGGAATTTGGATTTCAAGCCACAAGTTCTGATTCTAGGCTCAATGCATTTTCCAGATCCCCTCTTCCCTCTCCTTTTTCTTCTTCTCCTCTCCCTCTTCTTCTTCCTCTTCCCCTACCTCACCCTCTCCTGCTCCTCCTTCCTCTTCATTTTCTTCTTCTTTTCCTCCTTTTTCCCCCTCCCTCTCCATTTGCCTTCTCCTTATTAATATGGTTACCTCCATCTTTATCTCCACCTCTATTCTTATCTCTATTTCCCTCTCCCTCTCCTTCTCTCTCTCCTCTCTCTCCCTCTCTCTCTGGCAGTCCTGTTTGTACAGAGGTTGGTCAGGCATCTAGGATAGGGCTCCTATGTGCCCTCTGAGCCTATACCTCCCTTCAGTCTCTCTCAGGAGTCCTGGGTCCCAATCACTCTAACTATTCCCCATATGCCATCTCCTTCCTGCTCAAGGGATGGAAGCTGCATGTACACATTCTCTTACCACTGGGGAATAGTGTGTACCTGAGGCAGAGGGGAGTCCTTCGCAGAAGACCCATCTACTGAGTCAAGGACATCATGTCCCAGGGTGAAGACAGGAAAAGGAAGAGAGAAAGGGGGGCCCTGTGAAATAACGGGCACGAGAAAGAGGAAGTGCCAGTATGGCAGCTAGGTCACCTGCATTCACGGATCTAAATGCACATAGAGGGCTGTAACAATAAATAAAAATAAACAGAAAAAGAAGTGAATCCCTGAGGAGGAAAATGGCAGGCTGCATATGTAAATGTCACTGTCAGATAGTCACTCCTGGCCACTCACCTGGCCCAGGGACCAGACACAGCTCAAGGCTCAGAGAGCTTGGGCATGTGCTCAATGTAGAAAGACAGAACCTGGTCTCTGAGGTCTCCCCTCGTGCAACGATCTCTAGAACCTTCCATGGCTTGGAGGACCCCATAGAAATCCTAGATGCTGCCACAGACACCATGTCTCAGACGTACACACACACACACGCACACATCACGTATCCCATCCCACTTACCTGTGGGACAGGACCCTGTACTGGGACAGGACACAGGGACAGGACCCTGTGCTGGGAAACTCTCTTCACCCCAGACCCTCATCTCCTCCTCCACGATGCCCCACTTGGAAAGGCTGACAATCTCATTCCAATAAGGTGACAATGCATAAGAAAGGGACTTCCAAGTGTTCGTCCTGGGTCATATACGTATTGATGGAGAGCCATGCCTTAGGCCAAAGAAAAGGACAAAAGTGCTGCACAGGACACACACCTCATTTCCCTCCGGTCCCCAGGCACACGAAAGTGGAAACTCTTAGAGACTTTAGCCTTGGCTCAACCTCCATTCGGAGCCCTAGGGACAGGGACAGAGGGTCCTGGCCTCCTTGATTCCCACTCCAATTTGCACTTCAGAGAGCTCAGGGCCTGATGTGCTCTCCAGAGAGGTGAACCATTCCCAGAGAAATAAGAGCTCTCAGTTCATCCCACCCTCCCCTTCCCCTCTGTGTCCACAAGTCCATTCTCTACAACTGCACCTCTTTTCCTGCCCTGCAAATAGGTTCATCAGTACCATTTTTCTAGATTCCATATACATGCATTAATATACGATATTTGTTTTTCTATTTCTGACTTACTTCACTCTGTATGACAGACTCTAGGTTCATCCACATCACTACAAATGACTCAATTTCATTCCTTTTTATGGCTGAGTAATATTCCATTATATATATATGTGCCACATCTTCTTTATCCATTCATTTGTCAATGGACATCTAGGTTGCTTCCATGTCCTGGTTATTGTAAACAGTGCTTCAATGAACATTGGCGTACATTGACATATAAACACTACCATGTGTGAAATAGATAGCTAGCGGGAAGCTGCTGTATAGCACAGGGAGCTCAGCTCAGTGCTCTGTGATGACCTAGAGGAGTGGGATGGGCGGGTGGAGAGAGGCTCAAGAGGTAGGGGATATATGTATACATATAGCTGATTCACTTTGTTCTACAGCAGAACCTAACACAACATTGTAAAGCAATTATACTGCAATAAAAAATAAATAAATTCAACAATTAAAAAAACGCAAAAGCAAAAAACAAAAAGAAGGAGAAGAGAGAAAGAATAAGAGCTCTGAGAGGCCTCACTCCTCTGCTCCGGAGCTGCAGAGCCTGGCTCCTGGGAGGCCTTGGCCCTGGAAGGGCCAAGACTTATCCTTTCTCACTCAGCTGCTCCTGGCACCCTCCCCAATCTCTGCAAGTGGAATCCCTCAGAGCCCCTCTGAGAAGCCCCTCTGAGAAGTCCATTAAGAACCCTTTGGATTGGTTTCTATCTCTCTCTTAGGAGAACAGGTCATTCCTCCATGATCTAAATTGCTTTGTGGTTTCACCCTGCTGTAACCTCTTTTGAGCATACAGAAATGCCCAAGTCTAGGCGTTTAAGAAACAAGACATTCTTCCTCTTCTCACATCCCTTCCCCCTTCCAGGCCCAAGCTTCTCCAAATGTGTTTCTTACCCCCAAACATCCCCTCCAAGCTTTTCCTCACTTTTCTCCTCTGTGCTTCTGGGAGACTACTTGGTGCTTATCAGAGGATGACTTGTTAGGACAGTGGGGCTTGTGTCTTTCTGGAAAGAGGAGTGGGAGGACAAGGCCCTCCCTCCAAAGGGAACCAGGGTAAGCAAAGGCACTGATGGCAGAAGTGAGTTTATTGTGAAAAGGGCCCAGGGCCACTGGGCTCACTGGAGCCAAAGGTTCAGGCGGGAAGGAGACATCATGAGAGAATAGAAATTATCAAAACACATTGACCCTCAACTATTTAGACACAACTTAGCCCTGTATGCTTTGCTGTGGAGCCCTCACCCCATGAGCATTCCATGGGGATGAGCTTAATGGCTGGAGCATTTGTAGTAAGAACCCCAACGCTTGTACCTGATCAAACACTGCTTTAAACTTTAAGCAGGGCCATTCTAGAACACACATCTTCTTAAGAGTTGTGTGTATATATGAGTCTTATCTGCAAAGAAACTTTTAGCTCCTCTAAGACAAGGACCAGATCTCCCCTGGCATTGCTCTTCCTTCTCACCACCCCGTCCATCCCAGGGCAGCACTGGGTGTGCAGTAAGGAGGTCACATGCTGTAACTGTGGGAAAAGCCAGGCTCGGAGCTGCAGGCTTGCAAGAAACCTGGGCTTTAACCCTGGACCTAATTATCCTGTGACTTTGGGAAAGTCACCTAAATTCTCTGAGCCTTTCCTTTCTCACCTATAAAGTGACACTTGGCTACTTTACTTCTTTAATGGAAGCTTGGCTTGAAAATGCTTTAAATTAAAATATACTATTCAAATCTTAGGTACTACAGACTTGGCATTCACACATTCTATGCTCCATCTTTGACTGCTTGCAAGAGACCCCCAAATCCCATGGTATGATAAGAATCAACCATTTTGCTGGGATCTGACTTCCTTCAGGGGCCAGTAAAATTGAGGCATCTGTGCTCCTAGTGGGTGAGCCTAGCTGACTGCCCAGCATCCATCCTTCCCAAGTGCACCCCACACCTCTCTTTAGAAATCTGAAGGAGCAATGGCAGTTTCTATGTGTGTCACCTCTGTCTTCATAACATGTCTTGAATTCCTCCACCTGCCCACCCTGGTCTAACTAATCACCCTTGGGCTGTTGCAACACCCTCCTAACTAGTTGTCTTACTTTTAGTCTCCATCCCTGATGGTCTGTTCTTAACACAGTGGCTGGTATTCTTGAAAATCATAAGACAGATTCTGTCATCCCTTCATTCAAACTCTCCCATGTCTCCCCAGCCTCCCCATCACGTCCAGGGCTGTCTGAGGGTACAGAGTGCTGTGGACAGCTCCTGGATCGTACTGAGTAAATATTGGTAGAATTAATAACTGATCACTACTGCATTTGTAGAAAGAGGGAATTACACATGACTGTGTTTTTCATGTGTTTGAGATTCACAAAAGCCTCGGGATATAATTTCACAGACGTCAAGACTTTCCCATACTACAATAGTAAATAATCCATATGTATTTAATTGTATATGGAAGGGAAGTGAATGACACCTAAATCCACATTTCCAGACAATGCCCAGAATTGGTGTACAAATAAATACAGGATTGTGCATTGAAGCATGAGGTTAGCACACATGCCACTCAAGAGAGGATGGGGTCATGGGACAGAGTGAGATGGTAGGGGTCCTGGATAGGCACAGAGAGCCCTCCTTGAGGTGGTTGGGCAGGACAGTGATCAATGCCCACAGGGGAGAGGAGCTACTCCGAGTGACTTGCTAAGAGAATTCTGTGGAGTATGTTAATTTCTGTGGGACTTCAGAGGCCCCATAACTCTTGGAGATTAATAAGAATCTGGGAAGTATCTGTCTTTGCCGGCTGCTTTCATTTGCGCAGTAATAAAGCTCGCCTTTCTTGTTTAATAAAAACAATGTGGAAACAAATGGTTCTGTGCACAGTGGAACTTTAGAGAAATGAATTTGGTGGAACAGAGGCAAGCATTTCATCATGCTGCTGGCTCCGCATATCCAAAACAGAAGCCATGTTTCCTCTCTCCCACCCACTTTTACACACCTCACCCTACATTTTGGTGGTGCATCTGGACCACTCCCTGTTGCAAAGGGCTGGTGTGTCAGATGGAGAGGCACAGGCAAGTCCCCTGCTTCTGCTGGCCTGCACTTATTCCTCAAACAGAGGAAGCCAGGGCTTGGCTCTTGAGATCCCAGTGTCTGGAGGGAGGTGGGTGGAAGCCCAGTCCCAGGCTGGCAATAAATATGATGAGGAGGCACCAGCTCTCCTGCAAAGGGAAACAAACGTGCCTGTGAAGAGTGAAGAATAACGGGCTGAGAAATGGTTTAGAGGTATCACCAGAAAATGGATAACTAATGGGTCCTGGGGAAAAGTTGGTTCACATCGCGTGTTTGTTTGTACAACATGCGCCTGCAGATGACACAGGGAGGACAGAGAGTCCCCATCCAACTGCCTCCACCAGTAACAAGCGCCTGCTAAACAAGCCATCGCTCTGACTCCAACAGTGCTTCTGAGGTCCCCCACCCTTAGTTTCTCAACTGAGGACACGATCTCCCAGCTTAAACGTACCATAAAAGCAACAGGCTTTGCTAGAAGGTTATGCTTCCTCTTTAAGGTCCTGTATGACCATGAGAAAAGTGGTACTAAGGCTGGAGAGTATCTAAATGATGCTTTACGATGAGAAGAAAGACTAGTGGACAGCCTCCCACTGTGGGAGAAACTGAAAAATACAGGATTTATTAACTTCCTACTATGTGCCCTGCCCCACTGGCCACCATCCCCAGGGTGACACATGAATCACAGTAATGAATTAGAACCTCTTTAAACTAGACAAGTAGGGGGTCTGGTCTATCTGCACTAATGAAGATCTGATTTATTAACCATCTTTAAAGAAATGCAGTTTTATTACTTTCAAGTATAAGCATTGATTCATATCAAGTGCCAACAAGTATTGCCAAGTGGAGGTCCTGATGGCCCTGCCTTAACAAAAAGATAAGATTAATTTGTAATTAACGGCATCCATTTGCATGGAAACAATTAATGGCTAAAGTCTTCATAAAAACAGTGCAATCTATTAACTAGATTAATAATGCCCCTTTACAATCTCAGAAAACTTATTAGTTTTTTTCCAGAAAAGGCAAAGGTCAGCTCTTCGGGAGCTTGGGGGTTATGCTGAACCCAGAGAAAATTATAAAAGATGCCCGAGCTTGTTTGCATGACCCCCAACTCCCTTATCTCTTTCTCCTTCTCAGTTTCTCTCAGTTGGCATTTATTGAGGGCAACTAAAAGAAATTTAAAGAGAAAAGTATAGGATAATCTTTGACCTCAAAGACACAGACATACTAAAATATTAGGGGGAAATCCAAATGCTTGATCAAAGCATGAGTAATAAGTAATGAGTAATAAGTTCCAAAAGTGGTTGAACCCCTTAGTTGTGTTAGTCCCTGTAAGAATCCCTTGACATGTGTGTGTTAATATGTAAGCAACCCTGGGAGGTAGGCATTATAGTTTCCTTTCCCAATCCACAGAGGAAGAAACTGAAGTACTGAGTGCTCTATACCTTGTCTACATTCAGACAACTGATAAGGTATGTTATAATAGTCCTCAGAAATGGCCCCACAATGAACCGTACCCACTGGCATTCACACCACTGTGTGGACTCATCCTCTTGAAACGGGGCTTGTTCTGTGACTCACTTTTGACCAATAAGAGTCTTGCAGAAGTGGTGGCTTGTGACTTCTGCAGCTAGATCATAAGAAGCCTTACACAGTCTGCCCAGGCCTCTGCAAACACTTCCGCTAGGAGAAGCCAGCCACTATGTAACAAGTCCAACTACCCTGAGACTGACATACTGTGAGGAAGCCCGAACTAGCCACATGGAGAGGCTATGTAGGAAAAGAAAGATGCTTAGGAGGTCCTCAGCTATTGTAGCCACACCCACTAAGGTCCCAGACATGTAATTAAAGGCTCCACCTTGGAAACAGAGCCCAATTGAGCCTTCAGTTAACACCAGCACCAGCCACCATCTGACTACAACCACAAAAGAGACCCCAACCAAGAACCACCCAGTTGAGCCCAGCCAATCCAGAGAACCAATAAAATATGGGGCTTTTCCCTTATGATTCTCTGCAATAGATAACCAGAACTAGTTGGTAAAATTTGAATGACAGCAGTATAATTCCAGAGTTACAAAACGTAACCACCATTCCAGACCAGCAGTTCAGTATCATAGACCACTGTGTGATAATTGCATGTGTCTGTCCACCTTAACCCTTAGTTTGGAGAATCCCAAGCAGGCCTGCTCCGACATTCAGATTCCTGTCCTCTAAGAATGGTATTGGGTCTGTGAGCATGCTTCAGAGACACAGTAACCCCACTCAGCTTCTGTGGATCAGCAGCCATGACAGAGGTACTAAAATACATGGCAGAGGGCAACTGCACCTGTCCTAAAACCCATTTTAATGCCCTCCTTGCAGCTGCTGTGAGAGTCTGTCCTGAGTACCCTACTCTGACTTACATCTCTCTGGTCTGAGCCCCATACCCTGGTCCCTACTTTTTTTTTTTTTTTTTGTGGTACGCGGGCCTCTCACTGTTGTGGCCTCTCCCGTGGTGGAGCACAGGCTCCGGACGCGCAGGCTCAATGGCCATGGCTCACGGGCCCAGCCACTCCACGACATGTGGGATCTTCCCGGATTGGGGCATGAACCCCGCGTCCCCTGCATCGGCAGGCGGACTCTCAACCACTGCGCCACCAGGGAAGCCCTCTGGTCCCTAATTTTAAGTTCATACTCCCCTCTCCCTAATACCCCGTTACCCCACTGGATCCATGGGGGTTAGGCTACTGAGTCGGCTGGTACTTAAATTTGCTTTAGAACTAGGCAGGTGTCACTCTGAACTCAGATGAATTTATACAGAGTCTGACCAATCCCTGGACTTTGGTCTATATTGGTCAACCCTCCAACAAAAATGTGTCCTTGCTAAATAAAGCTTTGTATTGTGGCCTATTCTGGCTTTGGGGTCTGCTGGCCCTAACAGCACCAACCAGAGGCTGAGATGCATGTACATTAAGGTGGACAAATAATGACAACAGCTCAAAATGTTATTCTGCCTTGGCTGCCACCAAGGAAAGTGCATATTGTCAGAGTCAGTCTATTACTAATACAATGAAGCTCCTATTATAAAATTCCTGACATCCGTACATTATGGTCTAGATACTTTGATGAATCTCTTTTCAAAATCCCTGGACATCCCACCAGGTCACTTCCTCTGTGTACATATACCAATGGATTGATCTCTGGTGACTGTCTACATCTCCAAGATTTTATTGGGATTCCTTTCTATAACTTAGAATAAAACCAGGAGTCCAACTGGAGGATGAGGCTGTAATAAAAGAAGGATGTTCTTTAACATCTCCCACCCGCTTCCTCTCAGCTGTCCACACCTCCCAGCCCAGAGGGCTCTAAAAGAAAGCTCCAGATGAAAAACCTCCCTCCTGAAGATGCATGCGACAAGCACGTACACAGTACACGTGGAAGGTGGACGATGACTTCCTGGAGACATCATTGGCTGAAGGCTCTGGCAAAGTCTCACTGAGGCAAGTCACACAGCCAGGGTCAGGAGCCCTGATCTGGAGGTGACACCCTGAGGATAATCTTGGACTCTGTTACTTCCTTACTCTGCAGCTTCAAGCAAGTTCTTTAATGTCTAAGACTAGTTTCCTCCTCCATAAAATAGGGTTAGTAGTGCTTACTGCATAAAATTAAATGAGAAAATATTAATAAAACTCTTACACAAAACATTAAATGGTATCTGTTAGCAATTGTAGCATATATGCGCAGTTTTCATATTTTTGAATCAACTTGTAAGTGTTCAATATTTGGCCACAAATTGTATCTCCAGATTTAATTCAAATGCATAGAGTAAAAAAGTTCTCATATCAGATTTTATTGAATCCTCATAAAATCACTACCACAACTACACTTCTCTTAATGAAGAAAATGAGATTTGGAGAGGTGCAGTAACTTGTATTATCATCTCAATTTTGCAAGTTAAGGATCTAAGAGTAATGATGTGGCCAAGGTGGCCTAGCCCCTGAAAAGAGAAGAAAGGTTTGAATCCTATCTTTGAATTTGAAATTTGACTCCAAGTCCATGACCCTCCACCCTGACCTCACTAATGTAACAAGTCACCTCTCTACCAACAGGCACTTGTTGGAGCACTTACTTTCTACCCAGTCCTAGAAAAGATATGAGAAAAAAACTCCCAGGCCCTCTTCTGAACAGTTGATGAAGGAGAGACAAGGGAAATGTCAGCATTATAATGATTGTTTTAATGAATACAGAGAACATTTTCAGATGTGTTCCAAGTTTAAGAAGGCCTACAGCAGTTCCAAAATAAGAAGAGAGAGTAAGACCTGGAAGATAGATATTGGGGATGTGTGTCAGGGCCATTCCAGGAAAGGATGGGACACTCAAGTTAGAGGGTTTCTTTGCAGAGCATTTATTACAATGGGGCAGGTAAGGTGACGAGGAAGCAAAAGGGGGGCCAGGAAGAGCAGCAGTGGAGCTGTGATGGGCCTCAGACTAAAGGGGTGAGGAGAGGCAGGGGTCAGGGGCACGGAAAGGGAGAGAGGCTTGTGTAGAGCACTGACAGGGGCAGGACCTTACAGTGACAGGCAATGTGGTCCCAAGGGAGGGAAGGAGGAGAGGAAACACCTTGACTCCACATTAAGTCCTTTCTTATTGGCCCAGCCAACTGGAAGCCAGAGGGCTCACGTGCCTGTTGATGTAGAGGGTGTCCTGCAGGGCACAGGACAAGTGAGCGGTGGATCTGGAGGGCCAATGGGAGATATACAGTGTAGAGGGCTCTGAATTGTGATTGGAGACTCATTAGATCAGGAGAAGCCAGCATTTGAAGGCAGAATGAAGATGTGAGACCAGTAGAAGGCAGTGGATGATGAGAAAACTGGCTTCGTTGGGCTGGGTGGGATTGGTAGGGGAAGAGTGGGATTTGAGGCTAGGCCAAATGTTCCGAATCACGGATTAGATCATCAGATCATCCAGCATGATGCCCAGCACATAGTAGGATCTCAATAAATCTTTTGGAAGAAATAAAGCAGCAGAACCATTAAATACGTGGCTATGAGAATGTGGGGTGCAGCAAAGGAAAGCCCTCCCTAGATCCTACATGGGAAGGGGAGCCAGTGCAGACAAACAGGGAGAACTGGCTTCGTGCCTTTTCCTCTTCCTGGACTCTCTTTGTGGAGTCACTGCCCTACTACAGAACTTTATGGCATATACCCCATCAGGGCAGATATAGCCTAATGAGGCCCAGCAGAGAGTCTAATTCTAGGGTTTTCACCCCACTTTTATCTTGAGCAGTAGCCCAAGACACTTACATTGGGATTACTGGAAGGAGGGTTCCTGGGTGGTAGAGGGCACAAGAGGGCAGAAAAGAGCAAGGAGGGAGCCAAACAAAGAGGCAGGATCTCTAGACCACAGTCTGAAGATGGACTGTGCCGGCAGGCTCCTGCCCTGACCTCAGACCTAAGGGCTTCCTCTCTCCCTGCTCCAAATTAACACTCAGGGCTGGGGCTCTCCACCATCAGAGTAATAACACAGAGAAATCCTGCTTCCTTTGTGTTTGAGTCTCCGTGGGACCTTGTGCTGATGTGTCCATTAAATATTCATGGAATGAACAGAGTCGAAGGGAAGAAGGCAGGCCGGAAGGGAGGAGGGGATTCTCGAATGGTTACCCACACCAAGCCCGTCAGTGAGAATATCCTAACTACCACTCATGTCTCTCCAGGACAACACAGGGTGCTGTTGAAAAGACAGGAAAAGAAGGCTTAGTTCAACTGGGGGACAAGACTGTGTTAAAAGGCATTTGCCAACTACCACCATTAAACAGCAGGCTGAGTAACACGGAACTGGTCATAAATGTAAAAAATGAATGCATGAAAAGTACAGGTCAGGGGAGTGTGAGACTGAGTGGCTCAAAGGATTGCATTCTATTTTGATAGTATGAGCGAATGGAGGAAGGTTTCCCAGGTGAAGGATACAGCCTGGATGAAGGCAAGGAGGTCAGAGCAAAGGAGGGCCGTGTCCCGAGCAGATGCTCTCAATTCATATCTACAAATATTCACACACACACACACACACACACACACACACACACCCCAGGACTGGCCAAGGTACAAGGGATTGAAGATTAGAAAGACAGAGTCCCTACTCTCCAGAAGCTGCCAGATTGTTACCAGTTCTTAGAATCTAGGAGTGGTGAGAAACTAGCCAGGCCTCTTACCCCAAAGATTCTTTTCAGGGAACACTGGAAGGCTGGTAGCCTGGCTTCTGCTCAGACATCCCCAGATAGGGGTGGACGTAGGGTCATCTTGATTCTCTCTTGGACAGTTTTAATTGATAGAAAGTTTATTCTATAATAACTTAAACATCCCAGTTGCTCCCACATAATGTTGTTTTTGTTGTCACAATCATCATCATGATTATGACACGATTATTATTACGAATATTATTTAGTTTCTCCATGCCCGCTTCTCTCTGTGGACCCTCCCAGGACACCAGCAGACTCTGCAAGAATGTGGGGGCCACTGTCCTCCTGGGCAGGACCTACTCTGATGGCCCTACTCTTTCTCGGGTGCAGGGACTTCAGATCAGGGAAGCCCCTGCTCCCAGCACCCTTGTCCTCTGTGCCTTGGTCACATTGGGAAATCCATCGAAGGCTCCAGCCGAGCAGGAGAGCCTATGTTTCCGGGCGTCACGTGGTAAGAACTGTCATGAGAAATGACAAGTGAAATCTCAGAGCCTCACCCACCACCCGCCCTGTTGACACCACCCTTTGAAAGCTGTGGGAAGTAGGAAATTGCTCATCTTCTTTTAATCAAGGACACTTTTAAGATGCTTAAATACAATACTAGTTAAAAATGGGCAGTTTTATATAAAGGAAAGGAGAAAAAGTACAGCAGAAATGTAAAGTATATCAGATTGAATTAGTTTTTCTTGCCACAGCATGTAAACAAATCTGTTTAATTAGAACACCTTGTTTTTATTGCCTTCTGAGCAATTTTTCCATGATGAGGAGAAAAATAAGATAGCGAGGAAGGGATTCTGAAATCTCTCAGGGACCCCCAGAGATCTTCTCTGCTTCCCCTAATGAACCAGCTCCTGGAGTGTTCCCCTGCATTCCCCATAAGTGCCCCTGGCACACCCTCTTCCCACTCATCCCCTCCCCCAGCTGCCTTCATTTGCAGAGATTACAGCAGATTTTATGAACAGAGGGGAGATGAGGTGTGGTCTCTGACATAACTTCAGACCCTCAAAAACTGGAGAGAGGGAAACCCTCAAAGTCCCCAAGGCTCCAATAGAAGCTGGCAGAAAGGAGAAAGCCCTGGGCTGGAGTCCAGCATCTGGTCCTGAATCTGGTGCTGAGCGGGGGCTGTGGGTTCGGTCCCCCTGCTTAGGCCTCTGACTCTGCAGTTATGTAGGGGAGAGACCCCTGCCAGTCCCCATACTCAAGGATTCAGACTTGTGTTTTGGACCTCATGCTACCCTACACACCCACCTGGTATACAGAGGCCTAAACCAGGGGAGCTGAGAAGGATTTATAGAAAGCAGCTGGTTGCCCCTCAGCCCGCTCAGGTCCAGATGACACCCCGGTTTGCCCACCTGCAATGGTTCTCACCTCCCCTCCCCGACGTGCACACATCCTCACACACACACCCGTGCTTCTTCTCTCCCCACCCCCGCCATGGCACTCACACCTGCAGGGGTGTGAGTATTTGTATTTTTGGTGTCTGGTTGGTTTCTGAACAAGCAGAAGATTTAAGCTTCTAATCCATCTGTTGGGTGCAAAGCATAATATATTCTGGGAGTGGATTAGGGGACTAAATTTGGGAAATGTGTTGTCAAAATGTGGTTTTGCAATGCAAGCTTATTGATGAGGGTGGCATTTGGAGTCTGAAGGCCTTTTGGAAGTCTCTGTGTGAGGAGGGGCAGGGGCTGGGAGGAGCGACAGGTGTACAGAATTCACCCTCCACAGAACGGTGGAGGTGGAAAATTCCTTCCGGGGTACCCCAGTCACCACTTTCTAGACCCTCCCCTGTTTCTGCTCTCCTGTAGCAGGACCCTCTATGTTTCAGGATCCCTCCCCTCCATAGTAGCACCTTCAGGATACTGACATATTTATTCACACTCAGGAGTGACATCTAATAATAAAACATAAATCTCGACTTCTTTCTCGGGTGTGTGCATTTTAATGATGTTCAAATCTTATGTTCTCATAGTAGGAATGCAGGCATCAACCAACATTTAGAGATGATACTGGGAGTGGAGACAGACCAGGAGACCCACTTCCCAGACCCAGATCCAGACACAAACGCTCACTGGTGGCATCTCAGTCACGTGATACCTGGGATCAGTTTGGTCATTAGAACACAGATACCCATGGACGTGTTGCCCATGGACATGGCCGAAAAATGGCTTCAGTCTATCTTGTTCCTGACACTAACCTCCATATCCCTCTCCTGTGCCCCTGGCCTCAGATAGGGGTCATGGGAGTGTGTAGCTTGGGATGCAGAAGTCAACTGCAGACTTAGAAGAACTAAGCAGCAGCCATAGGGTTACAGGGTTAGAGAGTAGGTGGGGCCGAGGGATATAGGCTGGAGTGGAGTAAGCATCACAGAACCCATCACTCACCCATCCAGGTGGAACTGGGCTCATCACAGAAAAACAACAGGGTCCTAAGAGAACATCTACAGCAATGTAGCAATCCCCAGCATCCATGACTGGTAACTACCAACCTCCAGTAGATTATCCCCAGGGAGGGAGATCTCACTACCTCTCAGAGAGGCTGACCACCATGCGCCTGGTGTGGAATGATGAGACAGGGGAGAAAAGACTGACCCTTGATACATCAGTAGATCAGAAAGATCAGAATCCAGTCTCACTATAAATTTGATATAAATGGTTAGGATGAAATCTCCCCATCAAACTCACCCTGCCCTTTTCCCAGCTGACTTGAAGATGGGGCTGAAACCTCTTCCAGTTTGTAGGCTTTGCCCATAACTGACCCCTGTCATCCCTCATCTGAGAATTGCCCAGTATTAATCAGTCCACTGTCCTTCTCCAGACAGGGGCTTAGTGCCCTGGAGCATATGAGAAGTACAGTCCTTGGCTTCAGAAAGCTCACAGCCCATGTGGGGCTGAGAGAGAAACTGCTCCTAGGACACAGAGTGATTTCATTTGGGGTGGGGGAACATGCTGTAGGGCAGGATGTGGATGCGAGTTCAGTAAAGTCAAGGAAAAAGGTAAGATCCTTTAGTCAGAAGTCACAGACACTGGAGACCCCACCCCTCCCAACACCACTGTCCCCACCTTGCTTCTGAACAGGACAGCCCTCACCTGACCCATTTCTCATTACAATCTCCAAAGTCATCGACCCTACCTATCCCTTTCTTTCATGGTCAGTCCCAGTTTGTCTCAACATGACCTTGGTGTCTTAAAATAGAGTCTGTCTGTATCGCCTCATGGACTAAGGTCATGGAACCCAATTCTGCTTTCTCATGGTCCTCTCTGTGCAACAAAGGGAAGCACAGGAAATGGTTCAGGGTTCCATATTTAGAAAATAAATGCCCTGGTGCTGCTGTGCCTTGAGTGGAAGGATAATAGACAACAACAGAGGAAACACTGATGCTAATTATGGGACTGAGACTACCAATGGGACTTGATGCAATCATTTGACAGGAGAGAATCATAACAGTGTAATGAATATCCCTACTGGGGTAAAGAATACCAGGAGTAAAAAGCCGGAAAAGCTGGAGCAGTTCCTTTGGTGGTTTCCATGTCACTATCCTTTCTCCTATTTTCTCCTGCATTATCAGTTCTTCACTCTCTACTGGGTGATTACCATCAGCACATAAACATGTCATTATGCCACATGTCTTCCATTAAAATAAAACTCTCTTGACCCAGCTTTTCTCTGACTACTGACCCATTTCTTTGTCTCTGCAACAGGCCTCCTCAAAGGATTATCCTCTCTCAAATTCCTCTCCTCACTTTCTCTTAAACCCACTCTTCACAAACACCTCTCAACCAAAATTTTTCTTATCATGATCCCTAGTGACCTCCACATTGCTGTGTCCACCCATCAATTCCCAATCTTCATCACACTTGCCCTTCCAGCAGCATTGGACAACACCGTCCACCTCCTGGGACTCCATATTCTCTCTGCATGTGGAGGGCTTTGGAGCATCACCTTGGTCCTCTTTTCTAACAACGCTCACCCCCTTGCTGATATGACCAGGCCCATGACTTCAAGTACTGATGTGGGCTCATGAATCCCAAATTCATCTCTCATCTAGATTTTGCTCCTGATTTCTAGACGTGTGTCTCTGACTGCCTACATGACAATCTCCACTTGAATGTCTAAGAACCCTCTCAAAGTCAACATGTCCAAAATTGAACACCCAATTTTTTCCCACCCAAATCCTATTCTGCCCACACCATTTCCTGTCTCAGTTACTCAGGCTGTGAAGTCACCCTTGGCTCTTCTTTCTCTGTCACACCCTATATCTAATCTGCCAGTGGATTCTGTGGGCTTGTCTTTCAAAACACATGCAAATTCAAGATGTTCACCCCCTCTGTTTTCATCATACAACCCCAATTTACTATTACGTCCTTCCTTGAGTATTCTCACAGCCTCCCTTACTTTCTTGGAAGTATTCTTAACACAGCAGCCATGTGCTTTAAAACCTGTTTCATGGCATTGGATATAAGAACCATGTCATGTGTTCAAAACCTTCCAGGAGCCCCTCATTCCACTAAGACTAAACTGAAGCCCTTGTGATGACCAGAAAGGCCCTCCTCCCTATGACCTCTCCAACCTCAACTCCTTTACTCTTCCCCTCGTTCATGGTCTCCAGTCGCACTGAACTCCATGCTATTCCTCAAGCACGCTCTGCATCCCTTAGGCCCTTTGCTCTGGGGTCCCCTGACTAGAACCTTCTTCCCCCCAGTGTCTGCTTGGCTCCCTCCATCTCCTTCTTTCAAGTCTTTGCTCTCACCTCCTCGAGAAGGCCCACCTGACCAACCTATTTAATCCTGCAACCTGCCCGCATAGCATCATGCCCATCCCCTTACTCTCCTCTACATTCTCCCATAGCACAACACACTGTATCATTTACTTATTTTCCTGTTGTTTTATGCCTATATCTTCCTCTGCTGAAATGTAATCTCCACATGGCCAAAAATCTTTGTTTGCTTTGTCCTCAAATGTACGCCAAGTGCAGTGTGTGGCACACAGGTGTTCAATAAATGTTTGTTAAGTGAGTAAACTTTCCTTTTTCTGCCCAAACACAGCCTGCTTCACTGGTTCCTTCCAGCTTAGTTTTTGATGAGTCTTGATCTTTGGGATAACATGCCTGCATTTCTGACAATAACAGTTACAACAGCTACAGTAGCTATGGCTTATGCATTGCTTACAAGATATGTAACCTAACCAATCACATGTGAAGTGCTCACAATACACCAGGCAAGGACTATGACAAGAACCATCTCTTTCAATTTTTCCCATGGTTCAGAAAGGTAGTATGATAAAATGCACTACTGGATCCAGTGTTTCATCCCCACCCCACCTGCAGCATCCATACCACTGAAGTGCCCTTATGAGCCCAGTGTATTCCCTCTCCCCTTAACTTTGAGTGTGGCCATGTGACTTGTTTTGACCAATGATATATGAGTGAAAATGACAGCAACAAGTTCCAAGTCTAGGCCCTAGAAAGCCTTGTATGTTTCCTCTTGTCTTCCTGCAATTCTGGAATCCCCAGAGAATCGTGCCCGGGCCGGCCCACTGGCACTAGAGAAAAATAAGAGACATGGAGCCACTTCAGTGAAACCCAGTCTATATCAAACAGCCTTCCTTGACCCCCAGCTACATGATCAGTAAAAATGGTTGTTTTAAGCCACCGGTCTTTGGGGTGGTTTTTTACACAGCAATAGGTAAGTGATAGAGCTATTGCTATGTTTCAAATTGGCTTTGCAAAGGTGAGTAATCCACCCGAGATCTCAGGGATGGTAGGTAGTAAAGCCAGGGTTCATCTCAGGCCTTCTGATCCCAGAGCCAACATGCTAACTACCAGGAAACACCACCAACCCCCTTCTTGCCTTCTCTGTTCTGCACTACACATTACTCGGACATATTCTGAATTCTTCTCCAAATATATTTACTTATTCATTCATTTGTTCAATCATTCATACTTTCAGAAAATAAAAGTTGATCATCACACAGTGCCAATAATTTGAAAGTTGCTGCAAATGCTGAAAAACAACCTGAGCTACGTAAACAGAAATGTACCAGAAAGGGAGAAAACACAGAAAGAGTATAGCTAGAGAGAGACATGTCCAAGATGAAACTGAGAACAATCACAAAGTAGACAGTGCTGGGGACAATTGTTGTGAAGGTTCCCAGAAAGCAGACCCTGATGTGGCCTGGAGCACCCAGCTTTGGGACAAGATGCTTGAGACAATGAGACTGTTTCTCTCCTGGGTGCTGTGTAGACCCAGCCCTCTTTCCTTACAGATACTCCTTAACCCCCATGACCTTTCACTTCTCTCTCCTCTCTGAATACGATCAAAGAACCTAATATTATTAGTTATTGTCACTCGATGTTAAAAATAGACAAGCCATTTTCAGGCTTCGTCAAAACAGTATCATGATGAGTCACTTATTTTTCAGGATTGTGAATATCCAGAAAATATTAAAACGTTCCCAAGACAGCAAGGCAGCCCTCATCGTAAGAACATGTGATTCTTTCTAAGATTTGTGACTTGCCAGGTGCCATATGGCTAATAAGTGGTATAATGATAATGAGTATTTAAGGATGAATGAGACAGTGTATAGAGAGAGGAAGCATGTCACTCTTCGACCTTGGGTGAGTTGGTAAACCTTTCTGAATCTCTGTTTCTCTATTAATAAATTGGAAATGAAAGTACCTAGTTCATAAGGTTGTCGTGAAGTTTAGATAAGTTAAAAAATAAAGGGCCCAACAGGTGTTTGTCACTAATCCTTGGGCACTGATGCAGCATCATGCCATCCATTCAATAAATATTCAGTGGGGCTTCCCTGGTGGCGCAGTGGTTGAGAGTCCGCCTGACGATGCAGTGGACGCGGGTTTGTGCCCCGGTCCGGGGGGATCCCACATACCGTGGAGCGGCTGGGCCCGTGAGCAATGGCCGCTGGGCCTGTGCATCCGGAGCCTGTGCTCCGTGGTGGGAGAGGCCACAGTGGTGAGAGGCCCACGTACCGGCAAAAAAACAAAAAATGCAAAACAAAACAAAAAATATTCAGTGAATGTCCACCACATGCCAGGTTCTATGTGATGTCCTGGGAATGCCGAGATATAAAACATGGACCCATCCCTTCCCTCCTGGACTCACTGTAAAGGGTACAGATAAGTAAAACTGGCAGATCCAACAGAGTGAGCCACTTGCCCTGGTGGGTTATGTACAGGGTAAGAGGGAACACTGGCCAGTTTGCATTTTCAAACTTACAGTTACAAAACCTAGGGCACTTGTAAAAACCTCAGAAGAGATTTCAAATGATAACACAAAGAACATATTCTTCAGGGTGTACTCACCCTGTCACGAGATAGGAAAGACACATTCCAAGTACTCTGATGACCCAACCACGGAATGGGGACTTCCAGCCCAAAAGGAAATGGTCCAGCACCGTGAAAACTCAATGAAACAGACGGAATTGCATCCAACTGGGATGTCTGCTTGTCCTCTTTCTGCATTAATCCTGCCTATGTATTGAATGCTTATTCCACAACCTCACATAATTCTCACAACATTCTCATGAAGTGAGTGCTGATATTTAACCCCTTTTCACAGATGAATGAACTGGTGCTTAGAGACATTTGGTAGAACTTGGAATTGATAGTTAGGAACTTACAGGGCTGCGACTCAAACCCAGGACCTCCTAAGCAGTGAGGGTCCTTCTCTCTCTCTTCATGGGCCCGTCTGGTGGGGCAAAAGAGCCTCTTGTAGGGAGCTCTTGCAGACCTAAGCCTATTTATGATTGCTCCCTTACCAAGAACCACAAGATCAAATTGGGGTTATAAATACAAGGGCTGTGCGTGATCTATGCAGTTTGAGTTACTTGAGAAGACTTTGAAACACAGTTAGGACTTCAGTTTGTCCCTGGGTGGAGAAGAAAAGCAACATTCGTTCTGTAATTCTGTTGATAAAGATGCATGTTCTGTGTACTGAGCTGCGGTTTATTTCTTATTCATCTGTTTCTGTCCTCTTTCTTAGAACATCTTAGATGCATAAAGAAAGAAAACAACTGAGCTGCTTCTATTACTGTAATTACAGCATGATAGGGCCATAATTGAAGAGTAAACCACCTCAGGGGCTGGGGAAGGAGGGACAAATGCCAAGGCAGTCACCCATGCCTGTAGGAGGGCAGGTCGCAGGGCTTGCGAACAAAGAAATAAAGTTCTCATTACACAAGATTCTTATCTGTTCCTTCTAGCAAGCGCAGCATGACCCTGACTTAGGAAGTAGTTATTAGTTCATGATTCCATCTGCTCCCAGCCTTCCCAACAAGAATAATTCTCTTTTCAGACCTCCCATAAGCCATTAACTATGCTTCTTTGGGACAATTTGGAACTTTCCATTTTGTGTGATGTTTATGTACAAGTGCAAGTTACTACTTCTGCTCAGCTCTCACCTCCATACAGGCAGGCTCTGTTTTAACGTGTCTTTGGGTACCTCACAGCAGACTGTGTGCTTCATTAATGTTCATTGAAAGAATGAAGATACAGCTCCATCCCTTGGGGAAAAACTTGCTTTAATCACACTGGCTTCCTTTGAAGATCTGGATGAATGGGAAAAAAAAAAAATTTAGGTCCTGTTCTCAATTTCTACACAAGAATGTCTGTCTGGTCCTTGGAAATGTCTGTTTAAGTCTCAGAAGAGTGGTAACTGCTAAGATCAATTGATGAAGACCCTGGGCAAGACCCTCGTCAAATATTTAGAATAAAAGCTAAAACTGAAGGATACTAAACCCAGCAAGCTCCCCTTCCCTCCCTGCCTTGCTTGCCCCCAGCTTCTCCTCCTCCCTCTGCATCGTCATGGTCCATCCCCAACCTCACGTCAGTATAGGCCCTCATCACTGCATCCTCCGGTATTTCAGAAACTCCTAACCTCAATCACTCCCCGCTTCCTTCTAACCTGTATAATGTTTCCAGATGAACTTTCTGAAACTCTTAACGTTAATTATATTGAGAAATGAATAAACATGGTGGTTGAACACAGAGCTTTAGAAATAGCCAGAGTTGGACTCAGTCCCAGCCCTACCATTTACTAAGCCTCAATCATCTCATCTATAAAACGATGTTAATAACAGTACCTGCCTCATAGGCAGTGGTGAGAATTAAATGAACTATTATGTATATTTACCAGAGTACCTGACTCCTCACAAGTCCTCAAGAGATGTTCAGGAACAGAAAAAAATAATTTCCCTATTCCCTAACCTGAAATGGTTCTTAATGCCTACCACGCACCTCCCTTTGCTTGGCATCCCAGGACCTCC
Organism: Phocoena phocoena; assembly: GCF_963924675.1. Lineage (NCBI taxonomy): Eukaryota > Metazoa > Chordata > Mammalia > Artiodactyla > Phocoenidae > Phocoena > Phocoena phocoena. The sequence goes on from NC_089231.1 coordinate 38,293,904, forward strand.
AGAAGGTAAGTGCAATCACCCCTGCAGCTCTGCCCCCTACATAACCCCCGCAAGCCCCCCCTCTGCTTCAGCCAGAATGACACAATTTCTCCATTTAAGCGTGCTGGCTTCTCCCTCTACTACTGTTCTAAATCCTGTCATCCCTACATCTGGGTAAATATTTGGGAAACGATCTTTAGGAGACCCCCTCCTCAGAATGTATCTTAAGATATAGCCCAGATTGATTTGAGAATTCAGTATTTTATGTATGAGTATGGACGTGGGTACATGTGTGAACACAAAGGAAAAACAAGGTAAAATTATTCTGTTATTATAATAAAGCCTTTCATACATAAGAGCAAAAGAAAAATACATAAATAAAAAGATTACTAGATTTGACTACACGAAAGCTTCAAAACCTCCCTACATCTAAAAAACACATCACAAACAAACCTGGAAAACAGAAAGATCAAATGAGAAAAAAGCACCATATATGCTGAACAAAAGAGTAATAATTTATAAACAGCTGTTACTAATCAATAGGAGGAAAATACCAATGGAAAATAATAGGCAACGAATTTAAACTAGCAAATCATTTAAAAAAAAAAAAACTCAGACGCTAAAGAAATATATGGGAAAATGCTACCCTTCTAATAATAAGATAAAATCGGAGTAAAGCCCAACTTCCACTTTGGTCTCTCAGATAAGAAACTGTCCTTTGCACCCAGTAACAATCAATACTGGCAAACCTGCAAATAAACAGGGACTCACCCTGGCAGGATGGGCAGCCAGCGTGACCTGTCCTAGAAGCCACTATGACAAGATATGTAAAAGGTTTTTAAAATATGGATAGCTTTTGACCAATAATTCTACCTTTAGCAATTAATCCTAAGAGAATAATCATAGATGAGCACCAAGATCTCTGCATAAAGGTTTTCATCAGTGTTTTTTGCAATAGAAAAAAAAAAAACCACAACAGCTTAAATTTCCAACGGTAAGTGATTTAAAAGTAAATCATAGCATAGTCACATGATAGAATGTTCTATAGCCTTTCAGCATTATATTTTAGAAAAATATTTAAAAGTTTAGGAAAACATTCACAAAATATATTAAGTAAAAAAAGTTAAGTAGGATTGCAAATTTGTAATACATTCCCAGGGAAAAAAACTGGGGGAGATGGACCTGGAAATGCTAAGTAATTATTATCTCATTGGTAATGGGAGGAAGTACCAATAATTATAATTTTGCTTATTCTCATTTCTTTTCTGTGTTGGTGAAAAATGAATATAAACTAAACGTAACCAAATGGACCCTACACAGGTTTCAAAATCAGCTCAAAGTCTTACTTCTTCCATGAGGTCTGTCCTGACTCCCTCCTTCAGCCATAATTATCCATGTGATACAATCACCCATTTGATCATACACTTCCTAGTATTGCTGACTAATTATTCCAGATTAGTCTTCATTAATTAGTATTAGTTTTTCAGCAAGATTTCACTCAAGACCAATCACACCTGGATCTACCTACCTTTTTCAAGATGGCTGCAACAAGTTCTCCCATCCCATGTGCTCTTCTTACAATTGGCATTGACATTCCTCCAGTGAAGAGGCAAGTTATGTCCCCTGCCCTGGCACCTGAGCCAGCCTGTGATGACAGCAGAACTGATACTAGGTGACTCCTGAAGGCAGAACATACAAGAGGATAGTGCTTCCACCCAGTTTCCTTGAGATGCCCTTTTTTTGGAAACCAGCTGCCACTCTGTGAGGAAGCCTAAGCCACATGGAGAGTCCAAGCATAGGTGATCAGCTGGCTAAGAGCCTCAGCTGAAGTCCCAGTCAACAGCCAGCAACAACCACCAGTATGCAAGTGAGAAAGCCTTTACGATGACTCCAGCCCCTTGCCACCAACTATCTGCCTACAAATACCTGAAAGACCCGGAACAACAACTGCCTGGCTGAGCCTAGTCAATCCTTGAACTTGTAGAGATAAAAACAATAAAATGATTGCTATATTTTAAGTCATTAAGTTTGGGGGAGATTTGTCACACAACAATTGATAACTGGAACTTGTTTATACTTCCTCTTCTCCTTCGCTGCCTCACAGCTCTCCTCTCCAGAACACTTTCAGTCCTAAATCCTTTGGCCCTATAAAAATTAATCCATGTATATTTATTATATAAATGAACGAGTGAATGAATGGGAGTTCTAAATGCCACTGTATTCCTTAGTTTCAAACTTATGCATGCAGATGAGTCAATTCTTAAAAACTTCCTGACCTAAGAGAACCAGCAAAGCAAATCCTTTTTATCCTTTTAGAGTCTGAACTTTGTTTCCTTCTGCATAATTCCTTTCAGTTACTCCTCTAGCTACCCAGCATGCACAAAAGTTTCACTCACTAAAAAAGAAGAGCTAATAAAACAAGAGGACCAATGAAGAAACTGACAGCACTGAGTTCACACTTTTCTCAGGAAGAAGCCACTTTCTAGAAAAAGGTGGGCCCTCTTTATCAACCAACATGTGAGCAGGATATTGCTATCTTCATTCCCCCAGTCAATAGGGAGGCAAGCTATTGACTTCAGAGTCACTAGGAGGAATCCCAATGGGCAGAGCCCTCAATCCCATTAAGCCACCATTGCCACAGCCCTAGCACTTGGCACCACCTTTGTGGTGTGGTTTGTAGGGCAAAGGGCCTTCTCTGTGCTAATCTATCATTTCAGATCCCTTCAAGGGGTAAGCACTTTCCTCTCCAGGCTCTTTCATTAAAGAGAAATCTCCCTGGGAAGGGAGCACACGTTCATGGTGTGACAGAACCTGCAACAGCACTATTGTTATTCTGTCCTAACATCACAGAATGTGTTCCTGGGATTTTGTCCCTGGACTGGAGGGATAACTGTGCACAATTGAGGCAGGGGTTCATGGGTGAGGACATCCACAGAGAAGAAAAAATTAAAGGAAAATATGGCTAAGAACTCTGAAATCAAGCTTCTCACGTTTCATAATCTCACCAAAATTGAGTGATGCTACCAGTGCCTCTCTTTACTTGATGGTAACTGATTAAATTTGGTTAATCATTTTTCTTTTAATGCTTTTGGGAATCAGTGAAATTGGGATTACCTGGAACTCATGTTGCCCCCTCTTTCACTAGCTCTCAGAGACCTTAACTTGTCCCTTGCTGTTGAGGACGCTGTCAGTGACATGAGGAGTCAGACCTCAGAGTTCCTTTGCCTTAATGCTGCCATCTTACCAGCTGGACCCAATTACTAGGAAAAGCAAGGATGTTGGGACTCAAGGGTGGAAATAGCAGGTAGAGGACTTATTGCAAGCACAGCCTCACATGAAATGCTCTCCAAAGGCAATGGGATTGTCTCAGATATTGAAGAAGAGGTTGATGATTGACTTTTCACATCCTTCCTCTCTAGACACACTTCAGAGAAGGAAAATGAGGAGGATTGGTGCCTTCTTGTATTAATCTTACATTTGGGAGGTCAGTGGTTTGTTCGGCCACTAGTATCAGCTTGAGTTGGTATCTCAGTGCACACTGCTCTGGGCCCACCAGAAAGCTGGTGCCATGTTGTAATATACTTGGTAGAACTGACACCAAGTATTTGGTTAGACAGAACTGACCACAGAAAAAGTGTTTTCTTTCCCCCTTTCCCAGAGGTAGATCTTTTTTTTTTTTTTTTTTTTTGCCAATAATCTACTTTCCCAGACAAGAAAGTAAAGTTCAAGTTAAGGTTTGTCCCCTAGATTTCCCAACAAATTTCTAAAACCTAGCTCCCTGCTATTGTCACCACTGTCATTATCATCATCCTCACCATGTGCCCACAAGCTCTATCTTTCCCGTCACCCAATCAGGTTGTTCTCGTTACTTTCCCCATCTCCATCACTAGTGCCAATTAATCATCACCATTAACATCATCAGAATAATGGCCTTAGCAAACCCCAACTGGGAGAGGCCCTTTCCCACCACTGCAGGAATTTCCATATTAAGACTTCTGAGTCCGTGAGCTCTGGAATATACTAATAGAGAGAAACCGTATTGGAAAAGACCCCTGGGAGAAGCTGAGGGAAAGCATGCCCCAGTCACCTCTCAAAATATCCAGCAAGAAGCCATCAGGGAGCATGTGCCCGTTCTTTGAACTCCCTCAAAGTACCTTTCATCTGTTCTAAATCCAGGATCGTCTTTGTACAGGGCTTGCTGTTTCTGGATAAATCCTTGGCCCTTGTTCAAGCCCTGGACTGTGTCAGGATGTTCCACAGACCGCAGCAGGACAGCATTGCTAAACGAGCGTTTCCAGCGGGACCCCTTTCTTGTGACACGGATTCCAAATCCCAGCCCAGAGCGTCTGCACTCAGCAGTACAACATGGCAGCGACCGCGTTCTATTCTCATTTCAACTCCTGTCTTCCTGGAGGAGGCCCCCCACACCCACCACAAGACAGTCAGTGGCTGATCATTCTTTCCTGAGGCACTCTATTTTCGGCTTCATATCATATCACAGACTCTCCCTGTGGAGCAAGCTAGCAAAACATTTTCCTTGCCTAAGCATTTGCCTTGTATCTGATTCAAATCTCTAACCTGGAAATTGGGAGAGTAAGCCAACAGGACACCAGTAGGAGGGCCTCCTGCTCTGCCCACAGACTGCTCCTCAGTCCAGGGACTTGCTGTGTGATGCTGGGCTGATATCCTTCCCTCTCTGAGCCCCCATCTCATTATCCATTGTCAGAGAGTGTTTTGCACCACCTGCTTCCTGGATGTGCCGGAAGACAAACTCTGTTTTCCAATGCATATTACCAAACTGTAACACTTTCCCCTGGTATTTTTTTCTTTTTTCTTTTTCTTTTTTCTAATTGTCAAATGATTCTTTATTGAAACATTTTCCTTTGTAGTTCTTAACTAGGTGGGCATTCTGCTGTAACACTATTCATGTCATGTATGATGTCATGAAGGCAGCCATCAACACTGCAACCCACAGACTGTGCAGTCATCTCTAATGGCTCCAGAGAGTCCTCTGGCTAAAAATTAGTGCTGCATCTGTCAGGCAATGCTGACAGTGTCATCAAAAGTGGTATTTCCACTGAGCTTAATATTTTTCTTGATGATGATCAGGGCAGAGGCAATGGTACCACCTCCATATAGTTCTGTCTCTCTGAATAGTTGGTTCCACTGTAACCTTAGACCCATCCAGCCACCTGCTGCCTTGGTGACATCATCATCAACCTTTTCTGGAGACAAGTTCAGGGGGCCGATGACAGACATAGCACTGGCTTCCCCACAGATACAGCTCAGGTACGCGACTTTCATCTCCTCAAGGTCAAACCTGGGCAGCGTGTCAGAGGCAGCTGGGGTAGGATGAACTCAGATGCAGGATAACCGAAGAAAGTTGTACCTTGGCCTCCTCCAAGTCAAGAGCCAAGAGCTCCCTGGTATTTTTACACAGCCTCTATCTCTTCATTGCATTTGCATTTAATGTGTCACATAAGCCATAACCTGTAAGCAAAGCAAAATGGTCTTATTCCCATTTTACAAATAAGGACACAGATCAAGAGTTGTAGGTACCTCTTTCAAGGTCTCGGCTATCTGGATAGCGGCCACTTTGGGACTGGAACCCAGATGTCCTAATTGCTGGAGCTAAACTCCTTACACTTCCCCCTCACTGCCCTGCATGGAATGAACATGAGTAAGTCACAAAATGAGCCTGAAACCAGCGGAAGGGAGCAAGAAAACTATGAGTGGATTGTGAAACGTGAGTGAACTGTGAAAAGTATCCATTTAAATATACCTCACACTCCCATGGGGACACTTGTCACACTAAAACACAAAGGCCCACGGGCCACTTAGAGTTACAGGCCAGATGTGGGTGCTAGAAGAGGACTTGGGGGTCAGCGTACATTTTGTAAAGGAGAAGAGTGATGCCCTGCAAGGCCACTGACTAGTCCAGGCCACTCCAGGACTCAGAAGTTCATCCAATGCCTGTTTCCAAAACCCTTCCCTTCAGAACATTTCTCCCTTCTTCTATGAGAAGGACGTGACCTCCTCACAGTGGTAGAGGCTCTGGCATTCCACTGCAAGCCAAGGTAGTTGGCCCTCAGCCATGGACACAGGCAGAGAAACTGAACATACAGCCAAGGAACTTCAGAGTCACTAGGTGGAGCATCCTATGAAGCCACCTCCCTGCAGCCTGCCACAGCGCCTGAACTTCCAACATCAGGTACCCAGGTCCATGGGTTATGGCACGAAGGACTGCAGTGCAATTGTGAAAGTGCCACACAGGATTATTGATGGCCAGAGCAATTTTTAGCCATCAGTAGCCTACTATAACTTAATCAAATAAACCTGGGCAGAGGGCAGGGCCCTGAAGAGATGGAGCACAGCACAGGTGTGTTTTTCCCGAAAGAAGAGGGAATAAGTGGTCCCTGACCTGAAACTTGGAGTTTGGACTAAGGAAACTCCTCAGTCTGGAGGACAGCCCTGGATACTTGGGCAGCAGAGGGATGCAGGGGAGGGGAGTAGTGATGACATTATGTGGGTAGAGAAATCTTAACTGGGCCAAGTAGTAAAAAACCCACACAAACTGGCTTAAGCATTAATAAAATAACAAAATTTTAAAATAAAATAAAATGGAATATAATGGCTTATGAAACCCAAAGGTCCAAAGGTGCACTGGCCTGAGGCTCAGCTGTCTCACTTCTCTGCCTGGCTCTGATTTCCTCTGGGTGGGCTGAGACCTCCTCCAGGACAGCAAAGAACGCCCATGGCCCCCTGCGGCTCCGCAACCCCTGCAGAAAAAGAACTCCACCAACTCGGAGTGCAGAAGTGGACTCTGATTGGCTACCTTAGACCACGTGCCCCTCCTTAACTAATCACTGAGCTCTGATTAGCCAGGTCTAGATCACGTGCTTCCCCAGAGCTGTGTTGGACTGACAGCCTCAACTTTCATTCAGGAGGCCGATTCAGCCTGGGCAGTGCCATCAGCCCTGCCCCTTACATCCTCAAGCCTATGCCACATGATGGGGGTCCGTGGAGGACACACATACACACTTAGGAGCACCTCTGCCACCAGGACTACCCAGCACTCTTCTGGGAAATGTCACAGTGATGGGATCCAGATACTCCAGTGTGAAAACTGCTGGAAAGGAACCCAGCCCCCCCGCCCCACCCAGTTCTGAGCAGGACAGTTCCTCCGGAAGGGAACAGTTAAAACCACTATCCAAAGTAGCATTATTCGTTTAATTGTCTATTTTTGTGGGCGTTCTTGTCGGGTAGAAATATTAGCTCTGTGAAGTCAGAGACTGAATGTTTCCTTACTTGTGGAATCACCAGCACCCAGAATGGGTAGTACGTGGCCCAGGATACGAACTCAGTAAACGTTTAAGCTTGTACCACTGAAGCAACAAGTGTGTCTTTAGGCTGTCCTCTGAGCACCACCCCTACTCAGTTCAGGCACTGCCACTGTCCCTCTAGATTCCAGGAGCAGCTTAGGCTGACCATGAACAGACACATCCCTTCCCCTGTATCACCGGAGCACAACAGAGACTGATAGCTCTCACCTCTCCAGATTGCAGGTACAGAGGGGTCCTGCTCTCCCCTTCCCCCTCCAGGGCCTACTCACACTTGGCAAGGTTAAGCCATGAAGGTCCGCCTAAGTGAGTACACGCCCATAAGGGGGGAACAGCTGAGGGAGCTCCAGGCGAGGTGTTTAGGGCCTGAGTGGTCCAGATCACTGTAGTCTGAGTGGGGCACTAGGAGGCCAAGAGCACCAAGATTCTGGGGCCTGCATGGAAGGAAGTCCTGCTGGTGGGAGAAGGGAGCAGGAGAACAGGGAGGGGAGGTGGCACGTGGCCTGAGCAAAGCTTTCCTTCTCTCACCCAGACCTGTCATTTCCTGTATCTCTGGGAGGCTATGAGGGGGGTGCTGTCGTCTTCCTTTCTGCACAGATACCTGTAATCATGGGTTCCATCGACTCCCCGTCCCTGTGTGGAGACTGCTCGCCATACCAGCTCCAGACCAGGGTTGCCTAGCAACTCAGAGTCCTGAAAAGAGAGAAAGCGAAGGAGCCAGACAGGAAAGGGCAGAGGGAAGTGGGTTTGGAAGAGGGAGGAGATACCAGCAGCAAACTGCCTTAGGCCCAGGCTCTCTAGTCCTTAGGGCTGATCCACCCACCTCCAGCTGTTCTCTCACTGGCCATTAGGTGCCTGACATTCTACCACTGGAGATATTTCTCTTTCAATCCACTAATCTCCCTTGAATTGCAAATCCTCTAGAGAGGCTCTGCCCACTGCACTGTCCCACTTGACCATAGGAGGAACTTATCAGATGCTCTTGGGGAGAAGGAAAGGGGAAATGTGGAAATGAAGTCTAATCACATCCTAATCTGCCCTGTGCTTCCCACCACATTTGATATTAATTCAGTCCATTCCACTCTTCTCCATCCAAAGTCTGTCCACAGGTACAGGGCAAAGATGTCAGGTTTGGATGTTTGACAGCCAAATCTGTGGGGCAGTCAGTGAGCTGCTTACCTTGTGGAGCCTCAGTCTTTTCTAAAATAATCTTCAACCATGAGGTTGTTGTCCAAGTTAGGAAAAATAATGCATTTGAGACTAACTGGAACAATATTTGGCACTTAGTACACATATACGCTAGTTTCCCTTCCTGAAGATTGGTCACAATGCCATGGTCACTGGGACCCTTGCAGTCCATGTAGCCCTTCTACTGTGGTGCAAACTAGCCAGACTCTAATTTTGGAGGTAACATTTAGCTCCAAGGCTGGAGAAATCCCCGGAACCTAATTCTGACTTTAAAGCTGGGAGACTTCAATCCTTACTCTTGGGGAACACATCACCCAGTAGGCAAAGCAGAGTCCCAACAGCGAGGAGTCAGAGAACAACAGACGATGGCACAAGGTTTTGCTCCTGAATTAATCAGGTATTCTGTCAGCTTTATTTTTCCAGCCTGTTGGAGCCGTTCTTGCACCTGGCTGCCTTTGATGGGTCATTTCAGTTAACCTATGGTGGTACTTACAGCTTAGCCTACCTATCTTCACGGTGCAGTGGGAGTCAAGGCTGGGACTAAGAATTTGTCTGGAATTGGGTTTGCCATTCTTTGGCTGGTGTTAGACCTCTAGACAAAAACAAAGCTTCATTTCAGACCCTTGGATCAGGATTTAAGATCAAGATTTGGCTGGCAAATGAAATGATTTTGTAAACTAATAATCTTGGGTTTATCCATCCTTCTATCCATCCTGCACTTACTAAGTTGGACCCAATTCTGCACTAGATATAAGGAATACATAAGAAAGAAGAAAATGGCCCCAGCCTGAATTTTCTGCCTAATAAAAGAACACTAGAAAATAGCCCATCATTCAAATCCAGATAGAGCGGTTCCTCTTCTTAGGACAAGCGTAGTTCAGAGGTGGAGTTGGAAATAGTATGGTCAGGGTGAGAGGGCTCCTGGGGTAGAGGGAACTTTTTGAAGCATCCTATCTCCACACAAACTACCAAAGCAAATTACGAAGCTAATTTGACCTTTTCCAATATCCACATTCTTAGCCCACCCAAACTCTGGAAAAAGGTGTACCTAAGAGTGGAGAGAAAAGTGACAGGCAAGCAAGGACCCCAAAGCTTGAAAGATATTAGAGTTGATAGGAAATTGACAGAAGAGGAAAGAATAAGGGACAAGGGTGCCCCCAGTGTCATTTCTATAGCTACCCGTTGGGCGTCTGATTAACAGTCTTAAACATCATCTCAGCCCTGAGTCTTCATCCATTCACTGCTCTCCAATTAAAGCTGTTGTGTCCTCCATGTTCCCAAGGCCTGTGTGTGCATGTATGTCTGTGCGTGCACGTATGTCTGTGCGTGCACATGTGAGTGTTGGGAAAGGACACCAGTGTGCCTGCTGAGGAACTGAGGGGCACCTACAGTGCATGCAGGTGGAATCTGAATTGTGTGTGTGTATAAAACCATGTGGATTCATGATGGAAAACACTCATATCAAAAAACTGATATTAAATAGTAAACTGATAATAAAGAACTGGCTCGAAAGCCAGAGGTCCCTGGGATCTTTGGAAATATCTGACGATTTTGTTTCCTGTGGGGCCTCTGTTCAGTTTTATTCCTGGTACCAGCATGTACAGCAGAGAGATGGTCTGAGATCAGAGCCCCTTTTCTCCGAGCTGCCCAAGGCCTTCCCGATGATTATTTGAGCATCCCCGCCATGGCTGGGGCTGTATTTCATATGTATCTAAAGTGGGCTGGTCTCCTCTGCAGTGGGTGACCCACTTTCAGGGCAAGACAGAAGACTTGAGCATCAGACGTTTGGTCTCTGCCTGACGCCTCATGCATTGGGAAGGGTGCTGGCAGGGAAGAGACCCATGGCCACCCCTTTCTGCCCCTCACTTCTGTCCCAAGCAGGAGGTTTCTCATTGCCCCCAGGGTGTGGCCTCTCATTCCCACTCCTGGCCTTTGTCTGTGCTGTGCCCTCCACCAGGAACACTCTTTCCTCTCCTGCTCTGCCCCTTCGGACTCTGCATCCTGCCTGGGGCATCTCCCCACCCCACAACTGACAACCCCCAGATCCCTTGCCCACACAGCAGCCTCTCTACTGTCTCCCCTCAGACTGTCTGTGCAAACCACTTTGGTTTGCACAGACAAATTATATTCTGTCTTCTAATCGTTTCTAGGTGGATTTTTTCTCTCCAACTGAGGCAGGAGGTTTGCAAATGTGCTTCCCTCTCTGACACCTCCTCCCTTGCTACAGTCTTTGCCTTAGGCCAGGCCCTTTATAAATCCTGCTTCTGTTGAATTAAGCGAAGAAGCAGCGCTGCTGGAAGACTCACAGCTGGATGGCTCAAAATTTACCCAAGCTGAGGACTTTAGTGTTTGCACCAAGCCACTTCTGTGAATCTTATAATCGGAGACTGACAATTCCTCTTCGAGGAAACCAGGAAAGGGCTTATTACCCCCACGTTACAGATTAAGGAAGGTGAGATTCGGGGAGATTCGTGATTTACTCTAAGGTCATGTAGTCAGGCGAGGGCATCCAGACAGCCAGTCCTGGTCCTACAGATCCTACACTCTTTTCACCACTGCGTGTGGCCTGGGCATTACCCTGATGCCACTCACATCCTCATCTCAACTGTTTCCTCTCACCCAGTACCCTCCAGGTGATGTCCCTCCGTCTACCTTCTAACTTCCCTTGATCTCCAAAACCCCACCAGCGATGCTAAATCCTTGGTCGTATTTCTACTCCAGCCACATTGGAAAGAGGTTTAGAAACTTGATCGCTATTGTTAACACTATTAAAACTAGTGCTAAAATATGAACATTTCAGAGGGGATGTGAGTTAGGACAGTAATGATCCCTTAATCCTCTCCCCTCTCCTGGCCCAACTGGCAGAATTTCAGAAGAAAAAGATGGTTTAGACCCATTCCATCCAATACGGTGGTTATTGAGTATTTGAGAAATAGCTGATTCCAATTGATGTATACTTTATTTTTTAACACTATTATTTTTTATTTAACATTTACCTAACCACGTTTTAAACTTTTTTCCATATAAATGTAAATAAATCTGCTTCACTTTTCAAAATTATGGTAAAGCACACAAAAATTACCATCTTAACCATTTTATTGTATAGTTTCTCATTAAATATATTCACTTTGTGGGGTAACCAATCTCTAGAACTTGTTGATCTTGCAAAACTGAAGCTCTGTACCTATTAGACAACTTCCCATCCAAGTGATATATAATTTAAATGTAAATAAACACAAACTTTCAAAAACTTATTTTGAAGAAAAGGATGTAAAACATTTTATTAATAATTTCTTATGACGATATGTTGAAATTAGAATATTTTAGAGGTAGTGAATTAAATTAAAATGCATTCATAACATTAACTTCACCTGCTTCTTTGTACTTTTATAATATGTCTACTAGTAAATTTTACATTATATTTGTGGCTCACATTATATTTCTATTCAACAGTGCTTGTGTGGATCATACACTTCAAATTTCTAGGACCCTTCAAATAACTCCATGCAGGTAGCCATACGCTCAGATTGTGTTTGAGGTCCCATTAGATGCAGCAATAAGAATTCAGAACAGCGTCTTTTGAGAAGATGGTACTTGTTTCCTCCCAAAAGTTGCCCCTAGCAGTCAGCTTCCCTGACCTTCCAGGGTTGATGGTTGGCCCCACCACGGAAACACTCAGCATTCCCAGCTGAGCAAGCCCTGACTGAATTCTCTAAGCCAGGCTCACTGCCTGGGCCGGGCACCTCTCTAGTCCCTTTGTCTTCCTGCATACTCTGGCCTGGCCCCAGAGGGAGGACCCCTAGTTAAAGTCATGCCTTAACATTCTGCACGCTGCCATGGAGTACTGAGAGGCTATGCATGCCCTTTACCAAATCTCCAATGTCTTTTAAGAGGTTGCTGGCTTTGACCAAAGTGAAGATACTAACTCAGGCTGGTTTAGAACAAATTAAGTTGGATCAACAAAGAGTAACTGACCACCTGTTGGTAAATTTGTCTTCCTGTGTAGTACATGTACTGTGCACATAGAAGCAGTTAATCTAGTCTTGCCCTCATCAAATATATAACAGTTAGAAGACCACTCATTGATAAGCAAAAACTTAAATAATCACAACTCAAGACACAAAAATAAAAACCTCAAGACTACAATGGACAGCTTTTTATCTTAGAGTTTAGAAGTCTTCCAGTTAATTTCCACAGCCAACACAGACTCTGTGGCATGGTGGTGGGAAGGGGAATTGAACACCAGCTGAAGCTTGGAACCCGATTTACTGGCTGTGGGACACTTAGCAGAACAGCCTCCTGTCCACCTGAGCCTCGGTTTCCTCTATCATATTTTAAAGGTGAGGTGTGGACTAGTTGATCTCTTTAACTACTTGTAATTCTGTCCTCCTTAAATGCTGCAATCTAACCTTTAGCATCCCCACAAAGGCCCACGGGCACTGTTTCAAACTTTTGGTAACATAGAGCTCCCTCCTTGAAAACTATCTACGGTTTCTCAGAGATCTTCCTCTCAGGAGCTGCCATTATACTCTCTCTAACTTCCACCTGCAAAGTGGTACCAAATGGATGAGTAGATTCTAGTTGCTCTAGGTTTCAGAGGAGGCCAGGGCTTGTCAAGATGGAGGAGTGATCAGCTAATCCAGGGAGGGGAAGAGATTTCAGTGCAGCCTTGAATAATGGATAATATTGGACCTGCAGAAAGCAAGAATGTAGAATAAACCAATGCAAAAAGAAAGGAAGGAACGAAGGGAGGGTGAATTAACTTCTGGCCTGAAAGAGAGACCCAGGGAGAGAGATGGTTCAGAAAAGGGAAATACACAGGTTTTCAATTGCTCTTTTTAGTCTGCAGAAGATCATCTCTAAGTGAGAGAATAATATTTATAACCATTAAATGAAGCATCTAACATTTATTGAGTACTTACTCTGCGCTAAGCACTTTTATTTCATTAAAACTTCATAACCACCCCCATGAAATAGGAACTAAATGTTTTCCATTTTACAGATTAAATAACGAGGCACATGGAGGATTTTTTTTTGCACAAATGTTTGTTCTAGCTCCAAATTCTATTATCTTGTGATCCATAAAAAATCTTTGTTTCGGTTGGCACTGAAAGGCACCTGGAGATTTAGGACAGTAGATGAGGATGAAATGTCTTCGGCAGATATCCCACCCCATAAATATTTCTTGAGGTAAAGAGAGTGCCTCCCCCTTCACCCAATGCCTTAGTGTGCATGCTGGCGGAGAGAGGGTAGGTTCAGGAGGGTAGGACTTTGGCGATGAAGTCAATGGTCAATTTCTTGACAAGAAAGATGGGGTTGCCTAGGAAGGTGTTCACAGTCCATATTCCATGGGATGGCTCCCACTGGTCTCTGCTCTCACATACATGTCACCTCTTGATGGCCACATTGCCCTGGAACTATAGCTTGTCTCCAAAGGTTCCACATAAGCCAAAGGAGGCCACCCTCAGAGGCCACTGCCTGTCTCAGCTCCAACAAGAAGCTTTGAATAAAACAAAAAAGGAAACCACAAGCAGCCATTTTCCAGTAGAGCAAAGGGCCCCCCGACACGTGAATCCACAAAACTAAGAAAGTCTGTAGATCCCAGTCTGCCCCTCACACTGAGGAGGGGGTAGGTAGGGGGTATATAACAATGTCATTTCATATGATTAAAAAAAATATTGCATAAGTAGGGCCAAGGAAAATAGAATAAAATATAAACTAAAAATAAATGGTTGAGTCAACTCATCTTTAATGCTTTTCTCTGTAACATCTATTTTGTAAAATGGAATACGACTTTCATACTCCGACTACAAATTTAACCTTGGCCACAAGTTATGATGTACATTACAATACCCTTTTATTATGTTACACAGTATTGTGGTGGGTTTTTTTAATCTATTGCTAAGCCCCTAACAGTATGTCTGCGTCAGTGGAGCCCATCTGTCACAACCACAGTGGAGATATTATTATGTAAATAGTTCTAGGGCCTCCTTTTGGGGGAATTTAATATACTGTCCTAATATCCCAGCCAGGCAAAAAAAAAAAAAAATGTTTATGAAAAAAAACTCTCTCTTTTTTTTTTGTTTGTTTGTTTCGTCTGTAGAGAAAGGCAGGCTGAGTTGCTGAGGGTTTTTTTTTTTAAATAGTTCAAATCTCTTTTCTTCTCTCTCTCATTCACAATGTCTTTAAAAGCTAATGCTATGGCTCCTAATAAAATAAAATGAAATACATGAGAGACTTCTTTTAAACACACCAGCAGAAGTGTAGAGCATTAATATCTTGCAGCCTAGTGCATTAGCCATCTTTTCTATATTACAGTCATATTTCAATAAACTAAGTTTTCTTAGCAGGTGCCATCTTGGATTATTTCTTTATTAGACTGAGTTATAAAATATGCAGAATGGTAGGCTGAATTTTTTGTTATTTATTGAGGGTTTTAAAGCTTTGCCAAAATCCATACAACTAAATCTTTCTCCTTAGAGGTGGAGAGGCAACACCTGGAAGGGACCTGCAGACACTTTTGCTTTCAGGGCTGCCAACCAGGTGGCTTGAGGAATGAGGGCAGGACAGAACAGAGTGTGATTTGCAAACAGAAGATGACAGTTCCCCGGACTTCTTAGTGCATCTTAATTAACCAAGTCAGGATTTTAGGGCAGCACAAAGAAAGGGGCTACTGGGACCTCCCAAACCCACATCAACCATGTCCCCGATTTTACTCAATCAGGCATCAAAGATTTGCTGAGCCCTAGCCAAGGGGAGAGTACTTTGCAAGAAGCAAGAGAAGCAAATTGTATGTACTCCAAGACCTCAAAGGGCACCCAGTCTAGACGGAGAGAAGCGACACCAGGTAGAGAACTGCTTGAGGGTTGTCTTAGTCTGTTCATGCTGCTGTAACAAAGTACCATTAACTGAGTGGCTTATGAACAAAGGAAATGTATTGCCCACAGTCTGGAGGCTAGAAGTCCAAGATCAAGGCACTGGAAAATTCAGTGTCTGCTAAGAGCCTGCTTCCTGGTTCACAGACAGCCATCTCCTTGTTATTGTGTGGAAGGGCAAGAAGCTCTCTGAGGCCTCTTTTATTATTTTTTTCTCTTTCTTTTTCCCACCAGGTTTATTGAAGTATAATTGACAAATAAAAATGGTATATATTTAAGATGTACAAGATGCTTTTTTGTTTTTTTATTTTTTACTTTTGGCTGCATTGGGTCTTCATTGCTGTGCATGGGCTTTCTCTAGTTGCAGCAAGTGAGGGCTACTCCTCACTGCGGTGCACGGGCTTCTCATTGCAGTGGCTTCTCTTGTTGTAGAGCACAGGCTCTAGGAGTGTGGGCTTCAGTAGTTATGGCACGCGGGCTCAGTAGTTGTGGCTCGCGGGCTCTAGAGCACAGCCTCAGTAGTTGTGGCACACAGGCTTAGCTGCTCTGTGACATGTGGGATCTTCCTGGACCAGGGCTCTAACCTGTGGCCCCTGCACTGGCAGGCAGATTCTTAACCACTGCACCACCAGGGAAGCCCACAAGATGTTTTGATATACATATATTATGTAATAATTACCACAATCAGCTAGTTAACATTTCTCTCACTTCATATAGTTACCTTTTGTGTGGGGGTTGCAGTGGGGGGAGTGGTAAGAACACTCAGGATCAACTCTCAGCAAATTTCAACTATACATTATTATTAACTGGTCACCATGCTCTACATTAGATCTCCAGTACTGCATCATCTTACAACTGAAAGTTCATTACCTTTGACCAACATTTCACCAGTTCCTCTGGGGCCTCTTTTATAAGGGCACTAATCCCATTCACAAGGGATCCTCCCTCATGACCTAATCTCCTCCCAAAGGCTCCACCTCCATATACCATCACATGGGAGATTAGGTTTCAATATAGGAATTTGGGGGGGTGGGGACACAAACATCCCACCTACAGCAGGGGTAAAGTGGTCACATGACAGTATGGATGGTTCTGACTAAGGGCTGTAGGGGTTGAACAGAGGGAGCTGTGGTGCAGGGCTGGCTAATCAAGGGAAGCTTCCCGAGGTGGTGGGGTCTCAGCTGGGCCCAGAAGGAGAAGTAGGATTTAGCTAGATGGAGAGGAGGGAAGTTGCCACCAGCTGTCACAACACGGGCACACATCTGTACTTGTTCCAGGCAGAGGAAAGGGCACGATGGAGGTCTGGGGGCAGAAAGAACAGAGGAGATGATAAAGAAGCAGATGGGGTCAGGGTGGCACTTCCCCATTTCAGCTTGCTGGGATCAAGAGAGGTCTAGGAACCAGGTGAGGCGAACCCATCCAGCATCTGTTTCACAAGGAGCTAAGCTTCCTGGCAGAGAACGCTCTTAAAATAAGCAGAAGTCAGGAAGCCAAGCTTGGCCCAGGAACAGAGAAGTCGTTTGTGATCACACTGAGAGCAGCACGATCCTCGTTCCTCACATGCCCCTCCCAGTCCAGCCATCTCTCAGGTCCAAGGGGAAAAGTGGTTATGAAACAGGAAGGAAGGAGACAGGGCACAACCTTCGAAAGAATGACATAGTCCAAGGACGTGACACAAACTGATTAGAACCAAATGGATCCAAGATGGCAGACAAGTCGACTTCCACTAGACCTTGAGCCTCAGTGTATGCTCACATAAGCAAGCTAAATGACACACCCATAGGCGCCATGACAGTTCCAAGACTGACCATAAGGATCGAAAAGTGGGCGGTGGCCCAATTCCTGGAAATCCCCGTCCCTTCCTAAAATAGCTGGAATACTCATCCCACTCATTAGTCTACGAAAAACTGACAACCCCATACCCTGGTGCCTTTCTCACCTTCTGAGATGGCCCACACTCCGTCTGTGGAGTGTGTTTCTCTCTAAATAAATCTACTTCTCACCTATCACTTTGTCTCTCACTGAATTCTTTCTGTGATGAGACATCAAGAACCTGAGCTTCATTGAGCCCTGAAACCATGTGTGTGATCTCAGTTGGAAGACTGGGTTTTGGCCAGGTTTGAGTCCCAGCTGTGTGGGTTCAAGTCCCAATCAGGATTTTGGCCGGGCTCAAGTCCCGGCCACATGGGTTCAAGTCCCAGTCCGGGTTTAGGCTGGGTTTGAGTCCCGGCACGTTGGTTCAAGTCCCAATCTGAGGTGCACAGTTTCAGCTACAAGGCAAAACCAGAAAATGCCACAAAAGTGTTGCCAAGCATCACAGCACAGGCTTCTACTTGTGACCCCCATCAAAAGGACACAGAGGGGTAGGGAGACATCCTCTGACATGTTGACTGAACACAGCTTTAGTCCCTAGTGTCACCCGGGCAATGGATGAGGTGGCCACAGCAGCAGTGGTGCCCAGCGGCAGATTGCAGGGGTGCACGGGACAGGAGAGTGAAGGTGGACATGGGCCCAGAGCAGAGAAGGCAGCCGCGCCCAGAGGAAGCGGTGCCCAACAGTAGTGACAGCAGTGCCCGGTAAGTGGGGCCACTACCCAGATTCACAGAAAGTACATATTATGAAATGTAATACGGGAAGCTAAGTGTCTTGGTAGAAAGATGTCTGTGGGCATCAGCAAGCGGCCACAGTGAATGTGACTCCATTTATGCACCAGCACCATGTGCCCTAGGAAGCTTGATGCACACAGACGAGGGGAAAGGAAGGAACACTGGAAGTTGGCTGGTACCGAGGATAGGGATGTGGGACTGAGAGCAGGCCTGCCCGTGGCAGCGTGAAGCCATGTGGGTGACTGGCCATCCTCTGCATAGTCCACTGTCTTCAGTCAGGATTCAGCTAAGCACCTCCAGGCAGAGGGGCCCTCCCTGCCCTGCCTCCAGACAAAGCTAGTTCAGGTCAGAGCTGGCAAACGGGAGCCCGGGAGAAGTCCCTGGGGCTTAGCTATGCTCAGCACTTGGTTTCTCCATCAGCATGGACGACCACGGCAAGAGTGGTCAGGGGGTGACACCATGAAGGCCTAATCTGAGCAAACCAGGAGTGCCTGGTCCCAATAGAGGAAGGAGCCCCACAGGGAGAATGAACTTCCTCTGATCTCCCTGTACTCAATGCAGGAGTTCAGGACAGTTGTGGGAGAGGAGAGGGGTTGAGAAGCAGGAAGCAGGGACCTTCCCAGCAGGGCTGAGTCTGGAACTGGCTTTGAGAAGCAAAAAGAATTTGACTTGGGAGTAAGAGGGGGTCCACTGGGAGCAGAGGACAAGCAGTGCCTGGTGCCCCCTCATCACAATTCCCCAAGGCAGTCAGGATCCAAACATGCCAAGTTCCCCTTAAAATCCCAGCCAAGAACCTAGGGGTAAGACAGGAATAAAGACACAGACCTACTAGAGAATGGACTTGAGGATATGGGGAAGGGGAAGAGTAAGCTGTGACAAAGTGAGACAGTGGCATGGACATATATACACTACCAAACGCAAAATAGTGGGAAGCAGCCGCATAGCACAGGGAGATCAGCTGGGTGCTTTGTTACCACTTAGAGGGGTAGGATAGGGAGGATGTGAGGGAGGGAGATGCAAGAGGGAAGAGATATGGGAACATATGTATATGTATAACTGATTCACTTTGTTATAAACCAGAAACTAACGTAGCATTGTAAAGCAATTATACTCCAATAAAGATGTTTAAAAAAAAAGAATGTAAATGAAAAAAAAAAAAAAATCCCAGCCAAGAAACCCCAGCTCTGCCATTTGCTACACTGTGATCTTAGGCTATTTTCACAATCTTTTGGAGCCCCAGCGCCCTCATCTGTAAAAGGGCATAACAACGCTTACCTAGCAGGACTGTTGTGAGGGGTACATGAGTTATCAAGGGCCACACAGTAGGTGTTCAACAAATGGCAAGCCTCTTCCTGCCTGTAGGTCCACTTCGGTGTTTGGGATTTATGTCCCGTGAACTCATGTAAACACACCTGCGGCATCTAATTACATTTCAACCTTCACTGCATACCCCTCCCCAGGGGGGTAGTGAATCCCAAAGTCAATCCCCTCTCCAGGGACCATCTGTGGAGTTTCCTTGATGTTCAGACACACCCTTCCAGTGTCTGCCCCCAAGTACCACTGCTCATCAGAGGACACATTATAAACTCTCTGGGTCTGTGCAGAGCTTTGAAGAGGCCAAAATTAAAGAGACTGAAAACAGGTGATTTCAAGGGGCCATGTGAACCTAACCCTGAAAGAGGCCAGAAATATCAGAGGGGATCTTCCTCAATTTAGTTTAGATCCCCCACAAACGTGCAAGGCTGCAGGGAGAGCGGCATCCTAACTCTGCCATCACTGACCCCAAGAGGGTCTTGGCAGGGTGGGTGAGAGCAGAGAGCCCAAACGTGGGAGGGCTCCCCAGGGCAGGAGGGGTTGGGAAAGCCTGGGGTTCCCAGGATGACTTCACCAGCAGTCTGGCTGTGCCAGCTCTGGAAGGTAAATTACAGGGGCCCCTCTAGGGCCAGGACAACAGGAGCTGAGGTTTGGGCATTGTCCACCCCCTCCTGCAGCCTCTCCCCACTAGCCAGGTCTAGTGGGTCCCCTGAAATCACCTCCCACTCTCACAGAAGTAAGGCCATGGAGGCGGCCTAGCCTGACCTGGCTGCCCCGAGGACATCTTCACGGGATTTGGGAAAAGAAGGAGGCAGAAGAGGAAAAGGAAGGACCAGGAAAGCAGCCATCTGGAGAAAGAGCAGGACGGCCTTTAAAAGTGAGATTTCCCGGGGAAGAGCTAAACCAGAACCTCTTTTCATCAAATTAGCAGTTAGAACGTTCCAGGTCTTGTGGCAGCTTCTCAGAGTTTATCTGTCAGCTGAGAGGCAGAGTGGGGTGGATGCCCCAGGGTGACACCAGGGGCTGGGGAACTCTGGAAGAGACTAAGAGGACACCACAGAAGCCATGGAGGCCTGGGAGACAAGCTTTCCCTCCTTCAGGGGCTGAAGTTTGGCCCTGACACCTGAAACCATCTGGCACTCCCCCAGGAAGGGCGCCGCTGAAGGGACCCCTCCGGTCAGACCGCACCAGGCTTGAGGTGCTGCAGCAAGATGAAAGGCATTGAGGAGAGGCTGAGAGCTTTCAACTTTTATCTGAACCCTGTCTATCCAAACTCAGGTATCAGGTAGCAAAGGATGCCAAAATGAGATTTACGAAATATTTTTTTCCCCAAAGTCATCAGGATGGGACTTTAGGTCCTTATTTTACAGATGATGATTTGCCACTCAAGAAGATTCACCGAGAACATGCAGTGACTCTGTCGCCCCAGACCCTGAGTCCCATTTCCATGTTCTTTCCACAAACTCATTCGAGCGGAGGTTAGGGCAGCTTTGGTACAGCCAGTCGGCTCTTCTTGTGCCTGGAACTGTGATGTCCAAGAGCAAACGCTTCTTCCCCTGGATGACCCCATGGTTGCCCCAACTGCTCACCCATTGCCTACGTCCAGAGCTGATTTAGCTCTTTGGACACAGTGGCTGATTAATAAGAGGAAAAGCAGGCACGGTGGGAGGGGCCTAAGGGGGCAGGCACGCCAATGTGCGGGGCAAGAAGTCCCGGGAAGAGGTAGCTCCATTTGGAAACACCCCCACCAGGATGCAGATGTTCCAGCAGCTGGCTGGGCAGCAGGCCTGGCAGGAAACTGCTCCAGCGCTGACCCCAAAATCCATGCCTCATCCCCAACGCCCTTCTGAACACTTCTGACCGCTCTTCTCCCTCTCTTTCCTATCCCCTATTCCCTTCCCTCTTCCTACTCTTCCCACCTCTTTTCCTCCCCATTGCTGCATTTCTCACCCACTCTGTCCCTTACACCTGTCCCTTTCCCCTTTCCCTCCTTGGCATTTGTTCTCTCTCTCTCTCTCTCTCCCTCCCTCCCTCTTTCTCTCCCTCTCTCCTTCCCTCCCTCCACGTCTGGACTTTCTAGTGCTGAGTAGTTCATATGGGAAGAACAGCCGACCTGGCAGTGTCTGGGTCTTTTTCTTTTGGCCAAAACCAGGAGTGCAGACACAAGCAAAATGTGTACAAGAGAAGAGGAGAAATTTCATCTAAGAACACGTTGTCTCATCTAAGGACACATTCCATTCTCATACTCCCTCCATTTGCTAGATGGATGGGAAAAGAGAAGATAATCAGCCCATTGAACAGTTGGAACTCATAGGGCACAGACATGAAATCATTTGCCTTTTTCCCAACCCTGGTTTTCAGACGGTCCCTGTCAAATCCCTTTTCCCATCCTCAGTGATAACCCAGGCATATCTCATTGCTGGCTAATCACTTCCAATGTGATTAAAAAAGCACAAATGAACTGAGCCCAGAGCTCCATCATACATCCAATAAGGCATCATCTCCTCCCTTCCTCCAACACTGGCCAGGCTCTTGCCTAAAGGACAAAGAGATGAGAAAGGGAGCTTGGTCTACTCTTAAGACATCTCCTCCTCTCCACCCCCACCCCCTGCCACCTCTCATGTGTTGGGGCAAAAAGGATAGAAAAGATGGAAAGTGACAAGTGTCTTTTACAGGAGTGGTGCTATGGTAGTCCTTTGAATTGACAGGCCATTGCTACCTGTTGGCTTCTAAACTTCACTTGCTCAATCGTGGTGACCATAGCGGCATCTCTGGAGGCCACTCACAGGGCCTGCCCCTGCACAGTGCCCTCAGGGGGGAGATTCAGATTCCCCTCCACCTATTTACCCTCTCATCACCCTCTACACCTCTGCCACTGGGCTCCTCTCCCCAGGCAGCCAACCCCTTGTGGATGGACCAGGGAGGTGCTGTAAAGGGGAGGGCATGAACACTGAAGGAAGAACCCAACTTTTACATTTTAGAACATTCTTTGGCTGGGAGATCCAGGATTCTGTGTTCTGGTCCCTCACTTGCTATCTCTGTGTCAATTGACCTTTGAAGTTAGCAGAGCTATATTCAGATTCTAGTTCGTAACTTGCTCACTGAGTGACTTTGACCAGTTATCAGCCTCTTTGTACCCCAGTTGCTTCACCTGCAAAATGGGGATAATAATATCTTCCATCCAGTGCTGCCAAATATGATAGAACTTAGTACAGGAGTGGCACAAAATCAATGTCCCGTAAGTACTGGGAACAGTATTTTGCCTCTTGGAGCCCTAGTTTCCCTCATATGTAAGATAAAAAGGAGAGTTTTGAGCTCCCAAGTTCCTTTTCAGTTTTCAGTTCTCTAGAATGTGCACATTTATCTCCTCTGATAGGGGTGTTAGCTATGCCTATGCTGGCAGGAGCACAAATCTCCTTCCGTGCTTGCCCAGGTATGCATATCGAATGGAGAGGCTGGGAGACTCCGATATCAACAACCCAACCCTTTGCGGATCAGTCAGCATCACTCAGGACTTGAGCTACACACCCAGGCTGGACCCCTCACCAAGCCTAAGAGAAAATAGGGATGGACAATTCAGCATTGTCCATGCCCAGTGCTAGAGATGGGAGAACACACTCTACTCAAAGGGGTCAGGACTGCCATCTGGGGATCTAGAAAATCATAATTTCTTACTGTGATATTTTTGTTTCCAAAGTTACAAACGACACCAACCACACAAGCCATCTCTAGTAGATGGATCAAAATTTTCAATACTATTTCTCTTACTGTATTTTGAGTAATTGAAGAACAGAAAAGGAACTTCTTTTGCCCAAGGTCACACAGTATCTAGAATTAAAACGCTCTTCATTCTGTAATTAGTCTACTGGCCAAACTGCCTCTAAAGCACTTTTCTCCCTCTCCTGAGCCATCCCTCAGGCTCTGCTAGGAGCAAGGAGAGGAGACCTGAGACCTTGGGGATGCCTGGCACTTTGTTCTCTTTCCAAGCTGCTAAGACTGAGAGCCACTGAGACTCAGTGAGGGAAGAGCAGAGCTCAGCAGGTTTGGAATGACTCCAGTTCATAGCATTCTCCACTCTCCCTGGGCTCCCAGTAAAGACAAAACCCAACAACCCCAGTACACCAAAAAGAATTCAATAATATATTGGGATTTCCCAAAAACCCATGGAGAACTTGGCCAGGCAAAGGACACGTCAACAGCTCTTTTGATGAGTTCAATGTAAATGAATTAGAAACAGATGGGCTAAGTTTCCCTTCAAATACACATGTGCTGGAGAGTTACAGCTGAGAAAATGCTTAGATCCATGCATTCCCAGGGACTGGTCAACCTCAAACAGAGTGGGATGTTTTGCTGAGTCTCAAACGCTGGCTTCTTCCCCTGTCCCTAAAAATAACTGAGCTGTCCAGCTGCTGGATGGATATTTTCTCTTTTGGTTTTGTTTCATTTGCTTTTCTCACAAAGCACCAGGGTGATAAATGACTTCAAACCTGGTAGAATGTTCTAGAGAAATCAGGCATCCAGAAAAGTAAAAAAAAAAAAAAAAATCTGCCACTCTGCTCACATCATTCCCCTCACTGGGTATCCTGCCCCTTGAACATTACCTGTCATTACTTACCCATCTGTCAGTGTCAACCCCGAGATCTACTTCCTCTGAGAAATCTTTGGGGATTATTTTGGTCTTCCTGGACATAGAAATAAATCATGGCAACAACATTTTGAGCACTTAGTACGTGCCCACAATATTCTGAGCATTTAGTGAATATCTAAGATAAGGTCTTTGCCCTCAGTGAGTATTTTCTCTAATTAAGAAAGTCCTATAAACTTGTGAAGCAATTAAGAGATAATAACAGGTGGTACAGGGAGGTCAAAATTAATGACACAAGTATTAAGTGGCTTCGGGAATTCAGAGAAGGTGCTGTGTGTATCAAAGAGGTCAGAAATCTTGATAGTAACCAATATCTATTAACGGCTGTGTTTGGGGGAGTTTCACAAATGTTTTCTCTTTGGATCTTCACAAAAGCCCTTTAACATAGACAGGGATTGATTTTACAGAAGGGACTCAGGAAGATTAAATGTCTTGTCCATGGTCATACCACAGGTAAGTGGTGAAGTAGGATTAGAGGGCAGACCCGTGGCTTCTAACCCAGGCACGCTCGCCTTATGTCACACCACGTTTTGAAAAGGTCTGTTAAAGTCAGACAGGTGAGGTTCCCTGATGTAACTACAGCCTTATCCTGGAATCTCCTTATGACTGGAATATCTTGGACATTTCTGAATATGTCCAAAGTTGACCTTCACACTCCCACCTTCCCATTTTGCTAATGAAATGCACTCACCTGGGATTTTCTCCTCTTCTCTGCCATTTTTAAAGATTCAGCCTAAGTCTGTACCTAGGATTTCTCCAGCCTAAAATGTTTTCTCCTTTTTTAGAACAAATAGGACTTACTGGTTGCATTTCTCACTTGTCAACTAATTACGCACTGGGTTGCACATCACTTCTGTTACCTTGGATGTTTATTTAAATAATCTTAGGTTATTGTTTAGCACATCAATGTTTCTTCTTCTGCAGAGATGAGTTACCTCTGAGGAGAGCTTTTATGTCTGACACATGCTCCCAGCTGTTTTGAGAGTGTTTCAATGGCCACAATGAGCAACGATGTCTTGATAAAAGTAACAGTCTCCACCCATGATGATGACTGCCAGCTGCAGCCCCAGGTCCCATCCTGCGTAGGACTGTCCACCTGAATGTTCTACATGCTTCTCAAACTCATGTTGAAAATGCTACTATCTTCCTCTAAAACTAGCTTTCTTCTAGATATTTCTCTTGCTTTAGAGGCAATGTAATTCTCCCAATCAGACTCCAAAGGTAATCATCAGCTTTGATCTTGACCCTGGACTCCTGTTGATTGTTAATTTGAAGTTTCTTATATGTGTTAAAGGGGGCCCTATCATTCATGTGTTGGATGATCTGGCAGAGATAAGGAACAGATTCCTGGGGCGGGGGGCGGGGGGGCGGGCTGTAAAGTGAAAGAATGAGATACACAGGTTTTGGGCTTCACCCCGCAGGCCTGCAAACGCTGTGCTTGTCCAGCTTCAAGATGGAAGAAAGAGACCGGAGTCAGCAAGAGACATCAATGGTTTAATGGGTCGGGGAGCTTACACATCTGAAGCAATGTCCTGGAGTGACACCCCACTGTGTGCAGCAGATGGTGGGCAGGACATGGCAACAGTCCTCACTCCCAGAGGAAAAGGGAGATTGCCAGTTACAGGGGAATTGATGTCAGGTTGGCTCATAGGTTACCAAAGAAACTAGCAGAGGGGCATGCCCCTCACTGCCCCTTTGATAAGAATAACCACTAGCTGGGGCCTGGGGCAAGTATGTAGGAATGTCAGTCAAGTGAGTAGGGTATAAGTGAAGCAGTTCGGCACCCATGGGTAGAGCAGGGGGTGTACAGAGAGCAAGAGATCAGCCACTTTGAGGGGTCTGGCCACAAAACAGGGAAACAATTAGACAACCCAGACCCTGTGTTGTCAGTTCACGTTGCAAGTGCCATGGGGATGACAAGCTTTGGTTGAAGTAAATCAAAGATGCTTCCTGGAAGAGGATTCAAGTGAGCCTTGGAGGCAAGGAGGGCTGAGTTGGGAGGAGAAGGTTCTGTGGCCTGCCCTGGGAAGAGGGAAGAGAAGATAAATGCATAATCCTGTTCCCAGGCATCAGAAGAGATCCAGAGGAAAAGCAGATGAGACAGGGAAATGCTGAGATCCGGAAGGGGATATGTCCAATGGGGCTGGCTCAGGGAGCTGAGAAAAAGAATACCAGAACTAATGTTCAGAACCTAGACTTCCTCTCCCTTCTCTTTCAGAACAGAGCCAGGTGTAGTCTCCCCATGGCAGGATTCTGGGCTTGTTCTTATGTGACCATGGTACATGCTTTCAGCAGCTTCATTGTCAGCAAGAAATTGTACCCAGAATAAGCCTTCCACACCTCCTTTGAGAGCCTCTCTCTCTGCCCCTAGAGTCTAACTCCCAGAATGCCTTGGGGTGCCCCCAAGAACAAGAAGCTCAGGAGAGCCTCACAGAGGCTGGAGGATGTGGGCAGCTGAAGCCATTGGATCTCAGCCTTAGTGACTGAGTTACCTCCATGTCCCAAGGCGATTTTTCAAAGGGGCAAAGAGGAAGTCAGCCAGCTTTCGAAGTTCCCCACCTGGGGGAGGCACTGGGGACTGTCGTCAGAATCCCACCTTCCCTCTCCTTCCTTACTGTGGTAGCCATGAGAAGGATCATCCTGGACTTAATGGAACATAAATGACTAAGGGCTCCAACTCCTAATATTTTAAATCCATGGACTATGGCTCAAGGACTCCCAGAGGCTTTGTAGAACTTTCCTTAAATTAATCTAAGGATGCTTCCACCCAATGTTCTCTCCATCTCCTTCACAAAGTCAGATTTGGATCATGGTCTGAAGATTTTTTTGTGTGTGTGGTTGTAATAAAAATGTAATAGGGAAGAAGATTTTGTATCCTATTACAAGTTAATCACTAAAGGGATGTTGCCTATAAGCTTAAATTATACATAATGGCCCATCTCTGGGAACCCTTCTTCTCAGGTAATGAGCATTAAGCTAAAATACCTTTGTTTAGCTCACAGGAAACATCCTGATTAGGCCCACCTGTGAATGACTGCAGGGAGGAAGAAATTAACACCTCCCCTCTGGAGGCTGATGCGATCCAGGAAGTGTTTGACTTTACCCTCTCCCCTTTAATATAAAAGGCCTGAATACTAACTCAGGCAGGATGGTTCTTTGGGGCATGAGCCCACCATCTTCTCAGTTTGCTGGCTTTCCGAATAAAGTCGTTATTCCTTGCCTCAACAACTCGTCTCTCGATTATTGGTCTGTCGTGCAGCGAGCAGTATGAGTTTAGACTTGATAACAAAAACACATAATGTGAAATTTACCTTCTTAACAAATTCTTAAGTGTACAGTAGAGAGTTGTTAACTCTAAACACAGTATTATACAGCAGATCTCTAGAATTTTTTCAACTTGCATAACTGAAACTTTAAACCCATAGAACTCCCCATTTCCCTCTCCCCCCAGCTCCTGGCAACTACCATTCTACTGTTTCTGTGAGTCTGACTACTTTAGATACTTCATGTAAGTGGACTCATGAAGTATTTGTCCTTCTGTGACTGGCTTACTTAACATAGCATAATATTCTTGAGGTTCTTCCCTGTTGTTACATAAAAGAGGATTTCCTTCTTTTTCAAGGTTAAATTATATTCCATTATATGATGTATTTACTGCATTTTCATTATTCAACCATAAGTGGACATTTAAGTTGCTTCCACATCTTCACTATTGTGAATAATGTTGCAGTGAACATGGGAGTGCAAAATATCTCTTCAAGACCCTGACTTAAATTCCTTTGTATAAATACCCAGAAGTGGAACTGATGGATCATTTGGTAGTTCTATTTTTAATTTTTTGAGAAAATGCTATACTGTTTTCCTTAGAGTCTGCACCATTCTATTTTCTTACCAATAGGGCCAAGGGTTCCAATTTCTTCAAATCTTAGCCTACACTTGGTTTGGTTTGGTTTAGTTTGCTTTGGTTTGGTTTGGTTTGGTTTGGTTCCATTTTATAGTGGCCACCCTAGCAGGTATGAATTGATATCTCATAGTGGTTTTGATTCACATTTCCCTGATGATTAGTGATGTTGATGATTTTTCCATATACTTGCTGTTCATTTGTATGACTTTTTTAGAGAAGAATCTATTCAAGTCCTTTGCCATGTTGTCAGCTGATCTTCAACAAAGGTGCCAAGGTTACACAATGGAGAAAGGATAGTTTCTTCAACAAATGGTTGAGAAAACAGGATATCCACTTGCAAAAGAATGAAATTGGACCCCTACCTTACACAATACACAAAAATCTATTCAAAATGGGCTAAAGACTGAAACATAAGACCTGAAACTGTAAAACTTAAAAGAAAATATAGGCAAAAATCTTCATGACATTGGTCTTGGCAATGATTTCTTAGATATGACATCAAAAGCTCAGACAACAAAAGCAGAAATAGACAAATCAGACAACATCGAAGCAAAAATTTTCTGCACAGCAAAGGAAACAATCAACAGAATAAATAGGCAACCCTCAGAATAGGAGAAAATATTTGCAAACTATGTATCTAATAAGGGGTTACAACTCAATATCAAAAGGACAAGTGACAGGGGCTTCCCTGTTGGTGCAGTGGTTGAGAGTCCGCCTGCCAATGCAGGGGACACGGGTTCTTGCCCCGGTCCGGGAAGATCCCACATGCTGCAGAGTGGCTGGGCCCGTGAGCCATGGCTGCTGAGCCTGCGCATCCGGAGCCTGTGCTCCACAACGGGAGAGGCCACAACAGTGAGAGGCCCGTGTACCGCAAAAAAAAAGGACAAGTGACTATTCTAAACCTTACCTTGTTCCCTCCCTTTTTTATGTCATAGAGGCTGTACCCTCCTTCACCTCTCCCTGTGCTCAGAGATCAAGCAGGGAAGATAATATCAAGGATTTTATTCTCACAGAGGTGCCAGGCACTGAATATGTCTCTAACATCTTCCTCTCAGGGGCAACTGCCTTTAGGATAGTCTCGAGAGAAAAATTATAAACCAAAGTAATAAATCTCTAAGAGGTTGCAGGTGTGAGTAGAGATTTCAGGTACTTTAACCTGGGTAAAGGGTTTGCTTACCTTCATTTCCAAGGATCAGAGGAGGCTTCTCAGCATTCTCAACATTCACCAGATCTGCCTGCATCCACAATGGATAGGTAATATTCCTAATCCAAGAAGATTTCAGAGCATCAATATCACCATTAACATGGAGTATTTTTAAATCTCAACCAGAGTTTATTCACTGCTTTCAGAGCTCCAAACACCAAACAGTATGATTCCTCCCACCGTCACAACTGCAGAGACTAATGGAATGTGGAAAGTACTACAGATGAGCCCTGAAGTGACTAACGATTCGAGGCAGTTCTTTTTTTCTTAACATATATCTTCCAGGATACTTTTCTTTGGAGAATAAAAGTGTAAAAAGAAAAAACTCTTTAGGAAAAGATGTTTATTTTGTTTTTACATAAAATAGTTCTAGAACTTATGGACCTATATAATGCTCAGGAAAAAGAAGAAGGAAAAGGAGAAGAAGGAGGAGGGAGAAGAGAAAAAGAAGTAGAAGGCAAGTGTTGTTTGTCTCTCAACTCTGTCCCATCTGTTTTATATTGCAAAATTATACCACACATACAGAAAGGTACCTAAAATATAAGTATACACTTTAATAAATAATTACACTACCCAGGTCAAGATAAAGAGATTTCCAGCATCCAGGATCCCCTCCAACTGCCTCTCTCTCTTTCCAACCAAAGGTAACCATTATCATGATCTTTATGATAATCACTTGTTTGCTTTTCTTTATAATCTTATCACCTAATTGGCATTCCCAAACACTACAGTTTAATTTTGCCTGTTTAGAGCCTTATATAAAAGGAATCACATATATATTCTTTCGTGTTCGGATTCATTTGCTTAATATTAGGCTTGTGAAGTTCATCCAGGTTTTGCATGCAGCAGTAGTTTGCTCACTCTCTTTGCTGAATAGGATGCCACTAGATGAATATACTAAATTTTATTTATCCATCCTACTGGTGATGGGCATTTGGGTTGTTTCCAGCATTGGGTTATTGCAAATTATCTCTTGGCCTATGTGTGCATGAATTTCTGCTGACTGTACACTTAAGAGTGAAATTGTTAGGTCACAGGATATGGATATCTTCAGCTCTGGGTAGCACAGCCAAACTGATTTCCAACATGGTTGTGTCGATTTACACTCTCACCAGTATTGTATATGGGCTCTCACTGCTCCACATCCTTATAAAAACTTTCTATTAATGTTTTTTTAATTAGCCATTCTGTAGTGATGTAGTGTTACCTTATTGTGGTTTTAATTTGCATTTTCCCTATTATTATTGATTACTAATGAAAGTGGACATGTTGTCAGGTGAACACATGGTCTTTTTGTGGAAAACCTGTTGAAATCTCTTGTCCATTTTTCTGTTGGGTTGTCTTTTTTTTTATTATTGATCTCTAGGAGTTCTTTCTTCTGGAGTTGGTTTTATGTGTTGCAAACATCATGTCTCATTCTTGGGGTTGCATTTTCACTCTCTTGTCATTTATTTTAATAGACAGAAGTTCTAAATTTGAACGTAGGTAAATTATCAGTCTTTTCCATAGAATCAGTGTTGTTTCCTGTTTAAAAACCTTTTCCTGTTCTGAGATTATGAAGATATTCTCTATCTTGTCTTCAATAAGATTTATCATTTCGCCTTTTACATTTATATGCACAATCCATCTGTAATTTTTTTTAATGGTGTTAGGTAGGGGTCAGAATCATTTTCTTTCTTTTTTAACCTTCTAGAGATCTATTTTGTTCTGCAAGCATTTATTGAAAAGACCATTCTTTGCCCACTGCAATATAGTGTAACATTTGTCATAAATCAAGTGCTCATATGTACACAGGTCTGTTTCTAGGCCATTTATTCTGTCTCATTCATCTATTAACCTCTTACTGCAACAATACTGCACCATCTTAATTATTGTAGCTTTAAAATAAATCTTAAAATTCAATAGAATAAATCTTCTTATTCTTCTTCAAGAGTATCTTGGTTATTCTTAGCATAATTTACATCTTGTTTGTCTTTTCTTAGATTTATTCTTAGAATTTCATTTTATATCTGATGGTACTATAAATGGTATATTTATATTTTAACTTCTAATTTTCTAATTGTTTATGGCCGGTATTTCAAAATCAACTGGTTTGTGAGTAGTGACCTGTTTACAGAAAGCTCAGTAAAGTGATTTGTAAATGCTAATGATTTATCTGTAGATTTGTTTAGGTGTTTTTTACATATACAACAATATAAGCTATGAATAAATACTGACAATTTTATTTCTTGCTTTGCAATTAAAATATTGTTATTTTTCCACTTGTCATGGTGCATAGGTTAGGGTATCTTATACAATGTTGAATAGAAATAATGATAGTGGGCATCTCGGCCTTGGCCATGATCTCAAAAGAAAATCTGCCAACATTTATACATAAAGTATTATTTTTTGTTTGTCATGCATTTTTTTCATATAATTAATAATCATTATTTTTAAGAAAACACTTCATTGAGATAAGCTTGACATACAGAAACTGTATATGTTTAACGTATACAACTTGATAAGTCTGGAGGTAAGTATATACCTATGAAACTACTGCCACAATCTATGTCATAAACATACCCATCACCTCCAAAAGTTTCCTCCTGCCCTCTTAATTATATTAATTTTTTGTGATAAGCATGTTTAACATAAGATCCACAACCTCAGCAAATTTTTAAGTATACAGTACAGTAATGTTAACTGTAAGATCTATGCTTCACAGATCTCTAAGATGTAAAACTGACACTTTGTACCCTTTGACTAATACCTACCCATTCCTACCTTCCCCTAGCCCCTGGCAACCACTACTCTGCATCCTGCTTCTATGAGTTTGACTATTTTAGATTCCCCATATAAGTGATAACACGTAGTATTTGCCCTTTGTACTGGTTTATTTCAACCCAACTGAAAAATGGGCAAAGGAAATAAATATACATTTCTTCAAAAAAGGTATACAAATGACCAATGGGTATATGAAATGATACTCAACTATCACTAATTGGCAGAGAAATGCAAATCAAAATTGCAGGAACTATCACCTCCCACCTGTTAAGATGGCTACTTTTTAAAATGATAATAATAAATTAAAATTTTTAAAAAGAAAAAAACATTTTAATAAATAAAAATAAAAAATAAGTGTTGGCAAGTATGAGGAGAAATTGGAACCCTTGGGCACTGTTGGTGGGAATGTAAATTGTTGCATTCACAATGGAAAACAATATGGAGATTCCTCAAAAAATTAAAAATAGAACTACCATATGATACAGCAATTCCACTCCTGGGTATATATTCAAAAAAAAATTAAAATCAGGATCTCGAA
Organism: Phocoena phocoena; assembly: GCF_963924675.1. Classification (NCBI taxonomy): domain Eukaryota; kingdom Metazoa; phylum Chordata; class Mammalia; order Artiodactyla; family Phocoenidae; genus Phocoena; species Phocoena phocoena. The sequence goes on from NC_089231.1 coordinate 38,326,260, forward strand.
GAAATATCTGCATTCCCATGTTCACTGCAACATTACTCACAATGGCCAAGACATGGAAGCAACCTAAATGTCCATGACTGGATGAATGGATAAACAAAATGTCAACACACACACACACACACACACACACACACACACGAATATTATTCAGCCATAAAAAAAGGATATCCTTCCATTTGCAAAAACATGGATGTACCTGGAAGACATTACACTGAGTAAAATGAAGTATTGTTTAAGGTAGGGGTTTTGTACACCTCCTTTATCAAAAAGATTATCCTGTATGACAAGGAAGTTTATTTCTATTCCTAGTTTGCTAAAGTTTTATTTTTATCATAAATTTTATCAAACATTTTTCTTGTACCTATTGAAATAATCGCATAATTTTTCTGTTTTAGTCTGCTAATTTGGTAATATATATTCATTGATTTTCAAATATTAAGCCAATTCTATATTTGCAGAATAAACCCAGCTCAGAAGTGACAGATTATGTCTTCCCATATATTACTGAGTTTGGTTTCCTTTTTGTTTAGGATTTCTGTCTAAATATTCAGGAGAGATTCTGGCATTTACCTGATATTTTTCCTTTCTTTTTCACAGATTTTGGTATCAAGTTTATGCTGGCCTCATAAACAAGTTGGAAAATATCCCCTTCTTTTCCCTCTGTAGAAGAGTTTGGTTAAACGGGCATTATTTCTTCCTTAAAAGTTTGGTAATTCTTTTCGATGACACTTTCTCTTTCTGAAGTTTTCTTTTTTGGGAAATTACAAAATAAATTCCTTTATTAGTTATAGATCAACTTGGATTTTCTGTTCTTATGTTATGTTTAGTAGGTTGAGTTTTTTCTAGAAATTTGTCTTTTTCAAATAAATTTTCAAATTATTTGCATAGAGTTTTTATAATACATTCTCTTTTTTTCTTATGTTTCCCAAATCCATAATATTCATTTTTTCATTATTTGTGCTAGCTATCTTTTTTCATGCTTACTCACACCAAGAGTTTATCAATTATGTTATTCCTTTCAAAGACTATTAGTTTCGTTTATCTTTTATTTTGTATGCTAGTTTTTACTTCTATATTTTTGTTTCATCTTTACTTCAATCTTTTCCTTTGTGTTTATTTTCAAGTTTTGTTTCTAACATTTGAAATGATTTATTATTAGTTTTCAGCTTTTTTTCTAATACATAAATTTATGGACATAAAGTTTCCCTTTAAATACTTCTTTTGCCACATTCCACAGCTGGATGTATTTTATGCTTATTACAATCCAATTCCAAATAATTTCTATATTATTTTGTGACTTCCTCTTTCACCAATGCCTTATTTATTTATTTTTATTTTTTGAATTTTATTTTAATTATTTTTTTATACAGCACGTCCTTATTAGTTATCCATTTTATACATATTAATGTATACATGTCTATCCCAATCTCCCAATTCATCCCACAACAACCCCCCAGCCACTTTCCCACCTTCATATCCATATGTTTGTTTTCCTCACCCATGTCTCTATTTCTGCCCTGCAAACTGGTTCATCTGTACCATTTTTCTAGGTTCCACATATATGCGTTAATACACGATATTTGTTTTTCTCTTCTGACTTACTTCACTCTGTATGACAGTCTCTACATCCATCCACGTCTCTACAAAGGACCCAATTTCGTTCCTTTTTATGGCTGAGTAATATTCCATTGTATATATGTACCACATCTTCTTTATACCTTCGTCTGTTGATGGACATTTACGTTGTTTCCATGACCTGGCTATTGTAAATAGTGCTGCAATGAACATTGGGGTGCATGTGTCTTTTTGAATTATGGTTTTCTCAGGGTATACGCCCAGTAGTGGGATTGCTGGGTCATATGGTAATTCTGTTTTTAGTTTTTTAAGGAACCTCCATACTGCTCTCCATAGTGGCTGTATCAGTTTACATTGCCACCAAGAGTGCAAGAGGGTTCCCTTTGCTCCACACCCTCTCCAGCATTTGCTGTTTGTAGATTGTCTGATGATGCCCATTCTAACTGGTTTGAGGTGATATCTCATTGTAGTTTTGACTTGCATTTCTCTAATAATTAGTGATGTTGTTTTTCATGTGCTTCTTGGCCATCTGTATGTCTTCTTTGGAGAAATGTCTATTTTATTGGCATAGAGTTCCTTGTAGTAGTCTCTTACGATGCTTTGTATTTCTGCAGTGTCTTTGTAACTTCTGCCTTTTTGTTTCTAATTTTATTAACTTGAGTCCTCTCCCTCTTTTTCTTGATGAGTCTGGCTTATGGTTTATCAATTTTGTTTATCTTCTCAAAGAACCAACTTTCAGTTTTATTTATCTTTACTATTGATTTCTTTGTTTCTATTTCATTCATTTCTGCTCTGATCTTTATGATTTCTTTCCTTCTACTAACTTTGGGTTTTGTTTGTTCTTCTTTCTCTAGTTCCTTTAGGTGTATGGTTACATTATTTATTTGAGACTTTTCTTGTTTCTTGAGGTAGGCTTGTATTGCTATAAACTTCCCTCTTAGAACTGCTTTTGCTGCATCCCATAGGTTTTGGATCATCGTGTTTACATTGTAATTTGTCTCTAGATATTTTTTGATTTCTTCAGTGATCTCTTGGTTATTTAATAACATAATGTTTAGCCTCCATGTGTTTGTGATTTTTACATATTTTTTCCCTGTAATTGATTTCTAACCTCATAGTGATGTGGTAGAGAAGATGCTTGATATGATTTCAATTTTCTTAAATTTACTGAGGCTTGATTTGTGACTCAAGATGTGATCTATCTTGGAGAATGTTCTGTGTGTACTTGAGAAGAAAGTGTAATCTGCTGTTTTTAGATGGAATGTCCTATAAATATCAATTAAATCTATCTGGTCTATTGTGTCATTTAAAGCTTGTGTTTCCTTATGAATTTTCTGTTTGGATGATCTGTCCATTGGTGTAAGTGAAGTGTTAAAATCCCCCACTATTATTGTGTTACTGTCAATTTCCTCTTTTGTAGCTGTTAGCAGTTGCCTTATGTATTAAGGTGCTCCTATGTTGGGTGCATATATATTTATAATTGTTATATCTTCTTCTTCGATTGATCCCTTGATCATTATGTAGTGTCCTTCTTTGTCTCTTGTAGCATTCTTTTTTTGTTTTGTTTTGCAGTACGCAGGCCTCTCACTGTTGTGGTCTCTCCAGTTGCAGAGCACAGGCTCTGGACGCGCAGGCTCAGCGGTCATGGGTCACAGGCCCAGCCACTCCGCAGCATGTGGGATCTTCCTGGACCGGGGCACGAACCCGTGTCCCTTGCAGTGGCAGGTGGACTCTCAATCACTGTGCCACCAGGGAAGCCCCATTCTTTTTTTTCAAAGTCTATTTTATGTGATATGAGTATCATTACTCCAGCTTTCTTTTGATTTCCACTTGCATGGAATATCTTTTTCCATCCCCTCACTTTCAGTCTGTATGTGTCCCTAGGTCTAAAGTGGGTCTCTTGTAGACAACATATATATGGGTCTTGCTTTTGTATCCATTCAGTGAGCCTGTGTCTTTTGGTTGGAGCCTTTAATCCATTCACGTTTAAGGTAATTATCAATATGTATGTCCCTATTACCATTTTCTTGATTGTTATGGGTTTGTTTTTGTAGGTCCTTTTCTTCTCTTGTGTTTCCCACTTAGAGAAGTTCCTTTAGCTGTAGAGCTAGTTTGGTGGTGCTGAATTCTCTTAGCTTTTGCTTGTCTGTAAAGCTTTTGATTTCTTCATCAAATCTGAATGAGATCCTTGCTGGGTAGAGTAATCTTGGTCATAGGTTCTTCCCTTTCATCACTTTAAATATATCATGCCACTCCCTTCTGGCTTGTAGAGTTTCTGCTGAGAAATCTGCTGTTAACCTTATGGTAGTTCCCTTGTATGTATTTGTCGTTTTTTCCTTGTTGCTTTCAATAATTTTTCTTTGTTTTTAATTTTTTTCAGTTTGATTACTATGTGTCTTGGCATGTTTCTCCTTGGGTTTATCCTGCCTGGGACTCTCTGCACTTCCTGGACTTGGGTGGCTATTTTCTTTCGCATGTAGGGAAGTTTTTGACTATAATCTCTTCAAATATTTTCCCGGGTCCTTTCTCTCTCTCTTCTCCTTCTGGGACCCCTATAATGCGAATGTTGTTGCATTTAATGTTGTCCCAGAGGTCTCTTAGGCTGTTTTCATTTCTTTTCATTCCTTTTTCTTTATTCTGTCTTCCCGGTCACTTATCCATTCTTCTACCTCAGTTATTCTGCTATTGATTCCTTCTAGTGTATTTTTCATTTCAGTTATTGCATTGTTCATCTCTTTTTTTGGTTCTTTAATTCTTCTAGGTATTTGTTCTTTAATTCTTCTAGGTCTTTGTTAAACATTTCTTTCATCTTCTCCATCTTTGCCTCCATTCCTTTTCCAAGGTCCTGGATCATCTTCACTATCATTATTCTGGATTCTTTTTCTGGAATGTTGCCTTTCTCCACTTCATTTAGTTGTTTTTCTGGGGTTTGATCTTGTTCCTTCATCTGGTACATAGCCCTGTTTTTTTATCTTGTCTATCTTTCTGTGAATGTGGTGTTTGTTCCACAGACTGCAGGATTATAGTTCTTCTTGCTTCTGATGTCTGCCCTCTGGTGGATGAGGCTATCTAAGAGGCTTGTGCAAGTTTCCTGATGGGAGGTACTGGTGGTGGGTAGAGCTGGCTGTTGCTTTGGTGGGCAGAGCTCAGTAAAACTTTAATCCACTTGTCTGCTGATGGGTGGGGCTGGGTTCTCTCTCTGTCGGTTGTTTGGCCTGAGGCGACCCAACACCGCAGCCTACCTGGCTCTTTGGTGGACTCTAGGAAGGCTCTCACAAAGGAGTACTTCCCCAAACTTCTGCTGTCAGTGTCCTTGTCCTCACAATGAGCCACAGCCCGCCCCCCGTCTCTGCAGGAGACCCTCCAACACTGGCAGATTGGTCTGGTTCAGTTTCCTGTGGGGTCACTGCTCCTTCCCCTGAGTCCCGATGCACACACTACTTTGTGTGTGCCCTCCAAGAGTGGAGTCCCTGTTTCCCACAGTCCTGTCAAAGTTCTGCAATCAAATCCTGCTAGCCTTCAAAGTCTGATTCTCTAGGAATTCCTCTTCCCGTTGCCAGAGCCCCAGGTTGGGAAGCCTGACGTGGGGCTCAGAACCTTCACTCCAGTGGGTGAACTTCTGTGGTATAAGCGTTCTCCAGTTTGTGAGTCACCCACCCAGTAAGTATGGGATTTGATTTTATTGTGATTGCACCCCTCCTACCATCTCATTGTGGATTCTCCTTTGTCTTTGGATGCAGGGTATCTCTTTTGGTGAGTTCCAGTGTCTTCCTGACAATAATTGTTCAACAGTTAGTTGTGATTCCAATAGTCTCACAAGAGGTAGCGAGCACACATCCTTCTATTCTGCCATCTTGAACAAATCTCCTTATCTTGTTTTAATTGCTTGAAAATAGTAAGCAATTATTTTAAAGTCTGTGCCTGATATTTTCAGTATATGGATACTCTGTGAGTCTTTATTTGGGCAAGTGCTTATTCATGTTGTCTTTGTCTCCTCATATGTCTGGTTATCTTTGACTGTATCTCAGATAATGTATTTGAAATATTATTTACAGAAATAATTTGAGACCTAGAATGTCATTTTTTTCCTCCATAGGTGACTTTTTACTTGATTTTGCTTTACACTTGAGAACAATTATCTAGGATTGCCTTAATCCAGTTTCAAGTATCAAGAATTTCTGGGCTATCCAGTGACTCCAGCTAGGCTGGAGTGTTAAGAGGTTTCTTTTACTTCTACTTCACCTGTCCTTTCAAAGTCCCAACCCAAAATGAGGGTGATTTACCAATGCTTCATCTCTGGATTTTTATCTTCTCCTGAAAAATTCTTTACCACTTTGTTAGCTTTTCAGTGCCTTCAGAGTGCTCCTTTTTGTTGTTATTCATCTTTTCTAGTCCTCAACAGAAGGGCTTGTCCAAATTAATTAGTCCCTCGATTCTGGCACTGTCCCACATCTGACATCTAGGAATCCTATACTGCCTCTGTCTCCAGAGAGACCTCGGCCCATCTCCACCCCTTAGCTAGACACATGTTACTACCAAAGGGAATTGGAAGAGCTGTAGATTGTTAACCAATGACTCAGCTCCAAGTCCCTCTGCCCCAGTCTGGCCTTGGCTTCATGTCTCAGTACTAGTAAATGGGCTACTATCTTATCCTTGTGACCAAATAATACCCACCACAGTTCTGGTAAACACATTCATGTCTTTTTCTTTGCACTTAAAGGCATTCCCTGTACTCTATACCCTCCAGAACTGGATCTCCACCTTGCTCCTTTTCAGGAGGTTCCTAGCCTCCTGCAAGGAGGCTACAGCATCTCTATGGGTATAAACCAGGACCCTGGAACCTGCCAGTGTTCCTGGGATGCCACCTGCTGGCCAGGTCCTCAGTTGCTGACAATTGATCCCTCCTCCTGTCCTTTATAAGACTTCCCTGAGGCTGTTTGTCAGGGCATTATCTGGCTGCTCCCAGCACTCACCCTAAGAGTCTTTCCTGAAAAGCTAGCCTTCCGCCTACCCTTGCCCTTAGGTTTACCCATCTAGGGATGTTCTTACCTTTAGCTGGGCTCCAGCTGAGTCTGTCCAGGCTGCCAAATTCCATCTGTGCACCCAGTCCCACCAGGAGGCAACCTGGCCATGACATGAGGTGAAGGACCTGAACCATAAGGGAGACTATAAAAGATTCATTCATTCATTCATCTACTGACTCATTTCATCCTCATGACCTGAGATCCCAGAGTGAGGGAGGGGGTAGGCATGTTTGTAAGTAAGTAAGACATAACATTAAACTTCTAATTACCAATAGTTTAACTACTCAAAACTATTGGCTTTAATCTTACCATCAAGTTGCCTTTTCAACATTGACTGTACAGTGATAATACTAGGTCTAGGAGACCATTTTGTCCAGGACTTGGCTAAAAACTATAAGACCTTACTCCTAAGATAAAGCCTATTTAAAATAAACACAGTATTCATTTTTATGTAAAGACTGTTCTGTGGAAGCTTTGCTTTATTTATTCACTGAAATAAAACATTTATTTAGGCAGTCTCTGAACTGGGGATACAGAGAAAAGGGACTGGGGGACTGTCCTTGAGGGGTTCCCAGTCTGTTGCATTGTGCTAAGGGCCATGATGGAGGGTAGCAGGCCCAGAAGGGCCTGAGCATCTATGGAATAAGAAGTCCAAGAGGGCTTCTGAGCATTGACACTGGGCCTATTCTTGGCAGTCAACAGTCAGCTGGATCCTGCCCCCATCCCCACCTCCTTCTTCTCTTCTGACACTGCTCACTGACTTTACAGATACATTTTTCAAAGTGCAAAAGCAAAATTCAGTTCAGTGGGTCTGAGTGATTGCTTACTCTAAATTAGTGGAGTTTGACTTAATGAGGTTTAAGAGGGTCATTTTTCTCCATGTAGTCAAATGAGTCCATGCTCTGCCCATGAGGCCCTTAGAATAAGACCTTGTTTTATTTCCTCAGTCTCTATCCCACCTGCTCAGTCTCCTCATTTGAAGGTCTAATTATTTCCTATTGGACAAACTGACCTAAAGTCCTCCAAAGTCCCCATCAGGAGGGCTAGCTGGACATATGCTCTAATACCTCTGCTATATTTCTCAGTTTGTTTACCAAGTAATGTAAGCATTTAATAATCTCCAGCTGTATACCTGGTCCTTACGTATTATAGCTTTTTAAAATAGGGTTCCTATGTCAAGTTTGCTTATAATCTATGTCAGTGAAAAAGAGATATTTTCATGATACCCTAAACAGTGCACATTTATTTATTCCACAAGTAGTTTTTGAGTATTGAGGATGTGCTGGGCATTGCACTAGACATCAGAAGCCCTAAGCCACTAGGCCAAAAGGACAAGCTAACAGAAGACTACAGTATACACCCCTTCCGAGGGCTCTTCCCACATGGGTCCATATGGTTGCACAACACCCTTCCCACACAACCCTCTGCCGTAGCTGGTTGGATTGGATCAGATCTGGGGTGAGCACCTAACTCAGGAAAGACAATCTCTGTGTTGACCACCAGCCTTTGAAGGGGTGGGCACCTAAATTGTGAGCAAATAAGCTCACTGGTAATCAGCTGAATATATCATATTTTCTCTGCTAAAAAATTTTTATGGGGAGAAAGAAAGTGGGCCTGTTGATAATGGGACCACAGAAATCACACCAAAAGCAGCCAGTCTGCAAAGTTTTTAAGTCTTGAGTTTGCTCAAATAAGCAGAAGCTACAAGTAAACAAAAATTCCAAAATGAGACAGAGTAGTGGAGGAGGTGGTTGGTCATTAATGGAAAGAACAGGAGATTATGAGCTCCTGCTTCTAAGGGGGCACCAAGATAACCTGGGCAATAGAGCAGCCTGCTTGGAATCTGAAAGTCCTCCCAGACCCTGAGTATCACAGCCTCAGAATGGCCCCGCTCTCCTGAGTTTCTGTCCTAGGAGGTTCAGCCTGTGCCTGTGGGAACCCCACATGATGTAAACCCAAACTCCTGTTGTGAACTGAGCATCTTCCACCTTAAGGAGTCTGAACAATGCAACAGGAGATTCCCACTCCCCAGAGCTCTGGCCAGCTGGTGGGTGTTCAGGAAGGCTATCCCAGCCGCATCCTGAGCTCTGAGTCTGCCGTCCACACAGGCCGTGCCCCGATGCAGGCTGCTGATGGAGACGTGGATCGTAGTTGTTAGAAACAAATTACTTATGGTGAAGCCAGGTGTTACTCTAGAGGTGCATGGCTGCCTGGGAAGAGGAAAAGGAAGGCCACTCCCTGAGCAAGACAGGACTTGGATCCTTCTTAGAAGACAGGTCATCCTTCCTTCATCACCCTCCAACCTCCTCCCATGCTCTGGCCCCACAGATCTGGGTCAGGACAAATGGGAGGTGAGAAGGATGAGAGGTGTGAAGTGACAAACATCAGGTGACAAACGGGGAAAAGGCCACAGGACAGATTGCTTCTCCAGGGGGCACTGAAAACTGTGCCAAAACTCTATGCAAACAGAGATCATATTTATGCAAATACCCACAAGGGCTCTACTAGTTGTCAGAGGCAAAAAGGTAAGTTCTGAGGGGAGAGAGATATTGACCTCCCTACCTTCCATACAATCAAAGGATTGGAGCACAAGCCTTCAAATGTTGGGTCTTTAGGAAGCTCAGCCTAAACTACAAACAGATACGACTTCCTTTAGCAGGACCAGAGCTCCCTTTTGGGTGTAGCCATACTCAGTGCATTTAAACCCTGGACCCAGACATACCATGCCTCTTGCTGTCCCTTGCTGGCTCCACCCTGCTCTCTTCTCAGGGAAGTGCCCCATGTGACAAACTTTTCTCCCTTCTCTGCTCTCCACCCACCTTCTCCCTCACCTCAGCACCCTGAGAGGTGACTAATGCTAGCTTAGCACACATTTCTTTCTAAGACAGTCAAGCATCATACACATCTGAGCAAGTACCTTCAGTGCCTTAATCTAAAAGATAGGCATCTCATAATGAAACTCCAAGAAGAAACATACTTTGTTTTGTTTTGTTTTTGAGGGTTTTTTAACTTTTTATTTTATATTGGAAGATAGTTGATTAACAATGTTGTGTTAGTTTCAGGTGTACAGCAAGCAGGGGGTGGGGGATGATTCAGTTACACATATACATGTATTTATTCTTTTTTCAAATTCTTTTCCCATTTAGGCTAGTACTTAATATTGAGCAGAGTTCCCTGTGCTAAATAGATATATACTTTGGATGGTGAGAGGCAGAGGCCTCCGTTAGGCTTCCAAAGTCAATTGTACAAGCAACCCACCCTCACCCGGCCAATGACAATGATGACCCCACCCCATGACAACTCATCCCTTCCTGGGAATCCTCAATTCTGCATGTAAATTTTTATTTCCCAAGTGGTCCTGCACCTGAGGCAACTCCCTTAAAGGAAAAAAAAAAACGGGGGGGCTAAATTTTTAGGAAACAGCTTCCCTGGGGGCATGGCTAGGACTGGCTTCTGGAATTCATTTTCCAGCTAAGCACTTTAGAACAGTGTTTCTTGTGGTTATTAGCACGAGTGACAACAGCCCTTTTCTCCCTGAGCCACACAGATTAAGGAAACCTAAGACTACGTTTCTAAGATTGTTTCCATTTCAACCCACAGAGAATCAATACAAGAGAAGAGCATCGCCTTAAACACTAACGTTATCCAAACTCAAATTCATTTCTGATGGATCGGTGGCTGCGTTTTCTTAAGGCGAGGCCAGGATAAATTTACACATTTCCTGAGATGCTTTCTCTTCCTCAGCAGCACCTCCCCCCCCAACCTCCCTCCCTTCCTACACATGGAGAGGGCAGAGAATGATACACTCACATCCCGTCGTCCCTTCAGGACACAATCTGTATGAGGGAATTGGGAACCTATTTCTAGCAAAGAGGTCCTGGAGCTCTGCTAGAGCCGTCTGTCAGCACTGACTTTGTGGCTCAGGAGTCTGCAATCTGTTGGGAGCTGCCTAGCACAAGCTGCAGAGAGCCCTGGGCACAGGGTGCAGACATAGACACCAGCACCGTCCACAGTCACTGTTCGACCCAGCCCTGCCCCAACTTGTCTGCGCTGCTGGGCTCCCTTAATTTCACCACCACCACCATGCATTCAGATGGTGCTCAGGACCGAGCATGGCCTGAAGCAGGAGGGGTTGAAGCTACAGGTCCACATGTCCAGGCTCAGCATCCAGTCATAGCTGGCCTCAGATGTCTGCCTTGCTGCCCTCCTGCTCCCTGAATGCCTGTCCTCACTTTCTTATTCCTCAGCACTCAGCTCAACCTGCCTGAGGAAAGCCTCCTTCCCAAACCCCCTTGTGGGGTTGGGCTTTCTCGTCTGTCTCCCATCATTACACCCAGGCACACCTCCACAAAGGAGATGCTCCATTATTTCATGTGGCCACCTGTGCAAGGTGCATGTCTGCACTGCACATAGCTGTTTATGTACCTCCCACATCATAATACGAGCTACCTGACTGCACGGTCCATGCTTACTCAGCAGCGGATCTGAGACAGCACCTGTCACACACTTTTTATTTAAGAAAAGGAAGAAAGGAAGGAAGAAATAATTGAACAAACCCCAACTCGGACCTGGTACCCAATGAACAAACCTAGCTTCTGCTTTCATTCCTGAGATTGTAGTGAAAACTTCCATATTGTTCAGTTCCTGTCATCAAAAGATGGATTTTTCTGGCCTTTGCCACAGGATTTGGCTGTGTGATTTGCTTTGGCCAATGGGATATTAGCAACTGTGACCCAAGCAGAGGCTTGGAAACACTTGCTCAGTGGAGCTTGCTCTCTCTTGCTAGGAATCCAGCAAACATCATATGAATAAGCCTGGGTTCCTATAGAAGGATGAGAGACCTCTTGGAGAGGGAGGCCCAGCTGCCCCCACCATCCTTGCTATCCCAGCTGAGGCCCTGGACATGTAAGGGAAGCCATTCTAGAATACCCTGCCCCAGCTACATGCCCAGACCAGAAGAACTTCACAGAATCATATGAAATAATAAATCATTGTTTTATGCCACTAAATGTTAGGGTTGTTTGTTTGCAAAAGCTAGCTACCTGATATGGTTCCATTCGCTATGCCAGCTTCAGTAACCCGTTCTCTCCCCCTTGCCCACTTCCCCACCATCCTGACCCCATTTTACTTGCTTCAACAAGCCAAGCTTTTCTGACTCAGGACCTTTGTATATGCTGTTCTCTCCACTGGGTTTCTCTCTTCTACCTTCTGAACCTGACAGACTCCATTTCATCCTCCAGGTCTCAGCTTTCCTAGTCATCCACGCCAAACATTGTTCTCTCTCATTAAGTGTTCCTTATCTCGGTACCACACTGCTGATCCAGCCCCTATTACTGAAATGTGGCCTGTGATTGCTGTACCAGCAGGCACTGCGCTTTACTCACAGGCCTGAATTTCCTTCCCTAACTTTCTGTGGGGCAGGTCAGTCCCTCCATTGGCAGCCTTGGATCTTATTCACACCAGTTCTTCCTCATCCCAGTTTTCCCAGCCCATGGCTGGCTATCTTCAAATATATTACTAACAGAGTGACCCAACAGAAATTACAAACATAGATAAAACCAGTTTTATACCCAGGAGGGTGAAGGCACTATCGTCATTTCTGATGCACTGGAGTCAGTTCAAGCCGACCAAAAGGCAGCTTGGAAGATGAACACTCAAGAAGAGTTCTAATGGATGACAGAAAAGGTCAATTAATTTAGCCCCACCCCATTCCCAACTGTCATGAGAAATTAGTGAGCCGAGGGAAGGTGTGTAAGTGGTGTGGAAAAGCAGAAACATCAAACCATCACTCAACAAACATGACAGAGGACCTACTGTGGGCCAGCGCTGAGATCTCCAGCTGAAAAAATACAAAAGGAGGCAAATACTAGCATAATGAGGAAGCCAGGGTCATGTACGAAATAATCATCAATTAATCTAAGCCCCGGTGATGCTGTCCTGGGTTGTGGAGGAGTACAAGAGGATCGGGGGGGCATCCCCCCCCAAATGGCAAATGGCGGGGCGAGGTAAGAGGGTTTGCTGGGAGAAGGAGGTGTGGATGGTGAATGCACAGAGTGTGGGCTGGGCCCTAATCCAGTACAGGAAGCAGTGGGAGATGGTGCAGACACAGCTCTGGTCCTAAACCCTACATGCCTCCCTCGGGAAAGGAAAAGCTAAGGTCTAGCTCAGAAGAGAGCTACCTCACCCCACCAACTGGACTTGATAAAACGTTGGTGCATTTTATCCAGCCCATAGAATTACTGGAAAGAGCTCACCTGGGGAGAATCCACCCATAAGAATTATGTCCAGCTGCCCTCTTTCCCCTGACTCTCCTGGTTTGGACTTCATGCAGGTCCAGTCCTGGATGTTGTCCCACTCCACCTGGGCATCTTCTGTCCCAACACTAGTGGGACCCTGCCCTCACCTCTTGGGCAGTATCTGATTTTGTTCATTACTTCTCCAATATGAGTCTTGCTACCTCCAATGCTGTCCTATTAGACATTTACTGGAGTATAAAGTCATCACAAAGTTCAAGACTGTCTGCTTTATTATCCTTACAATCACCCAGCTAGAGCAGACTGGAGGGTTGGCACACTTATCATCATGGTGTGTGGGAAGCAGTTGTCCACCCTCTCCGGGTGCTGTCATGACGGTCAGTCCAGCACCTTCCTGCGGGAAAACACCAGAGCAATGGTAGTGCAGGCTCGAAGGTCAGCTTCTTGGGAGTTTAGCAGAAGTCTAAATATTCCGTTGTTCTGGCTGGGGAGAAAGAGAAAGGGAAGAACGGATTATGAAAGTATCTTAGCATTGGTCTCAGTCCCAGATTCCTCATACGTGGCTGGGAGCTCAACTGAGGATCAAGGCTTCTGCCCTAGGGTGGGGCCCGAACACAGGGATCTCCAGGATAGGAAACTGTCCTCTGGAGGCTGAGGACCCACTGATGGGGCCCTTTTGTAGAAGCTGTGGGACTGCACATTCAGTCACATTTTGGAGTTTTAGGATACGGTGACAAGTTTGAGCTCAGGGAATTCCAAGGGGACACTGAGTCACCACGTTCCTCTAGGAGATCTGGTGTCTGGGTTGAAGTGTGGGGTCGGGGTGGGGGGGAAGCATCCTTGGCCTGACCTTTGGCTGGGTGGAGGGATCCACAGCCAGAAAGATTATTACGTGTGGGTCAGGAATATCCAATCCTCTTTCCCAGAAGCTTTACCCTGTGAAAGGTATAACCTAATGAGGCGGTCACAGCATTGATATTTAGTAAAGAAATTAGAGTCTTATGCATTTTCAGTGACGTGTTATTATATGATTAGATTTAAAATTTTTCTCCCTGAGGAAATTCTCACTGCTCATCATAGAAAACTAACAACTAATTTTAAGTTCTTGGAAGGCAAAGGTGACAATTTTTTTTGCTTGATTGTTCCACAGCATCTAACTGCATAATTGGCAAAATAAATAATTGCTGTGTCTGGCTGAATTTGAGTGAGGCTATGTGAACACTGATGAGAGACAGAGAGAGAGACTAGGAACATTGACCAGTGTTTGAAAAGTAGCATTTATTGTTAGAATATCCTTTCCGGATTCAGGTTTGGGATAAACCAAGTTTAGTCCAGACGAATCACACCAAAACCTCTGAAGTAGTTTGGCTTAGCAGATAAGCTCAAGACTATCTATTTATTAATCATTTGTTTAATGATTCAATACATTTATTAAGCACCTACTATGTGTAAGCAGAGAATCATGCCTCCCCACAAAGTTGATGGCGGAATTGGGTGGGAGCTAGAAAATGCACATCCGACATGGACATTGCTAATGAAAGAATAGACTCAGGCTGCTAGTCAGGGAAAGAGTAAGGGATTTCTCTTTGCATCACCATCACAGAATCAAACACTCAAGGTTACCTTACATTTGATGCCAGCCTTCTGTTTTCTCCAGTTTCTGCCATCCACCTATTTTCTCCTTCTGCATTATTTACTCTGTACTATTCATTCTGACTTCAATCACATCAACCTTGTCTGGGCAATTCCAAGAGTAAAAATTTAGTGTAGATCTCAGCTCCTCCTCAGAGCTAACCTCAGCTCCATCTAAACCTGCTTCAGTCTACCATGTGCAACTGTCTATAATGCCTGGTCTAGCTCCTAACTATAATTTACCTTTATCATGCCCTATTGTTTCCTGTGGGGAACTCTAGGTCCCCAGAAACTTCCCTCAAGGGACAAGGTTTTCTCCTTCTCTTGGTCTCCTTGGATAAGACAGAGTACACAGTTGGAGCTTAAGAAAAAAAATTCTCAAATGAGTAAATCAAAGGGTAAATGAATCGATTATCTATTAGTTACTGTAGATATGGAAAGACCTTGCATTTGGTAACTGAGTCATCTACAGGTTAATTTATACTAAAATGTGAATGGTTGATGATTACAAACAGATATTTCTGCAGGATGACATTTGCATTCAGTCAGGGATCTTCAGAGTATTAGGCCCCCAAAATATGTTACACTGAGTCATTAAGTTAGGTGAATATAACCTAAGCTCATGGTGCTGTAACCCATTTAACCCATTAACAAGCCCTGGCTCCCCTTCACAATATCATCACTATCACCAGTTGATTCGATAGTGGTATCACAAGCAGAAGTCTGTGTGTTTGGTGAGACTCAAGGTTAAGGGGCGTGTGAGTATCCCCAGCCCATGTTAGCAAGCTCTGACCTCCCAAGGTAATGGTAAGCAAGAAAACAACTTCCACCACGCCACCATCAAAGCACCCTCACCACCTATACACACACACACACACACACACACACACGCATGCACACACATGCAAACATCCTTAGAAATCTCACAGCTCCCCATTCCTCTCAGCAGAGAGTGGGTTTTTAAGATAAATTCCTTTAAAGGTTGTGTGCCTGCCAGCCACCGATGCAAGGAATATAATTAAGATGGAAAAGAACCAAATCCTACAAGGAGCAGCAGCAGGACAAGACTGGGTCACCTCAGTGAAAAGTCCTCTCTCCCCTGTGGCTCTGAGCTCAAGAGCTTCCCACAGGCAAAAACAAAAACAAAAAAAAAAAACAAGTGATAGCAGAAGGGAACACAGGAGCAAAACGAAAGTTATATTTATGGAGCTCTGTCGGGCAACCCTCTCACCACCCCCTGCTGGATTGACCCCTGGGGTCACCTTCCAGTCTGGGGCTGGATCACCATGTCTCACGATGTTCTTTCCCACAGGCCCCAGATGTCATAAGTCAAGTGAACTCAGGTGGGACTCCTGCTGCGCACTCAGCAGCAGGGCATGTGGTGAAGGGGAGGATGCCCAGGGGAGGGAGAAGGAAATTGTGAGAGCTATAGGGCTGACTTCAAATCAGTGACCAAGAGCCCCAAAGAGTTGTGATGTAGTCAACCTTGGCTCCGGCAGGCCCTGAGATTCCCAGTTCAGAGGATGGGGAGGTCCAGCAGCATGGGCTGGATGGCCAGTGTTATCAAATTTGGGTGGGGGCAACATCCTGGCCTGAGGTGTTTGGTTCATTTAGAGCCAGAAACTGTCCACTAGCTTGGGAGGCAAGGAACTGAGTTCAGGCACAAAGAGTCTAGGCAAAAACGTGCTAGAGAGTCAAGGCCAAACCCAAGGGGCCTGGGTTTCAAGACAGCGTTCTGTCGCTTCCCAAAGAACTGGATGGCAGGGTAGAAAATGGCAGCAGAAAATCCTTCTTGAGGGTTATATAATTAGGGCTTACGGGACTGAGTTTTAAAATCAGGTAGATGTGGGCTGAAATCCAGCCTGTTCATTTGAAAATGAGGAGAATACCTCCCTATGGAACTATTGTAAAGTTTAAATGAGATAATGAATGAAAAGTGATTAATACAAAGCCAGGTATATATTTATGGTATCATGATGGTGCTGATGGCAGAGATAGGGCTGCTGGTATTGAAGGAAAAATGTTAACAGTGACATCTAGAGCTACTGAAAACCAAGCTGTCAATTTCAGATTCTATTGGCTCATGGGGTCAGGTGACTAAAAGCTACACTACTGGGTCAGGATTAATGCAAAAAGTGAAGAACTGTTAACTGAACGCTGCCCTCACTCCAGCTATCCACTGCTAGAGCTGGCAGAAGCTGTGCCCAGAGACATAGGCAGCTTATCACTCCTCCCATACGTACCACATTGGCTTGGATTGTTGAGTTAAAGGACACATTAGCAATCAGCTTGCTCATGCAAGGAAAGTGATCTGCACAAGATCACACAGCTGGTTTGTAACAGAGCAAGAATCAGAACTGAGGCCTCCTAACCCAGAGCCTAGTATTCTTGCCATTCTGCTGGAGTTCTTCATCCTCACGATGATCAGGATGCAAGAAAGCAACCATAACTACCTCCCTCCTTTCCTCACTGCCCCTATCAGCACATAGACCTATTCTTCTAGGCTTGGGTAGCTCTTTCTGTGGGAAACAGACCTGTACCAATGAAAAGGCCAAGCATGGAGAAGCTATACGGCTGCATGAGTCTTCCCTTCCTGGATGTGGAGGCCACCTCCTCACTAAGGCACAGGTAAGGGGTGTGGATGCCATGGGGATCATGCCATGGAGAAGAGCCAGCTTTCCCCAAGAATTCAGGTATTGGTCCTGCCCACTTTTCCTCCCTATCTTTCTTATTGTCATGAGACACCAACTACTCTTCCAAACATGAGGCATGAATCAGAACTAAAATTCTGTTTCTTAATTTCACAATTGAAAAACAACAGCATTTACGTTAGTTATTTTTGTCTAGGATACAAGGACAGTCTATGAATATAATACACACAGTTGGAGAGGAGGAGACAATTCATCCCACATCTCTCTGACAACCCAAAGGCCAACTGAACCAACTTCGTCACTTTCCATAGTTAAGAACATACCACTAGCCAACTAGAGTGGTTTAACCAATTCTTAGAATATTGAATTCAGGTCTCATCTGAGCTGATTTGGTTTGTTGATTTAAAGTAGCTAAATTGAAATGAATTAATCTAACTCCATGAATTACTGAGTTGAATTATTTGAAGTAAGGTAAAATGAAGTGGATCTAAGTTAGTTCATTTTTAGACTCGGAATAACCAAGGTCCTTAACACTGAGTTGATGATCAATGGATACTGGTGTTGACCTTGAGTAACTGATTGTTCTGGAAAACCGGCACCCAGACAGGATCCTGCACAAAGTAATTGCTGGGTCCTGCAAGTAAGGCCCATCTGGGGCAAGGGAATCTAGGTCTGGCTCTGGGTGTTCATCATGCATCATCATGGAACCCCACACACCGAAGGGGGACAGGAAACTAGGGGTGCTTCATGACTGGGGCAAATCCTGTAGCATACAGACCTTGTTCATACCCTAACCTCTAAATTTAATTCAATCTTCTTTGTTAATATAGAATTCAAATGCTGGTCTTAAAATTAAGAACCGCATGGGTGTGGTGTTGCTTAAAAGAAAGACTATGTGGGTCAAAACCTACAGAATATTTTAGATATCCTCTGTGTCTTCTACTTTCCTTCCCTATAGAATTAAATGTATTTTATACAGTGAATATTCACATCTTCCCCCTTCTCCACCAAGAACACGACTTCTACCAATTCTTTCTTCCGATTCCCATTGTTATGTAAGCTGAGTGTCTTGGAAATAGGCATATATCTTAAAAATAGGCTTATCCAAATAATGTAGCTGTGAATGTGGTATTCAAGCAGTCTCTAACTTAAGAGCGTGCTCTGTTCCAAAAGCTTGAGTGGATGTCAGTTTTCTGATGCTCAAAATGCATTTTCCCATAGAAACCATGTTGTGCGTGGTGGTTAGGGCCCCAGGCAGCCCACAGAAGCCTGCCGAAGCCCCATGTAACTAGAGTGCAATAGTGTCCTAATAGCACCCTAGACCCCAACATTTTCTATGGGAGGGCACATTTGCAGTTCTAACTGGGGACTCCTCCTCCCCTCCAAATCCCACCTCTGATGGTTGTGGGATTGGTCACAGGATCTCCTCAAGTTCCCAGAGAAATGGATCCTCAAAGCACCTCAAGTTCCAAACACCTCCCCTGGAATTCATCAGTCTTCTGCTTTTCTTCCACATCTTGCTATTCACAGTCAAATGATATTTTTCCTCACAACACACCAATCCAAAGCAGGGAATCAGACAGATGCTCACTAGGTTGTCCTGCCTTTAGAGAGGAGAGCAGTGGGGAAAGGCTTCACCTGGGAGGCAGGTAACGTGGCTCGCATTGTGTGCTCTATCAGGCCCTGGGTGGCTGGGGGAGAGAGAGAAGGAGGCCCAAGGAGAGTAGGTGGGAGTGTGCCTAAGACTAACTCCATTGTCTTAAGAAGCACCCTTAGTGCATAGAACTGTACCAAACACATCAAAGAAGGAACAAACTATACATGAGGGTATGAGGTCAAACAGAAGAAAAACAGATACATGTCCCTTTCAAATGATAATCATCCTTGGGTACATTATTAGGTGAAAAACAGAATAAACAAGAGGAAACAAGACAGAATGAGAGAAGGTAAATGAAGAGATGCCATGGCTGAGTGAAAGTGAGTGCCCTCTCAGGGGACCAGAGAGCACCCCGCCAGCCAGCATGCCTCTGGGTCCTGCCAGCCCACAGCAGCTCAGGCACTGTGTGGAAATTCCCTTGGGCATGCTAGCAAGGTGATTTCTCCATTGCTCCTGACTGTAGTTATTTGTTTGTTTGTTTGTTTTTTCAAGTCTTGATTTTTGGTTTTAGTATTTAGCCTAAAGTCACCTATTCAATAAAGAATTTATATAATTAATGTTTGGAGAGAGAATCCATTTTTTAATTTTTCATAACCATAAGGTAGATAACTCATCCTCACAGCTCTCATTAAATTCTGTTTCCAGCTTCCATTGTTGTACTGGAGAAAGGAAAATAATTCCATACCCAAAGTTTTGGGGCTTTCTTTCATGGTTCAGAAGTCCCTTTCCTTTGGTGAGGTAAGCACCACAAGTATTCAGTGGATCTCATCCGTCAGGAGGAACACAAGGGGTGACCGAGCCCACCTGCCATCCCACGCTCTGGTCCTTTGGGTATCATCTCTGCAAAAATAATGGCTTTCACCATCAACAAATGAATGGATAAACAAAATGTGATCTATACATACAATAGAAGATTATTCAGCTGTAAAAAGAAGGAAATTCTGGCACATGCTACAATGTGGTTGAAACTTGTAAACATTACGCTAAGTGAAATAGGCCACACACAAAAAAAATCGTATTATTCCACTTACATGAGATACATAGAGGAGTAAAATTCATGGAGACAGAAAGTAGAATGTGGTTTCCACGGGCTGGGAGGTGGGGAGGAAGAAGTTGGGGAGTTATTGTTTAATGGGTTCAGAGTTTCAGTTTGGGATCATGGGGAAAGTTCTGGAAATGGATAGTGGTAATGGTTGCACAACAATGTGAATGTACTTAATGCCCCTGAACTGTGCACTTAAGAAATGGTTATAATGGCAAATTTTATCTTATGTATATTTTACCACACATACAAAAAATAAATGGGCTTCCAGCCTCTGCTCAAACACTCCATTCTAAAAACATGTATTGAGGGAGGACTACATGCAGTGTGTTGTTCAAGGTTGCAATTTTAAATAAGATGATCAGAGGAGGACTCATCATAAAGGTGAAGTCTGGACAAGGACTCGAAGTGGAAGAAGTCATGGCAATATGTGGATAGAGAGAGAAAAGCCAGTGCAAAGACCCTGAGGCACTTGATGCCTGGATGTGTGGGGACCAAAGTGATGCTGAGAGAACTTGCATGGGTTTGCATGGTTGTGACTGTAATACTGCTGGAATTTCCAAGCAGAGATGTTCTGCAGGTGGTCAATACTGGATTAGAGATGGAGATATCCAATTCAAGTCTCATCCACATGGAAGCAATGAAGCTAATAGCATAGGCTAAGCATTTAAGCATTCTTTTCATTAAGGCATCACACACTCACCCTCTGTTGTGGCCAGTGATGCAGAGTTTGGGACAATGTGGTTCAATTTATCCAGAGACTAAACTTCCCTTCTCCTGTCACAGTGTGAATCTAGGCACTGGAGTGATTCTAGGTGACCAACCACTCCTCAAACAGAATTTTGACAAATGCTTTTTTAGTCCACTTTTTTAAAATCCCAGCACTTGCTCTCACCTTCTGGGTGGCCTGGAGCCTCCATTTCATTTTGTTGAATAAAGGAGTGAGTGGGTGAATAAACAACATACATGAAACCAAAGAGAATCTGGTGCTGGAGTATTAGTTAGGATTCCAGGGACACTTGAAGGTCTAGTGAGAAGGAGAACTCACAGAAAACTTTTGAGGAATTAGGAATAGTGTGAAAGAACAGGGGCTGCTATAGATGGAGCACATCATGGGGCCAGAGCCGAGCGTCTAGAATGGTATAAGAGCCCCTACCAAAAGTGTGTCCTAGGACTTGTGTTCAAAACGCCAGAGTGTATCCATACACACTTTGGGATTATACCCAAGGGTCCTATCAAATTCTAAGCCTTCTGATCTTCTTCAGTGCTTTCTTTTTTTTTTTTTAACATCTTTATTGGAGTATAATTGCTTTACAATGGCGTGTTAGTTCCTGCTTTACAACAAAGTGAATCAGTTATACATATACATATGTCCCCATGCCTCTTCCCTCTTGCATCTCCCTCCCTCCAACCCTCCCTATCCCACCCCTCTAGATGATCACAAAGCACTGGGCTGATCTCCCTCTTCTATCTGGCTGTTTCCCACTAGCTATCTATTTTACTTTTGGTAGTGTATATATATGTCCATGACACTCTCTCACTTTGTCACAGCTTACCCTTCCCCCTCCCCATATCCTCAGGTCCATTCTTAATGACCTTTTTTTTTTTACTTAGTTTCCATATATATGTGTTAGCATATGGTACTTCTTTTTCTCTTTCTGACTTACTTCACTCTGTATGACAGACTCTAGTTCCATCCACCTCACTACAAATAACTCAATTTCGTTTCTTTTTATGCCTGAGTAATATTCCATTGTATATATGTGTCACATCTTCTTTATCCATTCATCTCTCGATGGACACTTGGGTTGCTTCCATGTCCTGGCTATTATAAATAGAGCTGCAATGAACATTTTGGTACATGGCTCTTTTTGAATTCTGGTTTTCTCAGGGTATATGCCCAGTAGTGGGATTGCTGGGTCATATGGTAGTTCTATTTTTAGTTTTTTAAGAAACCTCCAAACTGTTCTCCATAGTGGCTGTACCAATTAACATTCCCACCAACAGTGCAAGAGTGCTCCCTTTTCTCCACACCCTCTCCAGCATTTATTGTTTCTAGATTTTTTGATAATGGCCATTCTGACCGGTGTGAGATGATATCTCATTGTAGTTTTGATTTGCATTTCTCTAATGATTAATGATGTTGAGCATTCTTTCATGTGTTTGTTGGCAATCGGTATATCTTCTTTGGAGAAATGTCTATTTAGGTCTTCTGCCCATTTTTGAATTGGGTTGTTTGTTTTTTTGATATTGAGCTGCATGAGCTGCTTGTAAAGTTTGGAGATTAATCCTTAGTTGCTTCATTTGCAAATATTTTCTCCCATTCTGAGGGTTGTCTTTTGGTCTTGTTTATGGTTTCCTTTGCTGTGCAAAAGCTTTTAAGCTTCATTAGGTCCCATTTGTTTATTTTTATTTCCATTTCTCTAGGAGGTGGGCCAAAAACGATCTTGCTGTGATTTATGTGATGGAGTGTTCTGCCTATGTTTTCCTCTAAGAGTTTGATAGTGTCCGCCATACATTTAGGTCTTTAATCCATTTTGAGTTTATTTTTGTGTATGGTGTTAGGGAGGGTTCTAATTTCATACTTTTACGTGTACCTGTCCAGTTTTCCCAGCACCACTTATTGAAGAGGCTGTCTTTTCTCCACTCTATAGTCTTGCCTCGTTTATCAAAGATAAGGTGACCATATGTGTGTGGGTTTATCTCTGGGCTTTCTATCCTGTTCCATTGATCTATATTTCTGTTTCTGTGCCAGTACCATACTATCTTGATTACTGTAGCTTTGTAGTATAGTCTAAAGTCAGGGAGCCTGATTCCTCCAGCTCCATTTTGCTTTCTCAAGATTGCTTTGGCTATTCGGGGTCTTTTGTGTTTCCATACAAATTCTGAAATTTTTTGTTCTAGTTCTGTGAAAAATGCCAGTGGTAGTTTGATAGGGATTGCATTAAATCTGTAGATTGCTTTGGATAGTAGAGTCATTTTCACAATGTGCATTCTTCCAATCCAAGACCATGGCATATCTCTCCATCTATTTGTATCATCTTTAATTTCTTTCATCAGTGTCTTATAATTTTCTGCATAGAGGTCTTTTATCTCCTTAGGCAGGTTTATTCCTAGATATTTTATTCTTTTTGTTGCAATGGTAAATGGGAGGGTTTTCTTAATTTCACTTTCAGATTTTTCATCATTAGTGTATAGGAATGCAAGAGATTTATGTGCATTAATTTTGTATCCTGCTACTTTACCAAATTTATTGATTAACTCTAGTAGTTTTCTGGTAGCATCTTCAGGATTCTCGATGTATAGTATCATGTCATCTGCAAACAGTGACAGCTTTACTTCTTCTTTTCCATTTTGGATTCCTTTTATTTCTTTTTCTTCTCTGATTGCTGTGGCTAAAACTTCCAAAACTATGTTGAAAAAGAGTGGTGAGAGTGGGCAACCTTGTCTTGTTCCTGATCTTACTGGAAATGGTTTCAGTTTTTCACCATTGAGGATGATGTGGGCTGTGGGTTTGTCATGTATGGCCTTTATTATGTTGAGGAAAGTTCCCTCTATGCCTACTTTCTGCAGGGTTTTTATCATACATGGGTGTTGAATTTTGACAACAGGTTTCTCTGCGTCGATTGAGATGATCATATGGTTTTTCTCCTTCAATTTGTTAGTATGGTGTATCACATTGATTGATTTGCATATATTGAAGAATCCTTGCATTCCTGGAATAAACCCCACTTGATCATGGTGTATGATCCTTTTAATGTGCTGTTGGATTCTGTTTGCTAGTATTTTGTTGAGGATTTTTGCATCTATGTTCATCAGTGATATTGACCTGTAGTTTTCTTTCTTTGTGACATCCTTGTCTGGTTTTGGTATCAGAGTGTTGGTGGCCTTGTAAAATGAGTTTGGGAGTGTTCCTTCCTCTGCTATATTTTGGAAGAGTTTGAGAAGGATAGGTGTTAGCTCTTCTCTAAATGTTTGATAGAATTCACCTGTGAAGGCATCTGGTCCTGGGCTTTTGTTTATTGGAAGAATTTTAATCACAGTTTCAATTTCAGTGCTTGTGATTGGTCTATTCATATTTTCTATTTCTTCCTGGTTCAGTCTCAGCAGGTTGTGCATTTCTAAAAATTTGTCCATTTCTTCCAGGTTGTCCATTTTATTGGCATAGAGTTGCTTGTAGTAATCTCTCATGATCTTTTGTATTTCTGCCGTGTCAGTTGTTACTTCTCCTTTTTCATTTCTAATTCTATTGATTTCAGTCTTCTCCTTTTTTTTCCTGATGAGACTGGCTAATGGTTTATCAAGTTTGTTTATCTTCTCAAAGAACCAGCTTCTAGTTTTATTGATCTTTGCTATCGTTTCCTTCATTTCTTTTTCATTTATTTCTGATCTGATCTTTATGATTTCTTTCCTTCTGCTAACTTTGGGGTTTTTTTGTTCTTCTTTCTCTAATTGCTTTAGGTGCAAGGTTAGGTTGTTTATTTGTGATGTGTCCTGTTTTTTAAGGTAGGATTGTTCTGCTATAAACTTCCCTCTTAGAACTGCTTTTGCTGTATCCCATAGGTTTTGGGTCGTCGTGTCTCCGTTGTCATTTGTTTCTAGGTATTTTCTGATTTCCTCTTTGATTTCTTCAGTGATCACTGGTTATTAAGTAGTGTATTGTTTAGCCTCCATGTGTTTGTATTTTATACAGATCTTTTCCTGTAATTGATATCTAGTCTCATAGCATTGTGGTCAGAAAATATACTTGATACAATTTCAGTTTTCTTAAATTTATCAAGGCTTGATTTGTGACCCAAGATATGATCTATCCTGGAGAATGTTCCATGAGCATTTGAGAAGAAAGTGTATTCTGTTGTGTTTGGATGGAATGTCCTATAAATATCAATTAAATTCATCTTGTTTAATGTATCATTTAAAGTTTGTGTTTCCTTATTTATTTTCATTTTGGATGATCTGTCCATTGGTGAAAGTGGGGTGTTAAAGTCCCCTACTATGAATGTGTTACTGTCGATTTCCCCTTTTATGGCTGTTAGTATTTGCCTTATGTGTTGAGGTGCTCCTATGTTAGCTGCATAAATATTTACAATTGTTGTATCTTCTTCTTGGATCGATCCCTTGATCATTATGTAGTGTCCTTCTTTGTCTCTTGTAATAGTCTTTATTTTAAAGTCTATTTTGTCTGATACAAGAATTGTTACTCCAGCTTTCTTTTGATTTTCATTTGCATGGAATAGTTTTTTCCATCCCCTCACTTTCAGTCTGTATGTGTCCCTAGGTCTGAAGTGGGTCTCTTGTAGACAGCATATATAAGGGTCTTGTTTTTTGTATCCATTCAGCCAGTGTGTGTCTTTTGGTGGGAGCATTTAATCCATTTACATTTAAGGTAATTATCGATATGTATGTTCCTATTCCCATTTTCTTAATTGTTTTGGGTTTGTTATTGTAGGTCTTTTCCTTCTCTTGTGTTTCTTGCCTCGAGAAGATCCTTTAGCATTTGTTGTAAAGCTGGTTTGGTGGTGCTGAACTCTCTCAGCTTTTGCTTGCCTGTAAAGGTTTTGATTTCTCCGTCAAAACTGAATGAGACCCTTGCTGGGTAGACTTATCTTGGTTGTAGGTTCTTCTCCTTCATCACTTTAAATATGTCCTGCTGCTCCCTTCTGGCTTGCAGCGTTTCTGCTGAAAGATCAGCTATTAACCTTATGGGGATTCCCTTGTGTGTCATTTGTTGTTTTTCCCTTGCTGCTTTTAATATGTTTTCTTTGTATTTAATCTTTGACAGTTTGATTAATATGTGTCTTGGCGTGTTTCTCCTTGTATTTATCCTGTATAGGACTCTCTGTGCTTCCTGGACTTGATTTACTATTTCCTTTCCCATATTAGGGAAGTTTTCAACTATAATCTCTTCAAATATTTTCTCAGTCCCTTTCTTTTTCTCTTCTTCTTCTGGGACCCCTATAATTCGAATGTTGGTGCATTTAATGTTGTCCCAGAGGTCTCTGAGACTGTCCTCAGTTCTTTCCATTCTTTTTTCTTTATTCTGCTCTGCAGTAGTTATTTCCACTCTTTTATCTTCCAGGTCACTTATCCGTTCTTCTGCCTCAGTTATTCTGCTATTGATCATCACTGTTTGTTTGCTCTTTAGTTCTTCTAGGTCCTTGTTAAATGTTTCTTGCATTTTGTCTATTCTATTTCCAAGATTTTGGATCATCTTTACTATCATTATTCTGAATTCTTTTTCAGGTAGACTGCCTATTTCCTCTTCATTTATTAGGTCTGGTTGTTTTTTACATTGCTCCTTCATCTGTGTGTTTTCTGTCTCTCATTTTTCTTAACTTACTGTGTTTTGGGTCTCCTTTTCACAGGCTGCAGGTTCACAGTTCCCATTGTTTTTCGTGTCTGTCCCCAGTTGGTTCAGTGGGTTGTGTAGGCTTCCTCGTGGAGAGGACTAGTGCCTGTGCTCTGGTGGATGAGGCTGGATCTTGTCTTTCTGGTGGGCAGGTCCACATCTGGTGGTGTGTTTGGGGGTGTCTGTGGCCTTATTATGATTTTAGGCAGCCTCTCTGTTAATGGATGGGGCTGTGTTCCTGTCTTGCTAGTTGTTTGGCATAGGGTGTCCAGCACTGTAGCTTGCTGGTCATTGAGTGAAGCTGGGTACATCAAGTTGATTGTGGAGATTTAATCCACTGCTCCTGAGGCTGCTGGGAGGGATTTTCCTCTCTTCTTTGCTCACACAGCTCCCGGGATTCAGCTTTGGATTTGGACCTGCCTCTGCAGGTAGGTCGCCTGAGGGCGTCTGTTCTTCCCTCAGACAGGATGGGGTTAAAGGAGCAGCTGATCTGGGGACTCTGGCTCACTCAGGCTGGGGGGAGGAAGGGGTCCGGAGTGGGGGGCAAGCCCGTGGCGGCAGAGGCCGGTGTGACGTTACACCAGCCTGAGGCACGCGGTGCATTCTCCCAGGGAAGTTGTCCCTGGATCCCGGAACCCTGGCAGTGGCGGGCTGCACAGGCTCCCGGGAGGGGAGGTGTGGAGAGTGACCTGTGCTTGCACACAGGCTTCTTGGTGGCTGCAGCAGCAACAGCCTTAGCGTCTCATGCCCGTCTCTGGGGACCGCGCTGATAGCCGCGGCTTGCGCGCGTCTCTGGAGCTCTTACTTTAAGCAGCGCTCTTAATCCCCTCTCCTCGCACACCAGGAAACAAAGAGGGAAGAAAAAGTCTCTTGCCTCTTCGCCAGGTCCAGACCTTTCCCCGGACCCCCTCTCCGCTAGCCGTGGCTCACTAACCCCTTCAGGCTGTGTTCATGCCACCTACCCCAGTCCTCTCCCTGGTATCTAAGCTCCGAAGCCCGAGCCTCAGCTCCCAGCCCCACCCACCCTGGCGGGTGAGCAGACAAGCCTCTCGAGCTGGTGAGTGCGGCTCAGCACCCATCCTCTGTGCGGGAATCTCTCCACTCTGCCCTCCACAACCCTGTTGCTGCGCTCTCCTCCGTGGCCCCGAAGCTTCCCCCTCCGCCACCCGCAGTCACCACCCACGAAGGGGCTTCCTAGCGTGTGGAAACCTTTCCTCCTTCACAGCTCCCTCTCACTGTTGCAGGTCCCGTCCTTATTCTTTTGTCTCTGTTTTTTTCTTTTTTCTTTTACCCTACCCAGGTATGTGGGGAGTTTCTTACCTTTGGGAAGGTCTGAGGTCTTCTGCCAGAGTTCAGTAGGTGTTCTATAGGAATTGTTCCACGTGTAGATGTATTTCTGAGGTATCTGTGGGGAGGAAGGTGATCTCTGCGTCTTACCCTTCCGCCATCTTGAAGCTCCCTCTCAGTGCTTTCTTTGTTGTTAGTACTCCCACTGTGAAAGGAGGAATTCCAAGAAAGAATTCCAAGAATTCTTGATATTTTGTAAACATTTTTGTTATATGAGGTTGTATATGGCATCTGGACTTCCAAACCATTTTTAGGGCATTTCAGAACCTTTAATATACTGTATTTCACTCTGTTTCCAAACTATACATCACTGCCCTCACAAAGGCCATGACCTCATCAAAGGAAACAAGAATATCGTATTCATTTCTGTAGCCTATGTTCACAGCACAGCATCTAACTATAATTGGCACTCAGTAAGTATTTATGGAATAAATCATTGACTGCTCTTGATGCAACTAGAATAAAGTTTCAGTGTTGAAATATGTCTTAATACCCCATTCTTCCTTCTATATTTGGAAGGGTTGGTAGGAATGGTTCCATTTTACAGATTAGTGACATAAGGAGTGTGTTAGTTATCTGCTGCTGCATAACAAATTACCCCCAAAATAAGTGGCTTAAAACAATCTGCTTTTATTATTTATTATTATCTCTACTATTTTCCTTTTTCTGTGAATCGGAAATCTGGGCATATCTTCTGCTTCAGAATCTCTCACCAGCTATAGTCCAGGTGTCAGCTAGAGCCACAGTCAACTCAAGGTTCAGAGCAGGCAAGATCTGGCTCCAAGCTCACACAGCAGTTGTCGACATGATTAGGTTCTTTGAGGGCCACTGGAGTGAGGGTCTGTCTCAGTTTCCCACTGGCTGTTAACCAGAGGTTACCCTCAGGTCGTTGCCATGTGGGTCTCTCCACCATGACACCTTGCTTCATCATAACCAGCAAGCCGAGAAGGCAAGAGAGAGAGGGCCAGCAAGATGAAAGTCAGTCTGCTATAACTTAATCTCACACGTGGCCTCCCACCACTTTCACAATGTTCTGTTTGTTAGAAGCAATTCACTAAGTCCAGCCCACACCAAAGGCGTGAACTCCACCAGGCAGAGGTCACTGAGACCCATTTAGAAGCAGGTGACCACACAGGGCACTGAAGGTACCTCAGTCCTTCAAGATCATGAAGTGGATTGGAGGTCAGGGTTGATGATTAGAGCTTGGAGCTCTCCAGTCTCCTCCTGCCCATCCCGAATGGTGCTATGTGGCAGGCCTGTGGGAGTGGGGCAAGTGGATGGGGAGGGACAGGAGCGGAAGAGTGAGGAAAGGGGAGCACCAATCCACTTGCTTAAATTTACACTGGAGCAGAATTTACATTTTTTCTTTTTTTTTTTTTTTTTTTTTTTGCTGTATGCGGGCCTCTCACCGCTGTGGCCCCTCCCGTTGCGGAGCACAGGCTCAGCGGCCATGGCTCACGGGCCCAGCCACTCCGCGGCATGTGGGATCTTCCCAGAACCGGGGCATGAGCCCACGTCCCCGGCATGGGCAGGCGGACTCCCAACCACTGCGCCACCAGGGAAGCCCAGAATTTACATTTTTCACGTTATCAGCGAGTGAGGCAGAAATGAAAGGTGACTGCAGGTATGGATTTATTACCACTAATTCAAAAGCTGTTCCTAATAATATTTTAAAGCATTTCCATAGAATACATCTGTTCAGTTCAAAGTTATAATTGGGGTCTGAAAAAAAGGACAGTGGTGATCAGGGAGTGCCAAAGAGCTGAGCTTTCCCGGCTTTTTGTGTGCAGGTTTTTCTGGTACAGAAGGGAGTTGTTTGGGCTGCTTTTGGTCCAGAAATCATCTCTGGTGAATTTAGCCGTTGAAAAGTCCCCCACTCCACCCCTCACTCTGTGATGCTGCTCAGCTGTCACCATCCCCTATGGAAGAAAAGAAAGAGCTTGGGAAACAGTGCTGGGTGGGGGAATGGGTTCTCAAATCTGAAAGCTGTGTGAGTGATTAATTTATATGATTCTGCACCCAAAGACCTTCCCCTCCTCCATCCATAACTCCATTGCCTAAGCCTCCCCCACTGTGTCCTCAGGTTTTTCCTCTTGTGGGCTTAGCTCCTCTCCATTCGCAAAGCAGGTGTGTGTGTGTGTCTGTGTGTGTGTGTGTGTGTGTGTGTGTGTGTGTGTGTGTGAGAGAGAGAGAGAGAGAGAGAGAGGGGGAGGGAGATGGAGGTGGGGGAGCTGAAAATAGCAACATGTTTTTTCTGGGCTTTTTAGAAATAAATGAAGCATGATGAGAACAAAGAGAGGTTAAGTGTGGATAACTGAGTTTGAAAGGTGGGGAGAGGCAAGTGGTGAAAGGAAGGGGGAGAGAATTCCACGTCTGGTACTTTTTTTCCTCACACTTCAAATTAGGTCTTCCCATGTGAGGAACAAGAAAACTGAGGCCAAAGAGGTAAAGTAGCTTGTGCAAGGTGACATAGTGGTGGATCAAAAACAGTGTCCCAGAGATGCCTGATGTGCCTTGGATGTAACAGCAGCCTGACCATGTCTGGGGGAGCAGCTGGCCTTCCGCCGATAGGGGGTTGCCAGAATGATCCTTCTCCCTCTATCTTAGAAATTATGTATATATATATATATATATATATATATATATATATATATATATATATATATCTTGTTTCTGATTGTTCAGACCATTTTAGATGACAAGCGAGCATTCTAGGAGACCATTTCCAGGAGCAGAACACTGGAGCACATCATCACAAAGTCCCCGCGAGTGAGTGGAGCTGACAGCAGGACCCTTTGTGATGCTCCAGGCACACCAGCCCCTCAGCCACACTGTGCTGTGAACAGAGGCTCCTCAGACCAGAAGGGTGAGTTGAGAGTGAGGCCTAATAGGGACAGAGGGTCTTTGAAGCCCCAGAAGAGGCTTCTGGTTGCTGAGTGATGGAGTTTCCTAGAAAGCTGGCACCTGCCTGCCAATGGGGCCTCCCGAGAAGTTTAGGCAAGTCTGTCCAACTAGGGACCCCAGGAGATGAGGCTAGCCTTACCTGAAAGTGGAAGCAGTCTTTACGGCTGATCTTCAATATCTCAAGAAAGGAAGACTTTCAAGGAGAAGTCAATTGTGGACTGTTATGACAGATGAAATAATGCCAACCCCCTCCAAAGCATGTCCTAATATGTCCCCTTACATGGTAAGGGGGGGGATTAAGTCATTGCTGATGAAATAAGCCTGCTAATCAGCTGACTTTATATAGGGAGATGAGCCTGGATTATTCAGGTGGGAACAATGTCATCACAAGGGTCCTTAAAAGAAGGAAGAGGGAGACAGAGTGTCAGCATCGGAGTGACAGGTTGTGGGGACTCAGCTGGCCATTGTTGGCTTTGAAGATGAAAGGGGGCCGTGAGCCAAGGAATGTGGGTGGCCTCTGGAAGCTGGAAAAGGCAAAAAAGAATGATTCACCTCAAGACACTCCAGAAGGAATGCAGCCCTCCCAACACCCTGATTTCAGCCCCAGTGAGACTTGTGTCAGATTTCTGACTTCCAGAATTGTAAAACAATGCATTTGTGTTTTAAGCCACTAAGTTTGTGGTTACTTGTGGCAGAAGCCATAGGAAGCTGGTAGGAGACAGTGTAAGGTTGTCTAAGTCCAGAGAGAAACTCTGTGGGGTCCAGAGAAGCCAAGGAATTCCTCCCCTGATGTGGGACTGGGAGGAGTGGGGCAGCACCCAGCCCCGGCAGGGTGCCGCCGGTAGAGTTAGAGGGGAGTCTGAGCAGGCTGGTCTCACTCCTAAGCCATCAAGGGCTGTCGGTGAGACCCCAGGCACAGCTCGAGAGGCTCTAAGCCTTCTCCCTGGGAAGCTTTGGAGTCATCGTTTAAAAGAATTCAGGAACCACTAGCCAGTAACAGCCACCAAGGGGACCCGGCATCTCTGACGTCTTCACCACCTCTCCTGTTTTGTTTATTTTCCCTGTAGTGATTGACAGTTGAACACTTTAAGGAAAGGGCTCTGTGATTTACTTCATGCCAGACGATGCTAAAGAACAAAACAAAACAGCTTCAATTCCCCAGTCAACCAGCAGTGTTGCCAGAAACCTGGGGTAGAGAAACAAGTGTTGGCAACAAGGGAGAAGCAGAATCCTGGTGGAGCCTGAGACAGGGAGAAAGAAAGGGCTTTCAGAGGCTGTGAGAAGGTTGTCCACACAGGCACGGAGCCAGGACCACAGGAAACGTGTGGCTATGCCCCCAGGAGGGACCACGCTGTGCTCAACTCAGGCCTGGCATGAAGTTGGCACCCAGCAAACGTGAGCTGCTCTTATTATTCTCATTAGTACTAATAAGAAGGAATGTCCTTTAGAGGATGATTATCAGATTACCCTCACATTTTTTAAAAAGGCTTGACATTCTGTCATAAGATTCTTTTATCTGATTCTTCCATAACCACGTTGACATGTTAGGACAGGTGGCATTTTCCCCTCCGTTTTATAAATTTTTAAATGTCAAAGTGAAACACGTACTTGTTTTGCATGGACTTCAGGTGTAAGGACCTCGATGGGCATCATTGCCAAGAGGCTGCAGGGCAGAGAAGGAGAGCCAGCAGGGGCATGAAGGCCCTGGTCTCAGAGCACCTGGGAGACACCCTGTGTGACCTCCAGGACTAGCTGAGGAGACAGAGAGCCCAGAAGCTTGGACCCACTGTCTGCAGACCTCACAGCTGGCCACTGATTGGACCCAGGCTCCCAGCTCTCCACTCAGGCCCCGCACCACCCTGCTCTGAACTTCCAGCCTGCCCTGTCTGAAGCTGGTTAGGAATGGGGCCATACATAGAGGAATACCACCCACCTGGCAGGGCTCCCACCCTTCCGAGGCTCAGAGCCACACCCTGGCAAGGCTTCCAGCCATTTCTACCTTCTTCTAGTTACCAAAGGAAAAAATACTGATTGTAAACATCACTTTAAAAGCATGCCATCCGACAGCCGGCTCAGCTGCAGTACATAAGCCTGAATTGTACTCATTTATGGTGAAGCATTTTATATTAATGTTTTCATTGCTTATCACAGACACTGGCTTTAAAGTGCTTAAGCCAGCTGTACTGAGTTATTTATTAGGCTTTTATTTCCAAGTTGCCTTTTCCTTAAATAAAGTGTTTGTTTTACTTTCATACATTTAAGAATCCCTCTTGTCTCCTGTCAATCACTTCTGATGGCTGATGTGAATGCGTCCCCTACTTCCCCAGGATATCGGATCCTCTGGAAAGAACGTGAACTGGAGCCAGAAATGCTGATGGAAGGACAAGTTTCCAGTGAGATGGAGAGTTTAGTCTCTACAGGGCCATTTAGTTTTCCTTCCTCCATTTCCTTCTTTATTCCCACAAGCTGGATTCTACCTCCACTGTAACACTGAAGATCTTCAATTGTTGCCTAAAGAAAACTGATTGGACATCTGGACTGTTGATAATCTCCCTCTCCTTGGTTCTCTTCCTGACATTCTGACAACTCCTCTATTCCCTTCATTAACTTCGCCCTATTCCTCTTCCCTAAATGCAGGTGGTCCAAGGGTCAGACCTCAGGCCTGCCTCCTTCAGAACTAGCAGCCACATAAAGTCAAGTCTAAAGGCACAATGATGAGATACCCCACTTTCTTCACCTTCTGGGGTCTCAGAAGACTGACAATAAGACAGAAAGCTAGATGGTTTGTTGCTAGAGGGTCTGCATTTGTGAATTGACTAACAAAATTTCCAGGACCAAATCACTCCACACTGAAGTCCATCAGTCAACAAGGCCTACCCATAACCACAGAATTCCAGTCAGCAACATGGTTCCTCACTCTGAAATATGAAGAGATAGCCAAGGATCAGCTGACATTTAAGAAGAACTCCAAAAAAAACCAAAGCAAAACAAAAATTGGAAATCAGGGACTCAGGAAACAAAGGTGAAGAAGGAAGCAAAAGAATTCCTTTAAAAAAAAAAAACTATAGTTAATATCTTCAGAAAAAATAAGTAGCCACGCAACAAGAACAGAAAGCTACTGTAAAAGGGCAGTCAGAAAATAAAAGTGTATGGATTTTAAATATGGAATAACTATAATGGAAAATTAAATAGACTTCTAAAAGATAAATCTAAGAACTCTCTTAAGAAGCAGACAAAGAACAATGAGATGGAGTGAAGAGAAGAAATAATAAGAAAGTTAAAGGAGATCCAATAGTCATTAATAAACATTTCAATAAGACAGCCCAGAGGGAACAAGAAAGGTGATTACAAAAAAATAAATCACAAGAAGATTTCCAGAACTAAAGGGTATGAAATTTCAGATATAAAGCTTCCATCAAAAGGTCAAAAACATATGAATGAATAAAAATGCACACCTACATATCTCATTGTGAAATTTCAAAACGTCCGGGACAAAGAGTAGAAATAAAAACTTTCACAGAAGGACAAAAAAGAGATCTCACACACATGGCTAGAAATCAGGAAAACATCAGACTCCTCAAAAGCAACACTAGAACCTAAAATACAGCAGAACAATGTATTTCCATCCTAGAATTCTATATCCAGCCAACTGGTACGTCAAATGTGAAGAGATAATAAAGACATGTTGAGATAAGCAAGAGCTCTAAAATTTTACCCCTTGCGTGTTTTCACAAAAACTTCTGGAAGAGGATCTTCACCAAATCAAGGACTGAAACAAAGAGAACACAAGATCCAGGAAAGAGGAGGTCATTAGAAGAGACAGTGCAGGAGAAACTGGGGCATGAGGGGTGCAGCAGGCCTAGAAGGGGACAGTCCAAATCGAATAGAGCGAGGGGCTGGGGACCCCAGAGGGATGGTCTCAAGAAGAAAAACAACACCATTCAGTCACCCAATGGGTTTGACAGTGTCTAAGGGATTTTGGTAGCTCTAGCAGGAAGTCTGGGAGAGAATCAACGGTAAGTACGTAGAAAACTAGACCAATTATTAAATCTGACCATTTTTAGCTCTTAGAAAAACAAAAAAGTTGTTTAAAAAAGGAAGTAATCATACTTGTATTCTTTTGTGAATATCTTCATAAATATACATATGAAAATACTAAAAATTCACTTAGAAAATTGCAATATAACTAGGCTGGGAGGATGGAAAAAAGAGAAGGGGTGGTCTGTAGGCTGAAAGAGAGAAAGCCTGAACTTCTGTAGATGGAAGTTTAAAAACTCATGTCCTGAAGATATAGCAATATAATAACATCATTTAGAAATATGAAGGTAAATAGCAGCACTAAGAGCTCCGAAAGTTGAAAATGGTGTTTCTCGGAGGTATGACTCAGGAGTAAGGAATAGGAGGCAAAGGAACAGCTAGGGTTTTTTTGTAAGCTTTGTCATAAATTTGAATTTTGTAATCATGTACATGTATTAGTTTGCTAGAAAGTAAAAAATGAATTCGTGTGTATAAACTTAACGATACATGCAAAGCTGCGTATTCTAGAAAAGGCAAGCGTCCACTATGAGCAGACGTACAATGGGGAGCAAAAGCAGACGCAGACCCTGCCCTCTTGGAGCCTCTTTTTAAATGACATGCTGCCTCTTACCTCTGGACCCTGCACAGAGTGCTCCCCGTCCACTTGTCTGTCTGGAAAATGCTGACTGGATTATCGAGGCTCCTTTCACACCTTCCCTGACTCCCCAAAGCAGCCAGTCCTGGCTCCTACTGCCCTTTGTGCAAACCTCCATTGCAGCCACTGTCTCATTGTACCGAGCGTGTGTGTTTGTAGGCCTATCTCTCAACTAGTCATGCAAGGACCCCATTTTACTCTGAGTGTGTCCCTAGTGCCTAACAGTGTCTGACTCTATATCAAAGTCCTGTAAGTGCATGTCAAAGAAAGGCATGCATGGATGGATGAGTGGATGGATGGATGCATGCATGCATGGACGCATGGATGCATGCATAGAGAACCAGGCTGTGTTTCCTAGCTGTCATCTAAAAGAAGGAGCAATACTGGCTGTTTAAATAAACAAGGAAGACGGGGAGAACAAGACATACGTAGGATACTGACCGTGCCACCCTACCCGGGCTAGGCATATGGGCTGCACAGAGTAAGCCACCAGAACCTCAGTAATAGCTAAAGAACTATATTTTTGCTTCTGCAATACTTGGGACCCAATGTGCACACAGAAGAGGGTAGAAGAAGGGAAGTGATACAGAAAGGGGAAGCAGAGACCCTAAACACTTTCCGGCAGTGGCACCTGTTCCCGGCTTATGTCTTTGAGCAGGAAGCTCATATACCTCTCGGTGCTACTGAATGCTGCTCTCAGCTCACAGTGATCATGAAGGCAGAGGCCAGGGCTCCTCCAACAATGACCCTCCATGGCCAGTACCAGGAGCTTGATGAAGGGGTAGAGTTCCTCTCAGGCCCAGCCTGCGGGTGCCGTCAGCACTGCTTACGCACATTCTTTCCACAAAGATCCCCAAGCAAGTGGACCAAATGCAGGGATCATGTGCAAGCCCCCTCATGCTCCTGCCCCATCCAGCAGAACCGTTTCCTAAATTGGGAACCTCAACTTCACAATCTGACTCTAAAGGGCAAGGGACATTTGTCCAAGACTCCAAGAAAACGTCTAAAGCCCTACTGATGCCACTATGTCCCCACCAAAGAATCTTTAGTAATTGAAAATTAAATGAATTTCTCATACATTCGTCCAACCCTGGATGGTAGCTGGTCAACTTTGCGGTATGAATTAAGGGTTCTGAGAAGGCCACACTGCCCCAAAATATCTCCCCACTGGCCTGAAATTCTTCATTGCACTTTATAACCATGCCTGAAATTCCACCAATTAGAAACTCATTTACAAGCCCCTCTTGTAAAATGTGCGAGAGTGATTAGCTTTATTTGATGTCACTCCAGAATCTAAAATTAGGACCAATCGTTGGGCCTAATAAAGAAAAATTGATGGGCTTTAGTTTGACTGAAAAAGGCTTTTCTGTCAGTTCTTGCTCTTCAGAATGGGACTGGCAACTCCCCTGAATGACAGACAGATAAGCCATCACTTAGGACAAAATCTCCTTCTGGACAGCTCTAAAGGGGCAGAAAGTTCTTCCTCCCAGTGGATTAAAATTTGCTTCCGGACACTCTCAGCACTTTGCCCTAGGTCTGCTCTCAACAACACAAAGGGAGTCTAATTAGCATCTCCTTGTCAGATATTCTAAGCCAGGCCCCCTCACCCTACCAGCTCCCCGCGGTCCTTCCTCCATGTCTAATAGCTGGGCAATCTGTTTTTATTGATTTGGCTAAATAAGGCATGACTCCAGGATTCCTTGCCTGCCCACCAGAGACTGGCCTCTAGTTGGGTAGAAGTTGTAGTGTCTGTGCCATGCACTAAGTCTTCTATTCTCTGCTTCCCACTGACAACCTGCTCTGGCAGTGTGGGGCTGGAAGCATCACATGGATGTTACGGTCAGACAAGGCCATGTGCAGGGAAGTCAAATCAAAGAGGAGGGCTCAAGAATGTACTGACACCTGGGCTGACTGGGTTTGGCAAGACATGTACAGGGTGCAGGAGACCCTGAGGATGTGGTCTGATGTCAAGCCAGAGGTTGTTTGCTCTGTATTTCTCCATGAAAGATCTACTCTTGAAGGCTCAAAGCCTGGCCTTCTAAGCCCTCACTAATTGGAGGCTTCGAACAAGTTTCTTAGGCCCTCTGAGCCTCTATTTCTTCATCTATTCAATGAGGACTTTTCTATCTAGCTTCTGCATAGAATCCCATGAGAATCCCATGAGATGAAGGACTTGAGGATACTTTGAAGGCTGTAGAGCAAAGTGCTATACAATGGCCCAGGGTGGAGATCACGGTTGACTTCTGTCCGACTGGGGACAGCCCAGGTCCTCAGCTGGGAATTAAGGCCAGAAGGAGAGCCAACACTCTGCTGTGAAGCGTGTTTCTAATTCAGGTAGGAACTGAGTGTTCTAGAAGCCTAATGATAGATTCATGGCCTCTTGTACCTTTTTCCAAAGAAAAACAATACCTGATGAAACTGTGTGGTTGCATCTTCTGACATGTTGCATGCAGTTTGGAGGCTGGGGTTCATCCCTCGGCATTGTCCGTTGCATGGAGGTACCTCACTGGCCACAAGGGTCTACGGGCCACACGGCCAGGCGTGAGTGCAGACATCTGTCTGGGTTCTTCACCAGGCAGTCCTAGAGTAGATCTTTGCTTTTCCAGATATAGAGGATATGAAAGCCAGGGGTGGAGGAAATGTGGAGTTCCTCCTAAGGGAGGGTAGAATCAGAGACTGAAAAGGAAACATGACTGAGTCTGTGATGGACTTTCCAAGGCAGCCCTAACTGAAATGTTTTTCTTAACCTAATTCTGGGCACAAATCATGACAGACTAGCCAGGAAGACTGGGGCCCTGCTCTTCCCCTAAATGTGGGTGCAACTGGGAGTATCCAGGCCTCACTGTTCTCTCTTGTAACTAAGGGAGCAAGACTGGGTGATCCTTTTTTATAACTTCATCTTGATCCTTACATTCTACTCCCCTCCCACCCCCAAACACAGCTATTCTTGACATCCTTCAAGACTCAGCCTTAACTTTGCTTTCTCAAGGAGCCCTTTCTACTTCCCTTAGGCCAGGCTAAAGCTCTCCAGACACTAGCAAAGCACTTCTAGCCCTCCTTCCCTCTTATCTCCAAGAGCTCTGTGACCACCTGATCTTTCTATAGCCAATGTGCCTGGCACAGTGGGTATGTAATTAATTAAAATTAAAGGAGAGAGAGAGAGAGAGTCCTCTTAGTAAAGGTGGAATCACCAACTCTCTTAGAATGCAAATGGAGACTAAGAAAGAGCCCACTGCCCTGAGCAAAGGGTTTACTATTGTGATTAACTACAAATAACCTCAAACTCTTAGCAGCCAAGCATCTTCCATCAGGAGTTGGATGTGACCAAGAGAATGTGTGATTCCCCAGCCTAGGCTTCGAAAGGTCTTGTAAGCTTCTTATCTTGCCACCTTTTGAACTCTGAGACAGCCCTGTGAAGAAGCCCCAGCTAGCCTGCTGGAAGTTGAAAGCCCCCAAGGAGAAGAGACAAGGCACCCAGCCAAGGCACCCAGGCAGCTAATTCCTAGCCAATAGCCTGCCAACTTCCAGACGTGAGTGAGAGCATCCCAGCTCATCAAGCCACCAGCCAACCCACCAGATGACCAGAGACACCTGAGAAAATCCAGCAGAGATGAGCTGAACCAACCCAGAACAGACAAACATTGAACTAAATAAGAAGTTGTCATTTTAAACCCCTGCATTTCTGTAATGATTTCTTACAGAGCAAAAATTAACTGATACAACTTTTCCTCTGCCCCTTTTTGTTCAACTTAGCAGATCTAACTCTTGGCTAGTGTCATGGAGGCAAAGGGCATGGACTAAGTTGTATTAGTTGTGTCAGGAGTCCAGAAGCCTTTTGAGGCAGACACAGCCCACATCCTAATCCCTGCAGCACAGCTTTAGATTAGGGAAACCTGGATATGTGGATCTCTGTGACCATGATCAGTCATAATAGATAAAAGCTAACAACACATCTACAGTTCTTACTTCATGCCAGACACTTGTAAGGGTTTTACATCTATTATCTCATTTAATTTTCAAAACAACCCTATGAGATGGTACCATTTTATTTCTGCTTTACAGATGATAGCACTGAGGTTCAGAGATCCTAAGTAATTCTCCCAAAATCCCACTCTAGGAAATGGTGAGGCTGGAGTTTGGTCTGATGTAGGCTGATCTCCAGAGTCCTTGCTCTTACTCAGGGTGCTAACCTCTGGTAAGAAATAATGGCTGGGACCGAAAAGGGCATCTCCCAACAGGGAAGGGAGATGCAAACTGGTGACCCAGGATCAGTCCTAGAGCTTTTGGGGTTTCGTGG
Organism: Phocoena phocoena; assembly: GCF_963924675.1. Classification (NCBI taxonomy): domain Eukaryota; kingdom Metazoa; phylum Chordata; class Mammalia; order Artiodactyla; family Phocoenidae; genus Phocoena; species Phocoena phocoena. The sequence goes on from NC_089231.1 coordinate 38,365,664, forward strand.
GGACAAGGTGATGTTGGCACAGAACGTGTGGAAACGGGAAATGCCTCAGGACCCAGTCCCTCTGGAGAAGCAATTTGGGGAAACAGTGGCTCAGCATGTGAGAGTGAGGATCCAAGTATAGGAAACCCCAGAAATGGCTGCGGGTACAGGGATCTGGACCCGCAAGGGCATCAGGAGGGTACCAGGGAAGGGCCCACAGACAACACAGGCCCTGTAGACCAGAAGGCAGCAAAGATACCACCCCCCAAGTAGGTGTGTCATGGTCAGACGGAGCTTTCAATTTTTTCTCTCCCAGCTTTTGGGAGAATGTGCATTGTCAGGGATAAGAAATAAGGAACTGGGCTTCCTGATGATAAGAGAAGTTGAGGTCTTACATGATTGATCGGAAAATAAAAACAGAAGTGACTGTATTTGCATCCAAAGTAAGTGAAGTGGTCTCAGTGTTTTCATAAGTATTTCTTGCATAGAACTGCACGGTTTGGAAAGTACCTTCAAATATTTTATTTGCCTGTTTGCTTCTCATAACCCTGCAAGATGAGTAGGACTGGTGTCATTGTTTCTGCTTTTCAGATGATGCGGCTGTGGCTCAGGGGAAGTGCTTTGCCCAGGGTCACGGAACCCATGGGAGGCGGAAGAGGATGCCAACGCAGGACTTTGCCCTCCAGATCTAGAATTCCCTTCCAGTGGGCCATGGCACCGCTCCATAGTCATGAAAAGCGGGTAACAAATAAAGAGAAGACATAAATAAGGACAGGAATCCAAGGGAATGCACATGGGTGACTCATTATCAAAAGAGTGGCCCCAGACCCTAGAGGAGCCCAAAGAAGGTCACCGAATCCCCCACGGAATCAACAATGGCCTCAAGGAAGAGCTGGGGGCTTGAGCTTGATTGAATTCATTCAAGCAACTCTTTGTTTCACGAATGGTTATTTGGAAAGCTGCTGACAAATTCCATCCAGTTACTTTTTAGCAACAAGTTGCTTGGGGCTGATCTGCAAAATAGTCTGCTACTTGATGTAATCCATTTTTATCCAAACTGTTTTATGTGCTAAACAAATCAACGGCCATTTTTTTATGTTTACTTGTTTGTTAGCTGATAAACAGAGGCTGTTTTAGGGCAGCAGCCCCAGGTCACGTACCCTAACACCTGCCCACCTTGGGCCAAGTCCCAGCTGCGGTTATGGCTTTGATGGCGAACACAACTTTCCATGGCTCATTGTTGAACACCTGGAAAAAGACACAAGTGAGAGGACTGGCCCCCCAGCGTCAGAAGTCAGTGGCATCGAGAAATTGCTGAAATGAGAGGAATTATCATTTCTAGAGTTGTCTTTTGATAACAAATTGCTGAGGCCTAACTACCCACAGATTATTCTATCTGAGTTTATCTTGTTGCCACAGATCCGCATGCTGTAATCAATCACGCTGTGTATCCGTAAAATAGCTTGATAGTACACATGTATTCTCCTCAAAATAAAGTTGTAACATTTATACATAATAACTTATCACGCTGCAGGCTTTGCCTGACATAGGCTCAGTATCATCTGATGTTTTATTGGATCCCACAGAAACTTTTGCCTAATAGTCGTTCTACAGAGAAAAGTTCTACAGAGAAAAAGTCGTTCTACAGAGAAAAGTTAATTGAAGTCTTTTGTATCAAAGAAATTTAAAAAGAAAGAGAAGGAACTGAGGCAACTGCTCTGGGTCTGAAGAGAGGCCAAGGTGGGTAGAGGCTTGAAGGAGAAGGACAAGGTGGGGTTCAAAGCCCAAAGCCAAGCCCACCATCCCACTCACTGGCCGTGCGCTCTGCAGACCTCAGCTGCCTTATCTGTAAAATATTTAGCATCACCAAATGTTAAGATGTAAATTATATAGAGAAAGTCAGGGAGATGGAGGACGATGCAGAGTTGGGCAGCAATGAGGTTTAAGGGGCCAGTACATCATGGGATACAGGTGGCCGCACCCACCAACTCATATAGGATTGAATGGAGTCAAAACAGTGTGAAAAGTAGCTTGAGGCTTTCTTTGTTGACTGTCATTCTTACCAAAATCTGTATAAATGTTATTCATTTGTTGACTTATTCATTATCTCTATCTCCCCATGGCACCCCACCCCAACCATCAGTTCCATTAGGCAGAGAATTGCCATCTCACACACCGTGGTGTGAGCAGCACCTGGTGTGTATTAGGCACTCGGTAAACAACTGACGAATGAAGGAAACATAAATGAATGAATCAATTCCACTTGGGGTATACCGCCTCTGACACTTCTGAAGAACTGCCACAGGTGTCCTACTCTGGGCAGCCCCTCTGGCCAAAGCCCTGGGCTCGATCTCTCCTTCCACCTCCATCCAAACTCACCTGTGCTCTGCCCACGCTCTCAGCGGTATGACCAACCTAAGAAAGTAAGAGCAAATGGTTATGCTGCTCTTTGTGGACGATTTAAGTGTCCCTCTGCTCTCTACCCTGATCAGAGGGCACATGGGATGTGGAAACCACTTTGGGGACACACTTTAAGAAACCCCAGAAACTAGGAAGTGCCATATAAATAAGTAATGCTTTTTATGTTGTAGAAGTACTCCGTGAATTGGATGAAATGAACAGCTATGCTAGTTGTTTTCAGGGCATCAATATCATCCGTGAAGTTTTTGCAACTTACCCCTCAGGCTATACTTTTAGAAGGCCTGATGGAATAGGTTTGTAATGGAGCCTGGACAGTTATGGTTCCTAAAATTTCACAGATGATTTTGATACACTCTGAAAATTGAGAACAGCAGGGCCAGACAATGACTTATGGCCTTCCCCCCACTTCAATTCTAAGTGCAGTTTTTAAATGCCTTTTGGTGGGGGGTGGGGAGGTAGTGGGAAAGAATGAATGTAGTGTTCTAAGAATTCAGAAAGTCGTGAACAAAAGCAGTGACTCAAATAGTGCGAGTTTAACATCTGACCCCTCTAGTTTTCACCGTCCACTGAGCATGCCATCCTCACTCCCTGCCCCTGTCCTAGGTTTATGGAATTCTTCAACCACCTACACTGTCTCTTGCAGCTTCAATGCCCTCTCCAAATCACACCCATTTGTTTGAGGAAATGATGTATATGGTTAATCATGTGAAAATCAGTTGACCATTTGGGCAAAAAGCTATTTAAACACTGTCTTACTGAGACCTTTAAAATTTGCCTTGGGATGGTCCACTCATATTCACTAATTTATTCACTAAGTGAACAAACATATTTAACCCCATTCTATCAGGAACTGTGCTAGGTGCTGGGTATGGAGCAGTGAACAAGCAGATATGGGGACACAATCCTTGTTTCATGCTTAAGCTTCATAGCTTAAGAGCTATCTGCTACTTCCAGCTTAGCGCTTTGGGAAGTCAATGGTGTAGACAGCTCCCAAGAGTTTAAGGAGACAGAGATCTCATGAAGAATCACAGACATTATCCTGATGACTACCCATGCGATCGTCCAGGGTTCCATTCTCATACCCTAGTGGGATGTAAGAGGCTGAGATTTCACATGACTGTCTCTAGGTGGGGCTCCTTGGCCCCTGGGAAAATATAACAAAGGGCAAGTTGAGTTTAACCATAAACTCATGAATAATTGCCTGGGAAATGGGCCTGGTGCCTTGGCTCCTCTGTCCGGGCTGGCTGTACCTTGCTGAAGCAGAGATGTAAACCATGACAAGTGCCTGTGGTTGCCTGGTTACCATGGCTGTGAGGTGGGGAAGGAGGCACAGGAGAAGGCCGGGCACAGAATGAAGCAAATGAGCCTGGTATTAGGGTGTTAGGGGTCAGAGTTCTTCCCTCTTCCAGGCTAGTCTGTGTCCTTTGCACAAAGCAGCTGGACATGGCTTGTGGTGGCCTGGGCAAGCCATGAGGCAGGAATTAGGGACATTGCCCATGACATTCCACACTTATTCACAGCCACTGGGGCCATAGGTTTTGCTCTCACCCTTCTCAGCACAGGCCATTCTGTTTCTCTAGAATGATTTGAGCAGTGCCAGGATGGTCCTGGCCCTGGGAAATGGTCCAGGTGGGAGGGATTAATCACCACACAATGTTCAGACTTTTCATCTCCTAGTTCCTATTGCCAGCAAGTCCCCCCTTTCCTAGCCCAGACCTCTGCTACCCTTGGGGTACACAGGCCCTCCTACCTACCACACTGCACACACCCTTTCCCTTTAGTTAACCGGAAGCCAGCCTAGGACTTTCAAAAAGAGCTCTTATTAGGAAACCCTAGGAGCACAAAGAAGAGAAACAGATGACTGTAATAATGCTTCACGTTTGTATAGCACTTTGCAGTTTGCAAAGCACTTGCATATTCTTTACCCAGCATGAATTCCTTCCCCTGACTTAAGTAAAGCCTAGCCAGGGACTGGCACAGGTTCCACTGGGAGTTTCCTCCATCCCCACCTGACCACTATTGGTCAGGCGACATCTGGCAACACCGGCAGCCTCTGTGGGTCCTGACGCTCCCCCAAAGTCTGATTCCTGGTCTCAGGTCTGAGTGCTACTTTTTCCCAGAGGTCACTTTCTAAAGCATTTTCACCAACTAGTTGTTAATGGTGGGTCTAACTGAAGTTTCTTATTTCCAGGACAGCACTGGGTTTGGTGTCTCTCAACTTATTTATGGAGAACTATGATACCAAGCATTCATTGAGCACTTACTGAATGTCAGGCGCACTGCTTTTTATGTGAATTAACTCATTTCTTCCTCACGAAAATCATCAGGTAGACAGTATTACTGCCACTTTACAGATGAGAGAGGCTTAGTAAATACAAGCCATATTTGACATTGTAGAGGAGATCAGTTGGGTGAAATGCAGGACACTGAGACTGAAGTCCTTTTCTTTACTGAGTCATTACCTTAGGGATGCACACGTTCAAGATGCATTTACCAACTTCCTCCCACATGTCTGGTGGGCCACAGGACCCAACAGAGAATCAGTCGTGGCTCTGCCCTGAAGAGCCCACTGGCGAGCTGGTCTCCATCAGCCTCTCCTACTGCTGATGCTATAATGCAATGAGGATTATCACAGATACCCACACCTGGTCCAGGGGCCAGAGAAAACTGCCTTGAGGGCATGACATCCATGAGAAGGGGGAGAGGATGTCCCCAGCAAAAAGAGCAGCAGAAATAAAGGTTTGGAGGTATTAGAGGGTGTGAAACATTTAGGAAATTCAGTACCACTAGTCAAGTAGGGTGGGTGAGTTTTATACTGAGTTAAGGGGCTCGGGCTTTTCCCTGACATCACAAAAGCACCATCGATGGGTTTTAAGCAGGAGGAGCTGGCTATGCCACCTGCAGCATAGGTGATACAGAGGACTTTTACCCTCAAGTTATTTTTTAAATTAAGTTCTTGCTTATCATCTTATTGTCCTATCGTTGTTTCTTTCCAATAAAAGGGAGTTCAGGTAGGGGACTCATTAAATAAGGCTCTCTGGCCACTGGTTGCTAATGAGCTAGCTTTGCCACCCTCTATTGGGGGAAAAGTAAGACGATTTTCTCCATTCTCTTCCATCCCATGATCCATCTCCCCCCATATTACAGGCTTTGGGTCACTTAAGCTGTTCTGGTCTGACAGATGACAGCAAATTCCAGGCACGCGTCTCTGAATACTCGTAGTTTCCATTTCTTCTGGATTTACCTTTACCTTCGATGTCCATCTGCAATAGGCACCACTGTCCACATATGCTGTCAGAGTTCACAACTTACCCCTCACAGTTCCATGCCCCATTTGTCAGGCGTTAAAGAGGTTGCACAGACCTTTGGGCTGGCTGGCTCTGTGCCAATGTTGCCCTCCAACTCTGATAGGGAACTTCTGGGGGCAGGCCAGGGCCAGGTTTGGAGGAACCCAGACACTGGCACCTCCTTGCCCTTGGCGGGGGGGCATTCTTTATTTGGTTCAGCATGCAATTGAAGCAGACATGGGCATGGAGAAGTGAGGGTAGAGGGGGCCAAGGCTTGCCAGCCAGGCCCACCAAACCAATTCTGGTGATTGACAGGGCTGCAGGTGGCATAGCCAGCTCCTTCTCCTAGCTGGGACTGTCTTATATAGGTCAGAAATGTCCACGTCCCCAGCTCTGAGTACATATATAAGCTTGTCTTTGGCTGTCCCCCTCTTCAGGGTCAAAGTCCTGTTTTATTGCCACAGATGGGAGAGGCCTCAGAAATTGCCTTCTAACCAACCTAGGTTATGATCTGGGTTTGAGACACCAAGACAATAGACATGGGTTTCCTTGGACCATGACAGGTTAAAGGACTCAGAGAGTGCTGAGGTCCATACACAATGGTGTGGGGTAGGTCTGCCAGTTGCTTTCATGAAACCCCAAAAGGGGTCCACAGTACCCCCCGCAAAACGTTAATAAGCCCTGATGCGAAGGGTGCTTGCTGATCTGCATTCATCAATCCTATGGCAACCCTCTGAGCGCAGGGCCAGCCCTCCCTACTGTGGGTCTGCCCAATCGCATCCAGTTGACCCAACTAATGCAAACACGGCAATAATTTATTTCAGTTCAAAGAAATGCAAATTGGGTTAATATCCCTTTCTGTGAACCATCACATATTCAATGTAAACTAATTCATTTCTACAGCAGTGAATTTTTCTAGAAACAAATGATACTCTGTTCTGCACAATTCAAACTAGCACATTTTTTAATGCAACAAACATTTATAAACCACCCATCCTTCCCCCCCTTCCCTCCTTCCTAAAAATACCCATTGCAGCACCATCTTCTAGCCTACAGCCTGTCATCCCGAACTGCTGCATTGTATTTTTATAATGGGACTGTTTCAATCCCAGTCATCAAATTACCCTGTTTATTATTATCCCCATTTTACAGATAAAGGAACTAGGACATAAGGAGGTCACCTGCCTGGCCCCTAATCCCAGGGCAGGGCTATAATGAAGAAACCATGTTTCCAGATTACCCTAGCCTTGGGAGAGCAGAGGCAGGAGGGCAGGCTTGGTTATGCTTCTGGAAACATCCAGTGTTTAGGAGGAGATGATGCCTGTAGCCTCTGACCAGAGGCCAGGGCAACGCAAGGAAGACCACGGTCAGCCTTGCAGTGATGCCTCCTGAGCCAGCTGCCCTGGACAGATCTGTGTAACTCCATATGGAAGCAGGAGTCCCGAGAGGGCAGAGAGGAAGCGACGGGGTGAGAGGGAGGCCTCTCAGGGACCAGCAGCTTAGAACCGGCCTGAAGATCTGGAGCCCTAATAGAAAGGGCATTTGCCCAGGAATCAAGGCCCTATTTGGCACTGGCTCTCCCTCACTAGCCCTGACATTGCAGGCTAGTCCCACCTCTCTGAGCCTCCATTTCTCAGAGTGAACGATGGCCTGGATTCCATGACATCCAAAGGCCTTTCAGGAGCACCAAAGGGGGCTTTGTGAAAGGACTCCCAAAATTGCCACCAGTGCCCCCTCCCAGCACAGTGCTGGAGCCCTCTTCAGCCAAGGCCCGGAGGCCAGGTCCTCTGCCACCATGAAGCATCCCAGACCTCTGCCGTGGGCAGTCAGGCTGCTGTAGGACAGCCAGCTCAGTGGATCATAACACCAGGCAGATTGTGGGTTGACGTCATCCTTTATATATACAAAATTTCATGCACGTGCATACACACACACACAATTTTTTCTGAACATGTAGTTTTCGATTTAAAGAACTAAACCCCAGAGATGGGATTGTTTCTGGCTCCTTTCCAAGACCATGATGGCAGAAACTGGGGACTTTGTCCTGGTGCCCATCAAAGTGCCACATCCAGGTACCACCTCCTCAAGAGCTGTCTGAGCTGTCAATCTGTGGGCTCCAAGGCTACAGCAACTGCTCCACTTGTGCATGCGGATGCCCCAGCGCCCAGCCCCTCACACGCTGGGCAGAAGCGGGTGTGGGGACAGAAGCCACGTCAGAGCCATAGCATCAGCACCCTCCTGAGGCAGATTTTGTTATTAATAAACACGATGCTTCGAGCATTTGCTTACGATTGTTTGATACTTCAGTTTTCAGTAATTTTCTCAGTTAATAATTTATTAAATGGATTATTTGTCATTTCAATTTATTAAAAATTGATAAAGGGCTCATTTCTTTTTTCCCAAGCTGGGACACAGAGAGAGATATACAGGCCGGAGTACAAATTAAAGGCGCCCTACATCCTTCCCCTCCCTGTCCCCGCCCAGTCACCCATACCCAGTGAGCACCCTTGGGTCCCCCCTTCCCAATGGCTCTTCACTACGGGGTCCAGCGATGAGGCTGGACCGGCCTGCCCCGCCCCCTCCCAGCCCCCACACCACCCATGCCCTGGCTTCTTATCTCAGCTCATCTCACAACCACTCCAGAAGTGGGGCGGCCTTCAGCTGCCCAGCACAGCTAGAAGGATGCCTTACGGATCCTCCAGCAACGGCGGACTGCGCATGCCCTGTTCGAGGCAGACATTGGTGGGACCCGAGGCGCCACGACTGGAGCAGGAGGCAGGAGGTGAGAGAACATGCAAGGAGACCTCAACAGTGCTATCTGCTCTCCCTGTGGCCACGCCTACCCTGGCGGGCAGCTCTCTTGTGTTTAGTGCTATTCATTACTTCGTGGCTTCTATAATCTGAGTATATTCTGATCGTGGCCCAGCCTATGTTTACGAAACAAGCATATGAAGGCATTTCAGGAGAAAGACAAAAGCAGGACAGTCTCCTGATCCTTTTCTCTCCTCCTTGTCCTCCTTTTCTGCATCCACTCTACGCCTCTCTTATTCACCCCTCTCTCTCTCTCTTTCCACTATCTTACCATCGCTACGACCCGCCCTGCTCTCTCCATCCTCCTTCCCTATACCTTTCTTCTCTCTGGACCTTCCTCCCCAAGCACTGAGGATCCGTGGGCTGGTTAAATGCCTTCATTCCCATCTGCGGGCACAGCCTGCGAGGGGTCTCATCAGAGCTTCACCACCAGCTCCCTGAGGTCACAACCGCTCTGACCTGTTTTCCAGGCTGAGAGGTAAGCCCCATGTACCCGGGTCTTAACCTCAGGTCCCACCCAACCACAGCAAGAAAAAATGTCAGTGCCCTCTGGATCAAAGACAGTACAGATGAAGGCCTGCCCAGCCACAGCAGAACCTCAAGGGCAGAAGAAGAGGAAGAAATCATGGGTGGGCGGGAGGGTGAGCAGAGAAACAGCAGCCACCATAAAGTCACTTTAGCCAAGAAGGTTTTGTCATCGTTTTGCCATTTTTGTCTACCTTCATGGGCTCCTTGAGATCCCATGGTTCACTGTTTTCCAGAGAGCTTTTCCCCAAGATGAGTTTAATGGACTTATAGAAGTCACATTGTGCACAAATTGGGAAGTTTCTGAAGCACCGTGCCGGCTCTCACGCATATACACTCGCCAAGTTCCCACAGCTGAGCAGGGAAGGCAATTCAAGGCGCAAAAACATCCTTGGGTAAATTACTTCCTATTAGTATGTCACATACTTCTTAGATAAGACTGTAGTTCCAGGAGGTGACAGCAGCAGCTGACAATAAAACTTTGCACTCTTTTTAATTTATATTTTCCCTGCCTTTCTGTTTTGTTTGTTGTGTTTGTTCTTTCCCCTCAAAGTTACATAACATCACATCCAACTCCTTGCTCCCAGGGAAACAATGCCTCCTGAGGCTTTTCCTGACTCTCTCCCTGTGGGATTGAGCAACTTGACCTGTAACTTCAAGAACCAAGGAGGAAACTCAAAGGGGCGTTGCCACATCCTGAGGACAGGAGGCTTGGGGTTGAGGCTTGCTCCATCCCCCTCCCATTCCTGCCCAACTCCAGAGCTAGCCACAGCTTCCTGCCTCTCTTCAAATCCATAATTCTCCACTGAACAAATACCGAATGCCTTACACCTGAGCAAGATGCGCTGGAAGAGACAAGAGGAGATAGGAGTCCATCGTCTAGTTACTGAGTGAGAAAAGAGAAAAAGAAAGTAAGTATATATGAGAAATGACAACATGAGACTTATCCAACCAGGCTGCTGAATCTTGGCTGGAGGGAGACAAGGTCAGGCTAAAGGAGGCTGTGACCTAACACTAGGCCTTGAAGGACAGGTAGAGGACAGAGACATTCAGAGCAGTGGGACTCCACCTCATCTTCTGGAAAATGAGGCTTCCTTTATGATGTTCTCTGCAAACACAGTGGCACCTGGGCGTTTAAGTACATCTGGATGGAGTATGAGAAAATAATGCTCCAGCGAGCATCCCCAGTAGGGAATCGATGCTTCTGAGCAACAATGTCTCTTGTCCCAAGAGTTGAAAATGTCTCTTCAATACAGGGATGGCCCAGTTTGCCAGCCTTTGGGTTGGAAGTGGAATGCACCCACGGATTTTAGTCCATGCTAAACTCCTACACCTCCAGCCCAGACCTATCCACCTTCCCAGGACAGAACTGCCCCAGACTTCAAGGGCATGGCCTCTTGGGAATCTCTCTGTCCTCCAAGCATAGGTCTGAGCCTCTTCTGGCCTTTTCACCTTGCAGTAATTCCTTCTTCCCACAGTCTGGAGAATTCAGAATCCCACGCTCTCCTTGGGAGAATCTCACACTCACCTTGCCCTCAGCTCTCTGGCCTCTGTTCCCCTTCTGGCTCTAACTCTTCCACCTGCAGGAGCTTCATTCCGGTGGTCTTCATCTCAAGCTCAGAACCAGCCATTGCACTAATAGCAACTCCCCCCTCCCCCTTCCTGAGAGCAACCATCTCATTCTCCTCATATCTCAGGTCTAAAAAGTCTCCCAGCTCAAGCTTATGGCTGAAGAAGAGGTTCAGTTTTCTGCAAGGAATGTTGCAACCCTGTCCCTATAAAAGGATGGGAACCCAGACCCTAAAGAAACATCAGAACCACAAAATGCAGACAAGACCACATCCACTGAGGAGGAAGGTGGGCATGCCCTCCGGGGTACAGGATGAGACAGGGCTTTTTAAAGGAAGCAGCTCTGAATTTTGTAGAAAATGAGGTCGTTTTTTGCATAAGTGGACAAAGAAATAGAGGATTAAGGAACAAGGATTAGGGAAGAAGGGGTGGGATGTCATTTTGTGTAAATGCCACAAAATGGTGAATATAATTATTTTTAACTTTTCAGCCAAAAGTTTTGATATGGCACTCATTGAAACAATGGGAAAAGACTACTAAAAAATAAAAACGCTGTCAGATCAACCCCGTAATTGTGAACTGTCCAATGCCATCTTTTTGATCAGTGTGGAAACATCCTGAATAGTTTAAGACTTTTGGACCTTAATTCTCTACCACTTTTAATTCAAAATTGCATCTCCCCCCACCTTCTCCCAGGACTCTTAATTTGTCTTTTCTCTCCACCATTATTTATTTAAGCCTCCTTAAATAATTATTTATCTTAACATCATATCTGTATTATTTTACTGTAGCTCCATAACAATATTATTTAAGTCTATAAAATAAAGCTTTTTCCCTGGAACTCTCTGTGCAAAACAAATTGTATTCTACTGAAACATTCTTTGAAATGTCCTTCTTTCCTACCACTGGATAATAATAATAATACTTTGCATTTATATAGTACCTTTTATCCTGGGATTATTTAAGTCTGCAAAAGCAGTCTGTCTGAGTCCTCTCTGCAAAAATCAAGTTGTATGAAAATATTCTTTGAAAGGCCCTTTATTTTTCACCACTGGCTGGTACAGAAATGCTCTTTGTGCATTACTTTTCACCTAGGAATTCCCAACTGGTTCTCTAATTAATACCCACCTACTTAGAAATGTCCAGGTAAATATTGTCTCCACTTCCTGAGTGGAGAAGACCTCAAAGGACAGGAAATATGTGTAAATCAGAGGACATCGCACCTCACAGCTCCTCCCTGCCTTTGAGATAGATCCTCACAGCCTTCCTCCTCCCAGCCATCATCTAGTTTTATCAAAGAAACATGGGCTGAGCTCTGGAATCAGACTGCCTGGGTTTAAATCCACTTATTCCCCAAGCAGGTCTTGAAGCCTCAGTTTGCTCATCTGTACTTAGCATCCTCCCCACATCCTATGCTTAGCTCAAGCCTCTCCCACATCCAGAACTGTCCTTCCTATTCCTAGCCACTTGTCCACCCTTCAACACTCAAACTCCAGGTCCACGTCTAGGACAAGCAAGTAGCAGTCCCTAACCTTCTCCAGTAATGGCAGTGGTACCAGCATTTTCATTTTGGACGACCCTTGGCGTGCAATGCTCAGGCAAAACATCCTAGACCTGGATTATGTGTTATTTTGCAGTTTTTAACTGTCTCTTGTGAGTGAACTTTCATGTATTGACAGATTCACTCAACAAGTATTTATTATCTATTATGTACTGGGCACTCTTTTTCCTCTAAGGATATAGCTGTGAACAAAACAAAAACCCCAGAAATTTCAGAGCTGACACTCGTGTGGGAAAATAGATCCACCATCAGGTCTGTAAGGCTACATAGACTCAGCTGCTTCTCTCCTGGCTCCCGAAGTGCTGAACCGAGCATGGTGTACACAGCAGGGGAGCAGAAGATATATGTTACCTGATTTTTTAAAATATTAATTATAAAGATATAGGAGTCTTTGAAATTATAATGTTAACAGTTTTCTCTAGTTTCAAAAAAAAACATTTTTTAAAAGTTGTCTCCACTATACTTCAAAAAAATAAAAAGTTGCCTCCAGCCCCAAACTGGTTATTAAGTCCCTACGTAACCTTATAATGTTTTATACGGTCAATCTAACTCTTTCCAGAAGTACTATCACTGTGAAGTGGGTCAAGTCTACAACCTTCAGTTGCTCATCTGTCACATGGGGCTGGTGCCTTTGGGCCTTATTGAGAGGAAACAATGAGCCAGCCATTCAAGCACCAGCAGCAAGCCTAGCACAAAACAGCAGCTTGATAAACCACAGCATCACATCAAGTTACATCCTTTTCCTTCTCGAGGCTCTGGTTCTAACTCCATGTGATGACAGAGACTGAAAAGTTTAGGCTGATGAAAAGGGCCATCTGCTCTCCCCAGAGAGGTCCCTCCTTAACACTGGAACACAGAGCAGGACACCTGTCTCTTTTGTGGTTTGTGTCTGAACACCAAGCACTCCACAGCCTTCACTGGAGGCACTACACCCCATGACACTGGGTTACGGTCTGCTCTTTACACTGTCAAACCTCTTCCACCTTCCTTTGTTCTTTTAATCCCCCTCACCATTTCTTGAATTCTGTGTTTACTGTGTCTTGTGTCCTTGCATTCCTTTGCATTCTTCCCCAGGATGTTTCACCCTAATCAATTTCCAGGTAAATATTGCTCCTTGTCATACCCATGTCCATCTTTGTGTGCCAACTGGAAGAGGACTGTAGTAGATGCTCAATAAACATTATTTGCATGGAATTTGGTTTGGTGTGGACTATATGAAGTAGTTATAATTACCCCCATGTTAATAGGTCAGAAAGGGAAGCCTGCCCCCTCCCAAGTTCCCCTCACTTGTAGCCCACACTGCCTCCTTTCCCTCAGAGAATAGAATCATTCCTCCCCAAAGCTGCACATTGTGTGTTCTTCCTGAGTACCTTCTCTGTGTCTGTAGTTGTGCTGGGCACTGAGGATACACTAAGGAGCAAGCCACAGTCCCCTGTATGCAAACATCACAATCTAGATGGGGAGACATACAGAAGTAGGCAACTAAAATACTGTGTGGCTATACCATGGGATAAAGCATGGGGTCCCATGGGGCCATGTATCATGGTCTCCTAACCCAGTTATACCAGATCAAAAGGTTTTCTGACACATGGAGTAAACCAGAGATAGGGGTCAGGGAGATGGTAGACATTCAGGCAGAGGGAACAGTGCAAAGATCCCTAGGCAAGCAAGCATGTTCAAAGAACTAAAATAGTTCAGGGTCTCTGGATCCAGGGCCAGATCCTGAAGGGCCTTCTAAGCCCCACTGAGGAGTTGGGGCATTTCCCTGAGGTTACCAGAAAGACATTGGAGTCACTGAAGTTAATTAATCAGAGAAGTGACATGACTAGAAACAAAGAAAGCTCCCATGAGGGCAGAAATGGATACCAGGAAGAAAGATAGGTGAGAGATAAGAAAACCCCTTGGAGGATTGATTTAGAAACTATTTGTTTAAATGTTTCTAAAAATGATCTTATATGTAGAAAATCCTAAATATTCCACACCAAAAAAAAAAAAGAAAAAAGCCAATTTGAGATAATAATCAAATTCTGCAAAGTCGTAGGATACAGAATCAACACACTAAAATCAACCGCATTTCTATACACTAACAATGAACAGCCCAAAACACAAATTAAGAAAACAATTCCGTTTACAATAGCATCAAAAAGTATAAAATACTTAGGAATAAATTTAACTAAAGAGATGATAGATTCATATACTGAAAACTACAGTGTTCCTGAAAAAAAATTAAAGAAGGCACAAATAAACGGAAAGTCATCCTATGTTCATCAACTGCAAGATTTAATGTTGTTAAGAGGTTAACACTACCCAAAGCAAGCTACAGATTTAATGCAATCCCTATCAAAATTACAACCGTGTTTTTTGCAGAAATAGTCAAATCCACCCAAAAATTCATATGCAATCTCAAGGGAGGCTGAATAGCCAAAAAAATCTTGAGAAAAAATAAAGTTTAAGATCTCATATTTCCTTATTTTAAAACTTACTACAAAACCACAGTAATCAAAACAATTCAGTAGTCGCATAAAGACAGATGTATATACCAATGTAGTCATATACAGGGCTCAGAAATAAATGCTCACATATATGATTAAGTGTTTTTCAACAAACAGAGCTGGGAAAACTGGATATCCACATGCAAAAGAATGAAGTTGGACCCTTACCTTACACCATATAAAAGCAACCCAAAATGGATCAAAAACCTAAACAGAAGAAATATTAGAAGAAAATATAGGGAAAAACTTAATGACATTGAATTAGGTAATGGTTATGAAAAGCACAGGCAGCAAAAGCAGAAATAAATAAACTGGACTATATCAAAATTTGAAACAGTTCATCAAGGGACATAATCAACTGAGTATAAAGGCAACTCACAGAACGAGAGAAAATATTTGCAAATCATATATCTGATAAGGGATTAATATCCATAATATATAAAGAACTCCTACAACTGGAAAAAAACTTGATTAAAAATAGGCAAAGGGCTTGAATAGACATTTCTTAAAATAAACATCCAAATGGCAATCAAGCACATGAAAAGATGTTCAATATCACTAATCATTAGGGAAACGTAAATCAAAACCACAATGAGATTATCACCTCACACCCATTAGAATGGTCACTTTCAAGAAAAACAGATGTAAGGGTATAGAGAATTTGGAATCTTTGTGCACTATTGTGCAAATGTAAAAAGGTGCAGCTTCTGTGGAAAACATCATGGCAGTTCCTCAAAAAATCAAACATAGAATTACCATGTGATCCAGAAATGCCACTTCTAAGTATATACCAAAAAGAATTGAAAGCAGGATCTTGAAGAAATATTTGTACACCCATGTAAATAGCAACATTATTCACAATAGTCAAAAGGTAGAGGGAACCCAAGTGTTCTTTGAGAGATGAATGGATAAATAAAAGGATAAACAATGGGATGTTATATAGCCTGAAAAAGAAAAGAAATTCTGACACTTGCTACAACATGGATGAATCTTGAGGATATAATGCTAAGTGAAATAAGCCAGTCATAAAAAGTCAAATACTGTATGATTCCACTTATGTGAGGTACCTAGAGGAGTCAAACACAGAGTGACAGAAAGCAGAAGGGTAATTGTCTGGGGATGGAGAAAGGGGGAAATAGGGAATTGTTTAACGGGTACAGAATTTCAATTTTGCAAGATGAATAGAGTTAGGGATGTTGGTTGCACAGCAACGTGAATGCATTTAATGCTACTTACTGTACACTTATAAATGGTTAAGATGGTAAACTTTATGTTATGTGTATTTTACCTCAGTTGAAAAAAATTAATGCAATTGAGGAAAACAAATGTTTCTAAAAGAATGATGCTGCTGTGAAGCTTTGCTTCCAAACTTCAGTTTGGGATCATTTTCTTCTCCATCACAATGTCAGGCACATCGGTATCAGCCTTTCCCCATTGTCCTCTCAGAGCCATAGGGGTCAACCCAAGTGTTGATAGAGCTCAGCTCTGTGGCCAAGTGGTCTGGCCGGTCCTTCACCCTTAAATTAGAGTCCCCACAGCTGCACGAGCTCTGGCTTGCCCTGCCCTGCACACCATGGTGGAGAACACATGGGCTGGAATCCTGCACACTGGCTGCCTCTGACCAGAGGGAGAGCAAGACCTAAGCTCAACATCTTCCACCCCCACCCCCTAGCTTCTCATCTCCATCCCCCAACCCACAGAAGGGAGCCTGGGGAGATGTCAGGAGTGTAGCTGTCCCTCCACTGGGGCAATGAGGAGTGTATATTCTCCCCCAAAGAGCTACTTGGCAAATTAAAACTTGCCCCAGGGGCTTCCCTGGTGGCGCAGTGGTTGAGAGTCCGCCTGCCGATGCAGGGAACGCTGGTTCGTGTCCCGGTCCGGGAAGATCCCACATGCCGCGGAGCGTCTGGGCCCATGAGCCATGGCCGCTGGGCCTGCGCATCCGGAGCCTGTGCTCCGCAACGGGAGAGGCCACGGCAGTGAGAGGCCCGCGTACCACAAAAAAAAAAAAAAAAAAAAAAAAAAAAAGATTGCCCCAACCCCTGTTTTCAAAGTTTTATACAGAATTACACAAAGGGCAAGAGAAAGCAAACAGTCTTCTTTATCTCCCCTTCCTGGTTACCCCCATTTCCCTCCACAGGATCTGAGGATGAGTCAAAAACTTAGCACATAGCAAGCACCATATTTTTTAGAAGTCTTGTTTGAAAATAATTGCTCCAAAGTATCACCATGACCTTGCTGTCAATGGGGTATGGGGTTTTTTGGTGATGAGGTTTTCTTAATCCTAATGGGACTTCACTATCTTTGAAGCCTAAGGACTTAAAGAAACTGAGGACTTGTGTGCAAATGGAAAGCATAACTAATGTGTCCCCTCCACACACGTCCCCTCTCTGGGCAGAGTAAATCTCTGGGCAGATTCACTCTGCTCAGAGAGGGGACGTGTGTGGAGGGAACTTTTTTTTTTAATGAATTTATTTATTTACTTATTTATTTATTTATTTATTTTTGGCTGCATTGGGTCTTCACTCCTGCGTGCAGGCTTTCTCTAGTTGTGGTGAGTGGGGGCTACTTTTCGTTGCAGTGCATGGGATTCTCACTGCCGTGGTTTCTCTTGTTGTGGAGCACCGGCTCTAGGCACACGGGTCTCAGTAGTTGTGGCATGTGAGCTCAGTAGCAGTGGCTTGCGGGCTGTAGAGTGCAGGCTCAGTAGTTGTGGCGCACAGGCTTAGTTATTCCACAGCATGTGGGATCTTCCCGGACCAGGGCTCGAACCCGTGTCCCCTGCCTTGGCAGGTGGATTCTTAACCACTGCACCACCCGGGAAGCCCATGTGGAGGGAACTTCTGATTGGTCAGTGGCATCCAGGAGCAGTGAGGCCAGAGATGCTGGATCTCCTCCCCCAACTCACCCTTTTGTATTTGCAGTTGGAGGTTGAGGCTAAGGGTCTGGGTACATCTGCATAAGCACATCAGGGCTTCAGAAGGAAAGAGATGGAAATCCCCAAGCCCTTCTCCTTGAAGCATGGAGTTATTGAAACACACCAGATGGACTAGAGTAGGACTGACCTAGACCGAATGGCAGGAAAGGAGGGCAAGTTCCCTGAAAAAAAAAAAAAAAAAAGGCTCTAATGGAATAGGGCCCAGACTCCATGCCAGAGCTCTGTAAAGGAAGAACAGCTCTGGAAGTGTCACTTGCTTGTCCCTCCTGCTAACTCATTCTCCCTAATGCAGACAAGGGGGATAAAAGGCTTCTTGGGAGTAAGAAAGAAAGGTCGTGAGGCCTGCAGCCCGGGCTTTCTTGCAATGAGGTGTCCCAGAGTCTCCCTGATGAAGAAACATCCTCTCTCCCAGGCGGCCGTCCACTGCTTGGACAATCTCAAGAGGCCCAGTGCAGTGGCCTTGGAAGCAGGGAAAAAGCTAGGTAGACTGATTCTCCAAACTGAGGTTCCAGGAAAAGGCTGAATATTTTATAATAAACATAACCAAAAATTACTATTGAAATCAGTAGAGATTTTCCCACAAAGATGTGCCATCTTCACCTTAGTCTTGGCATCCCCCGTGCCCCACGACCTGCCCTGAGAACTCGGGGGCCTCAGTTCCAGCAGTGTGGGCTAATGTGTGGGTCTCAAGATCAGAAGTGCCAGTGGGTTTCTTCCGGTGGCATAGTCCCCACCCCACCCCACACCCTGGAGGTGGCTCGTGGGCCTTCTATAAAGTGGAATGAAAAATCCTTTTGGTAGTCCAACACTAGTCAACATATTCCCAGTCTCCACTCCAGAAATCCCGTCAAATTCCTTCCATAGCAGATGGAGCATCTCCCTCTGGGGCTGCAGGAGTGGAATATGAGGGGAACATGACATGCAGCAGAGAGTAAAGACATTGGGCCCTTGGTGAGTCTATGGGGCTCTAGGACCAGGAAGACTCATGAGGTGTGGAGCCAGTTTCTGAAATTCAGCAGACCCAGGGCTGGTGGCCAGCATGGGTCACAGGGCCGAGGGGTGGTTTCTGAAGAGCTGGGCTCAGAATCAATTAAGCAACAGGGCTATTTACTGACCACTTTAGATTACATAGAAAAGGAAAAAAAATAATCCACCATGAAAATGAAATCCTGTCAGTAACCCCAATAGGCTTGCCCACCAACTAACAAGAACAAGGTAAATTTTTGAGCTCAATTTATTCAGATGGATAATAAAACTTTCAATTATGGTTGCATTATTTGTTGCTATATGGTTGAAAGATTAGGTGACAATATGCAAAAAATAGTTTCTTCATATTATAATATTTAGTAATGTCATTTTATTTTTTATATGTTTCATTAAATTGTTTTGTGGCTTTATTATCTACCCAGATGCACAGCCCAGAAATACAATTATTCAGATTTAGAAGCAATAAAATTTGGCATGCATTTTCTCGTATTCAGAATTCCTGCATGTTAAAAAGAAATTATAGCGTTCTTCCCACATTGCACTGCTCTGAGGCCCTCACAGACCCATTCATTAACCGAAGACATTACAGAAAGCACACCATTTAGGTTAAAAGGCCCTTCGGATAACAGATATGCATGCACGAAGCAAATATTTCAGTGTAGCCCCGCCTTTTGATTATGACAATAATAGAGGCAAACGGATATGCGTTTGCTGTAATGTGCTGCTTGGTGATGGATCCATTGAGTGGTGAAAACTCTGATTGCAAAGCAGCACACAGAGAAAGCATTATGACAACAAAACCTGTCTTCGTAACTATCAGGAAGTGGGAGTTTTACTACTTGGAGAAAAATGAAAGCTTCCTGGGGAATTGTATTTCAGAAGAGTTCTATAATACGTGAATCCTAAACATATTTCAGCTGCCCATGGAGTGGTGGGTGTAGACAGATAAGTGTTGAGGGATGGTGGCCACTCAGCTCAGAAATATTTCTTCCAAGTCACTACCTGGGTCTCAGAAGCCCCCTATTAAAATTCAATAAGTTCCTTGGGGATATTTGTCTACCACTGGGACACTAACATGTATTTAACAGACGTTTCCTTGAAATCATGGGAACCAAAATGCCACTACATCAAGAAATATAACACAAGACTATGTCAAGTTGGTTTTGTTCTGGGGACAGTTAATAGTGTTAACTGGGGGGAGGTGTCAAAAGAGGGAAAAGAAGGTAACAAAATGTGCTCTTACACACAAAATAGAGGAAAAGATAAATTACAAATTGAAAAAATATATTTGCGACACATACCACCAACAAAGGATTAGCATTGAGGATATACAAAGAACTACTATAGGTCTGTAAGAAAGGAGCAAACAAGATGATAGAAAGAAAAGGACAGAAGACATAAAGAACCATCTCACAGAAGGCAAAACACATATGGCCAATAAATATTTGAGGAAATATCAAGGAAATGCATAACGAGTTGCATCTGATTTCCATTTAATTGGCAAAATTAAGAAAGATGACACTGGGCTTCCCTGGTGGAGCAGTGGTTGAGAGTCCGCCTGCCGATGCAGGGGACGTGGGATCGTGCCCCGATCCGGGAGGATCCCACATGCCGCGGAGCGGCTGGGCCCGTGAGCCATGGCTGCTGAGCCTGCGTGTCCAGAGCCTGTGCTCCGCAACGGGAGAGGCCACAACAATGAGAGGCCCACATACCGCAAAAAAAAAAAAAAAAAAAAAGGTGACCCTAAATATTAGAGACAATATGGATCCAGAGGATTGCCACAGGGAGAGAAAATTGGTAAAATCTCACTGGAAAAGAATTTGGCATTATCTTATAAAGTTAAATAGTCATATATCCTACAACCCCCAAATTCTGTTTCTGGGTATGTACTCAAGAGAAACTGGTACATAAGTGTACCCGGAAGGATGTACAAAAGCATCCATAGCAATACTATTCTCGGAAGAAAAAATCTGGAACCATTCCAAATGGATAAGGAAATTCTAGAGTACATCACAATGAAACATTGTAAAGCACTCAAAACTAATGAACGGCAGCTACACACAACTCTGTGGTTGACTCTTGGCAATACCATATTGTTGAAAAATGTTAGTTCCAGGAGAGTACAGACAACATGATTTCTTTTTTGAAAACTTTAAAATAACCAAGCAAGCAATATAGTGTTAGAGATGCACATATGTAATAAAACTATCTTTTAAAGGGGATGATGAGCACAAGATCCATGTGAGTCCAGCAGACTATTAGGGTCTAATAAAATTGGGCACATGGGTGGTTGCTGTGCTGTTCTCTGAAGTTTTCTGTGTGGTTGAAATATTTCATAATAAATTATTTTCAAAGCAGTACTTTAACATCAGACAGGCCTGCTGTATTCGAGTTTTCGTTCTCTTACCAGCAACCGTAGATGAGACACTTGAACTTTCCAGTTAAAGATCTTAGTTTCCTTATGTGGAAAACTGGAGCAGTAATAATACACGCCAATGTGTAAAGGACATCCTACAGGGCTTGGCAATAGCTATTACTTTAAAAAGCAAATTTTTTTTCTGTTAATAATAATATAATTAATCCAATTCTTTTCCTTCTCCTATACACAATGTCCTTACATCTACCAAAAAAAAAAAAATCAGGTCAGTCATATCGAGCCTTTTGACCTAATTGAGGTAACACATGCTTTGGGACAGTGTGTGAGATGTATCAACTTACAAGAAGGCTGGGCAGGTCCGGGCTTGGATGAAACCTAAAGTATGAAAGGTAATAAGTATTGGTGCCCACACATCCATCGGCGTTCCCTAAGAGCTCCAAAGCCTCTACCTGCTGCCTTATCTCTGCTATTTCCTATTTAGGAGTTAACAGATAACAGAGGTGTGTGAGTATTCCTGTGTTTTGAGAGAGGATTCTTAGAAATAAAATATCTTTCAGATCCAAAGTCCTGATATAAATAGCAGATTAGATTCTGCCCTAAACCCCCTCAAATCATACCAAGTAGAAATTTCTTGTAAAACAGGACTGGAGCTGGGAATGCAAAAGTCATGTGCCCTGACTTCTGAGCCAATATTCCTGCATTTATACACACACACACACACACACACACACACACACACACACAATTTTCTCACCCAACCTCTGCTTCTACATGTAAGTAGAGCCATCTAGAACAGGCTGAACATTGTATCCTGATATCCTGTTGTGGTCTGCAGAGTAAAGGTCTTGTCCCTGGAAGTACACATGGTCTCCCTTGAGAGGGACAATCATCCCAGAGTCAGTTATCCAAAGAGATGGCAGGTTCCCAAAAGGCAAGCCTCAGGCAGGGAAGAGAATCTTGTTTCTCTCAGAGCCTCATTTTATAGGCTCTGTTCTTCAAGGAGTCAAGACGCCTGGGGTGAGCTCCTGGGTAATACATGCTGAAGTGATGCCCCCACCCCACCCCGCCCATGGAGACAGGCTGGGACCCGGAATGAGATGAATCCTTTCATATCCAAAGAGCAAGCTGTAGCCTTCACATCGATTCTGTAGTGTGGCACCCTCCCTGGGCTTGTTTCTCTTTGGCTTTCTTCCCAAGGACTCAGTAAAGAATTGTTGGAGCACACCAGCACCGTCCTCCTGTTCCCATGCTTGTTTTGCTAACATGCATTCCTGTGTGAGAATTAGTGGTGGGTCCTCCAATAAGAGCTAATTTTTATGTTTTTAAATTCATAAAGTGAAAACAGGATTATAAAGAATGTTTGAACATGGAATAACAGGTCTCCCTATGACTCGTGCCCAGAAGTTCTTACCAAACACCCCTTCCTCCAATGGAGAGACTTTTCCCACTACTACCAACTAGATCAGTGAGTTAGCTCTTTCTGTGTAACAAACCACTCCAAAACTTAGTGATCTGAAACACCACTTATTTCATATTATCTCACGATTATGTGGGTGGGCAATCTGGGCCAGGCTCAGCAGGGTGGCTCTTCTGCTGGTCTCCCTGGGATCACTTCTGTGGCTGCATAAAGCTCACAGGTGGGATGAGGGCTGCTTGGTCTAGGATGGCCTCATTCACACGTTAGGCAGCTGGTGGTGGCTGTCAGCCGGGGTAGGCAGGGCCACTGGGCCACGTGTCTCCAGCAGGCTTGTCCTGTTCATTGACAGTGTGTTGGTTGAGGGTTCCAAGAGCAGCGGGAGAAGACAACTTCAATGTGCAATTGCTTCTCAGGTCTCTGTGTCACATTTAGTAATGTCTCATTGACTAAAGACAAGCACATGGCCAAGTCCAGAGTCAGTTTAGGAGGGTATAAACACAAGAAGGGAATTATCACAGCCACTTTTTTAAACAATCTTCTATACCAGCCTTAAGTAGCCTGGATCTTATTTTATGAGATAGGAAAGAATTTTCCTTGGACACACCACACATCCATACACACTAACATACTTACGTCCACACATGCACACAAAGATTCACTGCATATTCTCATGTTAAAGGACATGTATGTACAATCAGTTACACATGGCCCCAGACACGGACACATGCCCACAGGAGAGAGTTACATGGAGATACACATAAAGCTGGTCGTGTGTATAGGCACAAAAGACCATTTATAAGGCAAGGTTTTTGCTGTACACGCTCCGTTTCATTTTAGCTTTCAGCTTTTCCTTGAGAAAATCTGCCACGGCAAATTCTCAAGGAGGAATCTGCTGCTACAACCCATCCTTTGATATGAAGGGTTAAGCGATTAAAGATGACCCAGCCTGCCAGCTGCAGGCCCGTCTCTGTGGTCTGATTTCTCAAGATGATACAGCTCACTTCCCAGTGGTGATTGCAAGATTTAAATCTAAGTCAGGAAAGAGAAAAATGCAATTCTTAGTGCAGTGTTAGAGCACAGCCAGAGACAACATAACCGATGAACAGAGTTTTACAGAATTGTTTAACCATTTCACCGGATAGAAAATAAGGAGATGCATTTTCATAGAGCTTCAGAGCTTCAGGACCTTAAGAGGTTCCCTGGTCTAGAACTCTGAGTATCTAAAACGGATGTGCTCTGTTCTAGAAAAGATATGGCTTTTTAAATAAAGATCTCTTCATTCTCTACTGAAAGCATATGATTTTGTCCTATGTTTTCATATCTCTATGCATATATTATCAACAACTTATAATTAATAAGTGTTTACATTCATAAAGTTTTAAAGTAGTATTATGGGAAAATATATTTAAAGTACAATTACATATATTTTCATTTCTCTCACATTTTTTATGACTATGTGGGGAAAATCTTTTTTTCTACAGGGGCAAAATTTCTAGAGAATGTGTATCTGAAGAGCCAAAAGAGGTTTCAAACATGGAACACTCTTATAAGCTCACCAAGTCTCCCTGTAGACTCCCAGCCCAGGACAGATCTGTAATTCCACTCTGCAACTCCCCATGTGAACCACCTTTAAAACTGATCCCCCTACTTAATGCTTTCTGGATCCAGCCAAGTTCAGCCCTGCCCTCT
Organism: Phocoena phocoena; assembly: GCF_963924675.1. NCBI lineage: Eukaryota > Metazoa > Chordata > Mammalia > Artiodactyla > Phocoenidae > Phocoena > Phocoena phocoena. Next base: position 38,389,717 of record NC_089231.1, read on the forward strand.
CCCTTGCCCAAGCCCACTTGGCTGATGGATCACACCCAGTGTCTCAGTCTTTTTGGGCTGCTATAACAAAGTACCCTAAACCAGGTGGCTTAAACAACAAACATTTATTTCTTACAGTTCTGGAGGCTGAGAGTCCAAGATCAAAGTTCCAACAGATTCAGTGTCTGGCGAGGGCCACCTCTCTGCTTCACAGATGGCTGTCTTCTCCCTGCATCCTTGCATTGCAGGAGGGGCAAGGGAGCTTGCACTCTAGAGCCTGCGAGCCACAACTACTGAGCCTGTGTGCCACAACTACTGAAGTCTGCTCACCTAGAGCCCGTGTTGCACAACAAAAGAAGCCACTGCAGTGAGAAGCCAGTGCACCACAACGAAGAGTAGCCCCCCACTCACCACAAATAGAGAAAGCCCACACACAGCAACAAGGACCCAACATGGCCAAAAATAAATAAATAAAATAATTTTTTTTTAAAAAAATGATTGACTAGGGAACCACAGACCTCCTGAATGATGTACCTCAACACCTCCAGGTTCCTTTACAGCCAGGAGAAGCCCCCATGGTGTGACTGTCTCACACACACACACACACACACACACTCAGAGAATGGGTCCTGCTATGACGAACTGATACAGTTGCATGTTTTAACAATGCATTAAACATAAATCTATCCCGCAATTTTTTTTTAAAGAAGCTTTTAAAAAGGGTACAACGCGCTAGCCCAATAATCTATGAAAACGAGAACGGTAAAGCTGGTGATAAATAGAGTTTAAATATGAGTGAGGTGGCACTAACTTCACACAAAAGGCGAGGAAGGTCTGACCCCTCACTCAGAGGCTGTCTTCATCCTCAAAAGTGTATTTCCCCTCACATCACCTCAAATCATTATCCGGCAATCCTGTAGGCCAGGGAGCAGCTGGTTAAAAAACAAAGGTCCAGAGAGAAGAGGTCACAAAGGAGTTGTGCTAGAGGCAAAAGGAGACAGGTCGTGGCTCCTCCCCCACATCTGGAAGGGCACTCCTGGGTCTCCCTGCCTGTCCAAACCTCCATCTCCCCCAGCACTGCCCTCAGGATGAAAGCCATATCCCAAGTTTCCAAAGGCAGGGTCTGAGTCTTAGATGCTTAGATGCTTCCCATCTACCCTCAGAACCTAGCATGGAGGGGACTATACACTGGGCCCTCTGGGGTGGAGGCTGTAGTCAAGCATATGGAAGAGTCCCTCGAATTCTGCCAAATACAGTTCCAGGGAGGGGGCAGCCCACAGAAGCTGCCAGGAAGGGGTGGGCGGGGATCTGCTCAGAGGGTTGGACACACCCCTGCTTGGAGTTTAGAATGAAGCATATGCCTGCCCAGTGCCCCTCAAGCTCCAAGGCTGGGATTTCATACTTCATTCTCTGCACGTGAAAATGCTTACTCTGAAGGGAAGAAAAAAGTCAACAGAACAAAAAACGTCAGCCCATTGCTAAGCCACGAGAGCTGACTACGTTCCTGCAGCCTGTCTCGGGCCAACCATCCCAGAGAAGACAGGAGTACAAAGCGCCCACCATCTGGAAGCTGACGGAGCAGTTTGGGAAGTCAACACGTTCACGGACATGAATGAACAGTGAGGTTCCCATCGGAGTTCTCAGCCCTTAAATGCTCTCAGGGCTCCGAGTTCAGATCTCTGAAAAGATGTGAGGGCATAAAAGCCAGAAGGGCTTTCGTGGGAGGTTTGAACCTGGGCCTGAGCCTCAAAGAATGAGCAGGTTGGGATGGGGTGTGTGATAAGGTACAGGGGGCCATCACAGGCAGAGGAAAGAGCTACAGCTCAAAGGAGTCCAGTTGGAAGTGAAACAACAGACGCTGCCTGGCCAGGGTAAAAGGTTTGAATTGAGAGACAGAAAAGATACTGGAGGGTCAGCAGGTTCCGATCACATGGCGCTTGAATGCCATGAGGAAGAAGCTGACCTGTTCATCCACTTGGCAGGGAAAACAACATCAATGGCTCCCCCTTGGTCCTTCGGCATTTAGCGGAAATGGAAAGGAACACAAGTGAGATTGGAAATCGAAGACCGGGATGGTACCAAGGCCTAGTATTGGACCCAAGGCCCTTGCAAATGGTCCCAGTGCAGATCCAGTCTGTCCTGTAGTCACTAGGGCAGTTCTGGAAGCCGGTAGTGTCCTGATGCTGCACTGCACCTCCCCCAACACGCTGCAAGCTCTTCTCAGATGGCCGTGCTTAGGCAGCTCCAACCTTAACCATGCAGGATCACGAGTGGTGGCAGCACCAACGAGGAGCACCTGGCTGGTCACAGAACCTCAGGTAAGTGTGGGGACAGGCTGCTTGGGTTCACTCGGGAACAGTTGTTTCACTGCTGCCCCGTCTCCCTCTGCCAAGGGTAGGAGATGGGGCTGGATGGAGGTGATGTCCTAAGCTGATGGAGCCAGAAACTCTTTGATACTGAATACCTCTCTGTGGAGTATAAGAGGGATAAAAGAAAATTAAAATTAAGACAATGAATATAAATCTGGTAAAATAAGTTATTCATTTTTCATTTTCATTGCATACCAGGCAATATGGTATGTAGCTTGACTGTGAAGACCAGTTGTAGGAGAAAGCAGTAACGGTCTGGGAGTCATCTGAGGATCACCTGGATGGCCCATGAAGAGCCTCTCCAGTCCACCTGCCCCCATGCCTTCACTCCATTTTTCCATTAGACCTTTACTGATACACGAATGCCCCATTAAAAACTCCACAGGTATTTTTTGGATTAATATGCTTTATTTCAATTTTTGTTGAAATATATTTGACATATGTCATTGTGTAAATATAAGGTGTACATGTTGATTCGATACATTAGTATACCATAATATGATGGCCATTGTAGCAGTAGTTAACACCTCTATCATGTCATGTAATTATCATTTCTTTTTTTTTTTTTTTTTTTAATTTTTGGCTGCGTTAGGTCTTCATTGCTACTTGCAGACATTTTCTAGTTGTGGCGAGTGCGGGCTGCTCTTCGTTGAGGGGTGCGGGCTTGTCATTGCGGTGGCTTCTCTTGCTGCGGAGCGTGGGCTCTAGATGCACGGGCTTCAGTAGCTGTGCACAGGCTTCGTTGCTCCGTGGCATGTGGGATCTTCCCGGACCAGGGCTCGAACCCCTGTCCCCTGCACTGGCAGGTGGATTCTTAACCACTGTACCACCAGGAAAGTCCTTAATTATCATTTCTTTTTTGTGGTGGGACTAATTAAGATCTAGTATCTTAGAAGTTTGATGATTATAACACGATATTGTTGTTTATATTCACTATACTGTACATTAGATCTCTAGGATGTATTTATCTACTAGTTCCAAGTTTGTACCCTTAAACAACAGTTCTTTTTACTCCCCCAGCCTGTAGCCCCTAGTAACCACCATTTTACTCTCTGTTTTCAGGAATTTGGCTTTTTTAGATTCCACATATGAGTGATATTATATTATATTATACAATGTCCTCAAGGTGCACCCATCTTGTCACAAATGGCAGATTTCCTTCTTTCTCGTGACTGAATAATATTTCATATATATCACCATATTCATTCATCTGCTGATGGGCACTACATTGTTTCCATATCTTGGCTATTATGAATAATGCTGCAACGTTACTGGAGCATGGGGGTACAGATAGCTCTTTGATATCCTGTTTTCATTTCCTTTGGGTATATACCCAGAAGTGGAATTCCTAGATCATATGGTAGATCTATTTTTATATTTTTGAAGAAACTCCATGTTGTTTTCCATAGTGGCTGCACCAATTTACATTCCCACCAACAGTGTACAAGGGTTCCCTTTCTCTACACCCTCACCAGCACTTTATTTCTCTTGTCTTCTTGATGAGAAACTGCAGTCTGGTTTTACCGAGCTACTTGGGGTTTCCCCAACATTCCCCAACACATCATGCTCCCCGGTCACCAATCCTTCCACTGGCCACAATGCCTCCTTCCCTTGTCTGCCACGTAGACATCTGCTCCTTCCTGACTCAGATGAAACCTAGCCTGGGCTGCTCCCACAGTGCTGCATCCATCCCTCTTTATCACCTGGCTCATTGTTCTGTGATGATCTGTGTAGATGCCTGTGCCTCCTTTCCCCCACAGGAAGTCTCCGAGAACAGAGGTCATGTTTTATTTTGTATTCCTAATGATTGAGTCCTAAATGTAAATGCTAATACCTTTATCTCCTGCTGGTATTTCTCCTGGGCCAGTTTGTGAAAATGGGCAAGATTTGATGCAAGAGAGTATCAGGAACCAGACAGGAAGTCGTGCCTTGGGGGAACAGACATGCTTCTTTATCTCATCAGTGAGGTAGGTGACCACATACAGTATAAACTGGCAGGGGCTTAGGAAGGGTAGGATACTCACATGGAGAGACCCTCCCAACCTGACCACTGACACCCAAAAGAGTAATAATAGTCACAATAAGGTAAAGAGTCTGGTGATATTGACTATCCATTTGCGTGCTTCCTGTGGCCCAGGTGCTACACTAAGCATCTGACATGTCTGATCTCATTCAATCCATACAACAAAACTGGGAGGTAAGTTACACTCATCCCAACTCCATAGGTAAGGATGCTGAGCCTCAGAGCAGACACATAACTTGATGATGGTCATGCAGCTGGCCACCGGAAGAGTCGTGATTCAAATCCACTCATCTGCCCCAAAGTTCTTACTTTCCACTGTGCTGTCGGGCAAGAAATCAGGCTGAAACTGCAGGTCTCATTTGGTGGGAAAACATGTTTATGCACATTTACACTGTCTTCCTCAAATCCTTTCAGACCATAACAAGGCATTAAATAAGTAATCATAAATAGGGATTTTAGTAAATTCACATCCACACACACTTGCCTAAAGCCAATTTTTCCCCTGAGCGAGAGCCTCCCTGTGGGGCAGGAGGTGCAGGTGCCAGACTCCTGAAGGAGATGACGTGAGGGAACAGGCAGGTGCTGGGAGGGGGAGAGGATAGAAGGCTGTGAGTGGAAGCTGCTGGAGAAGGCAGCTCCCAGTCCTGCAGATTCCGTCTTGACAAAGCCCCTCGGCCACCCGCAGCTACTGTTGGGATTCAGGACCTTGCTTACCCCACCCAACTGTCTGCAGTTGCCTCACAAGGATTCCCCTGCTCTTAGCCCCATCCATCCCAACACAATTCTCTCCTGAACACAGCCTGACCTCACTGAAGCACAGCCCAGATGTGCTCCAACACATTCAGAGACTCCCACTACCTTCTGATTGAAGTCTCAAATCAGCAGCTCAGCTCAAGGACTATGATACTCAGCCTCCAACCAACCAACCAGATTTGTCCCCCCCCCCCCCCGTTACTGTTTCAGACACCCCAGCCTTCAGCTTCAGGCCCAGAACACGACTCACTGCATCCCAAATGAGCCTTGCTCTTCCCGCTCTTCTTTCCCTTCTCCTAAAACACCACTGTCTTCTCTTAGGCTGCCAACAAACATTTGTGGAGCACCTACTAGGAATCAGGTACAGTGTTGGCTTGTAACATCGGGTTTCTCCTTCAACACTTAGTGCAAAGGCTGACTTCTGCATGAGGTGTTTGTTCATCAGTCTCCTGATGAGAAGTAACTTCATCCTTCTCTATGTGCTCAAACACTTATAACACCTGGCCTTGAGCCACAGGCATACATCTGCCTCCCCCAGCCCTGTAAACTCCATAGGGTCAGCGAGTATGGCATTGATGGCAACGAGCCCCATCATTGATCATGGTGAGCTTCAGTCCAATCTGTATGGACCAATGGACAATTCCAGAGTTCCTGGGTCATCACTCCCCACTGGCATGTAGAGCACAGCAAAGAATATTATTGAAACAATTGCCAAAGTGCCAAGGTATGAATTATTTGAAGCATCTAATTGTTACAAAGACGTAATAGAAATCAGTCAGTGCCCTGGATGATTCTGATTTACCTAACATTCTTCCTATCGTGTACCTACACAATTAAACAGACTATGCGAATCTGTAACACTTGGTGCTATCAGATAGAGTCAATATGCAAGCCACGATGAAGAGGATCAAAATTATACTGTGCATTCCCTCTTGGGCTTAGATTCCAACCTCTAATGGTAAAAATAAAAGTGGATGTCAGGCTTGAGACCCATTTGTTCCATCAGCCAGTCGGAAATCATTTATTAAACACCTGCTGCCCCATCCTGCAGCTGGGCTATGAAGTAAATGGATGTAGTTCCTCCCTCCAGGTGTTTCTGCTCTGGTCAGGAATACAAGACTTCCTCATGAAAAAACCAAGCTAAACAACACACAAGCAAGGTGTAAATTAATAACATGAATGCTGAGGAAAAATCAAAGTAAGAGAAAAGTCCAAAAAGTTGAGAGTAATCAGGAAAGGTGCATTGGAAGCATCTTACCTTCTCAGTAGAGACGAGCGATGGGCCTCGAACGTCCCTGTATTAACCATCTAAGGGCTTCTGGTGGCCTCTGTGTAGGGCATCTAATCCTTTAGGCCTTTCACTTATTCACATATCTCCCAATTCATTACTCAATAAATATTTGTTGAGTACTTACCACATGTCAGACCCTGTGCTAATGCCCAGAATATGGTGGTGAACCCCATATGGTGAATTAGTGGGGTTTGGAATGTACTACAGGAGAGGGTCTTTTTAATTTTGGAACTTTACGCCTTCAAATGTAAGTTGATATTCAAGTGAGTTGAATTCCTAGGCATAGAATGGATGATGATTGGGATGGAAGGGTGGTGGCTCAGAGGCAGGTTGGATGGCAGGAGGAAACCTTACTGAGACCAAATCCATCATAATTTATAGCATTTCAAGGGTTAGAGGTTTGGGGGCAGCCATGGAGAAGAAGTAAGGGAAGAAACTTCTGCCCAAGAAATAGAGGCCACAGAGAGTTCTGCGCCAGGGTCAGCCCCCACCCCCAAGCTGAGACTTGGCATTGCTGGCATGGATGGCAGAGCCAAGAAGTGCAAAAACAATCAAATGGGGCTGCCATCAATGAGGAAGCATCGTGCAATGCCAGCACTTGATTTGGAAAGTATTCATAAGGCTTTCTTGGCTAGGATATTTAAGACAAAAATAGAAATATTCTCATCAATGATTTATAAGATTGCTTTAGCGAGATGGGGCAGAACCCAGTATAACAAAGAGCAGAAAAGCAGCCTCCTAACTTGTCACTGGGCTGGAGAACATGGGCCAGAAGAGAGAGAGGCATGAGCGGCTGCTTCTTGTTCCTATCATAGAAATCAGAGCCGGGAAAAACTACCAATTTAGCCAGTCTGAACCTCAGAACCCAAGCCACTTATTGGAATCTTCCAACTGCAATTTTCTTCTCTGGGGTAGAAGTCTCCAGAGGTGATATCTGAAAGGTGCACATGTATTATAGAAAATAATAAGAGTATGAATAAATTAGCAGCCAATCAGATAGAAACATTATTCCAAACAGAAAGCATCTCTTCTGGATTCTACCCTTGGAAGAGGTGGAGACGGGGACCAAGGAATGAAACAAGAACAGATTTAGAAAGAGCAGAAAGTGAGAGAAAGCCTTCCCACAATAAGGTAAGGTCATTTCACAGTTATGCGCTGAGCTTATTATAAGCCCATTCCTGGATTCTGTTCAGTTATGCACAAACGGACTCCATCTCCTGGACTCTCCATTGGAAGCATATGGGATGGGAGAGGAAAAGTCACTCATTTCAGACCAGCCCCTCACGCCTGTTCACCAATCTCCAGTCCCTGATACCTCCTGCCTCCACCCCATCATACCCGAAGCTCCCCGGCCAATCGTCCTGAAACTCAAAATCTCATCGAGTCACCACTGTAATGGGGACAACCTTCTGCACCCTATTCCTCAACTACAAGATCAAGATCCTACTCAGACTGACATGTTGGAAGCTCTCCAGTCATATAAGGATTTATTGTGCACACAGGATGCCAGGCTCTGGGGTGCAAAATTGAACAAGAAAGGCACACTTGTGCCCTTGAGGAGCTTACAGTCTACCAGGGCTGGGGGGAGCAGGGAGGAATCAACCAGTAAATTAATCAATTAATAACAATTGTGCAGATGGCTATAAAAAGGAGAGTGAGGATGAGAATTGTACCATCTGAGACTGAGGGACCCAGCACAGGGGGAAGGGGGAAGTGACAGAAGACAGGCTTAGAAGGAAAAGCAGAGGGGACAGGGTGAGTTATGAGGGTCCTGGAATAACAAGCCTAGGAGTTGGGCACCATCCCAGTGGCAATGGGGAGCCACTGAAGGCTTTTGAGGAGGGAGTTGGCAAGACCAGATCTAGGATTTAGAAAGCCCATTCTGTCTGCAGAATGAAGTGCATGTGGGTCAGAGAAGGCAAAGCCAATGGCAAAAGACCAGTTAGAAGACTAGAGCAATAGCATAAGTGAGCAAGAATGCAGGCCTGACAGGGAGGAGGTGAAGATGTGGAGAGCTGGCAGGACTTGGCGGCCAAGGGCATCTGCAGGATGAGGGAGAGGATACAGTCAGGAGTGTCACATTTTGGCTGAGATGACTGGGTAGATCATGGGGCCAAAATAAGAACCTCAAGTGGGGGGGATATTTTTTCTCATGGGAAGAGAGAACCCCTGAGTCTGAGAGTCTTTTGATGGAAACCTCCAGAAGTTGTAAGTAAGAGGCTGAAGCTCAGGAAAGCAGAGACTGACTGTGCATGTTCGATTGGGACCTTCAGCCTGGGACAGGGAATTACCATCCTGTGTGAGAATGTAGTTCCCTAGGAGACTGTGAAGCCTTAAAAAAGAAAATTCAAGGCTGGGACTGGGGTAACACAGCATTTGAGGACTGGACAGAGAAAGGGCTCAGTCGGGGGACTAATGAGAAGTAGTAGGTGAACAAAGAGAGAACAGTGTGTTTCTTAAAAGAGAAAAAAGATGGTTCAAAGAAGTGATCAGTGGCATCAACACGAAAACTAAAAACGTAGCCACTGGATTTGGCCAAGGAAGCCACTGATGACATTCGTAAGAATAATTTTGGTAAAGTGGGAGAGACAAAAGCCAGTCTGAGCATATTACAGAACAAATGAGAAACAAAGAAGTAGAGAAAGCAAGGGTAGCCACCTATTTCAAGACCTCTGGCACAGGAAAGGAGAGAGATGGGGACATCTTGAGAGAAAGGAGTCATGGCAGGACTTTTTAAAGGAATTGGCCCATTGTTAGGCAGACCCAAGAGACCTCAGGGTGCTAGAGGATCGATTCCTCCAAGGCGTGTGGCAGTGAATAAGACGACCTCGAAACTCCGCACCAAATCTGAGATTCCACGCCTCTCTGGAAAATGAGCCACATCAAAACAGTCATCTTCACAGGGTCTGTTGAGGATAAGGAGACATACTTCAGCATGAGCATCGGGATATCAGGATTAGAAGGGAGCACGTTCCTGTGTACATTGGATATGAGTCAAGGAGCATGTCTATCTTCCCTAACCTGTAGGTCACATGGCTCAGGCTAGAGAAGGGGACTCAGGAGGGAACCCATTCCCTCCCTCCTAGAGAACATCAGCTCCCCCTGGGAGGGAGCCAGGAACATAGGATCAGGCTGAAAACAGATTGCTGAGCAGCAGAGCTGACCCGCCCTCCCACCTCTGTGCCTCTTTCCCCAGGGCGGAGGCACTGCCCCCCCAGGCTCCCTGTGAACTGGGAAGCAGACAGTGCTCTGTGCCTCGACCTCCACCAGCACCCATGGGCCCTGGCCTGGCCAGCTGCTGAGACAGCCTTCCTGGGAGGCAGCATCTCCACTGCCCATGCAGCCTCAGCTCCTGGCCCAGGAATACAGAGGAGCGAGAGAGAGGAGGAAAGACAAACAGGGTGAAAAGGAAATACAAGGGAGAGACAGAAAGAAACAAAGATGTGCTGAACAATGAAGAAGCAGCCATTTATAACTGAAGGGTAAGTGTGTGTGCGTGAGAGAGAGAGAAAATGAGAGAGAGCCCTGGGTTGTATATCTGACCCTTGAGTAAGTCACTTTACCTCTTTGGATGTTAATTGCCGGATGTGTAAAATGAGAAAAGTGGATTAGAAGATGCCTAAGGTTCCTTTCAGGTGGAAAATCCTGTGTTTCTCAAATTCTGTATCTGTATATATATAGCACCCCCAGAGGCCAGAAGCATTAGCAGCACAAAGAAAATATAATAAACCCCAATAAGGACAAGGCGCTCACCCATGTGTGTGTCTGGCAAACACGTAAACACATGCACACGTGCGCACGCCCTCTCTCCCTCTCTCTCTCTCTCTCTCTCTCACACACACACACACACACACACACACACACACACACACGGCACACACAGGAGGGTGGGAGCTCTGTTTCAGGGTCTGCCTCTCAGTGAAGGAGGCGGTCAGAGCACATTAGAGCTTACACATAAAACTTGTCTGATCAAGTTACAGTCATGCCTCTTCTACATACTAGGAAATGCTAAATCTCAACCAACCTAAATATTTGAAAAATGAATCATTTTAGATTGTCAAGCTTTCTAAGTAGCTAAGGAATTTACTCTTCAAATGATCAAAACTAGTTTTAAAAGCCACCCCAGAGGGACATATTTGGTTTTTTGTATTATAACCAGACTGCCAAACCTGGCTTCACTGTAGATTCCCAATAGCGCTGGTTATCCTATTGCCGAGAGCTGTGCCAGGCTGGGCTGGTGTCCCCAGGCACAGCAGCAGGAGGGAACAGACCACAGAAGCCTTCCTGATTTGGGGAGAAGAGCTGGGAGTGGAGACAAGGAAGGGCAGGCGTTCTTGCTACACAGCACATCCCTCCCATCCCAGAACTGGACCTTAAACAGGAAAGGGTCGAGGGAGAAAAAGCACATTTTCAAAGGAAGCCGAAAGCTGGGCACTGGGCAACACCTCCTGTTTGGGTGGCTCCGGGCAACCTGGGGCCACCACTGGGGTGGGTGGGTATAAAAGGAGAGTGGATTTAGGCAGAAAGATGGGGTTAAACAGATTTCATCAATTCTTTCTCCCTGTCCATCCCACCTGCCTGAGGTGTGAGAGAATTCCAGAAGCTATCTGGTTGCTGTCTGGGGTGGGAAACACAGGAAGAGACCTAGAAGCCGGGGTCTGCCCCCGCCCCCTGGGTGAGGGAGGATGAGAGGCTGTAGCTGTGTGTAGGAGATGGGGGGACTCGGAGGCTGCCTGTGACCATGACATCCAGCTGGGGCCTGGTGGACAGGGGAACTTGTCAGCTCCCACTCTAGGACCCCTAGGTTGGAGATCCTCCAGGAGACCATAAAGGCCCAGACAACAGCACAAGGACAGCCTGAGGACCCCTCCCCAGCACAGGTTGTGTAAGTTTCCCCCTACCTCAGATGCCACCTTGGCTAGAAGAGAGAGGGAAAAAACCTCCAAAGACAGAGGATTTGCCCATATAAGACTCATTACCCTGAAAGAAAATGACTAACCACTAACTAACACGTTTGAAGCCGTCCTCTTCCCCTGGCATAAAAGAGCCTGGGCCCTGGGCCGGGAGAGTAAAATCACAGTTAAAGAAAATAAAGGTCACTGCGTGTTTGCCCCTGTCAGTGTTGAGTTCCTGAATGCTGCTGCAAGAGAGAGCTGGCTCTGGCCCTGTCCTCACCTGCTACCCCTGCAGCCCCTAAGGATCTTCCCAGCCCTTCCTGGGAGGTCTCACCCCAGGGCTCAGGGCCAGGGACCCGAGGACAGGGGCATTTCCAGCCTGAGAGGCAGGGCAGTGCTCAGAGAGGTCAGGGAGATGCACCAGTCAGTGTGGGAGGAGGGAGGGTGTGGGCACTGGGTACTGGCCGGAGGCCTCTACCCCGCTCAGAACCTATGAGTTATGGTGGCACAGAGGATGGAGGGCTGGCTCCTTCTGGAGGCACCAGACCACTTCAGGCCAGCCTCAGACTTAGCTTGTAAGATTTGAGGGGCCGGAGAAGGCCTCAGGCTACCCCAGAACGGTTTCCCAACAAAGCCCTCTTGCTGAGAATCTGTTTCCAAGGCCAAGGACTGAAGAACACAGTAGCCTGTGAGAATATTCAGGCAAAGGGTGAACCTGGAAGGAGGCAGGGAGTATCCCCTGGGCCAGGCTGGGGCAGAGCACCAGCCTGGGACCTGGACAGGTGGGCCCTGGCCCCTGGACCTCCTCCATGGACCCCACAGCCCCGTGTGACTGCCAATAAGATCACAGCCAGGGGACCCTCTGGACACAGTGGTCTTGAGAGCTCTCAGCCCCTGGGTCCCTGTGGCCTGACAGCCCAGGAGACCCCTGAATCTACACATCACAGCCCCTGACAGGCCCCACAGCCCATTGTCACCACTCTGCTCTAGACCATGTGAACACACACACACACAGACATGCTCACAGACAGACACACAGACACATGCCAAGATGACCAGCACTCTGGATAAAGGGCCTCACTTAGAGTCAGGCCTCCCTCTTGTGGCCTTGGTCATCTTATTATTATTAGATTCTGAGGGGTGTGAAAATATCAACAGCCTCAGGCTCTGCCATCTCTCAGAGGAGGCATGGAACCCACCTGTTCCTTCACAGTCTAGAAACTGACTTTTACCATCATCATCCTCACATCACCACCATCAGAGCCAAGTGGGGTCAGAGAGATCATCCATATAGGCGGGTGAGTGCCCTCATCAGGAGCTGCAAGGACCAGGCCCTAGGAGAGACGCTCAGGAGAATACAAGTCAAAGTTGGGAAGGGGAGATGTGAGCAATGATGAAAGCTCAACTTTATCCGATCCGCACAAAGAGATGATTTGTGAATCAAAATGGTGGAAGACAGGTGTGCTGCGCCCACATAGGACCAAGGGGACCTGGTTCCAACTCAAGGGCTACAAGGATTCAGAGTAGCAGAGACCAGTGCTACCACAGGCGGGGGGATGGCAGGGTAGGACTTGTTATGAAGAGAGCTGACAGCACTGCATGACTTAAATCAGTGAGCCTAAGTAAGTGGAATCAGCCAACCTGATTTTGAATTTTCACTCTGTCACTTCCTGGCTGTGTGACCCTAGAAAAGACACCTAACCTCTCTGATCTTCAGTAACCTGGTATGTAAACTGCCAGTGCCTCCCTTATAAGGATGCAGAGAGGAGGAACTAAGCCGCTACGGGGGCTGGGCAGTCGTAAGCAGCTGGTAGCACCAGATAAGGGTAAACAAAGGCAAGGAGACTTAAACGAGGACAGTGTGTGCATAAATGCAGAGGCCAGAGGAGGAGGATGGCTGTGGACTGCCCAGATGGTCACGCCCCAGAAAGGTGGGGCACCCAGGCTGGACGAGGGTGTGGCTGGAGGGGACACCTCTGAGGCCCCATCTCTGAAGAAGCTACAGCCGTGGAGTTGGCAACCCTGCCAAACAAGTTGTCAGACCAGCCCTTCGGGGCTTTCTTCCCACTGGTCCTGACTCTGATGGAAATCAGCAGGCCGGCGGTTTGGGCCTGGGCAGCGCAACAGACAAGGCCCTGGAGACAGCTTAAGTGGACAATAATTGCAGGTTATTATATACCGGGCTACAGCCAAAAGCCAGGCAGCTATTAAGCGTGATTGGGAGAAATAATCAGGAGAAGGAGGATGGATGTGAGAACCGAGCTGCTCTTTCTGTTCTCAGGGCTGCTCTGAGGCCAGGGCTGTGCAGAGGCAGGATGGAGGTGGGTGGGGGCAGGAGCCCATCTATTAGTATAAGCACCCTACACTCTGGGAAGCAATTCCATCGTTCCTTGCCTCGGATCCTCCCTGCTTCCCACGATGTATGTAGAGCAAGGATTACTGTCCCTATCCCATGATTCAGAGAATAAGGTCCAGAAAGGGGAAGCAGACGACCCAATCACACAGCGAGTCTTTCCCGAGTCCCATCAGAGCCTGGATTGAGCCTCTCTGTTATTTGATGGTCACAGAAGTGACTCATGGCATGAAGTCCATCAAGACCCAGCTCTGCTCTCAGTGGGGTGGTCATGAGGTTGAGCAGGGATCATCTCAGAACTGGGACTGGGAACGGTCGTTAAGACCCAATGGGGGGCTTCCCTGGTGGCGCAGTGGTTGGGAGTCCGCCTGCCGATGCAGGGGACACGGGTTCGTGCCCCAGTCCAGGAAGGTCCCACATGCCGCGGAGCGGCTGGGCCCGTGAGCCATGGCCGCTGAGCCTGCGCGTCCGGAGGCTGTGCTCCGCAACGGGAGAGGCCACAAAAGTGAGAGGCCCGCGTACTGCAAAAAAAAAAAAAAAGACCCAGTGGGGCACAGATCTTTCCGTGTGGATCTCAGTCAGGACAAGAGCAAGGAACTGGGAAATGCAGAGGGGGAAGGTTTATAACAATAAGATTGGTTATTTCTTAGAGCTTTATATATTCATTAGCTCCTTCTCTGGGATAGAAGGAGACCTGGAAGCCCATTTTCTAGATGAGGATACAGAAACCAAAAGCGATTCCGTGGCTTGTCGCAGGTGGGGCAGTGATGCTATAAAAGGCAGGGCCACTGTGACAATTGCTGGTCTGGGAGCTTGCAGACCACATTCAAGATCTGTCTATTGGGGAAGACTTTGGCAGAGGTAACCTTACCCCGTCCTCTGACACCAGGCCAGAAGGATTTGGGATTTTATCCCTTCCGGCTAGAGTTTCCCATTTCATCAATATCAGAGAAGGGTCTTTCTTTCTGGGCCAAGGATGACATGAGGTTGCCCTTGTATGATGTGTGGATCACACATTCCCAACCTCCCACCTCCCACCTCCCACCCCTCAGCTCCTCAAAGCCCACAACTCAGTTTGGATACGAGAAGGAGGCACCCGCATCCCTGACTCACAAACACCATGGACATCTTCAAGGAGATTCCCACAGACCAAACACTGCCTTCATTATTTCCTGCAGCAAGTTTTACAGAGACAGCCCTGCCCTGACGGAGACACCAAACTGTGGTGGTGGGCAACGGACCAGCCCCCGACTCCTCCAAACACAGCACCTCAGCAGACATCCAGGAAAGTCTGCACAAGGCTCAGGGCCACCCTCAGGTTCTGACGAACTGCCCCTCCCTCCGGGGATTGCCTCTCCCCAGACAGGCCCTCCCTTCCACCCCCGGCCAGGCCTCCCCAGCCCCAGTCTGGAAATGACCCTGCTTTGGGTCACAGGAGAGCAGGAACCTCACCCTGAGAGGGATCAATTACATTGTGACTCAGCGAGAGGGCACGGAGCCAGGGAGTGAGTCACAGAGCTTGCCCACCCTCTCCTTTCCGGGGAGGGGTGTCGGTCATGCAGGCCCGTTGTGGGAGCCTCCCAGGGTCTGGGCACGCAGATGTGTGGATGCAGGTTCCCAGGCAGTGGGGGGTGCTACAGTGTGGGCCCTTCCTAAAGCCTGAATGAGGTGGGCATCACTGAACTGCTGGGCTGGAAGAAACTCGTGGGGCCCCTCCCTGACATGTGCTCTGCTCCCCCAAACTCCCTCACAACAACACTGCACCCACAACCAGGTCTCTTCTCTCCCCAGCACACCGGAAGGACCACTGAGGAGAAACCCCAATTGTCCTCTTCCTTAGAAAATCTCCATGTCCTATTACACATAGTCTAAATGCTATTTTCTGCTACAGCCTATATTTATGCCTGGAAAGGAGAGACTTAGTTTACTTTCTAATGAATACACTCATAACAAACACAGCTCACATTTAATGGGCATCTACTATGTGGCAGATACTATGTATTTAATACCTCTTTTAGTAATTTATTACCGCTTTACGACAATCATATGCAGTGCTATCATGCCCATGTTTCAGATGAGGAAACTGAGGCTGAGAGCACAACTTATATGGCTGGTAACTTATAGATCTGTCTGGTTCCAAAGTTCAGACTCTTTCTATACATGATGCATGTACTATGCCTATATGTATCTACAGTAACTTAAGTTTTATATACTTATTTTAAAGCAATAAATACCCAGTTGTGTTTATAGACTGTATTTCTTTAATTTTACTCTGCACAAAATTTACATTAATGTGCCTGTTTAGTAAGAGACCAGAATTTATATACACGACTTTGCTTATACACTTTGGAACTTATTAAAAGAAGATCGCCATCTGGAAATTATTTGGCGGGAGGAGGATGGTTCTTGAAAACCTACGACACCTGCTTTAAATATTCCGAGTGGTAGCAAACCTTCATCTTTTGAATGCAGCAATGACCTATGGAAAATGGGCCCAATAAACTGCCCCTCCCCCTCAGCACGTGTGTTGGGCTGGGGGTGGAGGGTCATTTCTTCCTTCTTCATAAATACCCAGGCTTTACCTTCATTGTCCTGCTCTTGTGTCATTGATTACACTTTTCTGTGTTAGAAGCAGCAGCAGGTTAGCAGATGGTCAGTGAGTCCCTACCCTGAGTCTTTCCTATGGGCTCAGCCTGCAGCAAACCCCTGCCCCATGGCCACTTGCCACCTCGAACACAAGCCTACAACTTGCCATGGGCTTCACTGCTGGACCTGACTGCCCACATGCCCTCTCCATCCCCATCACACGCCTCTCCTTCTCTCTCCCCAGGCCATGCAGCCACAGCCTTCTTGTCAAGATCTTGTCAGCACCCAGCTGCTGGGTGAGGGAGCCAGAAGGGTCCATATAGGTGGGTGAGTCTGAAGTCCCCAGATAACAACCCTTTGAAGATCCAGCCCAGTGAACATGTCCTGCAGTCTCACCTTCCCAAGCCCCCACCCAGTTGGTGTCTCCCTGTCCCCTCCCAGCCACCTCACTCCATGTCACCTGCATAGCCGGTGGACACTGGGTTTCTTAACCCCAGCACTATCTGAAGGACGGTGTGCCAGCCTGGGAGCCTGGCGGCTTTGGTGAGAATTCAGATGAGAGAGCCCAGGTAGATAGAAGCTGTCCACCTAGCAACATTATCAGAGAAATTGTGGCCACAAGAAAGTAACATTTATGCACAGCATTGGGTGTATAATAAATACAATGCACTACTCCAGTTTCCAAAGTGAGCCCAGTGTCTGAAAACCTCAGGGCTCATGTACAATAAATTAACATGATTAAAAACGAATTGGAAAACCATCGCAATGAAAAGGAATTGCTGCGGCAACACCTCTCAGGTAAGAAGGGGCTGCGGAGTGCCAGCAGCCAGTACCCAGGGCAGGCCCCAGGTAGGGGTGCTGATGACGCCTTGCACTCCCAGAAGGCTGCCCGCTCCCAGGAACACCTGGACCAACAGTCGTGCAGCAAGTGAGGGCACCCACTGTAGGGCCCACTTAGGCCCCAGCTGGAGGGGGTGCACCGCCTCCTCTGTAGGATGTGGGAGGGGCCTGGGACAGCCCCACAGCCACCACCGCACAGGCCACGGGTGATGCTCTGACAACACTGGCTGGTCAGACGCTGATCTAAGGGCTTCACCTACATCTACTCAGTTACTCCTCACGACAACTGGATGAAGTAGCTGCTATTCCTCTTCCTCGTTTACAGATGAGGAAACTGAGCCACAAGGAGATTTAAAAAAAAAAAAAAAACCTGTCCAAGGTCCCAGAGTTAGTAAGTGGGAGAGGCATGGCTTGAAGCCAGCTTTACCTAAGCGCAGTTAAGTACCTGCTTCTGTTGGAGTGAGTGCTGCCTGGCCCAGACTGTCTCCTTTTTAAAAAATGTAAATTCTCTGTGAAAGATAAAGAGTAAATTCCTAACCCTTCAGTTCAAATAAGTTAACTTTCTCTACACCTTTTTGTAGTCCATTGTGACCCTCAGTTTCTATTCTCACCTTAACAACTTTCACATAAGAACCATGAGTCAGCCTCCCAGATATGCCACGGTCTCCCCTTCTAGGATGTGATGTGAGGAAGGAAAGGAGGGTGGAAGAAAGGATCACCGTCTCCATTTTACAGAGGAGGAAGCTGAGACCCAGGAAAGCCATGACTCAGATCCCTCCCATTGAGCTCAGGCTCGCCCAGCCCAACACACGGGATGCGGGATGCAGGATGCCTGGGCTGCAACTCCAGGTCCCTCTATCCTGCCTCTCCATTTCCTGCCTGCCCTCAGCCAAAGTGAGGCAAAGCCCAGATTGGCACGAAAGCCTGGAACAGGAGCCTCGAGGGCACATCCATGCTGACCGAAATGTCGGAGACTCCCCAAAGCATTTCCCACTGCTGCCCAAGCCCAGGAGCCCCCACAAGACCAAGGCCATGTGTCCCTGGGGGCTCAGCCAGCCAGGAAAGAAGTCCAGAGGCCCCACCCTCACCAGCCCTGGCACTTGTCTGAGCTCCGAGAGACAGCCAGTCTCTTCTGAGGAGCCCCTGGGTTTCCCAAAACACACAGCGTCCCACCCCCAATTTTCTTCCTCCCTCCAGGGGTTTGCTCCCGCGGCCAGGCCTGCTGTGGGCTCAGGACAGGACAGGGGAGCCCTTCGACCGTGCACTCTGGGCGGCAGGAGGCTGCTAATGTTAACTGAGAGAAGGCAGGCGCTGTTTTCCTCTTCTTTCCCACCTCAATTATTGTTCCTTCCCAAATTATTCAAGGACAGAACCCCTGGGCTTATGACGAGGATAAAAAACAGACTTCCGAGGCTGCCTTCAAAGCCTCATCTTGCCCTCCCCACCCAGCTCCACACAGGAGCCTCCACCTCCTTACCATCACACAAGAGCCCAGAGCCCCTTGCCCTCTCCAGGCCCAGCAGCTCCACGCACTGCCTCAACCTCTCTCCTCTCTTCCCAAGCTGACCCACCCCTTCCTGTAGAACCAGATCAGAGCTCTCTCCACCAGCGAGCCTCTCCTGGGTGCCACTGCCCACACGAGCACCGCCTTCTTCAGGGTCCCATAGCACAACTCTCTGGCACCTTTCACTCTAGCCCTCGGTTGGGTCGTGCCTGTGTGTGATTACTCAGCTCTCTGAGTCAGTCTCTTGGCCCAAACAGCAAGGGAGTCAATCTCCCTCTCTCCAGCCTCCCCTCACTGCCCTCTGCAGGGCTGGGCTGAGCAGTCACTCCAGAAAGATTTTCATTGGAGGTCTGGTCTCTGTTAGGGGAACCCCATGCAGATGGAAGCTGTTTTCAGCTGGTTCCTCAACAAAACCTTAGAGAACCAGATACCTCTTGTGCTCCTAGCCCTAAGGCCAGGCCATCACCCAGCTCTCTGGCCATCTATCCCCTTCGGCACCCTGCCTTCACAAGGACCCCTTTTTCCTCAAGGCTGCTACCCCCATCACAGATCACCACACACAGTTTGGATTGTCTTCTGTTTTCTTGCATGTGAATGTGGAACTCCTTGGGCCTAGAAGATACTTATCCATCTGTTGCCATTCGCTGTTCTGGGGCTTTTCACTGGGTATGACTTTGGTCTCTCTCAAAAGACAGCCAGATTCTTCCCTGGTCTGTCCTTTCTCTGCTGCTTCCAGTGGGAGAGTGGAAGGGCTAGATCAACACAAGAATGACTGAGTGGTGGTGCTTCTAAGTCAAGCTGCTGTGTCTGTTCTAAACTACTTGTTCTCATCCTGGGCTCGGAACTTCTGGAACAGAGTCTGCCTGGGGCCCTGCAGCTCGCCATTCTTAGAGTCTATTTGAATGAATACAGCATTGCCCCCCCAAAGTCAGATTAGCCATTGGTGTCTAGAAACTCCAACCTGAGCACCTACTGTGTGCCCTTGCCTGTCAAGGGGGGCTGCCGAGAAGAGGTGGGGCCAGATGACTTGGTTCCTGCCCTCCACCAGTTCTCAATCTAGATGGAGAGAAGATTCACAGTCAGGAGAGCCAGTGCCAGTCTGAGGGTATGTGGCCATGGCCAAGGCTGTGGAATGTAGTTCAGTGGGTGCCAGAAGGAGGGGAATAATGATGGCCAAACTGGAGGGAAGCTGAGCACAAGAGGTCCTCCTCCCTCCTTGAGGAAGAGGGGGAGCAAAGGAAGTGAAGAGCAGGGGGCAACGGAGAGGCCTGCACACGGACACCACCTGAACCAAGATCCCCACCACACGGGGCCCCTTACATCCCCAAAGATGAATCAGCAACAAAGTGTAAACCCCGAATAAAGAGAGCAAATGAGAAGCAACCGTTCCCAGCTCCCCCTTCCATTTGCCAGCCTTCTCCCTCTCAGTGGATAGAACAATTGTGGCCATGAAGTGGCACTTGGAGAAAAAGTTTTAAATCTGTTTAAATGTCACAGTGAGTAACACTTTGCCCCCATCTTCCCCTAATTACATTTCTCTTTGATGGTTTAAGGTTAAAAAAATATTTAACTCAAGTCTTTCTAGACTATCAAGGGCAAGGAGACCAAAGCACCAACCTAACCATGTTCCTTACTCTTTTCTCAGGGGTCCTACTCCTTTATGGCATCATTCTGAGACACCTGTCTGTGTTATTTTATCCCTAACATTATGCTGTGGCAGAGAGGTGGGAGCCAAACAGATCCCGCTCTGTGCCTTTAAGAGATCATGCCTTGGCAGAAGTTGCTTCTGTCCCAGGAAGCTGGGGGGAGGTGGGGTATCTCACCACACACCTTCCAGAGAGCTGAAAGTTGAGGAATGTGCTACCCCTTAAGGGGAGACAGCCCAGATCCAAAATCAGCCACTCTCAGGTCGGGGAGAGGGGAGAGTGAGGAATCTTCCCTATGGACGAAGGGGCTCTCCATAACTTCAGGTCCAGGGTCCAGACGTGGAGGGAGAGAGGGAGGGGGCCTTGGTGCAGGAGGGGAGGAGGTGCAGCCCTGGAGGGAGTTGGAGCTATACCTCATGGAGGAGTCTCTGCGGGTGTCTGAAATAACCAGATGCCCCCTTTCATTAACAACTCAACTCTCCCACTCACTCCTGCCCAGGGGTTGCTCTTATTTATGTATTGGCAGTTATTATTATTAATGAAACACCTGTGAATAATTTACCTGAACCTGGGGGGAAGGAGTTGAGGTGAGGTCAGAAAGAAGTGGATGTGAACCTCAGCCCCTCCCCTGTGCAGGTCCCTCTTTTCCCAGCCCCCCTCAGCTCACTTTCTTTACTTCCCCTTGTCCTCACTTCACTTTGTGGGGAGGAGGAGGCAGGGAGAAAAAGAGACCTCAAGGAGGAATTACTCTCCTAAACTCCCCTGTTCAGGCAGAAAGTACATTCCACTCCTTTGTGAGATTCTGGGAGTTAAGTGTCCGTGCCACAGGATGACGTAGGAAGAGATGTTTTGGACAAAGTTATTGGCCTCTGCTGTCCTGTGGGAAAGGGGAAGAGGGGGTCTAAAGCCGAGTGGGTGTACATACACACAGACACACACACACACACACACACACACAGGCAGAGTGTGGATATAAACAGGGTCTAGGTACACATCCACAATGCATCCACGCAAGCACCCACAATCCTGACAAGACATATACACACACCTCCAAGCCACCAGCTCAAACCGTCTGTGTGCCTACCGGGGACGTGCTGCCTTATTACAGCACTTCACAGGCACACCAGGCCTACAGCCACATGGCAAAGAAGCTCTGTGTGTGAGTTTCTGTTCCATTCCTTCAACTTGGGCTTTTCTTAGACCATCAGATAACACTGGATAACGTAAGCCCTGAACCGAGTTATGAATCAACTATACTTACACAGGATTCCATCGAGCAAAGGCAGGAGTATCTTAAAATGAAAGGATGAAGTTCCACAGACCTCAGAACTGTACTTGCTGTTTGGTTTGGACCCTGGATCCTCGGGGAGAGGTGACCCGGGTGGGCTCGGGGCCTGGGGCAGCGGAACCTCCGGGCCTCCTTGGGCCTCCTCCTGGCGATGGAGAGCTCGGCGTTGTGGCTGTACCAAAGGAGCTCGGTCTCAGGTTTCAGGCAGCTAGGGTCTCATTTCTTTAAATAAAATTTTAAACATGATGTTGTCTAGTAACATCACGTAACCCGAGGGCAAGAAAAGAGAAACCCAAAACACCAGAAAGGGGCCGGTGGCGACCAGGACAGGGTCAAGCCAGCAGCTTTGCCCTGCAACCCGCGAGGGAGCAGGCGCGTTATTTTAATTTGCCCGGAAACCGAGAAGAGGCTGCCCTAGAAACGCAAATGTGGGAGAGCAGGGGTGCAGGTAAATATCATTAAAAGGGGAATCTATCTACTCTCCCAAGCCAAGTTCACCACCAGCGTTCGCCCCCAGAGGCGGGGCTGCTTGAACCCGGTTCCCGCGCCAGCCACTCCCTCTCCCGCGCAGCCGACGTTCTGGCCCCGGTGGGCCTGATGGGGAACCTTACGGAGTCTGGGCTGGGCGGCCGGGACCCTTTGCTCTCGCCCGCAGACGTGACTCCCAGCCTCGCACTTCTGGAGCGGGAGGTGCTGCAAACGAAGCCCGCGGGGGCAAAGCACGCAGTAGGAGTCTGGGTTCGGCCGCAGCCCGGAGAGCGATTTGGGGGTTTTATTTCTTTGATGGTGGATTTAGAAAAAAAAAAAAATTTTTTTTTCAATTTGAACCAGTAAAGCAGACAAGGGCAAAAGCAAGCCAGTCCCTCGTGCTGGCTCACCGGCCACCGCGCCCAGAACCTGCCTGCTTCCCAGCCGGGCGAGCGGGCCGAGGCGCCCGGCTCCTACCTTCCTCCCGCCAGCCGCCTGCCGGTCCAGCCGCCGCGCTTTGGGGCGGGGAGGCCGTCCGGGACGGAATACCCACCTCCAGCCTTCGCGGGCGGGCTGGGACGAGGGTCGGGCCCCGACTCTCTACGCCCCGTCCCCCCAGCGCTGCCCAACCGCTCCCCAGACCCGTCCTCCCCAGGTAGCTCGGGTGGCGGTAGATGCCGTGCGGGAGGGCGAAGATTTGGGGCTGCTCTGGCAGGTTGGGGATGCGAGGAGGGAAAAAGCAGAGAAAGACAGTGAGAGCGCGCGCGCGAGAGAGCTCTTGTTTACAGATTTATCCACATAACATATATTTATGTAGCATTTTTTTCTCTCGACACTCATCAATGCGCACTCGGATCGCTGGGCGGACTTCCTCCAAGCCGGCTCGCTTTTTCAAGTCTAAATAAAGGGAACCAGATGGGAGAAAAAAAGCGCCCATTCCACCTTCGCCGCCGCCCCGCCCGCCGTCCCTGCCTTTGCTTCGCCCGCCTGGCGCTCTAATAGAGCGCAGCTCAGGGGATAACGCCCCCCTACATACCCACACGAAAATGAAAATCAATGTTTTTTTAAAAAAACAAAAAGTTGCACCTGCTGCTATTACAAAAAGAACCCCCGAAAGGCAAAGAGGAAGCCAGCAGCCCCGTTCCTAACTGGCACCCGCTCCCCGCGGCCGCCGGGCCCGGAATCTCAGCGCCTCCCGAAGAGCCATGCGCCTGACGCTATTTATAGCCGGGGGCCGTCTCGGACTGTACCACCGCTGCTCGCCGGGGCCGCCGACAGGGGAGGCGCGGCGGGGCCGGCGCCGCCCCACGCCACCCTGCTCCCGGCCGCCGCCCGCCGCCGCGCTGAGCCCCCCCGCCTTAATCTCGCCCTCCCGGCCCCGCGCCCCCCTCTTCCGCGCGCGCACACTCGCCGCCCCCACCCCTGGTCTGACTGGGAACTTGAACCGGTCCAGCCTGTTTAAACGCAAAGGACAGAGATCCTGTCTGTTCAATGTAAAAAAAAAAAAAAAAAAAGAAAAAAAAGAAAAAAAAAAATCTGATCAGACCGAAAGAGAGAGAGAGAGAGAGGGAGAGAGGGAGAGAGAGAGAAGAGAGGGAGGGAGAGAGGGGGGAAGAGGAGAGAGAGCGCGAGCGCGAGCGAGCGAGAGAAGAGAGGAGAAAGAGAGAGAGCAGAGAGCGAGAGGAGAGCGAGGTGTAGAGAAACCGAGGGGGAGAGAACCCGAGTGTGTGTATGCGTGTGCGTGTGTGAGCGCGAGCGAGCTTGCGAGGGAGAGGAGCGAGAGAGTGCGAGCAAGAAAGAATAAAAGGAAAGAAGATTTTCTCTATGTATATAAAGATGGCCACGTTAGCAAACGGACAGGCTGACAACGCGAGCCTCAGTACCAACGGGCTCGGCAGCAGCCCGGGCAGCGCCGGGCATATGAACGGATTAAGCCACAGCCCGGGGAACCCGTCGACCATTCCCATGAAGGACCACGATGCCATCAAGCTGTTCATTGGGCAGATCCCCCGCAACCTGGATGAGAAGGACCTCAAGCCCCTCTTCGAGGAGTTCGGCAAGATCTACGAGCTTACGGTTCTGAAGGACAGGTTCACAGGCATGCACAAAGGTGAGTGCACCTTTCGCTCCCAACTTTGCCGGGGAGAAAGAGCGGGCGGGCGGGCCGATCGGCCAGCGACGAACGAGCGAGCGGGAGACGGCGCGAGAGGGAGCCTCGGGCGGACGCCGAGGAGGGAGGCGCTCCGGCAGCAGAGACCGGGACTGGGGTGCGTGGGGAGCTGTTCGCCGGGGCAAGGCTGGGTTTTGGGCAAAAAGCTGATAGACGCGGTTTCGTGGGGAGAGCAGCGGGAGCAGAAGAAGAAGAGAAAGAAAGAGAGGATCGAGGGGAAACGGGGCTTGGATTTTTGGGTACAGCGACTTGAAAGACTGGGATGGGGACGTCTGCACCGGCCGAGCCCGGGACGCTGAGCAGACTGGCGGGCTCTCAGCCGGCCGGGGACCAAGGGTGCTGTCCATCGCCGTGGTGCTGAAATACTAAGCGGAGATGGTTTTCTCCTTCTCCGCTCCGGGCCAGAGTAGCAGGAGCGCAGCCGTCTAAAAAGAAGAGAGGTGACAGATTCAAAGATACATTTTTTTATTTCGCTATCAATTTAACAGTAAACTCTCCGTGTCGGGCTGTGTGCCTGAATAATCCGGTTGTGGTGCGAGTGGCGGAGGAGGGGTTGGGGGGGTTAGTTGTTTGAAGGAAAGGGGGACAAAACCTAAGGTAAGAATTAGCAAAGAACCAGCCATCCTCTGGGTGGAGTGGGGGGGGGGGGTCAGGGAAGCCTGGATGATCCCCTCCTCCAGAAAGCAGGGCTTCGAGAAAAAATCTGTGTGTGAAAGATATGCATTTTGGAGGGTGTATCCTAAATTATCCCAAACTCACCATGCAGAGAGGTTTATAGTACATCGTTTCTTTCCCTTGAAGCAATCATTACTAGTGAGTGCTTGGAGGAGGGGGAAACAGAATGATCAAAGAATTAAAACCCAGCAACTTTTTAGGAAAGTGGTCATGGGAATTGTCTGCAGCCTGCCTGTTTTCTCCTTGTTTTATTATCTTTAAGGCAGAGCCCCAAACGTGTTCAGTTGTAGAACGTGTGTGGGTGGCTGGTGGGTGACGAAATTAGCCCAGTGCTTGCTCCCTAACAGTAATGTATAGGATGTGCAGCGGGAATTAATCGGGGCTGGAGCTGTGTAGGCAAGTTAAATGCTTTCTGAGAGAGATTGATCGTCGGGCAGAGAAGGAGCATTGGGCTAAGGAAGTTGTAAGGGATGTGTATGGACGTTCCGTTTTTAATAAACAGTAGTGTGGAGAGCTGCTGAAGATGCTGTGTTAGAGCTGGTGGTTTAAAAGATGAAAACACACACACGCACATGCACACCTACCCACACACAGAGGGCAGCCTCATCCTTGGCCACAAATGGGCTATGAACAGAGCTGATCCTCCGGCACATTAGGTGCAGAGCGCGGAGCTGTCTGGTTCTCAAAGCAGCAGTGGTTTTCACTATCACAGCCTCCCTCCTTCTTCAGCCCTCCCTTCATCCGAATACTAAGCAGAGCTCCGAACTCTTCATAGTTGGAGTCCCAGAGAGCAGTTTTTATTGGCTTTAGCATCTTCCAGCTTGCCTGCTGAGGAGTAAATCTTAAAGTTAATGGCATGTTGAGTAGCACAAAAACATAGCAGAATGGAAATATACTGGGTTTGCTGGGGTGGGGTGAGGGTGGGAGCTGTAATGGAGAGAGAAACCAACCTTTATTCAATATGGAGAAAATGTCTGTTCAGAAGAGAAACTGGAAAGGTGGAATGGGGAGGCAGTCTTCGAAATAATATCAGTTTCCCCCTTTTTCACCCTCCTTCTCAAGTCAACCATATCTCTGTAGTTTTTCCCTTTCCAATCAAGCTCCCTAGAAGCTAATCAAGGTTGGTATTAAACCTTTGTCATTTTAATATGTCCCCAGATTTTAAAATAGCAATAATGAAAATTAAGAAGCAGAGGTAGAGAAATACTTTGCCCATCTTAATGATAGGTTCTTGTGGGGATTTGAGATTTTAAAGTTTAAAAAAATCAGTATCCACTAGAGGCAAAAAGACAGTTGTGAAGAACCGAGCTTCCTATGAGATCTGGGTTGGAGCACTTTATTTGCTTCTTTATTCCAAATGAAGATAATCTTAAACAATATTCCTTGGTTTCTTCTCACGATCGCTTGCTAGTATCATCACTCTGTTTCTGATGTTTTGGGGGCTCCCTTTTACTCTAGCAAAGATGTAGAATTATCATCATTTGCATCAGCGAGGTAGAGAAGGTTAAGATATAGTTGCGTCTATGTATCATATCATATATATGCATACACGCATCTGGTGAGGATTCCTATGACAAGCAAAACTTCATTTTCTAAATAATTCCTCCTCTAAACTGGCTCAGTCAGGGGCAGGCAGGCCCGTTGGCTCTGGAATGCTGGGTGCTTCATTGTCAAAGCTCACCCTTCAGAGCCTGAGCATATATTTTTTTTCCTATGAAACTTCCTGCCTCTCCATCCCTCAGATTTTTATAGGCAAGGTTGGCCCACAATGTCCCTAACAGTGCTTGGAAGCTCTGAGAGAGCTGAATAAATGAGACAGTTTCCGAGGCCTGGTTTATTCATTCCTAGAAGAGTTTGAACTCCTCCTTCAGTGATACAGCCTGATTTATTAGCTAATCCTGATAAAATAAGCTTCCGGCCACCTTAAAAAATTACTTGCTTGCCATTGGTGATTAATTACTGTTTAGTCAAAAGCATGATGAGGCTTGAAGAATGAGGGTTGCATTTGACTTCTAGATTTCCCCCAAGTCTAAATTATAACATGAGGCTAGGGATAGAAACGTGCCTTTGTTAAGCCTGGTTTCGGGGTATATTTGTGGCTTTTTCTTTCCCCTTCTTGAATTTCTAACTTCTAATGAATCATACTGGGATAAAATTGAGAGGCATGACAGGATACTGGCCTTCAGTGTGGATGGAATATATATGCTACTGGTTAAAAGAAGAAGAAAAAAAATAAGTAAAAATTACATTAAGTACATGAGATTTCAGGTGGGTATCCATTTGTTGGCCACCTGCCATTTCTGGTAACTAAAGAAGGAAACAGTTCTAAGGGTTAATGGAATACCTGCCATGCGTAGAGTGAACCTTAAAAGGCAATTACTCCAGTCAAATTGGGAGTCTGGAGGAGGGAGTAGGTGTGTGTTGTGGAGAAAACCCAGCCGTATCGGAGAAAGGCTGTTGGGCTGGGGAGGCAGCAAATAGCAGTTGTGGACTGGCGTGATTACCGTAAAGGTAAATTCACCCCCTGGATAAGAGAAGGCAAATGGGTAGGGGGAGATCTGGGTGCTAGGCAGAGAGAGAAAGAAAGGAAAAAGCCCAGAACAATTTGAAGAAACAACACCTAAGGAAGAAAACCCAGTTTAATGCAAACTCTCCCGGCTAACTCAGAGTCTCCTTTTCTCCCCCATTAGAAGCACTTCGAGAAAGATTGTTTTTCCAGGCTCCAAAGAGAAAGACATTAGGCTATTGATTAAAGAAGAGAGAGGCAAACTCCCAGGGTATCAGCAGAAGTGAACTGAGGACGAATTTTGCCCCTTCTTATAGAATTTTTCTCCCTTGGAGAAGGAAACAAGTCATCCACTAGTCTAATTCTTCCCTTCTAACACTTTTATTTATTTCTATTTTATTCCTTGTATTTCCTGAAAAACAAAGGCAGTGACTGAAAATACGTACACACACACACACACACACACACACACACACACACACACACACACGACTGCTAACACACACACATACACAGTTAGTGGATCACACATGAACAAGCCACAATCCATTCATAACTTTGGTCTTATTTAGCAGGATAGGAGGCAGCAAAGACTGAGTTACTGGGAGACATAAAGACTAGTGCTCTCTGGATAGCCATATTATAATGCGTTATCTTTGAAGTCATTTAAGTCCAATTTAAGTGGTATTTAGTATAATATTTATGAATTAATGTGATCTAAGCATAGGGCTGTCCCCAAAGGTTTAAACAGCCTTTACTACTGATATGTGCTTGTTCCCGGAGCCTGCGATGCATTTTAATCTAAACAGCTAAGTCCTCATCACAGTCCCTCTTGTTAACCAGTCAGAACAGATCTGTGGCCTGGATAACCACTCTGCATTGAGATTTTCCCCTGCTGCATAGAGGAAAATCTACTCTAGTGGCAGCCCGGGGGCTCCCAACCCAGGAGCCACAGCTTCAGGGATGTCGGGCCCACATACTTTCATACTACATCCAGAGGGAGGGTGGGGACAGAGTAATGGAACCTTCTGTGCATTGAGCTCTGGAGAGTATATCATTTAGAAATATACTCATCGTCAGATGCACAACCTCTCATTTCAATGGTATCTGAGTAGTAAATTCCTCAAGCCCCTTAGTAAATTCCTGTACCCTTGATTTGGGGTACAGCTGGGAGAAGAGGAAAGGGCAAGGGTTATGATTATGTTCGGATGATTTGTGACCATCTTCATAAAATTATGTCTGGTATTTTTGTGTAAGAGGTAACAATTCTCAAAACATCGAGTTTCTGCCACTTGACTTTAGCTGAAAGAGCTCATTGGTTTTTTTTATTGTTTTGCCTTTTTTTTTTTCCTGAGATAGGTGAATTAAAGCTAGTGAGGTTCTATCTGATTTCTGTTTTCAAATGAGCCTAAGAGACAGGGAAGCCGAAGTATCAGCATGGGCATCAGCTCAAGTAAGATGAACTTTTAAAAACTACTCGGAAAAATAAAAATTCAGTTCTGTCCAGGGAAAAACACTAGCAGAATGGCTGGACACACACCTACAGCTTTTAAAAGAAAGATTTGCCTTGTGAGACAGAGATGTGGAAAATGAGATAGCTGTAATAAGAAGAAAAACATTTAAAAATAAGTTTCACTAAAGAAAATTAGCAATAGTGATTGTTGCAATGTTAAAATAAACCTAAACAACTGCCCCCATTAAAAAAAAAAAAAAAAAAAAACCCTCCAAATTCCAGACGTTGATAAGTACCCTATCTAGGAGCAAAGAAAAAAACTATTGGGAATTGATTCGTTTATTTAAGACGCTGGTGGTTATTTGCTGGTTGTGCATGATTTCATTTATCTTTTAAACAGACTTCCCGAGAATTGACACACACACACACACACACACACACACACACACACACACCCCACACGCAGAGATAAACCAATATGCACATGTGCACGTATATGCATCCATGTGCAAGCATGACTAAGCGCATCCCACACATATGGGAACCAGGGCTGGCCTAGATTTTACTGCAATTCAACGGGGAGATGTTAACACTCTTTCTCCCCCACCCTGCCCCACTCAGCTTTAATGGGGAATTCTAGATTGGGTTGAAAGAACCCCCTTGGCATACTTTCACTCTCTCCACCTGCTCCAGTTGGCTGACGTTTTGTGACTTCTCAAACAAAAAACAAAATAAAACAAAAAGAAAAGCATTTCTTGAATGAAGTCATAGCTTTAAAACACCCCAAAGGAAAACAATTACAAACACGTATGCCATAGATATGCACACGTCCCCTCAGTTCATGCGTCTTGTAAAGTTTTCAGAGTGCTTTCAAAGAGCTGATTGCTGGGGGGCTTTCCTGATACCCAGTGATCTCAGCACTCTCCGGTGACTCGAGCAAAGGCCATTATCGCTGTCATTATTATTATTATCATCATCATCCTCATTATTATAATTTATAGACCAGGATGGGAGAGGAGCTCCTGAGTGATGCCTGAAGAGATATCCAAAACACCCACTCTTTGGTTGAGAAAAAAGCTGGTCTCACTTGCTTCTGTTGGATTTAGGAAAAACACTGCACAGCTCACACCTTCCAAGTCACCAGAGGGTGGTCAGTTTCCAAACTGACCCAGGAGGGATCTCGGTATAGAAGATCTGGAATGAGTACTCTGTAGAGGAGAGGAAGACGCAATAGAGAATGAGGCCCAACATCGTAGGCAGAAAAAAGGAACACTGAAAGTTGGAAGGCCGAAATGCCAGCCGCAAGCTGGGATCACTGGTTGACAGTGGCTGAAACTGCAGGAGCTTCTGAACTTGGAAGGGAAATCCCGTGTGACATGCTGAGAGAAGAGCTCGAGGGTGTGAAAATCTGTGTGTGTCTCTGGGTACTGGAGGGTTGTGGGAAGGAAGATGCTGCAGCCTGCGTGGGTGTTGGTGTGAGTGCATGCGTGTGTGTGTGTGCGTGTGTGTGTGTGTGTGGTGTGTGTGCGTGTGCGCACAGGGAAGACATGACAAATTCAAGTGTCGTGGAGATGATGTTAGGGGTAGTTTCATCTTGCAAGGCTATATGTGTGATCAGGGAGATGGTTGATGAAGAAAAGAGGAGAATGACGCTGTCCTTGTGATTATGTACATGCTCCACCTCAGATCTCGTGGCTTGGATTTGTCAATGATCTAAGTTCCAGTGTGCAGGCGTGCTCTTGTGCATCTGCCTGATAGCCCCACTCAGAAGTCCAGGTTGGGGAGAGGGTTCATCTCCCCCCACACATCACTCTGCAAAGGCTTGCCCACTTCTGCTCACCTACTGACTCATTTTAGAAATGACCTTCCATCCGAGATCTGAGTGGCCAGCCACAGAGCCCAGCTCTCTGCAGAGATCATTCCCTCCACTCTTTGCATTCCCTACCCCACCAGCTGCCGCTTGGCATCCCTGTCCAACTTTTCTTTTGTAGTGCTTTCACACACACACACACACACACACACACACACACACACGCACATGCACACGCACACACACACACACACACACACACACACAGACATACACATACAGGGGAGTTGACCAAGTCAGTCCAGCTAGGCCCTGGCAAGCAAAGGACTGCATTAGCCTGAATGCACACAGGGGTGGCAGGGACCTGGTGGCCCTCCTTTTGGGCTCTCTACAAGGAAATCACATGCTCTTCCTTTACTTTTAACTTTTCTGCAGCCCCTCATATACACATATTCTCCAAGAATCACAGAAGGCATCTAATTCTGCCCAAATAGCCTAGGGAAGGGGCACAGAGCCCCCAGCTTAGTTGGAGCCCTTTTATCATGCTCTTCCAACTCCCTCTTTTCTTTTTTCTCCTCGCTATTTAAGATGCCCTCGAAAACCCACAGTGGGTCTGAAGAGAAAGATACATGTTCCACTTGGCAACGTGAGGGTATGGTTAAAGATGCCAGGGCAAGAGGACGATGATGGGGTAGAAACGGTGGCAAAGGAATTCCCAGAGTTGATGTACTTGCCCTAAGGGCTTCCTCCATCTCCACCCATCCAGTTTCCAGTGGCCCCTGGATGGGTATAAAGCCAAAGATACAGCTCTGCCCACAGAAACCAACAAAGCAGCCAGGTGGGCAGCCCCAGGGTAATTGCCCTCCTTTCTGTGTCCCTCCGGGAGCAGAAGGGGATGTGTTCAGGACCAAAGAGTCACGGGGCTGCTCCCCTTCCACTCACTCCACCTTTGGTTTCCCTTATCCTCCCTTGTATATCTCCCCTCCAGCACAAGCTGACTGACACTCAAATGAAACAATTCCCAGCAGCTCAGCTCAGGAGCAAATCCTACGTGGCCATCTGCAAGATGTAAATAAATGGGTGCCCTCCTGGAGACAGACATAGTTCTGGTTCCTTGAGGATGGAACAGCCAAAAATATTGATCAAAGCTCAGGGGAAAAAAAATTGATAATGAGCTGGCCTCCAACAAGAGTTTAATTGACGGAGACTTCTGAAGGCCGGCTCTGGACAGCGCATGAAACTGACCACGATGTTACTTTATTGCAATACACTCTGCTTTAATTAATTAATCACCTTTGTTAAGAGCTGCTCCAGATCAAAGGTTTCTGGATATTTAGCAGATCTTACTAACAAAGCCCCCATGCATTAGGCTATCCTACTGCTCACGGTGAGGCAAGCAACCTTCCTTCCCATTTTCTTTCCTCTTAGCTGTGGCTTCTTCCTCTTTGTTAAAGATGAATGGATCTTACCGCACAGCCGTTCTGTCCTAGGATGGGGACGGTGAGGGGTGTTGCCCGCTGAGGGCATGGGGCTTCCTCTCAGCAGCTCTTTCTAAAATTACATGACTAAGACTTGGTTCACCTTCAAATCTATCTGGCTGAAATGGGGAGTGTCAATAGAATAAAAACAGAGCTCATGGAAATGCAAGAGACGTGTGTATGTGTGTGTGTGTGAGTGTTTGTGTGTGTAGGCACGTGCACAAGCAAGTATGTGCACATCCACATAAATATTATGGGATCGATACATTTCACATCCGCTGCCCACACCTCTTAACTTCTCCCTCCTGTCTCTTGAGCACCTGTGCTACTGTCGTATTTCACTCTGAGAAATGCTCGGAGCTGAAGCGTGCATAGATGATGCTATATTGAACCAAGCCATTGTTTGGATTCGGTTACGGAGTCCGGGTACGCATTGAAGGATGGTCCTCGCCTGGCGTAGGCGGTGCCTAAAGAATCTACTTCTCAAGATATGACAGGAACCTCACTCTCCAGAGTCCCCAAAACCTACAAACTGACAGGTGACTTACTTGAAAGCAGCCCTTGGAATCATTCTAGGAAGATTTGAATGCCATACGTGGCTGTTTGTTCATTATTCTAATTTAATGATGCAGTCACACCTAATTAATCCATGTCTGGTTTATTCATACACCAAGTCTGAGGATCCAAAAGATCTCTCTAGCTAGCTGGCTTCCCTTTACAGGGGCGAGTGAGGGGGCTGCCCCGGCAAGTGAGCGTGTCCGGGTCCAAACAGGAACGGATCACCATAGACAGACTTGATGAAGGTGCTGTCCACCCACGTAGGAATGACAGCAATTACAGAGGTGACAGCAATCGGAGACTAGCGATGAGATCTGTGTGCCTGTGTGCACACACGTGAGCACACAATGCATGCCTTCTACCAGGGCAACCTTCAAATAGGCGATGGGCCACACCCCCAGTGTGTACAAAACAACACGGCCTTATGGAGTGTCAAGCATTCCTATGATTGGGAGTTTCGGTGCAGAAGGTTGTGAGACTGAGCTGAGTCAAACTCCCCTCTCTGGCCTGGAGAAAGCCGAATGCATTGCTACCGCCGCACAGATAAAGAGACTGAGGCTGGGAGCAGCAAAGTGCCGTCTGCGGCGTGGCCCTCAGCGGACCTCCCCATAGCTGCTTCTGGCCATACCGCTCCCACTGAGTGCTGCCTCTCGCCTGGCAGGTACATTGAGAGAACAAGGACCAACCTAATAATATCCTTAAAAAGCCAAGCCTCCTGTGCTAGTCCTAGGAGACAAGAGGCATCCAAAGATCAAACACTACATCACAGTGTATTAGTAAGCAGTCTCTGATACAGCTACCTCCCTATAATGCTCTAATTGACTATTTGATCAGCTCTAAAAGGCCCGGTGTTCAAGACAGACTCACACACATTCACACACTCACACACATACCCTCACCACACAAGCACACGCATGCAGTCTCTCTCTTGCACATGGCACTGTACCCACACCAGTTCACCCAGCAAAGGTAGATTTGCACAGGCGGTGCTTGATGTTGAGTGAAATCACACACCTAAGATCATACATGCCCTTCCATGCATGGGCTTATCAATATCTCTTAAAGAATTGTGACAGCCAGCCCAGAGTGATTCAGTTGTATGGACAAAGGTCAGCACATAGATATCCATTATTAATAATATCAATATCTTGGTTGACCAATATAACCAGAAACTGTATCATGTCGCTGCTGATGGGCAAGGCTAGGAGGACTCTGCTGGAACAGCAGGAAATTATGCCCATGTAAAATTAATCATATTGACTGGTTCTAAGAATATACGGAGAGGTGAAGATGTTGAGAGCTCTTTCCATGGTGGGAAAGGGGGCCCTTGTTCCCAGAGGCTCCCTGGTCTTGAACCCTTGGAAAGCACCCAGGAAGGAGGTGTCTACCAGGGCAACCTTCAAATAGGCAAGAGGCCACACCCCCAGTGTGTACAAAACAACACGGCCTTATGGAGTGTCAAGCATTCCTATGATTGGGAGTTTCGGTGCGGAAGGTTGTGAGACTGAGCTGAGTCAAACTCCCCTCTGTGGCCTGGAGAAAGCCGAATGCATTGCTGCCGCCGCACAGATAAAGAGACTGAGGCTGGGAGCAGCAAAGTGCCGTCTGCGGCGTGGCCCTCAGCGGACCTCCCCATAGCTGCTTCTGGCCATACCACTCCCAGTGAGTGCTGCCTCTCGCCTGGCAGGTACACCAAAAAGAATGCTTTCCTTCATCCGGCCTCCGCTTTCCAGCGGGGTGAGGTAGAGGAGAGGTGTTCTCTGGACAGGAAAAGAAAGAAATAGGATCCCCTAACCATTATCCACCCAACATATCCACATCTTTCTGTCAAATCAATACTTGGCTTGGCTTGGTCTCACCGGATGGGGCACAGAGAGCATCCTTGCACCCGCCGTGTGAAGAGGTCTATCTCTGAGGGGTGGTGTGAGCCTGAAGCAGCATCCCTAGTTACATGGCTGGATATTGGCCTCAGGGGGATGTCAGTGTGCACCCTTTGCTGCTTAAAGGTCCCAGGAAGAAAGGCACCCAATCCCATCAATCACGTGACTGGGTTCTTGAGACCAGCAGAGCCAGGGTCTTTTCTCGTCAAGCCTTGTTGGTCAGGTTGGTATGGTCTGGACTGCAGAAGGCCGTCGCTCACTCAGGCTCACCTCCAGGCACAGTGAGCAGGAAGGAAAGGGAAGGCCATGTGTCCTTGGCCTTGGAATTGTTGTCTGGCATGCCCCTGGCCTCTCATGGCCTTGCGCACTGGAGCCCAGCTCAGGCTGTTCCTGGTCCTCCTTGGCCACGCTGGGCAGCACCTGATCAGGTGTTCTGAGGGAGAAGTGGACAGCAGAGACTCCAGTGGCCGAGGGCTTGGCAGAGAGAGACGGAACAGAGCCCGACAATTTGGATCATTTCTTTTCTCTGTTCCCAGAGCCTGTGCAGGTAGCTGGAAGGGAGACTGCCTTAGAGGCCAGGTCCCCTGGTGGGGTGATGATGGACGATAGGAAAGGAACTGCTAAGGTGCAGGGGAGATGCCTTTGATGTAAAGGAAGGAGAGGAAATGGTCCCTGTGGCTGGGGTAGGAGTGCTTGGAACTCAGCAGACAGGCCACCTGCCTCCCCTCCTGGCCTCTGGCACACTCAGAGTCCCTCCAGAGACTTACACCCAGCCCTTGGGAGCAAGGGCCTCTGCCAGTCCCTGTTCCTTCCCCCGTGCTAATGGCCCAGCCTTGTTAGCTGAGGCTACCTTGGACAGTTCCCAGATCTCTGGACTTGCCCACCACACGGGGCCCAGACTAGGCATGGCCACAGAGGTGTTTGGGGAGGGTGTACCCTCCTGGTCCACAGAGCCACACCACTGCGTCGGCCCCAAAGGCCTGGGTCTAAGGAACTCTAGGAGAACAGTCCAAAGCCAAGAGGCTAGGACCCTCCTGTAGACCCTTTCCCTACCTTAGGGAGGGGTCCCCAAACTGTGCATGTGGAGGGGCTCCCCTCTCCTCCGGCGGTTGCCTGCCCTCTGACCGTGAGAGGGAGAGCTTCCTACTCTCAAGCAGGGCCTCTGAAGCTGAGGCGCCGCTCCTACCGCCGTCCTGGCTCGGTGTCCAGTCCTCTCCCGCACACCACTCCTTACCTCTACAGGACAAGGGGGGCACTCCTCTTACGCATGGGAGCCCCGTGTAGGAGTCGGCTGCATGGGACCCTGAGCCCAAGCCTGGGGCACCAGCAAAACAGCGCCAACATGAAACAAGAGAGGAGGATCAGAAAATCCAGCAAGTATTGTAATTCAGTATGCAGGTGCGTTTGGTTTCATTTCAAAAATGAATAATTCGTGTGTGGTTTCGTACGGATTTTATTCTTCATTCCCTGTGTTGCAGCACCAGAATCTTTTCTATACTTAGGGGTCTGACGTGAGTCCAGCTCCAAACTGTTACATCCCTCAGCTTTTGCAAAGGACTCTCCAAATGCCCCCAGAAGGCACACACGCACACTCAACCCTGTGCCTGACCACCCGGGCCTGGGCACAGGACGGATTAGTTAGTGATCATTTGGCACACCTGCCACCTAGGTCCAGCTGAGACCCCAGGGCAGCAGCTCCAGAGCACCAAAGTTCCGTGGGCCATCGGAGTGAGAGGCACAGAGCGCGAGAGCCACCACTGGCTTATTTCCAGGCTGCGTTTTCTCTTGCAATTTTTAAAACTCTTTTTCTTAAAAACTGAGACCTCCGCTTTGCTCTCATCTTGATTATTTCAATAAGTAAATTATTAGGTTTATTTTAGAGTCAATTCTGTTGTTATTGTGCTGGGCAGGTTTGAAAATCCACTGGAATGAGAAGTAAAGGGTGAGGCCTGGGGCTTGAAGGGACGAGGCAGCCGAGCAGGTCCCCAGAGAGAGGAGAGGAATGCAGATAACCAGGCGGTGTCTCAGCTGGGAAAGCGCGCCCGAAGGCAGCAGTGAGCAGCCACTCCACAGGCCAGGTCACAGTGGCAGGCCGCTGGACGGGAGGACAGGAGCAGAGGCCCAGGTGGTGGCCGCAGAGCTGCAGCTGGGGGCGCCAGGTTCCTGCTCCCTTCTGTGCGAGACCCCCGTCTGCGACTCACACTGTCTCCAAAGCCTTGATTTTTTTCTCCTGAGTTTCTCAAGTTTCTCAGCAAAACATTAACCCTGAATGTTCTGACTTATGTCAGCTGAGCCAGGTTGGTCCACAACAGAGGCCACAGAGCCGGGAGGAGAGGGTCCCCCAAGGCTGGCAGAGGCAGGAGAATCCGGCTGGGGCAACAGCAGGGGAGTCATCGACCCAGCTGCAGTCTGCATCTAGGGCATAC
This sequence comes from Phocoena phocoena, assembly GCF_963924675.1. NCBI lineage: Eukaryota > Metazoa > Chordata > Mammalia > Artiodactyla > Phocoenidae > Phocoena > Phocoena phocoena. The sequence goes on from NC_089231.1 coordinate 38,426,668, forward strand.
CAGCCCCATGCGGAGAGCAGGGTGCCCTGCCTACCCCCATGGGGCAGGGCAGCCTTCTGCAAAGCAGAGAACAAGTGCAGCATTCCAATCTGATGGGGGAGACACTCAGGGAAGACCAGGGTGCGGTGGGGGCAGAAACACACCTCCCTCAAGGAGGCAGATTCATGTGCGACTCAGGTGCCCTGAGGGTCAAGTCCTCTCCTCGGAAGGCAGGAACCCACCATCACCACCGAGAATAACTGGGTGTGCTAGGAAGCAGCAAACCCACAAATATAAGACTACCCAATGCAAATGTCCTGTGTGGGGAATGAAGGACCGCCCCCCACCAAAGAGGAGTAATCAGATAGGGGTACCAGCTTCCGGCCCAAGGGGCTTGGCCCCAGGCTCCCAGGTAGAGAGGGTGGCAGAAGCCCGGCTGGGACATGGGAAAAAGGCAGAGCAGAGCCCGGAGGCTGGCTTGCTGCTGGCCTGCTTGTTTTGTTTCGTTTTGTTCCATTATGTTTCATTTTTGTCCCACTGCAGTAAAGTCTTGTTCTCAGGCTGGTGGATAAAGGAATTTCTCACTTTGAATAAATTTCGACCTACCACCAGCCCAGCTGAGAGAGAAGAGTTGGGTGCAGGGGTAGGTGGGTGGGTTGCAGGTATGTCTGAGGAAGGTGGTGACACACGTAGGACCTGCAAGGACAGGCCTCACCTTCTTTGGGGCTGCAGTGTCCTTCAGCTGTCCGAACGGCAGCCCACTTGGGCTGAGAGGTTACTCGTGGAATATTTCAACCCGTGCCCATGTTCCCTGTCACCTAGTCAGGCATCCAGACTGTCCCCAAAGCTTACTCAGCTGAACATCCCGAACAGTAAACTGGGTGTTTCTAGAGGTGGGAATCTCCCCCTGGCCCTCTGCCCTTCCTCTGTGCTGGCCCCCAGTTCAGGAGTGGCTGCAGGAAGCCAAGCAGGATAAGCCAAGTGGATAAAGCCCAGGACAGCATTTCCTGGGGTGACACTGGTCTTGTGGCTGGAAGAATCTTGGCAGTTCCCAGGAAGAACCACTCCCAGTGTGGACAGCACACCCGGGCAAGGGTGTCAGGCTCCCTGGGCAGCCTGTTTCCTGCATGGGAGGAATTGGGGGTGCTTCCTCCATCTCTGGGAGAGAAACCCAGCCCAGAGAAGCAGGAAGAGATGAGGTGATCTTTAGGGCCCCGAACACAGGAGTGTTTGTGGCCGACTCTTTAGGGGAAGGAAAACTGCCCTCGTTCAGGCCTTCCACAGAGCTTGACCCTGCAGCATCTTCCTGACCCCTGGGATTTCTCAGCGGGGGAGCAGAACTGGGCCCCGTCACGGAGCTGGAGTCCTCCAGTGCCCCCCCACGCACCTACTCTACACTCCCCCGATGCCCCCAGGCCCCAAACCCCAAGCCCCAGGGCTCTCAGGGCACAACGGTCCCCAACCCAAATGACCTCCCTTTCCTATCCCTTCCAAGTCCTGCCCCTTGCTGATCTGACAAATCAAACTGGGCAGATGCGTCCCTAGTGGCTAATGGACACTAATGAGTTACCGTCACTGGTGACATGTGCCTCGTACAGGGACCTTTTAGAGCCCAGGCCATAACCCAAAGAAACATCTCTCGTGGTGGGATTTCTGGCACAAGCCTAGCCAGAGGGAGAGGCCGTGAGGCTGGGAGGCCTCTGGCTGCTCCCTGGGCATGGGCCTGCCTGGCCTAAAGCTGTGTGGCCAGGACATGGACCAACCCATCCCACGCCACAGGACCAGGTGAAGCAGGCAGCGGAGGGACTCAGACCCTGCCTGTCTCCCAGCAGGGCCGGCGCACCCAGGAGGCTGCCAAGTCAGAGGTCTAATCAAATATTAAACACAGTCAGTAAACTTAAACCAGTGCCGTATCTGAAGCGCCGAGTCCCTTCCTGAAAGCAGCCCAGCTCCAGCTCAGGGACGTTGCCAGGTCAGCTTTGCCCAGGTGCAAGGCTGGGGGCTTCTGGGCCCATGCCCCATGGTGGGCAGGAAAAGGGGAGACACACCGGGACCTTGGCAGGGACGGAGGCTCATGGTTTTTCTCCTCCATTCTGTTATTCATTTCCTCTGATTTTTATCTCATCTCTCCTGATTGTCCTGGTGAAACTTAATAGACAAAGTGAATTTTTATTACATCGTCAATATAATCTCCAGCTAATCAGCAGACTCGGGGGCCACCGCAAGCCCTATAGCTCCTCATCTGGCTTCGTAAATAGTAGGAACAATCACTGCCAAGCGTGACTCCTCCACCTCCTCCCAAGAGGCTTTCTCCCCACTGCTCCCCTTTCCCAGACCTATTCTTGGGGTTTCTGCCTTCCCACGGATCCCCCCCACCCAGTGGGCCACATTGCCGGTCGATGGAGATATCTTCCCCGTTCGTATTTTTAGTTTTCTCCCTCCCAGCTTCAGCTGTTAAAATCACAAATCTGGGGCTCGTGTTTTGAATGCCAAAATAACCTAATGTCGACTGATTTTGATTCTACTTTCCTCTGTGCTCAGAATATGATATGTCATGAGATATTACATAATCCGATAGATCACAGTATATACTCTAAATCACGTTATATACCAAATTAAGTCATATGTTTTACCATACCCGTATAACCTATATACCAAAGGTGTTTTGGTCATTTAAAGTTAGATCTTGTATCTTATAGACTGTATCATACATGTTAAATTATATATTTCATTTGTATTATAGTATGCCTTCCATTTACATAGCATTTTAATCTGTAAAGGGCTTTCTTGTCTATTACCTCTTTCATCCCTATTGCAACCAGGTACAGTTGATACCTTTTTTATAAAGAAAAATGGAAAAGGGATCATGAAGGAAAATTACAACCTGGTCAAATCCTGCCAGGATACAGCAGAACGGCTCAGGCTCAGAACAGATGCCGGCGAGCCAGGGAAGGGGCCTGGGCGAACCAGAGGGGGCAGAGGCCTGGCCGATGGCCAAGTAGGCAGATTCGTGGGGCTTGGCCTGGGCAGCCCCTGGCCAAAGGGCAGCGATGATTTAAGGAATGTATGATTGGTTTGTCTGTTTCACCACCAACCTGCCCAGGGTTAAAGGTGAAACTGAGTGTATCTTCTTGGGAGGCTGAGCCTGTTCATTAACTCAGGGTGTCTGCTCCCCTGCTCTCTGGGGCCACACCACTCTGCTCTGCAGTGGTTTGGACTTGGGGAAACCAGGAATCATCACTTAGAGTCAAATCCTATAAATAAGGTGGGTGACAAGGCTATTGAATCTGACCTTGGGTGTCCACACCCCCGACTGTTTGAGGGAAGGGGGATCAGCTCCTCGCAGGCAGACCAGAGCCAGCTCTGGGAGGCACCGACCACCCTTCACGAAGTCTCCCCTCTGATTCCTGTGCAAAAGTCTGCTTGTTCACATCTGTCCAGCAGATGAGCTGCATGCATCAGAGGGTCTCGGGAAAGCTCCTTCTCTCTGGGCCTGACAGTGCAAGGGAGGCCTGGATCCTTAGAGGGGCCCCTGGGAGCAGGCAGTGTTTGGCGCTCTGGACACTGCCTGCTTGCAGAGGTGGCTGGTGCACCAGGGATGGAGCTGGACGCCTGGTCCTCGCCCTGCCCGGCCCTCTGGTCAGCTTTCTCCTCTCTCGAATCACTGCAGTGACCCCTGCCCACCCCACCTCTTAGGGTCATTGTGAGGATGGAATGAGCTAAAAGGAGGGAAAATGAGGTGTAAAAGTTAAAATCTCCAGGGTCATTGTCACGTACTGAGTGCCAGCACCCCATCAGAACACAGAGAGCTCTGAAAGTCCTGCTCACTCAGAAATAGGATGCTTGGGCTGACATCAGGATGGACGGGAGGGAATATTGACAAAGCACCTACTACATGGCGTACACGTAGGACTCTTGCTTATTTTATCTCATCAAATCCTCGTGACAAAACTGCGACAGAGATGTCACTGTGCCCCTTTGAATGCCACAGGAACAGAAGCTTGAAGAGCAGGAACTCGACGGAGCTTACGCGCTATGGAGACGCAGAGCCAGAATTTGCAACCATATTTGTCATATTCTCAAACCCCCCACATTTCCATGACTGCAGCTCCCTTTATGGAAGTAAATAAAAAGATCACCTCTTCCATCGCCGTCATTTTACAGATGGGGATACTGAAGCCCTGTGACATTAAAAGCTAAGGTTTTCTTAAATTATCCCACACCACATTTTACAGAGGTTCTGAAAACACACATACACACACACACACACAAGTACATATACACATTACAGACACACAGAGATAACTCACATAAACACACCCTCTTACAGATACACACACATGTATAGACACACAAAGAAATATATACTCACAGACACACATAGGAACACACTCACATAAGGACACTCAGATACCCATGTACACAAGCACACACCCCCCAAAATATAGATACAGCACACACACATAAACACATTTCACAGACACAGACATACAGAAACATACAGAGTCACACATAGACACACACAGACATGCACACATAGAGGTACACACACAGACATAGATGCATATACTCACACAGAAGCACACACTCACACACCAGACCTCAACAAGGCTTAATTAACCATAAGGCCACAGGCACAATTTAGCCCCATAACTCTGTAGCAGGAGAAGCAAAACCAGCTGGTTTAGAGAAAGGGATAACAAGGGCCCAGCTTGGAGGCAGGGAGGGAGCCCAGTGGCCCCCTCAGCTCACCTTTCAGCCTTAGGCCAGGGGCCAAAAGTCATCTCGCCAGCGCCTGTGTGGCGCGGGAGCCCCGTAAAGGTCAAAGCCAAATCCTCATTAGAAATCAACAAATCTACAGAAGGCATTTGCTGAGAATGCTCCCTCTGCATTTGTTCTTCCGCATCCACCCCCAGGATCCTGGCCAAGTTTCTGCTCAACTGACCAAGACCAAAGGAAGGTCCTGGAGAAATTTGGGGCAGGCCTTCCAAGGACCCCCCCAGCCCTGTACATCTGCCCTGGGCAGGTCTAGTACAAGTAAAGCCAGGCCTGTGACCAGAAGAGGCACCTCCAGGAAAGAGTGACTGGAAGGGATGAGACGACAGGTGTAGGTTTGCAGCCCATCTGTCCTGGAGGCCAGCACTCGGGCTGCCTCCTCTGTGGCTCCTAGCAATGAGGGAGGATGTCTTCCCACATCGAACCTCTGCTGTCCACCCAGGCCTGCCCCTGGCCTGCAGGGCTCCTGTCTGTCTATGGGACCACACTTTACCCAGGCTTGGCAGACAAAGTGGCCCTGTCCATCTGTATTAAGAAAATACACACACACACACACACACACACACACACACACACACACACACACACACACTACATGGAGCAAAGGGTTAGCAATGATGCAATGACAAGGAGCTCATCAGAGAATGGGAAACATATGGTTTTCTTTAGGATAAAATCCTGAGGGTTTGGGAATGAGTCCACTAAATGTTCACCTCCTGAAGGACGAACAAACCATTTGGAAACTGAGACTTTCCTGGGACAATGGGGTGGGCCTGCTCTGCCATGCACGGACCTGGGCCAGGTGTGTTGGATATGAGATGCTCTGGGCTGCCCTGGGAGGCGGTGTGTATGTGTTGCCCCGTCCCACGTGACCCTACTGTGCTGATGGGCCGTGAGGGGTGAGGCTCCGTGGGCAGCTCTGGGGACCATGGAGATAGCTATGAACGGCCACAGCGTGGCTAGCTGCTGGCACACGGTGAGTCTGTTCAAGGCATGCTGTGTGGATGCGTGTCGTCTCCTTGTGTTTGGCATTACTGTGTCCTGTGAGTCTCCTGCATGCATGTACACGTATGCTGATGTTGTACGGGGCATGTGTGCGTGTCGGGTACAGGAGAGCAGTGATTTCTGCCCTGGTTCTGGAAAGGGATGTAAGGGAGCAGAGGAGGCTTTTGCTTGTTCCTGCACAGCTGCAAAGCTCCCTCATCCTGGGACCTGCTACCCAGGTGGGTCCCCACTTTCTCTCAGCCCAGGGGGATCTCATGCCAGAAACGCCTCTGCCCCCATCCTGAAGCTCTGGGTCTGAGCAGAGCTCTGGGATCTGGAGCCCTTGCCTGTAGCCTCTGTGAGAACAGTGTGTGTGTGTGTGTGTGTGTGTGTGTGTGTGTGTGTGTGTGTGTATGCACACACACCGCCTCCATATAAGCACACTGCAATCTCAGCTGGGGAGGCCCAGGCAAGGGGCCATGTGGACGTGTATACCAGATGTGCTGAGGGGACGCCGGCGTATGGGGGATGTCAGGGGCCCAGGTGGGCCAGTTTCTAAGTTACAGATTGTAAGCTATGGCTAGAGTTTCTACCAAGTGCACGTGAAAAACGGCAGAAAAGATGGGTCCAACTCCCTGGGCGGACACCCTTGAAGTTCCCTGCAAATGTATGTGAGTGGGGTGTCTCTCGAGGAGCCTCTGGCCAGGGTGTGGGAGAGGGGTGGGGGAAGGTCTGGGGGAGGCAGGGTCCCACACACGTATTGTATGGGCAGCCTGAGTGGGTGGGACGCTAAGGGAGACTGTCCTCCAGAGACCTCGCTGCTTTCGTGGATGCACGGCTGGGCCATCTGTGGCATTTTTCTCACATTCTGCCCACAGCTTCCCCTGGGAGATGAGAAAGAGGAGGTCGGGACTCCTCAACTTCCGGGTAGCCCTGCGCACCCAGCTCCTCTCGGAGACAACCGAAAGTGTGGGGCTGTGTGTGTGTGTGTGTGTGTGTGTGTGCGTGTGTGTGTGCACGCGTGACAGACAGAGACAGAGACAGAGAGGGAGCTTGCGGGGAGGGGCAGCAGCTATGGGAAGAGAGAGGGCCCCCTCCCCACTGCCTCCATCTGGGTGGGAGCAGATGGTACTCAAACTCAACCAGCCCAGAGGCAGGGCTTGGAAGCAGTGTGTCCTGAGGGAGGGACAGCGCCAAGGAGGCCAGGGTGAGGTTCCCGGGAAATGCTCCCGGGCTGAATGCATCTCTGCCCTCCCGGATCTGTCCTCTGTCCAGACACCCAGGGCCCCTGAGCCCTGCCTCGCGTCTAGCTGCAGGGGCCCTGTTCCTTTGCTTCATCTCTGGGCCACTTGAGGCTGATCCAGCTCCTGGGGTGCAGACATGAAGGGCAGGCTCTTCCTAAGTCTGACCCCGGCGTGAACTCATTTTGCTCCGAGGCCTGGCAGGAGAAAAGCCGTCATACCTGCCGCCATGGGTTCTAGGTCTTGGGCTCATCAGGAGGGAATCACCACGCTGGACTCAAATCCAGGGTCGTCACCTGTGCTTTGCCTGAAACACCCTCAGCAGGTAGCCCCCAGGCACACAGAGCCCTTCGGTGAAATCTGCCTTGTTTTCCCGCAGCTGAGGACAGACCCTGACCCTCCCCTGCCTTTCCTAGGTCCCCTGTGTCCAAATTCCCTGGAAATCTGATGAGAAATGAAAATCCTGGCCTCTGCCTCAGACCTTGGAACTCCCAAGGTTTGGGACTCTGCAGCTGGAGAACAGCTCAGCAATCTCCAATGCCTGGTCCCCAGAGCCGCCCGGTAGCAACCCCCAGCCCCATGGTCAGTACCCAGTCCAGATTGTTGCTCCCTCTCGATTCAAAATTGGACACCCTCCCAGCATCTCCTAACTTCCTGTCCCCTGCCTCATGGCCCCCGGGGTGCAGCCTTCTTCCCCAGGGGAATGACCTCCTGCGCAGCCGGGACCACAGGATCACACATAAATCCCCCTCCTCAGGCTGCCATCGTCACTGCCAGAAACACACGTCTTTCCCACCAGTAGGAAAGGGTCCTGACCTCACACTCTCACATTTTCCTCTCACACACTCACACGCAAGTGGGCGCACACACATTCACACACAGATACACTCATCCAGACATACAGATATGCACAGGTGCATTGACAAACACAGAAACACTCACACACACACAGACACACATACACACAGATACACACATGGGTTGCGCTATTCTGTTCCCAGCTCCATGGAGTCATGGCTGTGCTCAGCACCTCCCATGGCTTTCCAGGCCGCATTCAGAGGGAGGTGGTGTCTCCAGAGGTGGCCAGGGTCTGTGAGACAGACAGTCCTGAGGTCAAACCCCAGCTGTTCCACAGACAAGATGTGTGACCTTGGGCAAGTCACTTTACTTCATGGGCCAGCCTCAGTTTCCTCGTCTTGCAAATGGGAACATACAAACTGTCTAAATGGGTTTATTTCGAGTATGAAATGCAGTAATCTAGGCAAAGCAGTTAGCACAGTGCCTGGAACACGGTAAGCCTGAGATGAATTGTAGCTGTATAGTAAGTGAAAAAGAAAAAGAACTGATAGAATTCCCATCCCAGCAACTCGCCTCTGGCCTTGCTGCTGTTGCACTTCCTGGGAGATCAGTTCCAACTGCACCTCTGCTCAGCTGTGCCTACCCAGTGCACCTCTTCCCTCTGCCTCCCCCAGACCAAAGCCTGTCCCTTTGCAGAGACCGTGCTGAGCATCCTCCAGGAAGCCTCCTGCAGCAGCCGCTCGAACCTCCCACCCAGGGCCTCAGACCCACTGTGCCGACCTCCTGCCAGTGCGTGTCCATTCTGGGTCCATCCGGCCTCTCCTTCCCCCGTGAGCTCCCCACAGACACCCCTGCGGGCCTCGGCTGGACACACCTCAGGCACAGATCCATGGTGGCCACCTTCACTCACCTAGAGGGACAGTCACTCTGGCCCTGGCAAAGGCCAGTTACTTTTTTAATGTTAATTTTATTATAATTATTTTGCATTGTGAGCAGTACCATAGAAAAAATAATGGAGATGGGAAAGGAGAAGAGAAGGTGCCCATAGTCCCACCTCTCGAAGATGTTCCTGTGACTGTCATGGTGATTTTACTTAGGTCTGGCTGACAGGTCCACTCAGAAGCAACACAGACAGAGCTCGCTTGCCTACAATGCACCCAGTGTTGGGCTACACCTCGTGTAAGAAGCAGAAGGAAGAGCCACAGCCACTCGCACCCCCCACACCCCCTAGGAGGCTCGCAGGCTCGAGAGGAAATAACACTGGGGAAAATGATGCCCAAAGCACAAATGAAACACAACCTACCGCCACCCACCACCAGCAGATACCACTGTGTGCCCAGGTCATGGAGGGATGTGCAGCTCCTGTGGCCAGGGTTTGAAAGTGGGTAGAAGCCCTGGGTTCTTGTCCAGGGGCCCCTGGAGTAAGTCATTGGGCTTTTCTAGATTTCCACTTTCTCACTTGGGCATGGAGATAAAATCGGTCACCTCTAAGCATGCTTCCTGTTTCACAGTCTATCACCTACCAGGTGAAGTTCGTGCTGGATTTAGAGCCCAGGGTTGCACAAAAATGAGGGACTCTTGGAGGCTGGGGACAAGTGTGGGAAAATTTGAGGAGTCGCTCAGAGACCACAGTCAGGGGTCAGAGGTAACAGGAAATGATGAGTCTACGGAGGGAATGAAGAGCTTGTGACTGGGACTTGGTCATGAGTTAAAATGGAAACAGGGTGTGATGGTTGGCCCTCACTAGCACCAGGTTCTCCCAAAGAACAAGGGGAGGTGGTGGTGGTGCCGTGGAGAGAGCACTACATCTGGAGTCCAAAGACTTGAGTTTTAATGTTTGAGAGGTGGATGACGACCACGGGCATTTTATTCCCTGAGCTCTGAGCTCCCATCCTGTAAATCGAGAAAAACAACACAGATTCCGCGGTTATCATGGCAATTAAATGAGAATATATAGAAACATCTAGAACAGGCTTGGATAATTAATAAGCATAATAATAAGAGAACAATAAGAGAAATAGTTAACATGCCTTTGTCATTTACCAAGAGCTCAGCACAAAACCAAGCATTCCTTTGTGCTATGTCATTTCATACTCCCACTTCTCCTAGAAGGAAGGTTAAGTTTCCATCTTTATTTTGCAGACAAGGAAACAGAGAGCTTAAGTAACTTCCCAGGTCACACAGTGAGGAAATGGCAGAGCCAGAATGCCAAGCAGGGCCCCCAAGAGTCACAGACTTGGTTAAGAGTGCTCGTCCTGGTTGTGGTCAAGTCCCACATCCGGGAATGAGAAAGTCTTCCCGTGTAAACACCATGACGGAAGATCAGAAAAGCCAGCTCCTGAAGTTCAGTGGATACACAGTAAGCACTCAATGAGTGTTTATTTATTGCTTCTGTTTGCAGCTCCGTTCCCAAAGTGAATTGTTTAAGTAAGGAGCATTTACCTTTATTACAGTCATTGGTAAATAAAATTATATTTGCATTTCCACAAATATGTATGAGTTTAATTAGTCTTGCAATTCGTACACAAGAGTCGGTCCAGGAAACACATTCACGAGCCCACACTTCTACCCCAGGCAAAAAGCCTTCTCAGACAAACACCATCAGGATTAAATAATTCATTCATGCACAAAGAATGATCAAAATTCCATTTCGGCCATGCTGGGGGTAGGATGCCAATTAGACATCCAAGTGGAGACATTAAGAAGGCAGGTGGATTATGATCCTGGAGCTGAGTGAAGATCTGGGCTGGAGATATAACTGTGAGAGGCATTCATGTATCGTGGTACTTAAAGTTATTTATAAGAGGACAGATCAAACAAGACTTCATACATGTGATTATTGCTCCTCCCCAGTGTGGTCTGAGCATCAGTGAGGTCATGGACTGTGTGACACACACCTAGTCAGGCATGCATGAAGCCCGAGATGGGGTCTTGGGAGCCCCCTCCTTCCCACACCCCTCCCCAATGTCTCAGCAGGGGCTCACCAATGCCAGACACCCCTGGCCCTCACTTTAATGAAGGTAGCAAAGGAGACTGTTCCTCCTGCCTCAGTTCCCCCTCATACCATCTCACAGAGCTTAACTTGAGTATGTCCTTCCCATGCTCCCACCTAAATCCCTCCTGCTGTAGTTTCATTCCCTCCAGCTTTTGCCATGGCCACTGCCACTGCCCTTTCTTGGAGTGTCTCTTTCCCAGGATGCCAAAGTTGCATTCCACCCAGGAGGGAGAGCAGGAACTCTCTAGGGTGAGTCAGCCGGATTCACAGCGAAGATGTAGGTCGCCCAGCTCCCTCCTCCCTGCTCTGCAGTGGCTGAGGCCTCCCTGCCCCGCCTGCCCCACCAACCGTGTCCTTGTGGCCTGTACACCCTTGCCCCTCCACCCCCACCAGCCTGATCTCACTAGTGGCTGCTCTGAACCCCTGGAAGAGAAGCATCCTGCAGGGACTTCTGTGTGGCCCCCAGAGCCACCACCGAACACCTGAGACAGACTGCTGGCCCTATTTTCTCTCTTTTAAAGTTAAAAGCTAATAAAAGGAACACACGATGGCATAAGCTGCTGGTGTTTTACTTACAAATTAGAGCTGAAATCATTCCCTAGGCACCTGGGAGTCTCTGAGAGGCTGGACTGGGGTGAAGGAGCCTGCGTGTAGAAGGTCCTCCAGGGCCACAGACCGCCCTCCGCTGGCTTGCGGCTGCTCCCCCAGGCACCTCAGAGCCAAACCCTCCTTCCCTGTCACCTTCATACATACATCTGGGTCAGAGCCCACTGTCAGGAGGGTGGTCTTCAAAAGCCCCCTATCAAAGAGTGGTGGGTAGCTGGATGGGAGGACAGGTGGAGACGGAGAGATGACCCAGTGCATCACTGATCTGGTGATAATAGTAAACATGTGCCCATTGTGAAGCATTCTAACACGCCAGGCCATGCTACCCACATGGCCGCATGAGAGCTCTTCATCCTCTCAACCACCCATGACAACACCAAGTGGGCGGCTGACAGCCATGTGTGGCTATTTCCATGCCCGTTTATTGAAATGTAATTAAAAATTCGGTTCCTCAGTCGCACTAGCCACGTTGCAAGTGTTCGGTAGCCACAACTAGTGGTAATTTATTATGCTAGACAATGCAGACCTAGAACCTGCCTTGCAGGGCAGAAAACCCTATCAGACGATGCTGTTCTAAAATACTGCAGGCGGGTAAAGCAGTGAGTGTCACACGTGCATGTGCCAACCTAAGCGTGTGTGGAAACAATGTAGGTGGGTGTGGGCTTCACTATACTGCGTGTGTGTGTGTGTGTGTGTGTGTGTGTGTGTGTGTGTCCAAGAGGTGCCTAGCCCTTGTCTACCACCCCAGACCTGCCACCGGAAGCAGTGTTATGAACACGGGCTCTAGAATCAAACTGCCTAGATTCAAATGCTCGCTCTCCCCCTCTCAAGCTGTGTGACCTTCGGCAAGTGGCTTAACTTCTCTGTACCTCAGCCTTCTCTTTATAAAACAAAGATAATAATAGAGCCGTGGTAGAGGGTTGTTAAGAGCATTCCGTGAGATAATACGCACACAGCTCTCAGCATGACTGCCAGCACATTGTGAGCTATTAATAAATGTTAGCTGTTACTGCCGTTTCCAGGAGGCAGTGTGTTTGCAGTGCTGGGGCAGCCTTGGAGAAGAGTCACGTAAGCGAGCGCGCTGAGAACTCTGATGAGGCACGAGGATCCCCCTCATACTCGTTCAGTTCAGGGGCTGGGGAATGAGCTGGTGAGAAGCTGCAGGGGGATGGCCCTGTGGGTGCGGGGATGGGTGGTGCAGATTAGAAGAGGTGCACACAGAGGAGGAGGAAGATAAAAATGGAAAACCAGTTGGGCCTTAGCATGTTCTTTACAGCCTAGACCTTTCTATTTTGCTCTGAAGATGTACTGCTTGGAAGGGAGAGAGAGTCATGTACATAACTGTTTTACAATGTCAAAATTCCTTTCTCTCTTCAGTGAAGCAGCAGGACAGTTATTCCCTCATACCTTGCCCTCTAGGATCTAAAGTCTTACCTGGGAGATGAGGCCAACCCACAAGCGACAACTGGAACGAGAAAGAATCAGAGCCAGGGTGGCACCTCAGGAAATTTCTGGTCCAAGGCAGACATTTTAACACAAATGGTTTCAACAGGTATCTGTGGAGTGCCTGTTCTGTGTAAAGCCAGCTTGTGGGTGCTGCAGGCGATTGAAAAAGAGGAAAGATGCGAAAGGATCTCTGCCCTCAAGGAGTTGAGGGCCTGAGAAAGAGGCCCAAGGCCTCAGCAATCGAAGGTGAGACAGACATTCCAAGGTGGGCGAGGTCCTGTGTGGGAAAAAATTACAGTCAGGAACTGGCATTTGAAATAGGCTCTGAAGGGTGGCTAAGATCTGACAGAGAACAAAATGAGGTCCAGAGAGGTGGGACAACTTGTCCAACACCACACAGCTAGTAAAGACCAGAGCCAGGCACGAGGTCCTTCCCCCATGGAGAGATGAGGGAAAGGGGATCTACCCCTACGCGTGTGGTTCAGACAGTGGGGCCCTCAGAGATGCACAAAGGGAGAGACCAGAGCCATCCCGCTCTGCCAGTGCTGTCTGTCCTGGAAGCCTCCCTCCCGGAGGGTCCCACCCAGAAGCGGACTGGAGGCTGCATGTGTTTTCAGATGTGGCCAGCAGAGGGCACCAGGACTACTGCACAGCCTCGACCAGAGAGTGGCCACCCCGGGCTCTGGATTCAGAGCCTGGGGCCCTCCCGGCACAGGGCACAGACATCGCACACTCACACACCCACACAGGGTGCAGCCGTTCTGGAACACCAGATAGGCGAGCTACACAAGCAGCTCACAGGGACATGCTTGGGTGGGCAAGAGAAATCTCACGGCCCTCCCAGAACCAGGCACATCCATAAAGGTGGCACCTGCAGTTGAATAAGAGAGGTTTCTCCCAAGACGAACCTGAGCCTGGCTGTGGCATAAAATGGGTGTGCTTTAATCAGTTTCCTTTTGGAGAAGGCAAAGGCAGGGGACTCTCCACCTGTCACCACCTCTGGGGTTCATTCCCCAACCTCCCCACAGCCAGCCAAGAAGACAGAAAGAGGTTCTGCCAGTTTGTGTGTGTGGAGTCAGGGTGGATAGAGTGGTCCAAAACAGACCCCAAAGGCCTGCAATTTTCACGTCCCTTTTCAGAGAGAGGAACCATGTCTTCTTCTATAAACCTGGCCGGGAACCAGCCTTTCTGGCCAATGATAAAGGCCACAGGCAGTTAGCACTTGGGCTGCTCTTCTGCAGAAGACACCCCCACGGACCTCCTAGGGACCCCCTCTCATGAATAGAGACCCCATTACCAGCTGAGCAGCCCAGGTCTTCAGAGCATACACAGGCCCGCCTCAGTTCAGCCTGGGCAAAATTCAGAACTCCCAAGGGTGTGGGTCTGAATTCAGCTTTTCTTCTTCTGGCTCTGAGAACCAGCATACGTCTGGTTTGGAAGATGACAGCTTGGAGACTCAGATGACAGTGATGATCGAGGTGCCTAACTGAGCACAGAGCAGGAGATGTGAGGGGAGAAGAGGAAGAGATGCCGGGTGAGGTAGAGGCAGAGGAGAAAGAGCAGGGGGAAAGGGGGGGCGAGTGGCCAGAAGCGCGTCGGGAACGCCAGGCTGAGGACCTGCATCAGGCCACGTCAGGCCATGTTGGGCCCGTCTGCCTCGGCTGAGTGTATGAGTCTCGTGAAGCCAGTCACCTGGCAAGGTGGGGCTCCACCTCCGTCCCCCGCAACCCACGGCTCCTTGCGGCCAGGAGGCATCCTCCACCTGCCTTGGAGCTGTGTGTGCGCCGCCAGCGCATGTGAGAGACGCAGGCCCCAGGGAGTGGGCCTGGGTTTTGTGAGGCAGAGCTCATGTCTGCGGGTTGTGCAGGGGCGGGAAGGAGCCAGTGCAAAGGCATCAGACTTGCAGGCTGGAGGTCAGGGCCCAGGGTTGCCGTCCTGTCTCACTAATTCACCCCCTGTCTCAGATGTGTCACCACCTCGCTATGGCTCCGCCTTGGCCTCTGTGAATGCAATCAGTAACCCCTGCCTGGCTAACCTCATACACATGTTATGATGCTTAAATTAGGCAGAGATGGATGGATAGGAAGCCACAAGGCCCATACAGGGGCCCGCGATGCACCTGTGGCTGGGATACCAGCCCCGGCCGGGAAGATGGCTGCCGCTCAGGGAGGGGTGAACAGCCAGGAAAACACACAGAATCGAGTCAGGCTCCAGACAAGAAAGATTCCCCGGTTGCTAGGCTCCAATCCACCTTTGGCGCTCCAGCCTGTCCCCAGGGCTCCCTGAAGACCAGCAGCCTTAGCCCGCAGCCTTGCTGGCCTGCGCAGTGCTCAGCTTTCCCTGGGGAAGCCTGTTTGCCCCCACCCCTCCCAACACCCCTCCAGGGAATATCCTCCCACCTCCCCCCATTGCCGCAAACAGCTGTGATTCAGAAAGACAGTCATTTCCAAGGAAACGAAAAAAAAAAATCCAGGCGTCAGGGGAAATTTCAACCACAAAGCAAGTAGTTCCAGAGGAGCATTGACGGCACCCAGGACGCAGCTTGGGGCTCCCGGCCTTGTCAACACCATTCTTAGAGGAAGGGACATAAACAGGACATATGTGCAGGGCATGGAGAGGGAGATGAATGTTTCCCCCAAGTGGAAATTAAAGTTATCAATAACATTTTGTTGTCATTGTTGTTTAGCCACAGGGCCCTTGCAGCTACCGGAACTGAAAAAGAGCTGAGCAAAATTTGGCAAGGGCCTTTTCACCAGGGATGAAATCTGGTGCTCGCTTGGGACAACGTGAAGGGGTTCAGACTGGGCCCAGCTTAGCCTGAACGGAGCCCCATGAGCAGGGCTCGCCTGTGCTGGTTCCTCTGGGTCAGTGGGGCTCAGGGTCGTTTTGGATCCCACATGCAGGACCCTGGTCACTAACTGTCCCTTCGGAGCTCACAGTACATATATACGCTCAAATAATTCACTCCTATAAATTATCTACCTATGGCCCACGCATGCACACACATGCACGAGCGCACGCACACACACACACACACACACACACACACACACACACACACAGAGGAGTGCGCACCATATCAGGTGACAGGTTCCGTTAACTTTTCCTGTTATTCCCAGTATCATTCTGCGCTAACATGATAAAGTGAGTCGGGCCCGGGATCATGCCATGTGCATCCGTGAGTCACGTGGGGACTGTCTTCTGGTTGGTAAGTCTGCTTCTCAGAGCCTTGGGGCCACCGGTCTTCAGAGAACGGGAACAGCTGCCTTGCGAATTTGTTCTGGATGGTGGTGTTAGTCTCATCTCTGCAATGACCAACTAGGAGAAACAATGAAAAGACTTAATAAGGTACATACTCTCTTGTAGCTTTGAGTATAAGAAATTGGATTCGGCCTCATCCATATCATACAGAGATGTTATTTCGAATTCCAAGATTGCAGATCATGGGGAGGAAGGACTGCCAGCAGGAGATTCCATACAGGAGAAAGCCTGGGTGCAGGAAGGCAGCCACAGCAGCCAGCCCCGGGGCTGGCCGTCCTTAGTGCAGAGGACAGTTTTCACCAGCCCTGCTCGGGGACACTGCACCTCTGTCCCCTTATTCCGCAGAGTGCTGGGAGCAGCGCGGGCCCCTGCGGCAGTGGAAGGGGCTCTGCAAACACCCAGCTTGTCGGCTCTGTGAGGCTGAAACCATGCAGACAATAGGCCAGTGAGGAAGTGTCTGCATTCATATTCATTCCTCTGCCTTCCCTTCCCTCTCTTCCCCTCCCTCTCCTTCCCCTCTGGCCCTGGGGATGTATTTTGCATCCTTTAAATGATCTTGTTTATTCTACGTGTCGGAATATAGTTATCTGAATATTAATTATGGCTTTAGTGAAGTTCATCGGTTGAATGCAGGAATTGAGAATTCCTCCTTCACTTTCAGCCACCTGCTTTGATTTCTCTGTTTATCTGCTTGACTGAGCTGAAATCAGTTTCCGTAAGTGAAAGTCGGCTGCTTGGAGCAGATGTTAATGCTCAGAAATAGTGTACGGTCTGCTATTAGCATAAGTAGTATGATGCTAATAAATAGAGGTGCGCAGCGCTGGTGGCGGCGGTGGCGGTGGGAACCGAGGGACGGTGGCCTACCCAGTGACTGGGCCTGAGCGCTGCCCAGAGGAAGAGCGAGAGGCCCAGAGGAAGAGCGAGAGGCCCAGCCTGGGTGCTGGCATCTCTCTGCCCGAGCCAGCCCCGCCCCCCCGTCCCCAGCACCCTGTATGCAGCTGACTGGGGGCATATGATTAATGATGGCGAGGGCTGTAACCAAATTGTAGTGCCATTAGCACCAAGTCACGACTGACAACTAGATACATCATCTCTGAGGTTTCCATCCAGCTAACTAATTTAACTACGTGAATACGGGAAACACTGCACTGATGCCATAATGCAAATATTGCCAAAGCCGGGAGCCCGTCAGTAATGAGAGAGAAGAGGAATCCATCAGGACCCAGTGGCTAGGTCCATGGCCCTGGCAGGGTCAGCAGATCTGTCTGTGGGAAAAACCCCACCACATGCTCCACCGTGGAGCTGGATCCCGATGGGCAGCTCACAAAGCCCCCCAACCCAAGACTGCCCCCCGGCCGGGAGATGACAGGTTTTCTTCTAAGTCAGAGGACGACAGATTCGATCGTGGCAACACCTCTCCCTGTCCCCCAAGTTTCTCCCTGTCTCTGCAGCTCCCCACTTTCTCCAGGAGAGGGACTTGCAGGCGCTTTGATGAGAAACAGGTGGGCCTCACTTCTCATAAGAGCCGCTCCTGAGATAGTGAATGCAAATTGTTATCTTCTTTTTTGTCATCTTCCTTTTCTTCTTTTTTTTTTTTTTCAACAATGAATCCCACTTGAGATGTGCTTTGTTTGCTCATCAGAAGAGCCTTATAAGGAATCCTTTTAGAAATGAAAGACTCCTCTCCCATGTGTATAGTCGCCCTTTAATTCATCTGGTATATGAGCTTAGGGTTCCCACACGGCCATGTTTCTTAAAGCCACCCACTGAATTATCAGGTGATTGATTCTCTGGATCAGAAACGCCTCACTCAGGTCATCCCCCCTACTGTAGGGGGCAACGGCTGGGGAGTTTGGAGGGCAGGAACGTCAACTCCATGATAGAAACCCTCGACTCTGGAGGCAAAAGAACATCTCACAGGCTCTGTGTGAAATACGGCAAATCCGGCCCTATCTCTGGGGTTCCCCGACTCCCGTCCAGTGATGGGCCCACGGAATAACGTCTGTGAATGCAGACATTTTGGAAAACTCAAAGCACTCCCCCAATGAGAAGGAGACACTTGTGCATAAGCAAACGTGCGGTTCTGCCTCAAAACTGCACCACCAGCCCTGGCTGAAGCTAAGGGCATGGTATCTGGAGTGGCCGAGCCAGCTTGCTGGAAAGCTCCACGCTGGAAGTGGCCACCCACACCAGTAAGCTCGGAAGAAAGTGATGACGACAACACAGACCATTCTGGGAAATTTAACGTCCATGAAAGAGATACACATAATGGAGACCGGAAGAAGGACTTTGGCACCTGAACAATTGTGCAGCATCCCTCTTTCCAAAGGATCACACAGACAATAACTTTAGGTAATCAGTAATCACCTAAACAGACAATACATGCACGTGGATAGAGCACTTTCTCCTTTGCAAAGTTCTCTCTTCACTTTTCTCTCATACACGGTTTGTAACTGCCCCATGAGTAGTGGAACAGGGATTACCATCCCAATTGACAGATGAGAAGACTGAGTCTGAATATCAGTGTCAAGGGAGAAGGAAAGGCCAGGTTCGTTTTTGTCAGAAAATTAACACTCTGTCACTCAACTTTTTTTTTTTTCTGTCTTATTTTCCAGAGTTAAAAAAAGTTAAAATCATGACCAGGTGCCCTAATCTGTTTATCTCAAGTGCAAAAGCGTATATTTCCTCTGTGTCCCCCAAAGAGGCTGTTATCATTTCCCTTAAAGGTCTGTTTCTTAATCTGAAAGCTGCTTCAGATGTAAATGGGGTACAGTCTCTCCAAAAGATAGCCTCCACCCCTCCATCCATTATTCCACATACCCTGGGCAGGGGTTACAAAAGTGACTGAGATTCGGTCCCTGCCCTCAAAATACCTACAAAGAAATCAAGTACAAAACCTCATTTTCCCAAACTGCCACAGGAACACACATTCAAAGTGCCGGGAACGTTCAGAAGAAGAAAGGCAGTCTCCTGAGGGATGACTTGGGGAGCTGCCGCACAGGGTGTCCTTCAATCTTAGACTTGATGAATGGATATGATTGTGAAATGCAGAGATCAGCAGGAGTGCCCTCCACAAGGAGAAAGCGGGTTGAGTAACGGCAGAGAGGAGCAGAGCCTGGCCAGCCCGGGCAACAGGCCCCTGCGTGGATGGGGCAGAGGGCAGCTGGCATAAACGGTCCAGGCCTAGATGCTAGGCCAAGGAAGGTGGACCACCGTTGATGGGCAGGGACCTACACTCTGGCCTTGCTCAAGGAGATTTCCCGGGCTTGGCACACCAGAGATTAAGGCCGGAGGCAACTGGGAGAGCCCGAGGGGGGCTGGCCTCACACACTCATCACCCCACAGTAACCAAAGCAGACCAGTGCCCTGCCCTCCCAAACCCCTGCTTCCCTGCACTCAGTGAGTCCAGCCGCACCAGATCCCGGGGTGCTGGGGCCCAGCTCCCCTCACTCAGGGCTGCATCCTACATCCTGAAAGCCTGATAGAACCGGCCCTCCAGCCTGGGTACAGGAGACCACCAACTCCATGAGGGAAATCCTCCATTCCCCAACTTCTCCTGGCAAAGACCCTCTATCGGTTCCCTCCTACCCCACCAACCCCACCCCGGAGTCCTCCGCTCTCTTAAAGGTTTTGCCTTTAAAACAAACTGCTGTTATTAAATAAATAATTGATTCCCATCCCCATTTTTTATTAATCAAAGGCTAATCAGAGCTGCAGATCGACGTGTGGCAACCAGTGTCAGCCACACGGAGTGGATATAATTCTTGCTAAAAGCAGCGAGGTGCTATTTTTGTTTTCCCTGTGCAGACTCATCAAGGGGATACGTGCAATCTCCATTAGGCTTTGTGAAATACTAAGAAAGAGCTTGGGTTCTGAGACTCAAGGTTGCCAACCTCCGCTAAACAGTCCACACCTTTGAGGGACCTTGGGAGCCTAGAAAATGGCAGTTTGGGGACCCGGCTCCTGAACAGTGGGGACTAGCTGCTGGGAGAGAAGGATCTTCCGAAACATGGGAGGAGTCAGGACAGGCAGCCCAGGACTCAGAGAGCCTTCCTGGGCCAAGACTCAGGCTGAAACCTGCCTTGGCCTGAGGCTGAGGGTCCTGGGGCTTCAGTCACAAGCCTGTGACTTCACCCCATTCCTGTCTCCCAGGTGCCCCCTCAGCTCCTACCTTCCACCCCACCCCCACCTGCAACAACTCCCTCCCCTACCCCTCAGCTGAGAGATACCACTGGCAACATCCAGGTTTATGACCTGGACCAGATTCTTATCAGACCTTTTTTTTTTTTTTTTAATCCTGCTGACTTTTTTCCTTCCTTTTTTTTTTCTCTCTCTCTCTCTCTCTCTGTACGTATTGATCCCAAACGAAGAAAAAGTCTATTAATCCTAAACCCAGAGAAGATTAGAGATAGGGCCGAAAGGGCTTGTCAGGACAGAGCCAGGCGGGCATTATGTCCTGGGAAGGTGACCACGTCACCAGCAGGAGGAAGGGGAACAAAGGGAAGGGAAACAAAGAGTGGCTGCCCTAGAAAGCAATTGTGATTCATCCATCCAGGATGGAAATCCAGGAAGGGGGCGGGGGTGGGGGTGGGGGTGGGTGGTGGGATTGGTGATGGCCACGCCCACCCCCTGCCAGCCCTTCTCCATTCTCAAAGCACCTTGCTGAGCAGGCAGGGATGAGTTTTCATCTCCCCTGGGGCCACAGACACTTGAGCCCTTGCCTGGGGAGGCCCACAATCAGGGACAGCACTGGGGTGACAGCCAGGCCCGTCCAATATGGGGAAGCCTGTTTGGGAACGGGGGACTGCTGGAGTGGCATTCGGCAGGGGTGCTGAGGAGACGGATGACCCACCAGAGACCTTAGGCAAGTTCCTTAACCTCTCTCTGCCTCAGTTCCCTCCCCCCATAAAACAGACACAATAATTGTCAAAACCTTAGAGGGTCATGGTGAGAATTATTTGAGATTATCTGTATGAGGACCCTGAGTGTTAGTCTTATTATTAATAAAGAGTCATTATTACACCTTCATCCAAAACTCCGGAAAAGAGTCTGGCCCACTGTCCTCTTTGCAAGATGGACAAGGTTCCGGCTGGGGCAGAGGGATGCAGTCTTCAGGGACAATGCAACAGTTAAGCCATGAGTCAACTCTGATGTAACCAGAAACGTTTGGATCTGTGCATTGACTGTCATCCATTCCGTGATGGGACCCTATACCGAGAACACACAGGACTGTCCCAAGCAGCCTCCGAGGACCCAGCTGCGTGTCTGAGCCCCCTCCAGGCCCCATTTGGCACTGACAGAATCAGAATCCCTGGATGTGAGGCCCAGGCACCTGCATTTCTCAGGTGGAGACACTAGGGCCAAGTCAAATTCCTGCCGAAGCTCCATATGGGCTGTAGGGTGGTAACTGGGTACTGGACCCCTGGGAACAGAATCTGGTTTCCTATTCCACAACCAGTATCATACCACAGTCTCTCTCAAAAGGTCATCCCTGGCTTGTCCAGAAATCTGCCAGCTGCTTGCAAAGAAAATCCAAAGACTCGTGGCTTCCAATGCCTGGAGGAAGGTGAGGCAACCAGCTGTCTCACCTGCTGGGGTCTTTCCTCCCTCCCTCTTCCTTTCCCCTGCCCCCATTCCTCTCGCCACTTTCCGCCATGTGGGAGCAGGTGCTGGGTTCCTTGGATGTGCCCTTGTTTATCTGCTTCCCCCGTGGGTCTGCCTCATGCAGTGGGCCGGCTGTGCTGCGTCCAGCCAGGTCTGAACTCCCAAAGGTCAGAGACGGTGTCTTCAAGCTCATGGGCACCTTCACCCATGTTGTCTGGGACAGGGCACTGGACAGACGGAAGCTCTGTTCCTGCTCACCTAGGACGCTGGAACTGTTACTATCCCCATTTTACAGATGAGGAGGCTGAGGCATAGAGCACTTGAGGAACTTGCCTAGTAAATCTGGGCTTGAGAACCTGGTTCTTAACCCCGTACTGCACCTCCTCCACATGGGATTTTCCACCCTAGAGCCTCAGTCCCCTGGAAAAGCAGCAATTTGGGGCTTAAAAAAGTAAAGGGATGAGCTAAGGGCAGACAGCTTGTTTGTTGTTTAATCACCTACTTGAAATTATGACACTTAGACTCCAAGTTACCGATTTACAGAATAACGGCAAGAGAGGCGGCTTGGTACAGTGAGGGGAAACATTGAACTAGGAGACTAGGTGTTGAGGTTTTAAAATTATTATTATTATAAAAATAACACATGCATGTGGTAAAAAGTGCAAGGGAGTATACAATGAAGTGTGATTCTCCCTCCCCGAGACCCCATCCCACTCGCCAGGATGGGGAGCGGTTTCCTGTGTATTCTTCCAAAAATATGTCAAGTACAGACACGCACACGCAAACACACCCACAGACACTTTCTGTTGTGGAAATTGGGATATGCTCCCCACACTGCTGTGCACCTTGATTTCTGACTCTGCGATATATCCTGACTCTTTCCCGATCGGCACTCATGTGGATCCACTCCATTCCATTTAGTAGCTACACAGTATTCTGTTATCCAGATATTCACTAATTTACATGGCCAGGCCTTCACTGAGAGACATTTCGACTGTTTCTAGCTTTGTGTTTTATTTTATTACAAAGCACAAACAGTCGACATCTTCATGCACACCCACTGCACACACGTATGATTCCACCTATAAAATAAATTCTTACAAGTGAAATCATTCCTGAGCATCCCACATTTTGATTGATATTTGCTTCCAAAGAGATTGTACCAAGTTAAGCTCTCACTAAATCTTTTTTTTTTTTTTTGGAATTCTTGTTTTCCCAACCTCCTTACTAACGTCATGTATAATCATAAATATTTACTGTTTGCCAAGACTTGGGTTTCAATTCCTGCCCTGACACTAACTAGCTATGATGCCTTCAACAAGTCACTCTGCACTCTGAGCCTCACGTTCCTCACCTGCGAACTGAAGGTTGGACAAGCTGATCTGTAAGGATCCTTCTCGCACTGCCTCTCTGTGATTTTAAGTATCTACCAAGTACCTGCTGTGCGTTGAAACTGTTTGAGGCCCATGAGTTCTCCTAGCCCAAAGGAACCTAAAACCCGGCTGGGGAGTGAGTGGAACACACCCAGAGAAGATATAAGGAGCAACTTGAGACATTCTGAGATCGAGTGCAAATTTGTGTGGTTCAGGCTATGGGCTTGTAGAAGGTCATGGGAGAGTGACCAAAGGGGCCGTGGCTGGGGCAGATCCTGGAGAAGGCAGAACTTGCACGGAATGATCAGGAAAATGCCCAGATGCTCTGCTGGACAGGACAATGGGAAACATTTTATCCACCCCCACCCGAGTCTGGAAAGCCAGCTCACGGGTCCTCTCTCCCCCAGGCACCCAACAGTCTGCTTCCTTTGCCACCATGAGCTGAAACCCAGTGAAACATCGGGTTTGTCTCAGAGCATGATTTGATGTTCCAGTTCAGGGAGGATCCATTCCCATCCCAGCAGTTTCGCTAAGTACTGTGTTCTTTGTGGAGACATTGCTTCAGTGTACTGTTCTGGGGGAAAAAAAATTATTACATATAAACCTTGATTAACCCAGGTTCTCAGAAAATGGAGGATTCTAATTAATTCTGTTTTCTGGGTAATAGAGGGTAAAAAACAGTTTTCTGGAGGCTTGAGCTCCTCTCCCGCTTCGGTCGGCCCAGGTGGGTGACCCTTCTCTTGTGTGAGATCCGAACCGGGGGGATCCACACCCTCGGCCAGGCTTCCTGTGGCCAGAGAGTCACAGGTTGGAATAATGGTGACAAGCTGATGTCAGGGAACTCGGGTGTCATTGTTTGGCTTTTGATTGGCTCTACAAAGCACAGGGCTTGTGTTTTTTTTTCTTGATTGTGCTCATTTGCAAGCAATTTGGCTTATCTTCCTGAGAAGGGGGTGGGGACAGGGAGAAGACCATTGCAGCAGGTTGAGGATTCTGCTATATTGATGTTATGCTATTTGGGGCTTATATTCATTACTAGTGTTAGTATGGTTTGTTACAGCTGGAGAGGCTCCTGGTCCAACTGGTCACCTTATAGATAAGGAAACTGAGGCCCAGAGAAGCTAGTTTCCCAATTCGGGTGGTGACCACACTCTACAATTCACATTCTTTCATGACTTTTAGGTTACACACAGCCCACTGGGAACAGAGCTGGGGTTCAAACTATATCCATTGGACACCAAAGCGTCTCCCATGAGGTCCCCAAGGCCCCGGAACCTCCTTCTCCCTGGGCTTTGGAAACTGTTTGTCAGGCAGGGGGCCTAGGAGCCTATATTTTAAAGGTCACTTGACACAACCCTGAGGTAGGCTGTAGATGTGAAAGATACAGCTCTGTTACAAGCTGCTTTCAATGGTCCAACTAAAAAAAAAATCAGTCTTAAAGAATCATCCTACTTTTCAATGGCTATACCCCCAAGTTACTCCCCTCCCCAAGCGCTGAGGCTAGAGGAGCCTCAAAAATCTGAAACCTTTCCAACTCCTACAGGTCAAAAGAAGATTCACAGCCAGGCAAATGCCAGTCACCGCCCCAGACGGAATACTTACCTCCATAAAATGGTGCTTGTGAGGTGAAATAAAACGCACCTCTAACACTCTTAAAGCCTGTCTCACACTGAGGCCAAGAACGGTCCTAGCACTGACCCTGCTACCGTCTGGCCATGCCATGGTTCTCTGCCACTGTTCCTCCAGAGGCAAAGGAAGACAGAATAATTTCCACCCCACCTACCTCCCAGAGCTGCGGGATAGTTGAGGTCAGTGGTGCTCAAACTTTAGTGCTCTTCATAGACCTCTGGAGGGCTTGTTATGCACAGATGGCCAGGCCCCTCCCCAGAGTTTCTGACCCAACCAGTGAGTAAGGCCTGAGAATATACATTTCTAATAGATTCCCAGGTGAGGCCCATGGGCCCATACTTAAGGTCTGGGGCCACACTTTGAGAACCGTGAACAAGGGAACTTGTGAAAGGGATTGCTTCCACTATTTTAAGTTTTCTGAAATGCAGGATCTTTCTTTAAAGTGGAAAAAGTACTACTTACTCCCTCCAACACCATATCTGATAAGTTTAAGCTTTCGTGCACGCCATTTGTTTGTCTAAGAACGTATGGAAGTTTCAGAAAATATTCTAGACTCATCAACCAATCACCAAATGAGTCCAGCAGCTCATTGCCTCCCCACCTGTAAGAATGGTCAGCTCAAGAAGAGAAAGGTGAGATACTTGCTCAAGTCCACAACCTGTCTGCTCCTACCCCCTCACCTCCACCCGCGCAAACCTGGTCACAGATACACAGAACCCACACCTACCCAAACAAGGAAAGTTGCTCCCACTCTGCTCCACGCACCCCAGAAACCCAGTGGCCAAGGACTCTGCCACAAACACAGCTGGTTCTCTGTCTAGATGTGGGGGGCCTCTCCTAACATGGGGCTATTGTCTGAGTTAGAAGGGGCAAACGAAAAATGGAAAGGGCTCCCAGAAGTCATTGACCCCAAATCAGAAGGGCCTGATGTTGGTTCCTGGTTGTTGAAGACAGAAGCTAACGGGCATGAGATCTGAAGGGAGGGACGGTCAACGCCTCGGCCAGGTTGGCGGGACCAGTCCCAGCGGTGCTCAGAACACGCTGGGGGAAGGGAAGCAGAAGCCACCCTGTGGCCGTCTCGGGGAGGAAGGGAGAGACAAACAAAAGCAACAGAAGGGTGGTCCGAGGAGGAGCGAGAGGCACCAAGGAGAGAGGAGGGGTTGTAACCAGAGGAAAAGGAGGAGGACCGGCAGAGAGAGAAAGCGGGGGCCTGGAGAGCAGGAGTCCCCGGGAGAGGACGGGAGGTGCAGACAAAGAGAGCGCCAACCGACCGCGGGATGGGCCCCCGTGTGAGGCTCTGAGCGCCTCCCTCCCCGGACCCCCGGGTCTCCCAGGCAAGCCGATGAGGTCACTGACATTGACCGCCGGGGGGCGGGGAGGCTGTGGCCGGAGCTCTCGCGGGGGAGCGCAGCATGGGATGCAGCTCCGCACACCCCTGGGGGCGATGCCCTGCCAGGGGAGCCCCGTCTTTTCTCTGCTCCCTCCCGCCTCCCTGCCCTTAATGGCTCCGTAATTGATTGGCCCCGAGTCCTATTTTCACCGCGGGCGGCCGGCGCCAGAGGTCGGCTAATATCAATATTTCCTGCGGCTGCTCCAGGCCGCCCCGCCGGCCGCCGAGAATTTACCTTTGGTTTAACGAGAAGTGGGAGCTGAGTCAGGGATTAGGGCTTGTCGAGTCAAGTCAACACAAATTTTAAAAGGCGGGGGGCGGAGGGGGGGGGAGACATTCGTCAACGCGGGGGGGTGGGGGGGTTGGGCAATCACGACAGCCGGGGGTTAATTGTGGGAAGGAGGAGGGAGCAGGAAGCAGAGAGAGGCAGAGAAGGGACGAGATGAATGAGGAGGGAGAAAGAAAGGGATTTTAAAAGGCGTGGAATCCTTATTCCTGGGGTTGGCATTCGAAGCCATTTTCCTTCTTCCCACCCACCTTGTCACCCACCCCAGCCACCAACACCACGACCACAGGCACCCCTCAACATGACCCATTTCCTTACCTCTCCCTCCCCTATAATATTATCTGGTCCTACGTTAAGTGGCCTTTTCTCTCCAACCAGAAGAGACTCATTCAAAGCAGAGAGAGGAACCAACATCAAGGTGGTATCGCTGTATGTCAGGCACTATGCCGGGTGATCAAATATTAGCTCATCTAACCTCCTCAACAGCCCCAGAGGACAGGCTCCGTGGGTGCGGGGCAGGGTCTGTCTCCTGCCCCAGCCTCAGCCCATCCGCAGCACCCAGCGCAGCCCATGTAACTCAGAGCCAGTAAGAATCTGTTGAAAGATGGAATGAAGATACAAACGAATGACAGTAACTGTAGGGCAGCTGTTGTGGACACTCAGCGAGCCTGAGCTGCCCAAAGCCACACACTCTCCTCTCCATCACTCCTCCTCCAGTCTTCACCTCTCCTTGACTGATTAATTGTAGATGATTGATCAGTGGTTCTGTATTAAAGACACTGTAGAGACTCAAGTTTCACACTGGGATGAAGGACCAGAAGGGATTGGTGGTAAGAAAGT
Organism: Phocoena phocoena; assembly: GCF_963924675.1. Taxonomy (NCBI): domain Eukaryota; kingdom Metazoa; phylum Chordata; class Mammalia; order Artiodactyla; family Phocoenidae; genus Phocoena; species Phocoena phocoena. The sequence continues at coordinate 38,453,876 of NC_089231.1, forward strand.
CAAAGGGTAGGGGAACCAAGAAAGCCCTGTAGGTGGGGGCCCCCTCAGCAGGCCATGGCGTCTCGCCATCTCCCCAGGACCCATTTTGCTTGCAGCCTACGCTGCAGGAGTCAGTTGATGAGCAGCCCATGATGGGCCTGAATTTCCCAGGACCAGGCTGGGCCGGTGCCTGCTAGCCAGCTCTCCCAGAAGTTGTACTCCCCCCACAAGTCTGTCTCCCCAGCCTGGGTCGCCGAATTTCTTACCCTTGGTCAGGAATGCAGGTGTGTAGCTCAGGATCCCAGAGCTGGGGGCAGCCCAAGGATGGGGACATTTGACAGGCACAAGTGGTAAACAATGGAGCTTCCTCCAGGACATCACCCTGCAGGGGAGGTAAGAGGTGTGAATGGACTTTCTGATATCCCAGAAGAACATCTGGGATCCCTCTGAGCCCTACTCCTGGCCCCAAAAGAAACACAGAAGAACATGAGAGTGGATCCAGGTCAACTCTGACCTTTCCTTTTAAGAGATGCCTGACAAATGAACCTCTTAAGACTTCTCCGGATCCATGAGGTCTTCATGTCTGTTCCTACTGCCATCCAGAGTACTGAAGGGTCCAAACCTGCACATCTGCTCATGTACCTGGCCACATGGTGAGCTGTCCAGGGAATCAGAAAGAGGAAGCAGTCCCCACCCCCTCCATTCTCACTCTAGCTGTGGAAAACAGATCAGTCCACTGCCAAGCAATTACAGAACAATGCAAGGAGGTGACAAGGAACATTGTCCTTTGGTTCTTCACACTGGAAATCCTGCAGTTCAGAGACAGAAGTGCTCCATGTAGCTGGCCGTCAGGATGGTTTTGTGGGAGGAGGGTGGACAGGGAAGGGCTGAATACAACGCCGGAAACTTGAGGAAGCTCAAACTGATGGATTAAACCTGGGAGACTGGATGTCACCCGGCTAGGTGTGCTCACAGAGGCTGGAAGGAAGCCAGTGATCAGAAATATGGCCCCAGGGCCTCTAGGGGGCTCTGCTGCCCTGTCAGCAGATGTCCAGTGAGGGTGGGACCACTGAGATGGCCTGGAGCTCTCAAACAATCCTCCACCTGTTGAAAATTCCTCTACACCTCTTCCTCAGCTCTTCTGTCAACCTCCCTGTTAACGTGAGAGGGATAAGGCATTTTCCAGGCTCACTTCATTGACCCCCTCCAACACACACACACACACACACACACACACACACACACACACACACACACACAAACACACACATACACACATGACTAGTTGGACCTGGCAGTCTCAGTGCAGAGGTGACCAGATTTTCTTCTTGCAATTGATTTCTTTGTCCCAATCTCAGTCCATCTCCCATCTCAGCTCCACCTGGGTCCTGGGCCAGGGCTGGGGGCGCATGGTTCCTGCCATCTTGGAACTCACATCTGGCACAGGCCAGAAGCAGAGAAGAATCTGAGATGGTCAGTGTGCTAAGTGCTAGGTTCTGTATGACAAGGGCAGGGATTTAGCAACAGGAAGGATTGCAGGGGCAGAGGAAGTGGGACTCATTTAGAAAACAATCTAAGAGGTGCCCTTTACGAGGCATCACTGGGTGTGCAGGGCACCTGGCTTCTATGATCTCATTCAGTCCTCACATTTCCACCAGGAAGGAGGTACCATTTTCCTTCTCCGCTTACAGATGCAGAAACAGGCTACGGGAGGTTAAGAACAGAGGTTAGTGGCAGAGAATGAGGTTTGACCCAGGGCTGCCAACTCAGGAGCCCCAGCTCTTAAACTCACTGGGGGCTGAGTGGTGACAACCTGCTGTAGCAAGGTGAGGGGTGGGTAGAGAAGACATCAAAAGTCCCTCTGTAACTTAAAAAAAGAGAAGCTGGATTTTTCTGTGTTTCAGAAGGTAAATGAGATGGCGTCCCCTGCTGTCTGTGACTGTCACTCCTCAAGCCCTCCTGCCTGCTTGGCAGGATGAAGGACAGACTTTCACAGGCAGACAGGAGAAGCCAGAGTCACCGCTGGCAAAGGCTCACCCAGCGCTGCTCCTTCTGCCTAGATGGGTGCTCTGATCCTGCGCTGGAGATGTCACGCAGGAGACAGGCAGGCTCTGATCCTCAGAGAGCTGCGGTGCATCTGTGATGACATGTGGGCATCAAGAACTGCATATTTATTATAGATAAGCTGTCAAAATGTATGTTGTCAATTTCACCTTATACTCCAGATTTAATGGTGCGCGTAAAGGACAGAAAATCTTTAATATTAATATTAATATGATTTTAGATTATAAGACCGCATTGTAGATATCAATCAGCCAACCCTTAAGGACATGTCACTCAAGTTGATATAGTTTATAGAAAATTAATGTAATCCATCCTGTATGATCTATTACAGGGGGCATGAATAGAGAGAAGAAAGTGTGTGCTTGGGGTGGAGGCTGGTGGGCCATTATTACTCGCCCCCAGTTTTCCACACGTGCTAATTTGTGTTCGTGCCTGAAACATCAGAGGGGGGGAGTCTGCATATTTTAGTTTGGCACGGGCCTCGGATATCAGCCATGCCACCTCCTTCACTTTGCTGTGAGGGAACGAAGGGAACGAACGCTAGGGGAGTGACAGGACCACAGTCACTCGGTTAGTTGGTGGCAAAGGTGGACTAGAGCCAAGGCTTTGTGATGGCCAGCCCTGCCTCCCTGCCCACCCTCCATGATGTGCCCCAGGGCTCCAGAAGCTGCAGAGGGTGGGTCGTTGGCAGAGGCCCCAGGGCTCGCTGATACACGCCCATCCCCACCCTCCATCCCCAGTTGCCGGAGGCTGCCTGGGCAAATGGTTTCTTCCTCAGTTTCAAAGGATCCCAGGGGTCCCCTGGTCCTGTGTGATTGCAGAGTGCTCCAAGACCCCGATACGTGCCCACTTGCATTCCAACGCCTGAGGCCCTGGCATTGGCAGGCCCTGAGGTTTCTGAAAAGAGCTTTTGGGTTCCACGGAGCCGGCCGAGCTAGATGGTGCTGAACAGAGAGCATCACTGGCTGCTAGGCTCCTGCTCTGCTCTCAGGTCCTGTCATCCCCCTGCCCATCCAGGCCCAGCTTGCTTCAACTATACAGGGGAAAAACCCCAAAGTCTGTCGGCCTCCACCAGCTGGGTCCACAGATAACCCAGAGGCCTTCTGGACCAGAGACACCAGACCCAACGCCTGCTCTCTTAAATGCTCGGCTCTAACACACTGGCTGACCCAACAGTCCTCCCTGGGCCTCCTTTTCTACACACATAAAATGTCCTCTGAAAGGTGCAAATGCCCACAGCACTCTGGGGTGCTTTCTGCAGCTCTGGGCCTGGCCCTCTGCACTGCTGGCCTTGGCCAAGGGCCTAGGATGTGGGCAGAGAGGAGGGGCTGCTCCCAGGAGCTTGGGCCAGGGGCCGGGGCAGCCTATTCCTCTGGGGTCAGGCTCGGCCAATTTGGGTGCCCAGGGAATGGCGGGAGAGAATATAGACCTGGGAAGATGAGGGACAGACTCCCTAATTTGCAGGCCCCCCTCCCTCCTCAGGGGTTCGTAAGATCTCTGGAAGCCCTAGTCTTACCCAAGGAGGTGGGGACAGCAGCATCTTGGTGCCTGAGTATCCACAGGACCTTCTTCCCCCTGGGGTTCTCCTAAGGCCTCGACAGAACACCTGTTCTCCCACCAGTCGGCCAGCCCCCTCACTTCGGTCCCCAATTCCTGCTCAGGTCTGCTGGGTCGCTATCCCTCTCAAGCACAGGATTCAGAAAAGTCCTGGCTGCAGTGGTTCATGACCACTGGAGATTACATACATCCACACTTCTTATCTGAAGTAAGGCAAGGCCTGGCGGGACTCCATAAATCACAGAGGCGCAGAGGGCGGGAGAGGCCCAGGCGAACTGGGGGGACACTTGCGGCTGGAGATCCTCAGTGACTCCTAATGGACCCAGCCAGCCAGACACGCGCCGGGCTGCCCACAGATCTCAGCATCTTATTTACATGCCACTGCAGGCTGACGAACACCTGAAGCATTTTTCATTCTGTTCAGACTACAAAAGCTCCTTGGGTACTTCTGTGTTTGTGCTTCAGTACAATGGCAAAATGCTGATAGGAGGATTTTTTTTTTTTTTTTTTTAATCTTCCACTGAAGCCTCCAAGAAAGATGCCCCACGGAAGGGGGAGGAAGGAACAAACAAAGCCAGAGGAGGGCATGGCGGCCCTGAGCCCGCTTCTTTCTCCTGGGAAATACAGCAAGTCTGGCGAGGGTTTCAATCTGGGAAGGTGTGGCCACCCCTGACCCTGCCAGCTCAGAAACCCGCCAATTCACCCCAACACTCTTTGGGAGGCAGCTTCTCCCCAATTGCTGTTCTGGGTCCCAGCTGTTAAAGGTTTAAAGCTGGGTGGGTGGGGACAAACCGGAGTGTCCAGTAAGAAAGGAAAATCAGGTGGGATCAGAGGGGTACCCCCTCCTCCCCCACCGTGGGCAGGCCCTTAGAAGCTGCCCAACTCCTTGTGGGCTCTTAGCACCTCCACCTAGAACTAAGAAGAGATGGGTCTTGGTTCCATCCAACTCCAGGATTCTTCACCTGATGCGCCCAGGGGAGGGAGGATCCATGATCAGTTTTCAGGGATCCCATGCCCCCCCGAAACTATAAGCAAAATGGCTTGTCTGTGTGCAATGCATGTGGATGCATTCATGCATGTGCAGGCACTAGGACATTTCTCTAAGGAAGAGTGCCTTCAGCATCCATCACATTCTCAAAGGGCAAGGGATGCCTCTGAAGCATTAAGAAACCACTGGGCTGCCCCCAAGCTACTCAGCCGTGGAGTCAGGGCCTCATGAGGCAGTGGGCTGCCCGGCGGTACAAGCGCACAAACCAAGGCCCTGCACTTAGTAAATCAAACTCCAGCCCGAACAAGATTGCCTGGGGGTGGCAGGGGTGGGGGGGCTCTCCAGGCCCCAGCAGCTATCAGGGCTCAGAGGGCTCCCTGCCCTGGAAGGGAGGCCAGGAGGGTGTCCAAGCTGGCTGTGGCTCTGAGCACGTGAGTTCCCGGCATCTCTTGTCCTCTGTCTGCCGTTGCCTGCCCGGAGGATATTTTCTCTCCCTGACCCTCCCGGTCTGTTTATTTCCATGTCACCAATATCTGTTTTTATGTATTCTCAGGCCTGCTTTCCTCCGTTTCCTCCATTAATACTTCTCATTCAGGGGAGGATAAACAGGGTCATAATCACACCATAAAGTGAGCCATGGGCTGCGTGTTGCTTATTGCCCAGGGGTCGGCTAATTGGAATTTATAAAGTTCAATAAAAACTATAATCCAATAAGGCCTGAAATTCTTCTTCATTTATCTTAGGGGTAATATTCTGCCTGCCCGCCAGCCAGCAGCGGTAGGCCAGAGAGCAGCCACCAAGAGGGCCTTCCCCAGGGACCAGAGAGTCCCGAGAGTGGCCAGCACTGAATCAAGAGCTGGGTGGCCAGGGAAGGGACAGTGGCGGGCAGCCAGCTGTGATGGCCATGCCTCAGAGGCCTGGGGACTCCCAGAGTCCTAGCATTGTCCTGCACCATTACAAACTCTCCCCCAGTTAGAGCCCCCCACCTATGCTAAGCCGTTGCCCCACCCCCGCCAAACTCTGCCTCCCCAAAGCCTCCAGCAGACTCAGGTCATCTGCTGCAGGGAATCCCGTGTAAGGGAGGTGGACCCGGACCTGGGATCGAAGGTGCCTTCCCTGGCCTAAGGGGGTCCACAGAGCACGATGTCACCGCACAGTGTACACCCCAACCAGAACAAGAGCCGTGCTCCCTCAGGCACCCACGACAAGCCATTTCCCAGACTCCACTATTGAGGGAGGCAAGTGAAGGTTGGGAGGGGGTGCCCACAGCCGAGCTATACCCTGGAGACAGTTAGAGGAGTGTGTTTGATGAGGCGGGTTACCACCCGCCCGGGTTTGCCCCGGACTGAGAGGGTCCCTGGACATTTGAACTTTTGTGCTCAAATTGCAACAAAAAGACTGAATGGTCCATGCAGTGGGCTGAGTGGCGGGGAAGCTAGATGGAGCTCACCTCCACTGGGCAGCTCCTGGGAGGACCCAGGCTGCCCCTGCCTGGCAGCCACTCTGGGAACAATATCACTTTTCCCCCAACACCTCCTGCAAAAATCGTGGAGTTTCCCATCACCTCCCAGGAAGCTCTAATTTGAAAAATAAAATTTATGCCCTCCAGCAGGAACACACATACACCCGAATCCCAAACGCAAACAGCTGGCCCCTTGCTGGACACTCTCTGAGTGGGGAGAGGGAACAGGGCACTCAGCCAGCCAATGCCAGCCTTCCACTCAGGACAAGCGGGGAGCGACCCATTCTCACAGCCTTCATGGCTTGCTCAGGGCTGCGTAGAAGACAGAGGCCTCCAGAACCAGCTGCCCCCACCAGTCCCCACGCTGGGATGGGGTGTGTGGGTGTTTTGGCGCGTGCGTGTGAGGGGTGTGTGATACCAAAAGGAGAAGTCACAGTCCCCACAGCCTCTCAGGCCTCTGCAGTCTCAAATGGAGACAATATAGGCCATGTTATTGTCCTAATGCATCTCCCCGGGGGAGGGAAAGTTGCTCAACAGGTGGTGTACCAAGCTCTCAGCCAAGGAGGGCGGCAGCAGGAGCCCGCCACCCACGCCATGCCAGCTGTGGGGTGAGCCACCCTCTCTGAGCCCAAGGCCCTCATGGCCAGTAGTGTAACGGAAATAGCTAAGCCTTTGGCGCCAGACCTGCCTGGGTTCTAAATCAGCTTTCTGCCATGTCTATGGTGTTTAGCCTTGAATAAGTTATTCACCAGCTCCACGTCTCAGCTTTTATAAAATGCTGACCGCAATGGCTGGTCCACATGCAATTAATTCTAGCTACTGCTGAGGGTCATTTATATTTTGTGTGAAATGCCCAGTTGGAGATAAGGGTTAGTCTGTGGCCGTGGTCAGAGCTTTTTCTTCGCCAGACTTCCTTTGCTGGCCAGTAACCAGGTTAGGGTCAACACGGGGATAGAAGAGTTAGTTAAGACTGGAGTCATCGGGCATTTGACTTGGACTTTGGGGTCAAGAAGTAATTCCAGGGAATTCCCTAGCAGTCCAGTAGTTAGGACTCCAAGCTTTCACCACCAAGGGCTTGGGTTCAACGCTTGGTTGGGGAACTAAGATCCCCCAAGCCGCCTGGTGTGGCCAAAAAAAAAAAAGAAGAAGGCATTCCAAGAGGAGGTAATGTCTAAAAGTGGTGGAAGAAAGATCCAGGTGGATGGGGGCAGAGCCCCCCATCAGAGGGAACAGCATGTGCGCAGGCCTGGAAGGGAGGAGAGGAGAAGGCCTGGCGTACCGGGAGGCAGAGCCTGGCGGCCCTGTGCTTAGGATGATGGGAAGTCAGGAAATGAATTTTTGTTGTTGTTTAGCAGAAGAGGCAGTTTGCCATTTGGAACAGGAAAGATCTAACACAAGCTAACTCCCCTAATCCATCTCCAGCCTCCCCACCCTTTTCCCTTCATAGCATCGTCATTCATTCATTCATTCACTCCACCAAAGTGTACCTAGTGCCTCCAGGTACACAGTCCAATCCAGGAGTCAGAGACCGAGTGCCTGCTTTCCTGTGGGATGAAGTACCCTCATCTAGTCTGGGCCCACCTCTGCTCCGGCTCTCCCCCGCCCCGCCCTGGAATTCTTTCCTATCCTCCACCCAGTCCAGTCTTTCAGGGCACGGCTGAGGTCCACCCCCCCCATCTGGAAGTTCCGTCTGTCCTTAGTGGTCATTACCTCTGCCTGTCTTCTTGCTAGAGGATTGACAGCAGCAACATCCCAGGCCTGAGCCAGGCCCAGCCTCCCACCTGTAAGGGGCTCAGTTCACTGCTGAGGTTCTGATCCGACACCAGCCTTCCTTCCATCCTTAGCTGGGTCTGTTCTGTCTCCCTGGCGGACTGTGAGCTCCACGATGAGGGACCCTGCAGCCTCCCTCCGACGCTATGGTCCCTCCGCTAGTTGAAGAGATAAGAGACTCGTGCTCCGGCCCCCACTGGAGGGTGGGCCTAGAAATGCCGCTTCCTCCCAGCTCTATGCAGGAAGCCTCAGTCTGCAAGAGATGGGGAGAAGGGAGAAAGCCCTTGCTGGGATGGGATCCTCCAGGAAGGAGGTCAGGCTGGGGAGAAGTTTGGGGGGCGTGGGGGGGCAGAGAGAAGCATGTGACGGGCGGAGGAAGACTTGTTGCGTCAGAGAATGGTGAAAAGCAGAAAGAATAAAAAGACTAAGGGGAGCCACGGGGGAGGCAAGACGAGTGTGATCTAAACCGCAAATCCACCTCCTCCAGGCTCCGTCAGGCTTTCACTGTACGGTAAAAACCACCGCCGAACAGCAAGCCTGCTGGGTGACAAAGAGAGATAATTGGCTCTCATGCAGATTTAAGCCCAAAGTTATCAAATAATAATAGCACGCAGAAAGAGACACAGGCAAATGGGCCTGGAGTGCCCGCTTCTTCCAAAGGACGAGGATTTGTTAAAAGTATCTAAATTATGCTTCTGCAATGGAACAGGGAAATGGGGCATTTTTTTAAAAAAAAAAGATTTTCTCGTACTGCTTAGATACATTTTTTAAAGTTCTTTTATAATTAGGGCCATAATTTATACAATTTATTTTAAAAATATCCTTTTTTTAATTTCCACCCGGTCCAGTTAAAGATGAACTGGAAAGCCCAGAGTAAATGATTTTTTTAATAAAACCATTTAAAGGAGCCCCAACCTGAAGTGAAATAGATATGTGGATTTTCAGAGGAGAGAGGAAAAAAAATCATATATTGAAAAAATAAATTTCCTAACCCATTTTATACCCCAGATTTTATTACCACCGGAAGGTTTTTAAAATTCTAATTCCCTTTGCTTTCCTTAATCTGTTTATTTACCACAGGGCTTCCTTGGGCCTGGGCTTGGGGCCCAGTGGGTCAGTTTCAGATGAGTGGCCAGCCTAGTTTCACTTCCCTGATTCCTCATGTGATTTGTCTGTTCGTGCATCAGCCTTGCTCTTCAAGTGAACTCTGAGCTCCCTGAGGTCAATACCATGCCTGAGGGAGAAATCTCCCTTTCCCTCTCTTTAGCATCTAGCACAAAGCTATGCATACAGTAGGTGCTCAATTAATGTTTGTCGATGATGCGCCGCACTGTGGAGAAGCCCTAACCCCCCAACCAACTGGAGACCAGAAAACATTGCTACCTTCAAAGGCAGCTTTGGTTCCTGTTATAACATCCTCTTCCTGCGTGGGAGTTCGAGCGGGGGGCGGGGCTTGTTTTCAGCTCTGAGTCAAAGACCCCTTCCGTTGAGGGGAAGACGAGCAAAAAGCAGATTACCTTCAATTCTAGGGCCAGGGAACATAAGGGCTCCGGCTGTTTGCACTGAGTTGGGATGCAGAAAATGCAGACAGAGGTACCAAGAGGTGCTATAAACTAGACACATTAATGTCACCATCTTTCCAGAAACTTGCCCTCATCACCTCTTCCATTTGCTGAGCTCAGAGGTGCCCATTCCACACCTGTCAGAAGGCATACACCTACACACACACATACCCCACCCACACGGAAGGGAGAGGGACAGACTCAGAGCCTCATGAACCAGTTGGAGGACACACAGGAAAGCTAGTTAGGACTGTTGCCACTGTAGCAAGACAAGGGGTGGAAAGGCTCCTGAACACCTAAGGGAGGCTCCTTGGATGAGGGGGCATTTGAACTTGGCCTGAAAGCACAGGTTGGATAAAGATAAGCATGAGGACTAGGGAGGGTATTCCAAGGGCTGGGATCAGAGGAAGGTGGAAGTTTCGTCCTCTTCCGCTGAACCTCTGGAGAAGGCACTTTTTTCACTTTTGCCTGGGTCCCTGTGCCAGTGAGATCACACCAGACCTCTCCCAGCCTCTGAGACACATGCCTTAGAACTCCCATTACCTCAGCTTCCTGTTCCCACAGGACACACCCCACGGACCCCAAAGGCCAAGTCCTTCTGTAAGACTCCGAGGGAGAAGGGCATTTCCTGAGAAGACAACATCAGAGAGGGTGAGGGGGTGGAGGAATCAGTAACCTCCTTGAACTAAGCTCCAATGGTGGGGGAATGTCTGGTAAGGTAGCCGGCCCAGAGTGTGGGTTCTATTGGTGGTACCTCTCACCATGCTTCCCACATAGTTTCCTGTCTCTTCCAGCCTGGGACACTGGGCTGGAAAGTAGGGACTGTAGCTGAGAGACCAACGGGAAACAATAAAGGTGGCTGAGGAGTTACTTGAAAACAAATCCTTCTTCCAAATGCCACAGGAGGGTGTGAAACACTCTCCCAGCTTTCCCTTGCCTTCCCAGACCCAGGAAGGATGACGGAGCCCAGGGTCCCAGACTGCTGCTTCATTGCCAAGGAGATGGTAATTACTCTGTGAGTTGGGTAGGATCTTTCTTTCTTTTTCTTTCCTTCCTTCCTTCTTTCTTTTTCTTTCTTTCTTTCTTTTTCTTTTTCTTTCTTTCTTTTTCTTTCTTTCTTTCTCTCTCTCTTTCTTTCTCTTTCTCTCTCTCTTTCTCTCTTTCTCTCTTTCAGTTTTTAAATTCTGGGCCTGATAAATTCCAGTGGCCTGGCTGCCCTCTCCTCCACCTCGCCCCAGCCACTGACTCTGCATTAAAGGTAGCAAGGGCTATACACAGTTGCTTCCAAAATGACAGATGCCCCTGCTTGGGGTAAGCATGGCAGCAGGGAAACCATTTGTCAAAGTATTTATAAAGTGGGTGGAGATGCTGAAGTTGTATTCCCTCCAGGTTAAAAAAAGAAAGAAAGGAAAAACACGGCAGAGAGCCATGAGGAGAAGAGGAATCCAGCAACTTAGCTCACAGACCCACTCTCCTTTTTTACCAGCTGGAGATATTTACTGAGTGTTAAGTGCTGCGGTGAATGCGGGGATGAAGCGATCTGTGCTCCTGCCCTGAGGGGGCTCAGAGTTTGGGAAGACCCACACCTGGGTAGTCAGAGGCAGCGCACAGGGTATGAATGTGTCAAAGGGATGTGTGAGACCAAGAGGGTCCCAGGCCGAGTTGGAGGAGAGCAGGTGTGGTGTGAGCGGTCTGAGCCTCATGCCCTGAGGGAGGCTCAGGCTGAGCTGGGTCCTAAGAGGAGAACCTGGGGGTGCAAAGCCCTTAGGTTGAGAGTGATAGGCTAGAGCCCTGTGCAGGACACACGGAGGTGGGGAGACTGTTGCCTCGCAGGGAGCTTGGTGCGCCCAGAGAGTCCAGACTCATGCATCAGTCGCCTGGCTAGCGCAGAGTGGGACCAGGCCAAGCACGGTGACTGGCTTGCAAGGGCGACTGCTGCTTGCGTGTTGGAAAGATGGGTGAGTGAGTCACTAGGGAAGCCTGTGCTTCTGGCTCTAAACACGTGGATTTCAGGGAAGGGGAAGGTTGCTGAGCGCTTCCTGAAAGAGGCCGTCCCCTTTATTTATGCATCACTCAGCCATTCGACAGATACTTACGCAGCAGCACTGCCTGGGGACTGGGACAGAGGGGAGCCCTCCGTGACCAGGAGGTGGGATCAAGGCAGGTAAGCGTTGGGCAAAGACCCAGAGGCTGGACTGTTTGCAGAGCCATCCGCAGGGGCCACCCCCCCGACCTCACACTCAGGCACAGCCTAGGGTCTGCTCTGACCATTCACATGTCCTCCTGGCTGTTTCAGTGCTGTGATGGGAGGGGTCACATGTGCACAGGCCAGGTGGGAGCACCTGGAAAAGGAGAGAGAGACATTTCCAAAGAGAAAACAGATGCCCAGGGAGGAGAAGTTACTGTTGTACAATCCCACAGGGAGGGCCCTTGGCAATGTGAAGTCTACCCGCTCAGACCACAGGGCCAGCAGGAAAGCTGGGCCGGGGCTAAGGGCAAGCCGACTCTCATTCTCTAAGTGTGGAGCCATCATGAGCATCCAGCTCATCTTGGGGCTTCAGACATCCTCCAGGCGGAGGTGCAGGGGAGCTCATGCAGGATTTCCCCTACACAAATGGGAATGCCTCTTTGGCCAGAGCTTGATCTGTGGTTGAAGAAGGTTTTCTGGGGTCACTAAAGAAGCCTGGAGGAGTAGTGAAGCCCCAGAGCTGAGGCACCCCAAGTGCTCGGGGGCCATGCTTGAAAGACGGACCCATGCCAGTTCTGGGGGAGAAAGTCAGTGTCCCTGCAGTGGTCTGGCCAGTGGGCCTAAATAATATTCTGAGAGGTTCGGGCAAGGACATGCCTTGTGTGCACTGAGAATCCCAGGCTGGAATATTCTGCCCCTTCATAGGGGAGGGAGGGCAGGCAGTGCTTGCGTGCTTTAATGTATTAATTTCCCCCTGGTACTTTCATTTCTTTTCTCTTCTTCTTCTTTATCAAGTTAACCGTTAACCATTTTCAAGTGTACGATTGGGCGGCATTTAGTACAATCACTGTGTTGTACAACCATCACCTCTATCAAGTTCCAAAACATTTTCATCACCCCAAAAGGAAATCCCATATGCATTAAACAGTTACTCCCCATTCCCACTTCCTCCTGGTCCCTGGCAACCACTGGTCTTCTTTCTGTCTCTATGGATTACATATTCCAGATGTTTCATGTAAATAGAATCATAACGTAAGTGGCCTTTGCTGTCTGGCTTTTTTCACTGTGCATAATGTTTTCAAAGTTCATCCACATTGGATGGATCCAAATTTCCTTCCTTTTTCCGGGCTGAATAATATTCCATTGTGTGGTATATCACAGTTTGTGTATCCATTCATCAGCTGATGACAATTCGGGTTGTTTGTTGAGAATCATGTTACTGTGGATATATGTGTATAGATATTTATTTGAATGCTTGTCTTCAATTCTGTGTAATATATAGCTGAGAGGAATTGCTGGATCATATGACTAACATCTTCTTATTTTTTGTAAATTTCCAAGCTGACTTGTCTGTTTCAAGGTCTCCACCTTGATCCAGATTAGCTCAACACTTAGTATGTGCCTACTGTGTATCATGCCCTCACTGATCTGGGAGCTACCCTGTCTAACAAGTTCTATCCCATTTTACAGATGACAAAGTTAAGGTTCAGATAGATCTGGTCTGAGAGGTGCCACTTCTTGGATTTTCCCAAGGTGCCACGTGGCTCTCCCACACGGCCACTTAGTGCCTAGATGTCCCAGCTTTATGGTGCTCACTCCAGAACCCAAAATGTCTAAATATTTAACTCCATGTGAAATCAGTATCCTCTAGATCCTACTATAGACAGTTGCAGGTGCTAATATTGTTTTCTAACTGGAGGGGAGGACATGAAATTGATAACATTCTTCCATCAAATTGATTTTTATATAAGTGAGTTGGGGAAAGATAAGCTGAAGTCCATTTCAGTGGCTGACCCCTTAAGCTCTGCCAGAGGGAAGGAGACTAGTATCCCAGAAAAGTCAAGATGGGACTTTGAGTTGGTTAGGCGACATCAGGGCTGGAGCAACGTAGGCAGAAGCCTCAGGAGGGTGCAGTACAGGTTGCAGCAGCAGGAGAGGTGACCCCAGGGGCAGATGAGCTGCAGACTGCAGAGGTGACTGTTCTCAACCAGAGCACAGAGACTCTAATCTCAGGGTTTGCGTCGGCACGTGCACAGCTGAGATGGCTTGACTCCGAGGAAAAGGACCTCCCACCTCTGCTCCCCCAGCCAGGAAGAGATGGTTAGCTAAAGGGACCCATCGATGGCAGCGAGGGGGCTCCAAGCCTGCAGCCCACTGGACCACTTGAGCTCACAGAGTGACCTTGAACGGCACACCGCAGATGTGATGGGAGCAGCTGGCTCATGTCCCCTGCGGCTGCACCTGTGGCATTTGTCAGCCTGGTGAACAGGCATGCCCGACCTACGCATACCTAGTGCCATCCATCAGCCCAGCAGGAGGTGGGGAAAGGAGCAGGGGCCCACTCCACCCGACCCCCACCCGGCAAAAGACCTCAGCTGCCAAGTGTGTGATGAGACCACAGCCCAAGTCCTGGACACCTGCCCTGTAATTCTGTCAGGCAATTAGCACAGCAAATGGGCCCAAAGGGGCCTGCCTGTAGGGAGTCTCCCTCCTGCCTCCAAATGCTCTCCCCTGCCTCATCCCATGTGCTGGTTCCAGGCTGACAGTGCGCACACAGCACTCACCCCCTCCACCCCACGCCCCTGGCTCAGCAACCAGAGTCTGCATTGGCTCCAAAGCCTCTGATGTCTTAGTCTGGCTTTTGAGGTGCCCTGACCAAGCTCACTCTGTCTCATCTGCCGGGGCAACTCAGAACCAGACTTCAGCCTAATCAGGGAAAAGAAGTGGGAGAAAGGAGAGGGAGGCCCCAGTGAGGCCCGCACAGGGACACTGGGGAGGAAGTGGCCAGTCTTGGGAGCTGCAGGAGAGAAACTCAGCAGGTGGTGACGAAATCTGGGCCTGAACAGGGGCAGGATAGAGATGGCTGCAGGGCACATGAGGACGAAGGAGAAGGCAGCCCTCCCAAGTTTCTGGCTTGGGATCCAGGAGAACAGGTCCAGGTGTGGGCAAAATAACGGCCACTCCTTTGCACAGGTCACACCTAAGGCACCACGAGCCCTCCAGGCATCGACGTCCGGCAGATGGTGGTGTGTCTGGGAGATGGACACTAGGCCACTGTGGCTTAAGGGCCACAGGGGAGCCACTGTGATTCCATGTGAAAACAGTGAAAGGGAGGGACAACCAGGTATGAACCCAGGCTGGCTCTCAATCAGTTGCCTTCTCACCAAGGAGCCAAGATTTAAAGTAATTCCTCCAACGTCGAGACCTAACTAAGGGGGATGAGAGAGACCAATGTCACCAAGGAGGCAAGGCTGAGAAATATATGCTGATCTTAGAGGAAACAGGAAGTCACAGGAGCTTTCAAGGCAAGGAAGTGACAGATCAGAAGCTGGCTTTAGGACGATCGCCGCGCTGGCCTGAGACTGAGACACTGGAGGCCAAGGGACAAATTAGGAGGTTGTCGTAACAGCCCAGACAAGAGGAGATGAGCGAGGAGACAGCAGACAGGAGCTCACAGGGCGAGAGCTGAGACTTCTGTCATTAGGAATAACTTTATAGACCAGTTCTAGACAAATGCAAATGCTCCTTGTCTCGGGGGGCCGGGGGTGAAGGGAAGAGGAGGCCTCCTTGCACTCTGGGCCCAGCTCTCATTCAGATGAGGGGAGGGGCCTCGGGCAGGGTCCCAGGGGAGCAGCGGTGGCCGCCGCTGTGCTCAACCAGGATCCAGCCGATGCCTTGAGTTCTCCAGCATGGCAGGGGAGGCAAGAAACGGCAGCCCTGGTCAGACCCAGAGCTGCCGTCCCGGTGACTGTGACCTTCTGCAGATTATTTCTTCTCTCTGGCCCCTCATTCCCTTTACCTTGAGACTGTCCATTCCTCACTCCTTTTCATCTGTCACTTGGAAACTTAGGGCTCCTGACCCTCCACCTCCCAGAAAGTGATGAGCAGTGGGGTGTAGGATGGGCAGGGGCTCAGGCGTTGGAAAAGTGCTCAAGGAGGAAGCAAACTTCTCCGAGTTAGTAGGGCCATAAACTACGAGGCACAAATGTTTTCGCCCATTTCCCAGGGAAGCTCTGTCGTTCATGTGCGCTACACGCTGACTGTGCAGTGGGCGTCTGTTGGGGCTGGAGAGTCTGAGTGGTGAAGGCAGGCGGGTGGGAGAGGGAACAAGAACGTTCCAGCCCACCTGTGGCCCCAGCTCAAGTTCAGGGAGGTTGCCAAGCCCACTTGACCACAGGAGACTGCTCCCCACCCACAGGCCTCCAGGGGATGGCCTGAGTCAAGGTTATAGATGTGTTCTGCGAAGTCACCCCTGGGCCCATGAGGACAGGCTTGTCCTGACTACAGCACCAGTGGGCCCTTCTTGGAGGATCCTGGTGGAGGAAGCTGGTGCTGAGAGAGGGCCTTGTAATGGACCCCTCCGGTGAGCCAGCCATGGGCTTGACCTCAGGGGAACTGGTCTGTCTGTCCATACTTCCCTACACAGTGGGTTTTTTGGTTGGCTGTGTTTTCCCCAAACAAGCTCATGCAATTAGTTTCTTCTTGTTTCCTAAATTATTTTTGCCACTGCTAATTATTTCACACTCCATATACAAGAGTTATTGGGGTGGGTAATGGGAAGCAAGGGATCGCTTCGTGGGAGCATTGCAGGCTCCAAGACATGCAGGCAACTTTGATTTGTTTTCTGCTCAGCTGCCTGCCTGAGAGAAGGAACGGAGAATTCTGAAAGAAGAGGGGGGCGGCATTGGGGTGGGCAGGGGAGGGGGAGACACAGATACGGGCTGAGGTTTTGGAAGGCGCAACGGGCCCACAGCCTGGGAGGGAACACCTACCAATGGGGCCAAAGCCACCACTCTACTGTCCCAGGTATGTCCCAGGGCAGCTCAGGGAGGGCTGCAAAATCCAGAGGATACCCTTGCCCAATGGCATCACAAAAGGGACACATGTGGGGCCTGGCACTGCACTGGGAGCTTCACATGTGTCACAACAGGTCTGTATCAATTCCATTGTACAATTTGGAAAGTGGGGCCCAGAGAGGTTAAGGAACTCACCCGAGATCACATAGCCAAGAAATGGTAGAGCTCAGACAGGAACCCAGATCTGTCTGATGCCAAAGCCTATATGTCTAACTGCCCTGCTCCCCTGCCTGCTTCTGGGGTTCTCTTTTTCCCCAAGGATGCTCCCTGGTGGTGCTTCCCTGGGAAGAGAGCACTTACCTTAGGTGGAAAGGGCTTGGTTCCACAGTCATCCCCACCTGGCCCCCAAAAGCCCACTCTGCCTGAGCTCCATCCAGGACAGATGTGCCCACTGCCACGCCTACCTCAGGGTAGCCTCCATGATGGGTGTGTCCCTTTCACCTTAGCTCTGATGAAGGGAGGTTAGAATTTTACTAAAGGAGATAAACCAAGAATCTAAGTGGGGAGGCAAAACCAGAAAATATAAGAGCTGTTGAAAGGAAGGGTATGTGGACCCCAGACTGCTTCCCTGGTGCTCTGTGTCTTCGGCCTGGCTGGCCTGTCATCAGCCTCAAGGGTCTCAGCCAGGTGAAGCCACTCAGACTTAAACTAGTGAGAGGATCCCACCTCCTGCTAGGACAGCTGGCTCCCTCCTCTCCTTGACCAGAAACCCGCCAGACCCCTCCCTCACCTCATCAGGCTCAGCCTGGTAGCCCTTGGCCGCCTGAGGATGGCCGCTCCTGGGGATCCCAGCTGTGGTGATGACCAGCCTCCCTAGTAGTTCAGGCCCATCCTCTGAGGAGGCCTCTGAGGAGGCCTCTCACAGCAGCCAGATGCTAGGAGCTGGGACCCGCTCTGTAGATGCCGAGTGACAGCCACACTTCCACGCAACTCTCTGGTCCCGCCTCTGGGACTCCACATTTTCCACACACACACACACACACACACACACACACACACACACACTGAAAGCAGAACCAGTGGACTAAGTGAGGAAATGTGTGCACAGTACTCACCGGGAAGGTGCTTCGTCACTGGCCAGGACTATACGGCCTACGGACTAGAAGCTGACACGGACCAGTGCCCTGACCCCGACCAGTGCCCTGACCCCGGACCGGGCATACACGTTCTCATTCAGCCTTTAGCAACACAGTGAGAGTTAGTCTCCCACCTTACAAGTGAGAAACGGAGGGAGACAGTGGCTAAGAAACCTGCCCCACGCCACACAGCTAAGGTGGTAGAGCCACGTGGTGTGCGAGCCGTATCCTTCACCACCTCTCGACACCTGCAAGGGAAGGGCCGCACAGATCACCTCATCGAGCTCCGCTGCCCTCCTTACAAATAAGGCCCCGGGCATCAACCCACTTTCATGATTTCCAGCCCAGGGCTCTTTTAAGAGAGAGCTCTTCCAGGGGCTCCTCTCCCCTCCCCACCCCCCAGTGGGAGTTCTCTATCGTGGCTTCCGCTGGAGAAGAGGGCTGAGCTCTGACCTCACTCATCCACCCTGGATGGGCGGGCAGGGACAGGAGAGTCCAGGGTGAGCATGAAGCCAAGCGCATGGAACAGGGGCCTTGAGGGAGACGACCAGCAACCTAGTAGCACTACTGCCATCTCCAGTGATGCCCACACCACCCACCTAGGTAAGGGAGCTAGGGCAGGAATCAAAGTGCCCATTTGATGGATGGAGAAACTGAGACCCAGAGAGGGGAAGGGACTCACCAAGTCTTGGTGGCATAAGTGACTTTTGGGGAGTGACCTATTCTGGGCTCTGCGTCTCAGAAAACAGAAGTTAAGGGATCTGGGAAAGGTGACTTGTGGGCTGGGGTCCTGGCGTCGTGTGTCCCTGGGCACAGGACGCAGAGGGAGCTCTACCAAGGCAAGGAGCAGCACTTCTGCTGACGGGGCCAGGTTGGTACAGAGTGTCATGACCCCCAGCAGGCTCTGAGGGCCTCTCTGGCTTTATTGGCTGGAGTGCGGGGACCTGGCCAATGGCCAGTGGTCATAAGATCCCAGCCCTGCCTCTTCCTAGGTAATAAGTGACCATGAACATCCTCCCTGACCTCTCTGAGCTCAGGCTTGTCTTAGGTGAAATTGAAGAGAAGGTATCTGCGTCTCAGGGGTGTGGTGATGCACCGGGCAGGACCTGGCCTTGTAGGGCTCCCCCCTCAACTCTGGTACCCACCCCTTCCTTGGCAGCCGATGCGCCGACTTCAGCGGGGCAGAGAGAATAGACCCCATTGCTGGGTGCCTGGCACAAGCCTCTGGAGTTCAGGATGGAGGTATTGGTGCTACCTAACAGGGTCAGGGAGGCACGGCCTGGTAGAGGTGGGATGGTACCCAGGCCGTGGCTGATGAGTGGGAACTCATCAGGCCACGATGTGGAAGGAAGCTGTCCTCTGTGAGGCGAGGCCAAGGGCCAGAGCTGTGGGAGTATGAGGGAGGCTAGGGTGGGGAAGGAGTGAATAAACCCTGGAGAGGTTGGGGCCGGGGTCGGGGAGTTCTCTCACTGCAGTGCCCAGCAGTCCAGTGAGGGCCCTGGCCAGGCTCGAGCAGCCAAGAGCAGGTACTGGCCATGTAGGTGGCCTGGGCCACCGCGCTGTCTTCCGAGACTCCCTGTACCACCCTTCCCGAGAGCGCTGATTACACCCTTTCTGAAAAATAAAGAACAGAAGGAAGAAAAGAAGCCGAGCCCTCTCCTCCGAGCCCTCCCTCCCTCCCTCCCACTCTCTGTGCATCCCCCTCCCTCCCCGTCTCCCACCCGCTCTTTCTTGCTCTCCGTTGCTAAGTAGATGGTAGGTTTATTTGCGGCTGTCGGTTCCCAGTAGAAAAATTTCGTCTTGGAGAGCCGCCTGGATGGAAATGGCTTCAGCACCGATTTCATGGAGAAGGTCTGTGCAGTAATTAGTGTTCATGAGGGAGGAATTGGACTGGCAGGCTCCCAAGAAAACTACTCCCCAAAAGTTAGCGTGAGTCCAGAGGGCTACATCAAATCCAATTCCAGAGTGTGCATCTCCATCGCTATATATAGACCCGCAGACGAAAACAGGCAGCGCTGTGGCTCGCAGTTCAAGGGGGAACTGGTCCTGGGAGGCAGAGGCGGCCTGTGCTGCTGAAACCGCGGGGGATGCAGAGACTTGATGGCTACTGCCGCCCGCCCGCTGAGCCCTGTGCATCTCCCACCTTCCTACCCCGCCACCCCAGCTTGGACCCCCTCCACCCCAGCTTGGCCAGCACAGACACCTGGAGAGGGGAAGGGAGGAGAGAGCAAGGCTGGGCTAGCCCATGCTGGCCAACACTGGGGTACCATCTCACTGCAATGCCCCCTGCCCCGTGGGTCCCCACACAGAGCACACTCACTCCAGCCACTAGGAATGACATCCCCCCCTCCTTCCTCAATCCTCTGTCAAGTCGCCCCCCCAAGGGGCATGCCTGCCTCCACGATGGTCCCCTGCTCGCCCATGCTGTTGCTGGCTTCCCCAGGCCTCTGCATTCAGAAGCTGGGTCACTGGGTGGCATGCCACCTTTCTCGGCTTCCTCCGTGTCCCAAGCTGGGTGTCGCTGAGGTCCGGCAGCGCATCTTCCTCTCCTTTCCTTCCCTCTGTCCCCAGGCCAGTTCGGGAAAAGAGCAGATGCCCTTGGACACTTAGGGAAAAACTAAGGGCAGCAGGTCCCAGAGGCCTGCCAGGAACTGGGGGCTCTACCTTGTCCACCTGGGTCTTAAGGTTGAGGGAGGAACAGGTAGAAGCTGGGTTAAAATCCAGAACTCTGAGTCTGCCTTCTTCATTCCTGGGAAGTTTGCTGCTCCAGCCGGAATTTTACAGACAAGGAAGCCGGGGTCCCCAGGAGACCAGGACCCTCATCTGGCCTCTAATGCAAGTTGCAGCTCCCACCGGATCTTTTCACACTTCCGTGCTGTGTGGCCTTTGCACCCAGGGTCTCCCTCTGCATTCCTGCCGTTCCTGCCTCTGTTCCACCAAGTCCTGGACCCTCTGCTCTCACTTAGCCTGGCCTCTAGGCCACATTTCTGGTACCACTGGGGAGGTCAGCCCTGCACTCCACAGGGTGTGTAAAGCCAAGGCAGGGGCCTCTGCTCAGTCGCAGATGAGGGCCACAGCTGCCCAGAAGGAGGCCCAGCAGCAGTTCCTTTAACCACCCCAATGCCTGGCTTCTTCTCATCCTCAGCTCATCAAGCTGGCCTTCCTGGCCACAGGGTACAATTAGCTTAGCCAAGACAAAGCAAAGGTCTAAAGAAAATGTCTAGGAAGCCCAGAGAAAGGGTAAAACCTGAGGATGCAAAGACCGAGAAGTGGGCAGCTACGGAGTCAGACCCATCACGGAGGTGATAAGGTTGGGCCTCAGGTTGGCTCACCCCGGCCCTGGGTCCCCACAAAACCCCCTTCTCAGCCCACTCCAGCTGCCCCCCACTCTCCCAGGCGGGGGTGGGCTGCTACGTGGACTCGGCCCCCACCCACGCCCCTGAGCCTGTTCTACCTGTTCCCTTCCACTTGATGCAAAGCCTTGGAGACACTCTTCCATCTGCTGACGGTCTGCTCCCTGCACGCTTTGTCTGGGGCTTTCCACACTGGCCACCAAACACCGGCCTGCTCACCCCTCCTCAGGGCTGCACTGGGCTCCCCAGCGCTCTCAGAGGCTTGCCCTCCAAGAGGCCGGGCAGTGGACCTGAGCTGTTTCTCTCACTGACCAGCTGTGTTCTCTGGGGATGAGTGCCTCACCTTGACCCACAGACGCGTCCCATTCTTCCTCAGTAGAAGAACAATGTACACCCCCTGCTCCCTCACCACCCCCATTCACTCACTGATGAATTCATATGCGCTAGGACCCACTTTGTGCCAGGACCGTGCTGAGGCTGGGGACACAGACTCATGGGATATCAAACCCATTTCACAAAAAGGAAACTGAGGTCCAGAGAGATCTGGTGACTTGCTGCAGGCTGTGGTTTACCAATCAAGAGATTGCCTTCGGTCGGCAACCTAATGCCAAGCCAGTGTGCATCCCTCACCGTGTGCTGCTTGTCACCATGCCAGGCCCTGTGCCAGGAGCGGGGCTCACCAGGGTCCATGGTGGACGGGTCAGCCCTGCCATCAGGGAGCTCACAGGGTCCTTGAGAGAAGTCAGTGAGGAACACGGGTGAGAGTGCCCAGTCCACAGCCATCCCCTCCCCATGCCCACCCTCAGGGGGTGCCCACCCCTCCCCTGCTCTCCCCTCACAACACTGCCAGGTCCTGCACTGCTCCTGAGTGAGACACCCCCAGCCTTCCTCTCCCCAACCCTCCCAGCCCGTATTCCCAGGTCTTAACAATCCCTCTCACAAAAGAAACAATTGACACTGAGGTGCCTCTTTGGGGAAGCATGAAGCCAGCTCTTTGTCACCCAGGTCCCTGCCAGCTCATTACTGCCTCCTGTCATTAGCATATTAGATACACGAGGTAAACAAAACACACATCCCAGACTTTCAATGCCAGCCATCTGTCACTCTGCCCCCAGCGTGCTGGCCTGTGCCGGGGCAGGAAGCACACCCGGGGTCCACGTCTGTGTGTGTGTGTGGCAGGGAGGATGTGCAGGTCCCATGCAAGGAAAGCAGACATCACCAGACAGCATAAATGCCAAAGCTATTTTTCACACTGTAGGGAATCTTTAGCATCACATCACAACTGCTGCTACTGAAAATGGTAGCAATAGTAATCCCCTCCATTAATTATATGCTAGGCGCTCTGCCGGACACCCACTACTCCAGCAGATAAGTGTCCTTATCCCCATTTCCCGGGTAAGGAGCCTGAGACCCAGGGGGCTACGCCAACTTCTAGCACAAGACAGAGGCTACTGTCGGAACAAGATCCACCTCCCTCCGAGGTCGCAGCCCTCTCCCCGGACTCCAGACATCCTGCTGATGGAAACAATCAGGCCACAGGGGTTAAATGGTTTTCCCAGAGGCACTAGCTGGCTGATGACAGAAACCAGGGGGTCAGATGTCACAGTTATTTGGAGATGGAAAAAAATGGTATATTCTGGAGTAGTCAGGATGGGAATTAAATAGATGGACAGGAGAGAATACGGGGTCCCAGCGATGAGGCCAAAAAAGAAAGGAAGGAAGGAGGAAGGGAGAGAGAGGATGTTGGAAGTGGCGGGGGGTGGGGGGGGAGAAAGGAAAGAAAGAGAGGAACAAGGGAAGAAAGGAAGGGAGGAAGTAAAGAGAGAAAGAGGAAAGGAAGAACAGACACTCCATCCACAGATGACAGTACCATGATCCCAGTCACATGGTTTGTTGAGTCTTGAGTACCAGTCAACTGATTAGTTAGTTCAGTCTTCTTTCTTGGTGGGTTCTGTGGACATGTGAGTGGGTCTCTGGGAAAAGAAGACACAGAACTGAATGCCAGGCTCTGTCCCACCGCCCCCCCCCCCAATATGTCATCCTCCCCATTTGCCAACTGCCTTTCATCACCTTGGGCACTACCTGTAGGTCAGCAATGAAGGAAGGGTGACGGTGCATGGCTCTGCTTCTTCCCAGGATCAGGGACAGCTGACTCTAAAGCAAAAGCCAGAGCCCGCCCCCCCCTTTCCTAAACTGTGAACAATATCTCTGCTAGGCTCGCGGGCTTGAGGGATTGACTCACTGAAGCCAGCATCCCTATCACATTTGCTGACTACTCCCTTGCCACAGTCCTCAGGTTAAATATTGCTAAATGCCTGTGATTGAACCTATCTTACTGACGTTGGGCGAAGCGCAAAGCCTGGCCAGAAGAGTGGCTTAAGTGGCCGAGATCATGAGAGAAAGGCATCCTCCACCTAGATCTGGACCATGGCCTGCCTGGACTGAGTGAGATTGTTTTTCTGCTTTTAAAAAGAAAATCACATTTTCCAAACATTGATCCTGTAATATAGGACTCCTGGCTATTGGTCTTTTCAAAATAGTCTGTCTTGGATGCTGAGGTCGGAATTTCTTGATCCGTGTGCTTCTGGGTTTTTTTGTTGTTGTTCTTTAAGTGAATTAGGGCCTGTTAGGAAGGAGCTGGAGAAGAGAGGTGAGATTAACTCACCTCACCTGGAGGGTCCTGGGTGACCATTTGCAATCAAAGAGGGGTGGCGCCCCTCCCCTCCTAATTCTGAGCAGTTCAACTGATCTTGTGAAGCCCCCATCCCGGGGCTTGGTCGGGGATACGGGAGGAGAGGCACAGCCCCAGGAGCCGCAGTCTAGTTGAGGAGACAGAGTTCCCACAGATGAGAACAGCAGAAAACTGTTCAACTAAACACTTGTTTTTATGTGTCGGACTCTTGGATGTGGAAGGGCTCATTGGGAGGAGAGTCAGCATAGGCTGGGAAGCTGGGGAGGGTTCTGACGGTGGGGGAATCTGGTAGAGGACCCAGGTGCGGGGAAGGCGTGCCGGTGGGGAGAAGAGCAGGAACAAAGGCCCAGGGGTGACAGGGACACCCACTGTGGGGGAGCGTGGTTCAGGGTGACAGATGAAGGGACAAAGGGACTCGTCAGCCCCCTGCCTTGTGAGTCTGCTTACCTCTCCTTCCATGGGAGAAAGGAGTCAGAGACTGACTGCCCCACCACACAGCACATCATGGGGGTAGAGAGCTGTCTCTGTGGGTGTGCTGGGGACAGTTCCAGGCTGGGGTCCCGAGGTTCCAGGGTCATACCAAGGAGGGATTCCTCCACACATCCCTCTGCGTGGGGAAGGGGATGCTACTGGGGAAAATGACACCCCCTCCCGACCAGTTTGGAGCTGTCCACGTAAAGCTCACAAGGGGAATTCTAGGCAACTCACAAAGCACTCACTGAGCTCCCTCTGTGGGCACAAGACCTGCACACACCCAGCAAATGCTGGGGTCACTGGGGGCTCAGATCCCGCACCGTGTCCTTCCTGCACACTGAGGAATCAGTCCGAGGCCAGCAGCATGGCAGAAGTAAGCCAGCGAGGCTCTGCATTTCCGACCAAGCAGGCAAGGGGAGAGAGGCGATCGCGGGCAGGCAGGAGTGGAGATGGGCAGGCAGAGGACAGAGGCAGAGACCAGGGAGGTGCTTTGCTTCTCAGACCAGTTATATTGGCCTTGCTTTCTCAGAGGTTCTGCCTGTTGCCCATCTCCTGCAGTTTAGCCATCGGTGGGGTCACACCAATGAGACCCCAGAGCCTCTCTCACGTGGTGCACGGTGAGCGGTGGTCCCTTCCCAGGGAGTCACACCCAGCTTCTCATCAGGTGCACCCTGATCTGAGAAAATTCAAAACAGGAAGATCTGAATTCCCAGGGCAGGTGCGTTAGAAGGGGACACAGTCCGGTTTCTTGGCTCTAGCGTTTATCTTGGTATTTGTATGAGGAACGAATACCCCACGTGCATTTCAAATCCAGCCTTGGTGCTCAGATAGAGCCCTCTGTGGAGGAGCCCGAGATCTGACTTTCACACTGGAGACGCCACTGGGGGTAGAGGGAGGTCAGGTGCATGGGGTCCAGGGAGGCCCCAGAGACCTCAGCTCTCTCCACCTGGGTCCTTGGAGGAAGAGAATGAGGTCATCCCTGAGCCCCTCACCCCAAATCCCAGCCATGGGGTGGGGGTGTGGAGGGAGGACATCTCCCATCAGGGCCCCCAAGGTCCCCACTCACACTTCCTGACACATTGCCCAGGGCCTTGGGAGGGGATGACAGGAACTGAACCCCAAACCAGGTCTCTGCTTCACCACCAAGCAAGTCACACAGGCCCCCCTGGTTGTCAGATGCTGGTAACACCCCTGTCTATGCTAAGGAGCAAGCGTCATGAGCTCCTGGGCATGCCAGCACAGTGGCAAGTAAAAGCTCCATGTGTGAATGCAAGGGAGCAGTTTGTGCTGTCCTGGGGACCAGCAGGCGCTGCCAGCCTAGAGCAGGGGCACAAGGGCAGCCCCTTGGCTGTGGGAACAAAAGCCAGCACGTGTCACGAAGCAGGTTGTACTTGTCTTGTTGGGCCTTAGAAAGGCTGACACTTTCCCTGGGCCCGTCCCCAACCCCTGAGCCTCATGGGCCCATCAGCCCAGCCACAGACCGAGAACTCTTTGTTGAGAAAGGGGAGAGGCCATCAGTATGTCATGTCCACTTTTTGTCCTTTTTCACAGTGCCATAAAGATGTTGCAGCCGACACCAGACATGAAATTCTCCAGCACCGAGGGTATGAACAAGGGTAACTAGCAGGGACAGACCCTTGGCAAAAGGCCCACCCGCTGGTCCATCCTCTGAGGTCTGAGCCAATTAGGTCCCTGGGTCTGAACTTACTGCGCCCTGCCCAGTGCCCCCAGGAGGAGAAAGAGAGGGCTGGTCCTGTCCCCTGGGGCTTCCCAGTCTAGGTCTGGGGATGTCCCCCAGCCCCACGCCCATCTGTATCTTGTGGCCACCAAGGGCAGAAAGGCTGAGACCGTCACAGTGAGCCGGGTCCAATTCCCCCCATCACACAACCAGCTTGACTCTGAGAAACTCTTGAACTTGGAGTTCACCCGCAGCTCAAACTCCTCTGGAGTTTCTGGTGTAAAGAGAGCTGACGCAGGAGGGCAGTGCTGAGCCTGAAAGCAGGCTGTGGGCTGAGGGTGGGGTTTCAGCACTGGAGGGCCCTGAAGAAAGGAGCAGGCCAAGAGACCTGATTCACTGGCTGAGGGCACCATCCATCTCCCTCTCCTGCCGGCCGCCCCGTCATCCCCACCCACCAGGCCTCCTCAGAGGAAGATGGATGGCTCCTTCTACTGCGGGCCTAAGCCAGAGGGCAGACATCCCATCCCAGACCCTCTCCACACACGGCTTCCCCTGAGGTCAGCCATCTCTCCCCAGCCTTGCATCTCACTGTCACCCAACCAGGGCCAGAGTGGAGTTTAGCAACTACTGCGTTCAATGACGTCTGTTCCTGGGGATGGGGGGGCGGGGAGGGGACCCTGGAGTTAGCAGCTCCTGTAGTAGAATATTTCCACGTGGGCAAACACACACAGCCCAGAAGACACTGGGAAGGCCACCCTTGCCCACCCAGACCATGGGGGACAGAGGTAGACAAAGATGTGGAGACAAAGATGTGTCTTCTAACTGCCAAATGAGAGGGACCATTGCTAAGGGCTTTAAGAGATGTTGGGGTTGGTGTAGTCAAGGAAGACCTCCTGGAGGAGGGGAGGCTTAGTCTCTCCTAGGACACGTGGGCTCCAAAGGAAGGAGGCATGGAAGAGGTAGCAGGGGAAAGGGTACTGTTCTGAGGCTTGGATTCCCCCGATGCAGGTGGAGAAGCTGGAGTCAGAGTCATGCTCTGTGGGTGAGCAATCATTGTCCTTCTCTTATGGAGAGAGGAGAATATCAGCAGAGAACTCCCCGGGGAAAGGGGGAGGGAGGGAGTATAGTCCAGGTAGAAAGGCCTGGAGGGACTGGAATGGCCAGGACGGGTCCTGGGGAGATTCTGGCAGAAGGGTCACCCCGTGGCCGGGCACTGGGAAAGAGAGGCAGAGACAGTGGCAGGGCCAGCCCCATGGTTTCTTTCTCTGCCTGTTACCAGGAGCTCACAGATTCTCAAGGCTCTCAGAGATTAGAAGAGGAGACGAGGCTTACCCCTGGGGCAAGCCATGAGCAGTGGTCAAGGGTACAGCCACAGAGGAATCCACAGAAAGTGAGACCACAAGGCCGAGGTAGGCTCTTAGGGCCTCACTGAAGAGCAGGACCCAAGCAGTGGGTCTGGAGGAGGTGCAAACCTGGGGCAGGCCCAGAGGTGGGGGGACATTCCCAGAGGAAGAGCATATATGTGAAGAACTGCTCTGCAGCTGTCTCTCCCACACGAGGGAAGGGGGCATCTGCCCCAGAAGGCACTGGAGAGGCAACCCTCACCCACCCAGACCATTGGGGACAGAGGCTCGATGGCGGGACACACATAGCTTTGGAACACCAGCAACCCTCTTTCCAGGGAAACTGGAAGACATCCCCTCTCCCCCTCCCTCTATCCACCTACACACAGTCTGCCTTAATTTCTCTGCAGTGGGGCCCACCTCGGTTCTGTAAACCCTGGGATGAGGAATGATGCTCTGAGGGTGGGGTTTCAGGCCCCATGGCAGGTGGATGGGTGGAGATTCAGGGCAAAGAAAATCACTCCCAACGGGGAGCCTCTCCTTGACCCTTAGGTCTGGCTGATCCATGGGTTTTCTGCTCCCTTCCTGTTCCCCACCCCCTCCCACACCCAGCTTCCTCTCACTTCCTCCAGGCCAGTGAAGTGCAGGGCCTGAGGATCTGATGTTTTATTAAAGTCCAGATCTTCCTATTCTAGGGCCACCTTCCTCTGGCTAATTCTGTAATTCAATTAGTAGGAAGCCAAGGCCCGGCTGGGGTGGGAGGAGGGCACGCTCGGGAGCCTTCCTTCCCGTGATGATTACACCCCAGGCTTCAGCCCTGTTCAGAGCTGGGCAGGAAATTGTACTTCCTTCACTTCACAATGACAAGGGCCTTTTATCCCCACACACGGGGGCTTTGTAAATTACTGCCATCTCTGTGCAATTAATTCTGCCGCGCTGTTTTTCCCTCCTGTGGGAGAGGGCACCCGCCCACCTTCTCAGGAATCAGCAGCGCCCCCTGCACCATCGGCCCAGGCTGCCCTTCTGGAGGAGGGTGTCTGCCACCCACCCACCTGCGCCCTAGCCGGCAACGCCCACTCTGCCTGCCTCCTCCAGCTGGCTTAACCTCCCCTGTCCCTACCCTTCTCCTCCTCCCTCTCCTTCTCTGCCCCCAGTGCTTCCTGATCTCTCTTCAGTGCCCCAAACCCCCAGTCGTGGTCCCCCCACCCTCTTCAGTTCCTTGGGCTAGAAGCTTCCATTTCCATGAAGCTTCAGTTCCGTTTAAAAGACTCTGTCTCCACCCTTCACGGAGCTGACAGTCTATTCAGAGACACAAGACATGAAAAGGATCAACAGAAGGATGGGTAAATAAGAACAGTGAGGGGGGCTTCCCTGGTGGCGCAGTGGTTGAGAGTCCGCCTGCTGGTGCAGGGGACGCGGGTTCGTGCCCCGGTCCGGGAAGATCCCACATGCCGCGGAGCGGCTGGGCCCGTGAGCCGTGGCCGCTGAGCCTGCACGTCCAGAGCCTGTGCTCTGCAACGGGAGAGGCCACAACAGTGAGAGGCCCTCGTACTGCAAAAAAAAAAAAAAAAAGAACAGTGAGTGGGAAACGGTCAGAAGGCAGCATGAGGAAATGTGAGGGTAGACCAGTGTCCAGTGCACACAGTAGAACCGGGAGCAGCAGAGGCGAGGCAGGTCAGGGTGGGCCAGAGGGGTCCACCTCGTTCAGGGAGGCCAGGCCATCAGCAGCCGGTGGCAGCACTGTGGTGTGACTTTTCTGCAACTGTGACATTTCCCTGCCCCCACGCCCACCCCGATGATCTCCCAAGTCCGGCCCTGCTCCACCAGGCTGCAGTTCTAGTCCACCAGGTCAGTGCTAGAAAGCGCTGACCCTGAGGCAGGGAGAGTCAGGTGATGAGCTGGTACTGGGAGAACCATCCCAGACACTGGGACAGGACAGGGAAGGCAGGAGCTGAGGGGCGAGGCTGGATCTCACCCAGAGGTTCTCAAGTCACTTCTGCGCCTTGTCACCTCAGATCCCGCCGTCAGCGCCACACGGCCGGTTGGGCCTCAGGAGACCTGGAGGGCGAGACAGGTGTGGGGAGAAGGTGGGCCTCTGTGCTCCATCATGGATTCTATCCCCCCCAGACAGCATCTTCTGGGATTCAGGGCCACAGGACCCAGATGAATACCATTTACAGCTTGCTGGGTGGAGAGAATCTACTTCAACTCCCAAAGCTCCCAGAGGCAGCTTTGAGGCAGGGCCATAGCAGGACCCACCCATGATAATTTCCCTCATGAAGAACCTGCCAGGAAGCTAA
Source organism: Phocoena phocoena (assembly GCF_963924675.1). Classification (NCBI taxonomy): domain Eukaryota; kingdom Metazoa; phylum Chordata; class Mammalia; order Artiodactyla; family Phocoenidae; genus Phocoena; species Phocoena phocoena. The sequence goes on from NC_089231.1 coordinate 38,483,218, forward strand.
TGTCCAGTGATCTTCGTCCGTGCCCTCAGAACGGGCTGTGGGTCCTGCATCCTGCCTGGCTCACCCATTTCCACCCACCCCCTTTTCACTCCATCTTCCCCTCTTAGCAAAGTATTTTTGTTTTTTTCTTTGAAGTTAATTACATAAATGATACATGATACATGCTGGGTCTAAATGTGTCAAACAAAACAAAAAGTGTTAAAGTCATGGGAGACACCACCTACCCCCCCCCTTCCTCCCTCTTTTCAGCTTGATGGGACCCTTGTAGACCTTGTGCTATGATGTAGGCACAAATTTGGGTGCACATGGGAGCCGGGGAGATGTCTCTGTATATGCACGGCATCTGCTACTTTGCAACTTGCTTCTCCCATCTGACAGTGTTGGACATTTAGAACCATTTCATCTTTTTAATTGTTGTAGAGTATCCCACAGTTTAAACATAAAAACATTCTGGCACTGAGAAACCTTTAGATGGTTTTCCATTTTATTGCTATTCCCAACAGCGACGGTGGACCCATGTCTCCTCCTCTGTGAGCACAAGTATACAGGCAGGATCAGGCTTGGGAAGGGAAGTGTTGGGCCTGAAGACAGGGAGAGATGTTTGCGCCACCAGCCCCATCCCCGGGAAGGGCGCTCCGTTGTCAGACCTTCTCAAGCCTTCAGGTGCCGAGCCCGTACCACTCCCCCTGCCCACCCACCTCTGCTGCCTTGGATGAGAATATGGCTGCTCCCTGAGAGAACCCCATTTCCCAACTAGGCTGAGAGTTTCCAAGGGGCCTCACCGGGCGTGTCTCTGGGGACACCTCAGCTCCTTACAGGAGAGGGAGCCCGGCAGATTTAGTGACTGCCGAGCTGAGGCCCCCCTGCACCGCCCTCGCAGCTCAGAGCCCCCTCCTCAACTCCTAGAAGAAGTACTGATGAGGACAGGAAGTCACAGTTAGTTCAGTGAGTGTCCAGTGGGCGAGGCTTGCGAGCGCTCTCTCCCCTGGCCACCCTGGGCGCCCACCTTGGCCCCCACCCAGGCCCGCTGCCCTCTGCAGCATGCTGTGAAGACAGACTCCCCTCCTGAAGCCCCCCATCCCTGCCAAGCTGCCGCTCCTTCAGGGTTCTGCCCCCAGCAAGGGAGCAGATGTGGTCCCTTCAAGCACACAGAGTCAGCTGTTAATAACTGTGTACTGCGTCCGCCTTTTTTTTTTTTTTTAATATTTTATTTATTTATTTTTATTGTGGTACGCGGGCCTCTCACTGCTGTGGCCTCTCCCGTTGCGGAGCACAGGCTCCAGACCCGCAGGCTCAGCAGCCATGGCTCAGGGGCCCAGCCACTCCGCGGCATGTGGGATCCTCCCAGACCGGGGCACGAACCCGTGTCCTCTGCATCGGCAGGCAGACTCTCAACCACTGTGCCACCAGGGAAGCCCCTGTGTCCGCCTTTTTAAAAGAGCCACAGTGAGACAGCTCTCTCAGAGTGGACTGTCAGACATGGCACCGGGCTGGCTGAAGAGATAGTTTGAGGAGGCCAGGTGGGTGGGCACCAGTTGGCCCCTGTGTAAGGCTAGTCCCTCCTCATGGAGGCGTAGAGGGACAGGAGGGACTCTGCCTCTCTGACCCACCCCCCATCCACAAGAGTGACTGTGTTTACACTGTGCTCTGTGATTAGAGAGCTCTGCAGAGGTTGTTAATGCTCATTGGCTAGTAAGTCTCCCTGCCGGCCTCTGAAGGGAGTTAGAGATGAGGAAACTGGGACTCAGAGAGAGGTCACTCAGTAAGTGACCCCTGGCTGAGCACAGCTTCCTGTCTGGAACCACGCATCAGCCTTTGCAGGGGATGATCTGATGGGGGAGAGAGCAGGATGGTGACAGTAACCATACTGTCAAGCCCTGAGCAACTGGGCTCAAGGAGGCCTTGGGGACAAGAGCCCTCCCACCAGGGCAGCCTCTCAGCTCTCACCAGCAACCTCTGTCCTCCCACTATGGAGTGTCCTCGGGGCCTTGATCAGCTCCCAGCACCACTGCCATGTCCCCGCACCTCCTGGTACCCCCAAAGTAGCCAAAGTGTTCGGGATTCAATGCTCTTGGCAAATATGTGTTGAGCTCCTGCCCCTTTCTGGGCACCGAGAACTAAGGAACAGAACAAAATCAAGTCCCGACCTCATCTGAGCCCGGGGAAACCCTAATCGAGGAACAAACACACAGTATTAACATGTCTGGGTGAGGGGTGCCAAAGAGAAGCACAAACAGGACGAGGGGTCAGGGAGCAGGCCTGCGTCCTGTGTGGGGGGCGGGAGGAGGTGCTGCGTTAAATGAGGCCATCAGGAGAGGCATCTCTGAGGAGGTCACGTGTGAGCGGAACCTCAAGGGAGTGAAGGGGCAGGCCGTGCAGACTGCAGGCCGGGCTCCTTCTGAGCAGAGGGAACCACCAGAGCCAAGGTCCGAGGGCAGAGTACGCCTGGCGGGGCAGCGAGGCTGGAATGAGTTGGGTGAGTGAGCAGGGGAGGAATGGAAGAAGGTGAAGTCAAGGGGTGCGGATGATAGCGGAAGTCACACAGGGCCTGGGGGTCCCTCAAAGATTCTGGTTCACAACACAGCTGTGAGCGCTCTCAAAAAAAACTGTGGCAGAAATGCCTGGAAGCTGGACAAACGCAACAGATTCTTTTTTTTTTTTTTTTTTTTTTTTTCCTTTCTTGAGTCCTTTCCTTGTTATCCTGGTCCATGGAAACAATGTGGTCATTTTCTCTCCTTCCTCCCTTCTCCTCCTCCCTCTCCAAACCTGCCCTGACCTTGTCCTGAGCTGGCTTGCACAGCGGCTGCCTCCCAGTTGCAGGCAGGCATGGGCGGAGGACAAGGCCAGTGAGGGGACAAGAGGAAAGAGGCCCTGGCAGAGGCAGGCAGCAGCACGAGGGACGACGTCATGGGGGCCTCTGACTGCTGTTCATTTTAGTCCCCCAGTGTCTCCATCAATAACCGTCTGCCACAACCAGGATGGAGGAGCGGGGAGGGGGGAGGAGGGGTGATCTGGGGTCTGGATGGGGAGGCATGAGAAGGAGTGGGACAGAGGCTCCTTGGCACTCGTAGCTCCTCCCAGCCTGGGACAGAGTTGGAGGCAGGGAAGGCGGAGAGCCATGGGAGCTGAGAACTCTGTCTCCCAGCTTTCTCTCCCTGCTTCCTTCTGCCCGTCTCTACATCTCCCTCACACGTACATTCCCTTCCATCTCCTCTCTGAAGCTAGGAGAGGAAGGGAGGCAGGACCAAGTTTTACATTGGAAGGAGAGGAAGGGAGTTTTTATTGGGTGATGGAGGAGTCAGGAACTGCAGAGGATGCCGGGAGCACTCTCATGTCCAGGGAAACGAACAAGAGGCCAGAGCGAGCCTGGTGACAAGGCACCAGACTGGCACCAGAAGCCTACAAGCCTCATGAGAAGAGGGCCTGGGCTCCTGCACCTGTCACAGAAACTGGCTCAAGGGCACTCAGGAAATAGTTGATAAATGGCCAGGAGGATGACCACCTGGCCAGCTGTGGGCAGTCCAGAAGGGAGGTTGATTTAAGATGAACTAGACCAGTCAAGGTGGTCTGCCGGGAAGAAGTGGATCTTGATCAGATTCTTGAAAGATGGATGGGATTGGTAGATGTGAAAATGGGGAGAGAAGGCATACCAGGTGAGGAGACTGGAAAGGGGGAGAGCAAAGAAAGGGGGGCAGTGGTGAACACAGATGGTTGGGAGATCAGATCATGGGAGAGAGAGTGAAACAAGGGAGAGAAAGAAGACAGTGAGCCGGAGGTGGAGGCCAGCTCCCAGGGTGCCTTCTCTGGGGCCATGGTGGCTTTAGGAAGTCTGAGGCCACTATGCCCCTCCAGATGCAAGCCTGCTGCAGGCTGAAGTTGGCTTTTTGACTTTCCCTAAGACCCTAGGGCCGCCCAAGCCACACAGCCACATCTGGAGGCAGAGGAAGAGGCCCTGACACTGAGCAGTTTGAGGGAACTCCCAAAAAGCCTCTCCCACCAACAAGTATTCTCTTTGCCTTGTCACCATGCCTGAAGGGCCAGCATTAAAAAGTCACCGCTTGAGTAAGACACAGTGTTCTGTAAAATCCAGATTCCCCGGTGAGGCACTGTCAGAATAATGCAAGAGGAAAACTGAACTGGACCTTGCAGACCACTGGATCAACCCTCTCAGTTAACACGTGAGGAGACTGAGGCAGGACAGGAGACTGCTGGAGCCACCCAGGGAATTAGAGGCAGAGCAAGAGTCTCCAAGCCCTCCAGGAGGGGTGTGAAGATATCACTGCAGATGTGACAACCGACTGGGGCAGGGGGCACATGGACAGCCCCATTCATTTTATTAGGACAGCCTGGCCTGGGGTCCTCCTTACAGATGGAGCCTTTGTTTGAAAGGCCGGGAGGGTCCCTGCATCATCCCTCCTAAGGGGCCAGAACAGGAGTTCACGATGGAGTGTAACTAGAGGTGCTGGGGTGAGGGGTGGAAGCTGCCCCTTCTGGGAGGTTTTGGGGCTGGAGCTGAAACAGAACAGCATCGGAGGGAGGCAGGCAGGCAGGCACCTGGCAGGCGGACAGGAAGAGACCCGCGGGGAGAGGGGGCGTGGCGGGGAGAAGATGCAGAGTGGGGAGACCTCACCGAAGGAGCAAAATAGAAAAGCAACGAGAGAGACGAAAAGCAGACACGGGAAAACGGTGAGGCAGGAAAGCTCGAGTAGAGCGCACGAGAGAGAAAGAGAGGTGGCGAGAGGGACCAAGAGCGGGGAGGGGCTGGAGACCGGAGGGCGGGCGGGAGGGCGCGTGGGCGGCCCGAGGGCGCCCCACTGACCCTTCTCGGCGCTTGCTTCCCTCCCCAGGCTGCGCTTTCCTCACCTACTGCGAGCGTGAGTCAGCGCTGAAGGCCCAGAGCGCGCTGCACGAGCAGAAGACTCTGCCCGGGGTAAGTGGCGCCCGCCGAGGCGCGAGCGACGGGCGCGCCGACAGGGGGCGACTTCGTGAGGCCGAGCCGCGGCGCAGCCGGCGGGGGGCTCGCGGGCCCCGGTGCGCGGCGCCGGCCTTCGCTCGGGAACTCGCGCGTCGCCCCTTGGGCCCCCAGAAGCCTCGAGGCGCGGGGCTGGGAAGCGGGCGCGTGGGCGCCGAGCTCAGACCTCGCCTGGCGGCCTGCGCACTCGGCCGTCCAGGCCCGACGGAATCCGGGCGGGGGACGAACTCGGCCGTGGCCACAAAGCTCAGGCGCGGCTCCTCCCCTGACCCACCGGGGCGCCGCCGATCGGTTTTCTCCTCCGAGCACTACCCGTTCGGGCAGCCCCGGGGTGGGGACGCGGGGTGCCCGGGGCCCTGAGATCCCGGAGCTGCCTCTGTTGGGCCCGCCGGGCAGCCTGCCGCAAGGCTGCACGAACACCCACCGATCGACGTCGGACCCTCGCCGTTCCTGGGGTGGGGGCCGGGCCGGGCCGGGAGGGAGGGAGTGCCTACCCGCCCGGGCTCGGCGCCGCGAGTGAGATCACCGCGGTTTATTTAAGGAGCCAGCCCTCGTCTTTGATAAACTATCGTGCCTCAGCCCTGGTTTATAGCTTCTGTGCGGGGGAGAAGAGAATTATTTATGGCCCCCCTAACTGGGTGTGATATCAGCCGTGGCTATTATCGAAGCTAGTTCATCACCATAAAATAAGAAGTGTTCCCCGGGTCAAGGGTCTGCGCCGTCTCTCCTGTGGGTTCAGAGAGATGGGGCGGGGGATGCGGAAGGGGGGGGAGATATGCAGCTCACCGAGCATCTAAAGATAAATGGAAAGATGGGAGTGTTTGTGGGCATAGTTTAAAGAATTTTAAAATGTACCGTGTTTAAGCTTATACAATGGACACTGCAGGGAAGCACATGTGTTCTGTATATATGCTCACCAATATTTACACGTGCATGTTTACATTCTTACCAAGCAAACCGTATGTAAACACACGTTTCCATTTCTGCCCCACAGCGGGAAAGGTTAACCAGGTAGACAGAGAGAAAGCGCAACCTGGGGCGGGAGCAGTCTTCCTTTGCATCAGAGATCCTTCTTTACCCGTTTAGGGGTGGGGAGGGCCTTCCTTCCACTAAGATAGCCTTTGTATTGTATTTTGGTATTTGTGATTGCAAAGCACGAGGCTGAGTCATCTTAATAACACACCCGCGGATGCAAATGTATGGAAATCGTGCACCGCACAGGTTTTTGTGTGGAACCCAGCTCTGGCAAGGTGGCCATTCCCCAGTTGGTTTTTCAGTGGCGCAGCTACATGCACATATATTATAGTAATTACTTTCTGGGTGCCCTCTGTAAGATGGCAGAAATATGCTCCACATCACCCCATGTTATGTGTGAAGCATAAAGCCATATTGTAAGAAAATCAAAGGCTTCTGAGAAAGGTTTGTGCTGATTAATAAAGTGTTTGTGGTACTTTGTTTTGGGCGAGATTGTGATAGATATTTCAGAGCCACCCAAATGGAATAGAAAATACCACATTGTTATGGGAGGTCCTTCATCAGCTTGAGAGAGATCGCCGGGGAGTTTTGTGATGGCTAAAAGCCTGGAATTAGATGGGGAAACCGAAAGAGAAGGTGGGAGGGGGAGGCTTGGGATTTTGAAGGGGGAGAGACTGGGGACTTGGGAGAATTTCAGTAGCAAGTGTGGATTGTTCAGGATCTAACATTAACTTGTGGTTGTTTATTTTACATATAATAGAATAGCTTAATGATGGAGTGTATTAGTTCTTTAATAATTTATAGAAATACTTTGATGTTGCAGTAATTACATTAAAGGTCACATATCAAAGGTAATTTGGTTGAGCAGCTGTGATGGTTTCTCAGAAGCAATCAATACCACTGTCCATGGTGCTGATTTCACCAAGGGGCCTGCCAGATTAAAGAAGGCTTATTACCAGGCAGAAAGGCCCAGGGGAAATCAGGAGCATGTTGGAGCGACGCGCCAGCCCCCCTTCCACCAATAATTAACACTGTTCCCCATAATCTGTGCTAATCCTTCATACTGGGAGATCCAGTGGCATTTTTCTGAAACCACAAAGACAAGTTGGGCAAGTCTGGGAGAAAGGACACAAAAAAAAAACCATGAATGTACGTTGGGAGGTGGGAGGGGTGAGGAGAGAGGCCAACAATGGAACTAAAACATAGCCTAGAGTCCCCTTGCGGTGCTTGGAACGCTGTCCTTTCTTCAAAGGCCTCACGGGGAGACTCATGGCCTCAAAGACCTCATCACAATTCTCAGGGCAGGCACAGCCCACAGGGGGAGGGACAGGGAGAAAAGACAGGATTGCAGCTCCAACTTCCCAGGGCACATTGTCCCCCAAAAAACTCACATGGAGATTAATGAAAAACAAAATGACCAGATTTTAAAGTGGAGTCATCTGGATTCCAGAAAGCAGAACTGGTGTTACTATTGTTGGTTGGTTCTCCCCTTCGAGATCAGAGAAAGTGAGACGCAAATGCTGGGAAGTGGCCCGAGCAGAATGCTCCACCCGGCTGTATAATGGGTGTTCCCACCAGCTGAGGCGGTGCTCACAGCTGCCTCCTTGGTTAGGGGGCAGAGGGAGACCTCTTCTTTTCTGGGGTGACCACACTAGGTGCCCTGGTGAGTGCACTCTATGTGTGACTAAGGAGAAAAAAATTGAAAAAAAGAACCTGGAAACTGGTAACCTCAGCGATTTAGACACTTTTCCAGACTTCAAAATCCATTAAAATCAATCCATTAAAATTAGCCCTCCACTTTCTCACTGAAGAGAGAAAGAGGGGAGAAGATGGTGCAGGCAGCCCACTCTGTTTCCCAGCAACTTACAGAGTTAGCATCCCGTTGGCAACAAGAAACACGATCCCATTGTTGTCATGTGTGAGCACGTGCACGCACACACTGCCACCGTCAAAAACAGTAACAAAACAACAGAGCCAGAACTAGAGACACCGCTCCCACGTGTCCCCATTTAGGGACCGGGAAGGGGAGCTGACATTTCTCTTGGGATAAGTGGAAGCTCAGAAACCAGATCACAGTGGCTGTTTTTACAAGTCAGAGGTCACTATCCCTCAGAACCAGCCTAACCAAAGTCTCTCAGATGGCTGACGGAGTCATCCCTGGACCAGTGTTACAAATGGATTATTGTTTTTTAATTTGACACGCCTTCAGTAGAATGAGATTACTAAACCACAAAGCCTCATCAGGGTCCCTTCGAGCAGGGTCTTCTGCCGGCATCTAGGCAGAGTGATTCCACTTTTCTAAACTCACCATCTCTCCCTCACACTCTCAATCTCACTCTCTCTCCTGGCCCCTTGCCCTCTCCAGCCTACCTTCTTCCATTCCCAATGTTTGTTCCATCATTTATAGGGTTAAGTCAACATGGTTTCTCAATTCATCCACAAGAATTTCCTGAGTCTGTGCTGGGCACTGTGCTAGGCATCCAGGAAGACACAGAGATAAGAAAAATGCATCACCACCCCCTCCTGGAGCTGTCCATCAAATTGGAGACAGAAGTCACACACACATCAATGATACAAGACAGCACGTTATCATAAGATGGGTAGAGTAGAAAACAGTTCAATGATAACAGTTAATATTTATTAAGCACTCACTATCTGACAGGCGTGATGCAAGCACGTTACCTCCATTACCCCATTTTATCTTCACAACCACCCTATAAGGAAGATATCATGAGTATCCCTCACACATGAAGAGACCTGAGATTAGAGAGATTAAGCAACTTGCTCAAGGTGACACAATTAATAAATGGCCAAGCCAAGACCAGCACCTGATCTGCTACCAAAATCCACCTCTTCTTTCTAGGGCCACCAGTTGCTTTAGAGGGGACCTGGATAACTATGGGGTGTAGGAGTTGCTCAAAAGTGTGTTCAGGGGCTTCCCAGCTGGCGCAGTGGTTGGGAGTCCGCCTGCCGATGCAGGGGATGCGGGTTCGTGCCCCGGTCTGGGAAGATCCCACATGCCGCGGAGCGGCTGGACCCGTGAGCCATGGCCGCTGAGCCTACGCGTCTGGAGCCTGTGCTCCACAACGGGAGAGGCCACAGCAGTGAGAGGCCCATGTACCGAAAAAAAAAAAAAAAAAAAAAAGTGTGTTCAGGACATGGGCAAGGTGGGAATAGAGAGCTGGGAGGAAGATGGATGTGTCAGATGAGAGCGCTGGTCTAAGAACTAGCCTAGAAGACAAGGCATGCGTGACAGGTCAGGAGCCGTGAGCTAGGCAGGAGAGGTCCACTTGGAGAGCTCCCTGGGGTCTGTCTGAGTGTGCACGGGAGGCCTATTGGAAGAATCCTGTTCTTAAAAATAGGCCCCTGCTGCTTAGTCCCAGCTCCCCCTGCCTTTGGGACTTTTCAGGGAACTGTCTTCCAGGAAGAGCCCAAGAGACTCCGATCAGAGAAAACCAGGCTACATGGCCAGCAGTGGCCAGCACTTTGCTCCTGTGGCAGCAGAAAAGTCTCCTCACCAGGGCTGCTGAGGGGGGAAGAGGTGGGTCCAGTTAGCGGGAGGCCTGAAAGCGGGGAGGGGAGAGAGCTGGCAGGGGGAGAGTGGGAGCTGTATCTGCTTGGTAAACATTAAAGTTCCAATTCACTAGTTAAAGATTGGCTTTTGTGCCCTCACTCCGGCAACCTGAGAATACAAAGCAAACACACACAGTCCTCCATGGCTGTCTCCCACCCACACCCCTCGCTCGGTTCAGCCTGGTAGACAAGCAGCATTGCTGCCATCACACCTCCCGACTAAAGGTCCCCACCACTCAGGACACGTCATTTCCATGGAAATTCAATGTGACCTTCTTTGAGTTTACCAGGAAAGATGTCAAAATGGAAAATTAAAAAAAAAACTCAGTTGGGTTTCCAGCACTGCTGTCTCAGGATGTTCTCCTTTCTCCCCCTGCCTCCCATTTTCATATTCTTAAGTCCCACCTTCTCTTCCTTTCCTTCTCCTCTTTTCTCTTTATGCCTGTTTCCTCCTCTCTTCTCTCCCTCTGGTCACTTTCCTCTTCCTCTTTTCCCCTCTCACTTCCCATCCTTTCTTCTTTATCCTTCTCACTTCCCTCTCCCGTCCCTCTCCTCTCCTCCTCCTTCCCTCACACTCTCCCTTTCTCTCCTTCTGCCCACCCCACCTCTACCTTGACACCCACAGGAGGCTCTCGTGGGACTGCCACCAGCTTTACTGGGACTTCCCTGCTGAGGCCCATCTCCCTCCTGACAGCCCCACCATAGAAGGATCCATCTAATTTTATGTACAACTGTAAAGATGAATGAGAAGTAGAAAGGATGCAGGCAAGAACAAGATGAATAAATTATAAAGGGCAAATGATGACAAGACAGGGGTCCCCAGAGACACTGATATGATAACAGAAACTGAAGATGAATTTATGACGGCTGTAGTCAGCATGTGGAGGCTGTTAATTCTTCAGGGTAGTTTTACAACTTCTAGTGATTGGCACAACCAAAGCGTTTCGCTTTAGAGATGTGACATATTTCCACCTGTCTGTCCTGTAGGCACAGTGTTGGTTTTTCTCTATATGGTGAGTTGGGTCCCATCAGCACGTGTCTCTGCTTCAGACGGTGGGGCCACAAGCCAGATCCCTGCGTAGCTCCAGCTTCCTGGTCCTGCGGTCCTTCTTCCTGAGCGTATTGGTTGGGGGGCTGCTGTAACAAAGTCCCACAAACTGGGTGGCTTAAACAACAGAAATGTTTTGTCTCACAGCTCTGGCACTAGAAGACCAAGATCAAGGTGTTAGCAGGGCTGGTTCCTTCTGAGGGCTGGGAGGGAGAATCTGTTCTGTGGCTCTCTCTTCACTTCTGGTAGCCTCAGGCATTCCTTGGCTGGTAGACGGTGTTCTTATGTCGTCACATTAACTTCCCTGTGTGCGTGCCTGTTTCTGTGTCCAAATTTCCCCTTTTGATAAAGACATCAGTCATGTGGGATTAGGGCCCAGCCTAATGCCCTCATCTTAACTTGATTACATCTGCAAAGACCCTGTTTCAAATAAGGTCACATTCCCAGGTACCTTGGGTTCGGTCTTTAATATCTTTTGGGGGGAGGGGAGGACCCAATTCAACCCGTAACACTGAAAAATGGGCAGCCCTATGGCTCTTCCATGGCAGGGAGAGAAAGGGCTTCAACAGTGTTTGAGTCACTGGAAAGGGTGAGGGGAGTCCCACCAGCCCTTCCTCTGCATCTCCCCCCCCCCCACCCCACCGTCCTCATGCTCTTTTCTTTCTCTCTTGGGGAAATGAATGACATATCTTCCCTCTTTCCCCATATTCTCTAAAGAGAATTATTCATCTGTCCTTTTAGGGCGTTGGGTCTTAGAGAACACTTTTGCCCCTCAGGGGACATTTGGACACTGGAGATGCTACTGGTATCTAGTAGGTAGAGGTTAGGATGCTTCTAAACATCCTACAATGCACAGGACAGCTCCACCACAAAGAAGTGTCTGGCCCAAAATGTCAGTAGTGCCCAGGAGCCTGTGCTGGGACCGAGGGCAGATGGAAAACTCCGCACAGTGAGGCCATGGGGTGGAGCTTCCCTCTCACTTACCCACTGCTTCTCGTTCACCTGGGGGACAAGCCCCAGGGGTCCTTAGAGTGTCAGAGGTGGGAGGGTTTGTCAGGTGGCACACACTCAAACGGTGTGAGCACAGAGGGAACCGTGGGCAGCAGGAGAGGGCAAAGTCGCCTTCCAGGCTTAGAGACCATTTCTTGTTGGCCATTCACACATTCCTATCTGCAGGAGGCCTAGTTTCAGCACCAACTTCTAGCTCAGTTTTCTCATTTTACCCACAGGGAATCTGTGATCCGAGGGAAATGAGTTGAAGTTCGCTTGTGACAGAGCTGGGACCAGAACCCAGGCCTCCACAGCCCACCCACATGTGGGGTTTCTCCAGCCTCTCCCTTTGGAGGAGTCCCCATCCTGACAGGAAGCAGGCCTGGCAGGAACGTGTCCCACCAAGCAGCCCCTCACCCCCTGCCCCAGACCACGCCACAGGCTGCGGCTGAGCGCACGTGGTCCCCTCCCGGCTCTCCCAGCAGGAGGGAACACTGGGTTCCAGGAGAGAAGGCAGAAATGCTTTAAATCCGGACTCCAGGTGCCAGACGAGCTACATTAGCATCTGAGGCGCGCTCAGCTCTTGTCTCTCCTCTTCACACCGGTCCTTAGTCCCACCTCCCTCTGCTTCCATGGAGAGAGTCTTCACTCCCCTTCCCCCTTCCCACAGAAACGTCTTGAAGCCCTCCTCCCACCGGGGCTGTGCCCTGTGTCCTAAGTTGTGCTCTCTTCTCTTCCCTGCCCCTGCCCACATTCGCCTGAGTGCGGAGGTGTCCCCATTTTTCTGGCGAGTGACTCTCACACCTTCTCTGTGGCCTCCATGACAGAACCCGGGACCAGCCGTGGCCTGTGCAAGACACCCTCACTGATTTGTCTCAAGGACCCAGAGAGCCTTATGTCCACAGCCACCGTCTCTAACTTGGAGGGATAAATAAGAGGCCATGTGAGGTGATGGTCAGAGCCTGGGCTGGAGCCAGGGAACCTGGGCACCAGGTCCCACCTGCCCCCAAACAAACCAGGTACTTTGGGCAAAGCGCTCAGCTCAGAGCCTCCCTGAGCCTCCACCTTCTGGACTGTGGAAGGAGGCGGTGGGCCAGATTGCCTCCGGAGCCCCTTCTAGCTCTGACATTCTTTAAAATTCTAAGAATAATAGACTTGGCATTACTCACATTACTGAAGAAGACAGGGAGAGGAGGGGAGAGTGGGAGGGTGAGGAAGATAAGTGTCTCCTGGCCTCCACGGCCCAACTCCATTTGTGACAAGTATAATTAATAAAGCTCTCTTCAGCTCGGTCTCTCCCTGATGCAGACCAGCCAAACTGCCCGCCCCTGAGGGCCGGCTCCAGGACAGGGCTTCAGGGAAGGGCTGGAGCTCCACCTCCCCCTGTCTCCATCCTTGCCCCTGGGCCCCAAGCCTTCCTCCTGCCCTCTGCTTAAGTGTCTTTTTAAAGAAACAAGGCAGACATTTTCCAGCTTTCTCCAGCACCTGCCCAGGCACAGTTGGGACCATGACTGGCATCACCCAGATCAACAGCAGCAGCATTTACAGATTACCTGCCCCATGCAGAATTCTTGTGAGGAGGTAGGGTACCTGGCATCAGACATGAGTGAGACATAGCCCGTTGCTGAAGGTTTGGGAGGCAAGTGTGAAGACAGCTCACGATCCAGAAAATAACTTTAGGTGCCAAAAACTGGTAGTGATGGCAAGTGCCCAGGAATTCAGCTGAGAGAGGCCTCGGGGCATGGCCCAGGGTGTCCTGGGGGAGCCCAGCCCACCCCACCTCAGGCTGCTTCCAGGCTCCTCCCCCTTGACATGCTTCCTAGGCTGGCCGAGGTTATCATGGCGACACAAAGATCTGACCGCCTGGAAACTCCTCAGGTTCCGGTCACCCGAGGGACTCGGCTGGGTGCACACTCCCTCCCCCAGTGGCCACACATCCACGCAGCTCTCACCCAAGTACGTCGCCTTCCTTCAGCCTCCTCTCCTTTCCGTGTCATTCCCTCTGCCCAGAGAGTTTCTCTTCATCCTTGGAGGCTCAAGTCCGACTCTGCTTTCTCCCTACCGTCTCTCTGGCTCTCAGAGGGCTTTCCGACGCCCCACGGCACCCAGTGCAGCTCGTTGATCCCACACTGCTCCGTTAACTCTACTTTTCAGCTCTCAGAGTCCCCACCCCCAGTGCTTCCTGTACCTTCTCCTTCGCCCAGAGCTGATTCAGGGCAGAGCTCTTTCTGCCCCTTGACCTCGCCAGCCTTGGCATCACCCAGTGGCGTCCCAGCAGATCCATTCTCAGGGCTCCTCTTCCATCCACATCACCCCCCTGCCCCCTGGAAGGTATTCAGCTGAGCTCACCCTGCGGGGTTGCACTTGGAAAGACAGGAAGGTCTCCCTTTGTGGTCGTGGGCACTTGGAGGAAACGCTGTGTGGAAGGCGCTTTGGCCTGGGCAGTGGCAGCTGGCACGGGCGTGAGTGCCTGGACGGCGGTGACAGGAGTGAGGAGGCTTCCCAGGCGGCCTCGGTGGACGCGCCCTAGCGCGTCCATGTGAGGCTGTTTGAGAGTTTGCTGACCTTTCTCCGGAGCACGAGGCAGGGAAGCAGGCTGTCTGTGTGAACTCCTGCTCTGGGATGGATGTGTTTTAGGACTGGCAGGGTTTCTTCTAGAGAGTGTGTACGTGGGCTAGGCGAGCAGAGAGCCAGGCATCTGTGTTGTGGGCCTGCATCGTTCCAGAACGGTGGGCTGCCAAGTCCCACCAAAGCTGGGCAACCCTGGGGGATGATGGCAGAAAGCAGTGTGGTTTTTTTGTTCTTCACATCTTCATGAAAATAGTTGTAAAGAGAAAAGGGCTGGAGTTCAGGGCCCCAGTTTACTGTGGCTCCAGTGTGTTTTGATCTAAGGTATTTGTAGCATGGTCTCGACGTGACCACCAGGGGGCGCCAGGCAGGTGGCCTCCTCTCCCGGTGGCTGAGAGGGGACGAGGCAAGTGTGAGCGTGTTGTGCCCAACTCTTGTGCCCAACGGACCACTCGTACCATCCTTCAGAGCACTTACAGTCTGCGGGGACGACACCAACCTGCTGGATGACTTGGGACAAGCCTCATGACCTTTCTGGGCCTGTTTCCTAATTCCATAGTGAAAATCTTACGTGTAGGCTATGGATTGTTATCAATCCAGGGATTATTATGATGAATAACAAACAGTGAGGTGATTGTGGTTGACCTCTGGGTCCTTTGCTACAGTTACGCCCAGTGGCTCCTACTTCATTCATGAAATAGTAACAGGACAATAAAAATATAAAATGGTCAAAGATGTGATTTGTACTCTTAAGTCTCATTACGTTTCAGAAAAGGGAAGGACTGTGAGTGGATTGACCATAAAGGACCCCAGGGAGGGGAGACAGATCCAGGTGTGTGGCAGGGAGAGGAAATTGGAAAGATAGTAAAGAGAGCAGACTTTAGGGAGCCAGGAAAGTCTGAATTTTCCTCCTGGAGTTAGGGATGAAATGGGGGGATTGTGGTGGGAGAAGGCACTGCTGCCCTTCAGAACATCCAGCCTGTACAGCCTGCCGGCCCTGGTCAACTCCAGGCAAATGAGTCCCGGACATACGTCTCACTCTGGGCATGGTTTGGGCACCAGCAATCCCCAGCTTCCCTCTTCCCTGGGAAGGTCTTGCCTCCCCCTGCCCACACACCTCAGTCCTCCCAGAGCCTCAGGACTTAGCTCCAAGCCCCCATCTTCATCTCGGAAGCTCTCCCAGGCAGCTCTAACCCACAGTGCCCGCCCCCTTGGTCTGAGCATTGGCCTTCCCTTGGTCTGAGCAAGAGGTCTAACCCCTGGCTGAGTGTGGACCTGGGCCCAGTGCATCAGTATCACCAGCTGCCTGTTAAAAGTGCAGGGTCTTAAGCCCCACCCAGAGCATCTGAGCCACGTCACACAGACTGTGCTCTACCGCATCTTAACAAGCTCTCTAGGAGAAACGTGCACAAAGAAGTTTGGTGACCACTGGCCTAACTTTAGGCTCTGAAAGGTCCTTAGGTTGAGTATTCCCAGAAGCAGACTTCAGAAAGGCATTAGTGTGCAAGGGTCTCTTGGTGACCCCAGAAACACGAATAGGAAGTGAAGAAGTGCCCCAGGGTGACAGCTGCCATTCACCGAGGACTCACTATGGGCCAGACACTTCGCAAGTATTCTCTCATTTATTTGTCAAAACAGCATCACATGGGTGCTCTCAAGTAAGCGTTACCAGCATGATTTTATGGACGAGGAGACTGAGGGGAGGGGGCTCGCTCACTAAGGAGCGGTCTGGCTCCAGGGCCCCCTCTCCTTCCACCACATCCTGTGGAGCTAACCCTGTGGAAAACCCAAGCTTCACAAGGGCAGGAATGGTGTCACCTTCCTCTGTTCCTGTCACCTCAAGGTCAAGGCCACGCTCCTCCCATAGGAGACTCTGGCGTGATTGCTAGACCCCCAGGGGGCCACGTGAGGCAGAGCAGTGCCCCCACAGGTGTCACCACATGCCAAACCTGACTTTGGATTGGAGAAGTCTTGTTCTGCATGGGAAGCAGGGTCGAATTCCAGCCCCAGTTCTGCCTGGAGCCTGACTATGTGCCCTTGGGGAACCACTTAAACTCTCTGAACCTCAGTTTCAGTGACTACCCTGTCAGTTAGAAATACATTTGGCTACAGTGGTTTCAACAAATGGAGCTTTGGATTTTTGCATCTCATGGAGTCTGGGGTCTGGTGTTGGCTTGGCAGCGTAACAATGTCAGCATCTGAGTCTCTTTCCTCATGGTTATAAAATGGCTGCCCTAGCTCCATGCATCATACCCACAGTCAAGCAGAGTAAGTCCAGCTGTGTCTGTCCATTTTATCAGGAATGCAAAAGATTTCTCATAGGCATCTCCCCAGTAGAATTCTGCGTGGGTCTCATTAACCAGAACTCCCTGACCACCCTAGCTGCAAGGGAGGCCGAGAAAGGGGATATCTGGCCAAGGATGAGGTATATATCTGCCATGATCAAAACTGTGCTTTGGTCAGTGAGGGGGAAGAGGAGCTGGATAATGGGTTGGAGCCAAGAGAGTCGCCCCTATTAGCCTCCTAGAGATGGGTGGGGGTCAGAGAGGAGCAAGCTGGGCAGAGCAGCAGCCCCCACCCCACACACCTGCAGTGTTTGCCTTCACCTCAGATCATGACCCGATGCTTATATGAGGAGGCTGGTTGGGAAGGAGTTGTTCAGAAAGAGTGTGTTCTAAGAGCTGCTTCTTCAACACAGCACTGCTAACTCAGCATGTTCATCCAACTCTGACATGGTTTCTAATTCCATGAAATTCTTCACGGGGGATGAAGATTTCAGCCCCTTAGGTATCATATTTTTATCTTCTACATCTTTCTTGAACTTGTATCCTTCTGTGCCTAGGTATGTGGCTTAAACATCAAAGAGTCAAAGGCCACTGTGCCACCCGACAGCTGTCCCCATGTCACAGGCATTCCGTGGTCACGTCTCCACACTCATTTTGTGGCCTGGTGGTACACACCTTCTGAAAATGGCCCCACCGGTTTTCCAGGTGACAAGTCGACTTTGCAGAAACGGAAGCAGCAGTACTTCTGGCCTGTTTTGGGGTGTGTGGAGTGAGGCACATGTGCTCTGTGCCAAGCCTGCCTGAGGAGGGGAGAATTTGCCCTCGTGATTAACTTCAACTGGGCTGCGCTGAGAGTAGGGAGGGAAGGGGCCAGAGATACCCCAGCTGGCCTGTGCGGCCCTCTGCTCCTCAGGCCCTCCATCGAGGCTCTGCCTGCAGCGGGAGAAAGTCCCACCCAGCCCTCCCCACCCCCCAGGGCATGGGCTGTCCCAAGAGGTAGTGAGCCTCCAGCTACAGAAGTGTCCAAGCCAAGTCTGAGTCACCGGGGGTGCGGGGAGGGGAAGGGAGAGCAGCTTGGTAGGTAATTCCCACACTGGACAAATCGCTTCTAGGAGGTGAGCCAAGACCCAACGGTTATCTCCGTGTTTCAGTTGTGTCTCCATCATAGATAACCCCACAGTGCGCCAGTGCCAACCCAGTCCTAAACCCACTGGCCCTCACTCCCAGCCTCCATCCAAGAGGAAGTCCACTCCAGCCCTCCCAATCTCTCCCTTCTCTGAGGACCCTCAGGACTTAGAGGCCAAACCCACCCCCTCACTGGGCAGGCTCAGGCCCCCAGTTCAGCCAACCCAGCTCCACCACTCCGAGCTGTGGGGCCTTTCCCAAATCGCTTCACCTCTCTGTGCCTCGGTCTCCTCCTCTCGACCCTGGGATGCCAGTGGTGCCTTCATCCAGGGACTGATACATGAAGTGATGCCGGTGAAGCACTGAACACACTGCGCACATGGGAACCGAGTGATGGTCTCTCCACTGCTGCTGCTGCAGCCGTATCCCCCACCCCACCCCCACCCCCACCCTGCCTAGGAGCAGGTCTCCTGGCCTAGCCGCTTCTATCCGTCCCCACCCCTAAACGCCCTGGGCTGGAGGACGACTGGCCCGGGGTGCACAGCAGCAAACCCTCCCAGCCGCATAGCTAACACAGAGCCGGCCACATGGGGGACCGACATACCTCACTGAGGGGAAGCCAAGTGTGGGAGTTGCGGGAGCATCCCTGGAGACCGCTGGTCCTGTCCCTGCCAAGGCCTGGCTGTGCTTGAAGAGGGGGGTTCGAGATCACCCCTTCCTGTCCCTCAGCCCCCGAGAGGTGTTAGCTAAGTTTGCCCTGACGGTTTGCACAATCCCCACATGAGACTTATATACCTCCCTCTCCACACCCCGTTCACCAAGCCCCAGCCCTGGAAGCTGGGGGAGGGGAGCCCAGGAGATTTAAAACCCTAACCAGTGAGAGCAGAAACAGAATCGTGCCCTGGTACCCACATGGCTTAGGATGGTCCAGGAGGCCCTTCGAGGCAGGGCAACCCAGGGATCTGAAATGAATATGCATTCGGCCTCTCCCGGCAGCTCTGACAGCTGGGGCCGGACCGCTCAGAGCCTGCGAAGAGGTTTTTCATTCAACTGGTAAGTGTGTCCTGAGCACCCACCAGGAGCCCGGCCCTGTGTTGGTGCTGCTTGGCAGGTGGGCACGAGGAGAGGTCAAGGACCCTGCTGTCCCTGGGGCTTTCCCTCCTGCAGAGGAGAATCGACGTACATGCCAACCAATTAGAGGACAATGGATTGAGACTTTGGGCTGAAGTGTAGAGCTCTGAGTAATCAGGGGGCACTACAAGGCCGTGTTTACTGAGCACTTCCATGAGCTGTGGTGCGCTGAGTACCAGGGCGCTGTCCTGGGAAGGACAGGCAGGATTTGGTTGGATGGAGAGTGGCTGGAGACAGCATTCCAATGAGGTGACGGCATATGCAAAGGAGGAGGGAGGGAGGGAGGCTGTGAGGGAGACTGCACTCCTGGAGTTCAGGGCGCTCAGAAAGAGGTTACAGGTCTCGAGTTAGAGAAGCCTGGGGACCCCGTTGGGGAAGGCCTTAACATCCCACTGAGCAACTTGGTCTCTTTTCTTTGGAAACTTGGGAGCTATTGAAGCTTCCAGAGTAGGAGAGTGACAGCCTCAATCAGCAGAGCTGGCACAGCTCGGGCATGGGTTGGCAGAGGCTACTCTCTTGGTGTTGAGAAGGCCTTCTGGAGGAGGGTTGGGGGAAAATCGGCTCCTTCTGGATGCGGAAGTTGGTTCAGAACTTGGCTTCCTGCCACACCACCACTTGGAGGGCTTTTCCCACCTGGAGGAGAGTGCTGGAGAGGTTCTCAAACCACCTGGCTGCACATGGAAGTTTCTGAGACGTTCAGATTTGTAACAAGTGCGAAGAATGATAGAGGTTCAGTCTCTCTCTCTCTCTCTCTCTCTCTCTCTCTCTGTCACACACACACACACACAGAGGCAGGAGGTCAGGGTGGGGCCTACAAATCCATATGTTGCAAACGTTCCCCCAGCGATTTTAGTGCCCATGCAGCTCCAGGAGACCTGGGCACCCCCGTTCTCTGTCTGGCATTGTTGGAAAACCTTAATTCCTCCTCTCAGGCTAGAGGAGTTTGATCCATGAATGGGACTCTTCTCCATCATTGTGTTTCTTTCCTGAGACCCAGAGAACCTCAGAAAAGTAGAAAAGGCAATGCCTTAGCACTCCCCACCATTTTGCATGGGAGACACAGTAGCCCAAAGAGGGCACATGGCATGTGAAGGTCCATAGACAGTTGGGCACAGCTCTGTCCAGATGCTACCTTTGGGTCCTTTCTCATTTGCAATACGGCCTTTATCTCAAAGAGACTCCGAGATTCATGGATCCAGTAAACTGGTCAACCCACCCCAATTCAGACGAGCTGGGGGGACACCCATTCCCATTAGCATCCATATGACAGGGTTGCTCAGTGCAGTTTTATGACTTTTGAATGGACAATCCAACAGTGCTTCCAAGTTAATGTCCTGCCAAGCCTGCTTTAATGAACAGATACGAAGTGTGTGTAATTAGCACAGCCATGGTGTGACAGTGGAAACTAGTGAGCCACTTGCAAATGCTGTCAGTCTCTTAGGTAGACAACATATTCCTACAGAGAGTAATGCTGTCTACACTCTTTATTCGCTGATCAAAATGTTTTACGCCATAGATTTTGCAAAGACTGACTTCTAAAGTCCAAATTACCTTCCATTCTGACTTGGTGGGCTCGAAATTTACAAACACTGCAACCAACTCCTTAAGTGTCGAGCATCTCACACAGAAGGAACTTTCAGTGGGTGGGTCACAACCCCTCCAGAAAGCCTCCCCTAATGGAGTGAACCCCCATTCTCTTTCACCCTCCTAGGGTGTCACTGGGGATTGTCCTGCATTATGAACTAGCAAAGTAGGCTAGGTCCCACTGATGCCCCTCACTCCTCTCAGACCCCACGGAGCTTTGCCACTGTTTTGCATGGTTTGGCCCACACCCTGCCCGGGTGTTCCGCAAACACTTCCAACCTTGTTAGATCACCAGGCAAGAACCCGATCGGTCACCCATCAGGCAGACCCGCTGTCTGGCCACTGTTCGAGCCTCCCTGCCTCCTGCCCACAGGTTCTGGGAAGGCAGTGTGTGTCATCTCCCTCTATTCTTATTAAACGACTTATCTGGGGGAACTTAATATTTTCTTTTAAGATAAACTGAGCTAATGCGATGTGTTTGTTTTAATTTGCGAGGTTAACCGATCTAATTATTTGTGGCGTTTAGTTAAATCCTTGTGCCTGGGCTGGCTGCAGGTGTGGGCTTTGAATCCTGCCAACAGGAAATCTCTTAAAAACGAGCTGATCTAACGCAGCGTGGTCTGCTGGTATGAGGGATTTTGTAATAATGCATGAAGTTATTAACAGCCAAAGATAAATAGAGGGTGTATTTACATTAAACAAATTCGCAAGGAGCTGTCTGCTGCTTCCCTGCCCCCCTTCCCATGGAAGCATCCCCCAGCTCATATCACTGTGCCATCAGTTGAATCAAGCAACCTTGAGGGGCCCCATGAAACTACAAGTAGATACTCCACCATAATGACACTAACTGGGGAGCTGGCCCGGCAGGGGTTACAGACCTGGAGTTTTAGTTGACCCCAAGAGAGGAGCCACTGGCGTTGCCCAGATCCCTAAGAGCTGTCACAATCTTGCCAGGTGAATAGGTTCCTCTCCCTAAGGTAGGAAAGTGATGTCCCATTGTCTCTGGGCTGGGAGGGTGGTCCTGGAAATCTGTGTTTGGGGCTGAGAGCTACACCTCCCAAGGGGAGTGTGTCCAGGGAGGATGACAAAGGAAGGAGAAGGAAATCCTTCCACCTGAAGCTAGTTGATTGGCTGGTGACAAGCAGCCCGAAGGTGAGAGGCAGCCCACTATGCACAGGGTGTGTCATGAGGAGCTCCCGGCTTCCCAGCCCAACCTCTGCCCTGACCCACCAGGAGCTGCCCCACCCCCTGCGTGGGGCTCCAGAGACCTCTCAGAGGCTGGGCTGGATGCCAGCACTGTCCAAAGAGAGTGGAATTCTAACTGCAGAAATTCCACGCTGCTCGAAAATACCGCTAGCCGGTATTGTCTGGAAATCCAGGTTGGGGATGAGGCTAAGCATCCGCAGCTGCATTTGAAATGCGCTTCCCATTACCTGAGGCCCCGACGCCCTGACAGCCCAAGTCACTCAGCACTGACCTGTTTTCATCCAGCATCAAGCTGTCCCTCTTCCACGTGAGTGATCCCGGATGCAATCACACTTGCAAAGGCAGGTGTAAAATGAGCACCGATGTGAAACCGTCCAAGTGCATGCATAGATGCACCCCCGACACTCAGCATTCAAAGGTGCACACACACGTACACCGGGGTGCATGGCAGGTATGTATGCAGGAACGTGAGACGCGTGTGCACACATTAGCACACGCAGGAAGACGTACACACACTGGCATCCAGGCGCGCACCCGCATGTGGGCACTCAAACACACGTGTGTACGTATGCTCTTCCTCTGGCTCCTTTGGAATGGAACGAGAATATAGCTCTACGGGGACAGCTGAAGATAAACTCTTGATTTCTGATTTCCACAGCAGTTTGGACAAGGTCCTCTGAAATGCATTAAAATGCTAATCACAGCATCTGTCTGAACCCTGGCAGCTGTATGACTTGGGGGGAAATCGACACGGAACTGATTCAGAAGCCTGCGACTCCTCCTTGACTCTCCTTGCCTCGCTCTCTCCTTTGTGTCTCGCTCCTCTCCCTTGCCTGCCCCCTCGGCCTATACCCAGCATCAGCCTCCCTGCCACTTCATCCCCAGCCTCGGCCACCGTGGTCTCGACTCTGCCAGACTGTCGGTCCCAAAGTGTCACGGCTCCCCAGGGCTAACAAACAAGGCCTCTGCCAGGATGGCCAGGGCCAAGTTTCTCTGCATTAGAGAAATGGCCTCCCACCACTTGGGCCCCCTGCTCCCCTGGGCCCCCTGGGCTGGGGAGCTCTAGGTTCCAGGCCTCCCCCCTCAGGGGAGAGCAGAGAAAGTGCCTGAACCATCAAGGATGGATGCTGAAAACATGCTCTGTTTAACCCGAGGAAGGGCACTCAGGGTGGAGTCTCAGGCACCGTGGGAGGCAAGTCAGAGAGAGCTATCCGATGCCCTTGCTGACACCACATATGGATGGGGGATGGGGGCAGGGGAAATCCTGCACCCACACTCCCGGTGAATGGGACTAGCCCTCCCCCACCCATCCCTGACCGTTAGCCCAGCTCCTCTCCACAGCTGCCACCTGACACCAGGATCCAGGAACACCCCAGGATCCAAGAACACCTCCCTCCCCACTTCCCATGCAGCATCATACCCTGTGCTCTGCTCTGTTGCTTCCCTTTGCCTGGCATCCTCCTACATCCTAAGCCCTGGTCTACATTCCGGACTCAGCCTGGCCACCACCTTCTCCAGGAAGCCTTCCCCGACCTGGACAAGGCTGGATAAGATGCCCCCAACCTGTATTCCCAGAAGCTCCTGTGCATGCCTCAATTACCAGAATGTAACATGACCTCCTGGCCAGTCCTTCACCCTGGACCACGTGCTCTTGGAGACAGGGTCTGGGTCCTGCCCATCCCTGTGGACTCAGCGTTGGCACAAGGATTAGCCTGCTAAGTTCTCAGTGGTGGGGAGGACATTGGAATGCATGGGCGGGTGTGCACCTGAATCCTTGGGACAAGTGCTGCTTCGTGGGGCCTCTTAGCGGACATCCTAGAGGTGTTTTTCCCTCTCTGCTGGGACATGAAATGGGCTCTGGTCAGGCCTATGTGAGCACAGGTCCCACACCAGTTCCATGTACCCACCCCTCACCCCTACCCCGTGAAGATCGAAGCTCCCAGCATCCCACGATTCCATTTTTCCTCTTAAGCATCAAACTGTCATTTCACTAAACACCATCTGGAGACTCCTGGCTTCAACCCCTCACTTCTCCCAAACTCTTATTAATGTGACGGGTGTTTATTCCTTCTTCCTCCTCTTCCACTTCCTCTAGAGCATCTCAGCTCTGTGGCCTGCAGACATTCATCTTATCTTTGGGGAGCTCAGCTCTGGTGGGGAGGCGGCCGCTCAGGCTTGGCTTTAAGCAGCTGACAGTGATAAAGAGCAGACAGAGCAAGAGGGAGCTGTGCCAGCCCCTCCCGGAGCCCAGCCCCAGGCGGCCTGGGAGGGGGATGGCGGAAGGCAGGTCGGGAAAGGAACCCGGGGAAACCTGCTCTGCAGTGGCTTCGGCTCTGCCGCACTGATCTTCCCAGAACTCTAGGACCCTCCATGACTCCCTGGTGCTGCCAAAACAAAGCCCAGATTCCTACCCCAGCCCTTGGCAGTCTGCACCCTCCTGCCTTTCCCCGCAGCGGCGTCTGCCTCAGCCCCTGGGCACCCATCTCTGCTGCCAGCTCACTGCTCATCCCTCTCTCCACGCCCGTGCTCATGTTGTGACACTTATCTGAACACACTCATTCGCATTTCTTGCTTGTCTTCGAAGGAGGAGCTCGTGCCTTCCTCCTCCGAGCAGCCTTCCCTGACTCCCCCACCCACATCAACAACCTTCCACGGCCCTCGCCACATGGATCACGCTATTTCATTCATTGCTCTAACTCACATCATACTCATGAATTGTATCTCCTGGAACAGACACAAGACTCCCCAGATGGCACCCACAGCACCCAGCACAGGACTGGGCACACAGGGGCACACAGTCAACCCCTGCTGTCCTGAATCAAAGTGAAGCTGCAGCAGTGACCCCACTGAGATGAGTCCCAGCTCCCTGGGGTCGCCTGGTTGCCAATGGACTGCTCACAGCCGGAGCCCTCCTTGGGTGCCCGTACGGAGACCCACCCATTCCAGTCCCCGCTGTGACCCAGGCTGACACTCAGAGGCCAGCCTGCTTCCCCTGGTAAAGCATTAAGCTAATGCATGTTGTGTCTCATTAGTGGCGTCCTGTTTGTGCCAGGGCCAGGCAATCTGATGGGTAGTTGATTGGCTATTCTGTTTATTTATGGCAGGAAAAGCATTCTTTATTGAGGACTGGGCATCACATTTCTGTCCCTATGGCACTAAGATCCTCTGGCAATCATGAAGTTATAAATTAAGACTAAATAAATAATATATAATAAGCAATAAAGACCGCACGCCTCCATGTAAAGAGCTCTCCTTGGGCAGGGCACAGCATCTTCCCGCGGCTGGGACTGGAGACCCAGCCTGAGAGACACCACCCTCCCGAGCTCTCAGCCGGGTTCACCATCATGGTGAACTTTAGCATCCACGTGGCTCAGCCATAACACCTGGCAGTGGGAAGCACACCTGCATTGATAGAGAGCCTTTAAAATTCTGCTGCCATTGACCCCCACAAAACCTTGAGGAAGGGAGGGCAGGTACTGTTATCTCCAACTGATAGATGAGGAAACTAGGTAGGACCCATGGAGGTGGAGAGACCTGCCCAGGACCACAGGGAGAGGCAGCCACGCCTAGATCACCATTTTCCTGCCCTGGGCCCCTTGACCTTGCATAGGTGGGTCAGGCTGGGGATGGGAGGTGGAACCTCTTCCAGGGACGCAAGGTTGGTGTTGCCATCCTTCCCAGGGTCAACTCAGAGTTACCTGAGGGTGAGCGAGGAGAGCAAACATCCACAGCCCAGCTCGGAACCTACCCCTCCCCGCTCATCATCAGGCCGGAACGCCCTCCCCTACACCATCTATAGGATGCAATTGAGTGGGTAAGATTGTCACCATCATCCTTGCTGGGCCTGGAGAGGCAGTCGTGAGGGAGGCAGAGGGAGCCAGTCAGCACAGGGAATCTTCCTGAATCCATCAAGGGAAGTGCAGGCTCCCTGAGGGTTGGGAGCAGAGAGGGGAGAGGGCATGGAGGGGCCTGGACTGAGTGGCTGGAGCGGTCCTGGGGGACTTGGGAGGGTCCATGGAGAGTCCTTGGGGACCAGTCCACCCATTGGGAGTGCAAGCCGAGCAGGTGGTTATTCCCGGAGCATATATGCGGACAGCAGGTGAGGGTCTTCCTGGGTCCTGAGGTCTGGAGATGACGCTGTTGCCCCGGCTCCACGCTCACCTGCCAGGGCGAGCTGCAGCTGGGCTTCAGTACTCCCCAGCTGTGAGATGCCTCCCCTCAAGGGGCTGGAGTGCCAGGAGCTCTGGAATTCACAAGGGCTGTGATTCTCAGCCAGCCGACCTGCAGAACAGAACACCGGGCCAGCCAGAGCGGCTGTGCTCACCCCAGGCGGAGTCCTGTGTCATGGGGCAGATGTGGGTGAACCATGGACATCTCCCCTGAGGGACCAAGCACGATCAAAAGAGTCTCTCCGTGCAGCCCCCCGCCAGGGACCTGGGAAGGCCCACCTGAGTGTGTCCTGAAGCTAGAACTCCCAGGAACAGCAGGGCTGGGCCTTGCTGCGTGGGATCTAAGAGCCTGGGGCTGCGCGCTCCGGGATGGTACCGCAGGCAGGCAGTGTGTGGACTTTCGCTGTACAGATGCAGCCGTGTTTCACTCAATCCACACCCCTCTCCCAACGCCCCCTCCCCGCTCCCCCCCATCCTTCCCTGCCCTTCCCCTCATCCTCGCAAAGACTAATTCTCTCGCACCAGCTAGCACCCCGTGCTTCTGAGAGGTTTCTGCATGAAACTAATTATGCACTGCTAATTTGGAAGCTCGCAGCTTTCCCGCTAACGTTCATTTGATTTGCGTGGTTTTGCCGAGTGGCATTTCTGTAAATATGCCACGGGGCTGGGGGCCTATCAGGGAGTGTAACTCGAGTTCAGGGTCAAGCGGAGGGGTCTAGGGGCCTGGGGGTTGCCTGGTGCGGTGTGTCCGTGTGGGGCAGGGGACAGGAGGCGCCGTCAGCATCAACCCGGGGAGGCCTCATGAGGGACCCGATGGCCCTGCGGGGAGGGAGGGAGGAACCTGATTATAAATTGTCAGTTGGGGTGGAGGCAGATGGGAAAACTGCCACAAAGGTAAAAAAATGTGCTAGGTTGGCAGGATCACTCACGGGCCTGGGCGCTGTGCAGGGCGGGAGCTGGGACTGCCCTGGTGTCAGGGTGAGCGCTGGGCGAGGCGGGTCTGGAGAGGGTGCTGGGAAACAAGAGCCCATTGCCCTGAGAAGCCCCCTCCAAGGAAAGGTCTCAAGCCCCAGTGGGTGATCCCATTTTGGTCCTGACGGGTCAAGGAGGGAACAGGTGGGCAGCCCCCAGGAGCAGCAGGACGGTTCCTCATCTGACCTGCTCTTCCCAAGCCAGCTTCATAGACAGGTGCCCCATGAAGGGTTGGCACTTGGTTTCATGCTCTGCCATCACCAGCTCAAAATTCTTAATAATTTCTGAGCAATGGGTTCCAATTGGCACCCACCAGTTATGTCCCCCCTCCTGTCAGAACCATTGAGGACGGACATTCTTGGGGGACTTCTCTGTATTCATTGTGCCTCCTAGAGCGGTAGCGCCCTAAGGACAAGGGCTGGGTCTTCTCCCAATGTCCAACCACAAAGTGAAGGCTGGGCTCCCTGAAGCACTCTGCAAAGAACTCCGGCGTTTAGCCTGGGTCTTCCACACTGTGTGCCCCAAGTTGGCCAAGATAAGTCACGTCGGGCCATCTATTCATGCACACAGTCTTCTCTTCTGTCTCCCAGCAATGCAAACAGGGTGCTCCAGCCGCACCTCAACATAGAAGAGTGGATGCCAGTGCCTTGCTTCAGCATCAGCTCCAATCTCTGGCAGCCAGGAGCTCACCCAGCTACAGCTTGGAGATTTCGGGGCACGTCCACAGGGAGGGATTATCAGAGAAGTCAGGATGCCTGTAGGGCCCACAGTTGGCCCACCGGACAGGAAGTCCTCCTGGGAAGCAAGAAGGAGGGTGGAAAGAAGAGATGTGACACCAGGGTCAGCAGTGGGAACCCCAGCTTTCTGCCGGAAGGGAAGTGGACACCCCCAGGAGATCAGCAACCCTCCCTTCTCCTTTTCCCTGCCGAAGATGTCCAGGTAGTGCCAGAGATGCCCTTCTGGGACAGGGGTGGCCAAATGGATACAAGGACTATGCCCAGATCCCCTCCCACCTCTGCTGGGCTCTGGGGGCTCCATGGAATCAAGCACTCAGTGGTAAGTGTGAAACTCATTGCCTGCCCTGCTCTGTTGCCCACTCGCTGTGCACCAAGCATCCATCACTTACTGGGCCATACTTCCCTCTCCAGTGGAAGGAATTCGGTCCTCCCAGGAGCTGTTTCAGCAGTACCATTGAGACTGCCCCTCAGTTACCCCCAACCCATCCTTGTCCTTAGTGTGCTCACCGCCAGACATATGTGGGATCTAATTCCAGCCCATCCAGCCCAACTGTGTGGCTTCGGAGCTAATCTTTTAACTGTTCTGGGCCTCCGGCTCCTTTCCTACAGAATATGCACGATGAAGCCTCCTTTGGCGGGACCCTCAAGAGGAGGTGGTAATGGCAGCCACTGGTGGAGCAGAGGCTCCCACTGTGACTCGGTGGCCATTCTGATGTATGTATGTATTCTGATGTGGCCTGGCGGGTAGCTCTGGCTGCCTTCCTCCCACCTGCACTAAAACTGGCCCCATCCTTGATTACAAAGCTCAAGCCCCACCTTCTCAAGGGGATCCTAGTGAATTCCTCCAGGACTCAACAGTGAATCAGCCACCATGCTTGTGGGTTAGCTGGCTGCTTCTGTGGGTGGCTCTTGTCTTACAAGTCACTTATCAGCCTACATCTCGTCCTCCAAGTCTCACACTCCCTGGGGCACACAGGAGACAGCCAGGAAGGAGCTGTCGAACAAATGTACATACCTGTGCATTACACCTTTGGCCTTCCACACACACACCAGGGTGTATTATATGGCATTTGTCACTGGCTTTTCCTTCCCCTGTTGGGATCTGAGTGTCATTTTCCAGCAGGCTTGTTCCATTCCCACAGCCAACCTTGGGAGACCCACTTCCCACGTTGCAGCAGTGCAAGACTGTTACTTGACGTTGACTCAAGTTTCCATTAGTTGCCTAGTCGGCCTGAGAGGCAGGCCTCCTGCTGAGTCATACTGGCCAGCTGTCTGTGGTAACCAATGCTGAGTAATGGTTCAAATGGTAACCAGCATTAGCAAATAATTCCTGTGATAATTGCAGTCTAATTTGTGTGTGTGCACATGAATTAGCATGCATCTGTATGCCATTAGCACTCTGAATTATCTCCTGAGCGGCGCTTGCCTCGGGCCCTGTGGACGAAGCCAACAGAGAGCGGATCTAGAGCTCATTTTCTTCTAAGAGCAAAGGACAGAAAATGGAGTTTTAAGGAAGGGTAAGAGTTTGCCCCAAGCCCACTCTGTGGACTGTGGATTCTCTGTGTGAGTGGAACCTCTGGCCCTCCCAAGGCAGGGAGGCAGAGTAAGTCAGAAGGACCAGGTCTCATCACTGATAGTTGTTGGCCCAGACGAGGTCCTCAGTGGCAGCCTCCTGGGGTCTCTGACGTAGAACTGAGGGCGAGTCAGGAGGCCCTGGCAGCGTAAGAGCTGGACTGATAGCTGGGCTATGGAAAGGAGCGTGTTCCACTTTAAATGTATTTGAAGAAGTCCTTATGAAAAAGGAGGGATCTTCTCCTGACTTGAGTTTTCATATCATGGACTTACTGAGAGCAGAAATTCTGGGCGTTAAGGTCTCTACCTGGACCCACTTATGTTCAGACATGGCAAGTCCTGGGCAGTGGTGATGCTTAGGAAAATTCCTGAAGAAACGCTGGTGACATCTGGGTCAGTTCCTTCTACTCCAGCTCCCTTGCTCACTGCTGCCTGTCCATTTACAATTTGAACTACTGGGTTTTAGTAAGAAGAACCTGGAAATTGTTATTTGATCTTCCTTCTGGTTTTCTGAAAAGTCCTTCAATATGACAAATCATGCCTCCAACCCTGCCTTCCAGGGACATGTGTGTTTAAAAGACTGTCCCCACAAAAAACACCCAGCCCAGCACAGCGTTCCTAAGTTGGTTTTAGGGACTGAATGTGTCCACGGGTGATCAGGATTAATCGGGGTGTACCAGCTGCAGCCAAGGACAGCCTTGTGCGAGCGCCAACACCCCCACCAGTCCCTGAGGGGTACAAAGGCCCACAAGCCGGCGCTGACAAAGATAGTCAGGAGTCCTCCTTCCAGGTTCTGAGGGCAAGGTCACATGGCCCCTGGGGCCCAGAGTAGGATTCACACGTGACACAAACGCCCTGCTTCTGTCCGGTCCTCACTCTCCCACTACCAGGATGTGCAGGAATTCTATAAACATGCAGGAATATGGAAGCATTAGGTCTCCATGCTAAGGAGAGCATGTAGACTGAATGTCATCAGATCTTACTGAGCCAGCGGTGAAGAGAACCCAGGCACCTGACTCTGAGCAAAGATCGGAGAGTTGCTTATATAGACTGTTAGCTCTGGGAAGGAGAGAACTCAGAGCATGTTGGCTTTAGAGAGGGAACTGAGTCTAGGCATTGAGCCAGCATCACGGGGAGACACGGAGACCGGAGGGAATGTTATGGAGCCGAAACTTGGTAGACGTCTTGGAGAGAATTCGAAACCCGTAAGCGCAAGAAAACACTTCAAAACCCGAGAGTGTGGGCACATGTTCTTAAAAATTCACCAAGAAGCAGATAATCCAGGCGTAGGAAATAGAATCAGAAAGTGTCCCAGGCTGTATCATCAGTGATGAACCCTGCAAGCAATGTCAGACTTGCAAATAGCCCCAGGTTCTCTGACCAAGAGGAACTTTGCAAGCAATGAAGTTTCTGCAAGTAGAGCCAAGCTCTGCAGACAGCAGTAAGCTTTGTGGCTACTGATGAGCTCAGCTTATGAAGCCAGCATCTGCTAAAGACAATAAGACAGTACCTGGTTCTAAAGCTGGTGAACAACTCTGCAAGTGAGGACTGACTCTGCAAACCCTAGCTCTACAAACTGCTGTGGGTTCTGCAAACTTTCGTGAGCTTTGCAAGCGATATCAGGCTCCGCAAACCCCAAGGAACTTTATAGGTGGAAGCCAACTTTGTGGCTATTAATGAGCTCTGCATGCAAGGCCTGGTTCTGCTAACAACAGACTCTACAAACGGCAACAGGCTCTAAAGCCAGTGACGAGACCTTCCGGAAACGGCTGACTCTACAAGCAGCAGTAGGCAGTGCAGATATCAATTGGCAGAGCTGAGCTCTGTAAGTAATAACAGAGGTGCTGCGAACTGCATCAAGGTCTCCCATGTCTTGGTCTCCAGAAATAGCAGGCTGAAGAAAGCTCTATCCATGCCACAAGAGCTCTATCAAACCTAGTCCTGCCGTGTTTCTTCCATGTGGGCCTCTGGGGGATGATAGGGTCCTCTCTCCAGCAACACTTGGGTGGCCAGTCTCCTCCATGAAGAAGTCTCCTCTAGTGGTGCATCCCTTTTAGAGCAAAGAACACTCCCAGATGTGGGAGTTGCAGTATGCACTTTGAAAACTCAGAGGTGGTGCCAGGGATGGGTGTCAAGGTAGCCAAAGCAGATGCTTAGATATGCACACCCGTGGGAAAGAAGCTAGACCCTAATGGAAGGAAAAGCTGCCTGGGACAGAGAAGCCTCGGCCATGGGCACAGAAAGAGGCCACCCCTATCCTGTGATCTTAGTGGCCACTGGGAAGGACTCTTGACCAAAAGAATCCTGCTGCCTAGCCAATCTCTGTTGCTGAAATCCCACCATTAGAGCTTACACTGTTCAAGTTAAAGCGCAAACCTTGTTGAAATGAAATTAGCACCCACCCACTCTCCCAACACCGTCAGCCCGCAGCCGCAGTGTGAATCATCTCATCACGTCCTCTCCCTGGTGATAGACGTCCAAGAGCAGCGTCGGAAGGTGTGTGGGAGCGGCGCACGCCTGGATCCTTGGAACGTCTATGATGCCCGTGAGGGCTGGGCAGGAGTGGCGGGATTGGAGCAAGAAGACAACTCATGGGTCGGGCTTGAAAGCGGAAGAGTCCAAGTTCACAATCCTGCCAGGCCAGAGTCTCAGGAAAGCTGAGATCAGAGAGTGGAATGGCCTTCTTGGCGTCTCCCAGGTCTGTGGGTGCTAAGTAGGAAAAAGAAAGGAGGCAGGGGAGGGGGAGCTGGGAATGGTCTGGCTGCAGGATGTGAGGTCTGCTCCCAAGCCGAGCTCCCAGACATTGTCAATAGCAGGAAGCCTTGCTCGGTTAATTAATGAGTTATTCAGGCTGACCCTTGATCTCTGGAGCAAATCAAGGGCTTTGTGTGCCTCCTATTAACTCCCTGGATTTGCTCAGCAGCTGCCTGGGAGGTGGGTTGGTGAGGCCTCCTCCACCCCCCCTCCTCTCTCCAAGCTCTGCTCACACCCAGAGATCTAACAGGACACTCAGCCATAGGTCTCAGGGTGCCCCTGGAGGAGGCTTTCAGGAGGGGACACCCCTCAGAAGAGGAGGAAGACCAAGCACATTTGGCACTGGCCCAGGATGCAGATAGGGGCCACCACTGGCCATCTGCTGGAGGCAGCACTGCACCAAAGCAGGCTATAGAGGTAACAGCAGCCCATAAAGCCAGCTCCTTAGCCCTTAAGGAAAGCCACAGATACCCAGAGGCCCTCCCTGTCCCAAGGAGACAGCCCGGCTTCTGCAAGCATCCAGCAATAGAGCCAGCCTCTTTCCACTCAAACTGTACCTTTGGGGCGGGGGCAGGTCTCAAAAGCTCTCTCAGGAGAGATGCCACCCCAGGAGAGATGCTTCCAAGAAGGACCTGGGAGAGGGAGACCTGTGAGCCAGTTTCACTCTGCAAGCCTCTGAGGATAGGTCACTGTCTCATCCAAGGATGAGGAAAGGAATGGAGAAATGGGATGAAGGCTGCATCCCCAAACATGGAACCCTGGATCTGGAGGAGAGTCCTGGTGGAAGTGATCGCTGGACGGGCAGCCCAGAGAGGAAGTATGAGTCTCCACCTCCCACCTGGGCATCACTGTGGTTCATCAGGAATGGGCCCCAGTGTGAACATCCACAGGAGGGCACAGTCCTGGTTCTGCTATTCATGACCGCATGTCACCTGATCACCCAGGCCTCAGTTTCCCCAGCTGTAAATGGGGGCTAAGTAGACCCCCCCCCGGGCTTCCCTGGTGGTGCAGTGGTTAGGAATCCTCCTGCCAATGCAGGGGACATGGGTTCGAGCCCTGGTCCGGGAAGATCCTACATGCCACGGAGTAACTAAGCCCATGTGCCACAACTACTGAGCCTGCGCTCTAGAGCCCACGTGCCACAACTACTGAGCCCATGTGCCACAACTACTGAAGCCCGCCTGCCTAGAGCCCATGCTCCACAACAAGAGAAGCCACCTCAATGAGAAGTCCGCAGCAAAGAGTAGCCCCTGCTCTCCGCAACTAGAGAAAGCCCACGCACAGCAACGAATACCCAATGCAGCCAAAAAAATAAAATAAATAAATTTTTTAAAAAAGAAGAAGAAGGAGACCCTCCCTGCCTTTGACCCAAGAGAATCCAGTCAGAAGATGGCAGTAGAAGCCCTTTGGCAAGATATGGCCCTGTAGGTAAGAAAGTCAAGTTAATCAAGGAGCTGGGTGGCCCTGAGCCCTTTGATTAAGGTTCCTTTAGCAACTGTGTGCTGTCAGAGTGCAGGGCTGAAAAGGGCAGGACAAGGCAGGCTGCACACAGAGAGGCAGAGCCCCAGCCCCTCAGTCCACCCCAGGAGGGCGGGGCCTGAGCTGGAGGAAGAAGGCCGGTCCCGTCAACAAACCAGCACCAGCTTGGAGTCTTTGTGGAAGAAGAAGGTGAAATGGCCTGGGCTGAGAGGCCAGGAGAACGGGGAGTGAGACGGACAAAGTGCTGGCCAGAGTGGGGGGAAGCCAGAAAGAAGGTCTGAGTGGGCTGGGCCCACCCCCGCCCAACCCCACCCAACCCCCTTCTTGAGTTCTTACCAAGAACCATGATGGAGGGTGAGTTTTAGGACACAGAGATGGAGATGAGGCCTCAGAAGGGAAGGGAAAGACCGAGGTAGCTCCCCGGGAGAAGGATGAGAGGCCCAGGGAAAACTTGAGCTCAGAAAAGCCTCAGGGAAGGTGGGCAGCTAAAGAGGAAGGTGCTGGAACAGAAGCAGGCTGGAGGCCCGGGGTCCCCTCTGCCACAGGTGCCAAGGGTGGTTCCAGACACTCCACAGGCCTTCAGGATGAGAGCAGAAGCCTCAGGACCCAGAATCAGCCACAAGAGGGAACAAGACGTCCAGCCCTTGGGGAGTTTCTGGTCTGGTGGGGGAGACAGAGCAAGAGGAAGGAAGGAAGCCACAAGAGCCAGCGGTGGAGAACCCTCCTATCCCCCCATGGGGTCAAGGGAGGCCTCCCCACAGAGCCCTGGGGAGATGGGGCGGCCTTTCCCAGTTAAGTTTTTGATCAGCCCTTCTCTGAGGATGCCCCATGACCCTATGACCTGAGATCCTGTGTCTCTCAAGTCTGGGTCAGTGCAAGGATCACCATCTCTCCTCCATCATCATAACATAGTTGCAAATTCTGAGACTCTGCACAGCCCTGATTCCCTGTGATTGGGGCAGAAGCACTCTGGGCTCAGTGCTTCAGCCCCTGTTCCTCAGGTTTTGAAAGGGAGGGGTTCTCGGCCCTTGAGGAGGCCCAGCCCCCAGGCTTGTTCCTTCTCAGCCAGGAGAGTGGCACTGAAGACAGCCCACGGGTGGCCCCAGCTTCTGGCTGTGTTTTCCCAGAAGGATAAGGAAACACCAGGATGAAGGGCAAGTGGATCCATGAATAACTCTTGGAACTGAGGAGGAAGAGGTGGAGGAGGAGGGGGGAAGGGAAAAGAATAGGTAGAGAAGTTTGTTTGTTTGTTTTTGCGATACGCGGGCCTCTCACTGTTGCGGCCTCTCCTGTTGCGGAGCACAGGCTCCAGATGCACAGGCTCAGCGGCCATGGCTCATGGGCCCAGCCACCCCGCGGCATGTGGTATCTTCCCGGACCGGGGCACGAACCCATGTCCCCTGCATCGGCAGGCGGACTCTCAACCACTGCGCCACCAGGGAAGCCCTAGAGAAGTTTTTAAAAGAGGGAATCTCACTCACAAGCACCTTTGGAACAAATTAAGTCCTAAGCCTTAAGACAAAAGAAGGGAGGATTCATTTTTGCCCAGATCCCAGCTGCTGTGTACCAGGTACACTTCATCCTTTGGAGGGCGTGAGAAGGTAGCTTGAGAAATCCACCACCTCCCATCCACTCCTCCCGCCTCTAAATGCTTTAAATCCATCAAACTAAATGAAAGCAACTGTTGTTTCAAGGAAGTAAAAGGCTCTCATATTTAAAAGTCCAGAGATTTTGAATGGAGAGGGAGAGAAATATATACGAATGTAGATTTTTTTTTTTTCTCCCAAAGTACCACTTAGTAATGCAAACCCTGGGTATCCTGGAGAACGCTCTCACCAGCAGGGGTGGAATGGGACATAGGCCCTGTAGGGACCGACACCAGTGGTGGGTGCCTGTGTCCCCCCAGTGTGGCCGTAGCAAGGAAGGGGGTCAAAGGCTATTAGTTAACTGATGGCTGCTTTCCTCCTTAGGGTTCTTAGCACATCCAGAGCCTGTTTCATGAGCCTGGTGAAATGTGAGGGGCTCACTGTCCTGAGACCGTTAAGGGTGCAGGAAGGAGACCTGCAAAGACCTGCTGTTCCTTGTGCAGCCAGGAAAGGGTCACTGGGGAGTCAGGTGGTCTGCCTGGGACCATTTGAATAGAGTGAGCCCCTGGGCTCCCGGGCTCCCCAGCAGCCACTTCGCCTGCCTCCTGCCACCACGTCCAGGTGTGGTCGGGTTCTGGCACCTGCCAGCACCTTTCACAGTGAGAGGCTGCTTTCTGCCCAGTGGATTTCCTTTTTTGCTTCCTAGCCAACAGATCTTTACAGAGTTGTTTCCAGTTTCTGTTTTGTTTCATTTTGTTTTTGTGTGAATTACAACCTCCCCTTTCCTAATATGATTGGTTTGTGGGAGGCAAGTAAATTGGCTTTTGGCTAGAAAAACAGATGAATGGAGAGAAAAGCATGGGGTGGGGGTGGGGGGCATGATGTGAGGCTGGCTTATTAGACAGCTGCCTTCCAAGGGCTCCCCGTCCAACTGCAGGCAAGGCCCAAGGTCAGCCTGAGTGACAGGACCTGGGTTAGACCAGACAGGGGGTGGAAGAAGGACAGGAGGGAGAGAAAATCAGCCCCTGCCTTTGGTGAGTCTATGATTCCTAGGGAAATAAGCTTCTCTATTTTGCCTTATTAATCATCAGGAGAAAAGGTGAGACAGAGGCTCCTCAAGACGTTTTCTTTCAATGACTACCCCTGTCCCCAAGCCACCATCCATCCAGTGACATCCAGTGCCTTAGGGGCCCTCAGTGGTCCATCTGCGTCCTACCCTCAGCCTGATCGTCACCCTATGGTGGCCGACCTCCTCCATATCAATCACCCTACACTGTCCCTCCTCCGTGCTGTTGCCCCAAGGATCCCTCCACCTGAAATGATCTCTCCATCCAGGTATTTCCCAGTTCAAGTGTCAGCCCTTTGTCTTAAATGCTGTAGCCCTTAGAGTCTGGAAAGCACCTCCAAGGCCACGTGAAGGGTTCTGGCGGGGACTGGTTCTCCTCCAGAGGATGGCACACGGTGCCTCCACCTGGAATCCCCTCCGCATGGCCCCGAGGGCTGGCTGGGGCTTAGTTAGAGTAATGGCGTTGAGCTGAGGGTTAGGGAGTACCCCAGACATGTAGTCTGTTTTCTGTGAACGCCCCTTGGTGATAATCCAGCAAATAGCAATAGCCCGTGGCATGAAGGTGGTCGGTTTAGTAAAATGAGTCAGTAGGAGGTGCTGGCAACTAAGACCAGAAAGGAATATTATTTCTATAGTCAGAGTAAAGGAGGAAGGGCAGTCCAGGTAGAGGAAGCCTCAAGGTCAATGGCCAGGTGCAGGAAGAGTGTTCAGGAAACAGGAAGGGTATTCGAGGGGAGGTTGGGCCCGGCCTCCTCTGGAGCACCTGGACCGGCCTGGAGGCAGCGTGACTCTGCAGGCCGGAGGGGGCTTGCGCAGACCGGTGATGTGCCGGCCCCGTCTCAGACTCACTCTGTCTGTGGAGACTAGGAAGGGATGGGAGGCAGTGGGGACCTGGCTTGTGACTGTGTTGGAGTCCCAGCTGTACAGAAGCGAAGGAGATGAATTCTGTAGCCAATTTCAGGGGAGAGATAAGAGAAGTCAGGGTGAGACCCCAAGTCAAGACAAGTATTAGTCTTCCACTCCCTTACTTACTTAGCAAATATTAATGGAAAACCTACTAATGTGGGGTCTGAGAGAGAAAGGATGTTCTCAAAGCAGTGTCCATTGAACTTGGGGTTAATGGCGGGGCGGGCGCTTGGATGGTGGGGCACCATTGACAGAGACCGTCATGCAGAAAGCCTTCTCTGCTTCCAGTGCCACGTAGGTGACCTTTTAGACCCTCACACCTGTGGCCTTACTGCAGGCAGGAAGCGCTGGGCCCTGGAGCCTCCCAGCCTGTGGGTAAACAACTCACCAAAGGCTGGGCCAGGACAGACGCGGTCTCTGGGTCCACCTCAGGGTGCCACACACACGGCCACCAAGAGCCAAGTGGCCTTGGTTAGGCAGGTGACACATTTCCCATTTGTGTGCGGTTCACAGTGCTGACCTCAAGGATGGGCCACGGCAAGTGTGGAGTTCTACCCACAGCCCCTGGCACGTGGCCGCCACTTAATAAGCAGCAGCTGTCACTACTCCCACTGCTATGATTACTATTGTTAGACCCCCAAGCGGGACTAAGGGTGGTGTGCATTCAGCTGCCACCATCGCTGGTGGAGAGCAGGGCCACCAAAGATGCTCCGTCCCAGGGCAACTTGGCTGGCATCCCCCGGGCTCACCTGCTGGCCGGCGAGCAGGGAGTACATGCCACCCAGGGAAGGGGCCAGTGGCAGCCAGGCAGAGTCCTGGGTTCTGGCACAAGCTAGAGGGTGCAGCCTTCCCTGCTGGCACGCCTGGCAAGAGGAGGGCTCAAATACTGAGGCAGGCGGGTAGACAGAAGGTGCTGGGACACCCCCCACCTCCAGGTTGGCCTGGAGGAAGCGGGTCTGTGGAGGCACATGAGGTCCAGGGTACCGGAACCCCACTCCATCGCAGGTCCCGCGAAATTAGGGCTATAGCTGGGTACCCGGAGGGAGAAGTGGTGATGGTGGGGGAACAGAGGCAGCAGCGGGCCTTCTTGGGCTGTGCAGAGCCGTCCCACTTCTCGCCTTATGGCTCCTCAGGGTGTGCTGACTGGGGTGCTAAGTATGCTGTCCTCCCCAAGACCCCTGTCAGGAGCCACTGAGCTGTGAACACACACTCTAATGTGGCCCAGCTTGGATTCCAAGGGAGGGTCCCATGGCGAGGAGTGTAAAAAGAGGTGGGCAAGGGGCTTCCCAGGTGGCGCAGTGGTTGAGAGTCCACCTGCCGATGCAAGGGACACGGGTTCGTGACCCGGTCTGGGAAGATCCCACATGCCGCGGAGCGGCTGGGCCCGTGAGCCATGGCCGCTGAGCCTGCGCATCCGGAGCCTGTGCTCCGCAACGGGAGAGGCCACAGCAGTGAGAGGCCCGCGTACCGCAAAACAAAACAAAACAAAAAAAGAGGTGGGCAAGACCACACGCGTGCACACACAACAAGCATGCACACACCGCCCCACCTCCCTGTATGGGGCTGACATTCCTGGACTACAGGGGGCCCCGCTGGGCCCTCGGGCACCAGAAGGCACATCCCCCCAGGGTTTCTTCAGTGTCCCTCTCCTCCTGACGTGCCCAGTGGGGTCACCATCCTTCCTCCTTCTGCAGCGGGGCTGGGGCAGCCTGATTCTGCAACTGCCCCTCTGCAGAACTGTGCCACCCTAGAAAGGGTCCTCGGGCCCCCCTCTGCAGTGCCCACCACCTCCCTGTGCCCAGGGCTCCTTCAGATGGAAACTGCAATGAAAGGGCCGTTTGCGTTGACAAGACTCCTACACTCACCATGGGTGTGTCTGTGGCAGGTCCGCAGGTGAGGGGATGGGACCCAGAGCACAGAGCTCTGATACGGATCCCTTCCTTCCCACCCTTAAAACCAGGGCCTAGGCTGTGACAGAGGAATGCATTGTCCCTGGCCAGGAGCATGTGCATTATCGAACTGGATCCCGGAATGTCCTGAGGTGGGACAGAGACAGGTGTGGGGGAGGAGTAAGGCACTTGGGGCAGCCTCACCTCCCTGCCAGGGTGCCTCCTGGGGTCAGCAAGGCTGTGCAGCCTGGAGGCCCCAGCAGGGAGATTGGGAGGGCAACATTCCAGCCACGGAGATCATCAGGGATCGCCATGGCAACAGGGGTGCAATTAAGGCCCGTTTCAGCTGGGAGCAGCTGTGTGCACTTTATCTGTCTTGAATAAGGAGTAGAGAAAAAACCTGGGGAGGGAAAGGGGGTGGGGAGGCGGACGGGAGGGAAATCGCAGTCCTTTGCAGGCCTCTTCCTGTTCTGAGAGAAAGAGGAGAGGGGACGGGAGGAGAGAGGGAGGGAGAGAGAGAGATGGAGACCAAAAGAGACAGAGCCAGACAGGCAGAGAAGGAAGCACCGCAGGAAAACTGAGAGACTGCAGGCGGCACAGACACCGGACGGAGAGCCCTAGAGAGAGACAGAGACAGAGAGAGACATCCCACAGATGCGCACACAGACTCACAGACTCGCTCAGGAACACAGACACAGGCACGAGAGGGAAGAGAGAGAGGGAGAATGACCTCCTAACAGAGAAAGGAACAGACACAGGGCCAGAACCTCCACGCCCCCTCCCCCTTTCTTATAGGGGAATGTTTTCCAGCCACAGTGGGGCCTCTTGGCTTCCCCTTCCTCCTGACACACACATCTACTCATCCAGCCTCTGAGCCTTTGCTCCTCTCTTGCCCTGGCCTGTCCACTCCAAAGGCCTACACTCCTTGGGTTCCTCCTCCAGGAAGCCCTCGTGCCTTCCCCAAGACTCCCTCTGCAGGCAGAGACTCCAGCTCCCCTTCTGGCCCAGGTTTCCCTGCCAGGGGCCAGGCACAGAGTCCTGCTCAGGACCTGCGTGTAGAGGAAGGAATAGTGGGCAGAGAAAGAGCCTCACATTAATAAGGGACACATCTTGAGGTTAAGAATTCAGAATCTTATTTCATCCCTTCCTGGCTGGGCCACAGATTCCATATTTTGTCTTTGTATCACCCTTTGGCAAAGGCATCTCAGCTCTCCTGCCTGGCTGGGGAAAAGATGGGGCCGTGAATGCAGGAGTGGCCCTGTTTGAGGAGGCTTGGTCTCGGGAGGGTGAGCTGAGACACTCTTGTGACATACTTCATTCCACAGGTTGCAGATGGCTCTTCCCCCCGCTGGCCCCCACGCCTGCCTCAGAGCCTTTGCACTTGCTATGCCCTCTGCCTGGAACACTCTTCTTCCACATGCTCACTTGGTTCTTTCCCTCATTTCCTTCAGGTTTCTTCTCCAATGTCACCTTATCAGAGAGATCTTCCCTGGCCATTCAATATAAAACAGCTGTCCCCTGGCCCCAGGGCCCACACCCTCTCCCCGTTACTCTGCTTCGCTGTTTTCCTCCCCACCCAGCCTATCCCATCCTGACCTGCGTGCTGGTCTCCCTCCGCTAGACTGTGTGCTTCATGGGGGCAGGGGCCTTGTTCTCTGCTCTACCCCAGGATCCTGGAACAGGACCTGCCACACAGTGTCATGGGGCCACTCAGTAAACCCTTCACAGCAGTGGCTGATGGCAGAATTTCTCCCACCCACTTGGAGTCACGCAGGCGGCCTCATAGCAGAGTCGAGATTGAGCTCCCAGTGCCTTGATGTCCCTTCCCCTGGGTTCCACGTAGTCACAGCTCACCCTCTCCCTTTCCTTGTCTTCATGGGCCTGCTGTCCAGGCCATTGATCTGCTCACTGGTGCTCAGAGGTAACCCATGCTTCCCCAAGTCCTGGGATGATGTCCTTCCTCTTCTCTCATGACCTGAATGTCACCAGCCCAAAGGGGTTCAGGTGTGCCCTTCTCCCTGGAGCCCTGCCCTCCTCCAGCCCCAGACCCCTGCCTTTCCTGCAGACACCTAGGCTCCCGGCCTGGGTGAGGAGCTGTGGTTGGT
The DNA here is from genome assembly GCF_963924675.1 of Phocoena phocoena. NCBI lineage: Eukaryota > Metazoa > Chordata > Mammalia > Artiodactyla > Phocoenidae > Phocoena > Phocoena phocoena. The sequence continues at coordinate 38,523,910 of NC_089231.1, forward strand.
GGGCTGCGTCTGTTACTGGCCAGCTGTGACCGAGCAAGGCACCTCATCTCCCTGACTTTGTTTCTTGGCTGCAAATCGGAGGGGTGCAACTCCACCAATAAGGGCTCCCGCTCAGAGAGACCCTCTGGGGTCTTATGCCTGTACCGTGCTGGCATCGAGCGGTTGGTGGTTCCACATCTGGGTGACTGCCTGGGGGCCGAAGCTTGTTGGCTGAGAGGTGGGCAGGGTAGCATCTGCTGGGCTGTATCGTGGGAAGATGGCCGTGCACATCCTGAAGAGCTGGGACCAGGCATCCTGCTGCACGTTCACCCCTACGGAAGCAGGCCATTGGGGCTGGGCGCTCCTTGGGAAGCACACAGAGAGGCTGGAGAAAGGGCAGGCCGAGGCTGCCAGGCCCACTTGGGCGGTGGGGTGGCCGCATCTATTCCTGGCAGTGCCCTTGAAGGCGGTCAGAGCGGCTCGCAGCAGTTCCCACCATCTTCCCAGATGCTGGAGCACGTCTGGGGGCCATTGCCTGTTCCCGGAGCCCACGTAGAAGAGGAAGGGCGCAGGGGTGGCTGCCACTCCCGACCCTACTAGCCAGCAAAGGCCTCTTAACTGGGCACCCCCTGAGTGAGCTCTGAGAGCAGAGTTGGGAAAAGAAGGAAACCCTCCTGGGGAAACAATGCAGGGCCACATGGGAGGTAGGCCTAGCCAGGGGCTTCAGCCGTGGAGGGGCTGCGCCAGTCAGAGAGGCTTAGGGGGAGGCGGGGGGAGCCTTGCTCCATTCTCCGCACAAGGCCCTGTGACCTCCCAGAGGAGACATAAAGGGTCCTCTAGACCTGCCCAGACCTCAGGCTCCCATCGTCATCACGGCCTTGAGGCCTCTGACGAGAGGACGCTCGTTCCCCAGAGTTCGAGGCGGGAAGCAGATGTGTGGTGATGCCACAGAGATCCTGAAGTTATCTACTGACTCTGCCAGCTTCTGCACAACTGGCGTTTCAACCGCCTCACGTCTCCAGCTAGTTTTAAGGTGGGAGGGTGTCCCTGAGAAGACACGTTCCTGTCAGCAGAATGGGGGCCGGGGGCCCAGGGAGCCTAGAGGGGACGTGGAGCTGCCTGTGTGGGGAGGTGAGGGGGATGCACACCCAGGGGTGCTGGCCGTCCGCGTGCTCACTTGGGGTGCTCAGTCAGCTCGCGTGGCATGCATGAGCAGGGGCGGCACGAGGGGCTGAATACGTGAGTGTGCCCCAGAAAATACAGACAATACCCAAGTCGGGAACACTGGTCCGAACCTGAAATGGAATAGATGCAAATCAGAAGAGAAGGTCAAAGTCCAGCGGAGGGGAGGGTGCAGATACCACCGCCTGCCCCCTGGGGCCCGCAGGGCATGCAGCTGAGCTTCAAAGAGGGTTCTGTGCCTTCCTGTGGCCAAGGATGTGCAGGGGGGGCCAGGGCTGCTCAGGGGCCCCTGAGGCTGGGGGACAAGCTGCCCAGGGAGGAAAACAAAAGCGGTTACCTGCATTCAGCTACTGGAGAAGAAGGTCCAGGTGGGGACAATAGGGCCTAAAGGGAGTCCCAGACACAGGGAAGCTGGGGTCTGTCCCAGCTCTGACAGACAGGGCGGGGGACTGCAGGCGAGTCGCTCTCTTTCCCTGGGCAGTGTCTGTAGCAACAGCTGGGGACACTCAGCCCCAACCTGGCTGCCTCCCAGGGCTGCTGAGAGATGCAGTGAGAAAACGCACACAAGGCCCTTCATAAACCTGGACCATGAGGGTGAGGATTATAATCAGGGTGAATCCTCTCTGTGGCACACCAGGGCACCTGTGAACTGAGATTCCGCATGTCTGGTGAGGGGCTCCTGGTCTCTGGGGCCCCTTGGCAGCTGGCTGCACAGGCAGCCCCCCGCCCCCGTGTCATGTCATTAGCCTCCCAAGAATGCGACCCCACCTTTTTGAGGCTGAATCTTGTATTTTACTCCACTGCTGGTGCCAGGGCAGAATTCCGCTGTTTCCTCACTTCTGCAACTGATCACACCCTGCTGGATCACTGATGATACTGAGGGGATGCTTAGTGGTGAATGAACGAGGGAGTGAGAGTCGCTTGTGTACTCACCATGCTCCTCTTTGGTGGAAGCTCCTTGAGGGGAAAAGAAAGTCTGATGTGTCTTGTGCTGATCACAGTTTCTGCAGAGAAAATGCTCAGAGGTGTTGAACTGAATTAATTTTGCCCCTCCTCACCAAGCAACCCCGTGTCCTCCCCGTGAGCGGTCTAAGTATAGCAGAGGCACAGCACCTGGAATCCCCCTGAAAACAGGCTCAGTGGTTTGGGGAGTGGGGATGGAGCTAAGGAGTAGGGAGAGAGGAGGGGTGAGAAGCCAAAGCGAGGATGCTAGCGATTAAAGAAATGTCGGAGCATATGTACTGTGCGCTCGCTCTGTGCCAGGAACTGTGCGGGGTACAGCACATGGATTCTCATCTGATCATCCACTTTGGGGGCCGGGACCATTTTATAGGTGGGGAAACTGTCACCAAAAGGTTAAGGACCTTTAACCAAAGGTACGCAGCTCTTAAGTGGCAGAGCTGGGACTCAGACCCAACCCTACGGGAACAGCGGCCCAGGGCTGCTCTGCCCTCCTTCACACAGGGAGCCTGGTGCTGGGCACCCACACACGGCCTCACTGGGGAGCAACAAGAGGTTTTCTCTTCCAGTTCTAACTGCCTCCTTGTCCACGTTCTCCCAGGGGAGGGGGGGTGGACCCTGGAGGGCTGGCTTCAGTCTTCCAGGCCTGGCCTGGCCCCTCCAGACTGGGGCTGTGCAAGGGGAAGGCAGACAGGAGCCACCCAGCCCACTGAGCTCTCGCTGGCCGGGGGAGCCACTCTCCAGATCTATTTGGTGCCTGCATGTGGGCAGTGAGGGGGCAAAAGTGAACCGGTGGCTGCAGTATTTGTACTGTCCCAAACCACACACACACACACACACACACACACACACACACACACACACACACACACACACACACACACACACCCCAGTCCAGCCCACTGGGACAGACCCTCACAGCCCAGCTTGGTCTCTGCCTGGTGAGGCAAACCTTCCATGTTTGGAAACTTCTCTGGAGCAGCGAGCAAGTGTGAGGGGAAGTGGTGCTAGAAAGTCGCAGGTCAGAGCCTCCCTTTCCCTTTCTATAAAGTGGAGATATTAATACACGCCTTGAGGTGGGTATTTATGAGGATAAAAGCTGGCGTACATGTGGTGCCTGGCTCAGACTCTCAAAGGGTAGGCAATAGTGAGGAGGAGAACGGGGGGTGCGGATGGTGACGTGGTGACAGTCGAACAGACCACATGAAACTTCCAGGCGTCCCTGCTGCCCTGTGTCTTCTTCAGCAAACATCCTCTTTCAGCTTCTCGGGGGAAGCTCTGTGGAAGATAACGAAATAAATCAGACTCGTCCCTCCCTTTTCTTCCTTCTTTCCAGATTCTTGTCAGTGTGTCTGTCCCCCTGCCCCCCTCTCTGCCTCTGTCTCCCTGTGTCTGTCACCCTGTCGCAGGTCTGTGTATGGGCCTCTCTCTCTCTGCCCCCCCCCAACTCTCTCCTTTGCTTAATCATCTTAATCATTGTGTCCTTGTAACTCAGCCCTGGCTGTCTGGCCGTAGCAGCACCCCACGAGGTGACAACGCTGAGTTACACACACACACTTGGATGCTAGCGCTGACTGCCAGCCCGCAGACCCCTCCTCAGCAGGCCCCAAGCCCTCCTCAGGGACTCAGCCTCCCCAAACACTGATGAACCCTTCCTGGCTCTATTTCTGTTCCCGGGGGAGGAATGGAGGGGGCAAACCCCTGTCACACTCCCTGGGGCAGGACAGCTAGCTGGGGCTCAGACCAGCCCCTGGGGCCTCAGTCTCAGGGGTCTGAAGCGGGGGAGGTAAGGAGGCTGTGTCATCCTAGAGTCTCACCCACCCTTTCTCAGCCTCAGCTGGCCACCTAAGTCAGCCAGCTGGGAGCTGCTGGAGGCTCCCAGGCCCCACCCTCAGGCTTACTGCATTTTTAGCAAGCGCACCGAAGTTAGAATTACGCGGGCCCTGAGACGAGCCCCAGCCCAGGCCTGTGCACCCGAATGAAGGCTGGCGGGCTGTGTGTGCCCACTGCAGACCCGCCCCAGCGCATCCCACTCACAGGCTGTTCCAACAGCGCCCTCTCCTGGAAACTCCCTCTATTTTTTGGAGAGTCAGACTGCTTGCTTTGGGGGACCATACCTGGTGCCTCTGAGAAACTCTCTGCGGAGACAAGCCAGGGAAGGCTGAAGGGGCGGGGCCTCATCTGGAGCCTGTGGGCCAGGACACCCCCTTCCCAGCAAGCCAGGGGTGTGGAAACTGCTGCTTCAAACCCTGCACTTCCTACTTCCTCCTCTCTCTCCTCTGATACTTCAGGGTGTGTGTGTGTGTGTGTGAGTGAGAGAGAGAGAGAGAGAGAGAGAGAGAGAGAGAGTGTGTTTCTTCTGGAGAAGGGCAGCTTTGTTTATTTTGGCTGTAACCTTGGCTTTTGGGTAGAGCAGGGCAGTGGGACTCTTTGGAACCTGGAACAAAGAATTTAATATTCATAAGTGACCTCACCATAAATGGACTCCAGTGCTACAGAAGGACTCAGAGATGATGCCCTACACCTCCCCGCGCTGTGGCCTCTCTCAGGGAGTTCGTCAACAGCTCAAGCAGCAGCTCCTGACTGACTGCCCGGCGTGTCCCCAGACCTGTCCTGGATGCTGGTCTCCTCCATCCCACCTGCACAGGGGGTCTGTAGGGGTGTGAGGACCCTGAGTGCAGGGTAAACACCATGGGGCTCAGGGCAGTGGGCTCAGCATCTCACCCAGGCTCTCACACATAGTAGGAACTCAGGAAACAAAAGTATAATAGGTCTGGTCTAAGCACTTTATGTATATTAACTCGTTTAATTGGCACAGTGGCTCATTTCACAGATGGTGACGTTGAGGCAGGGAGAAGTTATGTAATTGGTGCCAGGTTGCACCACCAGTAAGCCACAGGGCTGGGATTCAAGGCCAGGCATTACAGATTAGGAGGAGAATCTCACGGACACACCTGACTGTGTATCATTGGGCCTATATTCAGTTACATAAACCTCTAAATTTTAGCATGTGTTTTAGGGCTCTGCGCTCAGAACACGCTCGTTGAGTGTTTGTGAACTGACAGCTTGCCGGGCACTTTGTGGTGGGCAGTAAATATCTGGTAGATGAAGGTTGGATGAATTAGACCCCAAAGAGATTGAGCTTGTGAGTGTGGGAAGAGGCTCGGCCTCCATGTTGGTGACCCCCATGGGGAGGAAGGAGATGCAGAGAGCTCAGGGTCTGCTCCCTACTCTCCCAGACTCATGAATCCAGGGTCAGGGGAGCCTGGCCCCTCTTCCTGAGGGTTTTGAGGGACAGAGCTTGGCAGCCTCTCTTCAGCCATAAGGGGATTGATGTCTCATCCTCTGCTCCCCACCCACTCTAGGCATCAGTGTGTTGGTATTGGGATGGGGTAGGGGCAGGGCAGGGGTGCAGTTGGGAGACCCCCTCACCTCTTTGCTAACTAACCGAGAGCCTGCCTTGTGCATCTACCATTAACCAAGCAGAAGGATGACTCCAGTCTTTTCTTCTTCCACTTCTGTAAGCAAAGGAAGGAGAGGAAAGAAATCCCGGGAGGTCGCCAGGCAGATACAGGTGAGGGCTTCACCCCCTGCAAGCCTTACAGTCTGGCACTAATCCACAGGAGACGGGGCCTCACAACCCACCAGGTCTTACAGGGGACACAGGGGTGTCACAGAGAATCTGGGTTCTCACCCCCTGGTTAGCTCACATTTGGGGAGACTACTCACTGGAAACAGATGTAACCCAGTGTTGGGCCACAGGTGCTCTAGGACCCTGTGTGCTGGGGGAGTCAGGGTGGGCTTATGGACCCGGTAGGATTTTGGAGCATGGAGAAGACACGAAGATAGGTGTAAAGTAGCCCAGCACATCAGGAGACAGAGAAGGCAGTGTGGTTGGTAGCAGGCACTGTGCAGGAAAGTGGGAGAGCTTAGCAGAGCAGAGAAGGGAGATTATGGAGCCTGGCCTGGATGCTCCTTGGAGAAGCCTGAAATTCCAAGTCGCCTCCATTCCTGTGCACGTGGCCCCCAGCCCTCCAGCAGCCTGTGCTACTGGCTGTGCTACGGGCTGCCCAGCCACTTCCTAACAAATGTCCAGAGAATCACAGCACGATCTGCTTCCTGGTGTTTGGAAGTGGGCCCTGTTGATGGAAAGCAGTCTGTCTGGTTTCCTTCCCCCAGAGTCACCACAGGGCCTTCTCGCGTCCATGTGTGGTTTGGGTTCAGCCCCATTCATCAGTATCTGGCACTGTGATGCCATTACCCCAGCCACACCCTCCTGTCCCACCTGAGATATTGATGGGCCGTCCCTTCTCCCTTCCTAGAGGGGCTTTTGGCCCACCCAACCATTAATTTGCAAATGGGCCATTTTCTGCTTCAAAGGAAAGATGATTTTTTTTCTCTGAGATCTGCAGTTTTCTAATATTCTCAAATGACTAGCCAGAATCAATCTAAGATCAAGAGTTTTGTGCATATGGAGTGTGGATTCTCAATTTCCATCTTCATTTCTTCATGGCAAGACCCAGTGAGCTGGCGGATGAATGAGGGACGCGAGGGGCCCCATGGAGGCCTTGTTACCCGGTTTTTTAATTTGTTCCTTCAGCTAAACTGCTGCTGATGATTTTTATCCCTCTTCCACTCCCCCAACTCCAGCCACTTTTCTAAAGCCCCTGTGTAATTCATTCTCCCTTCCCAAGTCTGCAGGCCCAGCAGCATGTCCCGCCCTGTGCCGGGCACTGCGGGGGAGCCCATCGCGAGGATAAGCTCCAAGAGAGAGGGCGCTGTGTGATCAAGGGTCTCTGCAGCTCAGACTTGGAGATCCAGGGGGGTTGGGAGGAGAACGCCTGTGAGTTGAGGTAGTCAGGAGGGCTTCCTGAGAGAGGGGGACTGAACCGGGCCTTAAAGAATAGAAGGTTCCCAGGGCCACATGTTTAGTGCTAGACAGGGAGGGGGTCTGGCTGCCACTCCAGAAACGCTGGGCAAGTAGGTGTCCCCTTCAGTTTTTTTGTGTTTGTTTTGGGGTTTTTTGGGGGTTTTTTTGCGGTACGCGGGCCTCTCACTGTTGTGGCCTCTCCCGTTGCGGAGCACAGGCTCCGGACGCGCAGGCTCAGCGGCCATGGCTCACGGGCCCAGCCGCTCCGCGGCACGTGGGATCTTCCCAGACCGGGGCACGAACCCACGTCCCCTGCATTGGCAGGCGGACCCGCAGCCACTGTGCCACCAGGGAAGCCCCCCTTCTGTTTTATGTGCACCTTCTCCCAAAGAGGGTGACCTTGAGAGAGAGAAGGTGACCACAAGGCAGATGGCCTGGCTCAAGAGGATGGCCCCCTGGCTGGACTGGGCCAGTCCACCCAAACCACCCTGCTCACTGCACTCCTCCTTCCTAATTGCCCCATTACTGTAAATAATATCTCCCCATCCAAACAATTAACCTCCTGGTTTTAAAGCTCCCAGTTTGTTTTCTCTGGTTCCGAGGCCCTAACGTTGGAAAACACAAGCACAGCCAGCATCTGTCTGTGGTCTCCCTGCAACCAGCCCGGCCATTAATGCCCTTACAGCCCCCGCAGACCTGCTCCCCAGTCCCCCCACCGCCTTGTTTGTTCCTCGTCCTGTTGTTGGGTTCTAGGAGACAGGGAGGAGCCAGCTCCCCATATAGTGTCTGAAACCTGCAGGAAAACAGGGAGGGGGCTGGGCAACTGGAGCTTCCTCCAGGATCCTCGAGGAGATCTTTATTTTATTTTATTTTTTTTGTTTGTTCTTTTTTGTTTTTACATCTTTATTGTAGTATAGTTGCTTTACAATGGTGTGTTAGTTTCTGCTTTATAACAAAGTGAATCAGTTATACATATACATATGTTCCCATATCTCTTCCCTCTTGCTTCTCCCTCCCTCCCACCCTCCCTATCCCACCCCTCTAGGCGGTCACAAAGCACTGAGCTGATCTCCCTGTGCTATGCGGCTGCTTCCCACTAGGTATCTATTTTACGTTTGGTAGTGTATATATGTCCATGCCACTCTCTCACTTTGTCACTCAGCCGTAAAAAGAAACGAAATTGAGCTATTTGTAATGAGGTGGATGGACCTAGGGAGGAGATCTTTAAAACAAATTCCCAAGGCTTCCCTCAGTGTATGTGCCGAGTCACTGGTCCAAGGGAGGAGAGAGAAGGAAAAGATCTCAAGTCAGGAAGGGTTTAGATAGCAGCAGCGTGGTAGTAATGGTGACAACAATCGTAATATACCCACCATCTGGTATTTGTATTCTCTGCACCACTTTACAAATCATCCTCAGGTCCATCAGATCCTTTAACAAGCTCCGGAGGAGATCAGAGGAGAATTCGTATCTCCGTTTCAACAGAGAAACCTTGGCCCAGAGAGACTGCACGGTTTACCCAAGATCCTAGGAGAACAAGCAGATGGATGGCTAGTTGGGTGGGTGGGGAATCAGGTGGATGGGTATTTGAATGGGGTGAGGTAGGTGGTTAGGTAGCTGGGTAGTTAGGATGACAGAAAGACTAGATGACTTCAGCCAATAGCCATCTCTCCCTTCCTGGCCACTCAGAGCAGTAATCACCTGCCCTATAGGATGCAGTTAGTTGTATTTTGAATTAAGCCAGTGCTATTCACTAATTATTCCCTGCGGGTCTCACCTCCTCCGTGGAAGGGGAAACAGCTTCTCCTCTGTCTGTTCCCTCACCTCCACGTGTGTATTTTTGGAGCTAAAACTCAGGACATCTGGTCCAATAAGGAGGATGAGCTCCTAGACGGTAGGAGACATAAAATCAGGGCTGCCCGGGACTACAGGGTGAGCTGGGTTGCTGCCCCGCTGGGTTGGGGACAAACTGGGCACCCAGCCATGGCCAGCAGGGGCCACTGGGGCTGAACAGGAGGCAAGGACATACCTGCCCTTCCTCGGCGGTTCTCCAGGATGTCCTCAGAGCTCCAGGGGGAGCGCGCAACCCAGCATCCCCCCTCTCCACCTGGTTGTCAGTTCCAGCACGTTCCCCCTTGCAGAGGCCCCCCAGCCAAGGCTGCCTGAAAAACTCCACCGGGAGCATGTACAGGACACCTTGGGTCTAATGTAACATTTAATGGCCAAATCTCAGGCCCCTGCATTAATACAGAACTATCTTACTGGTTCTAACCGGAGTCTCACTGCTAATGGCTCCAGGGCTGAGCCTGGGCAAGAAGGAGGGGATGAAGGAGGCAGTGGCCACAGACACCTTGCGATGGCCTTGAGAGGTGGAGGTGGGCCATTCCCAGGGCCCGAGGTCTGCCCGTGACCTCTGAGGGCCGGGCCCTGCAACGTTCCTCTCTACATCCCGGGAGCCCGAGGCAGAGTCGTGTCCACTTCCATGGACATCAGGGGGCAGGAAGAACTGTACCCTGGCCGGCCAAGTACTTCCGTGCCCCATCCATACCCCTCTGCCCCTCTCAGGGTAAAACAGAGCAGCTCCCCTCGCTGGGGCTCTCTCCAGCCAGACCCCAGCCCAGCTCCGGCTCTGCCTCTGACCAGCTGCTCAACCTTGCACATGTCCCTTTGCTTCTCCGAGCCTCAGTTTTCTCGTCTGTAAAATGAAGGACGGCCCGAAAAGTCCCTGAGGCCCTCTGTAGCTCCAGCATCGGACTGCAGGGCTGCTGGCTCTCAGGTGGAAGCAATTTCCCAGATCACTGAGCCCCACCTGGCCACCATTGTGTGAGGGCCTCCCCTGGGCACTGGCCGTCTGGAAACACCGCCATCCATCTTTGTGAATATCTGGTTAAAACACTCACCTAATCCTTTCAATTTGGGGAGAGAATTGAAGGAAAAACACGCAAGCAGCCTGAAGCCTGAATGCTAACAGATGGGTAAAAAGTATGTATAAATTACACCCGCTGCTGTCAATTCAAGCTCTCCAGATAAAGTGATATGAAAGGTGTTTCATTTATAGGGGAAATTAATTACCAGCTGTATGCCTGGATGGTGTGAAGTAACCACAGCCACACGATGTGTCCCATATATTTTTCCTGGCTGGATTCAATACCTTCTGTGCCAAGGGTGCCCACTCAACTCCAGACCTGCAGGGGGCACTAGGGTAAACATGACCCTAAACCAACTGTCCGCAAGCTAGGACGCAGCCAGGGGAGCTTCAGACTTGGTGGGGGCACATGGCATTAGGAGGCAGGGTGCCTCCCTCCCCTCCACAAGCCATGACCTCATGTCGGTTTCCTCATCCCTCTTCTTGAGCTGTGTCTATTCTATCTGTGAAGAAATGCCTTCTACTCTGTCAGTGCCCTGAGCACAGGACCACATGGCAGTCCTCTCGTGTCCCATCCCGCCTTGCCAAGCACCCCCAAGGTAGACACTTGCTCCTGTGTCAATAGGCAACACGTCACCTGGAACAACAGTAACATCATTTATTCTGTGACCACCCACCCACTCTGCAGCCAAAGGGCAACAGTTGACCCTCTCTGGCCTCAGTCTCCACATCTATGAAGTCAGGCTGTCTTAGTCAGCTCAGTCTGCTGTAATAAAATGTCACAGACTGGATGGCTCGAACTAAAGAAACTCATTTCTCATGGTTATAGAGGTTGAGAAGTCCAGGATCAAGGTGCTGGCAGATTCAGGTCCTGGTGAGAGCCCACTTCTGGGCTTGAAGACAGTCACCTTCACAGTTGGCAGAGAAGGACAAAGCTCTGGTCTCTTCCTGTTCTTACAACGGCACTAATCCCATCATAGGGCTCCCCACCCTCACGACCTCATCTAAACCTAACCACGTACCAAAGGCCCCTCCTCCTAATGCCATCACCTTGGGGGTTAGGGCTTCAATGTATGAATTTGGGGGGACACAAACATTCAGTCCATAACGGAGGTGCTCAGCCAGAAGGCCCACAGCTCCTGTCCCACAGCTGTGGGCTACTCCAGATGTTAAGGGTCTTATTATCACTGTACTTTCTGTGGAGATCAGGAGGCCGAGAGGATGTCTCTGCAGGAGATGGAAGCAGCAGGATGGGCCTGAATTCCCCTTCACCAGAGGTTGTTTACAGGGGAGGAGGTGGGCCTCGCAGGAAGGGGCTGCCCTCCTAGGCCTTGCCTTGGTCCCCTGGGACATGGGATGGGACTGGGAGTGGGGAGGCAGAGTGCTGGCAAAGCCAAGGCAGTTTGTACCCCATGCCCCTTGTTTCTGTAGGCCCCCACACACAGCCAACCCCACCGAAAGCACCTTCTGGATCATTTGGTGCAGAGGTCCTTATCCCAGAGCCATTTCTGAGAAGGGCAGGCTGAGTTGCTGAGAGGCTTCCCAGCTCTCAGACCACAGTCCCCTCTGTGGATGCTCAGAAACCGTCTCCAGTGCTCTCGCCCTGCCCCCTCACCCCACCCCATCCAGATAGCTGGGGAAAGGCCTCCAGCTTGGGAAGTTGCTCCGTGGTTCCTGCTTTCCCCGCCTTCCCCTTCTCTCTTGGGCCGGAGGCCGGCCTGCATTGCGAGATCCGATTAGTGAACACACAGGACCCCGTGCTCAAAGCTGCCTGTGCGCCCCGGGATCTGGAGCCGGCCCCCTAGCCCGCCAGCTGCTCACAGGCCCATGGGGTCTTTCCATTCTGATGAGGGGAAGGGGCGAGTGGGAGGCTTTCCTTCATGCACCTCCCCCCAATATTTATCAGAGCTATTCAGACAATGAGCTAATATTCTATTCAGATTTAAATAATAAATTAATCTGCATTATACTGAGGAGGCCTGAGAGACTTAATTATCTGGTGTACTTTAGGGTGGAAATGAATGTTGGGGGTCGTGCTGGGAATAGACACAGTTACCAGTGATCACACCGATGCAGGCGCTGAGATGCCGGCCCCTGGGCTGAGGCAGGGAAGTGCCCCGCTCTGTCTTGCCCCAGAAACTCCCTCCAGCAGAGGGGGAGGGTGCTTCATTTCTGACCACTCCTCTAGGGAGAGCCAGGGACACGGTTCCTCACATCACTTGCCTTCATGCTCAGGAAGCAGGCGGCAGCTGGGAGATAGGAACAGAAACCGGAGACCCTTTACAGCCGGAAGTGTTTGCTGAGGAAGTACCGGGGTCAGACGACCCCACCTCTGCGGCTGTGGGACCTTAGGAGGCTGATTAACTTCTCTGAGTCTCAGTTTCCATCTGTAAAATGAGGGTGCTACCACCTGTTTCCAGAGCAGCTGGAGGGTTAGATGCCACCAGGTATGCAGCTTTTAGCTCAGCGCCAAGGGCAGGAAGCCGTCAGGAAACGGGGAGGCACAGACGAGAGTCCCAGTGAGCTGTGTAGGGCTAGTGTGTGGTCCCCCCACCTTAAACAAACTTAACGGTAAGCAGGATGGCGGGGTTGACACTTGTGTTCCTGAGCTAAGCAAAGTAGCGCCAGACCTGTGGTTAATTTTTCTCTCCGGCTGGTTCCTGCTGCTCCCTGGGAGTGGAGCTTTTCACACCCTGAGCCAGCCTGCCCTAGAGAGGACTATTTTCAGCCCAGAAGCTACAGCAACAAAGATGTGAAGTCACTCCTGCTGCCTCCAGCTCACCCCGCCTGCCCTCCCCAGCCCCTGGGATGGTGAGGGCAGAGGTGGAGAGACCAGTCTGGGGGTCCCGGAGCACTGCCCACCTGCCCTCCGTCCCCTGCACTCTGCGACCGTCTGGGCCCATTTCCTCACGTCCATTAGTTTTCTCCTCCCCTCCCCGAAGGATCCCTCAAGGCTGGAGTGGGGCTCTGCCCGGGAGACTGGGGGTTCCTCCTGGGTTCTGTCCCTCGGGGAGACGTACTAGGATGGGCCAGTGGGCCAAGGACCAGGGTGTCAATCGGGGCTGAACCAAAGGGAGAAGCTTCCTCTGCTGGGAGTCGCCAGGGAGGTGGGACTTGGTAGGTGTGTGATGAGGTGGGGTAAGGGGGGAGGCACCTGAGTGATGAATCACCGCAGAGAACCCAGGCAAGTGGGTGTTGCTGAGATCCTGAGCTGAGAAGGGCTTGATCGTTTGTTAAGTTCAAAACCTGTCAGTTGTCTCATTCAGCTCTGCAAGGAACACTGAGGATTGGAGACCTTCCTACCACAAGAGAGAGAAGCTTAGTGGCCAAGGGAGCAGAAATCAGACAAGAGGTGCAGGAGCTGCCGCTGGGTGTGGAGAGGGGAAGGCATGGCAGCCTCACCACAACCAGACTAGAACCACTCACAGCAGGGCAGTGACATGTCAGACACAGCGCACAAGCCAGGAGCACCCCCTCAAACGCGCACACACACCATCCAGGCCCAGGGAACAAGGCAGTGGGCTGAAACTGGTCAGCCAACCAAGCCCTGGGCCTCCTGCGAGATATGCAATCCCCAGTGGCTTCTAGATGCTCGTGTTGCTGTCTTGGAGAAAGTTCAGCTGGAAAAATTCCCCCTTGTCTCAGCTCAGCTAAAAAGAGGTTTTGTTCACAAGCAACCAGGATGCTGAGGATCTAAGTCCTGAAACGTGGGATGTGCTGAGACCCCAAAGGGGGGCCGAGGGAAGCCCCGACGGGGGCTGGGGGAGATGGGAACCCTTACAAGAGAGGGTGGGGCCTGCTCTGGACCCTCACCACACCCCCTAGAGTTCCCCCTCAAGTGGACTTGTCACTCTTCCCACCCGGGGCTCCAGAGGAGATGGTCCAAAGATCTGGATCCGTACTGCCACCACCACCGAGCTGCCATCCTACAAGAAGCAGCAAAGGAAGACACACTCATTTTCCCTGCTCAGGGCTTCAGCCGGGACGTGAATGTGGGGCTGGGGACCGGGCCGGGGTGTTCGAGGGTGGGCTTACCACCTGCCTCACAAACCAGGCATGGGGACACTTGGGGGGTTGGGTATAGGGACCAGAGTCCCCTCCCCACCCCTCCGCTGGGACAGGCTCCTGGCTGTAGGTGTTCATTGATTGCTGCTGGGTTTCCTGCCATCGACAGACCAGCCCCTGCACGTCCAGCCTCTCCACTGCTTATCCAACCCACCGGGGAGGAGAGGCACCAGCATGCCCCCAAGTCCATGCCACTCTCGCCATACTTTGCTGGTGTAATGAGGCGGCAGACCTCGCTCTCAGAGGCAGGAAGGGCAGGGAGAACAATGGCCAAGCCCCCTGTTTGTCAGCTCTGCCCTTGGGGACCGGAGCCACAGGCAGCCACTCCAGTGAAGAGGATGGGTGACACGCCCTGCCCCCCAGGGGATCCGCAGGAGTGGCTCAGGGCTTCGGGACGATTGACGGGCTCTGCTGGATGGTCCTTGGAAGTCAAATCCCAGTGGTCGCAACAGCAGTTAACAGACTGAAAATGCCCAAACCAGCCTTCAGAGCTTTCCATGAGCCCTGCAGCCAGAAGTGGACGCTCGCTCCTCCTCGGAGTAACCCCAGGCCTCGTTGTCTGTACCTGTCATTGGGCAGCTAATCGTGTATGGCCTTGCAACACAGTTCTCTCTTTATTCTGAACTCTTTATTATTAATTTGCTTTTTATGGTTTATGGTTTATGTTTCATTTCTCTTCTCCCCAAGAAAACTATAAGCTCAGTGAAGTCAGACACCAGGCCTGATTTTTCTGTCTTACCCTTGGCAACGAGGACGCTAAATAACGCCCCCCATATCGTGAAAGCTGAGATTTCTCTATTTAAAAACCTTCCGAACTCTCACAGGCATTTCAAGTCCTGAAGGATCTAGCCAATTTCAAGGACTGGTTTCAACAGAGCAAGCCGTCTTCCGGGGCTCCAGACATGTGCCACCCAGTCAACTTCCATCTGTCCCTTCATCCTCAGAGGGACAAAATCATAAAACCTTAGGGAGAGAATGAAACTTTGAAGCTCTGTGGTCCATCCCCATGCCCGCTCTGGGAATCCCCTCCTGGGCCATCTCTCACGCATGGTCACTGGTCTTTGCTTGTACCCACCTTCCAACAGGGACTCCACACTTGGCAGGTCGCCCATTCTGCTGTTGGCTACTGCTTACTAGATGTTCCCAGACAAAGATAGTCACGGCCAAGACATGGCATTTTGAGATTATGTCCAAAAACAATGGCTCTGATGTTACTAATCATTGCCTACTGTGTGCTCTGTGCTCTGCTGGAGACCCTGGGGACAGAGCAAAAGATGTGATCCTGGCCTCAAGCAGCATTCAGTCTAGTTGGGGACCAGACAATAGAAAAAGGATGGCCCTCACAAAGGAGGAAACACCACCTGCTACACCGTGCTGGCAAGACCGGAGCCCGGGACTGCAGGCAGTCCACCTCTAACTGCCAGGTGATGTGAAGCAGCTCCTTCCCTAGGCAGCCCCTAGTGTCCTTACCTGCAGAAGGAAGGAGGGGGCCCAGAGGTTCTCTCAAGCCCACCCTGGCTCTCGCATTCCTGGGGGCACAGTCACTTCTCCGGGAGACTTCAGCTCGGGAGGCATTGAAACTGGAGGTGGAAGGGCAGCACCCCACTGGGGCACACTTTACATCACTCTTCACCTCCAACGGCAGTTCATCCAGTTCACTCAGTCCATTCAAGCTCAGAAATACGTGTACGTGGCAATAGCATTCCTGTGTTGTATATCCCATGGATTAGGGCAGGAGCCGGACATTAGAAGGAAACTTGGCAGTACCTGCAAGCTCACTTCTAACCAAGAACAAATCAAAAGAGCATAAAATATAAAGAGTATGAAGGTGCTGAGGGGACACAGTAAGAAAATCATCAGAGGTAGGAGGTCAATCCAAGAAGGCTTCCTGCAAGAAGATGTTGAGGAGGGTGTGAAGCAGTAAGCGGGAGGCGCCGGCCACGGGTGTGGGACAGCAGAGCCAGTCTCTCCACGGGGGCCTCACCGAGGTACCCGGGCATGGATCCTGGGAGTGTCCTCTGGGGCTTCCAGGAGACACCCAGGACCCTGCCTTGAATGGCACTGCTAACCCTGAGACAGTAAGTGTCGGTGGCCCCTCATTCGCAGTATGACATGGACATGTGGTCTTTGTATGGACACTTTTATCAAACTATGTGAGTGAGAATACGTTGTATTCTCCCCTGCATTTTCCACTCTAAAAATGCTTACATGGCATCTTACAACTCATCTCCATTCCTCTGCTGCTGGGATTTGCTTTGCCTGGTCCACACGCAGCCTTCATTGCACTTTGTTTCTTCTTGTTGTTTATAAAGTTGGAGGACATTGCCACCTGCCCTGAGTTCTCTTATTTTTGTTTCCTTCTTTCTCTAATTTAGTCTTTTCAAATAAGGGATAGGAGCGCAAATGCCCTCTTTCCCATCTCCCAGCTCCCTCTCTGGGCCCAAGTGGGATGCAGGGGTGGGAGGTGGGGGGCTCCTGGGATGGGGCCCATCGGGGTGAGCTCTGGAGGCTGAGTCCCCATGCCATCAGGTGACCCTCACAACAGTCCCCCACTGAGATGAGGTGCACAGATGAGAGGTGGGGTCTACTGCAGTGCTGGCTGTGCCTCAGCCAGTATACTGGGGACACAGCAAGAGTGGACCTAAAGAGATGACCAGGCAAGACCCAAGGCTAAGCCACCTGGTGTCCCAGCCTCCTTGCCCTGGCATGAATGGCAGTGGACAGGCATCCTTTGTGCCCCTCAATCCTTGCAATCAGTGGAAAATTAAATGTTCAAGGCAGGGAGACCTATTTCATCCCTTTACAGCTTTTCCCTAGGACAGAAGTCTAGGACTCAGGAGGCCTAATTATGTGAGCACAGACAAGCCTCTTGGGACCTCAGTTTCCTCATCTGTAGATTGGGCATGATGGTGCCTGCCCCAGCAGCCTTGCAGATGTGTTAGGAAGATGAGAGGGTTAATAAGATAGCACTTTGAAAAGTATAAAGTACGATCCTCACCTGCCACGGAAATTTAATACTTTAATCTTAGTACGGTGACTGGTTTATGGAGGTTTCACGTAACTTAAGGGAGAGAGCAGCTGTGTAATGGAAAGGGAAGGGGACACAAAAATCAGAAGGGGACGATAGCCCACCCTGAAGAAAAGTGCTAGTCCTTAGCTAGTCCTCAGCATAATGACTTTGTAATCCATCAGTTGGCCAGTTCTCATTGGGTGCCTACTGTATGTGAGGGAGTGACTAGATGGTGGGCCGGCCGATGATGAATAAGGAGAGAGCTGTCCCCGGGCAGAGCGGCGTGGAGGGGGCTCCTGGCACACAGCTCACCATGACACCCAACCGGAATGGGGTCTGGAGTCCTTTCCTCCCTTAACTCATCCCCAGACCCAGGCCGGACCCAGTACCCAGGCCTCCAGCAGCTGAGCCCAGGGACACATGCCCCAGAACCAGGACTGAGGGGGAAGCTGGCAATGGAGGGAGCATGGGGGAGGCGGCCCTGCCCAGAGACACCTGCAGCTAGAAAAAGTTCCCGCGCCCCCCCCCCTACAGCCCAAGTGAAAGCTGTTAATGCGAGCTCCCTACCAAGATCCCTAGGGTGCCCAAGAGGGGAGCAGCATGGACAGGGCATCCTGGGGGGTGGGGGTCACTTTGGCTCCGCCCCCGGAGGGCATCACTGGTGGAGGCCAGGAGGCGATAACTGATATGGAGCCAGGAAAACAGGCCCCCTGACTCCCTGCTCATCACCCCTCCCATCACTCCACCTCCACCTCCGGGATTTGGTCCCCATCTGCCCAGCAGACTCAAGACACATAAACCGTTTCTGCAGCCTTTTGTTTGCACACTAGGCCTTAAACCTTAGTTATCTGCGATCAGTTTCTTTCTGCACTGGGTTGGGTTTCATGCTTGGCTTTAGGTTTTGTTTAAAGCCCCAGCAGGCTTGAGCTCTTGGGCGCTCTGTGCTGTACACCATCCTCCCCGGCTTCGACCTTCCCCTCCCCAGGTGTGTGTGGGATGGGGGTGGGGACCCACTGCAATGCTATTACAGTATTTGCATTTATATGAGGCACAGACCCCAAGTCTCCAGTCTCTGGATGCTTTTACAACCCTGTGTATACATAATTTATTTTTGTTGTTATTTAATCAGTCTCTGTGTTGAGATGAAAAGTTTCCAAGGGGCCCCAGGTTATTATGCAACTTTCAATTCCAGCGGCATAGACTGAGTGCATGGGGCCCCCAGCCTCACTCAGCTGCAAAGATGGGGGCAGGGGATTGGGCAGGAGGTCGTGTGGTTCCCAGGCTCGAGGTGAGGCTGGGGTGGCTGGAGACAGGGTGCAGAGCCGAACCCTGCGAGGGTCGGACAGGGGGAGAGAGAGCATTAAGCCACAGCCCCTGGGGCAAGGTGCTGCCGGAGGAAGAATCTGAGAAAAGGGCACGATCTTCAAAGGAACTAGCCGGCCTGGACTTTTGGTTTCAGAGTCAGGAGACAGAGGGCCTGGGTAGGGAGGGATGCTGGAGGCTAAGTGGGAAACTGCAGGTAGGTGCCTGACTCAGGAGGCAGAGGGAGGGAAGGATGAGGCCAAGTGTGTTGTCTTCAGCAGAGATCAGTCCGAAAAGGAGATGAGGTTGTTCTGTGTTCCTGAAGTAAGCCTTAGAGGACAGCCTCCATGCATGTCCAGAGGGGAGCCACAGGCTATCCAAGATCTCCACCTCCGATTATTTGTGGAATGTGGTAGCTTATAAATAAATACCCAAACAAAGGTGCTGTGGTGTGAGCTGAAGTTCTTGCCTCTGCCCTCTAGGGCTGAGGCCCTGGGAAGAGGGCAGTCCTTGGGAGTGGCACTGCCCACCTGGAAACTCCAGGACCCTTGACATACTAATGCCCACACAGACACACACCAACATACATGTAGACACACAGAGACATTCAATGACACAGGCACGAATACACACTCACAGATCTGCGCACATAAACGCAGGTATAGACAGACACAAAGACACATAGGCACACATAAAAAGGCACACACAAATGCACACACACAGACTTATACGCACACCTTTCTGCCCTTGACGGGGAGGGCTGGGGGGTGGGGAGGCTTCTCCCAAGAGAAGATTGGTTGGAGTGTGGGGAGAGGGAACTGTGAAAAAACGTGCTCTCCTGGAAAATCACCCTGTCGGGAGTCCTAGGTGTCCGCTGGCAGGGGAGAGAGTGACCTTTCCAGCAGACCCTCTTGTCCCACGTAACCCCACTGACAGCAGATCTTCTTCCTTGGGGTGCAGAGTTAAAGTCTGTACCAAGCTGAGATTTTAGGGAATTGCATGGTCCTGTTCAGGAAAACCCAAGTAATGAGTCTTTCCAAAGGCTTATGTGTCCCATCAACTGTACTGTTGGTGAAGCTCTTCTGTCCCAGCTCCTGTGGGGTGACACCCCATAGACATCATCCTTGGAAACACAGCCACCCCCCAGTGGATACGCTCACAGAATAGAACCTCTCTGCTCAGCTGCTACCCCCCTACCCCCCACCCTGTGCCTCTGCCCTCGCAGTCAAAAGTCTACTTGAGAACGGCCCTGGGGGCCCCTCTCGTTTTACAGATGAGAAGATTGAGACCCAGAGCAGAAATGTGGCATCGCCTTCTCTATCCGACCCCTGCCCACCCTTGGCTCATCACCCAAGTGACGACTGGCCAGGTCCAAGCTCCATATCTAAACCGTCCTGTTCCTTCCCGTTGCTCTGCGTTCAGGAGGACTCAGTCACTGGCCACAGCTTTTATTTTCTCCTCATCACCCTGATTATTCCCTGTTTAATTAAAATTTGTTTCAGCTAATAGGCCTTAAATTAGTATTTTCAAATATTGACATCTACAGGACCCTCATTCATTATTTTCGAAAGCTCTGGGGCTAATTGCCTTATCACCCTCCAATTAATTACTCATCCACTGGACGGGTAGCCACTGCCCCCAGAACATGGATGGACATAGTCACAGGTAGGCGAGGCCACACACACAACAGATGCATGCAGACATGCGTGAGCGCACAGACACACACACACACACACACACATACACACACACACACTGTGGACGCCTTCCCCAGTAGAAGTCAAGCCTGGTTGGTAGAGTGTGTCTGTGCAAAGCTGGGAGACCGCAAGGAAAGCAAAGCATTGCACGGCAGGTCTTTGGTACCAGGCCAGTCTCTCTTGCTGTCACACTGAGGACTCTGCAGGACTGCGGTTCTACAGGTCCCCTCCTCTTTGCGACTGTGTGAGGGATTCAGCTCCCCAGAGGGACCCAGCTGGGGACATCAGCAGATCCATCATGGTCTTACACCGTCCACAGAGCAGATGCCCCAGCAGCCCTGGGAGGAGCTGGGCATTGGCCTGGGGTCCCCTGTCACTCAACTGCTCGGTCCCCGGTGCAGTTTCCCCTGTGCTACCGAGACCTTTAGAGAAAAACGGTAATGTGTTCGAAATGTCACCCCAGGACGCCCACCTCCTACCCGGGCCAGTGATCCCACACAGTCGCTTCGGGTGGGACCAGGTGAGACCAGCTTCCAGCTGATGGAAGAAAGAGGCCTCAGCAGAAAAAGGATCTTCCCCAAATCCCCACCAGGATGTGCTCTAGGCTGCTGGGCCTGGGGGCTTCCCTTGGGATGCCCAGCTTCCGTGCCCGTACGTGTCCCTGCCAAGGCTGAGCCTCTGCCCTGCAGAGGGGACAGGACTGGGAGACGGGCACTTGGCTCCATGCGGGCAGGTTTTTTTTTTTTTTCTTTCCTCCTTGTAAACAGTCTGGAGTGATTGGGATTAAAGTCTCTGCAAGTTACTGGTATCGCTTTTCAGAAGAGCCAAGTAATCCGCGGGGATTAAAGAAGCAGCCGTGCTCATCTCCCACAAATGAATATCTGTCAGAGGCACTGACCTGTTAAAATAATGAATTTAATGTGTAGCAAACCGCACAGGCGGTGACGCAACATGGCCAGGCAAATTGTTTTCCACGTGTCCTAATGACACGTTTAAGGAAACAGGACCCCCATTAGGCTGCCCTGCCCTCAGCCCTCCACACCCTCCAACCCCCTTCCTCACCTCCCCAAGCCCAGCGGTTCCGCGGCTTTTCTGATGGAGGAAGGAGGTTGGTGCCCTAGAAACCATGAAGCCTGGCCTTGCTCAGCGCACTCAGGAAAGGCAATCATCCCTCTCAATTTACTGCAGGTTTGTTATTGTCTCTGTGGGCCGTCGTGGCTTCCTCTACGGGCTCACCCACAGCTCAGCCCCCATGTGGTCACCAGTAAGGTCTCGTGTGGCCCCGTGCCCCGCCTTAAGGCTCTGTCACAGGACAGTCTGTCTCCCTCCAGACCCTGATCCTGTCCAGCCCTCAACCTGCCACCAAACCCTAGGACAAGAGCTGGGGCTGAAAAGACAGGCCCCTGGGGCCAGCGCTTTCCACAAAGGGAAACTGAAGCCCAGAGAGGGGACCTGGCTTCCCTTCGAGTGTCCATGGTGGGCAGAGGACCAGTGCCCCCATATTCCACCCCCTACCCAGTTCTCCGTCCAGTCCCACTCTTCTGAGGACACTGAAAATGGCAGTCTGGGCTGCCACCTGCCAGCACGCATCACAGCTCTTATGGTGGTAGAATCACAGAGCTAAATCCAGGAGTGGGAGGACGTGGCCACGTAGCCGGGATGAGGGAGTGAGAGCCCGCCTCCCCCTCCCCACAGCCGGGACCCATGCTTGGGGGCAGATCTAGCGGGGAGCTGAGGTGCCAGTCCTCTGCTGTTGGGGGCAGCCCCTAGCCAGAGTTGGGACCACACGCACCTGAGGGAAGGGGCTGTGTCCTTCTCCTACCCCTGTGGCCACTGTCTATCACTGCCGACCTGCCTTCTGTCCCTCCAGCCGCTGTCAGCGGTAGAGGAGCCAGCTCTGCCCTCACCTGTGTCCTCTCTGAGTGATGGAGGCCCTACCCCCAGCTCCTAACAGAGAACCAACGTAGGGACAAAGGTCCCCACAACAGGCAGCCCTGTTCTGAGCCCTGTGGCGTGCCCATCTTCCACCGTGTCCCCAAGCTGGTGAGGACAGTAGCCCTAGGGCTTTTGCCAAACAACTTTAGCTTTTGCAGATACAGATGGTCTGGCCTGTGCCAGGGGAGCTGGTTCTTGCCCCTAGAACTCTCCCAGGGAACCCACTCTTTTCCTTCCTGAATCTCCATGAGGTTTCTTCCCCACAGACAACTGTTCGGTGACCGCTCTAATTAGGTAATTATGAACAAGTCGGTGGAAAGGAAATGCACTTTCTTTTTTTCTCCTGTCCTTTCTTTTTTTAAAAGAAATCATGTGATTATGAATTTTCCAAGTCTCAGGTATTCTAATCTAGGAGGTACCAATAAAGCCAGGGGGCAATTAAATAAAGTTAGAGGCGGGGCTGGAGGTGGGTCCAGCTGAGAGGCGAGGCAGGGGGATTTCTTGAGGTGGTTGCTCTCAGAGACCTCCTTAGTCAGCCTGGCTGAGGCACAGGGAGAGGGTTAGAACCCTGGAAGGGCCTTGTCTTTGCTGCAAAGCCAAGATATTAATAGATGTGTACACAGCTTCCCCATTTTAACCTGAGGGATTCTGCCCATGTCACCAGCCCGCGAGGGACAGATGACATGGTCAGATGATCCATCTTTGCAGTCATGGGCAAAGCATGTTCAGGTGCCAGCCCTGGACTTGGCAGGATGGGAAACCCAGATCATTGGAATAAGTTGTCTCTCTCCTCGGGAGTCCCACATTCACAGCTGACAGGTCCCACGACAAGATGGGGTGAGACCAGATGTCCAAAGAGGAGCATAGGCTTTAAGGGACAGGAGTGTCGGGAACGGAGAGTCTGCCGTGTGGACCACAGTGGTCAGAGGACACTCCTGGAGAGGGCGCGGGGGGACCTGCGCGGGGTGATGGCCAGATATGGAGGGACAGAGGATGCACTTGGGTCTGAAAGAGCAGAGTGAGGGATGGCACGGAGGGGTCCAGATGATAGCAAGTCAAGGAGCAAGAGAGGAGTCTCTGGAGCCCAGGGCCCTGGACTTGAGAGCATGAGTGGGGAGTCTGGACCCCCTCTTCTAGCCAGAGTGGAGGAGGTGTGAGAAGGGGCAGGGGCTGGAGACAGCAGGCGCTTGGTGGCGGGGTGGGGGCGGAATAGCCTAATCACCTGTCTGGGAAGCTGGAGGGGAGGGCAGATGTGACCCTTCATCCACAGCCTCAGGGGAGACAGGCCCCCACTGTGGCCACAGGCATTGCTGCCAAGCAGCTGGGAAGACTTACTCCAGCCGCAGCAGGACAGGACTGCACAAGCCCTTAGTTAGTAACAGCACGGGCAGTGTTGCTTGTACATGCTCACGGATGCTCAGAGTACCCAAGGCAAGAGGTGCTGGGTTCTGGAGCCAGACCAGGACCCTCCAAGGTGGGAGACAGGGTCTCGGTGGAAGGCCAGAGCTCTCTGCCCAGGAGGCATGTTTCCCTCTTTGGCTCCCTCTGGTGCTGACAAGCCCAGCACCCGTTCTGAGTCCTCTCTGCACCTCTTCCTCCTCGGCAGGCTGCTCCTTCTCCATTCCTTCTAGATGCCCCTCCTCCCCAAAGCCTCCCATGATAACCCCCTTCCCCTTGGAGCAGCACACCTGTGCACAAGCTGGGTTTTGTCTTCGATCTTGTCACTTTACCCTGTCTAGGCTTTCTAGGGATAAAGCCAAGAGCAGCTCATTCCTGGGCTGAGAGTACCAGCAAATCAGAGCCTTGTATATGCCACAGTATTAGAGAAGAGGGCTAGACCATCCCAAGTTCATGGAAGAGGAAGTTGGCGCACTAGGCCAGGCCCCATGAGTCCTGGAGGGCTTCCCAAAGGAGAAGACTCAGGAGGGTGGAGGAGGGAGACGCTCAGAGAAGAGGAGGAGGTGGCCTGGCATATGACCAGTCTGGCATCTGGCCAAGGAGCCGCTCGTTATTTGGGGTAGACTGGGTAGCACGATGAACCCCAATGAAACATCCGTGATGGTCTCAGCCATGGCCAGTCTCCCTGAGCCTCGCAAAGCCATTCTGCTGAAGGTTTTGAGTGGAGAGAAGCAGAAAGGAGGACAGGCAGGCTTCCTCCACTTTTTCAGAGGGCTTGGGGGGCGGCTTCAGTAGACCAAGGCCACGACTGTTGCCAGGACTATGGGTACCTTCACTATTTTGACTTCTCACTGCAATAGTTTCACCCCACCTCTCAGCCCTGGGTTTGGGCGGGGACCATAGGCTAGTGACCCAAGGACACACGTGCCAACAACAGGGGGAGAGTAGGAAGGTAGGCATCCCGCTGTCTGCCAAGGATGAATTCAAGGGCGCTGCACTCAGACCCCACCTCTGCCAACAATGTTTCTTAACCCCACTGCAGACCCACCTCCAGCCCCACCCCCTCCAGGCAGCCTTCCCAGCCCATGTTGGTCCCACAGGGTCTCCCTTCCCTGTGAAAGCCAGTGCCCCCTGGAGTCAGCATCCCAAAAGACTTGAGAAATCCCAGTCAAATCTTTAGTGCCATTTATTTCACCAGGAAGACCCTCACAGCCCAATCAGATGTGGGTGAGCCAAGACAGGGCCCAGCCTTGTCTGCTCCCTCTGCCTCCAGCCCACCTTCTAGCAGTCTCAGCACTGCATTGGGGCATTACACGGGCTTGTCTTGAGCTGATGAGCAAGCTCACGTGTGCGGGAGGAGTGTCCATTCTAACGGGAAGACCCAGCAGCTCCTGTATCCTTTCCAGCCCTACTGAGCATCAGACAATGTGGCTTGGGAAAACGAGACAGAGGGATGGGTGCTGCGTGTCCTCTGAAGAGCCCGGGAGAGGTTTGGGGGTGGGCTGTGCTCACTGCAGAAGCTAGGAGGAACAGGAGCATTTGTGGGTCGTTTCTGCTGGAGAAGTAAAGCAAGGGAGCCTTTTCCATTGAGAAAGGCAGCAATGGGGGTGGTCTCTGGCCAGTTTCCTCGGCAAAACATGGCAGGGTACGGGCCATGAACGTCACCAGGGCAACTGTAAAAGGCGGCGTCCCCTAGTCACAGGACTCTCCCTCACCCCACCCATGTGCAGGAACACACACATACACACACACATTCGCATACACACTCACAGGCTCCCACGCGCAATAATACACATTCAGTCTCACGTTTTGGGGTATAGCTGCTCCCTCCCCCAGGCTTCAGTCTCCTCTCCCGCTTCCCCCACTTATCCCTGACACTTGCAGGAATGACTTTGCCTTTTGAGTGGTGCACTTAATAAAGGCAGGTGTTTGGAGTCAAAGCTACAAGGAGCGTGAGGGAAGGGGGCCCTGGGAGCCAAGAGGCTCCTCCTTTCTCCCTGGTAAATATCCTGTTTGTTTCACTGGAGGCCTGTCTGAGCAGGGAAAACGCAGCTGTTTTTCTTAATGGGCCACAAGGGTTGCCACTGCCGCGGCCATCCCAGGGTGAGGCAGGCTGCCATCCCCTCCCGCCCTGCACTTGCAGATGAAAGAAGGGAAGCTGAAAGTGCCTAATGAGGCCGGGAGTCTGGTCCCTGCTCAGGAACTAAACCCTTCTGTGATCTTGAGGGAATCACCTGCCCCCTAGACTCAGTCTCCTCACCTGTCTAATGGGCGTAGTAATTTGTTACCAGCAGCATAGTGGCGTCTCTTACAGCGAGAGGGATTTGAGTTCGACACAAAGGGCTATGGCTTTTGGAAATGAGAGCTCTCAAGGGCAAGGACCCAGGAATATCCCCTCTCCGTGTTTGCTCACACTCTGCTACGTTCGTTCTAAAAAGACACTAACGTGGGTGATCGGAGGGAGGCGTGAGGATTGCCTTCCACGGAGAGAATCAGGCCACACTACTCCACACGGACCGAGGGAGGCTTGAAGTCACATCAGATGTTTAGAGTGCACGTTTCATAGGCTTCACGTGGCTGCCCCCGGGTTGCTTGACCATCAGTTTGCTCCAGGAGCGCATTTTCTACGCAGAGAGCAAAGGTTGACCTCAATCACCCTCACGCCTCGGACGCAGACTCACGCCTGAGTCTCCAGTCCATTTATCACTCAGTGGCAACCACTGAGTCCCCACTGGGCGCTCAGGCCCCCGGACTCTGGAGAAAGGAGCACATGGCTGCAGCGGCAGGCAGCCAGGTCACTGTCTGGCTGGGGAGACATGACTCACACTCATGACACAAGCAAGAGCAGGGGCGGCCATCCATCAGAGCGGGAGGACTCCAAGTGCCTCCTCCATTGCAGGCAGAGGTGCGTGTGTGCTGATGTGGTTCAAGAAGAGCTTTGCAGGGCCCGGGGTGGCAGCGACGAGGTCCCCTGTATTTAAGAAGGTGGCAGAGACCCCATGGCATCTGCAGCTGGGCCAGCCAGAGCCCAGGAAAATAGAGAAGGTCCCCGGCTCCCTGGCTCTGGTTATAGCCCTGCCTGTAATGCTTCCTCAGAACCTTAGTTTCCACCTCTGCAAACGAGGGGTATGGGGAGATCCTGCCTCCAACCGTGGGCTGGGAGACTCTTGGCAGAATGCGGGCTGGCATGTGCCCTGAGGGGGCTGGGAGGGAGGTGATGGGGTCAGAGGTGGGAGGGTCAGGACTGAAGATCCAGCAGATCCTACAGGAAAGAGCGAGTTGGGGGAGGGGGAAAATTGGCCAAGGAGACTTGGAATGTCCCAGGCTCAAGCCAAGTCCCTACTTAAGCTGGACCAGAGCAGGGCAATCAGACATGGCATCAGGCTTTTACTGGGGAAGGCTAGGCCCTACGGTCCCTCACAGGCATCCAGACAGTTGAGGCTCCCAGGGAGACCAGGAGGCAGGGCCCCAGGAGTTGGGAGGAACCTCTGATCTGCTGGGGGCACTGCACTTTTCCTAGTGTTGGCAACGCTCCAGGCCTGCAGCTTGTGCTCTGAAAATTCCCTTCATGAGGTTCAGGAAAACCGTCGCTCTGCCTGTTGGCTGAAGCAATCATACCTCTGGGCAGGCCCAGCCGCCAAGCTCAGGGGACAAGCACTGCGCCCTGTTCTCTGCCAGGAGCTGGGCCATCCTGATGGCGCCCACGCCACCCGGACCCCTGCTCCGCTGTGCAGACCATCCTCACAGGCAGGAGGGGCACGCAGCGCCACCCATAGGGCTCCCGGGGCCTGTCCCGCCTCCACACTTGGCTCAGGCAGTTCCCTGCACTTCCCTCTCTCGCCACCGGCTCAAGTCCCACCTCCTACACACAGCCTTCCCTGAGGATTCCGTCCGCAGGCCTGCAGTCCCATTCTCAGCTGCTTCATTCACTCCTCCTGACAGCCCTGTGAGCTAAGTGCTGTCGTCCCTTTTAGCAGATGAGGAGACTGAGGCACCAAGAAGTGCAGTAGCTGTACCCTCACGGTGAGGCCACACTGCTTCTCACAGCTGCTGCCGGCCATCAGGCACTGGACAAGAATCAGCCCTGCAGCTCCTTCCGTGCAGAGGGCCAGTTTTCCCCTCGCCGCATGGCCGTCTTCTTTCAGGCAAGATCAGGGCTGCGAAGTCCTCCGTCCTCGTCCCCACCCCCAGCCTCCCAGCAGGGTTCCAAAAGCTGGTGGATCGATGTGCTGCTGGATTAGGATAGCAGATGGCTCACACGAGCATGAGATGCAGCTGCCAGGAGCCCGGAGTGGCCGTTTTGTGAGTCCTTCACCGAGGACACCCCTCCCCCTGACCCTGTGCCACCAGAGGGCTCCGCCCCTCCCCCAGATCCTTCTGTGAACTGGCCCTGCCAGAGGACCGGGGACTTGCGAGGAGAAGCAGACAGGCCAGGAACCCAGCAGGACTGTTGCTCTCTTTGTCCTTAAAAAAATCCTATAGGGACCCTCCCAGTGTAGAGTGGACCGTGTTGGCCCCTGGGTCCTATACTGTAGGTACCCGAGAGTTTTCCTGAGGGTTTTATTGTCTCCACTCTGCCAGGGAGAGGGCACCGAGCTGACTTCCTGACCAGCGGTACAGGCCACACAGCCACGTCCCTCCCATCCTGGCCCTGACCACACGCTGAGACAGCTCTTTGGGCCTCTCCCCAGTGGGAGCACCAAGGTCTCTCCCTGCCCCCTCCCTGCCCCTGGGAAGGATGGGATAGG
The DNA here is from genome assembly GCF_963924675.1 of Phocoena phocoena. Taxonomy (NCBI): domain Eukaryota; kingdom Metazoa; phylum Chordata; class Mammalia; order Artiodactyla; family Phocoenidae; genus Phocoena; species Phocoena phocoena. Next base: position 38,551,919 of record NC_089231.1, read on the forward strand.
GGCTCCACCCATCCAGAAATGCTGCAAATCCTCAGGCTTGGCCTCCGCTGTAGCTCCCAGCAGCCCTGAGGCCGGGGCCCTGGTGGGAGGTTTCTCTGGGGTCACAGACCTCAGCCCCAGCCCCTTCTCCCCTGCCTCTTGTCCTGATTCTCAGAGTGCCTGTGGTTCCCCAAGTAGAACATTGCCGAGAGATTAAACCCCTCCCCAGTACATCTTTCTTGAGTTGCAACCACGAAGATAATTCTGGAGTCATTTTAAAGAAATGCAGTTTCATCACTTAAACGTGCAATTCATTTGTAAACCCGTGTAATCAAACACAGAAAAGTAAAACCGATATTGATTAGCGGTTAGCCTATACGTTCCATCACATTCATTGAGCCCCTCCTGGGTGTGAGGCCCCGCACTAGGCGTTGAGGAAATAAAGAAGAATAGGGCGCTGCCCACCGTTGAGGACAGAGGGGACCTGCATCCCAGGTGCTCACAGCTGGAGCCTGCAGCCTCGTCAAAGGAATCCAGTAGGTCCCTTCCATCCGGCCCCCCTTCCACCCTACTCTGTGCACCAGCTCCATGCCAGACACCAGATTAGCATGAAAGTCAACTAAGTCTTCCAGAAAGGAATTGTCAAGTGCACCTAACCTTGGCTCAGGTGGACAGTCTGGCTCTCAGGGGACCCACACCCTCCCCGACAGTGGGCACCCCGTCGATGATTCGAGAAGCTATGCGCCTTTGGCAAGTTACCAAGTCTCTCTGGGCATTAGTTTCTCCTCTGAAAAGAATGTTCGGTGGTCTTCTTCCTGTCTGAGAGATGCTTTGCAGCCTTTTTTGACTATCCTCACAACAACCCTATGAGACAGTCAGGGATATGTTTTTATTCCACGTTAAATTTTGAAAATGAGGAAAACGTAGGTGAGGCAAGGGACTCGACTTGGGCCACACGGCGGGGGGACTGGAGCCGAACCCAAACCTTCTGGTTCCTTCTTCATGGCTCTTTCGGGATTGGGTTAGGTGGTCTCTAAAGCCCCTTTCACTCTGAAAATTCTGTGACTCCAAGGGATTGGGATACAAGCACAGCCCAAGTCTGGAAAAGCTGGAACTATGGTTGGAGGCTCGGAGGGGGCAGTGGTTCTGAACAAAGGGAGCAGAGCCACCAAGAGTGACCAGCCAGGACGGCCTAAGTGTTCGGGGTTTAGGACTCCCCCAAAAATCAGACCTGCCCGAACTTGACCAAGGTTGAAACCTCCCAGCCACACAGTAATTAGATTTTTCGACGATGTTCCCCCTCTGGCTTATTTATCCAGCGGTAATTACCGCCAGCGGAACTGGGCACTGGAGTTTCTGTCCTTCTCCAACCATATGCTTACTCTTCTGCATCCCCACTGTGTGGAGGGGGACAGACGGAGAGGCCGGGCGGGGACATGACTGGGGCCTTTGGTCAAACCGCTTTGCCTTGAAGGAGAGATGAGTTTCCATGATATCCCTAACTGGTGGCACTTCCAAGAGATCAGACACACCAGGGGTGTGGACAGGTGCCAGCTGTTGAACTGAGGGAACTGAGGGGTTAAGAGGAAGGATTTAGGAACTTGGAGCTCAGTTGGCCCCAAAACATCCTTCAGACCATCCTTCAGATAAACTATCTCCCACACGACTCATTATGAGCAGGTGACATTTCTTACCCGCCCCTCTGTGGGTCTGGGCTCTAAGTGGTTTTTGCAGAAAGACTGGGATGCCCAGAGGGTCTGACGGGACAACCAGGTGGGGTTGCCAGGGTCCAGAGGTGGCCAAGATTAGGATCAGACTGGGCTCTGGGGTCCCTGTAACCCTGGTACCTGTAAGTCTCTCCTCCTAGCTTTATCTCTCTCCTGATTTCGCGGTGGGCTCTGGGGCAGGGCATGCTTCCGGGACAGGGTACCATCTACTGGTCAGACAGGCAAGAAGCACGCTGGGAGGTCACTGCGGGCCCTGCCCTCAGGCTGCCGAAGCGAGTCAGCACCACTTGGCCAATGGCAGGTGTTCACTGGTGCTGTTGTATTTCACTGGCAGGGCCCTGGGAAGCTGTGGGGAAGGACCCTAAACCTGCAGAAAAGGAGATTGCCCACAGGTCAAGTCAGAGAAGCAGGGAGGAAGAGGGAAAAGCTGGGGAAGTCCAGCACTGTCTTTGGGCTGCTTGTGGGGAAGGGAACAGCTGGAGGTAGCGCCCACTCATCACGAGCCACCCCTGCAGATGGGCTTGTTCACACGTAGACCCGGCTCCCAGCCTCCTCCCCTCGGAGCCCAGGTTCCCTGTCCAGAAAGCTGCAACTGTACCGGCTCACCAAAGGCTACAGGCAGCCTCACGTGACGGAGGCGGCTTCTTTACTTCCTATTTCTTTCTTTCCATCCTTCCTTCCTGCCTGCCTTTCTTCCTTTCCCCCATTAATATTTTTCTTTACTCCTCCTTCTTCCATACTTTCTCCTTTCCTTTCCTCTCTCTCGCTCCTCTCTTGCCCTCCCTCCCTCTCCCCCTCTCAGTTCCCCAGGGAGACACTGCCGCCCCTAACATTTCCACCTGCCTTGCTTCCAAGCCTCCCTGATTTCAGAACTGTGCGTTTCTGCCCCTCAACACACGGCAGATGTGTTGCAACAACAGGAGATATGCAGAGTGAGGAAGAGCAGGAGGAAGCCCGCAGCCTGTTAACAAGGCCTGGACACTCGGGAGTCCTATAGCCCCTCCGCTGCCTGAAGGCCCAGCCCTGGGTGTGGTGCCTGAGAAGACACACGGGCCTCCCAGGCTGGCCCAGCAGTGTGCCCGAGGATCCCCTGGGTCCTCTTTTAAAAGGCTGGTTCCCAGGCCTCAGCCCCAGAGCTCAGACTCGGTGTGTCCGGGATGGGGTTCCAGGATCTGCTTTCTTAAAGAACAGACCAGGTGATATGAAACAGATCCCAACCGCCTGGAGGGGTGGGATAGGGAAGTTGGGAGGGAGGGAGACACAAGAGGGAAGAGATATGGGGACATATGTACATGTATAACTGATTCACTTTGTTATAAAAGCAGAAACTAACACACCATTGTAAAGCAGTTATACTCCAATAAAGATGTAAAAAAAAAAAAAGAAAGAAAGAAAAAGAAGCAGGTCCCAAGATCCTTTGAGGAATCTTGGGCTAAGGAGACAAGATATTCATGTGAAAACTGTGTCCGGTCAAGTGTGGATCCACCTCAAGCAAAGGGCTGAGGAATTCCTGGGATAGCAGCTGGAGAGCTGGCAAACCGAGGGTGGGGGTGTGTCCTGGAGGCTGATCCCTTGAGTTGGGCTCTGAAAGTTGGGAGGATTTGCATGGGTTGTCGGAGAAGGGAGGATTACAGAGCAAATTATTTGAGTCAGATACTTCAAATGGCTAGCAATAAATTGGACGGATGGACAGATGGATGGACGGGTGATTAGATGGATGGATGGATGGATGATTGGACGGATGGATGGATGGATGTCCTCAGTTGGCCCCGACAGACCTCTGGGCTCTGCATTGCTCTGTTGTATTGGATGTCTGTGGTTTCAGGCCACAGCTCTGAGGGGCATGACACGCTCCCCCTAACCAGATGTCTCACTTGCCACCACCCTTAGCTGTCCTTCCACGTTCTAGAAGAGCCCAAACCAAGGGATGAAGGTTAAATCTGGCTGTTTCCCCCTCCCTGCCCCACCCTGGGCCCAACATTCAGAGAAGAGTTAAGTGACAGAGCCTCGTTCTCCTGTACGAATTAATAATTGGTTCGGTAACAAATCACTAATATTGCAGTAAGTCGTGGTGAATAAGATAACGAATGTGATCTGTCCAGGGAGTGTCGTGTTGTGAGCATTCAGCTGAAATTATTCATAAATGTGATACTTTTCCTCATCTCCAACTGGTGCTAGTTTAGCTCCTCTTTTTAATCTTCCCAACCTGTCACATTCGATGGTGGAAATCGTCAGGCTCCATATACAGCAGAATATTAAGGGGGAGCCGCCAAGGCATTATGTCAATTTTCAAGAGGTAATAGAAACAAAGTGCTCACAGACCCTTTCCCACTTCTCTTGAAGTTAAAAAATAAGGCTTTTAAAAAACTTTCTGGATGGGTTCTTTATCCCATCATTGAGAAGGAGACCCCAGGTCCAGAGACTTGGGTTGTGGTCCCTACTTTGTCACACACTTGCTGTATGACTTTGGGCTCGACACTCAACCCTCCTGGACCAAGTTTCCCATCTCCGAAAGAGAAGTGGTTGGGCCTCTCTGCTTTTGTCCTAAGGGTAATGAAAGAACTGCACGGTGATGGGAAAGAAAGTGCTCTAGGCCATGGCTGGGTAGGTGGGCTGAATTTTCTCCACTGCTGCCCCCTACTTGTTCATGCTCTTCTCTAAACATGCCTTCCACGAGCCCACCAGGGAGGGCCCCTCCTTTTTTCCTTCCTTCCCCATCTGACCCATCCAGCCCTCTGGGCTCAGTTCTGCTCCCACCAGCTCCCTCGTGAACCCTTTCCTGATCCCACCTCTCTAATATGCTCTTTCTTCCTCTAAGCCCTCCCCAGTGCACCCTGGCCCTTTCTTACCCTGCTCTTCCCTACACACCGTCATCCCTAGTAGGCTGCAAGAATCTCAGCAGTGGAAGCTGTCTTTTACATCTTTGAATATATCAATAGTAAGAAAGGAAGAAATGTTTGTAGAATGAATCCATTGCTAGGTGGATGGAGAGATGGATGAAAGAATAAGACACTTGAAACTGACATCATACTGCTTTCAGTCAATGAGCAAGTGTTTGCTGAGCTCCTGCCATGTATCTGGTGTTGGTGTTTATCTCTGCGGCATCAGGTTGGAAATCAGAAAAAGTGTCGATGACCCAACACTGAGTGTCCTTGGAACAGGATAACAGTGATCAGACTGGGTTTGAGAGTAGAAATCATAACATGACAGCTGACAGACCCTAGGATGGGCCTTTTGGAGGCCTTACTGTGGCGCCCTGCCCCCACCCTACAAAGGAGACCTGGAGTACAGAGGATGCAGACACTTAGCTCAGCTACACAGCTGGTGGTACAGGGCCAGATCCTGGGCCTCCGGACCACCAGACTGTTGGTCTCCCTTCATAGCAGAGGGTGACACAGAGAGGGAGGAGGATGGGTCCCTTAGCGAGGAGGAATGGGGCTCTGGAAGGCAGCAGGGCTTCAGTGGGAAGGAAGCATTTGTCCCAAGGGGTAGATGCTGATTCTGCCAAGAGATGGAAGGGGTGAAGGGCTCTCTGAGCTCCCTGAACACGTCCCAATCAAATCAAACCTTTCGAACACATCCCACAACAGCCTCGCACAGCCTTAACCACAAAGTGAGACACACAGCGCTCCAGAGCAAATGCTGACACACACAGAGACGCTCACTGACACAGGTGAAAACACTACAGACACCCACATAAACAAATGCAGAAAGGCACCCCATGAAACACACAAGTCCACACACTTGGGACACACAGACATGAAGAATCATACATGCTCATCCAAGCCTTCATTCTGAGTAAGTTATTAAAAACGTAGACATCGCTGGCTCCCAGGGTCAATATGTTGTTTTTAAATTTAAACATGAATTTCCATTTCATTGAGCCTCCAGGGCTAACAAGATGTGCTGTGACAGGAGCAGCTAGCTGGAAAAGGCATGATTGAGGAGCAAGCCAATAATGTGTGTGCACAGCCTGGGCTGGAAGGGGAGGCTCCTTTGCCCAGCCACCACCTCCTGGGAGGAGCCAGGGGCAGGCAGTGAATGTCACTGCTACCACTTAGCACTGAGTTCTGACCTGGTCACGCAATCCATGTTTCCAAAGCTAAGAGGTCAGAATGTGATAGAAGCAACATCCATCCATCCATCTTTCCATGCATCCATTCATCCATACATCCATCCATCTCTTCATAGTCTAGGAAAACCCAGACAGACCTGGTATAAGGGCTGTGGAGGTGATGGTGAGAAGATAAATGCTGTCCTTGGCTCCTGGAAGTTTCCACTCTGATTGGGATAAGATGTGTGACTCAGTGAACTCCAGCCTGGAGACCTTCTGTGTGCTCCAAACCTCCGCTCTGTATTCCAAACAGCACCAGGCACTCCAGTTTATAACCACACCATTAGCAATCTCCCCCACCAGGTTATAAATTCTGTGAAAGAAAGCATCATAGCTGTCTTGTCCAGCAATGGACCCTCAGCACCTCACCCACAGTTGGCGCTCAATGAACGCGTAATGAACTTGTATGAGATTGAAGTTCTCCCTTTCTCACCCCCAGCACCTGGCTGGCAGCAGTGTGTATGGTTGATCAGTAGAATAGGAGTGAGTGAGTGGGGAAAAAAACCAACACATAGCAAAGAAAGGGGTGCTGAGTGGGCAGGACTTGCTCCTTGGACAAGGTAGACCGGGAGGGCAGGCGCCCACATGCCTGGCCACCAGAATGTGGAGAAATGGTGGCCAAGAGGGGCAGCTGTGGGCAGAGCTGGGAGGGAGACACGGTCAGACAGCTGAGCCCACCCCCGAGGGCCATGACCCAGGCACGCAGGGAGCTGTGCCAGCCCCCCAATCCAGCCCCAGCCTTGTCTTCACCCCAGTCTGGCTGTCCCTCTGGATAAGAGGAGACCCTGAGGAGAGCTCTGCCTCAGTGGTGGCTATTCTCCCGGATTTCAGAAACCTTCAATTTGCTGGACCTGATGGACGCTGTAGGACTTCACATATCTTACTTCTCCTGAGTGCCAATCAATTCCCAAAGTTTTTCACTCACTGGAGGGTTTAGCGTGAGAAGGGAAGAGCAGTGACGCCCACAGACAAGTTGCCCCATAGCCTCATCTCCTGGAGAGGGTTTGACCAAAGCTGGCCCTCCAGTCTCCTCCTTCACACACACACACACACACACACACACACACACACACACACACACACACACACACACACAGAGGACCAGGAGCCAGTGGCTAATGTGGAATCAGGTTGTACCAAACTCACACAGTCACAGCTGCAGTCACAAGCACACACAGACAAGCACAGATCCCACATTTTGGGACACTCTCTCTCTTCTAGATTTCTGAACTCAGAATAAATCCCAAGACTCTCTCCTTAAAATTTGGGCAATTTGGTTTCTGTCCCTGGGAAAGCAGCCCCTCTCCCTGTCTCTGTATGTTACAGAAGCAGAATTCCAAGAACAAGGGGGTGGCACTCCCTGCAGGTCAGCTCCTGCCAGGCCATGGGGCCAGCCACTGCCCAGACCCTCCCCTCTCTGCTCACGTAAGGAAACACGCTCATTCACTTAGTTTTGCACACCCTGATTCATGCAGTCACGCCTACACGCATGCACACAAAAGGTGATTGCTAGGCACACAATGGAGCCTTCACGTGCCACAGCCGTCCGTCCCCAACACGTCCACAAAACTGTGTGCCCAAACTGTGTATGGGCCTGTGTGCTGAGACAGTGCCCGCCAGCACGCACGTGCAGGGTTGCCCACATGTGTACACGAGCACACCGCTGATGTCAGGCCCCACCCTTGGGTCGTCAGCCTGAGGTCTCGGCAGCACAGGGAGGGGTGGGCAGGGGGCAGGGCTGCCTACCCACCCCTTCCTGCAGGTCTAGACCTTCAGGCGCCCTGGAATGGAGGCCTGGGCTCTGGCCCTTTAAACATCCATTTAAAGTCTCATCTCTCAAATAATTCAGTGGAGGTATCAGCCGAAAGGGCACGCTCTCCTTCCCTTGTCTTCAGGAGCTGGAGGGGGAGGGAGACAGGAGAGAGAGGAGATTAATTGGACCTGGAACACGGACCAGGGACTGTGTAAGCCTGGGCTGCCAGGGGAGCAGGGGCGGGGGCATCCACAGCTCACTTCTCTTATCTCCTCCTTCTGTCCTTTACTTGTCACACTCTCCCAAGTATCTCACGTGTGTCTTCACAGGGAGGGGCAGCCTCTGTCCGGTCAACACCTGAAAATCTCCCCGAGGCCGTCTCTGCCTCCGATAGCCTTTCTCATCCCCAGTTCTAACAACCAAAACGACTTTCAGGCCGGACCTAAGCAGCTCACTCTGCCCAGGGGTGTGCATGGCCCTGACACACTGTGAGTGAAGGGTGACTTCGTAAAGCAAAGTGTGTCTCGGTTGCCCAGAGGAAGCCAGGGAAGGATGACAGTTAGGCCTGGGCAGGGTAACGCAAGAAACCATCTGTAAACTGTATCTCCGTCCCTGTGGTGCATCTCCGGTGTTGATCCTGAGTGTCCAGTACGTCTGTCGTCCCCAGCAGACCCTCAGATCCCCTCCCTACTCCTGTTACCGGCTGTGAACTGCCCACGTGTTGAGAATCAGAAGGCTGGGAGGGCATCGCTGGCAGACTCTGTCGACCAGCCCCCTCCACATCCGGCCCCTTCCAGATGCATCCCCCTCCCTAGGCTTTCTGAACCTCGATGGCAGGGTCAGGGTGGGGTTCCCCCCCGCCCTTATCAGGATATCCTAGAGTGGGCCGGGGTGTAGGAGGGATGAGCGGGCAGGTTTAGCTCAGCGTAAAGAGCTTGCTTAGAGCAGGGCTGTCCCATAGCACAGGCAGCCTCTCGTGCAGGGAATCAGCTGCCCAGCCCAGAAGCATCTCCGAGGGGGCCGTGATGCCCCCATGACTCCTCCCGACTCCAACGCTCTGCGTTGCCTGCAGGACCCAGTTTGCCGCTCAGTGGGAACCAGCGCATCACACCACCTGCCCCTCATCAGCCAGCAGCCCAGGTTCTCAGGGGAGGGAGAAGCACCAAGCGCATTCCGCGTTGGTCCAGTCATCTCTGAAAGCCCGTGGGAGTGTTTGTTCGCGTGGGAAATCCCTGGGGACAGCCACACTCCCCAAGACACGAGATAGGCAGGTCAGGCTCTGGCTTTCTCCTGCATGACCTCAGATATCTGAGGAGAGTCAGCAGGCCGGGCCCACCCTGGCCCCCCTGAGCCTTCACTTACAGTCAGTCAACCCATGTGTCCTGAGCACTGGGTGCAGGGGGTCCCATGGGGAATCCACAGACTACTCTCGCCTGCTGTCTGGAGGGGCCCATGCGGGACTAGATTATGGCTACTGCAGCTACCACGCTCGCATCCTGACCCCCTCAGTTAGTCTCCTGTAGCCAAGAGACCAGAGCTGAGGACGGGGGGCGCAGAGAAGGGGACAGAGGCAACCTCACACACCACAGAGCAGGAAGCAATGGGAACTTTGCACGGGATACCACCAGCAACGTCGGGTCGGGGGAGAGTGTGTGCACCTGAGTTTGGCCCAGGCCTGAATCCAGACTCTCGTACTTATTAGCCGTGGTCTGTGAACAAGTGACCTGGGTGTGGTGAGCCCAGGTCACCTCTGTCGCTTCAGTGGGGGTACTGATTACACCTGCCTGAAGCTGGTGGAGAGGCCTAGCCCTAAACACCTATCACACCCCCTCATGCATTGTTGGGACTCAGTAAAGGGGAGCCCCAGACATTGTGAGCCGGGCCCAGGAGAGAGCATCCTGGAACCTGGGTCTTCCGAACTCTGCCTGCGCAGCTAGAAAGCGGAAGGATCCAATAGCGAGGTGTGATGAGGTCTTCAGATTTACCAAGGCTTCTCCTCTCTTATCCACCTCCCGGCCGGGGGTGGGGGGGGAAATAGACAAAAAACTTGATTTTTCCATGAAGGACATGTATTTAGTCAGGGTGGTTGACAAGCACCTGTGTCGGGGGAGGGGAGCATGTGGAAGAGTAAGATTCTCGTGCCCTGTGTTCCTGGGAGTGTGGGCACTGGGTCCCTTGCACAGCTCTCTCCTGAAAGGTAGGATGTGTCTCGGGGTCTTCCTAAGAGGAAGGCAAGTGGCCTCAAGTAAAAGAAGGAAACTTCCAGAAGGATGGGTGCCTTACACATAGTTCCTATCATGCATGGGATAACATTTCAATGAACAGTCCTGCTTTCTAACAAAAATAAAGGAGCCGTGTGTCTCCCCGAGTCCCTTAGTCTAAGAGCAGAAGAATCCGGAAAAGAAGAGGAAAGGAGTGAGGTGGGGAGGAGGGAAGGTGGACGGAGCAGGGTCTTTTCCAGATCCCACTTGCTGCCCTCCAGCTGCACCCCAGCCCCTTCCCCTCACCGATGCCTGTGCCGGCCATGTTTCACACACATTGGGATGTCAGTGTAACCGGGCCTTTTAAAAAGAATCCTTTTCTTTCAAATCAATGTAAAAATATTCTGCGATACAGAGCCAATTTGATTAAAAAGGGAAAAGGTTGCCTGAAATATGCCAAAAAAAAAATTCAGCTAATGGGAATCTCATTCATTATTTAATCTCCTGCTTATCAGAACAGGACCAAAATGGAATCTAATATGGCATATGCATGGTGTTGTCCTGGAGAGCAGACAGAAGGTAGGGAGTAAGACGAGGGAAAGACGGATACAGACTTGCCATTTCACTTAATATATTAAACCAGGCCGCAGGCTCTGAATCAGATTAATAACTGTAGTGGCCCTGAAAATCCCAATAAATGTGTGCATGCGTGTATACATACATAGACACACGCACACACAGACCTATACATTTATCTGGTATCCTCTCTTGTGCGTTACACTGTGATTCATATACTGCCGCGTTACTGGACTTCATTAAATACAAATGAAATACACCTCCTCTGGCAGCGGCCGGCAAGACAGAGAGGCCATGGAATGGCCGGGTGGCGCTGTGCCCTGCTCACTTATGGTGTGCTGGCAAAACCTGCCTTGTTGTAAAGAAGGCCTGGAAGGGCCTGGAGCAAACGCCCTGCAGCGCCCTCCCTGGAGTGATGTTGGGGGCGGGGACAACTGCTGAGTCCCCATGCGCCCAGTTTTAGGTGTGTGGGGTAGCTTCAGGGTGCCTCTAAGCCCCACAGCAACTCTGAAGACGCTATCATCATCCTCGTCGTGCCGGCGAGGAAACTGAGGCACAAAGATGTAAGGAAACTGGCCCTGGTCCAAAGAACAGCGAGTGGCAGATCTGTTGCACCCTAAGGTTCGTGTCCTTTGCCCTGAGGGGTGTCCATGTGGGGCCTGACGTCCACTCTGCGTGGACGGATGAACCGGAATGCGGACCAGCGGCAGCTCTCCCAGATGTTCATTTTGTTCAGACTGGTCTTTCTCCCCACCCCCCAGCCATGCCCCCCTCCACTCCCTGGCTCACCGCCTTCCCCCTCCCACCCCACGACACCTTTCCCAGCCTCTCTCCCAGAGGAACACCTTACACCTCCCTTCCCCCACCCGCTGAGCACCTGCTGAACACAAGGCCTGGAGGGCCTTGCACTCACAGGGCCATATTCCATGTGCAACATCACTGGGTTTTCCTTTTCTTCAACCCTGACCCCCAGTGGAGCATTTGAGGGAATATTCTCTCCTTTTAACCTGCTTTGTGGACTGGGTAACAAATGGGTCAGGTGTGTTGGGACAACTTCCCAGCAAACAGCTACCTTCCCAGTTGTCCATCTGTGGATCGTTTGTGATGTAGGTCCTTGGTGGCTCCACCACCAAGGCTCCACCAGGCTCCCCAATGCCCAACATCCCATCCCCCTTCCCTCTCAGCCCCAAAGGGCCCACAGCACATGACGGTCAGCCTAGGCCAGAAGATAGGGACGGATATGGGAGGCAAAGGATTCTTTCTAACAGTAATGGGTGGGTTTTTTAATACTTCTTCTTTTCTATTGAAGTATAGTTGATGTACAATGCTGTGTTAGTTTCAAGTATACAGCAAAGTGATTCAGTTATACATATGTATATAAGGAACGTGTGTTTTTAACGAGCTATATCACGTAGGCTGGGTCCCACCGACCAAATCCAGAAGCGGTGTGGAAATACGCATGGGATTCCTGGGGTGAGGAGGGACGGGCCTTGTCAGACCTGCTAACTTCTTTCCCTCCTTTAACGCCAACCAGGGACATCTCTCCTTTACTCTCATCTTCTTTGAAATTCAGCTTGAGCTGTAGGAGAGTTTAAAAAAACAACAACAACAACAACAAAAACAGAGCAGGGCACCAAACCACCTACAAAACAACTCAGCAAGGCAGTTTCTCCAGCAAACCTGCCTCTTATATCTCCTGTGACAAAGAGATTTATAGCAATTTTTTATTAAAAGAGAGAGAGAGAGAGCTGCAGATAATCAGATCTGAGACGCAGAAACGGGAACATGGGGGTGTTTTGCGTGTAAGTTATTTTAAAATATATGTTAGGGGCGTGATGGATTTTCCCAGTCCCGGCTGGAGGGGGGCCAGACCAGCCCCCCCAACCCCACTCTTGACTAAAATGATGGAAATGATGTGTGAAGGGAAGGACAGGAACGGAAGGGGGTCCAGGAAGGCAGGAGCTTGGCTTACACCGCCTCTGCTCTCAGGCTTCACCCCAGCCTCTGCCACAGCCCCGCTCTCTCAGCAGGTAGAGACAGGGGCTCCTGCTGCTTCCCAGAGGGGAGGACACAGTCTGGGGCTCTGAACCAGGAAGCAATCTTAGGGTGCTCCCCCAGCCAGGGTTACACTCTTAACCTGTTTCATCGATGAAGCAAACGATGGTTATAAAGAGAAAGGCTCATTCTACATTTTGGAACACAGAGATGGGCATCACTGGCCTTACTGGTAAGATATATACCCCTCTCTCCTGGTTCTCAGGGCCTTCTGGGTCTCCTTGCCTTAGGGCAGAGCCGCCGCCCTGGGCAGGGTAGAGGTGGGAACTGGTGTGCACGCCGCACGGAAAGGATGGGGGCCTGTCCCAGAGTGGGCAGCTTGGTCCTGAGGCTGTGGACATTGGGCAGGCCTGTGTGCAGAGATCTGAACCAATGAGAGGGGTGTTAAGAGGGGATCGTCTCCACGGAACATGCCCCCACCTGAGGAAATCTCTGCCCCTGCCACCGGGAGGCACAGTCCTTTGGGAACTCCAGACAACACTAAACTGACCAGACATTCAACTCTGAGTGAAAATGACTGGATGGTAAGGTGAAGGAAGTATCTGGAAAACAAGTCCTACGAGGAATAGCTGGAGGGACCAGAGATCTAAAGAAAAGGACCCTGGGGAGGTGTGAAACGTGCCTTCACTCACTGGCCCAGTCAGTTAAGAGTAGGGAGTGATCCCCATAGACCAAAGGGCTGGGTGCAGGGGCTGGGGGCCTGGACAAGGAGGGTTTGTTTGGTGGGACAAATAGAAAAAATTTCAGAGGGTAGAGCAGAATGAATAAGAATACGGCAATACTGTTGCAAGAAGAAGCATGGCGTAAGGGATAGGCAATGCTTAACCCCCAAATTAAGTGCTAATGGCGGTGTGTCAGCCACCAGGGCAGACTCCCAGGGGAAATACTAGAAGGGCAAGGCTTTCCAGGTACCTCAGATTGCACTGTTAAGGTCTCCTCATTGGCCTTAGCTGCCAGGTACACACCCTCCAACCTAGTTCTCTGAGCCTTCAGAGAACACCTCCAAGTCCTCTGTGAACCCAGAGTGTGCGGGGTGAGAGGGCTGGGTGATGAGCAGGCATAACCCAGGCGTGGGAGGGCCCACGGTTCCTAGGCATCCAGGTGCGCCCGTGCTCCATTGGGTGAAGCCAGGACCCCCGCTCTCCAAGTTTCCTCCCCTGTCTCCCATCTCAGACCACATCCAGCCTCTTTGTCGGCGAATTAAGAATCTGAAAACAAAAACTTAACTCCAGAAGTGGCCTGCTCAAAGGAAGCCCGGGTGAGTTATTCGGAAAAGGCGGCATCGTCCCCTGCAGGCTGAGGTCCAGAGAGCAGAGAAGTCCCCACCACGTGGCTGGGACCCTCTGCTTCTCCCTGGATAGTGAACTGGCCACGAGCTGGGCAGGAGCATGGCGGGTCCTCATGGCTGCCGCCAGGCGTGTGCCGTGGCCTCTCCGAGCTGAGTTGTCATTGTCTCGTCTATGAAGCACGGTCAGTTTTCACCTGGTGGTGGGGCTGTCGTGGGAGTAATGGAGATGAGGCACGTGGAGGCCTGGCCAGGCCCTGGGGGGGAAAAAAAGACGAGTAGATGGTGGTCAAGATCCCACTTGGGGGGAAGATGTTGGCTCTGAACCATCCTGGCTTCCTGGACAGATGGCCTCACGGCAGGGGCAAGGCCAGCCATTGGCACTAAAGCCGAGGTGGGGGAGTGGCCTCTGGAAACAAGAAGGGAGAATTGGGGCCAAATCTGGGGGAGTCTCTAGCCAAGACCATCTCAGAAGAGGGGATGGTGGCCTGTTTCTTGAGGACAGTCCCAGCCCAGAAGATCTATGTGCTTCTTTCCCTGCCACGATGTCTATCTGTCCATCTGTCTCACACACATGACCCATCACACATCATTTGAATGTGTACTTATGGAAACACTGACATGTATCACTCACGCATGTGCCCAGCGCCACCCCTCTGCCAGGCGGGAACATACAAGATAGCATCCATCACCTCCGCCTGCGCTGTCACACCCTGTTACAAGCCCCTCCCCTCAGCCCCACACAGGCGGGGCCAGGCCCCTCCCACTGCACCTTCACACACTTGCACAGCAACACAGGCCATCCCAGCAGCACACGACCCCCGGTCCCGGGGTCACACGATGTCACATGCAAACACTGTGACCCGCTGCTCCACTCCAGCCATTTGTCCCCAGCCCTTCTCATGGGCCTTGCTGAACTGGGGGAGGGGTGTGGAGAGCAGCAGGAAAGGGGGTGGCCTCGCCTTCATGGAGGGTGACTCCTTGAGGTATTTTTAAGCCTTCCCCTCATTTGCTAAATGAGGCTTTCGCTCTAGCTCCCTTAGAAACGGCTGCTCCTTTCACGGCGGGGGGTGGGGAGGCAGTGGCCTGACAGATGCTTAAGAAATTATGGGTGAAATTTGCTGACTCAGGCCTGAATTACTTGCTGTCCCGGGACCGTGTTTAGTCCAATAAGCGCTGCTGGCTGGCTCGCCCCTCCTCCCTCACCTTTCTCTTCCTCTTCTGTGCCTCCCCCACTTCTGCCCTTCTCCCCCTCCCTGCCTCTCTGCCCTTGCTCTGGATGTCCCAGCCCAAGCATCTTTCTCTACCCGCCTCCTTCCCTTCCTGGGTACCCGTCATGTCCCCGTCCGCTGGAGCTGGCAAGCCTGCCCAGGAGGGAAAAACGCCACCCCACACCAGCCACAGGAAGGAGGGTGGGGGCCTGGCTGCGCGTGGAGGGCAGGGAGGTCAGGACAATGTTGAGGTGGGGGCAGGAGCCGGCCAAGGCGCCACGGGAGGAGGGCACTTGAGTTCCGCCTGAAAGGGACCTTGAACTTGGTAGGTGATGGAAGGGCACAAGGCTGCCCAGACAAGGAGCAGCGTCACCGTCCCCGGGGCGGAATGAACTGGGCATGGAGGATAGGGGTGAGTTCTGTGAAGTTGGAAGGAAGACCATTTTGAATTTTAGAAGTTCCCTTTGACTTGAACGTTGATTTATTTCTATACTTATTTGTTGTCTTTCCTCCTCACCTTTTCCCCACCCAGACCCCGGCTCTTCGCCGAAATAAAGAATGACAAAGGGCTTCTACCCTCACTTCATCCCATACCCACACCCCATCTGCCACTTCTGAGCTGCAAAGATTGGGAAGGGGGCTCCTGCTTAGGCCACAAGGAGAGGAGGATCCAGTGGCATCTCAGGGCAGGAGGGGTCAGGGAAGGGGCAGCACGCACGACGGGGCCCAAAGGTGGTGGGCCGCCGGAGGTGGGAAGCCAGGCATACACTCCAAGCACTTACAGGGGAAGGAGGGTTTCGAAGCAGGAGCAGGCATCCAGGGGGCCCAAATGCCTCTTCTCCCACGCTGGCAACCTGAAAGGAGACGGGAATCAAACTTGAATGCAAATTAAAATGGTTCAAATCAAACGCTTAAAGACTTCCTCCTTGCTCATTCCCACTAAATCAGGAGAAGGGACAGGCCCCCTCCAGGCAGCCCTGCAAATAAAAAAGGAAGGAGGCCCAGAGACAAGGAGTCCAGATGCCCAGGGACTGAATGAGGGAGTCTGAGGCCCAGAGAGGTGCAGGAATTTGTCTCAGGCCACAAGCAAACTGGTGGAATACTCAGTGAGGTTTTAAGGCCAGGGCATGGCCAGGGACAAGCAGGAAGACCTGGGGTCTGGCTCTGCCTCCTTACAGATCACTGAAGGCCCTGGCCAAGGCAACTCTGGGCTTGAAGCACAAAGTTCTCGTCTCTTTACTGGGCTGGGTGACAGCCTGCGGCGCCAGGGAGGTGGGAGTCGGCCCCTTGTGGGTGCAGTGGCTGGGAAGGATTCTGGATTATTTCCTCCTCTATCTCCCCAATCATCTGCAAGCACTTTAAAGGCTGGGGGCTTTCTGGCCCTTGGCTGGTGCCAGGGAACCACCAGACCCATGTCACATGGGATCAGGAGCTGAGCCCCATGTCTCACTGGCTGGGAGGTCTTGGACAAACTCGTAAACTTTCCCTGGCCATGTTGTCTGTGGAACTGGCTCATAGGGCTGTTCTGAGGACTAAATGAGTTAATGCCTGGACAGCACATTAGGTCAACAGCACTGGACAGCACTAGGTCAACATGACAGCACATTAGGTCAACAGCACCTGGACAGCACGAGGTCAACATGAGTTAGTATTAGTTCCTAAGATGGCCCAGGTCACACTGAAAGGTGCTTTTCTGCGGTCTTCCCCAATAAAAGCAAAGCCCACTCTCACTTCCATGATGATGCCGTGCCCAACGGGAGCTGAGGATGAAGCCTTCGTAGTTGCTTGCTGAGCTGCCAGACACAGCCCCCACCTGAAAGTGTTCAACTTTAAAGGAAAGAATGACCTGATGGGAGAAGGGAAATTGCCATGCCCATCTTTTCCATTTCCATCACTTTCTTTTCTGATTGGAGAAGACCCACCTGGGCCCACCTGCTGGGCCCCCATGAAGCCCAAGCATCCCAGTGGCTGGTCAAATCCCTAGGCAGGGCCCCTCTCACAGCCTCTGGAACCAGTGGAGTCCAGCAGAAACAGCTGCAGAAGGGTCCCCACCACCAGCCCCTGCCCGGAGCCAGCTCTGTGTCAAGAGTGCCCAGGACCTGCTGGGATCAAGCTGTTCCAACAATGAAACACAAATCAGCCACCCTCGGCCCTGCCATTTGCCAGATCCTCTGATAAATAATTCAGGCTTCTCCATCTGTGGAAAAGTTGGATTTGGCCTAATTTCTCTCATAAACAAAGAACATCATCAGCTCAGAACAGTAAAATTCATACCAGATTTTTTTAAAAATACAGCCCAGGGAACCTCATGCATTTGGGGTCTGGGATCATGGAATCCAGGTTGCCCCTAGGAATCTAAGCAGACAGGGTGGACCAGGAATTCCAAGTCTGGCCTGAGAAATGGGCTGGGCAAGTGGTCCATTGAAGAGGAAGGGGACATACTTAAGGCCAATGGATGCACCCAACGGCAAATGAGGCTCCATTACCGAAGTCCACCTGATTTGTTTTTCTGAGTATTGCTGAAAGAATGTGAAAGCAACAAACGCATTTCTCTGAAGGGTTCTTGGGCCCAGGTATATCAGCAGAGTTCTCTAGAGAAACAGAACCAATAGGAAATACCCACACACACAAACACATACACATATAACCTGTGTTAATATAGATTAAAAGTATATATACATACATAATATAGATTAATCTAGATTAAAAGTTCTATTTCAAGGGATTGGCTCACGTGACTGCGATAAGTCTGAAGTCCGCGGTGTAGCAGCAGACAGAAGCTCTCAGGTGGGAGCTAGCGCTGCAGTCCTGAGGCAGAATTTCTTCCTCCGCAGGGAAACCTCTGCTTGCTTTTAAGTCCTTTCAACTGGTTGCATGAGGCCCACACAGATAATGGAGAATATGACTTTACTCAAAGTCAATCAATGAGGACGTTACCCACATCTTCAAAATTCCATCACTACACCACCTAGATTAGTGTGTGGTTGGGTGCCAGAGCCTCGCCAAGCTGACCCATGAATGAACCACCTCTCCGGGTCTGCCTTGGTGGCTGCTCTTCCTTGGTGTCTCCGCCCCCAACCGGCCTCAATCAGTGAGGCCCACCTACATGGGTGAGAAGCAGCACACCAGGGAAGGTGTGTGACAGCGCAGACCCCAGGAGGGTGTGACTGGGGAGACTAAAGCCAAGAGCTCCGAATCTGTTTGCCTGAGGTCACATGGTACCTAGATGGGCAGGTGTGTTCAGAGGCCAGGACCACAGTGTTCTCACCGGCCACCTGGACGAAGTACTTGCTCCTGCCTTCAGTCCTGGACAGGGTTGAGCATCTAGGAAGGCACGGGAAGCGCACGGGCTCCACGTGTGTGGCTCTGTTACACACCAACCCTGGGCCAGCGGACAACGACTGGTGGGTCTTGGGCGCCCAGTGTTTCTGTTGTTTGGGGACTTCTTGACCGACAGTCATCCAGCTGTTACTAAAAGCCCCCTCAGCATGCCCATCGTGTTGGCGATCGAGTATTTCTGAATAAAAACGACTGCGAACTATTCTCTTTATGAATCAGCTTGGATGCCGTGTCGTCTGGCACAGCGCCTGGCATAGAACGCGGCCTCATAGATGCTGACCCAAAAGAGGGTCTCCTGGAGTGAAAGGACGGGCAGGCCTACCACACAGGGGAGCCCTAACAGTTAGTCCTCTCAGCATTCCCCCCCGAGGGTATGTGTTCACCCCATTGCACAGTTGAAGAGCACGGGACTGCCCAATGTGGCCCGGCTTATGGTGGCAGCTGGGTGGCTACATGCACGGTGCTCTGCCCACCAAGCCCACCTCTCCGTGAGTCCCCACACCTTGGAGGCAAAGGCCGGGGACTGCAGGCAGTGTCCATGGTGGAGTTGTTCCTGCCCCTCTCCACCTACCTATCCTTCAGAGGACCCTCGCGGGCCAAGGAGGAGGGGAGATGGAGGCAACTGGCCGCAGCTCTTGGGGAGCCAGCCACCCCGCTCCTGGACCACAGCAAAAAGCCTCCTCCCACGGACCATGGGCCAGCTTCTTCCTCAAGATAGAAGCAGGTCCGCTCCCCACGGTCCCTCACGGTCCAGAGTCAGGCCATGGAGCAGCCCCGTGCGTGGTGCCACGGCCGAGCAGGAAGGATCCCTTCTCCGCAGAATTCATCGACCGGAATAGAACAGCTCTCCTGGTGGAGATGCAGCAGCCCATCCTCCCAGGACAGGATCTTCACTGTCATCCCTGCGTGCTTTGGCTAACGTTTCCCAGCTCCACTCCCTTCTGACCTCCAAAATCCAGAACTTTAGAGGAGGAAGCAATTTGGCCGGACTATTATTAAAAGGGAAGGGGAGCCTGGCCTCCTGGGCCGTAAAAGCTCTCCCAGCAGCGGGGGCTGGCAGCTCCCGTCCCTCACCTGGCACACTCGTCCTCCCTGATGCACCTGCCCTTCACACTCTGGATGGGCCCAGGGCCCCTTTACAGCCCTGCTGCCTGGCCCAAGCCTGGGCTGGGAGGGACAGGAGGGAGGACGCAGCCCATAATCAGGACAGAGGGCCAGAAAAGCCCCTGCTTCGAAGAGCAGAGCGACCTTGCGTCGGAACAAAGCACATCCAAGGTTACCGCCCCACCCCAGGGTTGGGGCACAGGATTCCCAGGAGGCGCTGGGCTCAGAGACAGACCTGGGTTCTTGCATAGTCATTATTTACGATCAGGCAGTGTCTCCCCACGCTGGGTCCAGTTTCCGGTTCAGCGCGACCTGTGCAGCTCAACAGGAAGTAGCCAGAAGGGGCTCAGAGCCCAGATCCCACCTCCGTGGGTCCCCCAGGGCCCCTCAAGGTACAGCGTACAGATCCCAACCAACACCTTCAATTTGCGGGTGAGGAAACGGAAGCCTAAAGAAGGCAGGAGATCCTCCCTGAGCTACCCAGCCAGTCCCACCCCTTCCCAGTTTAGACTGGAAACTCCCAGAGGGTAGGGACCATGATTTGTCCAGCCCGGCACCAGGCACACCACAGGATCCTGCAAACCTCCCTGAAGGAATGCAGGGTCTGCCAAGACTCCCTGTGCATGGATGCACCTCAGGCTCCTTGAATGAGGTGAGGGGCTGGGTGTGTCGGCACTGAGGGAGCTCAGAAAGTCAGGGCCACGGCCAGGCGTCCAGCACTGAACAGCCACTCCGCATCGCGGAGGGGAGAGCCCCAGGCCCTTTAAGGTTTGGGAGGGGTGAGGGTTTGCAGGAAGCTAGGGGTGATGGGGGCAGTGGGGAGGCCTGTGGGCCAAGCTGCAGTGGGTCAGGGCTCCTGCACTCACCTCCCCACCGGTCCCATGAGCCCCAGCGTCCAGCTGCCAGCGCAGGCGGGCATAGCAACGGCACAGCCAAAATGAAGACATCCAGACACGAGGCTGCACCTTCTGAGACGGAATCCTGGCTCGTGCTACTTTAATTAAGAAAAACAAAAGACATGAGCAGGGCAAATGTGCCTGGGAGATGCCGGGGGAGGTGAAAAGGATGGGCTCTTGGCTTCCTCCAGGAGGGCTGTCTGTAAGGAGCGCTTGGTGGTTTGGTCGCGCTGTCAGTGACACTGAAGTCACGTTTTACAACCCACAAGGCACAAATCCCCTGTCCGAGACTGACGCCAACCATGGCCTCCGAGGGACCCTCGTTCTGTCTGGCCACCGGCCTCATCCCCGCCGCCTCTCACAAGGGCCACTGCATTCCCTCCATCAGGGTTGGTTAAGCACCCACTAAGCTGAGCCCAGTGCAGGAGTTATAGCAGCGAGCCACGCAAGCTCCCTGCCCTTCAGATGTGACTCACCCTCGTTTGTGTCTGTCTGTTTCTAGTCCTTTCAAAGCCTCTTCCCATCTACCGTCTTCAGGCATATTCTCAACAGTCAAAATTTACAGGTGGGAAAAGGGCAGCACAGCTATAGGACCAGAATTTGGGCTCCCGTCTTGTAACCACAGATTCTTGGAGCCTTGCAGCACGTACTGTGTGGTTGCACCCAGGACGCTGCACAAGGGAATCCGAGGCCAGGTGTCAGGGTGTGTGGGGTGGGGGAGAGTGGGGGGAGTAGAGGAGCTTCCAACCTCACGGGAGGCATCCCACGAGTTCACCCAAATATACCTTGTGCAGAGGTAGAGGCCTTGTGCTCATGGTCTGGATGGAGAGAAAGAACTTGCACTCACAAACAATACAGAGTAGACATGCCACAGGGGAGGTGCCCCGGTGAGGGCATATTTAGACAGAGAAATAGTGGGCAACTGTGAGTCTGGGACGCCATTTTCCATTATGGAAGAACGTTCATCTGGACAGATTTGGGGAATTGGAGTTTGAGGATTATCCGGAAGCAGGAGTGGAGGCCCTGGGAGTTGTGGAGGGTGGGGCTCACTTAGGGTCATGCCTTGGGAAGGGCAGGGAGGCTGGGAAGAAGGCTGCAGGAGTCATGCTGGGAGCACCCACTCAGCCGCAGGCTAGGAGGTGGCCCCAGTGGCCAGAGCGGGGGCAGGTCAGGAGCTCCCTTGTAGGGAAATGGGCCACACACATTTGGGGCCTGGAGGTGGCAACCCTGCTGGGCCGGCACCTCTGTGGGGGTGCGCTCCAGTCCTCCCATCCCTTAACCCCTCTGCACCCCGACCTCTGTGTGCAGTGGAGTGGAGTGGATCCTGGGAGGACACTGGCATAGCGGTATTAAGACATCTGTGTCTCTAATGAAAAGTTACCCTTTGCCGGCCAGGGGAGAGACACAAATCATTATGAATCAATTTAGCTCCGGCCAGCCGTCTGCCCGAGCCTCACGTGGTGGGAGCCAGACCATCGCAGGGAGGGGCCGCTGCGCTCTCCCTTCCCAGCCCAACCTTGGGGCTAGAGGAGAGGCCAGAGAGGATCCCGGGCCGCCCAAAGGCGGGGACGCTGGACTGAGGGCAGCCTGTCGTCGGGATTCCATCCCACAGCCGGCCTGGGGTGGACGCCTGCGGTGCGTCCGGGTATGCCGGGGTCGCAGGCCAGGTCCAGGGGCCAGGCGATGGCCTGTGAACCGGAGGAGAACGGCGGACAATTCCGCGCCCCCTCGGGGTCCACGCCGCCGCTCCTCAGCCCGCGCCCTCCGCCCCGCCCCTCGCGCCTGATCCCGGGGTGGTGGGCGGCCTTTGCGCAGCGCGCTGGGGCCACGGTCACGGCTGCGTTGGCAGCGAGGCCGGCCGCCTCCGGTCCCGAGCATCTGCCGCGGGCCCCTCCTGCGGGCCCGGGAGCCGATCGCCGCCCAGAGAGCCAGCCAGTTGTCGAGAGCGCCCCGCGGCCTCCGACAAGCTAGCGATTTGTTGTTGTTTGTCGAGCGCTTTTGTCATGCAAATCCCAGAGCCTGCCGCTGGCGCTACTCTCGGAGGAGGTGGGGTGTTTTTGCCTTTTTTTCCCCTTCCCTTGGCCTTTGCCGGCGCAATTGTTAGTGTCGTTCCAAAAATAAAGGAATATCACTTATTTAATTTTCTTTGCACTGAGCGTGTGCGGCTCCCCAGTGTGCAGTCCACCTTCAGAGGATGCCAAGGCTGGGGTGGGGGCTGCTGGGTCGGAGGTGAAGGAATGCGCCTAGAGGGGCACCCGCATCACCAAGACAGACTCAGACAGTGGGCTGGGGCACCGAATCCCAACTCCAAAAACCAGCTCCCCGGCAGGAAACGCCCTACCTCCCCGCCTCCAACCCCCACAGGCTTCTACTATAGTGGCTGGCATCCGTGATGAGGACCTCAGGGAGGGCGGGGCCTCGGGCTGCCAGCAAAGCCCTCCCTCCATGGGCACTGTGCTCCCCCCAGATCCCTGGCAGCCCAAGTCCAGTATTGTCCACACTGACCCGGGCCTGGGTGCCCAAGCACTGGTTCCTGCAGACCCGGGCCACCTCCTCCACATGTAGCTACACAGACCCTTCTGATGGTGAAAGTTTGGCCCCAAAAAGTCATTTTGTGTCAGATTCCCATGTAAGCAGGGAGACAGCTGATTCTCCAAAGGGATTTTTGGTGAATTCCTGGCAAGCCTGATAATCCCCAGAAAGCAAAGAATGTCCCCTTTGTGTAATATTTACATTGTCCAAGCTAAGCTAAGACCAGCTAAACTGGTTACCCCTTGACCAGAAGGTACTGGGAGGGCACCAGGGTCTTCCTGAGGGGATCAGAGCTGTTCCCCAAGCCTCTGTTCTGTTCCCCCAATCCAGGTGTTCATTTAACGCGTAGGGCCTGAATCAGTCAGCTCAGGCTGTTGTAACAGACTACCACAGACTAGGCGGCTGAAACAACAGAAAGTTATCTGGAGGCTGAGAAATCCGAGATCAAGATGCCGACAGGGTTGGTTGCCTGATGAGGGCTCTTCCCCTGGGTTGCAGACAGCTGCCTTCTCACTGTGTCCTCACACAGCAGAGAGAGAGAGAAGCAAACCCTCTGGTGTCTCTTCTTATAAGGGCACTAATCCCATCATGAAGGCCCCTCCCTCATGACCTCATCTAAACCTAATTACCTCCCAAAGGCCCCACCTCCTAATACCATCACAAAGAATGAGGCAGGTGATGGTCAGAGAGGGAAGGGGCAGTTTGAGCTGGAGTGGCAGGGAAGTCCCCTCTGAAGAGACTTTAGGCTGAGACCTGATGGGGCCCCAACAGGGTCAGTAACACAACAGGCTGCTTCTCTTCTGCCTCTTCCTTCTTCCTCACCTCCTTGAACCCTACCCTTTTCTTCAACGCTCACTTTCTTCAGGAAGTTCTCTCGGATGTACCAAAACAGAGACCCCAGCTCCATCCAACCATAGAAGATGCAGTGTGGGGTGTGTGTGTGTGTGTATGTGTGTGTGTGTGTGTGTTATGTGTGTGTCTGTGTACGTGTCTATGTGTGTGTGCCTGAACACATCACTGTAACACAAGAGTCCCCAACCCCCCGGGCCATGGGCTGGTACCGGTCCGAGGCCTGTTAGGAACTGGACTGTACAGCAGGAGGGGAGCGGCCAGTGAGCGAGTGAAGCTCCATCTGCCGCTCCCCACCGCTCCCCATCACTCGCATTATTGCCTGAACCATCCCCACCCCCACCCACCCACCCACCCACCCCGGCCCCATCCATGGAAAAATTGTCTTCCACGAAACCGGTCCCTGGTGCCAAAAAGGTTGGCGACTGCTGCTGTAACTGACAAAATGCGTCTGAGTTTGTGAATTGCAGGATCAGTTTTTGCACATTCAGGTTCAGTGCTTTGGAGACCAAGAATTCCTGGGAAATGGCCCACTCGGGAGAGTTGCCAGGCCACACTGGGCAACATCTCATCTGCCTGTGAGCACAAAGAAATCTTCCAAGCGCAGGAAGTAGCCTGCTGTTTTAAAGAAGGCAGACCCCAGCCTTGCAGTGGGCTCCCCTCTCTTCGCTCAGCTCAGCTGGGCTCTTAGGGGTCAGATTCAACAGGATGTGGGCCAGGCACCCCCTCTATCTCTCACAGGCTGTGCACATAAATAGGAGCCTTTCAACAGCACATTCAGTGGTTGCCCTGTATGCAAAGCAGACAGCCCAGTGCAAACCCAGCAGTTAAAATGAGGGTGGCTGAGGGTGGTGTTCGAAGCACTTTCTTATGTGGCCCGAGTGTGGCTGGGTGGGCAACAGGGATCATGGTCCTGTCACGGTGATGGAGCCCCCACTGGACTCAGCTTCCAGCCTGTTCTCAGGGAGAACCTTTCTTTCTCCTGCTTCCCCCACCACAGCAACGAGCAGCTCTGAGCAAGTGTAGCTGAATCAGCATCACAGAAGTAATTCTAGTTGAAGGGGAGCAGAGAGGCCCAGAGCCCCCGGGGTCCCCCGAATTCCGTTCCTGTGACCCAGTTGCAGGCAGCATCACTCACTCCTCCCCGTTCTTAACTCCACACACTAAAAGCCGCCCAGGGACCAGTTGTGCCCTGGATCTGGGTTCTCAGTGTGGGGTAGAGCAAGCAGAATAATGCAGCTGGAAAGGCTCCCCGCAACTGCCTGCATCCTGTCTGCCCGGCTCTGCCTCTCCCTCCCTGCTCCACCTCACCTGAGTCCTGTCCTCCCTCTGCTCCTCCCCTGACACTCAGGAAACCTATCCTTCTGCAGCCTTTCCTGTGTGCCTGGCCCCACGCAGAGCCCAGGGGGCTCCGGAGAGAAGGACTCACTTCCGGTGCCAGCGTTGATTGGGCCACAGCTGGGTTCCTCTCCCTGTGCTGGGAGTCAGGGAAGCCGTGGTCTGGTGGGAGAGGCAGACACACCAGCAGATCCCAGCAATGACAGAAACATTCCTGGGCGCCCGGACTGGAACACAGGACCACTCGTGCACAGAGATCGTGATGGCACAGGGGACTTGTCCAGTGTGACTTAGAGCCGGAAGACCGCCCCGAGTTCAGAGCAAGCAGGACAGACACTATTTTGGGGCTTCAGAGAGGAGAGAGGGATGCCAGGGAGGATTCCTGCAGGCATGGGCACGGGGGCTGCACCTTAAAGAGGAACGATTTGCCTGAGGATGTGTCCGTATGTCCCAATGGTTAAGGGAAGGTTTGGGGTCCCTGCCCCGCTGCCTCTTTTGGGAAACAACTGTGAATTAGAGTATAGGGGACTTCTGCCTCTTCCTTAATGCTTTTGTCTCCAGCCACCTTTGGCTATGATTTGGGGCTCTATCCTAAGGTCGTCCATTCCCTGCCCTCTCCTCCTCACGTCCCCTGTCCGGTGGCAGCCCATGAGACCAGACATGACTGAGGCGGGCAGCCAGTGCATTCTGGGCCGCAGCGACAGCTGACAAAGTTACAAGGACGGGGACGTCAGGGAGGACGGGTGGCCCGCTCCCTCCGGCAGCTGCCCCTCTGCTCCATTCCATTAGGATTGATCAGGCTGGGTCAGGGGTCTGCTGGGCCTGCACCGGGCACCTGGAGCTTTCACAATGACGGATGGCAGTACCGCCACCGCAACCCCCGCCCCTCCCCCACCCCCACTTCCACCTCCTTCCTCTCCATCAGTCCACGTCCAGGTCCCCCTCAAGTGGCTCTGGTTCTGACTGCTCCTTCCTGCCCTCCCTCCTTCCTTCCTTCCTTCCACACTTCTGCCCCATCCCCCAACCCCGGCTGAGCCCCGCTCACCAGCGCCTTTGCCGGCCCGTCCACCCCAGCACACTGCAGGAGCCCTCACTCACCCAGCAGCGGGATGGTCCCAGCCAACCAGCCTGACTTAGCCGGGCCCTGTGTGCCCAGCAGAGGAAAAGAGAGAACAACGTCCCCAGCAATGGCCCAGAAAGAGTTGCCCTCCAGGTGGGGTAAGAAGACCCACCTGCACAAAACTGTTAAAAATCAAGCCTAGCCTGGGAGGGCCCAGAGAGGGTGTGCATGCCAGGGCTGGGGGGGCAGCCACCAGTGTTTTCCAGTTGCCTCATTCGTGGGGCTCCAGGGGCCATCGGGGTGTCATGGAATGATGAAGAGAAAGAATCCAGTGGAGAAACTGCCTCACCGCCTGGGGCACCTCCACACACCACACTGCGGGCTCCCGCACAGCCATACCTGTGGACATGTGCCCCCGGCTCACGTGGAGGGGCCGGCTCACGTGGAAGGGCAGGCAGGGGCACTTTGGAGGAGATCCTGGGCCAGAGTTGCTGGTTCCTCTGCCCTGAGTGGGACAGGGCAGGCTCAGGACGCTGAGTCCCGTGCAGAAGCAAAGCTCTATCCCCAGAACACTCCAGGGGCCCCACCCCAAGGGATCCAGGGGGCATGAGGGAGGGTGAGCGCCCCAGACCACGTCCCGACAGTGTCCTCTGCAAGACAGCCACGTGAGTCTCTCCAGGCGTGTATGTGTATTGGGGACCAGCACGGATTGCCTGCACACGGCCTGGGTGACGGATTGGGTATGGGTGGGGCCCAGTGTTTTGCTGGTGTACTTGAGGTGATGTCTGTAAATATGTCTGAGCATGTGTGTGAGGGTGAGGGTCTGTGAGTGAGTGGCTGTGGGTGTGACTGTGGCTGCAGGATGCGGGTTTATGGGAGATGGCCGTACTTAGCGGAGTGGGGAGTGGACATCCGCTCTCTGCTTTCTGCCGCCTTCCTCCTCCCCCGGGCACCCAGAGGTCCGGCCGTAGTGAGCAAGTCACAGCCCAGCCCCCGTCCTACACACCCTTTTAATCAATTTGGTGCTTTCTTGTCAAGAAGACAAGCTAGTTGCTTCCTGAGGATCAGATGGTGATGGATGAAGTATAGGGAATAATTAAATTAGCAGTGTAATGGTGGTACAAACCTCAATTAAAAAAATATTTCCATTGTCATAAAGTCTAGCCATAAATTTTAGGAGCCCTGCGTTCCTGTGGCCTGCCGTACTCAGCAGCTAGACGTGCCGCCTGTGATTGCGGGTTCCCAGAAGGGAGCAGGGCTGGGCAGCTTGACAGAGGTTTGAAGCCCGCCCCACCCATACCCTCTTCTCTGTCCCTGTCACATCTGGGCATCTGGCTCCAGCCAGGTGTGTCCCCAGTGCTCACTCGTGGACCCCTCCCCCTCCACATTTCTTCTCACCTTATACTGACCATGAGGTATCTGGGAGGCCAGCTCCCGCTCTATTTCATGTGCACAGGATCCCCGGCCTTTTCTTGAGGGGCTGACTCTGTCCCAGGTGTGGGGTGGGGGGCTGTGCGGGGAGCACCAGCAGGAGCCTCAGGAAGTCCGTGGAGAGGGAGCCACATGCCTGTGCACGGCAGGCGCCCAGGGAACCCCTGTCCACTGACGAGCAGAGGTCCTCTCCAGGGCACTGGGGATGGTCTCCTGGACCAGAGGGACCAGGATGGAGAGTACTGAGGTGCTCTGGGCAGAAGCAGAGGGTACAGGGTGGAGGGGTTGGAGAGGGAGAGGGACCCCAGGGAAGGGGGGGAGCCCGCTTGCTTAGGAGGGGCCCTCAGATGTCCTGTGGAGGGCCTGGAAAGGCCCCCACTCCTGCATAGAGGGGATTGGCTTCTCCTCCCTCCCACTAGCTATCGTGTGACCTGTTATGCTAATGAATTCCAGCAACAGGCCAGAAAGGATGTAAGTGGGGGAGGGGAGGGGCCCCAGCCACAGGACCAATGGAGAGGGAAGCTGCAGGGTCGCCTCTGGGACCCAGGCACTGCTGGTACATCTGGGGGAGGGAGAGAAGGAAGAGAGGAGCAGAGGGGAGGAGGATGGGGGTAGAGGAAGCAGAGAGGAAGGAGGAGGAGGGGAAAGCAGAGCGGGAAGAGCCAGAGCAGCAGTCAGAGGCCAGTGGGTGACCCACTCAGTGAGGCGGACACTATTCCCCACCCCCACCTCTGTACACAGCTTCTGGCACCACTAGGATCAAGGCTGACAAAAGTGCTAAGGTTAGCCTGGACACCCTCATCCCCACCTTCCTTTTTTAAGAAGCCCCCGTTCCCACCTCAGACCATCCCTCCCCTTTCTAACATCTGCCCCAAAGAAAGTACCAACTAACTCACCATAACCCCCAGGGGGTGTTGCATTAAGGCAGAGGCAAGGACAGTGAGTAGGGATGCAGAGCATCCTCATAGGATGGGGAAGAGGAGGGTCTGGGGAGAGAGGGCTCTGCTCAGCTGTAGGGTCAGTGCCCCTCCCTGCCCAGGGCTCCCTTTAGGGGGTTGGGGCGTGGTGGGGGCACAGATCTTTTGGGATGAGAGCTGGAAGGAGCAGAGGGCCGGGATGGAAAGCGGAACATGCTGATAACCTGCTCAGGATACTGCAAAAATGAGGTCTAGCCCACAAGGAGCTGCCAGGGTACAAGAAGAAACGGGGGCTCCGGTCAGCCCTGGACTTTCCACCAGCCACTTGAGGCCAGAAAAGGCCCCAGTCCAGTGTCCTCAGGTTTCTAGCCAGTCTCTAGATTTGCCCAAAAAGGTTCAGCAGGAACAGTTGCATTCAGTCCCATGGAGCGGAGACCTGGCTCAGACTTAGGTCTGGCACCAGCAAGGCTGCCAGATCCTGAACCTCCAGAATTGAACGCAAGCATCTGAGTGGCAAGAGGGGACTTGGAGGTTAAGGAAGCAGTTGATTGGCTGTAGTTTTGGGCATCCATGGCCCAGATCACAGAGGCAGAGGCCAGCCAGAGGATGGTGGGGGGGGTGGGTTCTGAGGGTCCCTGCCCCACTGCTGCTCAGTGGGGAGCAGGACCTGGCCCAGATGTGTGAGCTCAGCTTCGCTGAGGGGCTCAGCTAACCCAGACCACCCAGCTGCCAGCAAAGTAAAAATTAGTAGGAGGACAGGAAAGGAGGGCCTCCAGCTTTCTGCTAAAGAGTCTTGAGCACAAATAATGCCCAGTACAAGGGACCAGAGGAACTTGTGTTACTGAACCAAAACTTGGGTCCACTCACTCACACGCAGTAAAGTCAATCTACTGACACTGGGTTGTGGTGAAGGAAAGTGCAGAATTTATTGTAAGGCACCAAGCAAGGAGGCCAGGTAGCTAGTGCTCAAAACACCTGAACTCCCCGATGGGTTTCAGCAAAGCATTTTTAAAGGCAAGGTGAGGGAGTGGCGTCCCAGGTTATGTGATCAGCTTGTGAGTAATTCTCTGATTGGTTGATGGTGAGATAACAGGGCAGTGTCAAAGGGCTTAGCATTATCAATCCTTAGACTCCAGTAGGTCTGGGGGCTACACGCTCATCGTCATCAAGTAGTTAATTTCTTCCATTTGGTGGGGGTTTTAGCACCTGTGAAACAGCTCAGGAACTGTGCATCAGATACTATTATCTAGGTGCTCCGGAGTGGAGCTAAAGCAGAAGATAGGGGGGAAGAGTACACCTGGGGAGGGCCCCATAGTGTCCTGCTCTGTTAGACTTGGAGTCATCTCTCTCCCTGAGCTGCTAGAATCTGTGCTTTGGGCAAGGGCCAAAGCAATATCCGCATATCCCCAAGTGAGGCCCCAAGGGCTGTGAGCCATGGATGCAGCCCTGGGGACCCCACCTCTCTGATGTCACCAGTTAAACTAAGAGCCAAGAAAGCTCCAGAACCAGATGAGAGGCACGTTTTTCATTTTCTTCTGCTGGTGGTTTCTTCTTCAGGTCACTGCAAGAGAGTGCAAACTTATTCCATCGGAGGCAATAAAACCTTTTTATTGCAAAGAGAATTCACAGAACCCAACTCTGTACCCACCCTGAGGTGTGAGAGCAGAGTGAGGGGTGAGTGTGTAGTCAAGGGTTTCTTCGTGAAACCCTAGAAGGTAAACAATTTAGGAAAAAAGAAACTATTTAGGACCATAACAGTTAAAGATTATTGAGAAAGGAACTGAATTGTACCTAGGTGGTTTCTTCTATGTAGGCTTGTTTTATAAGACTTTCCAATCTCCTGTTTAATGGCGCCATGTTCAAGTTAATTTAATTCAATCAAAAGTTCTATTTTGACTTTTTCTAAGGATAATTAGTGGGAAAGTGTGTGTTCTCTCTTGGTTAATGGTGTCATCATCTGTCTCCAGATCAAGATAGCTCAGTGTCATCCGTGCTGATTCCGCCTCACCCATCCCTTCCTTCTTTGACCATCCAGCCCACCCCCCTTCCCCAGGCTTGCCTCTCTGCGTCTCTGCACCCCCTTCCTCCATCTCTCCCTGCAACCCTGCAGCTCCAGCTTGGCTCCCAACCACGGAAGGCCAGCATGCTTAGCTTTTACCCACTCTGCCCCAGAACTGCTTCTCTAGACATAAAACAATTGCCATTTTCTTGATGTACTCCACGCTGCCCACAGGTAAAGGGAAGGTGTTTAAGGCTCATGGTGGTCCAGCCCAGGAGCTGCTGAAGCCCCTCAGCTCCTGCTCTTCTTCCGGAAACTCTCTCCCTTCAGCCACATCACTTCTCATCCCTCCTGTCATCACCTCTATTTCTTTGCACATTTTGACTTCTCATTCTTGCCGAGAGCCCATCCCTTCCGATGGACACACACATTCCTGGCAAACTCTTGTTTTCTTCTTACTTGCCTCGCTCTGAAGTTAACCTCCTCTGTGAAGACTTCCCCTTCTTTGAGCTGATTATCCCTTTCTCTAAGCTTCTAGAACCCTTGGTTTATTTCAACACACATCACATGATATTGTCATCCTCTGTCCGTTTGTCAGTCCCACAGCAGACAGTCTTTCGGGGGTGGAGGTGATTATGCCTGGAACATAGAGGCAGGTAAATTAAAATTGTAGAAAAGTAAGAAAGGGAAATACATTAATTCATAGTCTCCAGAAAAATATGCTCAAAGCATGTACCAAAGACACATATCACCACCTGGTGGCTATCTTCAGAATTGCAAGTTTAGTTTATTTTGATAAACTAAGGGAAGTAAATCTAAATTTGTGAAGTAACAATAAATATCACTCTTGAGCACTATGCGTTTAGTGTCTGAAAGTAACAGCCTGGCCATTTCACAGGCTTGAACAAAGGTGAAGGGTGTTAACTGACAAAAATGCTTTGGAAAATTGATAAGTGTATGTTGAACCAGGCCACATGTCTGGTCCCTGCCACATACTGTGGAGGAGAAAGCTCCCCATGTAGCTAGAAAAACAAGTTTCACACATGAAACGATCAGAGAAACATTCAAAACTGCAGGTGGGTGACACAAGGTGACAGAAAAAATCATTCTGGACAGGACGTCAAGAGGGTTTGATAGCACAGGGCAGGGTTTGGAGGATGAATCAAATCAGAACATAGCCAGTCAACAGGAAGATGTTGTAGGTCGGTGGAGTTGGAAGGGAAGGGGCACATCAATTCGGATGGCTACTGGCCTGTCTGATTATCCAAGGATGTGACCAGCTAAGGTAGAGGGGAGGCCACTGCACCCAGCTCCCACTTTTCTCTTGACATCCCATCACTGCCCAAACCGCCATTGCTGAACCCATTACAAGTGATCACTATTTTCTTAACATAGAAGTCTGATGAGTCTGACAAATATAACTGTATTTACTGGGACAAATGGAGGGAGGGTTTGGGATGGAGGTTGACCCAGCACATCAGAGATGAATGGCTCTGTACTCATGGGTACAGAATGGGGGATAGGAGTCCACTGAGGAAGGCAGAGAGAGAAGGCCACCTCTCTGGGGATGGAGGATGGGCCATGGTCCAGGAAGGAACAAGTAAATCAGGAGGAGCTCCTTAGCCATTCCTCCACTCACAAGATGCCCATTACTCTGAGTGGGACAACAGTAGCCCTGTCCAGCCTGTGTCCTGTGATGTTCCCCACTTATTTCTCTTACCACCTTCACTCTGCTCTGTCAGCACCAGCATCCTCTCTGGGCTAAGGCTTCTGCAGCCTCCCTTTACTTGCACAAGTCCCAACATGGCCCTGAAGACTTCCAGGCACCAGAAAGGGCAAAAGGCCAGTGTCGCATCCTGCCTTGATCATGGACTGAACTTTCTGAAGCGAGGTGCATCCCAGTTCTTCCACCGCAGACCCCTCTTTGTCAGGGCAGGCCACAGGCCCCTTACAGGCCCCCCTCCACCCTGCCCCACCTGCTCCCTTCCTCCCACTCCCCATTCCCAGCCCCACTGGCTCCCTCTCCAGAGCTGAGGCCGGCCTGAAGACAGATATTAATGTGCAAATTAGCACAACCCGACTGGGTCCAGATTGCCACTTAGAATTTGCATATTAATAAATGTTTTTGTGACAGCATTTAGCAGCTCAGGAAGGACAGGGAGTCTCCCCTCCCCCCTCCATAAGCGAGATAAACAGACTTGATAAGGCAATCTTGCCCCCTCCCATCCCCCAACCTGCACAAGTTCCTCTCATCAATCCTTCTATCATCCGTCTATCTACCTATCTACCTATCTCTCTCACAGGTTGCTCCCCCCCACCGCCCACCCCCATCCCACCCTCCCAACCCCCCACCCCACCCTCCCGCCCTACGCCCAGCGTTGAGCCTCTCAGCCCAGTCTCACAATTAGCCGGAAGAGGCAGGAGACCAGCTCAGAACCCTGGAAGAGCTGTGCAGAGCTGGCGGGGAGCAGTCAGCGTGGCCGGTGTGTCTGGAAGGTGTACCAGAGAAAGGGGAGCCATCTGGGCCCCCAGACAGGACAGGCATGGTGTCCTTAGGGAGAATTTATTCTTTCTGGAGATCCTGAGGGTTCTGCCTTCCTGACCAGCAAGGAGAGGGACTCAGGAGGCAGCATGAGCCCTGGCTCTGCGTGGGTCTCAGTCATAACTCACACAAGACCTGGGATCTCTTTGGGCCTCTGTTTCCTATTCTGTAAAATAATAGGTTTCTCCCTGACTCCCCACATCACAGGACTATCATGGGAATCAAACGAGATAACGGATGTAGACGTGCTTTGAAAAGAAAGGAGGGGTTTACAGATGCCACATGACATTTGGCATGGGAGGAAGAGATCCTGGGGCTGTATATTACAGACTTCTGTATTATACATGACCCATCTGGAAATTAAGGATTATGTATAATAGAGTTCTCAGCTGGCTGAGGATTGCCACCTTCAAGCATCAAAACTTTAAAATTTTCATTTTAACTACTTGGAGGGTAGTAGTAAAAATGCATTTTAACTCTTTTAATTTAGGAATTAAAACTCATTTTAATTCCTAAAATGCATTCCAGTGCCCTGTTTTCTTATTCAGTATAAAAACATCACCTAAAATTTTCCTCCTGACTCGAGTTTGTCTTCTGCAGGGTGCTGTCGTCAAAAGTGCCGGAGGGCGTGGGCCGGTCTCTGTGCAGACAGTGGCCACCCCTGTGTTCTGGTGGTTCTTGCTTCTCCCAGCGGTGGTGGCTCTGCTTGGCCTCTTGATCCTTCATTAAATCAGTTGCCCATCAGCTTTAGTGATGGAAACCAGAATCACTAGGCTTCACTCAGTTATCCAGGAGTATGTGTGCCAGGCTCCGTTCTGGCACGGGAAATAGTAGTGACTCGATCAGGGTGCTCACATTTCTGGGGAGGGGAGTGGGGAGCAGCTTGTCAGCATTGTTTGTAAACTAGCAGTTAATAGCCCTAGAGTAGGTTTTCTATGAGCAAAGCACACAAGAGTTTTAATACATGGACCATAAATATTTTACATTTGTCGAATCAATGAAGGGATTAATAAACCTTAGGGGCCTTTATGACCTACTTCCTGCTTCTCTTGTTTTCTGAAGAGTGGAAAGCTTGCTTGCTAGTTGCACTGCAGATGGAAAAGGCATTATACATGCATGAGTGTGCACGTGTGATGTGTGTGTTGTGTGCGCGCACGTGTAAATTCACTGGCCTTTGCCCCGTTGGAAGGAACAAACAGGACCTCTGGAAGCAGTGAACCTTCTTCTCCCAAGCCCAGCGTACAAGGCAAAGTGGGAGGAGCCCCAGTCTGCCGTTGCCATGCACGAGATGGAGCCTGGCTGGGTTATGGACCGACTGTGGGGGTGGGGAGACCCTGAACCCCCCGGATCCACGTTTCTCGTTTTCTACAAAGGGCTTCTACCAAGAAAGACAGACAAGAAGAGTGGTTCACTGTTCGAGAGCCAGAGTGCACCGGCTTAACTGCTGATACCAGCTCTGTGGGCCTGGGCAAGCTGTCTACCCTCTCTGCGTCTTGGCTTTCCCATCTTTTTTGTGTGTGTGTGGTATGCGGCATCTCACTGGTGTGGCCTCTCCCCTTGCGGAGCACAGGCTCCAGACGCGCAGGCTCAGTGGCCGTGGCTCACGGGCCCAGCCGCTCCGCGGCATGTGGTATCTTCCCGGACTGGGACACGAACCCGTGTCCCCTGCATCGGCAGGCGGACTCTCAACCACTGCACCACCAGGGAAGCCCTGGCTTTCCCATCTTTGAAATGGGATGGTAACAGTCCTCACCTCATCATTATCAGACTGTTCTCCGTTAACAGATGCAAAGCACTTTTCAGTGTCAGCACGTAACTAGCTCTAAGTAAATATTTCCAGGTTTTTTTCACTTTAACTTCCTTAGCAGGTCATTTTAAGGACCACAAGATTTAATGTAAAGAGTGTTCTTTCAGTGCTGGTTATCACCCTTGGGCCGCCTCCCAATCCTGAGGCTCCTACTCTCAGGGCTTAGAGCAGGTAGAGGCCTCCTTTATAAGCCCCTGGGTTGCCTCTTCTCTCCCCATCCTTGCCCCCACTGGGCCCATCAATAAATATTCAGTCAGTGTTGATGAGTGATAAAGAGCTCAGGCTGAGACTGGGACAGGGCAGGATCTCGCTGTGAATTCTTTAGATGTAAAAAGTGGGTCAACCCGGAGGGAGGGTTTGGGGACAAACAAGAATGTGAGCCTTAATCCAGATGGCAGCTGGGGGTCAGCAAATCAGCCACGAGATATCCTGTGAGCTCAGTTAAGAAAAACTCTAGCATCTGAGTCCTGGCCTGGGAAGTGGGAAGAGATGTGGAGGAATAAATGGCGCCACCCCTGTCATCGGCGAGATCCTATTCAAATGGCAGAGGCAAGGCTTTCCTTTACCTCCTGTTAAAGGAGTGCTAGCGTGATGGATGAGTCAGTCCCGACCTAGGGCACCTGCAAGGCTCCCACCTAAGGGAGCCTGCTTGCCTTATGGAGCCCCCATATGGTGTGATAAGAGCCTTCAGTATTCGGAGAGCTTGCAACCTGGAGCTTGGGGGCCTGAGTTGAGCCCAGACAGAGGGTGAGTTGTCCATTAAAGCTCCCCTTCTCCAGCAGCCTTACCTGATTTTGTGACATAATCACACAGTAAACTGTCTACAATCATTACTCCAGCGTGGCCTCCTGAAGACTGGACCTTATCCCAGCACCAGTGCAGGGCCCAGCATTAAGTATGCCCTCAATACTGGTTGTTGGATGGACAGATGGATGCATGCATGGGTGCATAGATGCATGCATTCATGGATGGATGGATGGATGGATGACAGAGGGATGGTTGGATGGATGGATAGAGTAGATAGATGTGTGTTGATGGATGAATGATGGATGGATGGATGCATGGGTGCCTAGATGCATGGATGGATGCATGGATAGATGGATGGATGGATGGATGGATGGATGGATGGATGGATGACAGAGGGATGGTTGGATGGATGGATAGAGTAGATAGATGTGTGTTGATGGATGAATGATGGATGGATGGATGCATGGATAGATGGATGGATGGATGGATGGATGGATGGATGGTTGGATGGCAGGTGGAGGGGTGCAGGATAGAGTACTTGTAGAATAATGTCAGGAGTAATAAGGTAGAGAGGAGGATATGGGTGTGGAGCTGGGCAAGGACACTGGGTGATGGCTTGGTGGGAACAGTGGGGAGAGGGAACCTGCATGCAGACCTGAAACCCAAGGCCCAGGAGCAGAGACCTCAGCACCCAAGGGCACTGGGGAAAGCAGAAGTTTCCCCAAAGGGACAGATGCAGTGGGGAGTGGGGAGTGGTGTTTGACAGGATGTGGGAGGGAGGGCAGCTGGTCTGAGAAGGAGATAAGGTCAGAGGAGTTTCTCTCCGCATCTCCAAATCACAACAGTTTTGGGAGGGCCCACTCTGTCACCAGTGACTCACCCTTGGGTTCAGAACAAATACAGGACTGGGCAGAAGGGTGGGGGCCACAGCCCCAAACTGAAAGTAATGTCAAATTCTGGGCTTAGTGGAAAATGTAGACATGAAGTCTGGTCCTGAATCCACGGACATCAGGGACTCATCAACCCTCTGCATGAGCGTCTAGGGGTGAAGGCCCCAGAATAGAATGGCAGCTTAGCCTCCCTCACTGGGGCTCCTTGAGAGCCTGACATTGAGTCCACCCCTGCTTCTCTTCAACATCATGTACCACACACAGGAAGTGGGGAGAGGAAGGAGGGAGCGTCAGGGGCCATGGGATCTCTCAAGCACTCTCGGGAGAAGCCTTTCCAGCTCTGCTCATCCCAGCCTGGGCAGAAAGTCCTTCCGTGAGTCTCACCTCCATCCCTCTTGGTACACTTGTAAATGAAGAACGAAAGGGAGTCCGTTGGAGGTCCTAAAAGATGGTTCTCAGGATTTCCTAGAATTTGTCTAGGGCGAGGAGACATTGAAGGACTTTTCTGGCCTCAATGGGGCCCCAGATCTTGCCGGCTCATTCAGGAGCAAAGGACTCTACTTTTTTTTTTTTTTCTCATTGTGATGCCAGACCTGGCCATTATGGAGGTGATTAAATTTAAAGACACTGCAGTAAGCTCCAGCCTACGATAGACAGCCAGCATCATTAACACATAATTGGAAGCTAAGTTTAATGAGGTAAGAGAGGAAAAAATAACCTCCAGTCCGTTTTAGGATGTCCACCGCACCTGCACTTCCGCCGCCCTTCCTCAGCAGCAGCGGTTGACGAAAGTCTGGCCGAGAGGTGTGTCTCCTGGCCAGGACAGGACACCAGGTGATGAAAAGCAGGGTGTCATGATCGGACACAAGGACAGGAAGACCAAGGAGGCTGAGAATGGAGAGCGGGAGGTTAGTTGGGGGAAGGACCGTGGAGGACTTCCTGGAGAAGGAGACATGTCAGCCTTGAAGGGTACAAAGGACAAGTTTATGCCATGAAATCGGGCGCTCAGGAGGTACTGGCTGCCTGGGGCCGTCTGGCCTTCCCGGACCCCCATGTTGACATGGGGGCCATGTACCCCCAGCTTCTCCTTCCCCATCAGGCCTGGGCACCCCCCACACTGTGTCCTTGAAGACCTGCTTTCCCAACATCTGTGGGTTTTCATAAGACTCTAAAAAATAAAAGCAGGGCTTACCCCCGAGCGCTATTTCCCTTTAATTTGGGGTTTATAATATATGTGTGTTTATTTCACGGCAATGAATGCTTCCAAGGGACTTGCTTATTGCAAGCGTTGTCTGATTTATTTCCTCTCCATGTTCCAAGAAGGATGTGGTTGTTAATAACAATAATGCCGCCCATCTTACAGCACTCTGCTTTTCGGAGCATTTTAAAATCCATTATCCTATTTAATAGAATTGTTGACTCTCAGGGAAATTGTAAAGTCTGGGGGATTTGTCCTTGGCCGCCCCTATGGCCTACCAGTGCCCACCTCCCTCCCTGGGCTCCCCGCTCCCCCGTCTGGCTGCCCCACCCCCGCAGAGCCGCTGTGGGGCCAGACCCAACATCCTCTGACCCAAGCAAGGGGTGGCCCAGAATGCCTCCCTCTCCTCTGCCCTTCCTCTATCCCCCACCCCTTCCCCGGGGGAATGAGTGTGCCTTCCTGGCTGGGCAGCCTGAGTCCCAGACCAGCCAGGCACCATCTCAGACAGGGGTCCCTCCTCTAACCCCAGAAGCGTTTGGCTTGAATAACTCAAACCATTTCCCCCTGAGCATACCTGTCTTTTCCTGACAGCCCAGACCCAAGACTTGGGTTATCATCCCATTTGTGTACATTCATTTCATTTTCTCCATTTCCTCTCAGGGCTATTTTCTCGCTGCCTCCCCCTCATTTCTAAAGCCTCCAGAAATGACCCTTCAGTGGGCATCTGCCCCGCCCGACCCTGCATCCTGCGTTAGCACGTGAGAAACACCCGAGGAGCTGAAAGCATCCCAGGCCAGGGTCCCACATATAGATTCCAGTTGGGTTCGTCTGGGATGGGTGTTTTTCTTTTTTCTTTTCTTTTATTGGAGTTCCTCTGGTAGCTCTCAGTGCAGCTGGGGCGGGGGCCCATGGAGGTAGTCCTTTGAGCTGTGTAGACCTCAGAGCCTCAGAGCAGCTCCTGGAGCTGCTGGAGCCTGTCCTCAGTCGGTCCACCGAGGGACCGTTGCAGGACGGGCACCCATGCCCACCTGGGTCACTAGACACCAGACCTTTGCCCTCCTGCCTGGACCCCTCTGCCTTCCTGCCTCTCAGGAAGCCTCTTGTCCATTCTCCCCCCACCCCCACCCCTAGCCTGGCCCTCCCTACTGCACACCCAGCTGAAAGCCAATACTCAGTATAGAACCCCAGGGGCACCCAAGAGGTAGGGAGGGACCCTCTGCTCTGCTTTCAAATTTCCACGTCCACCCCTATAAACTGAACTACAGGTTAGGACCCTAGTTCTCGCCAGGCTAGAGGGAAGCCCTCCCCCTGCATCCCCGGAGGTGAGCCAGGCCAGCACTACCACCCGCTTTGCGGTGGCTCCAGGGACCTGACCCACTTTCAACCAAGGCAAGGCTAGATCCCAAGGCTCCTGTTCTCCTGCCCAGAGCCCCAGATTCCCGGGGATGGTGCATCATGGCAGGAGAGAAGTGGAGAGGGGCTCTTCTGCAGCCAGGTCTTCCTCAAGGCCTTCCTGGAATTCTTCAGCACCCAGCACTGGACCCTTGGAAGCCTTGAAGGCCAGAGGAGGCCTGCGCTTTGGCCAGAGGGATAGGAGAAGGCAGGAGCACACCCGTGCAGGGCAGAGTTGCAGGAGACAGCAAGAGGAGGCATGGGTACAGCGTTTGCAGAGGTGCCCAGGATGGGCTGCAGAGGGGACACAGCTGGAAAGAGGATAACCAGGCCAGGAAGGGGCTTGGAGCACAGCACAGAGGAAGGAGGGCTGAGCTGATTCCATGGGGGTCAGGGAGCCATAGAAGCTCCTGAGAGGTGGGTGGCCCCAAGAGGGGACATGATCTGGAGCAGTGGGAGGCTGCCAGGTCAGGAAAGGGCTGGATGGGGGTTGTCCTTGCAGGAAGGGGTGAGGGCTGATGGGGAGAGGGGAGGCGGAGGCAGCCACGGGTGCACTGCAGAGCCCGCTGGACACTTCAGGGGCCCTCCTCATTAAGAACCCAGCTTCTGCTCCCGGCTAACCTGCCCCCAAGTCTGGGCTTAGTAAAGGAAATTGATTACTTTCCATTGCAATTAACATGTGGTCCTGGGTCACATCCTTAGAATAATTTGTTACAGGAAAAGCAAAGGAACTAGCTCCCAGGTAATAAAGTTCTTGTGGACCCAGTGAAAGAGACCTTCTCCAGACCATGGGGAGGGGCTGGGCTGGGGCAGGCGGAGCTGGTGACCTGGGAGACTCCGAGCGGTGGGGAGAGGTCATCAGAAGCAGCTGTCTGGGGGTGAAAGCGTACAGGAGCTTGGCTCTGGCCCCAGCTCCAGCCAGGCCATGGGTGGCAGTCGGTATCGGGTGCTGGTAGGAGCCAGGTCTAGCCTCACGCAGACTTGGGTTTACGTCCTGCTCCACCGCCCAGGGAAGCCACTTCCCTCTCTGTGCCTCAGTTTCCTCTACCTCGTGGGGATGTGAAGGATTAAATGAGCACTTTGTACAGACAGGGCAGGCGGTCAGTGACAGCTAGTTCTGGTTGGGCAATTTGTGTGTCCACCCCATGCCACCAGCACAGTTCAGTTTGTGGTGGGCTCCACAGGGTGTGTCCCTCCCTCCTCGCTGAGGGGACCAGCCCTGAGGGGACCCAGCTGCCTGTCCCAGGACCGGGGACCGGACCCTGCAGCTTCAGGCTTCATCACCATAATGCTCCTTGGTTCTTCAACCCCTTCCCTGCCGAACACTTTCATAAAAACTCCCAAAGTTACGTTTGCAATTCATTTGTTTGCCAGGCGGGCAGATTTATGGCAGTTATCTGTATAAATATTTATACTCTGCGGCAAGGAGGTTTTGGAGGTCACACACACACACACACACACACAGGTCCTCGGGTACCCCCTCCTTCCTCTCTGGCCAGCTGCAGCTAGTGGATGAGTGACGGCCACCCTGTGCACACACTCGACCTGAAAACACACGTCCAAGGCTGGCCAGGCCCACACCGCAGTCGTGCCCACCTGCACTGCCTCGTCCCGCCATACTGGCCCTGTGCCACCAGCTCACTCCGTCTCTGTTCCACAGAGGAGGGGCCGCGGCTTGGAGAGACAGGGCTGGACCCAGAGCTCCAGGGCCAGTAAGAAGCAGGGGTGAAGTTTGAGGGCATCGCTGGACAAGGATAACATTTCTCTACTCTGTGCCTTCCCCGCATGGGGGGTTACCCTCTGTAGGAAAAGAAACCAGGCAGGAAGGGACACAATGGCCTTCCTGAGGCTTTTCTATCAGGATTAACTCAAAACAATCCCCCTGAGACTTTGGGGGCACCTGTGTACACCTGAGGGCGAGACCAGGGAGACCCCAGTTCTGCACACTAGCCTGAGGTGGTCAGCACTCAGACCTCGGGGCAGGGAGCCCCATGGTGGCCAGAGAGGGTGGAGATCAGAGAGGAGGCTTCCTGCAGGGGAGGGCTAAGATGGTCTATTTTATGTTATGTGCTTCACCACAATTTCTTAGTTTTAAAAATAAAATTCTGCCATTGGGGAACTTAAAACAATAACTTAAGAAAAGAAAGAAATTTAGTCTTGTTGAGCCTGCAAAAGGCTGGGCTAGGGGCTGGGGGGGAGGGGTGGCAGTGGAGGCCTACAGGGAACTTCTGGGCTGGGCCGTGGCTGGGAGCTGCTGTCTTGGCAGGGGGAACAGTTGTCTCTCTAGCATGTAAATTGCTGTCGATTTGGGTAAAATGCACACTCCCAGTCCATCGCTCACCTCCCACGTTCTCCTCTCGAATTTTTCATTTGACGAGAGCTGATGTATGGTGGCTCATCACTCCCCAGTATTATTGTTCGATTAAAGCAGGCCTTTAACCCGGCAGCTGTATATCATCCTCCATCAGGGAGCCCTCGGGCAGCTTGCCTGAGGCTACAGTGTTGGGCGGGACCTGCCTACTTGGGCCTCTCATGTCCGTCAGCAGCCTGGCACGGGCACTTACGCCTGGACACCCCCAGCCCTCCGTTCCCAGCTGGCACGATGCCCCACCTGGATGGCCTGCCCGGCTCCTCTCCGGCTCGCTGGTGCCCACCCATTCTCACATTTCAGCCTCCTCCGACTGACACCCGCATCCCTTGGAGGCAGGGAGGTGTTGGGACACAGTGGGCCCTGGGGCTGGGCGGCCTTGGGCACGCTACTGACCCTCTCTGTGCCTCAGTTTCCTCAACTGTAAAATGATGATTCTAAGTGCTGCTCTCACAGGATTGTGGTGAAAATCAAATGAGTGAATACTCAGATCTGCCGATCACCGGTAACTAATCATCACCGTTACTGTAACAACATGCTTTGTTCCAACTAAGTTCCTCCAGGAGCAAGAGGCTCTGCCTCGTGGGTATTTATGCCCCTCACATGGCTCTTCGGTGTCCGGGCCAGGGCCAGGGCTGTTGCAGCCTCTGGTCAGTGGGTGGGTGGAGCGTATGAGGTACACTGAGGCTCTGCCACCACTTACCAGGTGGGGTCCAATCCAGCCTCAGTCTCTCAGGGCCACCAAGGCATCCCCGCCTATAAAATGCAGTCATCTTTTCCCCTGTCTTCCTGGCTTGCTGCGAGATGTAAGGAGACAGTGACGCACCTTAGACTGGCCAGTAAAGGAAGAGTAAAGTGTGTGTTGTCTGTTGAGTCTGATACCGTCTGATACTCAGGGCTCTTGCTTTCAGCCTCAGCACATCCCCCACCCCAGCCCTCAACAGACCTTACCGGTCAGTTACCTAAGCAGGACCCTGCCACAGACAGAACGCTTCTCTTTCTAAGGATCTACTGTTTATGCCGCTTTTACCAAGCTCCAACTGCACACTGGAAAAGAAAGAAGTAAAAGAAACGCGTGCTTCCGAGGGTCTGAACGGTGTCTGTCCCCAGGCCAGTCCTGTGACCTCTCTGGCCCCAGAGCCTTGTTCTCTCTGAGCCCTTGAATCGGGCGGATGTCTCAGTCACCCTCGATGCCACCCCCAGGGCCTGGCACTGCTTGAGGACTGCCCCAAGCCCTCCCTGTCTCTGTTCTTATTCCTTCCTGGGCCCGTGAGTGGTCACCCTCACTGAGGGTAGCAGAGGGCCTTGATTGGCCCCTCCCAGCTTCCAAGATCCCAGCTCCTGGTGGCAAGACCAGGCCTCTCCTCTCCTGTCCCCTCAATCCAGCAACAAACCAAGAAAACCCGTACTAGGATCCTGGCACTGCTCAAGGAGCTTTTCTGCATGCAGACCACGAGAGGTCTCTAGCTGTTCAGGGTGAGGACTGCATGGGAGAAGGGATCTTTCTATCAGGACAAGCGTGGCCACAGACCTCAAGAAAAGGGGACGGTGGATGAGATGTCCACAAAAAGCCCTCCCTAGGAGGGGCCATACGCACCCTCAGAGGCCAGGGTCCCAGGGCTTCTGGTCAGTAATCAGGCCCCAAAGGACCTGCAGAGCACCCCAGGACGTTGGTACAACTAAGGCCTGGTACCATGAACTTTTCGGCTTTACACTGCCTGTTCCTAGCATGGGCAGTAAATGTTTGTTGACTGAATTCTTGGTTAATGATCTCTGAGAAATCATGGCAAGTGGGAAAGATGCCGAGAGGTGGAGCGAGGCGAATGTAAGTCTGATTTCCACCAAAGAAAATGGTGGTTCCTCAAGCAACAAACCAGTGTGTGCATGTCACCCCTCAGAAAGATTCTAGAAGAGGTGGCATCTGATAGCTTAGACGAGTATGAGGTGGACCTTGGAGCTACCGAAGACCACCCAAGAAGCCAGGCCAGACAATTTGTTTCCTTTGCAGACAAGTCAACTTGAGTTGGGGGACCCTCAGCCAGTTTTCTCATGAGGAATCTTGTGGGCAATTGACAAAGTATAGTCTGGAATTGGTTGAAGACCTGTCGCTAGGGCACCATGGCAATTAGGAGGGTAACAACCCAGGGAGAGGTCTCCAAGATCAAGCGGCTGCCTCTGGCCTTGGTCTTGGCCTGACCCTCATTGTTATCAATGACTTGGCCGCAGATGTATCGGTCAGACTGACCAAATTTTCAGGTGGCTTAAAACTGAGAGGAAAGGTATTTCCATTAGATGACAGAATAAGAATGCAAAAATATCTCTGCAGATGAAAACGATGGGTAGATTCCAACAAAATCAAGTTCAACAGGGAGAAATTCGGGGCCTTTCACTTGGAGTTGACATTCTAACTGCAGACACACGGAAAGGAGCAGGTGCAGCTTCCAGCAGCTTTGGCAGCTCAGTGGGAATCTCCAGTATAACTCGGCTGCCCTGGAACCCGGGTGCCCCTGAGACTGTGTTAAGACAAGTGCAGTGTCTGGAAGGAGGAAGTCGTGGTCCAGCTCTGCTCTGTGCTGTTGTGCCAGGTCTGGGGCCCAGTGAGAGGCTGGTAAACATTGGGTGTGCTCAGAGGCATGAGGTAAGACATGGAAGAATTTACACGCGTGACACATGACATTGTTTAAGGAGCCAGCACTGTTAGGCCGAGGGAGGACCAACTGGGAAAAATGGTCATGCAAGGGTAGTTCCACAGAAAAGGCTTGTTTCTTGGGCTCCAAAGGATGAAATTAGGACCACTTATGGAAACTACTGGTAGGCAGATTTCAGGTAAACACTGAAAGCATGCTGACTTTCTCACTGCTATACAAGGGATGCGTGGCCACTGTGGTAGATGAACTGGACACTTCAGAGTTGGGGTCATTTAATGAGGACTTATGGTCAGGACACAG
Organism: Phocoena phocoena; assembly: GCF_963924675.1. Taxonomy (NCBI): domain Eukaryota; kingdom Metazoa; phylum Chordata; class Mammalia; order Artiodactyla; family Phocoenidae; genus Phocoena; species Phocoena phocoena. Next base: position 38,596,177 of record NC_089231.1, read on the forward strand.
AGAGGCCAGATGGCCTCAAAGTTCCCTCAAAGTGCATCTGGGTTCCGCAGTTCCTCCTGCGTGTGGAGAAATCCCAGATGTATGGCATCTCCACCCTGCCGTACACCTTCTAAGTGTAATTGTTCCAATAACATCCAAGACCAAGGTGGATGGTGCTGGTGGGAAGAGTGGAACCCTCCACCTCTGCTTCAGAGCAGCAGAATGAATCCATTAGCATATAACCCTGGGAAGACAGCCCCACCCGGGACAGAGAGAGACAGCCATCCTCTCCTGCTTCTCCTTGGGCTCAGGAAAGTGGGGTAGCTGGTCCCTCAGAAGGAGGAATGAAAGGGCTGTATGCCCAGAGAAGCTTTCTAGGATGGCACCTTTTGAGCAGGGAGCCGGGAACCTTAGTGGGCCCTCAACTTGTAAGCTTTGGGAGTTAGGGTCTGGGGGTCTCTCTTGTCTGCTCTCTCTCTCCATCCTTGTCTCTCTTGCTTCAGGAAGTAGTACTGTCTGCTTTGGAAGAACACTGACTGGGGATCGGGTGAGGGTCTGAGGAGAGAGATCAAAGGCTTTGCATATTCTCACCCAGAGGCAGGGATGAGGGGAGCTGAAGCTTCCTGCAGTTTGCACAGCCCAAGGCCCCAGGGCACAGAGGAGCTGAGCAAGGGACACAGTGCCCTGGTGCCTTCCCTGGGCAGCGTCTCTCAGAATATGCTGTGGTCTGTAGTGGTTGGGTCCCCAGAGAGTGTAAGGCCATGGACCAGCCTGGCTGGAGCAGAAGGTATGAACAGGGTTAGAGGAAGCAGTCATTCTGGGAAAGTCACTGGGACCAGACAACAAAGGACCATGAATGCCAAGCTGGAGAATTTAGAGCTAATCCTCTGGCACCGGGGAGCCATAGCACGTCTTTGAGCAGTTGAGTGGTGGAATCAGGCATAGGTGTGGGGCAATAAGGAGCAAAACTAGGGCAGCGATGGTGAGACTAGAGAGGAAGGGGCAATTCCAGCAAGGAGAGGGAGAGGTCAGGATCCTGCCCTGAGACTTCAGAAAACCCAGGGTAAACACACACTCACACTGTCAGGAGGAGGGGTCACCCCTACATGTCTACCTCTCACATGGAGTCCCCAGAGCCAATCATAGATTCTTCCAGAGGCCCAGAGAGCCAGTCCTCCAGGAGATCAGGGTGAGGAAGCATCTGAGGGTAGGCATGGCCCTTGAGCAATGGCTGGATGAGAGTTTGGGTCCCACCAGACCCTGGGACCCAGCCCAGCCTCCTGTTGTCCCTCATACCCCACGGTGTCCTAGAGAGAGTTACACGTTCACAGATTTGGGTGCTGGGGACCCAGCGGTGGGGTCTGCAGGCCAGGGCAGAGGCTCGGCATTGGAAAGGGCCTGGGGGGGCAGGAACTTACTCATCCCTGTGGCAGCGTCTTTAAACGAGCCTACCCCCAGCCTGCCCCCTCTCTCCTTAGCGCTGCTCAAACAAGCACCCGGCCCCCAGGAAGCAGATGCCTCTGAGGTTTGCTCGGGCTCCTGTGTGCAGGCCTGTGTGCTGAAGGGACCAGCGTGCCCGCCCACACAGGGGCACTCAGGGGTTCACCCAGGTCCTCGCAGCCCTGCACCTGCTCGCGCACAGATGGTGCTCGCCCACCTGCACCACGCAAGGGCCCAGCAGACAGGCAGGCCTGAGCTCACACGCTGGGGGCGGGGCACAGCGGCTTGCTCCCTCCATGCCAGGGTGGCCCCAAACCCTGGGGTCAGGCTGGAAAAATGACTTTGCTGGCTGAAAGTGACAGAGATTGGCCACCGACACAGAGAAAGAGGAAGTTTGATGGCAGAAAATTGGATTTGAAATCAAACCAGGCCCCTGGGAGGAGGGCCAGTCCGCGGCCCCAGCAGTCAGGACAAGCAGTGGATGGAGAGGCCAGCCAGGAGCCAGGGTTGGGGAGACAGTGCCCTCTGCTCCCCTCCCCGGGGAGCCAGGCCCTGCTGTCTCCCTGCTGGGGGAAAGGATCAAGACCCCAGGGCCAAACAGGCAGAAAGGGCTGAAAGAGACATTTGTACACCATGAGTACGAGGGCAAAAGGTCAAGAGGAGGGAAACTGGCAGGGAGACAGAGGAGAGATGGGGTCACAGGGCGGTTTCACCTGCATTGCACACAGGGATGTGGGCGCAGGGGAAGGTTGTGTTCTCGCCTAACAGATCGATGAATAATGAATGAAATCTATATCCTGGGACATACTGTATCTAGTGTCACCACACCCAGGTCACGGAGTCTCTGAGACCCAAATGACCCACAGGCTGTGTTAAGTGGGGGCTGGAACCTGGCTCTGAGAACCCCAGGGCCGGCACCCCTCCCACATCACCCAGCCTGTGTCCCTAGGTTTTAAGTGCCCACCCCAGTGGCCCACCTCCTCACCAAGGCCACCCTCCCCTGACCGTGCTGGAAGGCTGGCTGGGTCTGGGGGGCTGTTAATGCAGCCAAACAATTAACTGGAATTGCACAAAGGGGCGGGGGAACTCTGGGCAATGCCACAGTTGGTGTAGGGAGAGATGGATGAACTTTCCCAGTTCGTGGGCGCCACGGAGCTGACAGTAAATATCAGAGGTAATGATATTGACTTTAAGGTATTATGGCTCCAAATGTCACTTGTGCTCTCGTTCTCTTTCTCTCTCTTAAGGAAAAAAAGTCTCCCCGACTTGATTTACATTTTTACTTCCTCTGCTTCCCAGTTCCTAGAGCAGGGAGGATGGAAACAGTCCAGCACTTTGCACCTGGTGGGTACCCAACACCAGAGCTCGTTAGGAGAAAGTGGGATGTGGCTCCCGTGTGCCTTTTGTCCCAATGGTCTCTTACGGGACAAGGAAGACATCCCCAGAGCATCCTTTCCCTCCCTTCCAGCCTCGCCCCAGCTCAGGAACCCTTTGCAGCCCCCAAGGCTGGGAGAAGCAAGCTCGGGAGGCTGAAAGGCCCAGCCCCCAACTCTTTGCAGCGGCCTCTCTCCCCTCCCCACGTTTGTCTTCAGTCAGGCCCCATCATTCCCGCCCCTTTGAGTATGTAGCTTCCTTCCTGTCCACCTGCCCCATCCTCTCCATCTCTCAGGTCACACCGCCTCCAGGAAGCCCACCACCACCACTACCTGAGTCCCCTCTTCCTCACTTCCTCCTGCAAATACCCTGTGACAGCGCCTCCTCCAGTGACACTGGCCCCACAGCCTCCCAGGTTTCCTCCCCCATATCTCATCTCTAAGGTAGCTTAAAGCTTCTGAGAGGCCAGGATCCCAGCTCCTCTATTTCTGGATCCGGCAGAGCTTAGCACTTTCATTTAGTAAATTTCTCTTAAATGGGAAATCAGTAAGGAGCCACCCAGAAAAGCTCCACGGGGAATGGGGAGATGAGTGAGTGCAAGCAGAAGAAAAGAGGAGAGCAGAGTGACAGTGGGGCACCAGATCCATCCCAGACAGGGAGGCTCCGGGCGTAGTGGGAAGAGCAGAAGCACGTGAAGTAGGCGGGTCTCGGATTCCAACCCAGGTGTTCTGGGACCCCAAGGACGCTACTTCCTTCTTCAAGCTCAGCCTCCTGGTCTTCCATTGGAAATATTGATACCCGCTCTACTGGCTCCATCTCCATGGGAGCCGAGCTTCAGGTCCCTCTGAGCCAGGAGTGGACCAAGCAAGGGCCCCAGACAACAGTGTAGTGAAGATGGGATGGGGCAGACTGCAGCCACCTCCACACGAGCTACCCACCTCTGAGGCTCAGTTCATTGTTTGCAAAGAAGGGATAGGGACCTATCCTGCGAGACTTGGGTGGGGTTTTGAGCTAGCAGGTAGAAGGCAGAAGCAGAGGGCCTGGGACACAGCAAAGCTGACATCTGGGCACGACTTGGGCATCGTTGTGGGTGTGCTTAATAACCAGGATAATATAAAGGCTTGGCTAGGTGGTACTCTTCACTATAAGCGGCCTTCTGGGTCCACCCACCGCTGTTCCAGCCAAAGCCCTATTCTGATGAGCACCTCGAGGTCTGGCGTGGGAAGAACAGAGACCAGCCCCCTCGGCAGGGTCTTCACAGGACTAAGAGCTAGCGAACACTAGCGGTGATAGTTATCGCCCACCCGAGTCCTCTCCTTCTCAAACATTTCCAGTGACCAAGAGAGCATGGCCTTTTCAAGATGTTCTATTCCATGGTCAGACAGTTTTAAGGGTTAGAAAGTTCTACTTTAGGCTGAGCTAAAGCCTGCCTCTCTCTAAATTCCGACTGAAAGCCCCTTGTCATGTTCACACAGATGACTGTCAAGAGGGAGCCCTCATTCCTGATCACGCAGTTGACCACCTGGACGCTCAGTGGGATTTTACTATTGTCCCCGTGAAGTGCCATTTTTCAAGAGTTAACCTGGTGCTCTGCCGTTGACTTAGTTTGCAGTGTGTCCTATCCCCCTGCGGGGAAAGTGAAGGAATCCTCTCTCCTCTGCTTTGCTCAAGACCCCTCCCCAGTCCTTGGCTCCCAACCTCAGTCAGAGGGTGGGGGACATGCCACCCCTTCTGATGATGGTTTCTGCCCCCGATGGGGTGGGAGAGGGGTGGTCAAGAAGGGTTCCACCCACCCTCTGTGAAGAACTTCACAGAACAAAGGAACCTCCACTGGGCAAGGAGACTGCTCTGTTTATCCCCTTTCTCCAGTCTCCTCACCCAGAGGGGCCTAGGTTTTAGAGCGGTGTGTGTTCCTAGAGATACAGTGACAGATGGGGGACCAAGTGGAGAAGAACAGAGAATGGGGAGGGTGCTGAGCATGAGGCTGGGGGCCAGCGAAGTGCACAGCGGTGGGAGGGGGCATGTTCCCAGAGACAGCTTTAGGGCCCCAAACTCCATTATCTAGAAGCTTCTGTAAGGAACTTGCTTTGAATAACTGAAGATAACCCAGATCACATCCTTCTCCCTATAAGGTGTTGACAGCCGACAGTTCCCGCTTCTCCTAGGTTACTCTCTGGTAACACTTGCAGCCCCTCATAAGTCTTAATTCCAGGCTCTTGTATGCTGAGAGCTCTCGTATGTTAAGATTCTGCCTAAAGTAAGAGTTATAAAGCTCTAAGAGAAGGCCTGAGAATATCTACAGTGTGAAAAACGTTTGTACTTCTTTTCTTTTCATAACCTGTAACTTATTTACTTTATGTTGATTTTAGATACCTGGGAAAATGTTTCCTCCTTTCCTATTTCTTGTCTGTGTCCTGGGAGGTGATAAATTTCTGTACATGGAAATACTGCCTGGGTAGGAAGTTCCCTTCCTTTGTCATGAGGCTCCTAATGGCTTTCTCGAGGCACAAAAGCAATGCTCAGCATCTCCCAGCCTCACCCAGCGCTGCAGCCTCTTCCCACGAGCACATGCACACCCTCCAAATGCAGGTCCAGGGCCCTCCTTGAAGGCCCCGCAGCACCTGTGCCCAGGGGACATTTCTGCTCCTGTGGCCTCCAGCCAGCACTGGAGTGGTGGGATTCCACCTTGTGCAGGGTGTGTGCCTAGACGTTCAAAAAGAAAGAACACAGTTTCAGAGAGAATCAGAGGAGAAGATGGAGGAAGAAACCAGCGGAGTCTAGAGGGGACCTACTGTGTGCCTGGCTCTCCATCTCCTGGGGGACGGACCGTGCGCAAATATCACCTCCGTTGTCCAGACAGGGAGGCTGCCCAGACCGCTCCTGAGCCCTGAGCCAGTGTGGGCACACGCAGAGAGATCTGTCAGAATGAGACGGGAGGGCCTGGGGAGGAAGGCAAACGGAGACCAGGAGGTGATGGACAAGAGATGGAGGGGGAAGGCTGCGGGAGACACAGGATGGGGAGCGAGGTTCAGAGAACTCAGGGAGGGCTGAAGAGGAAAGCAGGGAGATGGGGTCCTCAGATAAATCCAGGGTGAGTTCACTCCGGGCTGTGGCAGCCCCACGGTCCTCCCTGTGTCCTGGCAGCAGAGCGGCCAGCAGGGCAGTCTCTACCTGCTCCCTGGCCGCACCCCTCCTTGCCCTGCCTCTTCCTGAGAGCCCGGAGTCTGGCCGGCCCCCGGTCCTGGGTGAAGGACCCGTGGAACTGCCAATCCCAGCCGAGGTGGGCAGGGGGGGCTGCCTCTCAGGCCGTAGGCTGCCGTAGGGGAACGGAGCAGCCGCAACCCTGACTTGATTAACATTTAAATGCCATTTGGTGTGAGGAGGCGGGAGCAGAAGCAGGGCTGGAACAAACAAACCTCGGAGCTGGGATGCAGGGGGTCGTCTGGCCCGAGGAGCCCATTCCGCGGACTCTGAAGTGAAGACCCTCTCTGGTCCTGGGGCTTAAGGTGGCGAGGAGGGCCAGAAGGGGTGTGGCCAGGCCTCTGTCCCTCCTCGGAGCCTCCTGGCTCAGCGCTGCCTTAAGCTCTTCGCTCCTTTCGCCAGGACTGAGAGACACTGCCCATCAGGCCCACCCGAAACACAGTCTTTGCCTTTGCCGTCCTTTGTCAGACCACGAGTCCAGGTGGGAGTCTGACCGCGGGGCTTCTCTGATCCTCTGGCTTCCGCTCCTGCAGCATCATGGCCTGGCCCGGCCTTTGTGCCCCCGGACGTCGGGGTGCACGCAGTCCACCCTCTGAAGCTCCCCTTGTCCTCCCCTCACCTGTCCTCCCCGGCAGGTGTCCCAGAGGCGAAGGGAAGGAATCCTCCCCACTCTCCCCGGGCCCCTCCCCAGCCCTCCCTGGCAGGGGCTGCCACTAGAGCAGCTCTAATGGGCCAGGTTGCTCCCCGGCTGGGCATCTCCAAGGGAAGCCTTAACGTCAAGACACGAGCAAAGTCTTTAAAAGCCACTTAAAATGTCCTTGATGAGCAGGAGTGACCCCTCAGGAAGAAAAAAGGCCGGAATAGAACGCGGAGCTGAGGGGAGCCACAGGGCAAGCCCGCCTCCCGAACGCCTCCCCCCTCGCCGCAAAGGGGTCTACCTGCGGGTGGGGCCCAGCCACCGCTCCAGGCCACACCTCCGACTGTAAACCAAGCAGGCTAATTTTGTTAGCCCCCAGGGCTTGATTTGCACATCCAGGAGGAGTGCCGTCCTCGGAAGTCATTAACACAAAAGTCTAAATATCTTCGCTAATGGGCGGCCTGCCTTTCCGGTGTTTGCCAGACCTCAGAGCTCTGCCTGCGTCTCTGGATGAGCCTGAGTCACTGGGGCAGCTGCAGTGGGGTGAGGGGTCGAGTTCCCCGAAACCCCATTTAGCCATTTAAGGTCTGGTGCATCCCTTAACCCAATAGCCCAAGGCGAGTGCCTGCCCTCTGGGTAGATGAGTTTGCTGAGCCAACTCCAGGGCAGGAACGCAACACTTCCAAAGACCAACGCTCTTGTGGAAACGCAAACGCTCCTGTACAAACGACAGCCATTGTCCTATACGAACCGCCTTCTCAAACTGAATTTTTCAAGGCCTGGTCTGTGCCCAGCATTGCTGGGGGCGCTGTGAGGGCTGCTAATAATAGCTGGAATTGAGTGAGCCCCTGCGATGCGCCAGCCTGCCTGTGCCCTCACGGAGCCTCGCCCCGCCACGAGGAAGGCGGTAACATTCTCACCTGCCATGACCCCGCAGAGACCCACGGATTGGAGCTGAGAGTCAACTCCAGCCCATCTGGCTGCAAAGCCCAGGCGGTTCCCACGCCCTCCTGCCTGTGCTCCCGGAGACCTTAACCACAGATCCGGCCAGAACCCAGACATCAAGCCAGCAGGGAACCTTCCCTCCTCTGGAAGGACATGGTGGTCATTAAGAGCACGGGCTGGAGCTGGACTGTCGCCTCCAGACAGCCTCCACCCTGACCGGCTGCATATCTTATGGCAAGTGATTTCACCTGTCTGGGCCTCAGTTTCCTCATCTGTCCAATGGGGATGATATCAGTAGTCCCACCCTTGAGTGGGGCTTAGTACACAGTAAGATCTCACTCACAGTGTTATTAACAAGAGACCGGTTGGGGGTTTCTCCACTTGAAGGGCTCCACAGAAGGAAGTCTGGACTCTGCTCAGTGCAGGCTGGTTATTGTGTAGCTGGTGGCGCTGGTGCTGGGGTGAGGTCCCCGGCCCAGCAGTGATGACATGGTGCTAGCCTGGAGCCCCCAGGTCTCTGGTGTCCCTGAGACTCCATCCCTGGGTCAGATAGTGAGGGCCTGGGTGGCAGTGGCTGGAGAGTGGAGAGGGGGCACTGGGCAGACCTGAGCGAGTGTAGCAGGCAGCTCCAGCCTCAAAGGCAATGACTGATGGCTGCACTGGGGTCCAGACGGCCCAGGGCTGCTTGGCTCCAGGCTCAGAAACGGCCACTGACCAGCCCTTCCCCAGGCACCCCTGAGAGCCTCCCACATGGGCCAAGGCTCCAGTGTACCTGACCTTTATCTTTCTCCTTGAGGCTCACCGTCCCTTCACTCACTCACAGGTCTTTATTGAGCTTCTATTATGTGTCAGGCCACAGGGAAAAAGTCAGGCGCACTGCGTGCACTCCTGGAGCCTGCGGTCTACCAGGCAACCAGGAGCTGACTGGGCACAGCCTACAAGCACGTGGGTCAGCCCTGGAGGGAAGGCCTGCCCCCCACCTCCGCCCTGTGCCTGTGTGGTCACAGCCAGATGTAAAGTACACCTGGGCTCAGGAGAGCACAGACAAGGATAGTTTTGGGGGGCCAGTCTCCCTGCCAGGCTTCCCTTGTCCTGCCTCTGCCCTCACCAGTCCTACTCCAGCCACGTAGCCCACACTTTCACCCTCCTCACCTTTTCACTTGCTGTTCCCTCACCTGGGTGCCCTCGGACCTTCAGCTGCCTGCAGGCCCCAAGCTCAGACCTCAGCTCCTCTGGAAACTTCCTCTGACACCTCCACAACCTTGTCTAAGGCTCCCGCTGGGCCTTGCACAAAGCTCCATGGGCCCCTTGGGCATTTCAGGCCAAAAAGACGTTGGACCACAAAAGCACACGGGTGACCCAGAGAGCCTGGCACGAGCTGGGCCACCGGCCGGTGGAGAGATCTGGATCAGGGTCAGCGAGACCAAGCTCAGAACGTGGCTTAGCCGGAGGCTTGAGTGAGTTGCCAAAGCTCAAGGCCTCCACACTTCTCTCCTAGAATGATGCCTTTCAGGACCATGGAGAGGATTCGGGTGGAACAGGCATGAAATGCACAGCCATTCCTGGGCCTCAGGGGCCTTCATTGGTGGGTCCCCTCCAGACACTAGGGTTCCCCGTGTGCCTAGGTCTGGGCTCTGTCTCCTCCACTCCCTTCTCTCTCTGCACCTCTGTGCTTCCCGTGCCTCCTTCCATGTCCATCTCTCTGTTTGAGCCTCTCTCTGGGCCCCTGCTCCACACGCCCCACCCCCCACCCCTTTCTCTTTGCTTCCTCCCTACCCTTTTGTCACTCTCCTTTCAATTACCATAACGCAGAACAGAAGAATATTTTATTATTTGGTGTCTTTATTAAATCAGGTTTTCTGTTCCCTGTTTTTCATTTGTAAAGTGGATGAGTGCCACACTGCATTTTCCTATTAAAAAGCAAAGACTGAACAACAGAGTGGCCAGGATGGCCCCAAGGTGGTTTTGCCCACAGGTCTGTGCTCCTCGATAGAAAACGAGAAGGTGAGGGTGTTCTCCTGGGCCACAGGGATGCCGCCTGAATCAGAAAATGAGTCTCAGCACACCCGTGGCAACATTTCCAGAGAGGCCCTGGGACCAGGCCCTGCGCTGAGCCCGCCACCTGTAGCTGAAGGAGACAGAGTCGGTGGACTGAGGGGAAGGCCTGAGCAGGCCCTCTCCCCCCGGAGCCCCGGGCCTGGGCTTCGGCTCATCCTGTAAAGCGCCACCATCACAAGCCCCCCACAGGCCACAGGGTGAGGAGTCAGGGATGCAGAAGCCAAAAGGTTCCTGCAGCCTCCAGTCTCAGAACCTCGCTCAAAACAGCCCAGGCATTTGCTGAGAGAATAGGTGAATTTTTACCTACTCATGGGCACCAGGATGTTTTCCAGTTTACATTGTGTATAGCCACTCACGGGCCCATGGAAGAAACATCCTCACAGAGGTGTCTTGAAGCTCCCCCAGATGAGGATGGAACTGTCCAGGTCCCCTGCACCCCCTCCAGCCTGATACATCCACCCTTCATTCTGCACCCCATTTCCCCTGCGGTGAACTTGGAGCCAAGCTGCATCTGACAAGGTTAGATTTGTTCTCCCTTACTTGGCGTGACCTTGGTAGACTACTCACCTAGACTCAGTTTGACTGTCTATAAATGGGACAATAGTACCACTTCCTCCTACAGCTGTTGGGAGGGGAAGTGAGCTCCTGGTGCTCTGCCTGGAACACAGTAGGGGCTCAGCAAAGTTCAGATCCTACCCTAAGAGTCTAAGTCTTAAAAAAATAAAACTCCAAACCCACACCCCTGGTTCCAATCACCATCCTAAGGAAGGAGCGGGCTCCACCACCCCTTGGGGCCATCGGACATCTGCACCTGGAGGCTTAGCATAGTTAAACCCACACCCCTGGTTCCAATCACCATCCTAAGGAAGGAGCAGGCTCCACCACCCCATGGGGCCATCTGACATCTGCACCTGGAGGCTTAGCATAGTTAAACCCACACCCCTGGTTCCAATCACCATCCTAAGGAAGGAGCGGGCTCCACCACCCCTTGGGGCCATCGGACATCTGCACCTGGAGGCTTAGCATAGTTAAACCCACACCCCTGGTTCCAATCACCATCCTAAGGAAGGAGCGGGCTCCACCACCCCTTGGGGCCATCGGACATCTGCACCTGGAGGCTTAGCATAGTTAAACCCACACCCCTGGTTCCAATCACCATCCTAAGGAAGGAGCGGGCTCCACCACCCCTTGGGGCCATCGGACATCTGCACCTGGAGGCTTAGCATAGTTAAACCCACACCCCTGGTTCCAATCACCATCCTAAGGAAGGAGCGGGCTCCACCACCCCTTGGGGCCATCGGACATCTGCACCTGGAGGCTTAGCATAGTTAAACCCACACCCCTGGTTCCAATCACCATCCTAAGGAAGGAGCGGGCTCCACCACCCCTTGGGGCCATCGGACATCTGCACCTGGAGGCTTAGCATAGTTAAATGCAAGCTCATCACGTCCCCATCCTCCGTGCTCCCCCATCACCCACCCTCCTGACGTCCTTATTACTGTCAAAGGCATCGCTGCTATCAAGCCTTTGAGTCCCCTTGGGTGGCTCCTGGGCCCCCCTGCTGCTGACCCATCCCAGTGGTTCTTCCCCTCTACCCTATTGCTGCCAGCCAGCTCCAAGCCCTTTCGGTTCTCCCAGGTCCACACCCCATCACCTCAGACCCTCCCCCAGCAGCCAACCTCACTGCTCCACCGCTGTCTCCTGGGACTGCTCAATCTGGCCCCCCTGGGATTTTCACTCTATCTGTAAAACCATATTCCCAATCATGTTTACCTCTGGCCCCTTAGCCCCTTGAGAAAGGGTCCTTCCTGATGCCTTCTTGTAACCCCCGGCCCTGGCACAGAGTCACACCAACGGCGTTGTTCTGCCCAGCCCAACCTCTGTGCCATAGCCTCTGTCTTTCCCTGCCTTCCCAGATGCCTGCCCTCGGCTGGCTGAGTCCCGCACACACTCCCGGGAGTCTTGCCTACCTGAGGGTCCAAGTGGCAGCTTCCATCATCGGAGCCAGTTCCCCACCCTCCCCCACTGCTGATCCAACTCCCGGATTCTGACCTGAATTTGGCTACTGAGAAGGGCAACCAAGGGTGCACCAGCTCAGGGGCCAGACTCCCTGGGCTCCACACCAGATACCTTTCTGTCCTGTAGAATGGGCAGGAGGTGATGTGGAGGATGGACGGAGTGGTGTGTGTAAGCTCTGAGGATGGTCCAGGAGCTACGTGAACACTCAGAACTGGCCACCGTCATGGTCACTCTGTCTGGTGGCTTTGCTTTGCTGTTCTTGCCCTGGCCCTGGCTCCTGCACTTCCAGCTACCAGGACCCTGGTGTGGAACCCAGGATCACAGCTCACAGCTGGACGTTTGAGCTAGAAGGGAGGGCTGCTGGCAGCATCCCACAGCACACACCCCTGGTTCAAACTGCGCCATTGGCTGAGCATTTAGAACATTGTTGTATGTCCAGTTTTCACTATCCTGACTTCACCTGCTGGCCACTCCTGTGGCCACCTGGAGCTTCACCTGAACAGTGAAAAGGTCTTGAAAGAGCTTTTCTAGACACCTGCTCAATCTCAGGGTAAAACCAGCCCCTTCATATCACAGGCAACCCATTGCGGCAACCAGGCAGTGAGGACACAGGAGACCCTTTGGAGACCTGGGCAGGAGGTTTGGGGCAGGTGGAGCCACGTGGGGATCTACTGGGCTGGTGGCACAGGCAGGTGGAGAGGGGAGAGGTGCCGTTTCTTGGAGAGGAGGCCGCATGTCCTAATAATCCTTAGGACTTCCCTGGTGGCGCAGTGGGTAAGAATCCACCTGCCAATGCAGGGGACACGGGTTCGAGCCCTGGTCTGGGAAGATTCCACATGCCGCGGAGCAACTAAGCCCGTGCGCCACAACTACTGAGCCTGTGCTCTAGAGCCCGTGAGCCACAACTACTGAAGCCTGCGTGCCTAGAGCCCGTGCTCCGCAACAAGAGAAGCCACCGCAATGAGAAGCCGGTGCACGGCAAGGAAGAGTAGTCTCTGCTTGCTGCAGCTAGAGAAAGCCTGTGCACAGCAACGAAGACCCAACGCAACCAAAAATAAATAAATAAATTTCTTAAAAAAAAAATCATTAGCAGCGATTCAGCTGTCTGCCACTGGTTTGAAAGATAAGTTTCATTAATCAACACGATGCCTTCAGAACTTTTGGGGAGCCGTTTCTTATGCTAATTGGGCCACTTAAAGTAGACTTTCATTGCACCAGGATCTCCGGCTGTCAAGACAGTTACTGGCATGTGCAAGCCCCTCCCTCCCAACCCCCTCTCTCCCCCACCATCACCTTTTCTTTTTTAAATATAAAATTAATGAGAAGAGCTATGCTAATTACCTGGCCAAAAATAAAACCTTGAAGGAAGAAGGGGGGAAATGGGTAAGGATGTGACCGATAGGAAGACTCAGGTCACCTTGAAGGCCTTAGGGAGGAGCCCTCTGGGTGGGGGCTCCCTGGAGGAGGTGGTAAATCAAAGACCAGGCCTGCAGCTTGCCGGGGTAGAATCCTGACCCATCCTCCTACCCCTGGGTGACCTGCAGGACTCAGGTCAGACACAGCATGAACCCTGGGAATGGGGATCCCAAAATCCTAGGGTCTTGGATAAGAAAAGCCCACAATCCCAGAACCAGACATTTCAAATCTTCTAGACTTTGAGATATCAAAGAATATTTGAAAAGCCATCTGATTTCAGACTGTCTCCCTGAAAAGACCAGCAAAATAACCCACTGATCAAGCAATGCCAAGTCCATTGCCCACCATCTTGGCGGTCTTAGTGCTGTCTCAGAAGGGGGAAGTAGTTATAAGGTTGGGGGTCTGGTTGAAGATTAATCCCTACCTGATTGGGATTGGGGAGGGTTGTCAAAATAAAACCAGAGCCAGACAGTGGTTAAAGCAGTAAAAACAGATTTTATTCAGGGACTGTTGCAGTAGGAGACAAGAGACCTCAGTTGAGAAATGAGCTCAGTTCCAAATACGGTAGGGCAGGGGGTGCGGTTTATAGCCAAGGAGAAGGGTCGGGGGATGGGGGCAGTGGATGGAAAATTCCTAAGGGGAGACATCAGGGTTAAGGGGGATTCCTACTTGACGGGGCTTTTGATGCAGGCTGGCCGCCGTCAGACATCACCTGGAGGGTGCGGGAAGTGAGGAACTCGGTCAGATACGAGGGTGGGGAATTCTCTCTAAACTGACTTGACAGGATTCTTGCTAAAATTGGGTGATGAGGCCTCGTAAGGACAGACACCAAGTGTGCCTAGTGGTCTTAGAGGCGCTTGGCTTAAGTTGAGTCAAGGAGCCAGTCCTTGCCGGCCCACGGTATGATGGCTTGGAATTGCCGCTGGTTTGCGAGATAAATTGCATTAATCAACATGATGGCTTCCGCCAGGGGAGGGTTTTCAGCAGGTGAGGATGAGGGAACAGCCACTCACAGGCAGGCGAGCAGGTTTGCCCAGGTGAGTGATGTATTGTCCCAAGAAAGGGAGCTTGAGGGGTTTACTACCTACAAAAGTGGATTTTTCAGGAAGTTCCTGGAACAAACCGCAAAGTTACTTGCAACTCTCTCTTCCTGGGTTGAGAAGTTTCTGGAATGGTCACGATTATGTGGACGGCATGGTCCCTGCCCATCCAGCAGTGCAGCTGCAGGCGTTTGTCAGGGTGGGAACACAGTTCTGCCCGTCACGTGCCTGGTCCTGGTTGCTAATGGCCCCTGTCCGCCCAGCCGGGTGCTGAATTCTCTCAAGTCTTGCTCTGACTCAATCCCCAGCATGCTCCTCTCCTACATCCCACTACCTAGCCCCACCCCTGTCTTCAGGAACTCGTTGGGCCCCTCCTCATGGAGGCCGCGAGAGTGGCCCTACAAACCCAGTCACAGCGACCAAGGCCCCTCCCCTGGCCTTGACACCCAGGGCTGCCTCACCCTGGTCCCTCCTGGCTTCTCCCCACCCGCCTCCACCTCCTCTCTTCTCCCTGGGCCGCGCCTCCCCGCACCCCCCCCCGCCCCGCCGTGCAGTTTTCTGTCTCTGAGGCTTTGCACCTGCCACCCCTCTGCCCAAGTGCCCTTCTCAGCCTGCGCTCCTGGCCAACTCCTCTCTGTCCTCAGGAGGCAGCTGCACCGCCCACCGGAGAGCAGGTCCTCCGTCACCTGCTGCCTCGTGGCCTTGTGCATCTCTGCCTGCATGATTCATGCCCATATGTGCTTGTGGAGCGAATGGGTACATCTTTCTATTGCCTTTTGGATAAAAAAAGGAATTCCTCCTGAGGCCCACTGTAACCCCTCCTGCTCGACTGTGAGCCCCGCATCCTCTACCCGTTGCCTCCTTCCTCCGTAAACCCACCCTGGAAAGGACCCAGCCCCCTCTGTAGCCGCATCTGCATGCTGACAGGCCACCCGGGGCCTCTGTGCCCAGGATCTGGAGGCATCCTAGTTTCTCCACCACCCCTGTCCTGCTCCTGTTAGACCCATCGGGGGAGGGGTGTGTGGGGCGGTGCGGCCAGCACTGTCGGGGGGCAGGGGCTGGGGTTGGGGGTTCATCCGACTGCAGCTTCTCCCCGCCCAGCCCCGCTCCTCTCAGGGACAGTGGCTCTCAGGGCTGTACCACCCGAGAGCCACCCTGGGTGACTGCCCTCCGGCTTCCTGGAGCGGAGGGTGGGCCTGTGCCTCACATTAGTATGTGGGATAATAAAGCGTCCTTGAAGAAGAGAAGGAAAGGAAGGAGGGGTGAGAAAAAAATGAAGAAGAGGGAGCTGGGGACCGGTCCTGGGGTCCTGGATCGTTTTGGATGCTGAGAGAATCCATAGAGGAATTCTACCCCAGACTTTCAAAGGCCCGGGTCCCGTCTCTTGAGCTGCAGATCCAGGCAGAGGGAAAGGGGGAAGGAGATAGCCTTCGTGATGGGGGGCATGGGGGCTATAGAGTGAAATGGGCCTGTTGCACAGGCCCCGGTTGTGCGTGTGGACAGGGCTCCGCATCTGTGGGGAGCAAGTTGGGAGGACACACCCTAGTGGGAGGAATGACGACTCTGGACGATTTGGGGGTCCCACGTGTGTGTGTGTGTGTGTGTGTGATCTGACTTTCACATTGCCCAGGTGAAGGACATGTGACCCAGAGGAAGAAACTGAGGCTGAGAGGGGTTAAATGGCAGCTGATTTCTGTGCTCTTTCTGCAAAGGTGTTCAAAGGAGAGAAAAGGGGATCAAGAAAGAACAACCCAAGCAAAAGGTAGAGGTAGATGGAGGCAGAGCAGGGAACTGGGGGTCCAGGGCGCTGGGCAACGGGCAGGGATGGACAGGCCTGGAGGCCAGGCTGGGAGAGAAGCACCCAAGCTGACCTCAGGCACCCCCTCCACACCCATGCCAGGCCCGCAACCTCTCTCCTGGGCACCCCTCAGCCACCTGACTGGCCCTTATTTGAGCAGGGAGAGTTAGAATCAGCCGGAAGGACAAATGGAGCCCTCAGGGAGGGTGGACTGGGCCCTAATCTGAGGCTCTGGGACCAACGCTTGCCCTGGCAGGCCAGGCAGCAACAGGCGAGCCCAGGAGGGTCAGACTCTGCTCTCTACCCTTCTCCTCCTCCAGGAAGCCCTCCCACCTGCTCCCAGGACCCACTGGCTTCTCCACCACCAACCACCACCCCACCCTGGAGTCAGACCCTGTGCACCCTCGCACCCCAAATCCTCATACTTCCTGTTGAGCCTCCTCTCCCAGTGGGGCCAGGAAGGCCTGGCAGGTGTGGGGCAGGTGTGGGCAGGTGTAGGGCTGGCTCTGATGCCCCCAGAATGGTGCTCAGGTGGGAATGAGGCAGGGGCAGGGCCGGGAGGAGCCTCCAGCAGTGCGTGTGCAGCTGCTCAGTCCTCTGTGGGTGAGGAGAACCTGCCCTGGCAGAGCGGGCAGAGCGATCGTCTGCGGGACACTTTCCAGGATAAAAGCAAATACTCAGGCACAGAGAGGCTGGTGCAGGGCAGGGGAGGCTCCCCAGGACTCCTTATTAGGAATGAAAAATCGGCATCATGGTCCCCTGATTGATGAGCCCCAGCAGTGTGTCAGCATCTCCCACGTGAGGCCACACATAAAGCTTCCCTGCGTGGCCGCTGTCACCAACCCACTTGGCCGGGGAGGTGGAGACTCCTGGTGCACCCCTAGTGCTCTGGGCTCCCACTTCTCTTCCCAGCGATGCCTCAGAGCCTGCAGGCTTCTCTGCAGGCCTCACCATGGGGCATCCCAGCGAGTCCACTGAGGTCTCCTCCAAAGGCTCTTGCTGCGGCCGGGAACTGCTTCCTCAGGCAGTAACCACTCCATCAGTAGGTCCTAGAGGCCCAGCTCCAGGTCACCTCTCCCCACCAGCCCCCAGAGCGCTCCCATCCCCCTTCACCCTCCTCCCTCCTTCCCTCCATCCTCCACAGCTCAGGTCAGGCGCCCCCCTCCTTCACACGCATCAAGGCTCCCCATCAAGACTCCCCAGGGCTGCTGGAATAAGGACTCACTGAGGTGGCATCCAGGGGCCCTGCTGATTCCCCAGCCCAGGCTTCCTGAAGCCCCTCAGCCCTGCCTCCCTCCGCCCCACCCCACCTCTCGCTGACCCCAGAGCCTTGGCACAAGCAGCTCCTGTGGCCCCAAGAGTTTTTCCCACCTTCCGCTGTCCCCCATCTCCCTGTGCTCACCCTCAGTGTCACCATGGAGACAGATGCCTTCTCCAACTGCCCTAGCTAAACTGGACCCCCAACACTTTCCTCTGTCCTGCCCAGCAGCCCTTTTACAATCCATCATCATTCGTACACAGTTCTCTTGCATTCCGCCTCCTGCCCTGGGCTGAATGGTCACACAGCAGGTACCCATGGCACGGCGGCCACATAAAGCAAGTCAATTCCAGGAGGCCAGTTAGGAAACTGACAGCTCTGTCACACCTGCGACCCAATCTGAGTTCATCTCCCGCCTCCTCCCTAGGGCCCAGAGCCCTGTCTTCCCTGGGCCTCCCCATGGAGGCGCCTTCCTTCTGACGTACCGTGCTTTGAGCTTGTCTCCTCCCTCGGGGTGTGCATTCAAAAGAGGACTTGTGGAGAAGGAGACTTGTGTGACTCATTCAGTAGGTGATGCTCAGATGGCGTGATGTCAGGTGCCGGGCAGGCCAGGTGGAGAAGGTGGGCGCTGTTCTGCACAGGAGGGGAACCCCTCCTTCCCCTCCCACACAGAGGAGGTGACTGTGGGACGTCCCTGCCCCACGCCCCAGGGATGGCGTCCACAGTGGGCCAGGAGGACAGGCACGGCATGCCTCTCCTCAGGAAGGCACCATTTGGAGTAATCAGTTTTTTAATTACTAGTAATTAAATGTGTGTAACCTGCCCAGCTGCCACTCCAGGAACTGGGACAGAACTCCTGGGGGGGCAGTGGGTCCGGCACATGCTGGGAGGAGCAGGACCTGTCTTCAGCCCAGGCGCTGAGGAGGGTGGGTGGGTGAGCGGGAATAAGTGCTAACCTCCAGGCGCCAGAGAAGCCCCCGGGGTAGGTGGGGGGGTGGCGCGGCTGGAGAGACCTCAGCCTCAGGGCGGGCTTCCTGCGTGTCTGTCTCAGGGTCCCCAGCCTCCTTGGGGCCTCTTTCCATGTTCCCTTCAGCCCGGAGGAGCAGGATGCCTGCCCGAGCCCTGCCCAAAAGGCAGGTGTTTGCAGGGGGTCCCACCCTGCAGTTTCCTCCCTTCCAGCTTCCCAGGAGCCCAGCCACTCCCCAAGGAGTCCTCCTAGTGCTTCCCCAGGCACCACTCCACAGAGCAAAAAGCCCGTCCTTTCCTCTAACCAAAGCACTTGCTTAATTTAAACAGCTGTGAACATCCTCCGTCTACCCTGTGCGGGCTGCTGCAGCCATCCCTCAGAGGATCCTCACCGCTCCCACCAGGTTCAGATTGAGGCTGGCAGTGGCCAGGCCTTCCAGGCCACACCCTCTCAGGCTCCACTCTTTGCTCTGTCCTCGGCCCCCTGGCATCTCTGCCTCACTCTCCCGCTCACTTTCTCAGTCCCACCTCTCTCTCTCCTTCATCTCTCTCCTGCTCTGCTCCCCGACTTTATCTCCCATTTAGAGTCTTTTGCAGAACAATTAAAATCAGAGAAAGTCAACCAGTTTGCTTTCTTGCTTTCATCCCCCTTTTGGGGGGGGTGGGGGCAGCCCCTGCTGGGATGCAAACCTGGACCAGATCCTTATAGGTGCTCCAACTGCCCGCCGTCCTAGGACTCCAGCCCCGTTGGAGACGAGCTACCCCTGTCTTCCGAGGGGCTCACGCTCCACAGCCCCTCTCCACCTCCTTGCTTCAATCCTCCCCTTCTCACCCCACATCCTACATCCTCCACACCTGGCCTTGTGCAGACTCTGGACAAACAGGAAGAGGGTTCCAGTGGGTGGAGTGGAATCTGGGGCTACAGGCACTGACAGGATCGGGAAGGGCACCTACCCTCTCAGAGCCTTCAAAATGGGGGAAGGACCCCTGCATGCACCCCTCGGGGAAGAAATCCAGGAGGCTGCAAGGCCACTTGCAGGCTGGGCTGCCAGGGCGAGTCCCCCTCTCCAGCCATGTGCCCCTCATCTGTCACACGGGAACAGTGACAGCTCCTGTCTTCAGGTTCACGAGTGGCTGTGCGCCTCTGTAAACCCTTTGCAAAAGTGTGACGCGGGGTCAGCGCGTGGAGAGCAAACACATCAGAAACTACAGAAAGTCGTGGGAATGTACATGGCGATGCGGCCCTTGTTAGCTCCAAGGGCAAGAATTTTCATGCCTCACTCCAGAGCCTCTCCTTGTCGCAGCAAGGACCAGTTCTTCCAGAGTCTAACTGTAGTTCCTCCTGCTGCGGCCAAGGAATACTGCCATCTTTCCGTACCTGCCTGGAAAGCAGACGGCCCACATTTGGGTCTTAAAAACAGCCCCGGGAGCCACTGTCCTCCACATTACCACTTTTTTCCTCTGCCCCTCAGCACCCCAGGGCTCAGCTACAGCTGAAGTCACTTGTCCTGTGTCCCAGGGGCTGCTTGCAGGGGATCCTCCAACAGTCTGTCCTTGGCACCAGCTTCCTGGGGCCCCATGGGGCTGGCAAGTTGGGGAAATGTGCCCCTTGATGATCGGGCTTTTACCTAGCACTTCCTCTGGGCGCCTGGTCCCGAGCTGGTCACCACCTGCCTTTGCAGGACTCAGCCTCTCTGGGGAGATTCAGGAATGAACTATCTCGAGCAGGCAGTTGCTAAACAGTGTGGGCCCTACAGACAATTCTGAGCAGTGGCTGGTTAGAGAAAGAGCAAAATGGGCGGCAGGGCCAAGGGGTTGATCTGGGGAGATCTAATGAGCTTCCCGGAGAAGGGCCTCTTAGGTAGAAGTCTTTGAAGGATGGGTAGGAGTTGAGGTGGAGGGAGACCATTCTCGGCAAGGGGAACATTCTCAGTGTGGGTAAAGGAGGGAGGGACAAACCACGGTGAGGGGCAGCCTGGCAGGAGTGAAAGGTGAGGGTCTGGGGAGCGGGAGGCTGGATGGGATCTGCTTAACAGACATGCAGCCACCAGCTTGTCACACATATTCCAGGGGAGCCAGAGTTTGCAGGGCATGGAGTGTGGGCTGTGCCCAGGGGATCATGGCAGGAGGAGGATGCCGTGTGCAGGATAGCCACCCTGTGTACCCGCGCAGGTGCAGCCCTGCAGCCAGGCGGTCCCTTCTTGCCCCCTGCCACACACACACACACACACACACACACACACACACACACACACACACCCCACAGGCGCGCGCTCCCCACCCCCATGGGAGGGGGGCAGGCGTGGAGGCTGAACACAAAGCCCAGCCTGGACCAAACCCACAGCGCTGAACCTTAGGCTGCACCTGGGCGCCATCTGGTGGCTGTGTGGAATTCTGCACCCTCTGAGGTTTCAGGCTTTTTGGAGCCTTTGGAACGTCACACAGAGAAGTGACATCCCTGGTCCTCACACACAGAATTATCAATGGCCGTTCATGACACAATGGCCCCACCCAAATGCATACAGGGCCTCACAATAAAACTCCAGCAGATACATATGGACACAGATACAGTCATTCCCATTCACACTTCTTTTTACTCTTGTCACCAAATAAAATTTTTAGGAAGTAAGGACAGAAAGCACTATTCATAGCCCAGCACAAACATAACGACAGCGAATATCTTCTGTGTGTTTCCACTCAGCCTTGGTCTGTTTTCAGCACATTGTTCATTCTCTCCTGTGGTCATACTGCACACGGTTTCAGTCTCTCACATCTAGCTGTGTCCACATGGTTCCAGGACCTCCTCCTTCGATGTGAGCCCTGGGATGCTTCCGCAGGCAGCCCCTAGCTGGCATGCATGCTCACACAGACACACATACACCCTGGGGCCACATGGGAGACAGGACACTTGGTGCCCATCACGTAATCCATCACATGCTACAACCCAAAGGGCTTCCTCTCACTAATAGGAATGGTAAAATGAAACACACTCTCTTGCCTTGGTTTTGATTTAAAAAAAAAAAAAAAAGTTTATTTTTTTAAAACATCTTTATTGGCGTATAATTGCTTTACAATGGTGTGTTGGTTTCTGCTGTATAACAAAGTGAATCAACTATACATATACATATACATATATCCCCATATCCCCTCCTCCTTGCGTCTCCCTCCCACCCTCCCTATCCCACCCCTCTAGGTGGTCGCAAAGCACCGAGCTGATCTCCCTGTGCTACGTGGCTGCTTCCCACTGGCTATCTATTTTATATTTGGTAGTGTATGTATGTCCATGCCACTCTCTCACTTCGTCCCAGCTTACCCTTCCCATTCCCACTGTCCTCAAGTCCATTCTCTACGTCAGCATCTTTATTCCTGTCCTGCCCCTGAGTTCTTCAGAACCATATATATATATATATATATTTTTTTTTTTAGATTCCATATATGTGTGTTAGCATACGGCATTTGTTTCTCTCTTTCTGACTTACTTCACTCTGTATGACTGACTCTAGGTCCATCCACCTCACTATAAATAACTCAATTTTGTTTCTTTTTATGGCTGAGTAATATTCCATTGTATATATGTGCCACATCTTCTTTATCCATTCATCTGTCGATGGACACTTAGGTTGCTTCCATGTCCTGCCTATTGTAAATAATGCTTCTTGCGTTGGTTTTGTCCCATGAGACTCACCATGCATCTTTACATACACTAGCTCAAACACTAGTTATTACTTTCCCCCCATTATTTCCCAGATGAAAACACTGAGATTCAGAGAGATTAACTCGCCCACGGTTGCAAGATCATGAGCTGGCAGCAGGGACCCCAGCCTCCCTTCCCTGGACTCTGGCCTGTGCTCCCTGGGGAGGGCGGAGGCCGAGGGACGTTTCCAGTGCAAGCAGGGTGGGCAGAGTGCAGCTGCAGAGCGCAGGGGGTGTGGAGGCCAGCTCCTCACTCCTACTCTGTGCTCCCTTCTGGAGGCCTCCCCACCCTGTGAGGCAGGGACCCTTCCCCACCAAGGCTGCCACAACAGAAAATAGAAGTGGCAACAGTTATTCTGCGAGAGGTGAAGACTGCCCCTGGAATGAGCAGGGCCCAACCCTTGCACTCTCCAAGCTGAAGCTACTCAGAGAAGGTTGCTGTCCCCGAGGGCCCCCAGGGACTGCTGGCAGGGAGCAGGAGGACTCGGGAGGAGGTAGAGAGTCTGCCACACTACTATTTTCCCCCGGTCTGAATTCCTGTATGGATGTAAAATGGCCACAACCCTCTCAGAACAGGATAACCAGGGATGGCTCTAGGCGGCTGGGTAGACAGGGATGAAGGAGGAAAGAAGCTGGAGGTGGCACCTAGGATGAGCTGCAATGCTCCTCCATCCTCAGAGACTGGGACACACACACACACACACACACACACACACACACACACACACACACCAAGCCCCACAGACAATGCAGCCTGCAGATACCCATTTATGGGTAGACCACAAATAAGAAAAGTGTGTGAATCCTAGCAGGGAGACCCAAATCAGTCAGAGAGGGGTGGGATTAATCAAGGCAGACTTCCTGGAGGAGGAGGATCTTGAGCCTAGTGGCCCCAGGAATCCATTAGAGAGCTAAGTACCTGCTATGAAGCAAGCATCGTTAGCAGCTTGGTGTGGATATCTTATTTAATATTCATAGCAATCTTTACGTGTAGAAATTATCATTTCCCTTTTTATGGATGAGGAAACTGAGGCTCAGCAGAGTCAAGTAAGATATTTAAGGTCACACAGCCAGTAAGTGACAGAGCCGCTATGGAAACCTTAGCCTCTCTGGCTCCTGGGAGCAACTTTCTTTCCTCATCATATAATCGTAGTGTCAGAAGGAACCGAAGTGGCGGTTGGGCCCAACTGAACATGTGTGCAGACGCAGCCCAGGATCCGCTGGAGTCCTCTCATGGGACAGGTAGCAGTCCCCCAGCTGCAAAGTGGCCCAGCCCCTTGTTGGAGTTGGAGATGCTCCAGCCACAACCTGACACCCTCCACCCACCACTTTCCAGCCCTTTGGAGACAGTGTGATGCCCCCACCCCTGCCCCTACCACCCTCATGTAAGGTGCTTCCAGACAACTGGGTCCAAATGGATGTTCTTGTCCCCTGTCTGAGCACCCCACAAATTTCCACCTGAATGTCTGCATCCCATAGCACAGATTTCCCTTCCTGTCGACAGTAGTTAGAACCTTGAGCCGGTGCCGTGAGGGGATGCTACCCCTTCTGCTCCTCTGGGACCACCAGGACTACTGATTTCCCAGGGACAGCCCAGCTTGCAGAACGCACAGCCACACAACAGAGCTGGCCATTCACACGCGGATGGATCAGTTTCCTGCATGTTACAGTCAGATCTGCTGACACCTAGCTTCCTAGCCCACCACATCCCACTGAGACCCCGCCCCAGGGCGTCCCAAAGGCTGATGCTGTTCCCTAGCCACCAAGGTGGTTCTCACCATCATCTCTACTTTCCTCAAGAAGAGAAATGAGGCATTTCTTGTATGAAGGCAAGAGATGCAAAGGAGTAGAAGCTTCCAGTTGCTCAGGCTTCAGCTTGACATCCATGAAAGTGCGTCTAGTTGAGACAGCAGACTCACGGGTAGAGTGAGGGTGCCATCATGGGAGGCATCCAAGCCGGGGCTGCATGAGCACTGGAGGGTGCCGTGAGATTGCTGTCAGTGTCTCGTGGCTTGTGGAATTAGACACCCGTCATCTTCTGAGTCTATGATTCACTGTCACCGTCATCTCCATCAGCAGGGGCACTTTCTTCAAGAACCAGACATGTTTAGCACGACCGTCTGAGAAAACTCACCAGACCCCCACCCAGGGATCTCAGACCAGTAGGCCATGGTGTAGACGGTGGAGAGGGCACTGAGGCCCACCCTCAGGCCTGTGGGGCTGGTGGACAGGAAAGGGCACTCAGCTCAAGAACACTTGTTGAATGGATGAGCAGGTGAATGAATGAACGGGCAGCCACAAGACCACATCCCTGCTGAACCCTTTCAGCTCTGAGGCAGGCCCCCACGTCAGAGAGAACCAGTAGGCTCCCCTGGGACTCCCCCACCCTATGGTGCACAGCCCAAAGCCTCGTGAGAAATGCTACAATGCTGCATCCAGGACCCAGTATCTTTGTCACCCTCTTAAGGGACCCCCAGCTCAGTCAGAGCTGAGCCCAGCCTAGCTGGCAGAGGCATAAGCCCCAAAACTCAGAGAGCCGTAAACCAACTTCGCCCTCCAAACAGATGCGGCATTTCTGAGGTCAGAAAGGATGCCCCAGCCTGAGAGTTGACTGGATTTCGCGATCCAGGGCTTTGTAGAAAAATGTGTGCTGACACCCACCTTGCAAGCCCAGATGTCAGCATGAGGGTTAATGTGAGATGCCTTGTACGGGGAAAACAACGGGACCCACAGAATCCCAAGTCACTGGGAATCCCGAGGCTGGGACAGCTGCACCTTGGGAAGCTCAGCGCAGACCTCCCCATAGCCTTCCCTCCCCGCTCCCTCCTGCCAAGTGTAACCGGCCAGAGCATCACCACGTGCCCACACAAAATACATCGAGGAAGAAAACTTCCAAGCCTGTGACTCGACTCACGGGCACTTTTGTGTCCGCATGTCCAGGTGCAAGGACCCTCACAGCCAAGCTCAGGTGAGCTCCCTCCCAAAGCCCCGCAGAAGTCCCCGCGTTCCAATAAAGGGATCCATTTGGGGGACAAACGCCCCCCTCCTCCACACAGAGGGAGTGGCTTGGCTGCAGGGTAAAATTTATCATCATTCTCCTAATATCTCCAAGCTCGACAGTGGCAGCAGCTAAAGAAAATACCAAGGCTTAACTTGGGGCACACGGGACAGCGAGGCAGAGATAGGAAATATGATTTATGATGGAAATCAATGCAATCATAATACTCTGTGCTTGTGAAATTGGGCTGTGCCTCCCGTGCCCAGAGGCCCACTTCAGTCCTGCCTCTCAGAAGGTGTTGGGGACCCTGGGGACTGGACCAAGGCGGGTGGAGGGGCCCAAATGATTGGGACGCTGTCCAGCTCCTTCCCCTGCCTTCTGTGGGGGGGGAGTAGGGGTGCAGGGCATTGTCTAAAGAGGAAGATGGAAGGAAGCAAATTAACCTATATCAAAGCCGGGTTTGGGGCACACACTTTTGCCCATAGGACTTGTTCTGCTCACAACATATCCTGTGAAGGTAGAGGATTCTATCCTGCATTTTCAAGTCCACGAAACTGGAGCACAGAGAGGTGAAGTGTCTAAGTTAAGGTCACACAGCTAGTCATGGCAAAGCCAGTTGTGCTGTTCCCGTAACATCACACAAACAGAAAGGCTGTAGGGGGCTGCCCATGCCATGTGGTGTGAGGGGCCCCAAGAAGGCTCCACCTCACCCAAAACGTCCCCTGCCTGTCCCAGCATTCAGAATTCCACCATTAGCAATATCCCTTTGAATTAAGCCATATCCTATTCATATTTATAAAATGCAGTGGTGGTGGTGGTGGTGACGGTGACAATAATAGAGGTGGTGACACTGGTGATGGTGACAGTTGTGACAGCGGTGATGGTGACAGTGATGGTTTTCAGACATGTTTGTCACTAACAAGGGCAGGGGGTCAGGGTAAAATACAGTCAGGTGTTGCAGGGGATAAACATTTCTACTTTACAACTTTTCTAGAAGAACCGAACCAAGAATTCTGCACTGTGGCCTGGGAGACCCAGAAATGTGTGGAGCAATCTTTCTTCCTGGCAGATCTGGACACGAGCATTCTTCTGTCACTGAGTGAAAAACCCCTTCACTTTGTGACAAGCCATTTGTGCTAAAGATGTGACGGCGAGGGGCGGGGCGGGGGGGGGCAGTGATGGAAAAACGACGTCCAAGGATCCCACACCTGAGTTCCAGCCATCTTGAGGAGTTGGCCTGGGGAGTAGCAGTAACTGAGGTACTGTCCTGAAGGAGGCACTTTGTCCCTAGGTCCTCGGAGAACGAGGCAGGGTTTAAATCACATGGAGGGATGAAGGAATGAGTGAAGGAATGAAGGAATGCTGTCGGGAGCAGCTTCTTTCTGGCTGCACTTGTTGAATTCAGAGGCAGGGAATGAAACTGGACCCTGATGAAGAGCAGCCTCAGGGGAGCCAGGTCTCTGGGGGAACAGGCTGCTGGAGAGGGGCTTTGTAGGGCACAGAGAGTCCAGCCCCAGGGAAGCTCTGAGGCCAGGACATCTTAGGAAGGAGGCTTTCTTAAATCAGGCTCTAGTGGTAGAGTGAATCCTGAAGAGGGAGCGTGGGATTCAAGATGTGGGATGGTGGGTGTCCCCATCTCTCTACCACGTCCTTCTCTCTGGACACTGGGGCCCAGGCCAGCTCTGCATGCACCGTCAGCTCCCCGTCCACCAGACCAGGGGCCACTGCATTCCCCTTCCTAATCAGCACTCTGAGCCCCTGAGACCGAGACGATGCTGCCGGGTGAGTGCAAAGGGATGCAGGGAGAAGGAAGATATCCGACGGGCGGACAGACACCGCCAGGCCAGAGAGCCAGGGGGAGCAGTGATGCAGCCAGGGCCAGGGAGACACAATAAGATGGAGAGAAATGAAGCAGGACTCCGCCCGAAGCCTGGGGTTGCGGGGCCGGTCCAGAGGGTCAGCCGTGGGGGTCAAAGGGTGACAGCTCTGGCATTTCGAAGGGCACCCGGGGGCCAGCGCCTGCCTTGATGAGCCCTCGGGAGCTCGATAGACTTTCCAAACCTAATTAGTGTTTAATGGTCTGGAGAGACGCCGCATCCGCCGTCACCAGCCACACCACGCCGTCCGGCTTCAGATTCTTAATTAACCTTTAAGGAGATGATCCACTGTGGCCATCTCGAGAGGCCACGTCCATCCCTGTTCGCGCGCGCCAGGGCCCACGGCTCTCTGGGCAGAGCGAAGTGCCCCACGCGCGAGTCTGAGGGTGACTCCAGCCCCCCGATTTGAATCAGGTTTTCGAAACTGCTCGGGAGCACTCATCCCACAGAGGCTACCAACTCGGAACCACCGCAAGTCTAGGGGAGGTAGCGCTGTGCACACTTAGGGTAAAGGAAAGAAGAGCCGCAGATATCTGCCGCGGCCGATAGGGGGCGTGCAACCTGGCAGGGAGCCTCCCCGCCCCCCCCACCCCAGTGAGGCATGTGACGTCGAGGCAGCCCCGAGGGGTGGGGGGCCGTCGGACTAACAGGGACCTGTCCCCTTGTGAGGAGGTGGGCTTTAGCCTCTGGGCAGGGAGAGTCCCTGAGGTGTCCCCAGCGGCTCATGGTTCAGAATCATCCTGCTTCCTGCAAGGAATGTGGGACAAGGCAAAAGAGGGGACAATCCAGTTAGAGGTCCTCCAGTTAGAGGACAATCCAGTTAGAGGCGGTGCCTGGAATAGGGCTGGATTCCAACCTGCGGGTGCAGAAGGTATTGGAGGGTGTGAGCCTAGCCCCTGGGCGGCGGCAGTGATGTTCCTAAAGCCAGACAACCCAGGGAGGGAGCCAGGCTTTGGGCTGGAGGTCACGCGTACCTGTGGGACAGCCAAGGGCCAAAGACCGAGAGAATCCTGAATGCAAAGCGAAAGAGGGTGGGGATGGCGAGGGGGATTTGGGGATCGCCTCCACGGGGCTCAAGTTGAAGAGAAGGGGATGTGCAAAGTCTGTGAGGGGAGAGCAGGGGAGGGGTAAGGGCCCAGCGGCACCTGGGAGAACCCCGCCACCTCCCCAGCAAGCAGAGGAGGGCACAGTGCAGGCAAGGAGGGGACAGCAGCGTGGAGAGCGAAACTGTGCACTCCAGCACCCCACACACACACATCTCACCGCCCACACGGCACGCACACACACACACACACACACACTGACAACCACACACACACACAGCACAGGCACCACACCCTCCCAGTCACCCGCTCCCTCCGCACCCCTGCCTCACACACACACTCACGTGTCCGCCCCCGCCAAGCCCTTCAGCCCCCATGCACACACGATCACACTCACGCCTAAGCCTGACACACTCGTGGGCAGTGCCCGTGACCCAGAGACCCTGGCGTGTTCCAGGAGGAGGGCCATGATCGATGCTTATTAATGAAGCTGCCCCGGAGATGGCTAATTGATGGCGGTGCGCGGCTGTTGTCTGGAATTTAACCTGATTCATCATTTAGCCTGTTGGAGGCTGGAGAGCTGTGTTAATTAATGCCAGGAAAACAGACTTGGATGAGCTGGCGGTGCAGCCTCATATTAGAAAACCGAGAGCAAGGGGCAGAGGGAGGCGGTGGGGGGAGGGGGGAGAGAGAGAAGGAATGATTAAATCTAAAGCCCAGAGACAAATTCCAAAAAGCCAATGTCGGTGCTGTTTCTAGGATGACTCAGACTTGCGCTTGGCTGGCGTCGTCAGGCTATGGTGTGGGATTGAGAGCAATTTCCTCTAGATTTGTCATTTATGTGGTGTGGGCTTTGTTTTTTCCTTTATCTTGTGTGGGGACTGTCCCTCCGGGCCTGAGACTGAGCCCTAAGAGACAGGCAGGAGGGGCCCCGGGTTGGGGGAGGGCAGTGGGAAAGGCCCCCTTCTGCTCATGGAGGGCGCTGAGCCTGGCAACAGGGTCCAGGGTCCAGGGCAGCCTGGTGGGGCAGGTGGTGGAGGAGGGCTCAGCGCATCTGACTCAGGGGCAGGCTGAAGGGAGATGGGGAGAAGCAGAAGGGAAGGTGGACTGTGGGACACATAGACGAGGGTCTCCATCCAGCCCCCCGGGGCCAGGGTGCCCACTCCCCATCTCGGCTTCTTAGGAGGGTCAGAGTCTAAATGAAGAAGGCAGAGGTTCCACTGTGGCCTGGGAAAGGTCACACCCAGCTGGAGAGCACCACGGCCACCCCCAGGTGCAGAGCCCCACAGCCACGGGCCCTAGGGAGGCGTGAGCTCTCATGGTGGGATGGAAGAAACAGGTTCTCAGGTCCATGTAGCTGAGGGCAGCCTTGGAAGGTGGGCTTGCCTTGCCCTGTGGAGCTCTGGTACCGGAGCTGATGAGAGGAAAGGGGAGGGGTTTTCGGGCTGGAAACACATCCTCTCTCGTCACTAGAGCTGGCCAGAGTGGAACTGGGACACCCGTGCAGGAGGAGCTCCCACTGTGGTGTGGGAGCAGGTACGGAAGAGCCGGCGCCCGAGACGAGGAAGGTGGTGGGTGGCTAGGCCCTGCCAAGTGCAGGGCTGTGGGGCTGGGCGTTTGGGGGATCGGTTCTGCTGCTGTGCTGAGAGCAGAAGGCACCCGGCGTGGCTGGGGTCCAGGAAGGGTGGGCTTGAATGCCTTTCGGCCAGGCCCTTCTGCAGACTGGATGGTGCGCTCTCCCCAGGGAAGGTTTGCTGTGCCATCCTCGTGCCAGGGAACAGGGCACAGCGAGGGCAGAGCCGGGGCAGGTGGAGGAGAGGCTTTGGGGGAACGAGGAGCAGGGAGAGAGGAAGGGAGGGGAAAGGCCGGAGAGCATAGCTGCCGTTTGTTTCTTGAGCACTTACTAGGCGCCAGGCACTGTGCTAAGAGCATTACCCGAGCTATCACTCCCGCGGGGCTCTCCACACCCCCTCTGGGATGTGATCCTAAGAGGTCAAGTAACTGCCCCACCTCACATGCACAAGGAGGTGGCAGAGCTAGGACTGAAATCCAGGCCTCCCAACTAAATCGGGACTCGTTTCATCCAGAATTATCTATCCACTGCTGTTTTTAAAAAAATCACACACCCCCACCCTGAAGAGGGTGAGCGACCCAGCCTGGCCGTGCAGGCTAATGAGCTTCGTTTCCACGGCAGCAGATCTTAATTAGGACCACAAGGGTCCGCCCACCCTTGCCAGGACAGCTCTGGCACGTTGGTGGGAGCGGATGAGAAGGACATGGGGCTTGGAGACAAAGAGACAGGCTGCCCTTGGCCGCGTGGATCTGGGAAGCCCTGACTGCCAGGTAGGGGCTGAGCCCAGCGGCACTATTCCATCTCCAGGATTCCACCTCCTTACCTGCCACAGCCCAGAGAAGCTTCCACCCACGCAGATGGGGCCCAATCCCAGCCCCATGGCAATGGGGGGGGACGAGGAAAACTAAAAGGCTGACTGGGGATCCCCTCCCTTCTGGAAACAAGCAGAAGAGACCTTTGACTGGCCCAGGGAAGGGGCACCTCCTTTGTTTGTACCCAGTGGGTGAGGGGAAAGCATTCTGTAAACTTAGATGCCAGAGAGCAGAGAGGGTGGAGGTTGGGAGAGGGATGGGAGCGAGAGAGGAGACAGAGAGAAGGGGAGGGGGCCACCCCAGGCAGTCCCACCAATAGGCTCCGTCAGCGCCGCCGCCCGTTGGCTGGACACTGCAGAGCAGAGCATCCTGTTGCATAGCAACTGCCTGGGGCCTTGTTTGTGGGGCTGGACCACGGACGATGTACGGGCTGCAGAGGCCCCCGTGCCCTGCTCCCCTCCCCGCACCGTGGGCGTCTAGCTCCCCACCCCACCTGCCTACAGGCTGGGAGGGGACCAGATGCCAAGATAGTACTGGCCATTCCTGATCTAAATGTTCACCCCCGACCAGGCTCCACTGCCCCAAGCCCTCTTGCTCTTTCTGAATGTGGCCCTAGTGGAATGCTGTTCCTGCCAAAAACTGACAGGGGACACCACTGCCCACTGCACAGGCTCAGACCCTCCAGGGGCCACATCAGGCCCCCTGCCTCCACCCGACCTGCCTGCACATCACACTCTGAGACTTTCCTCACACTCTGTGACACCCTGCTGGCTCTTCCCTCAACTCACCTACGTCGTCCGCGGTTCTGCCTGCCAGCCAACCCCCTCTACATCCTCCCCACCCCGTGAGTCAGCTCACCGGGCTCCTCTGGTGTCAGAAAGGATGGAAGGACATAGCCAAGTCGTGTGGTCAGTGCAAGGTCTGGAGTTGCGAAGGACTCGATAACTGTCACCTGTCACGGTCACTCATGCCTCCCTGTCCTCCATCCAGGCACGCGGCAGAGGCCATGCAGGTCCACCCACTCTCCTGTCTTGATGGTCATTAAGACAGTCAGGCCTCTGTGCTGCTTCTCAGCCGCCTTCCTTCATCCCCTTGAGGACCACTTTTGACAGCAGCTGACTGAAGGAATCTAGAGGCCATGACTGGCAGAGTGACGGGTGTGACTGGGCCTCGCTGGAGGGGGGCACAAGGGCTTGGGACTCTGCCCTTCAGACCAATGAGAGGAGGTGAGGATGAAGGTGAAGAAGGGGAAGGATGAGGGTGAGATGCCTCTGTGGGTGATCCAGAGGTGACCTCAAGTGTTTTACCAAGGGACCAACAGAGGGCCTTGGCTGGGAGGCACCCCCCTTCCACCACTTCAGGGGCAGCTCCGAGCTGGACCATCTAAATGAGGAGAGGGGTGAAGAGCTGACAGGGCCTACATGCCTGACCCAACAAGCATCAGATGGCCTCCTGGATGCGGGGAATGGGAGCAGAACCAGATTTATTAAAAATCTTATCTGGAGGGTTTGCATTTCAATGGGCTGTGGATTTGCATATTTTAACAATAACCTCCAGGTTCTTCTGTCTGGTCCGCGCTCACTGGCTGTCTCTAAACCATGATCACTGGTTCAGTAAACCCTTCCTAATCCGGAGGTACAACATCACCACTTTGCTGGAGGAGGGAGGGTTAAAGGGCCTTTCTCTCTGGACCAGAAATAGGGCTGTTCAGCAGGTCTCCACTTCTGGCCTCTGGACACTCCTGCCACCAGACTGTGGCTGAGGCAGGAGAGAACGATGCCAGTGACAGGCACAATAGAGGATTCAGTCGTTCATTTGGTCAGTGAGCATTTATTGAACACCTACGGTGTACCGGGTGCCACGCCCGACTCTGGGTGCGCAGTGGGTACAGAACAGGTGTGGACCTTCCCTCGTACAGAGGAGACAAATATTAAACAAATAAATCCACAACTTGAGAACCATAATGGCTTATCACTGTCCCAAATTGTGGCAAGGCAATGAAGGAAAGAACAGGGAGCTTGAAGAGACCCCTAATTTATTGCAAGGCCAGGGGGATGCTGAGACCTGAGGGAAGCATGGGTGGTGGCTGAGCCGAGAAGGGAGCAAGTGCACTGCACCCACAGCAGGCTCGGGACCTGCCCTCAGGCCCTGGGAGCCGCACCACCAACTGGCCTGGCCAGGGTCACCTCGGAGTCTGGCCCGTGGTGGGGGAGTGCCTCCAGCAAAGGCACATGTCACTCTGCAGTCATTGCTGGGGTGTCCTTAAGTCAAAACTTCATGATGACAGCAAACGGGATTCCTTGAATCTCTAACCCCACCCTGTGGAGTGAACCTTACACAATTTATTAAGGAGGTAATTAAAACAATATATTTACAACAAGCTACAAATAATGTGTGCTGCTTCTGCCATTCCCCTTCGATCCCTTCTCTCTGGGGGACTGGGAGGCCCCTGCAGCAAGGGTTCATCCTTTCCTTCCAAGGTTACTGAGGGCCCTCTGTGCACAGTCAGGGGAATCCAGCCGGGCCCAGGATTCAGAATCTGCCCTCCTGGGGCTTTGAACAAACAATTTCTCCACTAATTAATTTGTTCATTGTGAATTGTTAAGTGCCATGAAGACAAAATCCTGGTGGAGGACAGGGTTACTGTAGAGCCGCCCACCTGTGGTCCCCATTGCTCTCATTAGTGAGTTCTCTTCTCTATCTGTATCAGATGGTTGCATCCTCACCACCAGCGTTTTACACCAAAGTCTGGAAATTCTCAGTCTATCCTCCCAAACTTGCCCAAAGTTCACCTTTAAAAGATAAATCTTGGGACTTCCCTGGTGGCGCAATGTTTAACGATCCTCCTGCCAATGCAGGGGACACGGGTTCCATTCCTGGTATGGGAAGATCCCACATGCCGCGGAGCCACTAAGCCCGTGCGCCACAACTACTGAGCCCCCGTGCTGCAACTACTGAAGCCCGAGCGCCTAGAGCCCGTGCATCGCAGCAAGAAAAGCCACCGCACCGAGAAGTCCGCGCGCCGCAACGAAGAGTAGCCCCCGCTCTCCGCAACTAGAGAAAGCCTGCGTGCAGCAACGAAGACCCAACGCGGCCAAAAATAAATAAATAAATTTTTTTTTTTTTAAATTTTTTTAGGATAAATCTTTGAGTACCATTCTCTGTTTCAGAAGCTTGTGCACAGTTCCACCTGAAAACACCTGATGGTCAAGGATATGTCTGATGCCTGGAGCTGGTGGATAGAGATAAGCTTGCAGGATGATGGGGACCCAGAAGGGCATCGTGGTCAGGGCAAGTTCATGGGCAGGCTCCCTGTGCTGTCACACAGGGCCCCACACTCAGAAGGGTCCCATGCTTAGTGTTTAGTGCTCTGCAGTTGCCACCTTGAAATTCTTAAAATTTTATCTTTGAACTTGTGTTTCATAAGCGAAGTCTGTGGCATGAAGGAGCCCATGTAGGGGGCCTGGGGCCTCTGCTTATGATCGGTTTTGCCTCCCACCACCTGCCTGATCCATATACATCCTGGTCCCCACGTGAAATCACTCTGCCTTCTAGGCCAGCCAGCAACGGCCTGAGTGGGGTTTAGGGAGGATCGGGTGGGGCCCACTTTCCCTGTGGTACCCCAGGCTGGCAGTGCCGTGGCATGTCTCTCTGGTCAACAGAGGCATTGTCTTAGCAGGGGTGAGCATCTTTCAGCTGACTAATGCATCCCTGGCACAGCATTTACAATACCCTTGAGGATCACCTGCCCACTGTGGGTTAGGTCAGGGGGTACCATGGGCACAAGTGATGTCTGGCTGTACTTCCCATGGCCCACCCTTGGCTGGATTGTACCAGGTCAGTCTGTAGTCAGTGGAAGAGAGAACCCAGCAGTCCTCAGGCCCAGCCTGCCCCCCATGTTGCAGGGCGGGGCTCTGGGTACCTGTGAGGGTCTCCATGCCTGAGGAGACCCTCTCTTTCTTCTTAACCTTCCTGAGTCTGGCTCGCATTTCTCTCCTCTGGCCAGCTCAAGGCACCCTCCAGGCATGAGTCACAAAAACGAATTGTATAATTTTGGTGATTCTGCATAGGCGTTAAATGTTCTGATGTTTGCACTTAAAACTGGCATCACACAAAATAAAGATGAATGGTAGAATCCATGCTAATAATTTAAAATTTATATTTTTCTTTACTTAAAACGACATCAAATAGCAGGTAAAAAAATACCATGACAAGTCAAGCAAGAGAGAGACCATGAAAGAAAGGGAAAGCTTTATATTTCAGTGCTTTAATGATGCTTTTTTCCTTACTTTTTAAACAGGGGGCCCTGCAAATTAGGTCTCTCTTCCCAGAGCAGCAGTGCCACTGAAGATGGGGCACAGATGTCCCAACAGGTCCAGAACACAGGGTCTGCTGCTTCACCATTTCCATGACCGTCATGTGTGCTGGGGTGGGGGGCAGAGAGCATAAAAGCTGAGTTCTGTCGGGGGGATGAGAACAAACAGCAGGACAGATGAAGAGTAGGGGCCAGGCTCTGAGGAATGTGTGGGCGCACAGAGCTAAGAGCTGCTTCCAGCGCAGGCTGCAGGTTTGAACAGAAGAGGGATCAGCATTACCAGATTACTGCATGGTTTTGGGAGATGCGAGCCCTCCTGGTGAGCAGAAAACGAGGTATCACCAGACACCCACACATCCCAAAAGCAGCCAGAAAGGACCCTCGGCTTTGAGGTTTGGACACCCACCCTGGAAGTGCATCTGGGGGCTCAGCTGCTGGCTGGAGAGCACGCTGGCCATCTCCATAGGCCATGCCAGTAACCCTGCCACCCCAACTGTCCTCCCCCTCCCCCTCCCCAGCCCCGTGCAGGGCATTGGTCCAGACCTTCCTGAGGCATTTCTGGGTCACAGACTGGCAAACAACACGGAAGCTGACATTTGCTGGGAGCACCGCACTAGTTTCCTCCCTCATCTCGGTTAATCCCAACACCCAACCTTAATGAGTTATCTCATGATGTCTGTGATGGCACACAAGTACTACTCAAGCGTGAGCATGGGTACATGTGTCACACACACACACACACACACACACACACACACACTCCAGGGGAGCTCAGTCCTGAGCTAGGGTAGGGTCTGGGGGGTCTATGAGTAGGAAATCAGGTCCCTGCTCTTGCTTGAGAAACAAGTGTCTCTCTGTCGCAGTCACGCGCGCGTGCGCGCGCGCGCACACACACACACACACACACACACATACACACTCCAGGGGAGCTCAGTCCTGAGTTAGGGTAGGGTCTCAGGGGTCTATGAGTAGGAAATCAGGTCCCTGCTCTTGCTTGAGAAACAAGTGTCTCTCTGTCGCAGTCACGCGCGCGTGCGCGCGCACACACACACACACACACACACACACACACTAAGAGACAGAGAGAGTGGTATAGGGCCATGTGTGGCTGGGGGGCTGAGAGATAACCAAGGAAGTCTTACTGGAAGGGCAGGAAGTCTTTTGAGCAAGGGGAGGGTTTGGATGGCCTTTGACGAGTGACAGGGAACTTCCCAGGCTCTTTCTGAGACAGCTCTGGGTCAGCTCACTGGGGCCCGGTGTGAAGCAGGGGGCTTAGGGTCCTGAGAAGACAGGTGGA
The DNA here is from genome assembly GCF_963924675.1 of Phocoena phocoena. Lineage (NCBI taxonomy): Eukaryota > Metazoa > Chordata > Mammalia > Artiodactyla > Phocoenidae > Phocoena > Phocoena phocoena. The sequence continues at coordinate 38,631,916 of NC_089231.1, forward strand.
GGGGGACCCAGCTCCAGGAGGAAGGGCCCCAAGTGATCCTGCGGGCAGCAAGGGCTGTCCCCAGTGAAGCAGGGGCGAGCTCCGGACGTCCCCAGGGCTCACCCTGGCACTGGCTTAGGCAGGTGCCAGGCAGTAAGGGAAAGAGGGGGCTCAGCCACCCCCCAAAACCTTCATGCCAGCCGTTAGGAAGGTGATTGCAGCAGAAGGGAAGCCGAGTGAAGACAGTCCCTCTCTGGTCTGGTGGCAGAACCCATGTGGGCACTCAGGGACCAGGGGCCCCCTCCGCAGGCTGGGCCTGCTCTGGTGGGGTTTCATTCCAGCCTCGGGGAGCCCCTCGCAGGGCCGGCGTGAAGAGACACAGACAAGAGAATGGCTCTCACACAGGAACAAGCCCAGGGGCACAGCCCAGTTTGTACCAGGAGGACAAGGAAAGTGGTAACTGGAACCACGAGGGTTAATCGGAGCCAGCTTCCCAGATGCCGAGGGACGGCCCTGCACCCTGGCCCACAGTGGGCAGCAGAGGCCCGCAGACCCCTGTGGGAGGGAGACGGGGCGCCCGGAGCAGAGATGGGAGGGGGTGTTGGGAGGGGGAGACGGAGTCAAGAAAGAGCCAGCTGGCTTGTCCATCAGTCTGTCTGTCTGCCCACTGGCCACAGGCCTCTCCTTATGCGGGAAGCCACGCTGGACGGACAGGTGAAGCCTTTGGACCAGATCAATCATTGTATTTATTCTAATTGTATCGTAATCGTCCCCAAGGAACCCAGTTCAAATGAGCTTGACATTATTAAAATTTTAATGCCCAGTTTTCATAGCTGAATGAATATTTAAAGGGTATGTCCCAGCTTAAGTTATGATGATGAAGAAATTAATGGAATGTCTTGTTTAATGCATGGCTATGTGTTGATGCAAAAAGTGGCAGAGACGGGGAGAAGAAGGGGAGGTGGGGCCAGGGCAGAGGGGCCTGGGAGGGAAGGAGGCCCCGCCACCCACCACTGGCTGCAGCAGGGAGCAGAGAGGACCCCAGACCTAGGCCAGGACCACTCGCTCCCCCTGAGGGGCACCCGGGGCTGGAAGCCTGAACACAGTCGATGACAAAGGAAGTTAGTGATGTCCCCAGAGGGCTGACCCCAGAAGCCTGAGGGTGGCTTCAGGGAGCTGTTCCTGACCCAGGGAAGGCGGCACAGCTCAGGCACCTGTAGGCACAACCGGGGCTGAAGGCCGCCGGGGAACGTGGGGATGCTGATGACCCAGCCCCGAGGCCCAGGCCCAGGCCCTCCCAGAAGGATAATACAGTGGCTGAGAGGGACGGGATGGCTGGACAGAGGAGCAAGGGATGGGTTAGAGCAAAGGCACCAAGAAATGGGCCCCAGCATCCTCGACATTCACCTGCAGGGGATGCCCTGGGGCTCATGTGGCCAAGAGGTCCTGAGGCCACAGGCAAAGTTAGAAGATGGGCAAGGAGATGGCAACTGCCCCTCCCGCCTTCCTACCAGTATCCTGTCTCCCCTTCTTCACCGTTCCTGCCTCACTGCCCATCTCTGCGGCACGGTCTGCCCTCTGCTTCCCAGGATGTAAGCAGGCCCGGGCGAGGCTAGATGGGGCTGGAGTCTGGAACAGGGAAGAGAAACACGGGCCAAAGGAGTGAGATCTCCCTTCAGGCCCGAGGCATCTGTACAGAGCCTGCTCTACCTAAGAAATCTTCCCAGCTGAGCCTGACACTTTATTTCTGCTGAGAATTAAGAAAGCACGGGATTTCTTTGTCTCTCCATCTATCCCGGCACCACCCTGACAGCCCTGCAAAGGCTGTATGGACTCTGACCATCCCTAGATAATAATAGGACATGAAATATGACCCCAGGAGCCACAGGTCTATGGGAACCAGGGCAATTCTGCTCCATTGTGGGTGCCCAGACCGTGGCTGAGGGCAGGTGGGAGGCTAGATGAGCCCCTGGGTCCCCACTGCCAGGAGCCCAGTGATGGAGGAGGTCTGGGAGCACCGTCCAGGGCTGGCCTGGGAGGGCTTGCTGGGGGGTGGGGGGTGGAACTGAGGGGAATCAGGCCTAAGTCCGTAAGCCTGGGGCAGAGCATTCACGAGTGCCCAGGTGTCAAGGACAGCGGGACAGTGGCTGACTGCCTGAGGGTGACATGCCCCAGGGTGGAAGGCTCCATGCACAGGCAGATTGCATTTGCCTTGTTTAATTTACCATGGAAAATGGGTCCCATTACAACAGAAACAGCTCTACCCCAGCCCTTGTCCGTCCATAGGACTCACCCCCTCTGCTCTCCATAGAGATTTGCTGTGGGACTCAGAAACAAGGTGCCAGGGGAGGCGTCCTCCCAGGGTCCCTGCCCTTCCTCCCAGCATTGCCTCTAAGCATTCGGGCTCGGCCTGGGCCTGCTCTGGCCCCAGGGACGGAGCCTCCTCTGAGGCCTCCTCCTTCCCTCGTCTCCACAGCAGCAGAGCCCCGCTGAGCCTGGTTCACACTCTTCTACCCGCCCCTCCTCACGCCCCACTCCTTACCGGGGAGCCTGAATCAGCTCACCACTCACCCCCTTCCCCACACTCTGAACTTTCCTGGACCCTTCCTAAGCCTGTCACGTCTGGTTCCCAGAATCTCCCGAACATGTAGTCTGGTGTTAAGAGTCCTGGGTTCATCTTGATCACCGTTTACCACCTGTGTGACCTCAAGCTAGTTTCTTAGCCTCTCTGAAACTCCATTTCCTTGGTTAAAGATTATCTATTTGCACGCATCCTAGGGGAAGTGATGATAATCCAACAATATAATTTTGTAGCAGCTGTTCGTGTTCCTGTAGGTGTAGCAGTGCGGTGCCCCCTTTGCAACTCAATTCCCAACTTGACTGTACATTCTATACGGAAAAGGGAGAATTCCTGCAGGACTCTTCCCCCTGGAGTACCAGGAAGGCTCAGGCCAGAGGCTGGTGGGGGTATGGGAACAGAGCTCACAGGCCGAAGGAACAGATGTGGCGGGGGGGGGGGGGAAAGTGCCCGGTCGCGAGGAATGGAATGATGCAAGAGGCGGTGGGGGCCAGATTTGGGGGACCAGGCGGAGGGGTTGTATTCGATTTGGTGGCCCAATTGCCCCTTGCCAGATGGACATCTTCCCTTGACCCCCTCCTTTCAGAGCAGCTTTGGGGTCAAATGAGGTGAAACATAGGAAGTCCAACCCACCCCATCGTCATAACTTATCATGGTAGCACCGTGCCTACCCACCCTGGCTGCAGTCTGGATCTGCCACTCCTCCGAGCTTGGCTTTTCATTGGCAAGAGAGAGATAATAATCCGTCCGTGGAGCATTATAATAATTACATAAGCAAGAAAGCCATAGAAATGTACCCAGGAGAACACAATGGCCAGAAAGGAGGGACAGCCTAGGGAAGGGCTGGATGTGGAGTCTCCGAAGACACAGAACGGGAACCCGAGAGTACAGCCCTTCTTCCACAGCCAGAGGCAAGCTCAGCCTCCTGGACCCTTCGCTCTAGGACTGGAAAACAGGTGGTCTATGGGGAAGCCAGGACCCCCGAAATGAAGCTGGGAATTTCCTATGTCCCTCTTCCTTCTCCCTGTTAATTGGAGGTTCCCGTAAACCCACACCTTCCTCCGCGGGCAGAGCGTACATACCAAGTACCTTCATTTCCCTCAACTCCATAAGGGGTGCCGAGTGGGGACCTCCTGGCAAACAATGGCACCCGGACCCCCTCTTAGTGGACCGGCCCCCCCAGAATCCTATCTTACCCTCCGGGCCACCTGTGCTTCCTTTTCCTCTGTTCTGTGCCCTGCCTCCCGCCTCTGTCCTTCCTTGCGTGGCTCTGCCCTTCCCCTGGCCTCATCTTCACCTTGCTGAGTCACGGGCACCCACGCTCCCCCACCCATCGTCTTGACGCAACCAAAGCTCACTTCGAATCCTAGACCAGAAGGAAGCTTGTGACTGGCTAGTCCAGCCTCCATACACAAGGGGAACTGGCAAAGGAAAGTCACCTGGTGCAGGACAAAAGCCCAAAAATAGCCCTGGAGGACCCAGGTTCCCAGGCACATCTTGCCACAAGGGGGCCCCGCCTCAGCTTCTCCATCTACAAAATGGGGGCATTTAGTACCTGCGCTGCCTGCCTCTCAAGGTTTGTTTGTGAGAGAAATGCAAATAGAGTAAGGGATAAGAGAGGTACAGGACAAGCAAAAGCACTGGCAAAGACATAAAATACAATTCCATTTGCGTGATTCCTACCATTTTTATTGTGTGAAATATCCTCAGGGCCTGAGAGCCCACCTTACGCCTCCTCCGGCATCCGGAGGATGGAAAACAGGCTGCGGAGCCCCAGATCCTGGAGTTCAGAGCCCCCTAGTGGCCTGAATGAGGCATTGAAACGGATCCTCCAGAGAGGCCAGCGGCTAAAAGGCTGGGGGCGTCAGGCCGTGCCTGGTGTCGTCCTGGCACCCAGACACCACGTGAGACAAGTAGCTGTGCCCACTCCACATACACCCCGAGGGGACAGCCTGGCCGCAGTCAGGAGCCCCAGCCCTGAGCTCTGCTCCAACAAGGAGCTGAGTGGTCCAGAGCCTCAGGCACCCCTGGGACCCACAGCCAGCATCTGCAGGATACTGCAGGGATGGGGTGCAACTCACTGCCATGCCCCAACCTGGGCAGGAGTTAGTCTTCGGCCAGAGACCAGCTAGTTTCAGCAAAGCGATCTGTCTCTAGGGTGGGCCAGAGAGGGGACACCTCAGATTCTAGTATCACAGCAAGAGGTACTCAAAGCTGGGAGAGGGACCACTGGAGGTCCCTCTCAGGATTGGAGACCTCCAATCCTGAGAAACCCTCCTGAAATCAGGGGACCCTGGGGACCACACTGGGGAGGGGAGATGGGTGGGGCTTTAGTGAAGACTCGCTCGTTTGCAGCTGCGCGGGTACGCGGGTGTATGTGTCGGTGGTGTGGTCCATGTGCTATGTACCCATGAACACCTGCGTATCTTCGGGTGCAGATGTGTCTGCTCTAACACTGCCCCCCTGTGCTCTGTTGCAGATGAACCGGCCGATCCAGGTGAAGCCAGCGGACAGCGAGAGCCGAGGAGGTAGTAGCTGCCTGCGCCAGCCCCCTTCACGTGAGGGCCCACTTGTCTCTGCCCCTCCCCCTCCCTCCTTTCCTTCCCTCCCCCCTCCCCTCCTCCTGATGCAGCGTTGCAGCAACTCCCTGCCGCCTCCCCCTGCCCCCTGGGGACCTCATGGCCCAGGGCTGGAACAGGGCTTTGGAGCCCTGGGTGACAGATGTGGGGACAGAGTAAAGAGGATGGGGGAGAATTGGGGTCTGCCGTATGCTGGGGTTCCTTCCTTCCCATGAGTAAACAAGTAGGATGTCCTGGGCACTCCACTGCCCCCTTTAAGACACCCAAAAGGGTAGGCCCACCTCTGTGTCACTAAGGAAATCCCCACTGGGATGGGACTGGACTAGTTGAAAGGGTGCCAGGCTGGGAGGGAGGAAATGTGTTTCAGTCCTGCCCTGGGAAGGCTCAGGCCAGAGTGGGTGAATCTGAGGGGGGCTGCCCACTGCAGGGTGGGGCTGCCGAAGTCAAGACCCTGGACCTACATACAGGTGGACAGGCAGATGTCTGGAAGGGGACAGAGCAGGAGGACAGAGCCTCACCCCCAGACTCAGGTCTCTGTGCCCCAAGGGGAGGCTCTGTTCCGTCCACCAGCGGGGGCCTCCCCCCCGCCCCCCCACTGCACACAGAGGCTCGACCAGGCCAGGCTCTGGCTCCTCTGCCAAGCGTCCACCCTCCAGGCTTCTGGCCTGGGTGTCCGTGCCCACACCATGCCCCTGGGCTCTCCCTGGCTAGGCCTGGACACTCACTCTCATCTCAGCTCAACCGGGCGCTGAGGAACTTCTCTCTCCCTCCCCCTCTCCCCCCTCCCAATTTTCCAGGAAATTAAGAGCAAAAAATAGGCAAAAGCTATTTGCAAATTCAGAGTCAAGGTTCTTGTCCTGAGGAAACTGTAGTATGGCCACAGGTGGCCTGCCCACCCCTGGGACCTGTGGTCCCTCCAGGACAGGCCTCTGCCCTCTGGGCCCCAACAGGGCCTCCACCCTGGCACAAGGCCTCTATGGCTCTGGGGCCCTCCTGACCCAGGCCTCGAATCCCACCCAACAAACCCAGCTGCCCGAAGGGGCCCCATGCCCCAGGGCACAGGTGCGCCTCCCTGTGGCCCTCTGAGAGCTCCCCATCCCGAGGACCCCGATCGTGGGGGCGGGTTGGTTGAAGAGTAAAAATGGTTCAGGTGTGAAGGGCTCATGCTGCGGACCACACCTGGGTCACACTGCTTGCTCCTGCCCCTCTCCTGGCAGTCCAGTTACTTGGTTTTCTCTGCACACAGAGGCTCCTCAAACACCCAGGGCCAGGCCCCCTGCCCTGGCGGAGAGAGGCGTGCAGTCTGGCCTCACGCAGGTGCCCTCAGTGACACGGGGCAGAGGCAGGGCCTCTCCCAGAGACTGTCTCCGGGAGAAAGGACCAGCAGGACCTGGCAACCAGGTCACCTGTCAGGCAGTGACTCACCTGCAATGCCCTATCCGTGTGGCAGGGCCAGGAGGCAGCAGAGACCCCTGGCTTTGGTGGGGAGGGAGCTCGGACGGTAAGTGGCACCTGCAGTCCCAGAGGAGGGGTCCCCGAGGTGGGGGCAGCCAGAGACCTCGGAGGACGAGGACGTGGCACCTGAGCTGCCTTGAAGGAGGGGATATTCCACACCTGGAGAAGTCGGGGTGGCATGAAGAAGGCCTAGTTTAATCCAGGCCGGGAGCAGGGTGTCGGGAAGCCTGCTGCCAGCGAGGCCGCGCTGCGCTCTAATGCAAACCGTTTCTCCCCTCACTGGCCTTGGAGGCAGTAACTCTCCGACTTCAAGTTGCTAACCTCATCTCCTTTCTCCCATATATCTCCTGCGCTGACACTCGCCCCAAACCAGATTAATCAGGTCTTTTATTCTTCCTGCAGTAGAAAGGGGGGAAAAGAGAGCCAAACCTAAACATCTATCCATTCATTGCATATTCAGTGTTAAACAAGGAGATGATCCTGAGGAAGCATCATCACCAAGCTATTTGAAAAGAAAAAGAAAGTTTAAAATAATTTAATATCCATTAAATACTTCTTCAGTGGAGGGAGGGGATGGGGGAGAAGTGAACATTAAAAAAGACGAAAGAAATGGGAACAGGAGAAAGGTATGGAAGGCAGGGGTGGGAGTGGAAGGGGCGGGGGAGGAACACGATGGGAAAGGAAGAGCCCAGAAAGGTGAAGGGAAAGGGGCAGAAGGAGGAGGGAGGCCTGGGAGAAAGTGGGTAGAGGGGAAGGTGGCAGGGAGCTGGGAAGACTTGGGGGCACAGCTGGGAGGAGAAAGGAGGGGCAGGAAGAGGAAATGGCCCTAGAGGGAGAGGTGGGTCTGCACCACCCGGGCTCTCCTCATCCCGGATTAGCTAGGTGCTTGGCTGGAGCTCCCCAGGAAGAGTACAGGACGGCAGCTCTTGTTCTGGTCCTGGGTTCTATTCCCATCTTTGTCCAGAATGAGCTCTGGCCCGGACACTGCTTCTCTGGGCCTCCACCCCCTCACCCAGGGATGGGAGATCTCACTATCCAGGAAAGCTGCTGTTTACAGAGCATCCACTGAGGGCTGGGATTTGATTTGATTTGATTTGATTTGGCCACAGCACGCAGCCTGTGGGACCTTAGTTCCCCAACCAGGGATTGAACCCAGGCCCTCAGCAGTGAGAGCGCAGAGTCTTAACCACCAGACCGCCGTGGGCCAGGACTTTAAACAAATATGTTTAATCCATACAAAAACGTTGGGAGGTGGAAGTTATTGGCCCCACTTAAAGGTACAAACCAAGGCACAGAGAGGCTAAGTAACTTGTTTCAGGTCACACAGCTAGGTGGTGGCAGAGCCAGAATTCAAAGCCCTGCCTGTCAGTAACCAGCACCCAGGTGCTCTGCATTCCTCTGACTCCTAGGACTCTTTCGGACTCAGGGGACAGTGGGAAGGTGCTGCAGGCATTTGTCATACCTCTAGGGCTATTCTCAAGGTAAATGTAGGGAGAGGAACAGGGTCCCAGGTGAGGGAGGCAGGACCAGTCTGGATGAGAAGCTGGACGTACCCATAAGACATGAGAGACCAGGACTGCAGGGGTCAGAGAAGAGAGAACCCATTGTGGCCTGGAGCAAGCAGGGAGGGCTTCCTGGAGGAGGTGAAAACTGGACCAAGAGGTGTAGACTTGGCAGGAGACAGTGAGGGCCCAAAGTGAAAATGGGACCCTGGACACAAGGCCAAGGGGTTGCACTTGTCTCCATCAGAAGGAGGAGCCACTGACGCCATGGAGGACCAGGCAAAGAGAGGGCATCACAGCTGTAACATCCCTGGGCAGGAAGAGAGGAGACAGCCCCTGATACCACCACCAAGAGCTAGGGCTCCAGCTAGGTGGGGAAAGAAAACCAAAGGAGAAAGAGCTTCCCCAGGACCCATCCCGCTGCAAGGAGAATCCTGTTAACCCCACAGAACTTGCTGGAGCAAGTCATATATCAACTCAGATTCACCCCCAAATAAGCAAGCCAGTTCATTCACCAGGGGAGTGAGGCAGGCTGGGGACAGAGAGGAACCAGGTAAAGGGCACCCTCCCACCTGCCCTGGCCATCTCAGAGGCAAGGACGCTTTCTTGGGCGTGAACTGTTGTGTCCTTTGCCTCCTAGCAGGCAGACACACCCGCCCCAAGAGCTGGCTCAAGGTCCCCGTCTGAACTGGGTCTCCACAGCTGCAAGGGCCCTTCAGCCTCTCCGTTTCACTCTCAGCCTCTGGGTGGGTGCCCGCAATGTGCTGCCCTGTAGCCCTGACCCCCTCCCCATCCTCCCTGGTCTCAGTCCAAATGAGTGCTACGGCTGAAGACAGGATAAGCTCCCCCCCCCCGCCCCCACCCCAGCCCCAGGCAAGGCTCCTGCAGCCAGAATGCGAGGGGTGGGGGGGTGGGGGGGTGGGGGGGTGGGGGGGGTGGGGGGGTGGGGGGGGTGGGGGGGTCCTTTCAGGAAGTCAGGCTCTGAGCAGCCTGGCCTCAGACAGCAAACCTGCTTGGGGGCTCCCTGGGCTGAACCAGAGGAGGCCGGGGCTGGGGTCCACCACCCCACCTCAAGGGGCTCAAGGGGGTCAGCAAACAAGTAGGAGCCCTTGAGGAGGGAAGGAGTGGCTGAGACCTGGGCCAGTACAGCAGATGTAGGCCTGGTCCCACCCCACCTCCGCCAGTCCTAGCCACATAGCAGCAGATGTGAGCTGTGCCCTAGGAAGCCACACCCCTCTGACCCCATCACCAGAAACCACCCCCACTTCTTCCCAGTAGCCAGCTGCAGGTCAGAAGTTTCAGCTAATGCAGGCCTCATCCAGGGCCCAGATGAGGGAGGCACTCACACACCTTTCCCACCAACACGCCGTCCGCTCAGCACTGACAAAGGCACCCACAGACACACACCCAATTCCACACTCGCGCCTGGTGAAGTGAAACCGAACGTCCGCACCAGGGATCCAGTGACTGGGGGCGGGGCACAGACTGGGGCCACCCGTTTGTATCTCATCTACATGAAATGACAGAAGAAAGCAGCAAGATGTCAGGCTGAGGCGTTGGAGAAGTTAGAAACCAAGACAGCTTGGGAGGGAGTCCTGGGAAAGAGGGGACTCAGGGTTCAAGGGGCCGCCCCCTCAGAGGGAGCAGGGAGGCACCGGGGAGCCCTTCCGAGGGAGCAGGAGCAAGGGTGAGAGCAGCCCTCCCGGGTGGCTCTCACCCCTCCAGGGACCCAGACTGGAAGCCACACGAGCACAGACACACTCCAGCCTCCAGCAGCGTGTGAGACAAGTGAGCCCGAGCTCGGGAAGCGGTCATGCCCACCGTGGGGACCGACGAGGCGCTCCACGGTCCCTCTCTGGCCCATCAGGCGTGTTTTCCTGAGGGGGCCTTGGTCAGGCCCAGGCTAGGGAGGCAAGGGGGCAGCTGAGGCTGAACCTGATAGGGGAGCCTGGACGGAGACCCGATGATCGTGGAAGGAAGGGTGTAGGGACGGACCTACCCTTGAGGGCTCTGAGGCCCTCCCCGAGGCCACATTCCCCACCAGCAGGAGGGCTGAGCTCCGCGTTATAAAGTCCTGTGGTTCCTCCACCCCACCCCGCCCCGGGCGGCAGGGCCTGGAGGAGGCTCTGGCGATGTCAAAGGGAGTGGCCCTGAGCTGCAGCCATGGACTGTCCCCCCGCCCCAACACACGCGCGCGCGCACACACACACACACACACACACACACACACACACACACGGAAGCTTCTAGAGGGTGACGGGACCTCTTTTATGTACCCCTCCAAGTCCTGCAGAACCACCTGGGGCTGAAGTCCCCCACCCCCGTGCTTCCACTGCCTCCCCCTCCTCCCTTTGCAGACCTGGGAGCCCATGTCTGCGTCTCTCCACCAGTTCAGTCTCCCCCTCCCGTCTCGGTCTCTCTCTGGCCGGAAGGGCAGGCGGGGAAGGCATGGAGGGTTGGGCGCAGGTGCAACAGTCCCTGAGTCATTCGTTTCCACCGAGGCAGGTGAGGGCCGGTCACTTAGCCAAGCGGCTCCCGCAGCCTCTCGCGGCTCCCTGTCCGTTTAACAGCGTCTTCAGGGCGTCCGTCCCCCTCATCACAGCCGGTGCTCTCGTGGCAGCGGAGTCCCGCTGGGCCAGCAAATGAGGTTGGACACGATGCATGTGGACGTGGCTCTGAGGCCCTCCCCGAGGCCACATTCCCCACCATAAAACCGGGGCTGACTCCGTCTTCCCAGCCCCTCTACCATCTGTAGCCCCATCAGTTCCTGTGGCTTTTAAAATCCTATTAAGTTCCTCATTTCTCCTCTAAGCATTATTTTATTTCTAAACAGACCCAGACCGTGTGCTGTCGGGAGGCCTTCAAGGGTTTGTTGGGGACCGGCTGAGGGGTGTGGGCCTCACCTTGTGGTCCAGGGGCCCACGAGACCCATGGCCACACTGGGGACCCGCCGATGCCGGGCTTCTCACGTCCAGACTTTTCTAGCTATTCAGTCCCATGCTCTAGGTAGGCAATTTCGTGAGCAGCAGATGAAATGGCCCTGCTTTAGGAAAATTCAATATACAGAAGTTTCCATTTTCCAATCTTGAGAGGCAATAAATGACTCACTTGACAAAAGCTTCTGGGTGAACAGAAACCCCTCAGGGTTCTGCTAGGAAGCCCCTGTCCCAGGCGGGAGGGGGTACAAGAAACATGAGGCTAAAGGGTGGGGGGGAGGCACAGCACACTGAAGGTTCATCTGAAATGATACCATGACAGTAAGAAACAAGGTTTTAAAAAACGGTGTTACCCTAGATGACCCCTGACCCGAGGTGTAGTTCGGGGGGGGGAGGGGGAAGGTGTAAGGAAAGGCTTGGAGGACAGGTGTGAACCCCTGCAGAGGGTCCTGGGGGTGGGGTGGACAGAGGCTCTGGCCCCAAGAACAGCCCCATTTCTGCCACAGCCAAGCCACCGTCTGGAAGTCAAGTCCCACAGCAAGAGCGCCCCCCCACCTCTGCCCCAGTCTCTCTCCCCTTTGGGACCTCAGGAACGTCCTCCCCGGGTCCAGCACATCCTGACCTCTACTTTGGGGCTCCTGGTTTGTACCCTGCTGGAGAGACCTCAGAATGAGTGGAGCCAACCCCACCCCAACTAGAGGGTGCGACCTTGGGCTGAGAAGGGGTCCAGTGACTGAGGCCCCAAGCAGCCACCTAAAGGAGAGGAGTCTGCAGCTCAGAGCAGAAAATGCCCCACACTCCCCACCCCCCGATCTTTCTGTGTCCCCACAGAAGCTCCTGGAAGCAGGCAGTGTGTGGACCCCTGGAAGTGTGTGTGCTAGGGATGTGTTGCCTTTCTACACACACCCCTCCCAGACCCTGCAGACCCCCGTACCCTTAGATCCTCTGTCCTCCGGTTCAACATCGTGCTCCCTTCCTGCAGCTGTGTCTGCGCCCACGGGCCTGGAGCGAGACGTCAAGGTGAACCTTTGGCTGGGGGAGAGCTAAGTGCCCTGTTGGCCAGGACACAGCATCCCGTGGCCTGGAGGGGCCCAAGGAGCCACTGTGTCCACCTTCCCCCATGAGTCGGCCTCTCACCCAGCTCCCCCCGCTTCAAAAACCATCAAGAAGAAGAGCAACCCCAGGGCCTCTCTCAGCCCGTCAGAGCTCAGAAACCCTGTTTTGTCAGCCTGCCCTGCCCTATTCCCACTGGAATTTCTCAAGCTGTAGACTGTAATGTTTTCCCTTGAACACCAGCCCCAAAGCCAGTGTCCCAGCAGATCTTCCCTGTACTTGCATCCCTGAAGTATTTTGGACTGATGTTTAAGAAAAAGCAGTACAGTGTTCAGCTTGGGAAATTCATGTCAGACCTAAGATAGCACTTCCCCACTTCCCAGACAGTGGTGGCGCTCAGCCTCGCGCAGGGGCCATCTGCTTTTTGGAAGGACTGAGGATTGGACACTTCATCACCAGGCCAAGTGGCCCACCCAGGGCTTGGCTTCTTTGATGGGCAGGAAGTTCTACCACATATCTGACCATAATCTCTCCTACTGCTTAAGCACTTCCAAGTTAGGCTCCCTAGATCATGGTGCAAGGTTCCCCTGCCCTGGGGTTTTATTCTCCATAACCCCTGTTCCTTCTGTCTTAAAAGGATCTTTGTCTCCTTTCTTTCCCAAGCTCCTTTTAAAAAGAAACTTTAAAACTCCAGAAAGGTCCTCTGGTTGACACAACTGAACCCAAATAGCAGCTGCATGAAGACAGGCCTTCGTGTTGGGGAAGGAGGTGGCTGGTGGGAACGGTCCCTAGAGAGGGCCCCGTGGGGCAGGCACACATTATAAATACCTCAGTAACTCCTGCCATAAGTGTGAAATTATAATTGACTGCAAACCTGCCAAGCTTAAATGGACTTTAGGTTTTCAGCTGGGGGAAAGGGTGTTGATTGATCTGCATTTTGTTTTTAAGGTTCTTTTAATCCATTCGGCAAGTTAAGTTGAGACTCATGGCTCCTCACCAAAATCCCTCTGGCCCCGGCTAATTTAGCAAAGGACTGTTTCAGGGGAAATGGGATATTAATTATTGCAAATGGGCTCCTGGATGATATATAAAAGCTGCCTCATGTGTGCCCAGGGTGAAAGGGCTGATGACAGGAATAGGAATGACAGAGAGAGGGACCCACGGGGCCCTGTCTCCCACTCCGTGCCGCTCCCACGGAGTCCTGTTGCGGGCATTGTGTGGGCAATGCAGGGGAAGATGCTCGCTTCCTCAGGAGACAGGCAGGACCAGCAAGAGGATGTCACAGGGAGTCCTTCCTGGACCAGGCGTTCCTCAGCGAGGCAGCCCTGACGTGGGCAAGATGTATCCAGTGCCCTCCTGGCCCCCGACACACACCCCTTGGAACAGCCTGAGAGCAATATGGGAGCAGTGAGGCTGTGCAGTGGGAGGATGGGATGGGAGGCAGAGAGAGACAGCACGGACCAGAGAGATCAGAAAGGGAAACACCTGGGACTCCCCTGGTGGCTCAGGGGTTAAGAATCCGCCTGCCAATGCAGGGGACACGGGTTCGAGCCCTGGTCCGGGAAGATCCCACATGCCGCGGAGCAACTAAGCCCGTGTGCCACAACTACTGAGCCCGCGTGCCCCAACTACCGAAGCCCACGCGCTTAGAGCCCGTGCTCCGCAACAAGACAAACCACCACACAGTAAGAAATCCGCGCACTTCAACGAAGAGTAGCCCCCGCTAGCCGCAACTAGAGGAAGCCCTCACCCAGCAACGAAAACCCACCACAGCCAAAAATAAATAAATAAATTTATTTAAAAAAAAAAATAGGGTAACACCTGATTGACCTTCAGAGGGGAGAGGATTTGAGGGAGGAAAGGCAGAGTTTCCCAGGTGGGAAAATAACCCCAGTCAAGGAAAGCTTGGAGGATCCCAAGAGGCCAGAATCAGGCGTCCACTGTCAGGGGAGGGCAAGATATGGGAACAGTGATTTCCAGAAGGTGCTGTAAATTGATGCCTTTAGGCAAAGGGAAGCCATCTGAGGCTTTGGGGCAGATGTAAGTCGTGCTTTGGAAACCGTAGCTTAGGGAGACTCAGCCAGATGGGGGAAGGGAGCTGGAGCAGGGGAGAGAGAAGGGCCAATGCTGGCATCACACCCACATGTCCTGCCCTTCCCACAGTGATGTCTCACCACCTCGTGGCACAAAGGGGATGGTGACAGCCCCTTGGAGCTGCCATAGGTGGTAACAGTTGGTGAGCTGTGGAATGTCCTCTGATGACAGCTGCTGCAGTCATTTTATTCTTGGAGTCCAGTCCATGGGAAATGAGAGGTGACGGGAGTGAGGACCTCTGACAAGGTGTGATCAACAAAGTGCAAAGAGAAATCATACTGCCCAGGGCCAGAGCTCTACTGTGCGTATGAATTTACCAGAATGGGGTGGGACAAGGAAGGCTTCCTGGAGGAGGTGATTATTGGAATGACAGGTTTCCCAAGAGGTAGGATCTGGGCTGTGTCACAGGCAAAGACATGAAAACAGGGACAAGCAAGGCAAGTATGTGGCATCTTAGACTTTTTAAAAAATAATGTAGAAGAGTTGGTTTGGCTAAAGAAGAGAGAGTCCACTCCCTGTAGTCAGAAGACCAGATGTGATGCATTGTGGGTCTCACTGCCGCTTGCATTCCAGGGTGTGGACACCTATACCCGTGCACGGACAGTGTCTGAATCTGGGGGGGGGGGGGGGGGGGCTGTATCTTCTCACCCTTCAGTCCAAGTTCATCAGGCCCAGTCTTCCTGATCAGATGTGCCTGTCTGCTCTCCTTCCCCACCCAGCCCAGGACGATGCACAGGGGAACCAGGCAGGCAATGCCCACAGCAGCAGCTGCTGCTAAAGCCAAGCCAGGCCTCTGGAAGGAAGATGGATAGAGCCAGCAGGGCCCCGCAAGGTGGATCGAGCTGCACCCCCATTCTCCTCAGAGAGGAGAGGTGACTTGCCCAAGATCACACAGCCAGTAATCAGCCTTCACGCCTCAACCCTTCTGGGCAGGACCCATGCCTTGCTGCCTTCTCTCAGGTCTGGCTGGGGTGCTGAGACCCAGAGGAAGTTCTCCCAGCGTCAATGCCACCCATCAGAGGCACAAAGGTTGAGGCTGGACCACAGCCTTAAGGAGGAGCTCTCCAGCTCCTCACTCCCCTCCCCCATGTCCTTTGGGAATGGGGGTGGGCGTAGGAGGAATCGGGGAGGGTCTGAAGCTGAACTACCCAAGGTGCAAACCCAGGCAGCAGCAGGATGAGCCTGTCTGTGGCCCTTCTCAGGGAGGAGCAGGTGGAGAAACTCCACGTCTGCCCAGCAGAGGAGAGCCAGCCTGGGCACTCAGGGCGTTGTCTGTCCGGGCCTGATGAGGAGGAAGGCTTTGCAGAGGCTGGAGGTCGGCAGGGACCAGCCAGCACAGATTTTCTTTTTGATCATATCAGAGACAAACCCATGACCCTGACATCATGGATGCCACATCCCAGCAGAGTAACAGGCCCTGGTGACTTAGGATGTTTAAGGCTTGGACGTGAACGGCCAACGGCAAGTGACTCAAAAGTGCAGGGACATGATCCCTGCCCCTGGAGAGCTGACCGTGAAAGTCAGATGCATGGTCAGGAAGGTGTCTTCAAGTCTTTGCCGAGCTTTGGACCCATCGGAAGCTCACAGTCTGGTGAGGAGATCAGTTTATGGCCTCAAGAGCACCAGATGGGCAGTGGAGACAGCAGGAGCCACGGACGGCAGAGGAGAGAGCTGTGCAGGCGGAAGCAGTCAGGGAAGGCTTTCTGGAGGAGGCTCCCTACTGGAGGGGATTCAGGCTGAGAAGACAGTGAGACAAGGATGCAGGGTAAGATGAGGAAACCAGCTGGCCCAAGGAGAGGGTTCCAAGGAAGGCCCCGTTAAAGAGTTGGAGGTTTCCTGGAAGATGAGGGGAAGTGGTGATTGGTGGAAGCTGGATATGGGAAGACTGGCCACCTGCGGGGGGGACTGGACAGGGTGTCAGGGAGACCAGGGAGAGGCTCTTCCAGCCTCCAGCTGTGAGGGGAGGGGCAGGGGGCATGGGAATTAAAACCTAAGTTCAAGAGCCCTTTTGTCACCATGAAATACAAGCCCCAAAGCCACCTGTGTCCTGACCACTACCTGCTGCCTTGAGACCTCCAGGTACATGCCCACTTTCAGGCACATGGCCACCCTCGGACAGCCCTCTCTGACCCTTCCCAGCTGCCCAGCTCTACGTGGTCAGAGCCCTCGTCAGGGTCCACCCTGCTGGAATGCTTTCTCCAGCTGTTCCTCGCTGGTCTTTCCAGCTCAGAACCCCTTTCCTTCCCTCTGTCTGAGCCGTGAAGTCAAGCAGTGGTTGTTAGTTTCCCGTCTCTCCGTGGAGACTGTGCCCTCGGTGCGGGCAGGCGTGTCCAGCCCTGCACCAGAGGCCAGTCTCCCACTCATCTTGCTAAACAGCAACTTTACTATCCCAGCTCTCTGCTGGCCTAAAAGCTGCCCCCTCTTGCATCTCCCCACCCCCAGCCCCTCCAAAGCCAGGCCCACAAGCAGGGGGCGGATGTGGGCAGCGGGGTGGGTGCCGCTGACATTGGCATTCTCCTTGCAGTGCGTCTTAATAATTTAATGGCTATTAGCAGAGCCGCAGTGATGGGGGGCAGGGGGCGCAAAGGGAAGATTTATAGAGAGAATTCACTCCAGATTGGGGTTTTGTCTTCCTCTGTTTTCCTGGCATTTATCATGCATGTTTTAATTTGGATTGGAGAGTTGCTACCATCTGGCCATTATCGCAAAGAAATATTCATTTTCACTGAGTGACACAGGCTCCATTCATCACAGAGCGTGCTGACGGCCCCGTGAGTGTGGGGCTGCACCTTCTCCTTCATTTGAAATGAACCTTGAGCTATGAGTAGGTCCAGTTCAAGGGGAGCAGAGGCACAGGGCCGGTGACCTCCCAGCCAGGTGGGCAGGGAGCACTTTGGGGGAGGGCGAGGGTGGGAGTGGGGGGTGCCCTTCTTGCCATCAGAGTCCTCCCACCTCCCCTCGCCTCCCCTGGGTGTGTGCGGGGTTGGGGGCGGGGGCTATTGGCGGCCTCCACAGTCTCCCCCAGGCATCTGGCAATCCCCCACTCACCCTCATATAGAGGGCAGCCCTCAGGCCAGACCAGAGAGTTGGCTTACGCACTCTCTCCCTAACAGGACATCGCTCTAGTGGTGTCGTCTCAGGTCAGGGCTGTGTGAGGAACAGAAGGGCCTCCTGGTTCTTCTCTCATCACGTTATGGTGGCACCATCGGGGCTGGGCCTGTGGGGAGAGACGTGTCTGCCTCCAATTGGGGCATTTCTGGAGTGTCACCCTCGTACCCACGCGCTGCTCACTGCACAAGCCGTCAGGGGCCAGAAGCCCTCCTGTCAGCAATGGGAACCCAAGCACGACGCTGGACACCCAAGGGGGGGGTGACAGAGCACCCCTTGATTGAGCTGAGCCCCACTCTAAGCCCACTCAATAAACAGGCATCCAGCTCGGCAAAACGGAGAAAATCATTTTTCATCCATTTTAGATAGTGAGTTTTCAGGGCACGCAGAATTTGTTGGGCCCCTTCTGTATTCCCTGCCTGGTGGGGATCAGACTCCCCACCTCACCCTCCCACCCCCAGCGTTTAACACTCCCAGAGGGGAGCCAGCGAGAGTCTGAAACAGCTTCATAGGGGAGATATGTGCTTTGCCGGAAAGGCAGAATCGGGCAGGAGGGCTTTCAACTACAGAAGTTCCGTATCCCAGGGGCCCACTGACTTTCCTGGTCTCTGTCCTGGAAACTGTGGCCAGACTCTGAGCCTGAGGCCCTGACACCCACCCACCCACCCGCTGCCACTAGGACCCACGTCTGACCAAGAGCCAGGGGACGGTGCTGAAGGAATGGGAGCCCAAGGGGAGAACTGTGAGAGCTTTGCTGCCTCTTCCCCCATCAGAGAAGAAAGGCGTAGACATCCTACCCCCGCAGTAGCTCACCTTCACCTGGTCTCTGTTCTGTAAGCACTGAGTGATTGAGCCTTCATTGTGGGCACGCCACACCCATCCAGATGAGCCCAGCCAACGTGATTCTTGGCCACAGGCAGTTTACAGTCTAGCTGGGTCTCAGGTAAAAACAATGAGCCCATTAGGAAACCAGAAAAGACCTCTAATACACGAAGACCTCTAATAACCGCAAGTGAGGGCCATTGGGTATGGTACAAGAAACCAACAGACCTTATCCCCTCCCCTCTGCCTTGGGCCAGGTCCTTCCTGTGGGTGACTGTTTCCCCGTCTTCCAGTTCTGTGACTTACGTAATATCAGGTAATAACATTGCTCCATTGTATAGATGAGGCAACTGAGGCCCACAGGTTTACTAGCTGGGGTCACCAGCTGGTGGGTGGTGCCTGCATCTTGAAAGGAACCCAGGTCCCTTTGATTCCCAGCACCACGCCCTGGGTGTGGAAAAACCTAAAACAACTTTTAGTAGGAGGTGGCATTTCAGCTGGATAGGATAGGAGCAGCAACATTATAGGCAGGGAGACCTGCCTGCCTGTCCTTAACCCCTGGTTTTCTATCCTGGCACTTGAGCTAAATTAGCTGTCCTCCGCGGGATCCCTCCTCCCCGCTTCCGGCAACCTGGGGTGAGGTCCCCACCCCCTAGGAAGGCGGGGACTGTCGCTAATCTGTGAGAAGGGCCCCTCCCCGCGCGCCCCCCCACCTCCCCAGGAACGCGGCACCGCCCCCTCCTCCCTTGGAACTCATTCCGTGACACCAGCAGCTCTGAAACATCTGTTCCTCTATCCGGGACCCGCAGTTTGAATAAATTACCCCGACTTGGCGGCAGCCTGTTATTAATGGCCTGAGTTTTATAAGATGCTTTAGTTTAATAACACTGTAGCCCAGCGCTGCACTTCTCCCGGATATTTTTATATTTCGCCTCCTCCTGCCTCCCTCCACCCTCCGCCGCCTCCAGAGCTCCGGTCCCAGAGCCACGACCCCATCACCCCCCTACCCGCGCCCCACTGGCTCCTCCCCAGGAACCCGGGACCACCAGCCCCCACCTCCGTGCCACTGTCTCAAGCCTCGGAAGAGGGGACCACCACTTGGCTGGTTGCTCCTCCCCCAAGGGAAGCCCACGGGGACGGAGTGGCTGAAGCCAGGGCGATGGGTAGAGACGATGGCCGAGGCACGTTCTGCGCCCCTCACCCCATAGCCAGGGCTCTGCTGCCTTTGGGGACCTGCAGAAATCTGGTGAGCGAACCTGCCTCTCCCCAGTTGGGCTGGCAGTGTCTGCAGCTTGCCAGGGGCCGCAACTTTTATCTTTATTCACTGTCCTCGGCTCTTCATTATTTTGTTGGTTTGTCCATGTGCTCATGCCTCACACACCTCCTACAGGAAGTCCTCCCAGGTTACCGCCCATGGCCCTTTCTGCTCTTCCTACAAGCCCAGACACACCCCTTGTCCACTGCCTTCTCTCTGTCCCCGTCTCTTCTCTCCACAGCCTACCGGCCAGTCTTCTTCAGGAACCCTCTGGGGCCTGGCCAACCCTTCTAGAATTAACAATAGGCACTCAAACGTGTGTGTTGCTTCAACAAGCTTGTGCATCTGTGTGGGTGAGGCTTCCTGCAAAGAATGGGTGCAATCACTGAGAGGGAAAAAAGTGGGGCAAGGAGTGGGTGGGTTTGTTCGCTGGGTTTATAGGATAGAAAGCATTGAGGCTTAAATAAGTAGCCAGTGTAGTCTTGTCCTCAATCTGTTCCCAAAAATGTAGACCACAGTCACGGTCTAGAAGTACAGAGATGCAGGCTCCCTGCAGGCCCATCCCCCCAGCTCAGGAAGCCGTGGATACACCTCACCATGAGGCTGCAGTGAGTTGGCCCCGGGATAGGTTTGGGAGCCTGCCACCAGGAGGCCCCCTGAGTGAGTGCTTGGAAGTAGAAAGAGAGGCTGTTTCTGGTTGGGGAGGGTGGGATGGGACAGGCAGGACAAAAGGAGGGACAGATCCACCAGTCTCTGTCCCCATGAGGGTTCTGTGAGCCCCAGAAGCCCAGATGCCGCACTCCAGGGAGGTCTTGGAGGGAGCCCCAGGGTCAAATTTAACTGTGTAGTCCCCTGTTCCTGGGGAGCCGGTGGTGACCCAGCCAGCTCTAAAAGGGAGGATACTACACCCCCTTCTATCCCCCCACCCCCGCCCGCGCCCAGTTCCAAGGGCTCCAGCGGAACGGCTCTTGCTGCTTCCCATTTGGTCTCATACTCCTTTGGGACTCTGCCTTTTGCTAAGAGCCCCACCATTATAACATAATTACTGCTGAAAATGACCTTTAAAATATATTTTAAATTCAAAATGTCTTTAAACCCTTCACTGAGCACCATTTTTCAATTTCAACGACTATCTTCGTTTTTTGGGGGGAAGTGAGGGGTGGGGGGTGAAGGAAGGAGTCCTCCACAAGGATTTCGAGTGTTAACCTCTCCTACAGAGAAGACCGAGCGGGCTCGGCACTGCCTGGCAGGGGCTCAGTGTGGGCAGGAGGAGAGAACAGGCCAGACCCAGACCAGAGCGCTCTGCCCCGCCTGCACTCGCCCACCCTCTGCCCCCAGCCTCCAGCCTAACAGACTCTCACTCACCCCGGGGCATGTGAATAAGAGCCGGGGAAGTGCCCTCCCCCTCCAGCTTTCTTCCTCATCTGTTCTCCTTCCAGAGGCCATCCACATGTGATATTCAGTTCCCTGCCTTCTCAGCACCCTCCAGGGGCCCCCAATTCCTGCAGGATGGCGCCCCTTCTCCACTCTGCACCCGCACAGCTCCATTTCATGCCCCCTTTGCCCTGACCTGGCTGGTAGCCCTGTCCTCACACAGCCTGTGCTCCTGGCTGCTTCTGGCCACTCCATGACAGCACCACGTGGAAGGAGAATGGAGAGGAAGAAAAGCTGGGAGAGGAGGGCCGTTTGCAAGCCCCGCCCCTGCTCTCCCGACGGCTCACACAGGCGGGTCTGGGAGAAGGGTCTCACACAGGCAGGTCTGGGAGAAGGGTCTCACACAGGCAGGTCTGGGAGAAGGGTCTCACCGGCTGGACCCACCGCACTCCCCCATACTGCTTCTACACACTGTCCTCCACCCCCGCAGCCCCCAGGAAACTCTGCTGTGCCCCGCCCCCAGAATGTCCCCTTGCTTCTGTCCTCGCTAGTCCTGGCCCTTCCTCCCCTGAACCACCTCCAGGAAACCTGGGCTGGGAGTCCTGTGCTACCCGGTGTCTTCTCAGCACCTTCCGATGTGGTCCCCGACTTGCATCCTCCCTCCTGGGTGATCACAGGGCAGTCTGCCTGCTGTTCAGCCTGTCTCCACATCAGAAGGGGGCTCCCATAGGCCACAAGCTTGTCCCTGACTGCTGGTATGAGTGCTAATGGAGGGCTGCCTGGCATGGTGACAGGCGATAGAGGCATTGTGAGGACTCTGGCCCCCTACATGGAGCGGGTACTTTCGGGGCTCAAGTCTTACAGATACTGACAGAGCTCCACTCTCCCCATTCACTTCCAGCGGCAGGAGAGGCTAGAAGCAGCAGTGAGGGAGGGGGCTCTGCTGTGGTGGGAGCGTTATGCGGGTAACTCCACAGATCTTTACCAGGAAGGCGTGGCCAATGGGTATCAGACAGTGTATTCTTAGGACTTTTTCTAAAATGGCCATATTCCCTTAGCATCCAACATGCTCAGCATGAAAGTCAACATATGTTCCAAAGTCCAAACAAAATGATGTGCATACTATCCAACTCTTTGGATCACCTGAGTTTTTAGATCATCCTTAATTTTGAATGACCTCTGCCTTTGAGGGGGAAACTAGAGCTGCGAAGCTGAGAAGTCATTTCAGCTGCTGACCCTCCTAGATTGAGCTTTAGGGGTGGGTGGCAGCTCTTTGACCTCCCACAAAGGAGCTCAGTGGATAAGGGAGAGAAGAGAGGTGAGAAGAGAAGTGAGGGAGAGAAGAGAGGTGACTCTCGGAGGTCAGAAGAGGGGCTTGTGGGGTGGGTGAAATGGGATGGCATCTATGACCTGATTTTGAGCCCAAGTCCAGTTCTTGGAATCCTTGCTCTGCCCGAGAGGGTCTTGAGAAAGGTGGATGGGGGGCAGGCGGGCATGAGACCAGTCAGAAATGATGATGCTGCTACAGAGAGTAAGATGCCAGAGGGATGGAGCGAAAAGCAGCGTTGGGGGTGGGACGCCAGCAACCATCCTGGCCAGGCATCTTGGCCTCCAACTCCTCTCACGATGATACCCTACGTACGTCCACCAGATGGGCATTCCTTAAATTAACCTGATACTCTATTCCCAAGCTCAAGAATCTACAATGTTTCCCTATTTCCTATTCCCTTTGAGTGACCTTCCAGACATCCCTCAATCTGGCCCGTTGTTCATCCCCTCCAATGGGAGTACAGGGTGGGCGTGGTGTTACTTAGGGATAGCCAGTGTGAAGAGCTCTATTGCAATTCCCCTTGCAGTATGGCCATCCTAAGAGAAGTATGGTGTCCAGAACAGAGGAGGTGATGGCTCTGCTTTAATAACAAGATCACAGGTCCATCTTACAAATGAGGCATCTGTGATTCGTAAGAACTAAATTACTTGCCCAGAGCCACACAAAAATTAAATGGTAACGACTGGATTGGAATCCAGATGTGCGTGACTCCAAAGTCTTGGCTCTCAGCCCCTTGTCTTTTCATTATTTCTCCAAATCCTACCCCGGCACAAAGTCCAGTTCAAAGCCTCCTCACTCCAGAAAACCTTCCCTGCTTGCATCAGCTCTAGCCGACCTCTCCTAGTCTCTGTACAACCTTGATCACATTGTGTGTATGTGTGTGCTTGTTCATCAATAAGGTCATAAGTTCCTGAAAGTCAGAGAGTAGCCCCAGCCCACATACCCTCCTGCAGGTCCTCCCCAAACCCAGGCCCAGGTGGAGGAAGGTGGAAGAAGGCCCACCCACCTTCCCGCACCAACAGCCCGCCTTTTCCTCTGCCTGCCCAGGCCCAGAGCAGGCAGGAGGTCTGCACAGTGGTGGTGAGGACAGCAGAGCAGGGAGAAGGCCGATGGTGGAAGGTTTGCAGGTCAGAGAGACATCCGTGCTCCGTGATGTACAGTGACAAGAGAATGCATTGTTTCCCAGTATCACATTTGTAACATCAATTAAATGCCTGCGACTTAAATCATTTTTAATAGAGATGTCTCCATTCAATGAACCATTAGCAGAGTTAGCACTTTCTTGATCTCAGCAGGGTCCGACACAGAGCGATGGTTCAGCCTGGGCTCAGGCTCCCAGTACCTCCCAAGATGGGCTCCTGGGACTCATGGAATGGGACGAGGGGCAGCACGGAGCAGGAGAGTCTGCTCTCCTGGGAGGCGCAGGCAGGCAAGGCTGAGCTGGGAGAAACCGTTTGGTCCAAACCCCTGCCTTGCCTGAAGCAGCCATGGGTGCAATGAGATGGAGAAAGAACGCCTGTCCTCAGGGCTTTCCTGGAACCCTCAGCCCATAAGCTTCACCGTTGGGCCAAGCGAGCACTGCTTTGGGGGCTGTGCGGGAGCGGATGGATGGCTTTGGCCTCTGTGAGTGCTGTGCTGGATGCAGTGCTGGGGTACAGGAGCCAGTGCAACAAGCGATCAGTGAACGGCTGTGATGGCAGGGGCGTGGTGCCCCTGCCTCTGCCCCCTTGCCACGTCAGGTCTGGTGGAGGACAGGCAGGGACAAGGAATCAGGCAGGGACAAGAGTATATGAGGACACGCAGGCTGTGCAACCCTGGGGTGGCCCGTCACTCTAGCTGAGACACTTTTCCTTCATCCCCTGCCCGCTCGAGCCTCCCTTCCTTTCCATCTCCCTGCCTCCACCTTGGCCTCCACAGCCCATTCTCCACACTGATCCCATCAGAGCCTGTGTCTCTGCTGTGTAACTCTCCAGAGGCTTCTGTTCGTCTCACTCAGGTGGGAGTCCAAGGTCCTTACCTCCCCTGGTCCTGCAGTCCTGTAGCCTCCATGACTCCGCCCCCAGCCTCCCTCACTCCCTGGCTCCAGCTTCCTGGCCCCTCAAACATCCCTGCTCCGGCCCTTGCAGCACCTCTTCCTTCTCCCCCATGATCGTTTCTCATCACGTCTCAGCTCACCCATCGCTCTCACCCAGGCCTGCCTGACTTGCCAGCTGACGTAGCCCCCGCTGCCCCCGCTGCCACCTTGTTTTATTTTATTCATGGCACAGACCACCATCCTGATCTCTGCTCAGCCATCGTCCTCCTCTGCCCACTCAAAGGTGAGCTCTGTGCAGGCAGGGACTCTATTTGTTCCTCTCTGTATCTTGGCACCTTGCCCTGTGCCTGACCCAGAGCAGGGGCCCAGGAATGGTTGTGTGGATGCACAGACTAAGAACCATGCAGGCGGTGCTGTGAAAGTGCTGGGGTGTGGGACTCCACCTGGGGCGCAGTTAGTGACAGTCTACAATGCAGGGGTTACCTTTACCAGGCCCTGGGCCAGGTGCCAGGGGTCAGAAGTGAAGGGGGAAGGCCCTCCTTCAAGGAACCTAAACGAGCTCAGAGGGTGCCCCCAGGCCCAGGTTTCCCCAGCTGGTGGAAGGGAGCAGGCTCCAAGCTCAGGTCCTGAGACAGCCTGACAGCAGCTGGGAGAAGATGTGCCCCAAGTGAGTCTATTTCGAAGTAAGAAGTGGAGGCAAACCGCACAGGAATCTTGAGGTGGAGGGTCAAAGGCACAGAAGCCCAGGGCTGGAAATGCAGCTCACTGGCCTGGCCAGCTCCCAGAAAACTCTGTGCAATCAACCAGAGAAACATATTTGAGAAAACAGAATTGTGAGAGTAACTTTGAAGCCTTGGTTGCCATGGGAACATATCTGTAAATAACTGCAAACATTAAGTGACGCTTGGGAGGGAGTGAGGGAGCTGGAGGCTGCAGCGCCAGCCGCGGGAGCCAGCCAAGTCCAGCGGTGTCTCAGTCCTCAGCCAGGCTGCCACGTCTCTCCTTCCTCCCAGGGTCTCCATCCTGGATTCTCTTCCCTCCACCCTCTCACTCGCTCCTCCTGTCCCCATGCACCAGACACTCCACGAGGGACGCTTCCAAGTGGTCCCCGAGACTCCTTGTTTGTCCCAGGTCTTCTGCCTGGTCCCTGGTCCCCACACCAGACCCCAGGACCCTTGCTCTCAGGAGATTCCCAGCCTGGAGATGCCCGGGCCCCTGACCATTCCCTCCCCACCCCCTTCATCCACCTCAATTCTAAGGGATGGTGCAGGAAAACGGCGTCAATCAAGGAAGCCTTTGCGACAAGTGCATTTAAGAGACCCGGACGTTTTGCCTTCAGGTACTCTTGGCCTCGCTTGCTGATGAAGAGCCCCCCACTCTTTCTCTCCACTGTGCCTCCTCTATCTCCCTGGTTGGGCCTCTCCCACCAGCCTCTTTGCCCCATGGGGGAGCCGTCTGTCCTTGGCCTGGCGCTGACCTGGCTGCTCTGCTCCTGCCTAGCGGTTCTTAACCTTTCTGGGTCACAGACTCCTTCGGGAAACTGAGAGAAGATTTTCATTCATCCATTCAACTGTGTGAGAAGTGCTGGGCTGCCCTTCCAGGACTCACAGTTAGGGGAGGGGGCAGACAGTAACAAGAACCCCAATCAAACGCACGGCTCCTGCATGTGTCAGCCAGCGCTCAAGGTCAGGACAGGGCCTGGCGTGGCTGGACAGGGTCGAGTGAGGACACAGAAGGAACGGGTAGAGAGCACGGGGAGAGATACTCTGTAGGATCTAGCAGACCGTTTAAGAGGCTATGGACGTGATTCAGAGTGAAACAGGGAGCACTGCGCAGCTTTGAGCAGAGGAGAAACATGCACTGCTTGCTCCAACTGCTGCGTGGAGACAGACTATAGAGGACGAGGTGGAGGTCCCTGCAGTGACAAAGGAGAGATGGGCATGGCTCGAACCTGGGTGGTGGGTGTCATGGTGAGAAAAACTACAGTCCTTCTCCCTGGAAGAGGGGGCGTTTGTGCATCCTTGGGCTATTTTATGCACACTCTCAACATGCTAAAGAACCCCAGTTCTCAGCCATAGTCCCCCTAAGGTCTTGTGGCCCTGGGTTCAGAGCCCACGCCCCTGGGCCTCTCACCCTAACTGCACTGGAAATCTCTAATCCTTTGGCCATCTGTGGAGCTAAGGTGAGCCCGGTGTCAGCCAGGCTCCATTCCCAGCTCCCGCAAGAGCCGTTCACCACTGGTGGCAGCGCCCCTGCCCAATACCCAGCAGGCTCCACGGAGCACCTGGAGAGGGCAGGGGATGCCTGGATGGGCCAGACAACGTTGATGAATCTCCCAGACTGAGGGAAAGGAGCCAGACACGCATCAGTACATCATGAATAAAGTTCTAGAACAGGCAAAACCCAACTGTGGTGAAAAAAGTCAGAATACTGGGTGTCTTTGAGGAGGTCGGGATGCTGCCCGGAAACGGTCATGAGGGAACGTTCTGGGGAGATAGAAATGTTTTATATCTTGATAGGAGTGTGGGGTACATCAGTGTTTGTATATGTCAAGACATATTAAATTATACACTTAAGAAGTATACATTTCACTACTGGTAAATTTTATCTTTAAAAAAAAAAAGGAGACCTAAGAAGGATGGTGTGTCCCAGACAGAACCAGGAGGGGTCAGCCACCTAAAAGGATGCCCGTCTCTGGGAAAAATGCTCCCTGCCCCCTGCCCCCCACCTCCTGTCAAGTGCTCTGAGGCAGCTGCCGGCAGGAGGAATGGGCGATCTGATAAAGGAATCTGTTGAAGTGTTAGAGGTTGACTACAGGGATAGCGCGATTTTGCACTTGAAAAGGGAAGCCTGAAGACAGCAATGCTTACCCCAAAGAGATGAGCCTAATGGTGGGATTCAAGACCCCTTGGCAGGCAGTGAGTAGGGGTCTCCCAAGTGCCCTCAGCCACGTGTCACACCTCGCAGATGATCTGCCCTGTGAACACGATGGGCAAAAAGGAGAGAGACAGAGAGACAGGGAGAGCACTTTATAAGCATTCCTCTCCTTCCAGCTGACTTTCCATCGGCCTCCAGGCCCTGTCTGTCTCGCCTTTGATTTCCCCTGCTCTCCTCTTATCTCCCAGTTGCTGTCGCTATCGCCCTAATTGATTTCTGGTCCAGGTCAGAGCTCTTGCAGTTTGGTTTCAGCCTGTTGTGTTTCTCACCCTGCTCAGATGAGGCCTGTGGGTCCGTGGGAAAAGCCTGGAGGGGAGATTTTGCTCCTTGATTTAGCCCTTCGTTGGCAGGCGGGGGCGGGGAGGGCCTCTCCAGCTCACCGAGGACTTAGCCCCAGAGCCCGCACCCTGCCCAGGCTGAAAGGGGAAAGACTCTTTAAGAAAATGATGCTGGGGACTTCCCCTGGTGGTCCAGTGGGTAAGACTCCGCGCTCCCAATGCAGGGGGCCCGGGGTTCGATCCCTGGTCCAGGAACTAGACCCTGCAAGAATGCCACAACTGAGTCCACATGTCGCAACTGAAGAGCACGCATGCCGCAAAAAAGACCCGGCGCAGCCAAAAATTAATTAATTAATTAAAAAAAAAAAAGAAAATGATGCTGGACTGTGGGTGGGGACCAGAGCCAGGGGCTGTCCCCTGGGTGGGGCGTTGGTGTGGGCTGGAGAAGTCAGGGAGGAATTCCAGGGAGGGGTGTTACACAGGCTTTCAAGATGGGGAAAGACCAAAATCAGCAGGAGGAGGGAGACAGTGCGATACTAGGGTTCCCATGAGTCCCTGTGAGTCAGGACAGGTCCGGAGTTGCCATTGTCCAGGACTAATTATGAATAGTGTCCCCTTTCAACCTAACAAGAGTCCCAGTTTGAGCAATAAATTGTATAGTCACCCAATACGTTAAAAACAAACAAACAAACAGGTAACAGAATGACAAAGCTGAGAGGCAGGTATGCTCGTAGGTGTGCCACGTGACTGGAATGAGGGGTCCTGTAGGAGGAGAGGAAAACGGCAGGAGCAAGCAGGGAGGACAGAGATGGGGCTAGAGGCTTCAGAGCACCTTGCAGGGCCCCTCCCCAAGCCAGTGGGTCTCGGCAATCCTACACGCCTCTTTCCAAGCGAAGACAAAGACCCAGAGACGTGACTGCATTGAGCATAGAGCACACAGCTCCAGCTTGTTGGTGATGGCCCAGGGTAGAACCCGGGCTCCTCTCCCACAACAATAGCAGGGATCTACCTGGGAAAAGAGTGACAGCTGGGTGTCCCACTTCTGCTGCTGGGGGTGGAGGACTCCCCAGGCCCAACCTGGGATTTCCAGCCAGGGTGTGCGTACAGATCATAACATTCTACCCCTTACTAAGTGTGCAGCTGTGGGTGAGCCTCTTAATCCCTTTATGTGCCTCCATTTCTTCATCTGTAGAGTAACCGTAACCATAAAAATGTCATTTCTGACGGCTGGTGCGCTGTAGGAACTTCAAAAATAGACAATGTCCTTTCCCGGAGCCCCCAGGAGAGCATCCGTGCCCCCAGCTCTGCACGGAGCACTCTCTGACCCATGCCAATATGTGTATCTTCATCACAACCCTCTGTGGGGCCACTGGCATTGAATTCATGGAGTGCCCCTCATTTACCCCCAAAGTATTGTCCTTTCAGCTTCTTAGCCACTCCACCCCTAACTGCATTCAAGCTCCTTGAAAAGTTAGGCATCATACATGCCTCAGACACCAGTGACCACTGGATGATGTCCTTGAGGAAAACAGGAGAAGGAGACTGGACCTTCGCAACCCTCCTCAATCACCGCCTCTAGGACAGAGATTGGAATGGTCCAAGCCAACATCCAGGGCAGACACCTGCTTCCACCTGCTCCTGGGGGAAGAGGAGGCACAGTGTGAGGAAACGCCTCCCCCCACGATGTCAAACCAGAGCCCCAGAGATGGCAAGAGAACTGCCCTTCACCCACATGGCTCAGAAAGATGGACACTGACAGGGCTGGTACGGTGCCTCTGCGGGGTGCCTTCCTGCCCGAGACTCGCCAATTATATCTGCTTGGAGAACAAACTGTAAACTGTCTAAGAGAAAACAGAGTTTAACTTCTGCAGCTCTCCTATCTTCTCCAGCAAAGAGATTGGACTCAGGATGAGAAATGTGGATACACACTGTAAAAAGAGAATTAACATCCCAACAAGGCAAGGAGATCAAACCTAGCCCTGTAAATTAGTTTGAATCTCCAGGCCAGAGCAAACTGTGATCTGTGGCCCTGGGAAAAGAGATGAAACAGGCAGACGGGATCTTGGAGCTGCTGGGGGTCGTCTTTGAGGCACCGTAGAGCCTGGAAATAAACAACATTCAAGTTTTCAAAAGGTGAAGAGGCTGGATTCCAAAAACTGGCAGCTTATCAATCTTGAAGACAATCTTTGGCAACCTTCTAGAATGAATTTGTCAAACTGGGAGAAAGTGATGGTGAGTTAGGAACCACGATGGTTCACCCAGAACGGGCTGGGTTGGGGGCTGGGCGTCTGTCTTAAGTGGGCACTGCTGGGCCTAACCTGGCATCGTGTCACCTAACGGGGGCAAATGACAAAGTTGCCCAGGGTCACTCAGAGCTGGGTGAAGGGAGGGAGGGAGGGAGGTCCCTGGAGACAACCGTGTCTCTCTGTCTTTGTGCCCTTCTGTTGAATGTTTTTATCTAGGACGTGGGGAGGGGCGGAGGGGAAGTCATACAAGCTGAATTTTAAATTACTCATGACTCACAGCTGGTTTGGGGGATGAGCTGCTAGATCGTACATTCAAAACCCAAAGACATCTCCCCAGTGAAGGTCTCATTTCCAGATGCAGTGTTGTGTGAGCCGCTGTGCCTCCCCACTGCCTTTGCCACAATAATAGTACCGAGGTTCCAACGGCTTCCTTTCTGAGTTCCGAGAAGCTACACCCCTGTTGGGATGAAGAGTACTGGAAGATTCTGGAAACTGTAAAATTGTGTATTTGGGAGTTCTTTGTCGGTTGGCTGGCTGGTTGATTAGTTTCTATGATCCCTCCCTCCCTGACCCCTACATACTTCACATGGTAATGAGACAAGAATCCTTTGGGGTCCTTTGAGAAGCTGATGGAAGCTATGAACACTTTCTCAGGAGAAATGCTCATAGATATGAAATGGTGCTGACCAATTCAGGGGGCCCACAGGCCCCCTTTAGCCTGTCAGAGAGCCTCCTAGGAAACAATGGATTTCCAATAACCGGCCCCCACCTCATCTGGCAGGTTCAGCCCCTCAGCCTGACTCCTCCTGCGAGAGGAGGGGCAATGGTCATACAATCCCTTGTTGACTGTTGTGAGTTAAATAGTGTCCCTCCAAAATTCACGTCCACCTGGAACCTCAGAATGTGACCTTATTTGGAAATAGGGTCTTTGCAGGTGTAATCAAGTACAGATGAGGTCACACTGGATTAGGGTGGACCCTAGATCCAGTAGGACCGGTGCCCCTAGAAGAAGGAGGAAATTCAAGCACAGAGACACAGAACATACAGAGAGAACGCCGTGTGATGATGGAGGCAGACACGGGAGTGATGCCGTTGCAAGCTAAGGAAAGCCGAGGATTGCCGGCAAGCACCAGAAGCTAGTAAGAGGCAAGGAAGGATTCTCCCCTAGAGCCTGTAGAGAAATCACAGCCCTGCCGACTTCTAGAACCCAGAGCTGTGAAAGAGTAGATTTCTGCTGCTTTAGGACACCCAGTTTTGTGTACTCTGTTTTGGCCACCCTAGTGTAACTGAAAGTGGGGGCCAGCTGCTCGCCGCTCCAAAGCCATTAAAGAGGCAAAGTTGGTGGAAAGGAAAGTTTGCTTTATTTTGGATGCTGGCAAACAGCGGGGGTTGGGGGCTGGCGGTGAGGGCCGACTCCTGTCCAAAGGCCGACTCCCTGCCCCTGACTATCAGGGCGCAAGGGCTTTTATAGACAGAGGGAGGGGGCTCCATGCAGAAACAGCACAGGCAGCTCTGACAGTCACCTTGAAACTGGTCACGCGGTGGCCTGACCAGCGTCATCTTGATTGTCTTAGGCACAGTTAGTCTTCAGTTCCAGGGACGATTTGTTCCCATTTCCTTGAGGCCAATTCTCGGAATTGTGGCAGCTTATGTCATGGCCACAATCTGGCCATCATGTAGTTAACTTCTTTCACCTGGTGTAAGTTTCAATAGCTACACGACAGCTCACAGGATATGGCTCAGGATATTAACTGCAGCCCATGAAGAGGAGCTGAAGGTCCTTGACTATGTTTAATGACTATTATTATTTGGTCTCCTTTGACTGTTTTCCTTTGTTTCTGCATTTTCTCACTTCTCTGATTAAACTTATCCTCTGGCTAAATTTTTTCCAGAGACAAAAGGCAGGCGAAGGACAGTGTTCGGGGAAGGGTTGTGGGGTTGGGGGGTCGGTCCTGCTCTGTTTCACTAGGAAACTAGTACAATGCCCGAAGATAGCTGGGGCTGCCCTCCCCCACCACACTGCATGGGTTTCTGTTGGTCCAGACTGTCCGCCTGAGCCACTGCCACCAGGTAGGCCCCGGGTTTGCCAAAGAGAGGGTTACAGGCCACTTGAAGAGACATTAGCAATCCCAGCACATCCATCTTAATAAGTTTTATTATAGCCAGTTTAGACTAATGACTCATTTATCGCACAACATACCAGCAGTATATTTGTAAAATTTTTTTAAATTAATTGTCTCAAACAAAGGTGAAATTTATAAAAGTGTTCAGAAACGGTACACATTATAAAACTGCCTTGCAGCTGGAGATGCAATTATTACTAATATGGGATCAAATTATTACTGTATTGACTTAGCTACTTTATGACTTTGTAATGGATTTCTTCATTATTTTCTCGGGATTGTGGCATCCATGATTGCATTAAAGTCCGTTCATCTATGCAAATGTCATTAGGCACCACTAATAACCAGGGAACTTTCCTGCATTTCAGGGACTGTGCTAAGTACTTGGCCTGCGTGGGTCACTTTCGGGTGGCAGGGAGCAGCCAAGGCAGGCAGCAGGCAGCTCTCCGGGAAGCCCTCTCCAAGCACAGCCCCGCCCAAGGCAGAATGGGTGGGTGCTTCCAAAGGGCGGTTTGAGGGTCTTAGGAAGGTCTCCTTGTCCAAGCCATCACACATATTCCCCCTGCAGTCAGAGGGCCTGACTTGTCACCATAAACCTCCATTCCTTTGGATTAAGGCTTTCGAGGGCCTTGTTAAAATGCTTCTGTCCTAGAAAGAAAACCTCATCCTCTCAATGTCCACCATTATTGCTCTGGAAAGGGGAGCACAGGGCCTTACTGTGTTGGGACAAGAGACTGGACCGTTTTTTATGAAGTCAAAAAAGGGGGCTGGATCTAATCATGGGTGCTACCTGAATAGAGTTGGCCAAAAAAGGATGTTCTTGGGGACACCTGTGGACCTAGAGACCTGGGAGGGATGCCCCCAGTGTGGTGGCATAGGGATGGACAGGGCAGATGAGTAGAGGTAAACACCCTGTGAGCAGTCCTTTATTCAAAGAGATTCTATTTTTTTTTAATTTTTCTTAGAGTATAGTTGCTTTACAACGTTGTGTTCGTTTCTGCTGTACAGCA
This sequence comes from Phocoena phocoena, assembly GCF_963924675.1. Classification (NCBI taxonomy): domain Eukaryota; kingdom Metazoa; phylum Chordata; class Mammalia; order Artiodactyla; family Phocoenidae; genus Phocoena; species Phocoena phocoena. The sequence goes on from NC_089231.1 coordinate 38,664,610, forward strand.
AGACACACATGTGTATATATACATATATCCACTCTTTTTTAGATTCTTTTCCCATATAGTCATTACAGAGTATTGAGTAAAGTTCTCTGTGCTATACACTAAAACCTTATTAGTTGCCTATTTTATATATAGTAGTGTGTATATGTTAATCCCAATCTCCCAATTCACCCCTGCCCCGCAACCATAAGTTTGTTTTCTACATCTGTGACTCTATTTCTGTTTTGTAAATAAGTTCATTTGTATCATTTTTTTTAGATCAAAGGGATTCTAAATCCCGGTGGCCCCAGGTCTGCCCACAGCTGCAGGCCTAGTTATCCCGTCACCCAGGAGAGGTGGTGAGACCAGGATGACTTCCCCAGCCCCAATCACAGAGCTGATCCCAAGGGGTGGGAACCAAATCCAGGCCCCAGCCACTAAACCCAATGTGGGTTCCCATTTTACCTTTGCTGAAGGTAGACCCTGTTCACGCTGGGTGTGGGATAGAAAGAGATGGGTCTGTGGGCCCAGGCTCCCTTCCTAACCTTTAGTGCTCTCAGACTAAATCTCCCCATGAATACGTGGGTTACTGTTATTCACTCCAAGACCGTTTATCAAGCGAGCGTGTGCCACGTGAGGCCCTAAGCTAGGCACTCTCAGCAGCGAAAGACAGCAAGCTCCTTTCCTGACATCGACAGAATTAAACACCATCCACTCAACGGTTTTATCTGAAAGCTGCTGTGGGACTCAATCCTTCCAGCTCTTCTGGCTGCATCAAAGGGTGAGCTTGAGTTTGAGGCTCAGAGAAGGGCAGACACCCGACCCAGTTGGCAGCTTTGGGGACTCAGGGCTAGAAGCGAGTTTCCTAACTGCAGGTCTGGGGTGCTCCCCGTGTCCACCGCGCTCCCCTTCCTGGGCAACAGCACTGCAGTCTTGCAGGTGAGATGGCGTTGGGCCTAGGATTCACTCACCGCGCGTTCTGCTCCTTGAGCTCCAGCTGCCCTCCTTGCATCAGCATGCCCAGACTTTTCAAGGTTAAGAGCCATGTTTAACATCAAAAATTCATCAGCACCCCCCCACACACAGATATTTTACTTTGAGTATCCGTTGTTTGAGAGACTGCAAAACGGCAATAAGCTACCTTGAAGAAGGCAGTGCTTTTCAATGAATTGCTACTTCTTAAATCACAACAGCATCTATATGCATTTGAAAAGTAGGCACATCTACCCAGGAGTGAAGTATTTCTGATGCATCAACAGACCAAGCTTGAGTGCCTGGGACCCCAAGGGCAAGTGGCACCACCGCCCTAGGCCATCTGGCTGCTGTGTCCTGGGAGGAGAGGAAGGAGGGCAGGGGCACGGGGCTGGCAGGGATCACTCCCAGCAGCCAGTAAGGGGGCATCTAGGCTGAGAGTCCTTGTCATCCCTTTCTTCTCCTCCTGTTCCTCTCATCAGCCTCTTCAGCCTCCTCTTTCTCACCTTAAGCCCAGGGTTGGGGGGGTGGGGGGGCCCCTAGCTGGGGCTGCTGTAGCAAATGGGACATTTCCCACTGCCCATACACACCCGTCCCAGTCGTCCTCACTGCCTGTCCTGTTACATTACAGAGCCCCTCCCCTCCCCTCCCACCACGCCCACCCTCTGTGGCCGCTCCCCCACTCTCAGCACCATCGCCCTTCTCCCAGCCACCAGCCACCCCCTCCCCCTACCCCTCTGATCCTTTCCCAGCCCTATCCCTTCATGCTGCCTTCCCTGCATCGAATTTTCCACTCTCAGGCCTGAATGCTTATCTGGTCCCTTTGATCATAGGGGACATTTTTTTTTTTTTTTTACATCTTTATTGGAGTATAATTGCTTTACAATTGTGTGTTAGTTTCTGCTTTATAACAAAGTGAATCAGTTATACATATACATCCTAACACATATATATGGAATTTAAGAAAAAAAAAAATGTCATGAAGAACCTAGGGGTAAGACACGAAAAAAGACACAGACCTACTAGAGAATGGACTTGAGGATATGGGGAGGGGGAAGGGTAAGCTGTGACAAAGCGAGAGAGAGGCGTGGACATATATACATAGGGGACATTTTCTAGCAAAATCAGTCCTGTTGAGGTGACATAAGCCACCACATCTCAAACACCTCCCGGAAGAGGGCAATGCTGAGTCCAAAGGCATAGAACCCAAAAGACAGAGTTCCAGGCCCTGGGGCAGACACGTGGGAGTCATTTTCTATCGTGTGCACCAGAGCTGGCAGAGACACCTGGCTCTGGTCCCACCTATGCCACATACTGCCCCAGTGAGCTTGAGCCTGTCCCTCAGCTTCTCTGAGCCTCAGCTGACTGATCTGTCAGGTGGGGTTACGATCATGTTGTATTGCAGAGTGGCAGGGAGAAGTGGACAGAATGCTGGAAGCGCCCAGTCAGCGCCAGCCCTTGTGGAAGTGTCTGGCTGCGGCGGACTTAGGAGGACTGGGGGCGGGGCGGGGGGAGGTGCCCCAGCCAGCGAGCCGGGGTCTTCACCCGCCTCCACTTCCGGACATGCCTGCTCCAGGCATAGTGGGCCCACAGCACTGTCACTTCTGGCCACACACGTTCCAGACCTGTTGGTGGGAGGGTAGTGTGGCTTCTCCAAACACAATTCTCCAGCAAACAGGCACTGGAGTTGAGTAAAAGTCTTTGCATTCTCTCCTCTGTGCTCCCATCCCAGGTTTCCTTCCTTATCCCCACCCCTTCCTGCCCATCTCTTCCCAGAAAAGGGAGGCAGACAGCCTGTCCTCAGTGCCTGTGGTCTCAATGGTCATGCTGGTCCACCCCCGCAAAGTCTTCATGTTCTGCAATGTAACTCCCCCCCCCATCAGCCCCATCCTGCCCTGCCTTCCATAGCTAGACCATTCCAGCCCCAATTTGGAAACACTTTTGCCCAAGGATCAGATCTACTCCTTACATCTCCCAGTAATATATACCTTGCACACAGTTTGTTGACTGACTGCGTGACTGACCCAAGGATAATTGAAGGGGTCCAGGGCTGCCCCACAGCTGGCTTTCTGCCTTTCTGCAAACTGGACTTCATGGTCACCAAATACTGCCAACCTGAAGGCCTTGGAGGGCCGCTCTGAGTGACAAGAGCAGGGTCCTCTGTAGTTAGCAGTGCCAGCCACGCACCAATAGTTAATATGCTGCCACCCTTCAAAATAATTTGTTCTCTAGAGGAAACTGACACTCCCCTCACAATCTCATCAGTCATTAGAAATAATGACATCTTGCAAATCGTGCAGCCCTTTCCAGTTCCCAGAGCCACATGCTTTCCTGAGCTCACCAGAGCCTCGCAACCATCTGGTTGGGGGAGGGGGACCTTCTGCGTGGTGGATGAAAGCTCGGGAGCCAGACCACCTGGGTTCAAATCTGGGCCCTGCAGTTTTTAGCTCTGGGACATCCAGAAAGTTGCCAAACCTCTCTGTGCCTCAGTGTCCTCATCTGTAAAGTGGGGGTGACAGTGGTCACCCACCTCATAAAATTAAAGCGCTCGGAGCAGTGCTTGGCTCGTGGCGAGTGCTTCAGATGAGTCAGCCCTCATTGACCTCTCTGAGGGCATGGGTCCCAACGGAGGGAGTGAATGGATGAATCTCTGCATGTACCATATGGGCTGACACCTGCCATCTAACTGCAGGGGCCAGTCCAGCCTATCCGACTCCAAAAACCAACCTGCTCTGTGGGGTTGGAGGGCATGGCCTTGGGCTTTGAGGAACATGCATCTAGAGGGGAGACAGACAGGAAGGGAGGTCCTCCTTAGGTATCGCAGGGGCTCAGGAGGCAAAACATCAAAGAGAAGCTTCAGGTGTCCCCAGGAAACCAGCCCCACTGCAACCTATGTTAGCCTCAAACCCATCAGACAAGTGGATGTTCAGGGGCCTGAGCTGAAAGAGAAGTTGCTTTAAGACAGGTCTTGAGCAGAACAGAGTTCCTTGTTTCTGAGAGCAGATACCCCAACAGGTGTGGGTGGCCGTGACTAGTTTCTTAACCTTTTATATTTCGAGCCTGTTATCTGAAGTCCTCAGAAAAATCTTGGCCATCCATCCATCCATCTATCCATATTTACCTATCACTATTCACGTACCTCCGATCATAAATCTATCTGCTTTCTGCAATCGTTTTTCTCTCACCTGTGTATCTATCATCCAACATTTAATCTGGATATCTAGCATCTATTAATAATGTCTGCCATCCGTCCATCTCTGTGTCTATCTGCAGTCCATTATCAGTCATGAGTTAATACAGTGAGTATTTGTGTACTTAAACAAACGTGGACCATCTAGTTCCAAGGGGACGGGGGTGGGGTCAGGGGTGACTCCCCGAGGGCTAGGGTGGCTGGAACAAAGATGGACGGGAAGGAAACTGGAGGGCTGATGAAAGCAGAGCTTGGGACCCTCCTCTCACAGCTGGCCTGGCCTGATGGATGGAGGGGAGAGGGGCGTGAGAGAGGAGAGAAGAAGACGAGGGGGAGGCCTGCTAAGCCATTAGAGGGGTGGGCTTCATGCTAACCTAGATAATCCCCCCTCAGTCTACCCACCCCCAGATTAGTATAGTGTCTTTCCAGGACAACCCCGTGAGGGATGGGGGGATGCCCGGGCTCAGGTGTCAGGGCAGAGAAGGTGGGTGCTACCCTCCACCAGCACCAACACACACAGAATCCTGCAGTCTCAAGGGCTGAGCTTCTGCAGGCAGGCCGAGGGCAGAGATGGGGGGCCCAGGGAGAGCTGGCCAGGAGCAGCCTGGAAGAGACCCATCCCAGCCCTTCCCGGCCCTGGCTGTGCGCTGGTATCACCTGAGTAGCTTTCGAAACAAACGAAAACCAACAACATAGAGGCCCGGACCAATCCATATCTCAGGGACTAGCTGGGCACACCTGTATTTTGAAAGCCCCCAGGTGAATTTCATAGCATCCTGGGGTGAGAACCACCATCTTACAAGATCCAGGATTCCTGCTGTTATTCTCAGAAGTGTGTCTTGAGGAGGAAGGAGCAGACTTTGGTGCTCTAGGGGCAGGACTTGTGCTCTGGGCGAGGTTGAGCTCTCCAGGGTGCAAAAGGGAAAATATTCTTCTGGGCTGCCTCCATGGGGGCGAGGGAGACTTCTGCCAGGGTGTTCAGAAAGCATCATCCTCACCTTGGGTCATACTGGAGGAGGCTGGCCAGGTGACCTCTGAAGACTCCATCCCCACCCCGGGCCACCGGAAGTCCTTGTCACAGTTGCAGCCTCTGGTTCAGGTGTGACTCCTGCTGTGTTAGTCAGTTTGACCCTGAGCTGCGTGCACCTCCCCAGGAGGACAGTGGGCAGGCCATTAGAAGCTGGGGTGTCCCTCTCCTCCCTCATCCCACAAGAATCTGAGCCCCACCCTCAGTGTTAAAAATGAGCCATGGGTCAGAGGGGCAGGAGGCTTGCCGGGCACTGCATTCTGTCTCTGGCTGTGGCAGGGGGTGGACCCATGAACACCATTCTCTTTGTGAGGCTGTGGGAAGATCTGCGGCCAAGGTAAGGGTCAGCCCGTGGCTAGGGTTAGAGATTGGTCTATGGCCTGGTCATCTGCAGGCGGCGGACAACTGTGCAGCTCTACGGCTCAGCTAACAAGAGCCCCCTCCACGGTTAATAGTGACAAGCACTCCAAGTGGGTACTGTTACTTCTTCCTCGGTATCTGTGGCCGCCTCAACTAGATTCTCACCCCGTCAATGAGGTATTCTTAAGGCGTTCCTTGTTCTCTCCTCCTGTTACCCCTGCTGCCTCGTGGACCACCCTGCCCTTACCCACCCCCTGCAGAAACCTCTTCCCTTTGCTGGAATGAAGCCCGGCTTTGTCTGTCTCCTTGAGAGCTGAGGACAAACTGGCCGTAATTTATGCTCCCGCATGATATAAAGGAAAAAAATGCCCCATTATGCTATAAATTATCCTGTGATGGGTGAAATGCTGGAGACTGCGCCAGACGCCAGCGGAAACCCCATTAGACAACAGGGCTGGGCTGCAGAAGTCCCCATAGAACGCAGGGCCGTCTGTCGTGCGCCACGCGCCTGGGAAGGATAAGGTAGCAGATCTAATGTATAATCAGTTACCTTGAGAGCCGGCCACGTGCCGCAGCCCCAGTGAAAGGTGACTTCTACTTAGTGCCACCGCGTACCCCAAGCTCCTTCTGGGAGGCCTGGCGCAGACTCACAGGCACGAGGGTCACGGGCTAAAGGCCAGCGAAGGAGGTCGCGAGGGATGTGGGTATGGCCTCCGGGCCCCTCACCCGTGCTGCGCCTCCAGGGCTTAGCTCTTGCCTAACTCAGGGCTCCCATGCCTGCCCATCAACTAGAAAAGCACAAGAGAAGAGGGTGCAGGGACCATTCGTGGCGCCCCGGGGTGGTGACAGTCTTCTGGTTCGGCCTCCCCGGTCATGCTGCAAGCCCCCAAGGGCACAGAGCCACACCTCTGCTCTGGGCAGGTACCAGGGGCTGGAGGGGTGTGGACTGCGAGTCCAGGGGATTCTGCCAGCAGGTCCGATTCTCTGTGTGGTGAGGGGAGAGGACCTTGCAGCCTAGATCCCAGGCAGAGGAAGGCCTGGGGACTCATCAGGACAGAGCTTAACATCTTTGGTCACCCAGGAGACTTCAAGACAGCCGTGCTCTGGGCAGAGGGGCGAGTGAAATTGAGGAGGGGCTGTGAGGCATGTCTGCGGGTCATCGGGCAGTCAGGAATCACCAGAGCCTGCTCCATCTGAGCTAAGCAGGGCCCCACCAGGCCCCTCTTCCGGGCTCTGGACAGAAGCCCTGGCCCATGCAGAGCAATGAGGTTATTAGGCCTTTGCCAGCTGTCTGTGCAGACGTGGAGGGGTGGAGAGTGAAGAGAGAGCGATCTCCAGGTAGCACTGTCTTCTGCCAGGAAGGAGGGTGACCCGAGAGCTCAGCTCCATTCAGAACCCCCGGGTCTGAGTCCTGGCTTCCCCAGTGACTGGCTATGTCTTCTTGGGAAAGATATTTAACTTCTCTGAGCCTCAGTTTCCTCATCTGTACGGTGGAAAGAATAAAATATCCATTATACTTGCAAAGGGCTTATTTCAGTGCGGGCGTCATGGTAAATATTCGATAAATGAGAACCGTTCTGATTATTAGTATTGTCGTGGTTATAACCACCTCATGGAGGAGTGGGTGTGGTCAGAGCTGTGGTCTCCCTCGGGCAGGGGCACCACACAGCCCTGGGGAGGGAGCCAGTCTGACCAGAGCTCTCTGGGGGCAGCAGAGGCTCTGTGATCCACTGGCTCTTGTCATGAAGAAGACACCGGGGTGACATTGAGGGGGGTGGGCCTGGGAGTCCAGTTGGACCACAGGAGAATCCCTGGGTGCTACGACTTAGGAGCCAGTCTGAGCCAAGAGAGGACATGGTGGGCAGTGAGTATGGACGCAGGGTCCAAGTCCCAGGCTAGGCTTCCAGTGGCCAGCGGTGAGGGTGCAGGCTGGGACCCTGAGGAAATTGTTGAGAATATGGTGGGTGGGGAAGAAGAAGGAGGGAGGGGGGGATGTGTCACTGTGACTCCACGTCCCACGTGCCTGTCACACTCCCTGCCTTTGCACATGCCGTGCTCCCTGACCTGGGATGCCTGCCCCGTGCCTTCCTACCTGGCAAACCCTGCATGTGCAGCCCCTAGGGCCTGGCTCAAGACTTCTAGACACCCCACACCCCCAGAGCTCATCACGGAAGGCTCTGTGCCTGCAGCATGGCCGCTGCCCACTCATCTCCAGGAGACACTCACTTCCCAGTTTCTGAGGAATCCTGGAGTTCAGTGTCCTGTAGATGCCAAGGACATGATCCTGGAGACAAGAGGAGGAACGGCAGTGCACACGCAGTGCCCTGCCCTGGGGCAGGCCATGCGTGGAGTATTCCCAAGACTTCACAAGACCTACGTTTCTGAGCAGAGGGATGGCGGGATCGGGGGAGTCAGAATGTGGGGTGCCTGTGCAGCCCCTCACAAGGCTTGTGCTCAGTAAGATGGGAGCATCAGTAAGATGGTCTGAGCAGGAGATAGACAGGATGTGCCTTGGGTTGTAGCTGACTCCTGTGGCTGCCCTGTGGAGAGCAGCCAGCAGGGGCCTGGGTGGATGGCGCGAGACAGTGAGGAAGGGACTCTCACGGCCTGGGCCCTACCCCGAAGCATTTGGAAGGCAGAGCTGGCTGAAAGAATGCGAGTGGGGGAGACTGGATGTGCCCTGCATCCTCCCACCCCGACATCAAACAGAGACTGTCTGGAGGGAGCTGGCCAGATCAAGGCCTGGCACGGCCTGCCCTGGGGGCCGGAGGGGCTGAGGGTCCTCATTTTCATCCCCAGTGGAGCGGGAGCCCCATCTCAGCCCTTCTCACCGCCCCATCCCCAGCAGCCTTTAATCTGGTTTGATGTCTCCTTCAGTCTCCTTCCCAGGCAGAAAGGCTTTTATCTGTGGGAGGCGGCTCCCGCCCAGCTGCACCCCTGGCCCTGGCCCTGGCACAGTGTGAGTTGTGGGGACAAAGGGGGGCATCGCTCGGCTCCTTACTGGCGCACTTCACGTGGAGAGCTCTCCCAGGCCTGGCCCGTCTCAGGAGGGCAGTGACACGGGCACATGGCTGCAGAGGGACCCCAATCCAGGCCCTTAACCTTGTTGTGGATGGCGAGGCTGGAAACTCCCGCACCAGCAGGATAGCGGGCAGTTGTGGGTCCCCAGGCAGGAGAAGAGGGGGTGCAGACCCCCAGCCCTACCCACTGCTCCCCTGTTGGAAAGGCAGGTGTGGGACTGCGTGCTGCCCACCTCAGGGCTGGCCGGGAGGGGGAAGAGGAGGCCTCTGGACTCAGGGTGGGGGGTCAGCGACCTTGAAAATGGCACAGATTTCAGTTCAGATGACCAGTGTGACACCTTCTTGTCCCTTAGGAGCCAGGGTGCTTGACGGGTCAGGACATGGAGAATTCATGGAAAGGGCACAGAGGGGTCTCAGTGTAACTTCGGGGGAAATGTCCCTTGTTGTGGATTAATCCAGGCAGACCACGTGGAGGATGCTGGGGAGCATCTCAGAGGGCCCCCAAATGCTGCCATTTGGTCAGGGGAGGCAAAGGAAAGCCCGGCTTCTCAGGCTGACCCCTGGCAGATGACTGTTCAGTGTCCCTGGGGTCCTCTCCACACCCAAGGGGTGGGGTGGGCATCCCCATCCCACCAGCTGCCACTGCTGTGGTTGAGCAGTAGTCCTGGCTGTAACTGGCACAGAGCTGCATTTATTGAGCATTTTACCTTGTGCCAGGCTCTGGGCTAAAATCCTCAGGTACCTTAACTAATTTCATCTCCCAGCAGCCCTATGAGGTGGGTGTGATTATTCTCCCCTTTTACAGATGAGGAACTGGAGGCCCAGGGAGGGTATGTGACTTGCCTAAGGGGGCCCAGTCAACCAGGATTTGACAGAGCCTCAGTTACTCTCTGCAAGACGCCCCGGCCCCGCCCCTCCTGTCAAGTCTGTGTGCCTTCGATTCAAGGTCCTTCCTCATCTATGGGTGAAGTTAGGGAGAAGGAACAATATTTTCCCCCTAAGACTCACTGCCTGTGGCCCTTTGGGCATGAAATCACTCCCCAGGGAGAGCGGATGGTCCTGGGATCCAGAAGGCGGTCCGGCAAGTCCCCTGGTCCCACAGTAAAGAGGCTAAGAGATGCTGAGGGTCTGGCATGGCCTCTGCCAGCAGCTGAGGGGCAGGTGCATGGGTACCCGGGGCTCTGGGTTCTGGCCCTGCCCTGCCCACCCTCAGGGCCAAAGGCTCAAGAGCAGGAGAGAGTCCTCTGGCTCAGTCACTGGGAGTGTCTGGAAGTTTCTTCTCACTCCCCAAACTGCTGCTCTTGAGCCTCCAGGGCCCTGTAAGAGTGTCTCCTACAGGTCTGGCCCTACATCCCCCCATCCCCCACCCCCCAGCCAGGCCCTCCTGGTCTCCTAGCGATCCCTCTGGCTGCCCCACCAGTCACAGAACTCAAAACCATTTATTCCCCACCCCGGCCCCTGGCCCCCCGGTTCTCCCCGGCTCAGGTCCCCCCACAAATCCTCCCTCGGCAGCTGGAGGGAAGAGAACAGTAAAAGTCTACTGCGGCCACAAAGGCATCAGCCATCTGAACATTCATCCACGGCGCCCCAGCAGTCATCTATCCTTAAGCGTGAAATATTGTTTAATGCCAATGGTAATGAGCGAATCGAATTTTGAAAATTAAACCGGAATTTGAGCATTAGCGCCAGGGTGCTGGCATTTGGCAAGTCATGTGGGTGCTGCTGCCACCCACCTCCTCCCCCCTCGGGGCCCCACTCATCCTGCACAGCCAGCAGGATGCTCCCCGCACACACGTCTGGGGGCCCCGAGGTACCACCCTGATATACCTCAAGAGGGGCCTGTCCTCAGCTTGCTGTCAGTGTGTTGCTTCTCTGTTTTCTGGGCTCTCCTTTTAAAATGCAAATCCTTCCAGTCAGAGCCCCGTTCTGCCCAGACGTTCTAAGTGAACAAGAGAGGAGTCTGTCTCCCAACTGGAGGAGCTGGAGGAAGCATGAGATTCTGGCAACTAGACCCCTCTGCCTTTTCATCTGCACGTAAATCTTCCTGGAGGTGTCCCCCAATGCTAATAGGTTGGGAAACTGAAACTCAGAATTAGATTGAGGTTCTGGGAAAATGAAGAATACTCCCGAGGTCAGAGGACTGGGAGATGTGTGTGTGTTGGTGGGGGTTACGGCCGGCAAGAGGGAGTTGGGAAAGCAAAGTCCAGCTCCCCCTGAACCCCCAGGCAGGGACCACTTGGGAGCAAGTGAAAAGAACAGCCAAAAAGGGCCCTCCCATCTCTCAGCCTTTGCTTAAATCCTGTTATGGGTCTGGAGTCCCTGACCCTGACACCAGGCCACCTCCTCCTGGAAGCCTTCAGAGTGTTGCCACTGCCCCCTTCCCCAGCTGGCCCCTACAGACCTGCAGTCCAGAGATATTGCCTGGCTCAATAGTCCAGAGCCTCATGGGGGTCTCCGTGGCAGAGGCTCTGGGGCCAAAGACTGGATTCTCCAGGGATCTGAGAGCCAAGCACCGCCCCCCCCACACACACACACTTGCCCAAAGAGGAAAACCAGAAGGGCCCCCAAGACTCATCTCAGACTCTCTGATCAGCCGAGTCCCAGGCACACAGTAAGTGCTCAGTCAATGCTTGCTGCAGGAGTGACCAGAGGCGGGATGCCAGGGGCTCTGTTCCATTCCCTCCTCAGGTGGTTGTAAACACGTGCACCTGACAGAACTTGGTACTTTTCCCATCCGTTATTTTATTGGCTTCCCCCTCCCACAGCTCCTGGGGAGGGGGAGGAAGATAAACTGTGCCACTCCCCCCGCAGTGAGAGCAGGACATCTGGGCACAGAGAGCTGAGTTGCCCGCTCTGCTTCAGGAAGGGCCGGGACTAGTGCCAACCTTCTGGGGTGTCACACCCCTGCCTCCTGGAACCCCAGGTGCTCCCTCAGCCCTGCAGACACAGGTACTCACAGCTTAAAAGAGCAGGAAGGCAGCAGCAACGGGGTCAGGATTAGGAATTCAAGAGACTCCAAGAACCCGGGTTTAGTCCCGGCCCCAGCTGCCCCGACCTCCTCATCTAAAATAGGTGGCAGCCTTGGTGTTTTCCAGGGTCCAGCCCAGCTCTGCCATTCTGCCGCCTTGTTACTGCTGGCGAGGGCACACCAGCTCTGGGGGCCACTCTGTCGCAGCCCTGTGGGCCTTTGTCTTGTTCTGGAACTTGTTTATTGTGGACGGCCTCTGTCCCCATCCGGAAGTCAGCTCCAGTGAGCTGACTCACCTCTCGTTTCCTGCTGTAGAAGCAGAGTATGGAACAGTGTCTGGCACAGAGAAGTTGCTCAGCAATCCGTTGTTGAATCACTGCGGGAGCATGAGCCCCTTGATCGGCCCCTGGGCCAGGAGGAGCCCATGTGAAAACCCAAGGGCAGGGGAGATTTGGGGTATTTGCCCATCACCCAGCAGGTCAAAGCTTTCCTCTGCCAGCCACTGGGCTCAGCCCAGGAAGTCAGAAGTTGAGCTTAACGGAGCCGCCTGCCTGCCCTAATCTGGGCTCCGTCAAGAGGCAGATACTGGGCTGCAGACCAGCCTCCCGCATCTCTGAGGGAGACTGCTCCCATGCGGTCTCAGCGACCTCCCACTCAGGGAAGTCTTCAGCCCATTTTCCCCCTGACCCTGAGGTCTGTCCTGGCTTCATCTCCCATCAAGGTGGCCTGCGTGGCCCAGTCCCAGCAATACCCGCCCGAACATCTCCTCAGAGGAGCAGCGACAGCCCCACAGCCCTAAAACGGGCTCAGGCTGAGGGTTCATGGGGGGCAGTGAGAGCATCATAGCCCCACCATCAGCCAGGGACCCTGCGTCACTCAGGCAGGAGGGCTGGGGGCAGGGACTGCTCAGCATGTCCCAGGAAATCGGGTTCTGTGTCCATGATGGAGCGGGTGGGAAGTGGCTGGGGAAATGGAGTCATTCTCTGAGACTCTCACTAGGATGGTATAAGATCCAAGACACCAGCCAAATGGTGTCACTGGTCATCTGACACAGCTTGGGGACAGAGCCTTGGGAAAGTGGCCGGGGGAAGGAGGGCATGGGGGGTGGGGACACAAGGAGAGGTTGTCCATCTCAGCTGAGCAGACACAGCCTGAGTCCAGTCCAACTTGTCGCTTCGTGTGCTCCTCCCCCAGATGTGGATCCTCTGGCCTCTCCCTCTCTGTGACCTCTGTCCCCTCCAGTCAGGGCAGGGAGCTCCATTTCCTCTTCCTCCTGGATAGAGAACCCCAGGTCATGGTCATCGCTGTTGCTGTTACTGCTGGCCAGGCTCTGTCCTGCAGCATCTCCTGGGAGCCTATTGTCCACCACATGAGGAGGGCTGAGTTATTCCCATTTTAGAGACCGGAAAACCTGAGGGGGTGAACAGGTATGCAGCTGGAAGGCAGCAGAGCTGGGGTGTGAGCCAGTGGGCCTGGGCCGAAGGAGGAGATCCACCCTCACACTGAGTCCTTCCACTCCCTGGTCCGAAAGACAAGCCTTAGAATCACTCATCCTGTACCAAAGCCAATTGGAAATAAAGAGCATCCTAGAAACAAATAAACCTTTGTGTTGGGTGGGGTCAATCCAGATCACCTGGAGGAAGTGAGTCTGGAGCCAGGTTTATTTGGTTTCTGGCAGCCTTCCAGAAAGGTAAGGCTAGTTGTAGTTTCCCTGGGGAAGTCCGGACAGGCAGGAAGAGCGGGAGCCTGGCCCCCTCCACATTGGGAAAGTCCTCAAACAAGAAGGGCCTAGAACGGAGAACTGAGAATTGGCAGTAAGGGGTGATTTCAGGGAGTGGAAGAAGGAATTAGAACAAACAAACAAACAAACAAACAAAAAAACCCTGGCAAAAGGGAAGTGGCTGGATAGAAAGGCACGTGGGGATGAATTTTAATGTAATCAGAAAGCTGTCATAATGAAACGAGAGGAATATATTCAGACGTCAGGAGAGAGGCAGGAGCTGCTGTTCCAGCATCTAAATCAGGCTTGGTGCAGGACCGGCCTTCTCTTCCTTTCCTAGTTCCTTCCTGGGAGGAGATGTTTGAGCAGGAGGGTCAGGGATGAGCAGGGGGCAGGTTTTCACTTCTTTGTCTTCCTGGAAATCCCATTTAACTGGAGCCTTTGAAAGGCGCTGGGGGAGGGGAAGCACCTGGCCGACCTGGGGAGCAGAATTTCAAGGCTCTACTGAAGGCTTCAAAACTCGATTCACTTCATGTAAATGCTGCTGTGCTTCTGGGAGTTAAACTTAAGCCCTCGGCCATCTCGCCTCTGTCTCTGCCCTCTCCTACTGCCTGGCTCTTCTCTCTGCTTTTTTTTTTTTTTTTTTTTTTGCGGTACTCGGGCCTCTCACTGCTGCGGCCCCTCCCGTTGCGGAGCACAGGCTCCGGACGCACAGACCCAGCGGCAATGGCTCACGGGCCCAGCCGCTCCGCGGCATGTGGGATCTTCCCGGACCGGGCACGAACCCGCGTCCCCTGCATCGGCAGGCGGACTCTCAACCACTGCGCCACCAGAGAATCCCTCTCTCTGCTCTTTGTTTCCAGTTCTTTTTCCTCTGTCTCCGCCATTTCCCCTCCCTTTCTGCTTCGAAGCTCATCTCCTCCTGTCCTTCCTCAGGAGGAAGTTTCACCCCTTCCACTCCCTCTGTCTTCCTTCTGCTTGCTCTCCCAGTCTCTGCTTCCCCCAGCCCAGAACTTGGATTTGGGGATGCCTGGAGATGGGGCAGGGGCGTGCCCAGCCCTGCCAGCGCCTGAGCCGCCAGGTGGAGCGCCCAGGCTAGGGAAGGCTCCGGGCCCAGAGCTTTGGCTGAAGCCCACCCATGTTGGAGGTCCAGGCTGGCATGCCCTGACGCAACATTGGTCATAGGAACTGACAATGATACCCTGTGGGTATGGAAGGGGCACCTCATCGCTGAGAGCTTGCCCAGTGCTGAGTGCTGCAGGCTGGGGGTACCAGCAGGGCGGTGGTCAGGCCTTCCTGAGGAGGACTCTGCGGTGGCTTGTGAAGCAGGGCAGGGCCTGGAGGTTTCCTCCACTTCGCTCCAGACCTCTGGTCAGCCCCTCATCTCTATGTGAACTCTCCTGGCCGTGTGAGTGACGGGGGTGCTCTGGTGCAGGCGGCACCAACCACCCGGAATCAAGAAGGACATGGTCCTGGAGTGCCCTTGCATTCTGTGGAAACCATGAACACATGGCCATCTGCAATTTTGGGGTGGGTATTTCTGCAGTCTTGGCTGTGTGTGTCAGCTATTGAAGAGTCAACAAGCATCTAGAGGGTGTCTGCCACCATGGGGACCCTGTTCCAGCCGCTATGGCTGCCTAACAACTTAACCCCAAACGGAGTGGTATAAAACAACCATTTATTATGCTCATGGATTCTGTGGGTCAGGAATTCAGACAGGGCACAGCTTGGAGGGACTGTCTCTGCCCCAGGATGTCTGGGCCTCAGCTGGAAGACTCACAGGCTGGGGCCTGGAATCATCTCAGGACTCATTCACTCCATGTCTGGTGGCTGATGCTGGCCGTCAGCTGGAGGCCTGGGTTCCTTTCCGTGTGGACTCCCGGTATGAGCTAGTTGGGGGTCCTTCACAGCATGGTGGCTGGCTTCCACAGAGCAACCATCCCCAACAGAGAGAGCTGAGAGTGGAAGCTGATCCTTTTTTATGACCGAGCCTGTGAAGGCAGCTCGTGTCACTTCTGCCATTCTTTATCGGTTAGAGCAGTCACAGCCCCGCCCAGATTCAAGGGGAGGCAACTTAGACCTCACCTCCCTGGGAGGAGTGAAAGTCACACTGCAGTAAGAGCTTGTGGGATGGGAAATCTTTTTGCAGTCACAAGCTACTACAAATCCACACAGCCTAACGTGATCCCTGTCACCCTAAGCACACATCTGAGTGTTGTCAACAAACCATTTGGTACTCAACACAAGCGTCGGGGGAGGCTGCTGAGGGAGCCCAGTCTTCAGAAACAGGCCCTCCAAAGTGCCCAGGGCTGAATTTCGCAGCATGAATAGGAAGGGGCAAGAGGAGGGAGCACCAGATGGAGGTAAGAACATGTGAGGCAGAAAGGAGGTGTGCTCCTGGGACTGGCATAGGGCATTTATTCATTCATTCCATAGCTCAGTCCTGCGGGCCTACTATGTGCCTGCTACCACTGCTCCAGCTGAGGCCTGGCCTCTTGCCTCAGGGAGCATAGATTGAGGGGTAGGGAGCTAGACAGAAACCCACTACTCAGGCAAAGCAGTAAATACTTGTCCTTTGAATTTTGGGCCATGGGAAGGGCTGAGACAGAGAATAAAGAAGTGGAAGGAGGGGCTTTGATGAGAAAGCAAGATTTAAACTGAGACCTAGCATTAGAAGATTCAACTTTGTGATGTGGAGGACACTCCAGGCAGAGAGAACAGCGTATGCAAAGGCCCTGTGGCAGACTTGCCAGTTGTAAATTAATTTTGGCATCTGGGGGTGAAAGTGGCTGAGGAAGACAGTTTGTGTCTAAGAGGAGGGAGTAAGAGAACGTAGGGCTGCCCATACGACCTGTGTGCCGGTGCCGGCCAGTGGCCCTGCCCCTCAGTGTGAGGTCTGCTCTCTACGCAGGAAGGGGCAGAGTCGCTGCAATCCTGCCCCCCGCTTAGACCCAACCCCTCCTACCTCCCCTCCCTCCTGGCCTTGTCCTCCTCTCCCCCAACCCCCTCACCCCGCGTCCTTCCTCCCTTTCTAGCGGTGCCCCACCCGCCTCCCTCTCTTTGTTTTCCCTCCCCCTCCTGCTGTGCGCCCCCTTCCCGCCCCCTACCCAGCTCCTACCCTTCCCCTCCGTAACCCTTCCACCTCCGGCCGTGCCCTACACCAGGGCCCGACCCCGCGCAGCCGGACCCCCGGCCCGGGTAAGCATCTCCTAATTTTGTTCCAGAAGATAGAAAACTCTTTGTGGGCATGCTCAACAAGCAGCAGTCTGAGGACGATGTGCGCCGCCTCTTCGAGGCCTTCGGGAACATCGAGGAGTGTACCATCCTGCGCGGGCCAGACGGCAACAGCAAGGGTGCGTGGGGGCGGGACGGGGAGTGGGTGGGGCGAGTGGGTGGGCGGGGCGAGGCCGCGGGTCTCCTGCCAGCCTGACGGCAGAGTCCCGAGCCGTCTGGGACTGGCCCCGTTGGGCAAGTGGGGTAAGGCCGCTTGGAAGGGGCGAGGCGCTTGGGCCTGCGGGGATGGAAAGGCCGCGATGCAAGTCGCGGGGGACGGGGCCACTTAAGGGTCCTTGGAAGACTCTGGCCGGTCCCGGTCTTTCTCTGCCTCCTTGAGTGGCTCTGAGTTTGTCGGTTCTCTCTCATTCTTTCTGTGTCTCACTCTGCTTTCTTCTGGGAGGCGCCCTCTCCCCTCGGCCCCTCCCGTGCCCCGTCTTTCAGTCCTCCGCTTCTCTGACCTTCCTCTGGGCCCTGGCGCCGTGGCTCAGCCTCTCCCGTCTCCCCAGGGTGCGCCTTTGTGAAGTACTCCTCCCACGCCGAGGCGCAAGCCGCCATCAACGCTCTGCACGGCAGCCAGACCATGCCGGTGAGTGCGGCCGCCCCTGGGGAGTTGGGAGGGGGGAGGGAACGGGGCAATGAGGGACAGAGACATCCCGGCCACCCCACGCATCCGCAGGGCCCCGACAGCCCTCGCGCGCTAGGCCACAGGATGCCAAACGCTTGCGGTGCTCACAGCCTCCCCACGAGACCAGAAGGCACTGCCAGTATCTGCACTTCTAAGACAAGGACATTGAGGCCCAGAGATGTTAAGGAAGTGGCCCAAGGTCACCCAGATAGAAAAAGCCTGAGGTGGGGGTGGGGGGTTAAGACTCCAGACCCCTGGACGGAGGGTTGGTGCTTGTCACCGTGCCACCTACCCCGCCCCATAGCACCCCGTGGAGAGGACTGGGTGGGCCCGGGCCAGGGAGCAGAGGCAGTTAGGGCTGGTGGGCCTCACGCACAGTCCTGGCTGCAGGGAGCCTCATCCAGTCTGGTGGTCAAGTTCGCCGACACCGACAAGGAGCGCACAATGCGGCGAATGCAGCAGATGGCCGGCCAAATGGGCATGTTCAACCCCATGGCCATCCCGTTCGGGGCCTATGGCGCCTACGCACAGGCAGTAAGTGAGGGCACAGCAGGGCGGGGCTGGGGGCGGCAGTTCTTCGCAAATCCTAGGAAGCACTGACTGGAACAGGGAGAGAAGTTCAGTGTCCTGCTGACACCACACCACCCCCGCCACCGATCATGGAAGGGTGTCCTCAGGCCTTCTGGTTACTCCTGGCCGGGGTCCTTTGAGGTGCCCCAAGCCCTCATCCCCTACACCTCCTCTGTAATCCCCTCAGGCCTCAGCTCAGGCCCCGGCCCATCAACTTCTTTCTTCTACACTGGGGCAGGCTCTGCCAGCATCCCCCCTCAGCTGCCTCTCAGACCTGTAGCCCCACATGGGTAGCACTAAGGTAGGCCAGGGTTCTGCTTCTAAAAATGCAAGCTCCCCTCACTTGTTCAGCAGGGTCCAAACTTGGCCACTTTCAGCAACCTCCCCCATCCCCACTCAGCTCCGTGAGAACCTTGGGATGCCTGAGGTTTTACTTGTGATTCTCCTGTAGCTTCTACCCTACAGACTCCAAGTTAGGACCATTTTGAACAGACACCCGTTCCAACTTAGTTCTACAGAGGCTCATCCAACACATCTCTAGAGCTTTGGATGTCACATCTCCGTGAACGACAGGACTGACTAGTGCCCATGGAGCCGGTCCCCTTCCCCCACCTTCTACAACTTTAGAGTGCCGAGGACCTTACTATTACTTTTGAGCATAGTTTTCTCCTGGGGGGCGGGAGGGGGGTGGTCTCTAACAGCCACTGAGAGCTAGGGTAGGTATGGGGAAGGCATCAGGGCTCCCTGGGGTTCAGGGCCTGGGGGGCTGGTCTCTGGGAGCTGAACCCTCTGGTGGGGAGGGTCGCCCCCCCGGAAGCGCGTGATATTTTTTGCACTCCCTCTGCCCCAGCTGATGCAGCAGCAAGCGGCACTAATGGCGTCAGTCGCACAGGGTGGTTACCTGAACCCCATGGCTGCCTTCGCCGCTGCCCAGATGCAGCAGATGGCGGCCCTCAACATGAATGGCCTGGCGGCCGCACCCATGACCCCAACCTCAGGTAAGTGGGCAGGTACCAACACAGGGCCTGGCCTGGCAGGAAAGCAGCTGGACCCACATCGGTACCTTCTGTCTGGCCAGTGTTGGCTACCAATGGACCATCCTGGGTCAAGAGCACATAGCGTCTGGGCCCAATGCAGGCCTTATCCTTGGGCAGTGTGTCTCAAAGGTGTTCTCGTTCCTGAGGACCCATGGGAAGATGGGATGTGGACCCCTGATGTCTGTGATATGATTTCAGAGTGGTGAGAATTTCACTTACATTGTTTAGCCATATCAGGAAGCAATTCATGTTGATCTCTGGTATAGATATCTGGAAAGAAATTGACATGAACACATCTCCCTTTGAGGTTTGAAAGGGAAAGAGCCCTGCCCATCCTGTGACCCCTGGCCCAAGCACAGAAGGAACCCCAGTTTTTCATTTCCCTTTAACCCAACCTAGATTCACTGACTTTTTCCAAAACAGCTTCACAACAAGCAAGAGAGAACTGTAAGAGTTACTAAAGGACAGAGGGGTTGGAAACAGCTCCGCTTACAAAGCATGTGTTTAATTGGATCCTGGCTCTTACCCAGTTCAATGATTCTCAACCAGGGCAATTTTGCCCCTCCCTCCCAAGTATCTGGCAATGTCCTGGACATTTTTGGTTGTCACAACTGAAGATGGGCGGTGCTACTGTAATCTTGTAGGTAGAGACCAGGGATGTTGCTAAACATCCTACGATGCACAGGACAGGTCCCCACAAGGAAATGTGTGGCTACAATGCCAGTAGTTTCAAGGTTAAGAATCCCTGTCTAGCCCTGAGGGCTGAGTTCTCATTCACCAAGTTTCCTTCGCTGTCTGCACTCAGGCCATAGCAGCAGCCTTCCTGACATCCAGGAGCTATTCCTTTCCCAGCTAAAAGCTATAAAAGACTGTGCCATCTCTAGCCCCAACTTGAACACCACCCCGAAGCTCTGATCCCCAATCTAGGGACACTCCTGATGGCCTTAGGTCCTTATCCACAGAGAGACCCTGCTTCCTACATGAAGAAGAAGGCCTTTCCAGCCTCTGGGGCCTCAGTACAATCACCATGCCATCCACACCTTGGTTTCCATCCACCTGGTGTAGGGAGAGCACAACATGTTGTCATCTGACCCCAGCTTTACCCCTGCCACAATGAGCATTACCACTGTCCTAAAAGGAGGAGGCCAGGCTGTCTACTTTTTGTGGGAATAGGGCTGAGTCTGGACTCTGCAAAGGCCTTTCTCCCTCAATGCAAGGGAACGCCACAGTTAAGACCTCCTCCACCTGAGTATCAAGACTCCCTCATAGGGAGGCAAATCAGCCCCTCAGTGATCCAATTAAGATAGCAGAGAGCAGAGCCATAGCTTAGAAACCCCTTGGTGGCTAGACAAAGACCAGTCCATCCTGACTTAACTGGGGTGAGCACGAATCACTGAAAAAGACTAAAGGAAGACCAACTGCGGTCAAAGTCAAGGGCACTTAGAGGTCTATGTGCTGCTGGTCCAAGGTCAAGCAGTCAGTGGTAAGAGAAGTCTTTGGGGGTAGGTGAGACTTGGACTCTGCTTTGAAGTATAGATATAGTTGGGATAAGTAGAGTCATTACATATAGGGAGATGATAACCCAAGGCCTGATTCACAGATAGGATTGAGTTGACATGTGAGGTCCAAGCCTATCCCCAGGTCCTTGGAGCCAGCAGGGTGGAGCTCCATGGGTTGGCCTTCATCACCTTTGTTCTGTTTGCCTCCCCTTCTCCACCCATCTTCACCTCTGGAACCAGGTGGCAGCACCCCTCCGGGCATCACTGCACCAGCCGTGCCTAGCATCCCGTCCCCCATTGGGGTGAACGGCTTCACTGGCCTCCCCCCACAGGCCAATGGGCAACCTGCTGCAGAAGCTGTGTTTGCCAATGGCATTCACCCCTACCCAGGTAAGAACATCTGGTAGCCCTTCCTTCCCCATGCAACACACTCCTCATCCTTTCCGTCCATGCCCTTGCTGTTATAACAGGGAATGTGTGGCTCCCTGCCCTCTGTTCCTTGGTGAAACCTCAAATGTGATCAGGGAAAGCCAGCCTCCTGCCTTCCTTCAGGGAGCTCCTGATGGACGAGAAGACATATCCCTGGGGGTTTGTCAGTCTGTTGGGTGAGAAGAAACCCCATTCCTGGGGCTCCCTCAAGGGAAAGGAGAATAGATGAGTTGTCCAGCTCATCTAGAGAGAGACTAATAGCTGCAAATCACTTGAGAGTGAATTTGACCCAAAAGAAGTGAGGGGATAGAAGCTAAAAGAATAATCATATTTAGTATTAAATAGGAAAAGCCTCTTTTGGGAAGGAAGTGGAGGTATATAGATTGGCAATCTGACTAGTACATACCAGCTCGGTCCCTTGGTGCATACGAAACCGCAGTCAGAACTTTGGACAGAGGACCAGAACTTTGGACAGTTCCTGGGTCCTACCTTCATGAATTCTGGCACACAAGAAGATCCAGGAGGCCTGTTCCTGATTAACTTTGTTCCCCTAAAATTTAGCAGTTCTCCTGTGGTAAGAGTGTCCAGTTGACTTTAAGCAGCGCATCTCCCTGGTCTTGAGGACTGGAGCTGGGAAGCTGGGCCCAAAGCCCTAGAGTAGACTGGCAAGAGGCAGCGTAATAGCAATGAGGAGAATGCTGTCCTTGCTGGAGGGCAGGTGATGAGGTCACAGAGTCCCCATAAGTACTAGTAAGTGCCCAGTCTATGAAAGGTGAAAGGGGGGTGGCCCAGAAGGAGGGAAGGACATGGGCCTATCTCCTGGGAGGTCAAAATCCAGTCGGGAACATAATATGCGTCAACAGACTAATGAGGCAATAAGGCAGTGTAGACTTCGGTCAAGAGTGAGCGTTCTCTGATCGGAGATGCCTAAGGATTCCAATGAAGGGAGAGTTCTTTCATTCTGTAGGCTGAGGACGCCCAACAGAGCCTCCTGAGGAGGCGCTCAGATCAAACGTTAAGTACGCATGAGCAAGGAGCACACGGCTATGGAGGGGCTGTCCTGGCAGGGGCAGGGTGGGTAAGGAGGTTGGCCCAACTAGGGCAGAGGAGATCAGCCTTGGGGGGCAAAGTAGTGCTTCCCACTCTGGTCGCCCATCAGAATCTACTGTGTGGCTTTGTAAGACCACGGAAGCCCAGAGCTTCTGATTTCACTGTCTGGAGTGAGGCCCAGGCATCCATAGAATATAAAAGTTGTACCGGCAGCAGAGTACAAGCTGAGTGTGCCAGAGAGAAATAGAGGAGAACTTCCTGACTTTGAACTTGGAGTTGTTCATGATCCCATCTCAGTGCTTTTCCCACAACTCACCCCTCACTGCATAGCGAACAGACCAGAGAAGCCTAGAGAATGAAGTGACAGGGCCTGGAGGGGGATCTGGAGTGTTGTTTAATGGTGAAGGCTCCAGGCTGGGAGGGGCTTGGCAAGCTGGAGGTGGGAGAGAGCCCCCCTATCTCAGGTTCTTGGGCTCCTCCTCACTCAGGCTCATGGGCTGGGAGATACAGTCCCCAGCACATCTGGGTGGTTTCACCACCCCCTCCCTCGCCTGCCCACAAGCCCATCTGGGTCTCTGGATTTTGACAAACCTGGTCCTTCCCCACCCCTACCAGCATCTGTGAGCTATTTCCCTCGCGGAATTTGGAAATGTTTCTCTCCCCCATTTGTAACAATCTGTCACGTCCCATAAACAGTCCCCTGCCAGAGCAGGAGGGAGGGATGGAGGGAAGGGAAGGAAAAAAGTAGTACGTTAAAAAAATGAATTTCCCATCTTTAAATGCAGAGTTTGGAGCTGCTGTAACGAGCGAGATCCTTCAAAGTGCTCATTCTTTGGCAGTTACTAATGAGGTCGTTAAGCAGATGAGTAGAGAGGGGTCTCAGAAATGCTTTCCTCCACGTCCTAGCCCCAGGTAGCATCTCTGCTCTCCCCTTTACTCATCAGGATCGTGCTGGAAGCACACAGTGTGGCTTTTACTGCCACAAAACGCCCCTGAAGGGGTGGCTCTCACAAATGGTAGGGACTGGTTATTTCTCGCCCATGCCACGGTATTTGCTGAGCACTTGCTACGATCCTGGCACTGTGCTGGGGGAGCTGCCATAGAAGTCGTGCAGGTTATATTTTGCACAGGGCACCAAAACTCTGCCCAGAGAAGAGACATCTTTTTTCTAATTGGCATAAAGGCATTCTGTGGCTGAGCAGCTGGGTAGCCCAAGAGGACAAGCAAGAAGTGGCTGTCCCTCCAGGGAGCTCAGGCTGGCGGGAGAGTCAGGCGGAGGGAGCAGTAGGCCACCTGCCGAACACCGCCACTACTGCTACCTCACCACTGGGAGCTCCAGTGTCCACCGTGGGGGAAATCGAGGGATAGGGTTTTGTCCTGGGCAACCCCAGGCGGGAAGGAGCCCGCATCCTTACCCATCTTCAGCTCCCCACTCTGGGCAGTGCCCTCCTGGGCCCAGCTCACCTGCTACCATCCACATGATCTCTAAGGACCTCTGCCCCAGGACTTTCCCTTGTCCCCCAGAGACCCAGGAGCTATTGTTCTAGTGTAATGTTACTGAGAGGTTCAGCGAAGAGAGCTCAGAAGGGAAGTTTGGGGATTCTTCTTGGTCTGCAGGCCCCAAAGCCTGGCACTGCCGTTTAGCTTCGCTGGCCTGGGTCACCAGGCCGATAAGCCTGGATGGTTTCCTTTCTGCCTCCCTGTGTTCACCAGCTTGCCTCAAATGTACTGAGGCTGGATCTGTCCCCATCCATCTCCCTGGGCCCCCAAGGCCGGCCCACTCCCACTTCAGTCATCACTGCCCTTGATCACCAAAGGCAGTGCCCACCATTGGTCCATGCTGCAGCCAGGCTTTTGCCCACCACATCTGCAGACACAACAAAGGCAACAGAAGTGAACCAAGAAGTCCAGCTTCTCTGGGTTGCTTGCCAAAGTATCAGCCCAAGGGCCCCCGCGCACTGGGCAGTAGATGTCCCACTCGTGAGATCAGGTGTTAGAAGGTCCTTGGTCTTCTTGTTCTTTGGTGTCTGTGGGCACCGTGGTGCAGATCTATTTGTGTGGTCAGTTCTACTAAGGGCATGCCCAGGAATGAAAGACCTCTGTGCCTCGTGCAAACTCCCTAAGAATTTGGGAGGGGGTCCCTCTATTTGAGTAGGCATGGGTGGCCCAGGAAGAATGGCAGGATGAGGCCTCCATGCCCTTTCTTTTGCCTAGCTGGGCTCTGCCCCTGAGTCCTGCTAGGGATAAGTGAGGAGGAAACCACCCTCCTGATAGCCTCTAGCACCCTTGCCCGCTTTCCCACAGCCCTTCTTCAGGGCCAGGTCCCTCAGGTGTCTCCCCACCAAGTCCCTCATGGTCAAGCCCTTCTCTGGTGTCTCCTTCCCTGCCCTTCTCAGCCTTCTGCATGAACCACACCTCTCACCCCCGACCCAAGCCAGCGGCAGCCTGCATCCCCCAGCCAGGGGAAACAGCTTTCCACCCTACCAAGGGCCCCAGGCTGAGGAAAGAGGAACCCCCATTCAGGGTTCCTGCCTCAGATGCCCTGCCCCGGGACAGAGACCACAGGGGCTGGGGAGGCAGTGCAGCTACAGCCTCATCTCCAGGGGTGTGGTGGGAGAGGAGCTGGTTTGGGTAGGCATCGCTGACCTCTGCCCCCTTGGCTCCCCTGCAGCGCAGAGCCCCACCGCCGCGGACCCCCTGCAGCAGGCCTACGCCGGAGTGCAGCAGTATGCAGGTCGTTAGTATCCACGCGTCCCCACGGTGGTCCCCCGGCTGTATGCACTTCCCCATGCCTGGGCACCAGTGCCCCCTACCCAGCCAGGCCTGGGCCTAGCACTGTGAGGGAGGGGGGAGCAGGGCAGGACTGGCCAGGAGCTGTGGTAGAAGGAGGGAGTGTTATACTGACAGAGACCGCCCCCCCCAACCCCGCCGGGCTCCCTCCCCCTCTGCAGGTGCCCCTTGGCCTTCAGGCAGAGCTTACCTAACCCTAACCCAACACGGCAGTGGTGGGTGGTCCGAACATGCGATGAGTTGGTGAGCCAGGCTAAGCTTTAACCTTGCTGTGAAGTGACTCATCTTTGAGGCCAGATTTCCCTCCTCCGTGGTGCTGCCAGGGCTGGCTTGTCCAGGAGCACCAAGCCTCCCAGCAGCACTGGGGTGAGGCCGGAGCTAGGTGTCACTGGCTCAGAAAGCACCGATGCCTGGGTTTGAGGGAAGGGAAGCAGTTTCCATCCCCACCCCCCCCTCACCAGCCATACACAGGCAACAGGAGTGGGGCCCGAGCAAGGAGGACAGGGAACAAGGGAGAATAGGCAGCCAGAGGTAGAAAAGAGGAGAGGCGAGCAGATGGCCTTGGGTCACTGAATCAGGGAAGGTGATGAGCTACCGTAGGAAGCCCAAGGCCAGCTGTCAGCCATGCTTCTCTCCCTCCCCCGGGGCTCGGCAACACACAACACACACATACACACACACACACACACCACAGTCATCCCCGCCCAGCCAGTGTCCTGCTGTCTGGCCTGGTCAGGGTCCCTCCTTGCTGTGTTTAGGAGCCAGCAATGTCTCCCCTGAGGGTGATGGAGCTTCCTGGCACCATGGGGACCTGGATAAAGTGGGCTTCTCACATCTGGAGTCCAGGGGAAGCTCTTGCCTTCACCTGCTGAGCCCCCCTGAGCCCCTTTGGGAGCCAGGCCAGGCTGAGGAAGGGGCTAGCCACTCCTGTCCCACCTCTGACCCTTTCCAGTTGAATATAGAAAGCGTCAGATTTGTTCAGCTCAGCCCTCTGCCCCTGGGGAACCACCCACTGGCAGGATCCCAGAGGCCAAGCTCACACCTAGGGGGGCTCCCGTCTCCCACACAGGCGCCATCTGAGCGAGATTGAGGGTATGTGGCCGGAGTCAGTCGTGGCTCATAGAAGGGGGAAACCTTGTGGGTTCCAGGTGGTGTGGGGCGATCCTCTCCAGGGCATTCTGATGTTTTTGATTATCCGTTCTTGTGGATTATCCACACGTGGGTTGTCCATTGCAGATTAAACTCACCTCCCCCATGCGCACACCAGCGTGCGCGTGCACACACACACACACACACACACACACCAGGGCACATACACGTCTTCTGGTCTTCCCTTTGCCGCTTCTCCTTCATTACTGCTGAAAACTGGCTTTATCTTAAAAATGCATTTTTTCGCCGGTCTGCTTTTACTGCTCAACACTGAAATTTCTCTCTTTCTTCCTGCCTCTCACCCTGTCCCTCTCCGTGTCACTGTCACCGTCTCTTGCTCCTGCCTCTTCTCTTTGGCCCTCCAGCAGCCGCCTACCCTGCTGCCTATGGTCAGATAAGCCAGGCCTTTCCTCAGCCACCTCCAATGATCCCCCAGCAACAGAGAGAAGGTGAGTCTGCCAGTGGGGCTCCTTCGCCTCTTCCCCACTTCTCTCCCCAGAGAGGCTGCTCGCCCGGGCCTCTGGCAGGGGTGTTCCGTTGGCAAGGTGACCACATCTGCGTTGTGTTGAGGGTGAGAGGAGCTGCGGGACGGTGAGAGGCAGCGCTCTCCAGTCCAAGCGCGGAGGTGCACTGTCACGGACAGCTCTGTAAACCCAGGTGGTGGGAGGTCATGACGGTGGGGTCCCGGAGCAGGCAGGGTCCAAGAATCTCCCCTCCCTCGATGGGCAGCATTTGTCCAGTGGCAATGAAGGGGAGAAATATGAACGGTCATGGCTGGGGTGGTAGGTGGGAGTGGGGATACCAGTTCATCAGGGACAGAGGTTGTACTTTCCAGGTGAGAAGGAGAGTCAGCTGGAGCTCCCAGGGCAGGACTCCGTGGGCAGGTGAGGGGATGGGGTGCCCCAGTGTAGGCCTAGTGAAAGAAGGGGATCCTGGAAAGCCACATCTGGAGGCCCTGGTATGAACAGGGCAGCAAGGCCCGTGGGCCTCGGGAGGCTGGAACCTCGTAAAGAATCTGAGTCCTCCCATTCCAGAGTCCGGAGCCCCGCAGGAGCTGGATAACAAATCCACGCTCAGGGATGCAGGGATGCTCACGGAGCTCGGTTTGATGGGGTCCTGTCTCTCTACCCCGTGAAAAGGGTCGGCCTGCCAGTGAGACCACCACACCTGCCCACGTAGCCCACGTGGCCAGAGGGTTCCAGTGGTTTCCATATCGCTGGCTCGTAGCCCCTGCGGCAGACTCTCCCAGAGCTGTGGGATGCGAGCTAGTCCTGGAAAGGACCCGGGGGTCTGCTGGTCCAAAGCCCTGTGGTCAGACAGGCCCCGAACAGGCCCCAGAGCCTGGATGGTTGAAAGGCTGGTTTTTGAAGCAAACCCTTCTGGGTCTGACTCCCAGCTCAGCCCCTCGTCTATAATCTCAGCCTCCGTGTCCTCACCTGTAAAGTGATGATCATTCCCTAGAGGGGTGTGAGGATCAGACTAGCTCAAGTCTGCCTTCCAGACTCCAGCAGTCGCCTGCGGGTTTCTCACCATGCACACAGCCCTCCCCTCACCAGTTTGTCACCCTCTCCAAAGCTGTACGTGAGGCATTATCTTAGTTCACACGCACCAGGCAGCTCCCGAGACCTGTGTCATCGCCTCCCTGGGCCCATGAGGATGAAGCTGCCGGAACCCAGAGGGTGCACGGTGAGGGCCCCTGCTCACTCCTGCAGCCACGCTGCAGCTCCAAGTCACGCCTGGGCCCATTGGTGAAGTGTGGGTGGACGATGGCCCATCAGCCTGCCTCTGCCAGATGGTCCCCTCACTGGGCTGTGGCCTTGGAGCCTGTCCTGCCCCCGCCCTCCTTCCAGCATTGATGCCTTCCAGCACCACATCTGTCAGGTCAGGGCCACAAGCAGTGGGTCCAAGAGTCCAGCATTGCCTGTCCCAGGCCCAGAGCAGAGAGCTGTGCCCAGTGGCCCTTACTGCTTTTGTCACCCCACTGGCTTCAGGCTGACCTGCCCTCACCTCGTAGTGAGTGCCCTGTATCACTCTGGCCTGTGGCTCAGAGGTCTCTAAACCCTGCTACACACACACACACACACACACACACACACACACACACACACACACACACACACACACACACACACAGCTGCAGGTCATTGCTGCTCTGACCAACACATACGACAGCCCCTACCACTGGCCTTAAACACAATCCCCACCACCTGCTTCCTGCCCCACCCCCTACCTCATACTTTGTACCAACCCGTGAGTCTAGCTCTGAACTCTTTCACATACCTTCTCTCCATCTCCGAGCAGCTTCAGCTACCCCCACCCCTGTGCCCTGCTCTCTAGAGCAGACCCTGTGTGGCCAGTCCCCACTCCAGCCTCCCATCGGGCGGGAGGATCTCCCACTGTTGTCTCCATCCTCCCTGACTTCGGTGCGCTGTGCGAGCAGGCCATGGGAAGCAGTGAGATGTGAACCTAGATCCCTATAGAAGCACGCTGCATATAAGGGCGAGCTCATGGTGCTGGAAGTGGGGTCCTCGGGGCAATCTGTGGGGTCCTGAAGGATGAGGACTCCCCTCCAGCACGTAGAGATGGGGAGACGGGCGTTTGAGGCTGGGAGAACAGCAGGAGCAAAGGCATGGGTGCTGCAAAGTCTGCGGTGAGCATGGAAATGGGGTGGAGACAGGCTGAGAGTGGGTTGGAGCCAGACCAAAGCCATGTGCAGTATCGCATGAGGCACGAACAAGAAGGCTGTGTTCCTCCAGCCGTGCCAGTAGTTAGCCTCTTTCCACCGTGGTCACCTCCCCTTGTGTCATGCCATTGAAATACCAGGACACACTGGTTGCCGGGCAGGACCCTCCTTCCAGCTCCCTTGTCTTTGAGCTGAGCCTGAAAACAGATGCCTGAAGGCCCTGAGGCTGTCTGCCCACAGACCAGCCCAGGTTACTGTACCAGGGGCTGCAGTGTGGTCCAGGGCCGTCACTTTCTGTCTCTGGAGCTTCGTTTCACCATTTGTCAGGAGGCTGGTTTGGACCACATTGATCTCCAAAGTCCTGTGGTTATGCCATCTGGATGCTCTGTAATCCGGGAATTAGGGTTCCGGGGTAGCTCCAGTAGGACACTGTTGAGGGGGGAGGGGCAGGGGGCTGGGAGAGCCGTCCCTGTGGGACTCAGCCACACACCATACTGATGGGACCGAGCCCAGAGGTTCTACGCTCGAAGGCTCCTTGTCTCTTTAAGGAGAACAGAAATAAAGTCCACACAAAGCAGCTTGCAGAACTTGAACTTGTAGGGAGGGCCCCAAGTTCAAGGCGGGTGTCAGCGTAGGTTGGAGGGGTGGGGGAAGTCTGGAAGAGTTGGGATGGGAGAGGAAGGGAGGCCCGTGCTGTGGGAGGGGAGTAGGAGGACCGGGGGCGGGGGGTTGGGGGGGGAAGGCAAGTGCCCCTGCCCCTAGAGAGCACCCCCTTCTGGCTGGAGAGAAAGCTTCCCAGACCTACCCGAGAAACAGCCTCAGACTGCAGAATTATGGGCTATGGACTCAGGGAGCCCCAGGAAGGGAGACGGTGTGGGGAGGATCTGGGTGGGACCCTGGAGGAGGTGTGGATTAGATGAGGCCTTCAAGCTGGTTCCTGCTGCAAGGGGACTCACATCTAGCTGGGGACCATCAAGGGACACATTCACAGAGTGTGAACCAGTGAGAACCTGCCATGGTTGGAGGGGAGGGGGTGGGGGCAGGGCCACCAGAGCTTGGGGAATCCTGCCCTGGGACCCCTGGCAGTGGGTGAAGGAGCTCGCTTGCGCCGGTTCTGAAAGCGCCGTCAGCTGGCAGAGCCAGCAGTCCAGGGAGGGGAAGCCGGAGGCCGGGGACGGGCAGATGGTGCAGGGCAGGGACCGGGGCCGAGGAGGTCATTGGTTCAGAGGGAGGCTTTGGTGGTCAGAGGACTCTGAGCTACCAGCTGTGAACCTCAAGGGGGTGCAGATAGATGGAGGAAGGAAGTTAGGAGAGCGGGAGGGGAAAGGAGAGGAAGAAAGGGGCGGAGAGATTCCAGAGCTGATGATTTGCTCCAGAACCAGGTGATCTGGCAGCCTCACGCGTCCCAGAGAACCAGGGTGCTGGCTGTGAAAGCCACACAGCAGCCCACATCGGTGCCTTACAGTCTTCACTCTTAAGCTCCTGCCTAGTTTCTACCAGCCTCTGATCAGCACCTCGTTCTTATCCAGCTCTTAGCAAGTGCAGCTGTTTCCTCTGCACGTCCTCCATAGGCTGGAAACAAACATTGGAATGTCCACACTTTAGAAGATTAAGTTATCTGTGGCGTGCTCTATTTTAGATGGCAGGAAAAAAACGAAGGAGCTTGGAGAGATTTCCCATTCAGAGTTAAAACTGAGCATTTTGGTCATTTAAAAAGAAACGTGAATCTTCAGAGCTATCTGCAAATTTCAGAAATCCAAAGACCTCAGCGGGGTTCAGGGTTTCTGGGGCACTGAGATGAATGATAGGTAGGTAGAGAGAGAGGAGGGCACAGACTATGGAGGCAGACAGCCTGGGTCTGGGTTCATATCCTGGCTCCACTGCCTACTAGCTATGTGACTTGGCAGGTGACTTAACCTCTCTGGCCTCAGTTTTCTCTTCTGTGAAGTGGGAATGACAACAGCCTCAGGGCTGCTGTAAGGATTAAGTGAATTAACATCCACGTAAAGTGTGTAGAGCAGCCTGGCATGTAATTCATGCTACAGAAGTGGCAGGGCTGTTACTGCTGTAACGAAACGGGAAGACTTTTACAGCATAAGGCTCGTGGTACCCTGGCTTGTGGGTATCCCATCACGGAGCCTTGCAGTGAAGCCCCTTCTGCTCACCTAGCTTGCTGGAGGAGGTGGGGTCAATCTTGGTTTCGACCTCCAAGATCAGGGCTGACTTTAAGGTTCGGGGTAGCAGAGGGTAGGGCCGTTGGGGACCAGATGGGAAGCAGGGGCTGCTGGCCACGAGGAGGATGGGGATTCCAGGCCCCAGAGTCCTGCCTCTGGGGGCTGAAGCGAGGCTTCCAGAGGCCCCAGCACCACAGGCATGGCTGCCGCCAGGGCAGCTCCCTCTGACGTCCCCTGAGCAGGGTCCCAGCAGGTCTCCCTACCCCTGCCTCTTCTCAGCATCTCCCCTCCATGACTGATCAGGCCTTGGCACGTTCACCCCATTCACTGGTTGACTCCACCCCTGGAGCCCTAGAGTTGCCAGGCACCCTGTTATGGACCCATTTTGCAGAAAAGGTCACTGAGGCGCAGAGAAGTTCTGTGACTTGCCCAAGGGCAGAGCGGAGACCAGAGTTCAGACCCGGGGCTCAGCAGCCCCCCGCTTTCCGTGGCCACTTTTGGATCTTGAATGAGACTCCCCCTCCTAACCTCGCCCCCACCCCTCCCTGCTGCCGCTGCCTAACTCGCTCACCTCTCCTCTGTCTCTCTCTTCCCCCACCCCGCCATCCCTCCTCCCCCGCCCCCCCCCCTCACCGCAGGGCCCGAGGGCTGTAACCTGTTCATCTACCATCTGCCCCAGGAGTTTGGGGACGCTGAGCTGATGCAGATGTTCCTCCCTTTCGGTAATGTCATCTCCTCGAAAGTGTTTGTGGATCGGGCGACTAACCAAAGTAAATGCTTTGGTGGGTAAAGATAACAAACCAGCTTCACCTAGGACAGGGTGGTGCTCGCACCAATTTACCGGTGGCCAACTGCTTTTAACCTGCTCCTTCACATCGGCCCCACCCCCCAAGTGCTCCCTGTGCCCAGCCTACAGCCTCCACCTCTCACCCCTCTTCTCTCTTCTGTTCTTTTGGCTTCTTGGCTTTCTCTGCCCACCCCCCCACCCCATCCAGCCCCCCTACCCCCTGTCCCAGTCCAAGAGATAGTCTCTCCTCCCAGGCAAAAAGTTCCATTCCCACCGACTGAGAAGGGGAAGGGACCCACCTTGGGCAGGGGTGGAAGGGCAGGGAGCAGAGCCTGGCGACACCCATTCTCCCAGCGCCCCTCTCCTCTCAAGGCCACAGTGGCCCCGGGGTAAAAGCCAGGCATGATCCTTGGGGTGGGAGGTCCGCCCAGCCGAGGCCCCTACCCCCGCCGGCCCCTTGGCCTCCTCTGTCCATCTCTCTGTCCTGCCCCTGCCCCCGTTCTCTGTCTACCCTGCTCTTTGCTCCCCTCCTGCCATCCAATGAACCCTCCTCCCCCTACCCACCCCCTCAGGCCAGGAGAGCCAAATTGTTGAGGAATCAGGAAGAGGAAACTGGTTCCTGCCCTCAGGAAGCCTCAGGTCTGAGCTTAGATGAAAATCACATCTGTTCAACAGCAGTGAAATCTGCGAGGCACCAAGTAATGGAGGAAGGAGAAAGGCAGGTGGATGTAAAGAGACAGAAAGGAAGGGGAGGAAATTCCAGGCAGGGGGAATGGAATGGATGAGGGCATGGGGGCTGGGATGAGAAGAGTCAAAGGTCAGTGAATGAGGAAGCAGGAGGCTTTGGGGAGAAAGGAGGGTTCAGGGGAGACCAGCTGTGAGGGTGGGCCTGTGCTGGGGAGGGTTTCAACCATTCAGGTGAAGACGCTTCATGTGGTGTGGTAGGTAGTGGAAGATGGTGGGAGTAACAGGATGAAGTACTCCTGGTAAATTCTCCTGGGCAGGGTGTTAGATAGGAGACGAAGGACTTGGGAGGATCTAGGAGTATGGTTGTCATATAAAACACAGGATGCCCGGTTAAATCAGAATTTCGGATGAACAATGGATACATTTTTAGCATACGTATATCCCAAATATTACGTGTGATACGTCCCATGCAATATTGGGGATATACTTATACTAAAAAAGTAATTCATTGTTTATCTGAAATTCCAATTCAACTGGGCATCCCGAGTTTCAGTTTGCTTCCAACCTCCTGGAAACCCACCTCATCCCCACACCTCTCCTCTCCACTCCTCCTTAGCCCCTCTCCCACCTCTTCTGCCTCCATGGGAGCTTCTTTCTGGGACAAGACCCACTCATGATTCCCCAAGGATTGAGGAGTCCAGTCCCCAGAGCTGAGTCAGCCAGAAGCTCAGACTCTCCAGGCTGACCCCCAGATTCTGGGGCTGTGAGGACAGAATAAGATCCTGCTTTGGCCAGGGAACCTGGGTCCCCCCTTGGGAGTAGGGAAGGGGAGAAGGTACAAAAATGCAGAAGCACCAGGAAGAACATGTTAAGGAGACTGCAGTTTGGAGACCAGCTTTCCAGGACCAGGAGGGGCTTCAGGGTGGAAAGCATGTTCCCCAAGGCAGTCAAGATCTTTGCACATTGTCCTTTCCCCTCTGACAGCTGCCACTGAAAATCTGTGGCATATCAGTGGCACAGAGTTGCCCCTGCAGCTCATTTCTCTGGGGGATGGGAAAACAAGGCAAAAGGAAAAGACCAGGTGGCACCCCTCCACTGTTTGGTGTTTCTTCTGACGAATTACATTATGTATGTAAAAACGACAAACTGGAGATCAGCTGCCTTTGCTCTCTAAGTAAGCCTCAGATGTTCCATAAATCAGAAGAAAACTGTGAAGAGCCCAGAACATGCTGGGCCCCGGGGCGTCAGCCCCGGACTACCCTTGCCATTAGCTCCTTCAAGTCCTCCAGCAAAGGCTCTCGCCCTGCTGCTTCTGGGAGTCCATGCCCACCTACCTCTACTCTGGCTCTTTCCTCTCTTCCTGAACAAACGGCTAGCGCTGAACATCCACTGGCCTTGAGAAAGGACAGGCTCCCGCCAAGCTGGCTGGCCCAGTGGCTCCTCCTTCAGCCTCTTGGGTTCCCTCCCTCGCTCTGGCAGCCGAGCCTGTGCAGCTCTCCCCAGCACGCACTCATGGGCAAGTTTACTCTCTGGGCCTCAGTGTCCTTATTTGTGGAATGGGGATTTCAGCAGTCAGCTCTCAGCAGTGCTGTGAAGGTCATACGAGATGGTCCATGTGAGGGACCTGGCCAGAGCGGACCTCAGGAGGTGCTAGGGTCCCCTTTGTTCCCCAAAGGAAGGGCCATTTTTCTGCACACGTGGTCCTCTGTTAAAGTGAACTCCTTAAAGGCCCCGCGTGCTCTTTATAAGCATAAACAGAATCTTTCAGAGGCCGTCGTGAACATATGTGTAGCACAGATGGTTTCTGCATTGGAAGACGGGCTGGAGGGCCACCAGGAGGGCATCCTACCTGCACAGCCTCCCACGGTCTGGAAGGCAGAAACCTTCTCGGGAGTGGGAAGAATGGGGCAGGGGGTTCTGGGAGAAGGGACACAGCCCTGGAAACCGTGAACATGGGAGATGGTGCCTAGAGCCTTGCCGAGGGGGGGCCAGCAGGGGAGATGCTCCTTGCCCTGACTGCTAGCCAGTTAACAAAACTAGTTCAGGAGGAAAAGTTCCTTGAGCCCGGAATCCTTCCCAACCCCCAGGCTTCCAGAAACTCAACCCGAAGGCTGGGCTTCCTCCCTCCTCCAGGACCCTCTCTCTCCCTTTACACCTCCACCCTAGACAGCATCTCCGGCCGTTTTTATCTTTCTCCCATCTCTTCGCCACTTTGCTCGTATTTGCTGTTTTGTGGGGGGAACGGCCACCCACAGTTCAGCTATCTTGTCCCAGGAGGAAGAGAGGCGTTTAGTTTGCCCACCCTCTTTAATCCGGGGGAGAGCAGTATAACAGATGCACCATTCACGCATTTGAAAACTGCTCTGCTGACAGCTCGATTTAGTCATCAGTCAGAGAAGTTGGTGGGGAAGGGATGGGCCAGGAGGGCATGAGAGGGGGAGGTGGAAAGATGACTCACATTGATTTCCAACTACGGATAATCAGAAATCTTTCCTATGTGTTTTCGCCCATAGATTAATACATAATACATAGATGTTGGTTATGTTGCCCTGGGCCCATCTCTGACCAATCTCATCCGAGCTCACATGCTACCACTCTTGAGTGCACTCACATGCGTGTACACACACCCCTCCCCCATCTTTGATGGCGCATGGCCTCCAGAGAAAATGCACACAAATGCAGGAAGGAGAAAGAGAAAAGAGGCCGGTGGAGGCAGTGTCTGGGGTGGAGGTAAAAGGGCCACCACACAGGGAGAGTAAGGGAGGGGTCACAGGCAGGCCCAAGGTACCACAGACAATTAACCGAGAAAACAGCTCTCTACATCAACGGAGTCTGTACACCTATCCCTTATATATCTAATGGCCGTTTGGAGATGAGCACCCCAAATGAAGTGCATTTGCAGGATGGCCTGGGAACTTCGCCAAGCTTAGTTTCATATATTTTGCAGGATCTAAGCCCATTTTACAGGAGAAAAGGCCTTTAAAGTCAAATAAATTCCAGGAAATACTAGGTTAAACAAAGACATAAAGAAGAGAGAAGTTGGGGTGGTAGAGGGATGTTTTTATTTGTTAATGTGCCATGAACTGTCCCAGAGGGGCCTGGCTGTAAATTTGCTTGACCACCGAAGGCCCTTTCTCAGGGAGCACCTTTTAGGGCCATTTTTGGGAAATGCTGATGTAGTGTAGTCTATAAGGAGATGCATTCGAAGTTCCAAAAGGTGACTTCTAAATCAGCTTTGGGAACCTAATCCATTCCCACCTGGGAACTGCTTGTTTCAGAAGGTGACTGGGAGCCATGGATGGTTCTATGTCCTGTCCTGGGATATTGGGAGGAGTGAACACGTGAAAAGCACTTCTGCAGTCTGTAGTACACGGAGAAGGCACTTAGCTAACTTTCGCTAATAGGGTCAATTTGTACTATTATTGTTATGCCATTATTAGTGTTACGAGGGATTCACATCAATGGGTGCGTGCTTAGTCCGGGGCAAGAGCCCCTGCTCCCAGGGTGGAGTTTTACTAAATAAAAGGATGGTGCAGACGGCCCCTGGGAGCGAGGTGGCTGGTTAATGTGAGCCGGTGTGGACTGGCCCCGGTGGCGGTGGCCACCCGGAGCCTGGCTGGGGGCAGCCTCGGCAGGGACGGAGCGGGAGGAGGGGCGGCGGGGACCCTGCCTCTGCCCTGCCCCGCGGCCGGGCGGCACTCGTGAGGGGGGCGGCCGGAATCGGCGGCGGCGAAGTTCGCTCCGTGGCGCCTCCCCTCCCTCCCCTCGCACTCCTCTCTCTCCCCAGGCCGGCACCCCGTGCCCTCCCGCTGCCAGGCCCCCTCCTGTCAGGGAGGACAGTGTCCAATAAACTCCTCCACCCGCAGGTGTGTCCGCCCTCTCCCACCGCAGGCAGGGGCTGAGGTGCCGGGGCCGGCGCGGGTGGGGGGCGGGCGCCTCTCCGAGCCCCGCCGCGCCGCGGGCGCCCCGCCTGGGGGAGAGGGCGTGCGGGACAGCGGCGCCGCCCAGAGCCGAGGTGGAGCCGGGGCGGCCCGGCCCGGGGCCGCGCGGGTCGGGGAGCCGGGAGCCTCGGCAGCACCCGCCGCCGGAGGGTCCGCAAGCACGGGGGCAGTTGGAGGGGGGGGGGACTAGGCCGGGACGGGGGCGGGGCCCCGAGGGGGAGGAGCCTTGAGCCCCGCCCCCGCCCGGAGGCGTGGCGGGAGCGGGGAGACACCGCCGCCCGCCCCGCCCCACCCCGCCCTCGGCCCCACGGACCTTCTCCGCCCCCGCCCCCTCCCGGCCGGGGCGGCCCCGTGGAAACCCAGGCCCTCGTCCCTCGTGTCTCGCCAGGCTTCGTGAGCTTCGACAACCCGGCCAGCGCGCAGACCGCCATCCAGGCCATGAACGGCTTCCAGATCGGCATGAAGAGGCTCAAGGTGCAGCTGAAGCGGCCCAAAGACGCCAATCGCCCGTACTGAGTGCAGGCGGGAGCGTCCCCCGGGGGAGACCAGGACTCGCACAGGTAACCGGGGTCGGCCGGGGCGCGGGGACGGGGGGTTGGGGAGGTTGATACCGGACGGACCCGCCGCCTCCCCTGGCCTCTGTGGGCCGGACGGAGCCTCGCTGTGCCTTGGACCCGCTGCGCCCGGCTCGACCTGCTCCTCGCCCGGTGCCTAGGGGGCAGGCGCAGAGCTGTGGTCACCCCGTCAGAAATGGGTATGACCATCCCCCTGCCGCAGAGCTAAGAGGAGCAGGAGTGAGGGAACCGGTCTGAGAAGGTCTACACCGGCAATTTTGTTTGCCAGAAAACCCTGGGGTGAGCAGATGGCAAGCTCAGGGCTGGGAGAGTTTGGGGGAGGAGTAGGCCCTGTGGGGAGCTGTAGGCCTGTGCTGGGGCCTTCTCCCAGACTCCGTGGCTCTCCCCTTCCCAGCTCTCTTGCCTGAAGGGCTGGTGGCTTTTAGACACTTGACCCCTTCACCCCTTCAATTCCCCGCAGCTCAGTCTGGAGAGGAGGGACAGGACTTTTCAAAGGGAACTTTACCAAAAAACAAAACAGGATGGGACAGAAGGTGAGGAGGGTGATGGTATGGGACTGGGGCCACTTACCCCGCCCTCTTTACAGAGGCCATGATGAGTGGGCAGGTGTCACCTTTCCCTCCTCTGTCTGGGTCCTGCCTTACAGCTGAAGGCACAGTCGGCCACTCCTCTTCCAGCCCACGTGCTCCCCTGGGTGAAGCAGCTTCCTGGGGAAGGGGGGAGGGAGGATATGTGCCTGGCCATCAAAAGTCCACCCCCAGCCTGGTTTCTCCCATTGAGGTACGCTCCACCCGTCCCAGCTCGTTCATAGTCCAGGGGAGGCTGCCCAGTCCTTTGCGGCTTCAGCAGTACCGTGTGCCAGGTACTGTTAGGTACTCAGCATGAGTAAGACTAGTGAGAATCCTTGTCCTTAGCAGGGGAGGCAGACAACAAACAAGGACAGAGGATCAAAGAGTAAATTATATAGTGTGTC
Organism: Phocoena phocoena; assembly: GCF_963924675.1. Taxonomy (NCBI): domain Eukaryota; kingdom Metazoa; phylum Chordata; class Mammalia; order Artiodactyla; family Phocoenidae; genus Phocoena; species Phocoena phocoena. The sequence goes on from NC_089231.1 coordinate 38,702,088, forward strand.
AGAATTGTTGGTTACAGTTAAATCAGGTAGTCAGGGTAGGCCTTGTTGAGGAGGTGACATCTGAGCAAAGGTTTGAAGAAGGGGAGGCCGGGAGCCACGCCAGGGTTTGGCTGTTCCCTCGGTCCTCGCGCCCAGGGAACAGGCAGTGCACAGGCTCCAAGGTGTGGGCAATGCTGTGTGTTCAAGGACCAGCAGGAGGCCAAGGTGACTGGAGGAGAGCGAGCACGGGGCGGGGGTGGGGGTGGGGTGTAGTGGAAAAGGAGATCCCAGAGGTGAGGAGGGCCACCTCGTGTAGGACCTACAAGCCGTTGCATGGACTTTGGCCTCTCCTCAGAAATGGGGGGCTTGGGGGGAGCCACTGGAGAGCTCCGCACAGAAGAGTGATGTCATTAACTTGCATTTCAGGAGGCTCGCTGGCTGCCGTGTTGATAGATCGTAGGGCCCAAGGCAGAGGTCTAGCGCTGGGACCGCTCAGTCCAGGGTGACAGCAGTCGATGTGGTGTGAGGGAGTTGGTGCTGTTTGTAAGGAATTAGAGGGGATGTGAGAGAAAGAGGCATCAAGGATGACGCTTAGCTTTTGGCCCGAGTAACTGGAAGAGCAGAGTTGTCGTGGTCTGAGATGGAGAGGGATTGGGAGAAAGGTGAGGCACGTGACACTTACACATCCGAGTGGAGGGTCAGAGTCTGGAGTTTGGGAGGGAGGTCTCCGGCTTCCCAGTCTCCTCTCAAATCCCACCGCTGCCAGCAGGACCGCCTTCATCCACCCAGGAGCAGTCACACTCACCTTCCCTTGAAGAGGGTGCTTGAGCCTCTACTCGCTGCAAAGCTAGAAGAGCAGCGTCCACCTCTCATGCTTCCTCAGTTCCTGCCCCTGTCCGTCTTTGGTCTGTGTGAAATGCACACGCACATGTTCGTTCAGAGCGTGGGCACTTTCTTGTGCCAGATGCTGGCTCAGTGCCGGGATGCCGAGACGCATGGTCACCGTGCTGCCCGCGTGGAGCTTCCAGCTCTGTGCTCATACCGACACGGTGGCAGCCAGCCAATGGGTACATTTCCATAGGAGGGGAGGGACAGTGCAGTGAAAGCAGCCCTTTCGCGACATGGAGCACTTTTTCTTAAACAGGCTTAGCTCTGCCACTAAGGCGTGACCTGGGTCAAGGTGCTTTCCCTCTTGGGCTTCCATTTCTTCAGTGATGAAACCCAGGCATTGGAGCCATCAGAGGACTTTTAAGGAGGCAGCATGCTCCAGTGCCATGCCCTGAGATTCCGAGGGGCCCCTGTGGGTGTGTTTTGCGGCTCCCCCCAAAACAGCTTGTCTCAGCCTCCTAGACCTTGATGCAACTAAAACCCCAAGAAAGGAGGGAACATCTAGGTCAGAGAAATTCCCAGATGAAGGGGTGAGGACGGCAGACTTGTGGTTTGGGACAGAAGGTAAGAAGTGGCCCTCAGGGTAGAACCAGTTAGCAGTCATGATTGGGGTGGGGGCTTGAGAGGAGTGGCTAAAAGAGCAGGGTGGTTTCTTCCACCAGGGAATACGAAGGCCAGAAAGATGAGAACCACAGACTTTCAGACTGCGCTTACCGTGCAAGAGACAGTTCTTGTAGGTGACAACTCTAAGACATAACTGTGTACTTGTAGCTGCCTATGAGGTAGGTAGTGTTATTATTCCCATTTTATAGATGGAGCACCGACAGATTAAGTCACTTGCTAATCAGCTCCTGAGCAGCAGAGTCATGATATGAAGGGGGAGTGCTTACTTCCAGAGGCTGAGCTCTTAACCCCTTCAAGTAAGGAGATGGATAAACCCCCCTCTGCTATCTTCACCTCACCCCTCCTACCCCAGAGTGTCCTGAATATCAGAGGGGACACATCAGGGCCTCTCATTTCTCTGGGGACAGCCATCTGACTAGCCCCCCACTAAGCAGTCTTCTAAAAAACTGTGAGCTCGCGTAGCTCCTACAGTAGAGTTGACCTTTCAGCTCCATTCACAGGATTTTAACAAATGGTGCATTCAGGTTCCCAACCCAAGACCGTTAGAGGGTGTAACAGAAGGCAGGTGCCATAGGGCCAGGCTCGGGGAGCGCCATGGGCAGTGGCTGCTGCCAGTAAGAGAGGGAGGAAACAGCATGCAAAAGCAGCTTAAAACTGCATGATTTTACAGGCCAGCAAAGGGTGTTTACAGATGATGGGTCCTAGTTGCTCGGAAGGGCGGGGCTAGCCTAAGCAGGGGCTCAGGGGCCATAGTTAGGTGTGAATAGGCACCGGGAGGGTGGTCTCATGGCCGGTGGTAAAGACATGAGGCAAATAGGTGGCCGGGTCAGAACTGGAGTGAGGGGGTTCTGGGGAAAGAGAGGGCCCCTGGCAGGGCAGCCGTGGGGAGGGGGAGCGTGGTTGGGCTTTGGTTCTGTAAAATGAGGCCTGGGTAGGGTGGGGTCTGCGCACCCTGATGGATGGGAGCATGGGTTCCTGGCTTCATTGCTGCCCCTGCCCCTCATCTTGCGCTAAGATGGGAGTTTCTCCCAGAAATCTTTACGGGGAAACTAAGAGGAAGGAAACAAAGGCAGGGAAAGTGGGCAGAAACACGAACGTGGCCAGGTCCAGGCAGACACCCAAGTCCCTTGTTCCACCTCTGGGCCCAGGCTGAGGGCGGGCGCGCGGGCATCCGGCTCCGTGGAGGGAGAACCCTCTGAGTGGCGTGTCTGACTCCCTGGGAGCCCCGTTTCTTCTGGCCCCGGGCTTTGGTTCTGAGTGTGCTTTTGCACAGCGTCTGCTCTGACCAGCTGTGTTTAGGACCTGGCATCTGAATTGGCTCAGCTTGACCAGGTCATGAGGTGGGGCTTCCCGGTCCTGATTCAAGCTCCCCTACGCCGGTCAGTGACTCTGCTGTCACCTCTAGGGCTGTGCTCGGAGAGGCTCTTCCAGAGGGTGGCCAGGCAGGGGTCACTGTGCAGGCAGAGGTGCCACCGCTCCCTAATGAAGAAAGTGGTCAGCAGTGCATGGGAAGAACCCCAGGGAGCCTCCTTAGCGGCTGAACGAGTCTGAGTGTTTGTGTGCTGGGGACCAAGTGTGTGTGAGAGGTGAGTGGGTACGAGAAGGTTCCCTGGATGGAGACTTGGGGCGGAGCTGTGTGAAATTCAGGCTCGAATCCCCAGCACTGGGCAGTGCCAGGCACTGAAGGGTGGCTGGAGGAAAGCTGGCAGCCGGCAAAGGAGCACAGTGGAGTGGGGAGGAGTGGGCGTCCCAGGACTGGGTGCAGGTGTCCCTGGGTTGCCGTGGCTGACACCTGATGGCGCTGCCCTCCGCGCCGTGAGGCTTTCAGGATCTTAGTTCCCCCACCAGGGATTGAACCCGGGCCCTCGGCAGTGAGGGCACAGTCCTAACCACCGGACCGCTGGGGAATTCCCCCTCCTCAGTTCTTAGGCCTCTTCTCCCACCCCAGGGGCCCGCCAGTTGGCTCTCCTGGGTGGTGGGTCTAAGGGCTTGCTTTCCGGAGGGGCTGGAGATGCAGACGGGCCTTGTTGGGCCCTGGTCTTGGTGAGGGAGATCTGCTGTGGGAGGAGTAGGACGGGCAGGCAGGGCAGCAGGGCTCTGCGGAGGAAGAGGGGCGGGGGCTCTTCTGAGAACGCAGAGCTGGAGGCCGGGCTCAGGCTTAAAATAGTCACCTCTCAGCTGTTTTGCATCTTATCCACAGTGACATGTCATGACCTCAGGCTTCCCTTCCACACTCCCTGTAGGAAAACACAAAGCTGAGAGTGGAAGCCGCTGCGTGTAGAAGCCCGGTGCGTCGGAAACCCCTGCAGACTCTGCAAGCCTGGTGCACAGACCCGGGGGCTGCAGGGGAGCAGGGACTGGGAAGTGAGCTCAGGGGTAACCGTGAGGAGGGCATAGGGCTGGGGGCCCCCAGTGCCCTGGGTGGGGGCAAAGGACCCCCAATGGTGACGCGTGCTCAAGACAACTCAAAACGGAATAATTGGATGATGCTCGACAGAGAAGGGAGCTCAGCCTCCGCCAGTTAGGGCTCCACTAGTGAAGAAGGCAGGTCGGGGCTTGTGAGATGGGGCAGTCTAGAAAGCTGTACGTGGAGGGGTATAGGGTATGAAGGAATGGAGAAGGGGGAGGTGGAGTGGGGGAGGGCAGCAGAGCACAAGTGACAGCAGCAGAGAGACTGGGGAAACAGGGCCATAGCCCGCCCCTCTCCAGTGGAGTCTCCTGTTCCGTGTGACCAGCACTGCAGGGCACCCTAGTCTTCCACGTGACCGTTTCCTGGGTCAGAGCTGCAGAGCCGTCTAAAGGCTTCACGTGCCAGGAAGCAGCCTTGCTTTGGCCACGTGGGCCACCTTGAGAGCAGAACAGAGAGAGTAAGGCGATCATGAAATAAAATCAGTTGTGCCAGGATGTGTCTGTAGAATTCTGAGAACGTTGATGTGATTTACTCTAAATCTCAGAACTACAAGTGTTCATTTTCTGAAGGTTCTGAGGAAAGAGGGTTGAGGCAGAGTGGACGGGGAGAGGCTCACGGCCTCATGCAGCGGGTGCTCTTTTAGTGGGGACGCCCTTCTCTGGGGATGGCGGCCACGGCGGGACGGGACAGGGCGGGAGGGCTGAGTTGCCGTCTGCATGCGCTGTACTGGGCAGCAGGGTGTTTTGTGGACGGACCCCACGGATACAGCAGTCGCCTTAATCAGCCTCTGCCCCACCCGGCAAATCGGGGCCACCCGGTCAGGCTCCCCCTGCTGGTCCACAGGCTGAAGCCACGGCAGGCTGGCGAGGCGAGGAGAGCTCGGCACCTGGGGGAGAGGGAAAGAATCAAGGGTGGTCAGAGGCAGAGAGCGTGCTCCCTGATCTGCTTGCCGGCCAAGGTGGTTTGAGGGGCTGTTTTAGTTTTTTCTGGCCCCCTCACCAAGCTGCCTACACCCTCCCTCCTCTTCCCAGCGCATGATGGATGCCCTTAGTGGCCCTGTGTGAGGTTCTGCTACTGTTCACGGTGTATCATGTGTCTGCACAAACAACCGTGTGTGCGTGTGCGTGTGCCTGAGTGTGTGTGTGTTGACGTGCCCATGTTGTTTGTCTGCCGGCTTCCTCCATCCTTTGAGTTTTTTTTTCAGTTCTCTTATGATTTGACTGCTGTTCTCTCATTAGAGCTTTTAGATTGATGCTGTGGTCTGGTGCTGTATAAATATTTTTCCTTTTAATTTTGTTTTAACTTCTTCCTTGCCCTTCTTCACCCTCAACCCGACTCTCCCTGTCCCACCCCCCACACTCCCCGACCCAACCCGCCCCCCCTCCTCCCCCCTTGCCCACACTCTCTTGTTCTCTCTCTCTTTCTCTCTCTCTCTACATATATAAATATATATATAAATCTTTTCTTCTTTTGTCATTCAATCAAATTCCAACAACCCAACCAGGGCCAGTCAAATCCACCACAGTCTCGCGCTGAGCTAGGAATAAAGTTCACGTAATCACATGAGAGTGGAGAAAACAGTCCCCCATCCGTAAGTTCAAATCAACTCAAAGTTCACAGTGTGACATGATGGCGTCATGTAACAAGGCTAAGAATCGGTTGCATGACAATTGCCGTCAAGTTTCGTGGAGGTGCTGTGATTGGAGCGTTTTTCTTGGATGTTGTATCAGTTGATGATTGGCCAGTCATGATCACACGTGCATTTTCTTGACTTTTGTGCTGCCACAATCTTTTTTGCTGTGCTCATTTTCGTTTCGTTCTTGGTGCTTGCAGTGGTTTTACTTTCTGTTGTTTGGTTTTTCTTGTTCAGCGTTTTTTATGCTTCTCTAGATGTCACATAGAGAAAAAAAAACAAAAGAACAAAAAAATAGTAAAAATAAAGATGAATTCCCGAATTATCGGACATGGGATCATTTAACTGTGCAAACCATTATTTTTTTTTTTCTTAAAAATGAGGAAAACATCTTAAAAGTATCTATGCGTGGTTGATTTACTTGCACTTGAAAATATTGTGATTTTATTTTTTTCTAGAAATTTGGGGGCCTTTTTCAATTGACACTTTCCTAGGTCTGGTCTTTTTCCAGTTAGGCTATTTTAAATCTCACTTCAAAAGGAAAAACAAAAAGAAAAAAACAAAAACAAAATCTCTACAGTAACAGAATGATAAAAAAAAAAAAAAAAAATTCTAAACCAAAAACCTAGAGTTCAAAGCCCGGGGCCTCTGAGAGAGAGCCCGGTAGCAATTGTAAGGTTTGTATTGTAGCCACTTCTGCTAAATTAAATGTGGGGAGGGAGGTGGGGGCCTGGGAGTTGGGAGGGCTTTTTGGTCGGTTTGGAAGAAACAGTACTAACAAAAGCAAAATGCACCTTTTCGTTTACAACTGAAAAAGGGTCCTTGACAAGTGTTTTTTAATTTTATTATTATTTTATTTGGTGTTGTAATTGTTTAGATTGCTGTGTACGGTTTGCTGTTTGTTGAATCAACAGTGTGAAAAACCTGCCAGCATGGATTGATATACGCATGACGTTGTCCCCTCAACTGGGGGCTTTGCAGTTCTAACTCTCTTGATGTAACCAGTCACCCCCATGTATAAGTGGAAGCTGCTTGCTAGAATGGAGACGAGTCTCATTTGTTAATTCACAATGATTAAGCATTTTCCTTCTGATTCTAGTCGGATCATGATTTTTTTTCTTTGAAATGCAAAACAAAACACCAAAAAGCCACCATTCAAAACAAAATCAAGAATTGTCTGAGTTAATTTAACTTTGATGATTAAATCCGTTCTAACTTCTTTTAGGTTCTCCCCATCCACTTCCTCGAAGTGCTGAATTTCCTCTAAATTCCCTGGCATGTATGAGAAAAATATTATGTGTGTGTGTGTGTGTGTATGTGTGTATCTATGCATATACATACACACATATCCATGTATATCCACATATGTGCAGGTGAATATATTCTACACATATATCCAGATATACATATATATACATAGCCTCGCAAATAGTGACCTTGGGAAAGAGGTGGTTGGCTTGGAAACTGGGCAAGAATTCTGCAAAATTCATGTCACGGATCTTGGGGGGGTGGTGGGCTGGGCTGCTAGATTTTTGCTATCTTGTTTGCTAGGCTTCTGTATACATATTGTATCTGGGCTAGATCCCTTAGAGATCAGTTTAATGATGAATTCATATCCCACAGTCCCAAATTCTTCCCTTAGATCTAGCCGTCCCCCAATCCAGAACTCTAAAGGAACCCAAATCAAAAACCCTCTCCCAACAACCAAACCTCAGCTACAACCATCACCACTAGACCTCCCAGTGGTTTCTTACTCTGAATAGAAGAGTCGATTTCTTTTTTATGTATCATGATCATGACTAATTCTCATACTGGTCTCTTCCCCCTCTCCCGCTATCCCCCAGAGCTCCCGCCCTAACCCCCGAGGCAGGTTCCTTTTGGTGTTTGGATGCATTTTGTATTTCCTCTCTTGGCTTAATCAGCCCTGATTTTCTTCATTTTAGGGCAGGATGCTGAACGGGCTACATTAAAAAACAAACCTCTCTCTATATATATTTATAAATGAGAACTGTTGGATGACACCTTTGACATATCAGCCAATATCAATCAAGCTGAAGACTCCAGACACTCTCTGTGACTGTCACATTTCTTCAAGGAAAGTATAGCGTCTGTGGAGTTCAGAGGGCACGTGTTTGGGGGAAAAATATATATGACATAAAGAAGAAGAAGATGAAGAAAAACGAGAAAAAAAAAGGCAACTTTAAAACAAAATAACTTGAGACAAGGTGGGGAGGCTGCAGGGCTGGGAACCGGGAAGGGCCGCTGCTTCCCGATCCCTGGGGCTTTTCCAGCCCATGGGCGCCTGAGGCAGGCTGGGGCAAGCGGTGTGTCTGGTGGGGCCTGGTCCCCAGGGGGGCGGCTGGGAGGCCGCCACTGATCATCTCTATCTGTCATTCCTTTAGCTATTTAGGGACCAAAGGACCAAACTTTTTATTGCAGATGTGTAGCTCTAGGTCAAATAGAGGGGGAACGGAGGAGAACCTCCTTCCTGCCTCATGGCTGTTCTTGAAACAGCTTAGAGCGATTCTATGAAAAATGTAATTAAAAAAAAAAAAACACAAAAAACACAAAAAAACAAAAAAAAGAAAAATAATGCTTCAATGCTTTTAAAACAGCAAGATAATAGTTCTTTGATACTTTGAGAGGCGCTTTGATTACTGTCATTCAAGTCTATGACACTTTCCTATGGTTTTCTGTATTATATGTCTGGATGGAGCTGTTAAGACGAACAAATTGGTGGATATTCGGGGAAAGTAACAAAATATGAAAACTCGTTAACCGTGAAGTGTGAGAAAAGGAGGGGAAAACAAGGGACTGACGAGGCAAGATAATTGTGAAAAGTCTGTAAATGCTTCTAACTCTTCCCCCTCTTAAAATCATAATAGTTGTACAGAATTTTAAAAAGGAGAAGTTTAAAATACCTATATAATAGAAGAAAAATTAGAGGAAAGCAAAAAAAAAAAAAAAAACCTATAGAAGTTAGCGTTACTGCTAAAATCCCAGATGTTGTAGGACTGTACTTTTGTAGAGTTTAGACTGAGCATCAATCCCTTCTCCCCGCGAGTGCTGTTGGATGCCGTTGACCCCGAGGGCCAGGCCGGACCCGCCCAGACCTGTGGGCCCCTGGCTGCCCACCTCCGGTGGAGGCCGCGCCTCTGGCAGGAAGGCCCGCCGCCACCTCCGCCCTCGCCTCGCTTCGCTCCGGGAGCTGCGCGCGCTCGCCCGCTCTCCGCAAGCCCTCGACACCTCTGCTTCACTCGCCTTCCATGCTTGCTCCAGAGACTTTCCGGGCAAGGGAGACCTGGGAACTTTCATCTTAAAACAACTAAACAACACACACACACACAAAAACCTTAAACAAGAGAGAGAAAAAAAAAAAAATCTTTGAAGAATTTCTGAAACTGTTTACAAGGAATTTTGAAAAACAGGGATGTTTAAATGATGCCGGCTCTGTTTTTCTGTAAATAAATTTGCATATTTTGTAGGACTTTTAATTGTAATGATAGAGAAAAAAAAACAAGGAAAACTATTTAATGAAAGCACGATATTTATCTTTGGTAAATGACTTTAGAGCAGTTAAAAAAGACATTGCTTAAAAAAACTCAGAATCAGAAAAAAACACTGAATTATTTAAGAACACATATATTTTAAAGTATAACATATTTATTATAATTTATTTGCACCTTTGGGAGGACTTGCTTTGGCTTTCCGCCTTGACGCCCTCCTCACTGATGTCCTGTTCATCTGGAGGCTGGGGGGCCCTCGGACCTACCATGTTTTTTTCTTTTTTGCTTTAGAAGAACATCTGTCTGGTTCCTCTCAGGCCTTCTGCCTTTCTTTCTATTTTGTTGGTTAATTTTGTTATTTTTAAAATTTTCTTTTTCTTTTTCTTGGCTCCTTTTAGGATGTCCAGATGTTGTAAAAAAAAAAATGAAAAAAACAAAACAGCTGCAGTTCAGTACAACTGCTCTTTTCACACTCAACTCCCTAAAACTCCTTGTAACCTTCTGTAACTATTGGATGACGCTTTCTCCAGCTTAGCCCTAAATAAAGCACAGTTTAAAAAAAAAAAAGCCTTGTCCGTGGTGCTCTGTGGTTCATGGAATCTGGCCAGCCGTGCCTCTGGGGTCCAGGGCTGGCCCACTGGAAGCAGCTTTGGTCCTTCCCTCCGTGGAATCTGTCTGCTACCTGGACCCTCTAGAAAAATCTCTCGACCGGTGTGTGCCTCTGAAAGTCTCCACTGCAAGCCCATCCCCTAGGTCCCTGGGCAGGGTTGGCCACAGTGCCCAAACCTAACAAGAAGTCCCCCTTTCCTCTCTGACACGGGGAAAAGCAAGCCACCAGACTGGAGCTGGGGGGGGGACGAAGTGCTGTGAGGAGCTGGGGAAGCAGGCAGTGGAGGCAGGGCCCACAGTAAAGGAAGGTGAGGACACAGCCCCAGACTTGCCAGCCAGCACTTTTGGTCCTGCACTTCCCACTGCATTGACAGTGTGCCTGGGTGGACAAGACCGTGGGTTCTAGATGATCCTCAGAGGCGGAGTTCTGGTGGGAGGAGCTTGGGGTGCCGCCTTCTCTGTATCGTGACACAGAGCCAGAGATAGGGAGATGTCCAAACCCTGAATGCCACAGGAGGTTTGAGAGGAAGGTATTTGCGGGGTCGGGGGGGGGGGGTCGGGGGGAGGGTTCCAAAGGAGGAAGAATGTGAAATAGGGCTTGGAGGAGGGGAGGTGGAGAGGAGGGAACAGGTCCTCCTGAGGTGAGAACCCAGACATGCACGCCAGCCTCAAGCCTTCATCAGACTCTGTCCCACGACAGCCCCTGCCCCAGCCTCCAGCCTTGCAGCTCGGTCTAGGAATGGGCAGTTTCCACCTTGGAAAACCCTTGCGGTGGGGCGGGGAGAAGACGAGAGTCCTAGGACACCCGGGTGTTTGTCTGTCTGTCTGTGTCCTCCCGTGAGAAAGTGGGGAATGGCTCAGCCCCACCTGTCCTCTGCGGGAAGACTGGTGGAGAGCAGCGCGCAGAGCCCCAGCTACAGAGCAGCATCCGGACCCTGCTTCTAGCCTCTCCTCCCATCTCGCTTCCCAGGGCCAAGGCCCAATCCCATGTTTCCCACACTAGCCTGTGGAATTGTTAGCCTGGGGAGAAAAGACCTTTATGCATCAGGACCCAGGGCAAGCCTTCAAGTCTTGGCTTCAGACTTGGAGACAGTACCAAGATGAGACCTTCCCTCATAAGTATGTGAAAATAACCCACACTTAACCTGCCAGTTCTGGGGAGCTTGTGAGGGGCTGGACTTCTTGGAGGAATTCACTGCAAGGGGTGGTTGTCACACTGGGGGTTATGCTACACTGTGAGGAACAGAAAGGTGTTTTCTAAGGAGTTCTCTGGGTTTCGAGCCTCAGACTATTCAAAACCGTGGTTTCTGTTGGACATTTGCCGCCGAAAGGCACTGAGTCTGCCAGAGGATGACAGCCTCAACCATACTGCATCCTGTCGCTCTCTCAGGCCCCAGGGAGCCTCACGGGCCTCCCCAGACCTCCCCTGTGCCTTTGTCACCACTTCCCCACTGTGCTTCTCTCTGGCACAGCCCTCCTGCCACCTCCACCGCTCGGGCTCAGGGGCAGTAGGGGCCCAGGGAGCTGCCCCGAAGGAGCTGGGCTGTGCAGGGGGTTGGCCTCTTTTGCTCTGTTCCAGGCACGGTTGACTGAGAGATGAAAACACAAGGCCCAGATGTGAATCCGCCAGTTCTATAAAAGAAACCACCTATTTAAAGCCACGCACCAAGTGACTAATATATGCACAGCGCGTTTAAGAGAGAATGTAATTTATTAGCCTCTGGGGGGGAAAGCCATAGATAGGTTCCTTGCAAAGTTGCTGAAAACTCTCAGGTCACTTTGCACACGATTACAGGGCGTGCAGGGATCCCGCAGCTCATCCATCATCCCCTGGTTAAGAACCCCTGGTTTGCAGTGTTATTTAAGAAAGCCCAAGACACAATTCTCATTAATTTCTGCTCATATTCTATGACTTCTGTTTCTCTGCTAGTACAGCCATCCCTTGGAATCTGCAGGGGATTCGTTCCAGGACCCCTGCGGATACCGAAATCCGTAGATGCTCAAAGTGGTGCAGTACAGTCGGGCCTCCGTAACCGTGGGTTCTTCATCCATGGATATGGAGGGCCGGGTATGTTCTACCTAAAGTGTTTGATTCCTTCATAGCTCCCCTATTTTTAGTTATTTCTTTTTAATTTTTTAAAATTAAAAAAAATTTTTTTTTTTTTTTTTAATCTTTTGGCCATGCCACGTGGCATGTGGGATCTTCGTTCCCTGAGCAGGGATCAAACCCATTCCCCCTGCATTGGAAGCGTGGAGTCTTAACCACTGGACCACCAGGGAAGTCCCTCCCCTATTTTTAAAAGACTTTTTATTTATTATTATAAACCTTTTATTTCAAGCATAATGGAAAGTAGAGATACTTGCAAAACAAACCCCTGTGCACACACCACTTAACTTTAACGTACATCAACTCATGAATTATTTTGAAGTTATCAAGTCATTTCATTGGCAGATGCCTCCGTTTCCCCGCAACAGTTTCGATGCTGCATTGACGTGTTCAGGCTGGCTCTGGGCTGTTGGGCAGCTGCACCCTTGCTGTGGCAATTGCGGGGCTCTGTGGCCTCTCCCAGCCTCATCCATGGGTGGGCACTGGCGCCTGGTGTGAGGCCAGGCCTCCCTCCAGCCTCTGTTCCGGCAGCACTTTCAAAGGACTTTCAGCTCTTCATCCACCCCTTTGTACTCATATCTTCTCTCTTGCTTTTCTCTTTCTTTCTCTCCTTTTCCCCCTCCTTTCTGTTTGATGTTAATGTGAGAAAAGTGTTTCTGAGCTAGATCCCACCCTCTCCTGGACACAGAGCACCAGTACAATGACACAGAATGTCCCAGAGCTCTCCCACCGACACGAGTGCCTCCAAGTCCAAAATCCACCTTCCAAGTTCTAACGCCCCTGGGCTGGGCAAATACGCAGCTGCTCCTGGCACGGGGTCTGCAGGGTCAGTGTTTGAATTACACCTGGTTAAAGCCAAATGGACATTCCTTCCCCGGGTAAGGTGGGTAAGCAACACCTGGGCAGTGAGCTCAGAGGCCCAGCCCCACCCGAGGTGACAGCATCAGACGTGGTTGTGAGTTCCATTTGTCTCTCTCCCAAAATGGAATCCGCCCCCAAACAATTATTAGCCACCACTGACATCCCACCTTCAACAGACTATTCACTCCAGGCAGTCGGGTATTCAGTCCATGTTGATTCATTGCCTGCAGGAATGAAGGAGTTAAGGAAGGAGGGAAATAACAAACGGCAGACAACTGAAAGCATGTTCCGAAGAGGTAGGTGTTCGGGAAATGCTTTTAAAGTAATAGCACATTTGGAATAAGTGGATAGCCAACACTCCCTTCCCCTCAGATAACTATTTGCAAGTATAAGTTTTTTACTTTCTGGTTTCCTTTCTCTGCTGCAGATCTCCCCTTCCCCCATCAGTCTCTTTTCTTCAACTCTCCCAGATGCCCCGGGGCCTGCTTAGTGGACAGCCATCACCCCAGGCCCCTCCTTATCACCCCAACTTCTCTTCCCTCATGCTAGCCTAGCTCCTCATCTCTTCAGGGGCCTCTGCATGTCTCCATCCCTACTTGCACCCTCTGTGGACATCTAACCAGGATTTGCCCAGACCAGGAGGAGGGTTGGAGACTGTGTATCAGAGTGAAAAAGGCATGGGCTTTGACGTCAGGGATGCATATACCTTCTGTGTCACTTTGGAAAATGACCTAACCTCCCTGAGCCTCGATTTTCCTATCTCTAAAAGGGGGATAATAATACACCCCGCCCCCAAGAGTTGTGAGCAGTAAACAGAGACAGACACAGCCAGACCACATCCCAAGGGTCCTCTGAGTTGTGAACTCCTTAATAGTGCAGATACTCAGAATGAGAAGGTCAGGCTCTGATCCCGTCTTCCTTCCCTTTCCTTAGTTCCATTCCCCTGACAATTCCCGTCCCAACCGAAAGGAGCTTGAACGTGACACCAGACCACTTTCGGTCGTTTTCTCTTGAGTTCAGTCAGCCCGTGACACTCCCAGAGAATGCCTGTCATGCTGGGGTGCACACACCTCTGTCTCTCGCAGCTCACACTCCTTCCCAGGTACCCCGATTCGCGGATGCTTCTCTGCCCCTTCCCTTTCCTTTCCCCACACCACTGTGGCTGTCCTTGTCTGCAGCCATCCTGTCCCGGTTCATATGCCCTCAGGCTGCAAATTAGTTTGGTCTTTGCATTTAAAAAGTGCTATCTATTGTGGGGGGGCTTCCCTGGTGGCACAGTGGTTAAGAAGCCGCCTACCAATGCAGGGGACACGGGTTCCATCCCTGGTCTGGGAAGATCCCACATGCTGCGGAGCAACTAAGCCCGTGTGCCACAACTGCCGAGCCTGCGCTCTGCAACAAGAGAAGCCACCGCAATGAGAAGCCTGCGCACCACAAAGAACAGTAGCCCCTGCTCGCCGCAACTAGAGAAAGCCCGCGCGCAGCAACGAAGACCCAACGCAGCAAAAAATAAATAATTTTTTAAAAAAGTGTTGTCTATTTTTTGGAATAGGTAACATATTGATATATTTTAAAATTCAAAAAACTATGAAAAAGCATATAATGAAAAGTCTTCTTCCCACCCCTGAATCCAGCCACCCATTCCTGTCTCCAGAGGCAGCCAGTGTTACCAGCTGCTCTTGTTTATCCTGGTCTTTAGTGTGTAGATGTGCGTGCCTTGGTGTAAGGAACTCAGCTATCACCCTCACTTTCGGGGGGAGACCCAGAGCCAGGCAGTGCCATGCTCGGGCCTGAAGCTGGCCTGTGGGATTCCCAGGAGATGAGCCCAGGCCTGGGGCTGCTGAGGACCCCCTGGCTGATTAGAGGAACTGGGGACTTTCCAGTCCACACTAATCAGCTGGGTGCTTCCCTTTGAGGCCCGGTGGAGCTGTCATCGCCGGGGTGCTTGCCCTGAGCTAGACACTAAGAGCTGCTTAATTATAATCTCATCTAATTCTCTGAGGTTGGTGTTATCATCCCTATCTGACAGATGAGGAAACAGGCTCAGAGAGGTTAAGTCCTGGCCAAGATGACCCAGCATCAGGGTTCCAGCCCAGGTCTGTCTGCAGAGCTCTGCTCTTAATGTCAGCATCTTGTCTCCCTCAGTTGTAAATTCTCTGCACAGTCGCTCCGCTCCAGCCCTTCTCTTGTGTCTCCCATCTCCTTTCCCTCCTTCTCACTTTTTTTCCTCAATAATATCAATTCTACCTTTAGGGAATGGCATCGCCTCTACTGACTTAGGTACCTGTCCTTTTCTTCCCTCCTCTCCTTGATTATCTGGGCTGGTCCGGAGCTCTTAAAGGTGAGGGAGTGCAGGTTACTGAACGTGACCCTCCCCGCCTGTTGGTGGGGACAGAGGGAGCGCGTGGAGGGAGACAGAAAAAAGACCCGGTTAAGCTTTTATTATGAACAAGGAGAGGAAATTAAATTGAAATAGATGGAGAATTTGTTAACATTTTATGCAGCTACCTGAAGTTCAAAACCCTTTTGAGCTGTGTCAGCACGATTTTCCCCAGAATGGTAAACTCTGGAAAAAACTACAAGCACATTGTTAAGATCAGTGCAAACTCATTCTCCATCACTAAAACTCAAGGGGAAATTGTAGCCAATCCTGAATGCCCCACGCTCCACTAACTGAGGCACGAAGATTCCTCTCGTCTCCAGAATCTCCACGTGAATCATCTCTGCTGTTGCCCTTCTCTCCCTACCTCCTCCTGGGGCCTGGCTCCGGGAGCCGTGGGCATGCGGGCGGCAGGAAATCCAGCGCAGCCAGGTGCTGTCAACCTGCCTCCCTTCCGCTCCCTGAAGAGGGGCTTCGGAAGCAAGGCTACTATGGGGCATTTTCACTCTGCACAGGCAGCTCCTGGGAACTAACACGAGGGCCACCAGACAGACCCACCCCCTGCCCCACTGCACTCCAGCCCTGCTCGGGGCCTGGGATCCCATGCTTAGGCCTTTTATTTTGGGTGAGACTTGGGCCTCAATTAGTTCTGCTTTTTTAATGAAAATCACCTTGGGATGGGGGTGTACATGTTTCCGCACCTGCTCAACCAAGTGCACATACATACCAAGTGCCAGCTGGGTGGTGAGGATCCGGGGGTGGGGTGATGGCGACGTACACGCGCAGCTGCTTTCTGGGCACAAGGCCGGGTGTGCCGTGGGTGAGCTCTCTACTCCCGGGAGCCGTCCTGCAGGGTGCTGCCAGATGGCCAATCAGAGGCTTGGGGAAGGTAAGTAACCTGCCCCAAGTCACACTGCAAAATCAGCTGCCCTCGGGCTTCCCTGGTGGCGCAGTGGTTGGGAGTCCGCCTGCCGATGCAGGGGACATGGGTTCGTGCCCTGGTCCGGGAGGATCCCACATGCCGCGGAGCGGCTGAGCCCGTGAGCCATGGCCGCTGAGCCTGCGCGTCCGGAGCCTGTGCTCCGCAACGGGAGAGGCCACAACAGTGAGAGGTGCGCGTACCGCAAAAAAAAAAAAAAATCAGCTGCGCTCACCCCTCCCGTGGGGTTTTCTGACAGGTAGAAGACAGCTTCAGGACGACGTGCAGGGGCCCCAGGGTAGCCCCGAGGAGGGAAGCCCAGTAGTCCAGGCTGGGGAGGAGGAGACCCTTGGGCCGAGTGTTGGAGGGTGTGCAGGGGTTAAACAGACCCCAAGGGAGGGGGACATGGAGGAACAAAGGACCCCAGACCTGAAGAAGTGTGGGATGTCTCAGGTAGGTGGGGAATATGCTGGGGAAGACACAGGGCCTTGTTTAAAAAGACTCCATTACTGATTGCCCAGGCAGTGTCCCGGCTACTTCACCGACACCATCCCAGTTAACCCTCCCAAGAAGCCTTGACCCAAAACTAAATATAGAACTACCATAGGACTCAGCAATCCCATTACTGGGCATATACCCTGAGAAAACCGTAATTCAGAAAGAGTCATGTACCAAAATATGCATTGCAGCTCTATTTACAGTAGCCAGGACATGGAAGCAACCTAAGTGTCCATCGACAGAGTAATGGATAAAGAAGATGTGGCACATATATGCAATGGAATATTACTCAGCCATAAAAAGAAACGAACTTGAGCTATTTGTAATGAGGTGGATGGACCTAGAGTCTGTCATACAGAGTGAAGTCAGAAAGAGAAAAACAAATACCGTATGCTAACACATATACATGGAATCTTAAAAAAAAAAAAAGTCATGAAGCACCTAGGGGCAGGACGGGAATAAAGACGCAGACCTACTAGAGAATGGACTTGAGGACACGGGGAGGGGGAATGGCAAGCTGTGACAAAGCGAGAGAGTGGCATGGACATATATACACTACCAAACGTAAAATAGATAGCTAGTGGGAAGCAGCCGCATAGCAGAGGGAGATCAGTTCGGTGCTTTGTGTCCACCTAGTGGGGTGGGATAGGGAGGGTGGGAGGGAGACGCAAGAGGGAGGAGATATGGGAACATATGTATACGTATAACTGATTCACTTTGTTATGAAGCAGAAACTAACACACCATTGTAAAGCAATTATACTCCAATAAAGATGTTTAAAAAAGAAAAAATAAAGAGAAGCCTTGACCCTGTATTATAGGCGGGCTTAGTGATGTACTGGAAGTCACATGGTTTGGCAGAGCTGCGGTTTGAGCCCTGGTCCCCGATAGGAGGTTCCACGCTTGTAATCAATGTATTACTTTGGAGGGGGCTACCGTCCCAAGACACAAATGTAAGAACTCTTCACTTGGAAGCCTCTTACTGACTGTATTTCCAAGCCTCAAACAAAGACGCACAGCCTAACTACAGGACGGGAGAGTGGAGTCAGGACTGGCCTGGAAAGCCTCAGACCCCTGTGCCTCAGTTTCCTCCTCTGCAAAGTGAGGTCTCAAGGATTCGGCACAGCTCCCACGTGCCCAGAGCTCTCTGCTAAGTGCCAGGAGGGAGAAGAGGGAGGGCAGAGGAGGGATGCCCCAATGCCCTCAGTCAAGCTCTCGAGATGAGAGTCACCTGGATGAGGGAACTGAGCATCTGGATGAGCAGTGCTTTACCCACCCCTCTATTCCACTCTCGACTGGGCAGATGACACTTGCTACCTTGTCCCGAGTGCAGGGTGACCTGGAGAGGCCTCTGGGCTTGAGGCATCCTCTTTAATCAAGAACCACTTGAGAGCATTTTGTACTTTTAGCACCGAACTCAGTGCCCAGCACAGAGCCGATGCCCAATGATGTTTGCTGAATGGACGAGAAGAGGTGCAGGGTGGGGAGACTGCCTCTCGTGAGCCCCGTCTGAAGCACCCACCGCCTGCACCCTCTCGGCAAGGCCCCTCTGCCCTACCTTGCCCAAACTCTGACCAGAAATCAGAAGAAAGCCTGGTCTTCTCAGTACCCGGGGAGCTCCCGGGATGACAAGCGTCCTCCTGGGATGAGGGTCCTACTGGGGCCCTCAAAGATGGCTTGGGACACAGATTCTCCTGTTTCCCCAAGTTTCTGACCATTCAAATTCTCCTGCCCTTAGTTCAGGGTCCATCTGCTCCAGGGGGGCTCCAACTCAAACTGAGCACCTATTTTCTGACTTCCTGTTGCCCTCAGAGAGGGGACCACTTTACTGGGCCCTTGTTCACACTGTTCTCCGTTGCTCTGAGTGTGTAGCTCCCTCCTAGCTGAAGGCCCTGAGGATAAGCATTGTCTCCTTTTCCAACCTGTCTCCTAGTGCTGGGATGGTCAAAGAGGGCAGTGGGAACACAGGAGAAGACTAAGGATTGAAATGGAATGTGCCCAGTCATCCTCAATGCATGCTGAAACTCGTGGGTCAAAGGTAGATGAGACATGGTATTTACATAGTCTCAAGTAACCCCTCCTGACACACACACAAGATACTTATAAATTACACAGGGAAAGGTAGTGATTTTACAGTGGAGTAACCTGGCAGACACCACTTTAACCTGGTGATCGAAGTTAATATCACCTGGAATGAAGGAAATAGCCATCATGGGCCTCCTGGTATAATTACTGAGAAGGACGCAACATTACCTATTCTTGCTGAAAATGCATAGCTGAATTGGGCCATAAGAAAATAAACAAACCCAAATTGGGGAACATCCTACAAAATAAGTGGTTTGTACTCATCTAAAGAGACATGATGACTAAATACAACTTTTTTCTTTAAGTTTTTATTTTATATTGGAGTATAGTTGATTAACAATGTGATAGTCTCAGGTGCATAGCAAAGCCACTCAGCCATACATATGCATGTATCCATTCTCCCCCAGACGGCCCTCCCATCCAGGCTGCCACAGAACACAGATTTCCCTGTGCTATACAGTAGGTCCTTGTTGGTTATCCTTTTAAAATATAGCAGTGTGTACCTGTCAATCCCAAACTCCCTGTAACTATCCCTTCCCTTCCCCCTTCCCCCTTCCCCCTTCCCCCTCGGCAACCATAAGTTCGTTCTCTAAGTGTGTGAGTAAGTTTCTGTGTTGTAAATACGTTCATTTGTATCATTTCTTTTTAGATTCCGCATATAAGTGTTATTATACGATATTTCTTTCTCTTTCTGACTTACTTCGCTCAGTATGACAATCTCTAGGTCCATCCATGTTGCTACAAATGGCATTATTTCATTCTTTTTTATGGCTGAGTAATATTCCATTGTATATATGTACCACATCTTCTTTATCCATTCCTCTGTCAACGGACATTTAGGTTGATTCCAAGTCTTGGCTATTGTAAACAGTGCTGCAATGAACATTGGGGTGCGGTGCATGTATCCTTTTGAATTACGGTTTTCTCTGGATATATGCCCAGGAGTGGGATTACGGGGTCATATGGTAGCTCTATGTTTAGTTCTCCATAGTGGCTGTACCAACTTACACTCCCATCAACAGTGTAGGAGGGTTGCCTTCTCTCCACGCCCTTTCCAGCATTTATTGTTTGTGGATTTTTTGACGATAGCCATTTTGACGACTAATGCAATTTATGATCGCAGATTAGATCCTGGCTAGATTTTACTTTTCTTTTGTCGAAAAGGATATTTGAGGGAAGGAAATTAAAAAGTTAAAAAGGAAAGTTGGAAAAATTTAAATATGGTCTGTAGATTAGATACTAGTGCTCTATTAATGTTCATTTCCTGATTTCAATCATGGTCCTGTGGGTATGCAAGAGGATGTCCTTGTTTTTAGGAAATACATACTGAATTATTAGGAAAAAGAAGAGTATTATGTCTGCATTTTACTCTCAAATATTTCAGAAGAAAAGTAATAATATGTGTGTTCGTTTATATATGTGTGAGAGAGAGTGAATGGTAAAGCAAATGAGTTAAAATGTTAACACTGGGGAATACGGGTGAAGGGTGGACAGGAGTTCTTTGTATTATTTCTAAAACTTTTCTGTAGGTCTGACTTCAAAATTAAATGTCTGGAAAAAAAAAAGGTGGCCAGTTTGAGCATTAGCTGGGTCAGCCTGGGGAGAGTTGTCAGCCGTTTGGACTGGGTGCTCCAGGGACCAGCACCCCTCCCACCCCTTCTTCCCCCAGAAACGTCCCGGGGATCTGAAAGGAGAAGCCCTCCGACATGGATGTGAGCAGCTGGTGTCACGGGCCGCCTGATGGGGCCACTGTGGCTCCTGCCTGTAGGCCACTGAGAAAACACTAGCCAGCCCTGGCTCCTGGGGGTGCCTACTCCCACCCTCATCCCCAGGAGCAGCCTGACTAGCAAAACAAGAAAACAACATCATCTTCAGTTCTGAAGGGAGACGGGACAGATCTGAAAATACTAGAGGTGGAGAGTGGAGACGGGTGGAGAGTGGAGACGGGCGGAGAGGGAAGGGCTGCGAGCCGCTCACAAGGCGCCCTTATGGAGGCGGGCGGACCGCAGCCCCAGGGACCCCTCTGGAACAACTCTTGACTCTGTCTGCTCCAGACAGCTCTGAAGGCTGGGGTCTGGAGAGTCAGGGCTGTGGAAGCAGAGGTGGCCAGGACGCTGCATAGGGTATGAGGTGATGAGAGCCCAGTCCCGACTCCCAGGCTGAGGGGAGAGATCGAGGTAAACAGTATTCTGAAATAGGCAGGTGTGCAGTGGGCTGCCCTGCTGGAGACCAAGGAGGGGGGGCTGGGAGCATCAGTGAGGTGGGGACCTGCGGCAGGTAAGCGAGACGGTGGGGGGCTGGCCATCCTAGGTTTGCCTGGCTGCCATGGAACCTGCAGTTCTCCGTGCTCCGGAGGGGCCCGCTGCCCCTTGCCAGCCTTCAGATAAATGACAAAAGCACCCGAGATGTAGAAAGTGCTTCTCAGTTGTTTACTCAGCAGATGCCTGAGCATCCTTTCGCCGCATCCCCATGTAGTCTGTGGGCCAGCCGTGCACGAGTGTGCTGCCCTACATTTGGCAGGTAGAGGCACTTAGTTTGCACTGGTGAAGGGACTTGCACATGTCACACAGCTACGGTGGCACAGGTGGCACAGCAAGGACCTGAACCTCAGCCTCTGACGGAGCACTAGGTAAACTGGAGAACTGTTGCTGAGTAACGGAATCTACACAGTTCTCTTTCCACTGGGCCCTGCTGCTCTCCAAGTTTATACACTAGGCCTAGCAATGAGCTCATTAATCTTGGGGTCCCTGTCTCCATGCCTTTGACACAGTGTCCCTCTGCCTGGGGCACCTTCCTTCCTTCCTTCCTGCCCTGGCCCAGCAACAATACCTTATCTTCCAGGAAATTCTGATTGAAGTCCCCCTGCTAGGGGCTACCGTTCAGGCCTCTGGGGCAGCTCGACACAGTTCCTGGGTGCTGCTGGAGGCCAGGAACCACATCACTGGACTTTGTCTTGTACCTAGTGGACAGTTCAAAGATGCTTCAGAGTTTCCTGAAGACCAGTGATTCTTGAACTCTTTGGATTACAGATTCCTTTGAGAATCTGATGAAAACTATGAATCCTCTGGTCCAGCCAAGCATCCAAGTGAGAAGGGAGGTGAGACAGGTAATGAGAGAGGGCTGTACGCAGGGCAGCTCTCTAGCCAGACTGATGCTTTTGGAAGGGATTTCACATCATGGGAAGAGAGAGTTTTCATTTCTCATAGAGCCCCACTCTAACACCTCCCCCTGGACAGGACAGGACAGGACAGGACAGAAGGCTGCTGGAGGCCCTGGCCGCATTTCTCCGTTCAAAGGCTCAGCTGGCAGATTCCGGGGAGGTGCCCCTAGCCAGGCCCTCCCGGGCTGTGGCTGCACGTGCTGCCCCTCCTGTTGGGTGAGAAGCAAGCAGAGAGGCGGGGAGAAGTTCTGCTTGGGGGTCACGCTCTCAAGTCCCTTCTCGGACTCATTGCTACTCAACTTTCTTTTTTCTCCAACTCAGTAAATCTTCTATTATTCTCCAAGTTGATATAGTAAGCTGTGTCATTTTGAGAAGAAATACACAATGGTATATTAGAGGAATCATGGATCTCCTCATTCATGCTTAGAAAAAATTGATTACAATGTAAGAAAGTCTGAATAGCATGGATTTATTATAATGATTTAACACTCCTGCACTTGAGTTAAAAATGCCCCTCCATAAATAACTGTCCCTGGAAAACATAGCAAATTTACACAGTTTACCATTCCTCAGTGTTATATAAATCCAGCAAGCTTAAATCACTTCCAGCCGGGAGGGTGAACACCACCCACTGGGGCTGAAGCGCATCCTGTCTCAACCGGCAGCCGCAAGAGGCAGGAGAGAAAACTCCCCTTCCTGCAGCCCCTCCTCTCAGCACCGGACAAGCCCACCGCAGAGCTTAAAGTGGCTCAAGTATGGGGAAGAGAGGGACAAAGAGGGGGAAAACCAGAGTTTATAACTGCTGCACAGGTGAAGGACAGTGGGCCCTGGGCATCCCCGCAGCCGTCAGGCCGTGGGCCGTGGTCTGCGTGCCGGTGCCAGTGCGGCGCCCGCCAAGGCTGCCAGCAGTCGGCTGCAGAGGAGGGGGCGGGAGAGGCCAGCGCCACAAGCTGCCCAGACCTCAGACGGGGCCTGGTCTTCTGGCCAATCACCTCTTCAACTCCTCACAAACGCAGCCCTGCGCTTCCCTCCTGGGCCTCTGGTTCCTCCTGCTCCAAGGAGCCCCTCTCAGAGCCTCCTCTGGCCTCACTGGTCGCCCTGTCTGCCCTACTTTCCTGGACACTTTGGCCTCATCATTCTGGCTTTCCTCTGGGCTAGTTTCCAGGGCTAGGTCAGCATGCCAGGCCCCAAACTTGTAAGGTAGGGATATCATCTCCATTTTTGCAAATAATTTTCTAAGTTATTATATCTGAGGCTTAGTGGGTATGAGTAACTTGCTTAAATGTACACAGCTCACAAGTGGTAAGGCTGCGTTGATTCCAAGGTCAATATATGCTGTATTTGGACACTTAACATTCTAACAGGGAGGACAAACAGTACAGCACAGTTTGAGGTGGGCTGTCACAGAAGGCCCTACAGGGTACTGTTGGAGCCCAGAGAAGAGTTGATACTGATGCCTGGGGGAGGGGGGCGGAGAGGAGAACATGGCAGCGGTGACACTGGAGCCGGCTCTGGGAAGATTCACCCCAAAGGAAGGGCCTGTAAAAGCCACGCAGGCAGGAAAGAGTGGCGCGCCTTCGGGAGACACCAAAGGCTGTGAGGTGCCAGGGGAGCAGAACGAAGGGAGGGCGGTACGGGGGACGGGGATGTGGACGCGGGGAGCCTGGGACGTCCCTCTCAGGCGTGTGCTCCTTGCCCGAAAACACTGCTGAGTCCTTGGATTTTAGGCAGGGAAGTTACAAATCTCAGATTTGTTTCGGAAAGAAAAGCCTAGTCAGTGTGGGGACGCAGTGGAGGCGTCCCAAGCCCCACTCTCCCCCAGGCCTCTCAGCACGGTCCTCTCTTCCTCATGAGAGACTTGCAAGCAGCCTGGAATAGTGTCAAGAGTGCTGGACTTTGGAAACACAGCTCTGTTTCATTTCTTCCCTCCCTCCCTCCCTTCCTCCCACACACCTTACCTATCCATCTGTCTGATAAACAATGAATGAGAGCCTGCAATGTGCCAGGAACCATGCTAAGCTCTTGGGAGTTAGTGATAAATGAGACCGACAACTTAGTCTGACTGTATAGTCTAAAGGAGGAATCAGATATATAGGTAAGCCAGCACAGTAAATGTTACTGTGTGCAAAGGGATAAAGGATGCACAAAGGGCTAAAAGAGCTCATAAGACAGTCAGGAAACGAACATTACAGTGTCTTTAGGAACTAAGAGAAGTTCATGGTGGTTGGAGGACAGAAGTCAAGAGAAAGAAAGAGCAGGAAAAAGGGGCTGGAGGTCTCCAGACTGCAGTGGAGCCTGTGCACTGCGCTCGGAAATCCAAGCTCTCTCTCAAGGGCAATGGGAAACTACCTAACATGCTAAGCCGGGGTGTGACATAATGACGACCCTGGTAGTTTTCTGGAGAATGGTAATAACAGGTAACCCATATTGAGTGCTGATTTATTCTCCGCTGAGATAAATAAATCTTCACACATTAGTTCATTTAACCTTCACAGTAACCCTGTGAGGTAGGTCCTGTTATGGTCTCCATTTAAAGCTAAGAGTGAGGCGGAGAGAGGTGAGGTCACATACTGAAGGGTGAATCCAGGCCACCTGACAGGAAGGCCAGTGAAGAGACTGTTGTACTAGAGAAGCATCAGCAGAGAGAGAGAGAGAGAGAGAGCAGTGGGCAGGCTGAGAAGCAGGAGGACTTGGTGCTACTTGGAGGCTGAGGGTAGGAGAGCGGAAGGAGTGAGAAATGACCCGCCCAAACCCCAGTTTCTGAGTCTGAATTCCATTCATTTGGAATGGTCTAGCGGACGACCTTGGTTAAGTCTTGGTTAAGTCTTTCATTATTGGTGCCAAAGATATCACCCTCAAATTTTAGGTGTGCATCGATGTATGCCTAGCCTCATTCCGTAAAGGATTTGAGGTGGCTCACAAGAAAGACCCCATATAATGAAATGATTTTTTTTTTAAGTATGAAAGGAGGCCCCGTCTCATAAGGATTGAATAAGACAAACAGGGCCAGCGCAGGGTCTGGTGCCCAGTAAGTGCTTTGTGAGTTTCTGATGTTTTCATCGGCCTCTACTTACATGCCTGATGTTCTGTATTTATTCCTTCCTTTCTGGGGCAGGGTCTGGGTTTCCATCCGTCTTTCCCGGCTCATTCTGTCCCTCCCACGTCATCACCCTACAGTGACGTTATTTTTGTTCCCCATCTCTATTTCTACCTATCCATGGCTTTGTTCTCCCCTTTGTTTGTTGAAAGTAGTTCCTGATTTTTGCATCTCCAAGGCCCCCTTGATGATACCCCCATGTGCCCCTCGTTGGGAAACAATCTGTTTCCTGAAATGCATATATAGATTTATCTGCCCGTTTTTATTAAGCACAGATTAACGTGTTGTGCGTATAGATATGCCAACAAATCAGAGGTGACCCCCCACCCCAATAACTGAGGTCCTCACAGCCTGACAGAGTGATTTCCAGTTGAACATAAAGAAGTAATGTTACAGTTGGCCTGTGCAGGTTTTCTCCACAGACATGCAAGGTTTCCATCAGTCTTTCTAAAATCATGAAAACTGCTCACGGATTACTGGTAACCCCTGTGGTGACCAGGCTGGGAATCAAGGGGAGGCCCCCACCAAGTTGGAAGAGTGCCCTGTAGCCAGCCCGAACTTTCACTTCCATCAACCATTCTGGTCTCGCCTTCCTTTCACAGGGTGATTTCTAAGATAAGCGGTCCTGGACTCACTCTCCCCTAACACCTTGCAAAATGGCTTCACCCAAGCCCAGTTCAGAGCCATAGTGATCAGGTGTTCACTCTTGACTTTCCAGCACTCCTTGGCTGGCCAGCAACCAATGCCCATAGACACTTCTTTTGTGATAGCTTTATGAGATCTAATTCACATACCATACAATGTACCAATTTGAAGGGTACAGTTCAGTGGTCTTTAGTATATTCACAGTTATGCAACCATCACCACGATCAATTTTTAGAACATTGTCATCACCCCAAAGAGAAACCCCATACTCTTTAGCAGTCACTCTCCATTACCCCTATTTACCCCTGCCCTAGGCAACCATTAATAGACTCTCTGTCCCTGTAGATGTGCCTATCTGGACATTTCATATAAATGAAATCATACCACGTGTGGTCTTTTGCGACTGGCTTCTTTCACTTAGCATAATTCATGTTGTAGGACATACTTCATTCCTTTTTATTGCCAAATATTCCACTCGTCTATATGCTACATTTTGTTTATCCATTAATCAGCTAATAGACATTTGGGCTGTTTCCACCTTTTGGTTATTATGAGTAATGCTGCTACGAATATCCATGCAAAAGTTTTTGTGTGGACGTATACTTCTATTTCTCTTGGGTATTCACCTGCGAGTGAAATTGCTGGTCATATGGTAACTTTTTTTTTTTTTTTTTTTTTTTGCGGTACGCGGGCCTCTCACTGTTGTGGCCTCTCCCGTTGCGGAGCACAGGCTCCGGACGCGCAGGCTCAGCAGCCATGGCTCACGGGCCCAGCCGCTCCGCCGCACGTGGGATCTTCCTGGACCGGGGCACGAACCTGTGTCCCCTGCATCGGCAGGCGGACTCTCAACCACTGCGCCACCAGGGAAGCCCCCATATGGTAACTTTATGTTTAACTTTTTGAGGAAATTACAGACTGTTTTCCAAGACAGCTGTACCATTTCACATTCCCACCAGCAGGGTATGAGGGTTCATGGACATTTCTTACTTTCCTTTAAGATCTTCCCCTTTGACACTACTGGGGTTTAGCACCTTATCAACCCTCCTGTCTAGTGCTTCTGTGAAGGGAGCTCCACTGGAGCAATTTCTGACTTCTTTCCGCATCTCCTGCTCATCACTCCCTCCTCGATGCTCTATTATTTATCTTTTCAGCCAGTGGCAATCTGACTTTTGGTGCACATTCTCAACTGAAGCAAGGCAGATCTAAGTGCTGTATTCGAGGTCTTTCTTTCCAACTCAGTCCCGGGCATGTGACGTGGATCCTAGGTTGTCTGGTCTGCAGCCCCTAACTCTCCTTTGGGTGGGTCGTCACAAGGTCCACACTTGGGAGGAGGTATTAGCAAGCCTGATGGTAGCGGCATATCAACTCTACACCCTTCTATCCAGTCCTACGGATGAGGGGTGGCAATCTCTCAACACCTCACCTGACCTGTGGCAATAGCTTTGTAACCACTGGTGTCTCTGCCTGAAGTGCCACCCACTTAGGCTAGAGGAAGACTTGTACGGTAGAAAGGGCACAGCTGTGGAACTAGACAGCTCCAGTCTCCAGGCCACTTACTGGCTCTGCCATTTAGCAGCTGAGGCCCAACCCCTAGCCTCTCCAACATCAGTTTCCTTATCTCTAACAGGGGGATACTGCCACCTATGCTTTGGGGTTGCTGTGTGGATTAAATAAGGTATCTATGGACCTTGCTCAACACTTAGTAGGCGCACAGCAGATGTTTCCTTCCCAACCTTATCCCACCCCCTCTGATAGAGCCTGACACTACTGCAAGGTAGATATTTCTAAACAAGTAATTCCAAAGTAGTTTACGGATTCTGTTGCTTGAGGGATGGAACTCCACTGTCTGACATTCAACATTCTTCACAATCTGGGCCCAGCATATTCCTCTCGGGTAGGGCGATGCCTTCTCTTCTGGAACCTCACCTACTAGCTGTGATCTCCTCACCATTCTTTCAAAACACGTCTTGAGCTTTCTTGCCAATGAACACTCAACTTCTGCACTTTTCCACGCCCCAAGTCCCTCCCCACTCTCCACCCATCTTAGATACTCTGCCAAAGCCTAGGTCAAATCTCCCTCCTTTTACTCCTTCTCCCACAAATCCTAAGTAAACTCAGCCCAGCAATTTGCTCTCTGAAATCATAGTGTTTACAGCTTCCTACCAGTTGCTGGAAGACATACTGTGATGGCTTTTGTTTTATTATTGTTAAAAATTTAAAGTACAAAGCTTTGTCTTCTATCTAGTCTGTAAGTTAACTGAGACATAAATGATAATAATGATAGCTACCATTAGTGGAACACTTTGTATGTGCCAGGTACTACTCCTAGGCCCTTCACATACATTATTTCGCTGAATTCCACCCTTACAACCATCCTATTTTACAGATTAAGAAATGTCGGTGTCGTGTGGTTCATATATTGCCTAAGGTTATTCAGCTAGGAAGCAGTGTAACTGAGATTTGTATAAGGTCTACTGAGTTCCACACCTTGTGCTGTTAACCTCTTCCTTAGTGGGATCAACAACATCTAACACAATGCTGGGCCCAGGGCAGCCACTCAACTGGCCAACAGCACTGATGAAGACAAGCCTTGGGTTCTGGCAAGTCATGGTCAAAGCGGTAGCCCCACTGGCAACATATGATATAGGTCATTCCTACTGGTTTTACTAGCCACCTCCCCTACCAATTGAAGGTGTGCCTCACCCTAATTTTGGCCACTGTCTTAAGAAGAAGTCTTAACTAGGGCTGTAACCGCCTTTATTATTTAGAGAAGACAGTGATGTCCATTATGCCACCTGGAGAGATTTACCTTTTTCCCAGTGATATTTCTTGAGATAGCCTTCCCATGGCCTCCACCTCCACAAACAGAAAGAAGCTCCAGATGGTGGCACTTGAGGGTTACTGACCTAAAACCCCCCTGAGGAATGGACATGCTGCATTTTTGCCCCCTTGGCCCAAGTGGTTTGTGAGAGCTCACTTCTAACAGATGGTGGTAGAATGTTCAGTCCTAGTTGAGATTCTTAAAAATGTTCATCTTGGAACACCAGATCAAGGTAGTGATGCCCTGCAGTGGGGAGGGTAACATCTTGGCAGCCAGACTGGCCACTGACAGGATGAGAGCTCACCTTTCTCTGAACTTTCTTCATCTGTAAAATGAAAGTGATGGATTCTATGGGCTCTAAGGTCCAATCCAGCCACAGAATTCCGTGACTCTGGAAGGTGATGGGATTATGAGGGGGGGGGGGGCGGGGCAGTAAGGAGTGGAGGTAGAAAAGGCCCTGAGCATTTTCTAGGTGCTCACTCAATTCTGAGTGTGAATGTGGTGGAGGTGGATGGGAGGGAGAACAGCTATGGAGCTGAAGCCTGAGAGGGTAGAAAGTCCCAGTCCTAAATGGAACAATGGAGCCCAAGGGGCTCAGGAACAATCCACTTTGAATAGCAACTCTGAGAAACTCTGAGGAACTGTGTAGCTGGCTACTCATTTATGAAACTGGCTCTCTAGCTGCCAGGTTATTCTTCCTCTGAGGACCAGGGTGTCACCCTCACCCTACTCATCTCTAGCTTTGTTCCTAGACTCAAGGGTTATCTTATCACAATCGGGGCAACGATTACTTAGCTCATTTTCAGCTTGGGAGCCAGTTGAGTGATTTTGTCCTTGCCACCTCTGTCTCTGAGGGGAGCTGCAAAGCCTCCTGGTTCAGGGGAAGGTGTCAGGCTGACTGGGGGAGCAGGGGCAGGACAGGGTCTCTGGCTGTCTTGGTTGAATCCACAGAGCTGGCTGTCTTGGTGACCTCAGAACTGGGCATTTCAGGTACCCAAGCCCTCGCCTGCGTTCTCCCAGCACTGAAAGCCAACTAGGCAGCACTATTTTTCCTGTGTCAAAGAGCCGAGACATTTCGTTGCTAAGCAGTTCTGGGGAAAAGCACAAAGAAGGGACCCAGAGGTGTGCATAGATGGAACCTCCCATTCTAGTGACCACACAAGCTAGAGGAGGCTTGGTGTTCGTGTGATGCGAGTGAACCGGACTCAGCCAAGAAAATCTGTAGGATGTGGCAAACTACTTCCTTTCTTTCAACTGACCATAGGTTCCTGTTGTTTTAACAAATACTGAGAGAAATAACATTTTGATAACCTGAGGCTCTTCTCTTGCTTTCAAGCTATACTCCACTTATCCGATGGGGGATGTTCAAGGAACAATTCAATATCCAAACCACATGGGGAGGGCTTCCCTGGTGGCATAGTGGTTGAGAGTCCACCTGCCGATGCAGGGGACACAGGTTCGTGCCCCGGTCCGGGAAGATCCCACATGCCACAGAGCGGCTGGGCCTGTGAGCCGTGGCCACTGAGCCTGCGCGTCCGGAGCCTGTGCTCCGCAACAGGAGAGGCCACAACAGTGAGAGGCCTGCGTACCACAAAAAAAAAAAAAAAAAAAAAACCACATGGGGAAAACAGCCACTGAAACATTGGCTATGACGTCAGACTTCGTCCAGCTCTGCTCCTTTAGGCCTGTTCCCTCCCCAGAGTTTCTGACCAGCAGATGTCTCATGTGAACAATGGTGCTGAAAACAGCGCCAAGTGGAAGGAAGGGCTCTGGGGAAGGAGAGAGTCCCTCCATCCCCGTGACATTTGGGGAGCTCTGGACAATTCCCCTTATGGAGGTCAGGTTTGTAAACACAAATGTGCCTCCTGGAAGGGCGGCTGTCAGAGAAAGCTTCTCCTTGACTGACTTTGGTCTTCTAAATCAAGCACTTTGGGCCCTGCTTAAGGAGCTTCCATGGGCGTTTGTCCTGCCCCGTTTTGTAAACACTGATTGGTCTTTCTCTCCCAGAACAGTGGGAAGCAGGGTAGGCAATGTGGTAACACTACCTGCAGCATCGCCAACACGTGTCCCGTCTTGCTTTGGGGAAATGGCTGGAGGCTGGGCAAGCGCATTACAGCCACTCACTGTTGGGAGCGCTTAACAGGGAGGAAAGGCAGATTCCTGTGTGCCAGGCCCTCTCCCTTGGTAGGTTAGTCTTCAATTAGGTCAAGCCTCTAGGCTCTACAAAAGCCTCGAGGCTCTACAACAACCTTTTAATACATGTATATAGATCTCAAAGTGAGACACAGATTAAAATGTTAACATATATTGTTCAATTCATAATGAAGATGTTAGACTAGACACAAATTCGCATTCTATTGCCCTGACGACCAGGAAATGCCTACAGGATAGAGAAAGGCAACTGGCGGGGGCAGGGAATGTGGCAAATGAAAAATAGGTTGATTGATGGTCTGCTGAAAATCCATCTTTGCTCTTCCAAATTGCTCATTCAGGAGAGGCAAAGGAGCAATTAAACTCCATTTTGTGGCTTGTGACCCCCCAAAGCCTTTACTTTAGGTCCTGTTTATGATTGTTCTAAGGCAAACAAGCTTCTTGAAGAAATCACAATCCTTTTCTTGGTCTTTCTGGCATCCTCTTACTCCAGAGAGCAGTAAGGGCACTGGTGTCCAGAATAGGCAAGTGTGGTTATGGATGATCCGAGGGAGCTGGGGGTACTTAAGGGGGTCATGACACGTGGGGCAAGGAAAAGGTAGCTCTGGAAACCTAACTTTAACTGAGAAAATGGTCAAGGGCTCTCCCTTTGTTTTCACCCAGTTTTTGGCCACACCAAAGAAAGCTCTATTTTCCAAAGGCTTCTGGAATGGGATGAAACTGATTCAGTTGCTTTCTTAGGGGTGAACTGTAAGAGGAAATTGTAATCTGCAATAATTTTCAACCTTTCAACTGAATGACTACAACTGGTTTGTCCTGACCTGATATTTACCTCAGATTAAGAATATGGCATGGACATATATACACTAACAAACGTAAGGTAGATAGCTAGTGGGAAGCAGCCGCACGGCACAGGGATATCGGCTCGGTGCTTTGTGATAGCCTGGAGGGGTGGGATAGGGAGGGTGGGAGGGAGGGAGACGCAAGAGGGAAGAGATATGGGAACATATGTATATGTATAACTGATTCACTTTGTTATAAGGCAGAAACTAACACACTATTGTAAAGCAATTATACCCCAATAAAGATAAAAAAAAAAAAAGAATATGGTATTGGTAGGCTATATTCTCCTCTCCTCCAAAGAACAAAAAGACCCAAGTGAAGGAAGGTTGGGCGGAGGTGACAGGGCCTCAGTCTGAAGAGACAATGAGATTTGGATTTACCCAGACAAGGAAGTTGCTCCAGAAGGCTCTTGTAGGCTGAAGTAATCTAGTTTTGATAAAGACTTCAGGGAAGCCGTGCAGTCTCACTAAGTGCCGGCTGCCCCGCATGGTCTGACGTTAGCTACTGACAGGCCAGGGGTTGGTGAAAGGGAGAAAGAAAAAAGCAACACGCTCCACACCAAATAAAGTCATCAAGTGATGCATATCTTCCCCTGGCTTCCAGTGACTGGAAAGTTTTAAACTCACTGGCTCTACCAGGCTCATCACACTGCCCATAAGCTTGGGAGGCCTCTAGAGCCCACTGTAAGCAGAGGGACCCATCTCAAGAGCCAGGCCGAACAGGAGAGCAGAGAGTACGTTCCGAGTGTACTTCCTCCACAGGCTTTCTCTGTGAGGCCCAGTGGGAGAAAGGGGGAGACTCTGCGTGGGGTGGTGGAACATTATCTGCCAAGTGGAGGTGGTTCTTTGGGGCCATGAGACAGTGGTCTTGAGCAGAGCATGTGCAAGGCCTGGTCAATCAGGGCCTTGACTCCACATGGGGAGAGAGGGGAGGCCAGGGGAAGTCTGTCAGCCTGTAGCAGCTGATGGGAAGTTCACCAGGGTGAGTAAAACAGACACTTGGGGCAAGAAAAAATACTGAGAGAGTGCTCTTATTTACCCTGGGAAATGGCCGACCATAGGACGAGCATTTCAGGCCAGTGCCTCCCCTAGGGCAGTACTCTAATGCTGGTTTCTAAGGGTTGGGAGGGCCTCCCTCTAGCTCATTAAGCCCTTTTGTTATAGGGTGGGCAGCGGCCAGGCTGATGACTGCTGAGACTGACTCACAATTGGCCCTCAGTGTTGCTTGTGATAGGAGAGGCACCACCAACTCTAACCTCAGAATTAACTGACTGACTTAGAAAGAGGTAGGTGGTAAGAAAACAGGGTGGAGAGGTAAAAGGGTCTATCTTTCTGAAATTGCTTATGTTACAAAAGGGGCTACGTTTAAACTAGAGGGATCTCTCAGTGGAAAGGTTTTCCTTGTGTACAAAAGAGAGCCAACCTATTCCAGCAAAATATTGAGAAGGAAACACTCTTGAATGAGGCTGAGTATGCAAAGGCCTCTGCCATGCAGAAAGTGTCCTATGTTAATGTTCTAATCTCTGCTTGGCATAGAAAAGCTACTGTCCTCCACCCCCATCCGTCCTTAATGTGTTATCTACTGATTGGTCTGATCAGAAACACCCTGGGTTGTTAGAATGATTTCTATATTCGACACGTAACAGGGTGCTAGTGAGATAGGTCCCTCCCTGTGAAAGGAGAGACACAATTACGTTGCAGTCAAATAACTAAAAATCCTGGATCAGTATATAAAAACACCCACTCATTTCTGACGGAAATTTTGCAGCATGTGCTTCAGTGTCAAATGAAAAAGATATCTTCCAGAATTTGATCCTCCTCCAGGTCTTCAGGGGTCCTGCCTGCCCCGGTCTTGTTCCAGGTTGATTTCAGAGGACTGAGTAGGCAAGTACTGTGGTGCCATGACCCAGCTTCTCTGGAGCAATGGGGCCGCGGTTTGGAGGCAGTCTTGGGACTCAGAGATTGAACCAAATCCAACAGAGATGTCTCATACCTGTTAACACATACAACCCAGACAGAGAATGATCAGATCAGTAAAACATTAAAATCCAAAAAGCCCACAGAGATGGGCTGCCCAGGGCAAGAATCAGACCACAGATCACATCATATGCAGGAGGGCCTTCTAGGGGAACTTTAGGGAAGTTCAGAGGGGCTCTGCTGTCTGTCTGTCTCTAAGCTCTTCTTTTCTGCTGACTACTAACATTCTTTTCTAACCTGTGAAGACAGACCGTGGGGTGGACAAAGTAATCATGATAACAATAACAATATTAGTAGCAACATTTATCGCAGGCTTACCAAAGCATCAGGCACTGTTCTCAATGCTTTACATGTATCTCACTTTCATTTAACCCTCTACATAATCCTATGAGGTAGGTCCTGTAGTACCCTGTATATACACGAAGAAAGCAAGGCTCAGAGAAGTAACGCGCCTAGCAAGAAGAAGACACTACACGGCAGGGTCAGGATTTGAACCCAGGTCATTTGCTTCCAGCCCTTGTACACAGGACACTATACTGCCTCTCAACTTCTTTGCAGCCAGACAGACTTGGCTGAAATCTCTGCTCTACCAAGTGCAAGCTCTGTGACTTAGGGAAAGTTATTCAGTCTCTCAGCTCACTTTGTCATGCGTAAGGGACCGACAGAAATCCTGCTAGGATTAAATTAATGAGTTGGTATAAATTAACATGTGATAAGTACTCAAACGAAATGAACCACCACCAACCACAACAAAGACCGGTTTTCACCCAAAGAAGGTGATGTTGTGTATATGGTGGGATTGGAAGGGAGTCCTCTATTATGAGCTCCTTCAGGAAATCCAAACAATTGATTCCAACAAGTACTGCTCCCACTTAGACCAACCGAAAGCAGCACTCGACAAAAAGTGTCCGGAATTAGTCAACAGAAGATGCATAATCTTCCATCAGGATAACGCAAGACTGCATGTTTCTTTGAAGACCAGGCAAAAACTGCTACAGCTTGGCTGGGAAGTTCTGATTCATTTGTCGTAATGGAAAATATTTCAGTTCCCTGGAAGACTGTAAGAGGCACCTGGAACAGTTCTATGCTCAAAAAGATAAAAAGTTTTGGGAAGATGGAATTATGAAGAATGGCAGAAGGTAATGGAACAGAAAGGTAAATATGTTGTTCAATAAAGTTCTTGGTGAAAATGAAAAATGTGTCTTTTATCTTTACTTAAAAACCAAAGGCAGCGGAGAGGGGGAAGACGGTGGAAGAGTAAGACGCAGAGATCACCTTCCTCCCCACAGATACATCAGAAATACATCTACACGTGGAACAACTCCTACAGAACAGCTACTGAATGCTGGCAAAAGACCTCAGACCTCCCAAAAGGCAAGAAACTCCCCACGTACCTGGGTAGGGCAAAAGAAAAAAAGAATAAACAGAGACAAAAGAATAGGGACGGGACCTGCATCAGTGGGAGGGAGCTGAGGAGGAGGAAAGGTTTCCACACACTAGGAAGCCCCTTTGCAGGCGGAGACTGCGGCTGGCGGAGGGGGGAGCTTTGGGGCCGCGGAAGAGAGCGCAGAAACAGGGGTGTGAAGGGCAAAGCGGAGAGATTCCCGCATAGAGGATCGGTGCCGACCGACACTCACAGGCCTGAGAGGCGGGGCTGCTCACCCACCGGGGCGGGCGGGGCTGGGAGCTGAGGCTCGGGCTTCGGGTCGGAGTGCAGGGAGAGGCCTGGCAGCATGAAAACAGCCGGCAGGGGTTAGTGCACCACGGCTAGCCAGGAGGGAGTCCGGGAAAAAGTCGGACCTGCCAAAGAGGCAAGAGACTTTTTCTTCCCTCTTTGTTTCCTGGTTAACAGCTGATCTTTCAGCAGAAACTCTGCAAGCCAGAAGGGACCGGCAGGACATATTTAAAGTGATGAAGGAGAAAAACCTACAACCAAGATTACTCTACCCAGCAAGGATCTCATTCAGATTTGATGGAGAAATTAAAACCTTTACAGACAAGCAAAAGCCGAGAGAGTTCAGCACCACCAAACCAGCTTTACAACAAATGCTAAAGGAACTTCTCTAGGCAAGGAACACAAGAGAAGGAAAAGACCTACAATAACAAACCCAAAGCAATTAAGAAAATGGGAATAGGAACATACATATTGATAATTACCTTAAATGTAAATAGATTAAATGCTCCCACCAAAAGACACAGACTGGCTGAATGGATACAAAAACAAGACCCATATATATGTTGTCTACAAGAGACCCACTTCAGACCTAGAGACACATACAGACTGAAAGTGAGGGGATGGAAAAAGATATTCCATGCAAATGGAAACCAAAAGAAAGCTGGAGTAGGAATTCTCATATCAGACAAAATAGACTTTAAAATAAAGACTATTAGAAGAGACAAAGAAGGACACTACATAATGATCAAGGCATCGATCCAAGAAGAAGATATAACAATGGTAAATATTTATACACCCAACATAGGAGCAGCTCAATACATAAGGCAAATACTAACAGCCATAAAAGGGGAAATCAACAGTAACACATTCATGGGACTTTAACACCCCATTTTCACCAATGGACAGATCATCCAAAAAGAAAATAAATAAGGAAACACAAGCTTTAAATGATACATTAAACAAGTTGGACTTAATTGATATTTATAGGACATTCCATCCAAAAACAACAGAATACACATTTTTCTCAAGTGCTCATGGAACATTCTCCAGGATAGATCATATCTTGGGTCACAAATCAAGCTTTCGGAAATTTAAGAAAATGGAAATTGTATCAAGTATCTTTTCCAACCACAATGCTATGAGACTAGATATCAATTACAGGAAAAGATCTGTAAAAAATACAAACACATGGAGGCTAAACAATACACTACTTAATAACGAGGTTATCACTGAAGAAATCAAAGAGGAAATCAAAAAATACCTAGAAACAAATGACAATGGAGACACAATGACCCAAAACCTATGCGATGCAGCAAAGGCAGTGCTAAGAGGGAAGTTTATAGCAATACAATCCTACCTTAAGAAACAGGAAACATCTCGAATAAACAACCTAAACTTGCACCTAAAGCAATTAGAAGAAGAACAAAAATACCCCAAAGTTAGCAGAAGGAAGGAAATCATAAAAATCAGATCAGAAATAAATGAAAAAGAAATGAAGGAAATGATAGCAAAGATCAATAAAAGTAAAAGCTGGTTCTTTGAGAAGGTAAACAAAATTGATAAACCATTAGCCAGACTCATCAAGAAAAAAAGGGAGAGGACTCAAATCAATAGAATTAGAAATGAAAAAGGAGAAGTAACAATGGACACTGCAGAAATACAAAAGATCATGAGAGATTACTACAGCAACTCTATGCCAATAAAATGGACAACCTGGAAGAAATGGACAAATTCTTAGAAAGGCACAACCTGCCAAGACTGAATCAAGAAGAAATAGAAAATATGAATAGACGAATCACAAGCACTGAAATTGAAACTGTGATTAAAAATCTTCCAACAAACAAAAGCCCAGGACCAGATGGCTTCACAGGCGAATTCTATCAAACATTTAGAGAAGAGCTAACACCTATCCTCAAACTCTTCCAAAATATAGCAGAGGGAGAAACACTCCCAAACTCATTCTACGAGGCCACCATCACCCTGATACCAAGACCAGACAAGGATGTCACAAAGAAAGAAAACTACAGGCCAATATCACTGATGAACACAGATGCAAAAATCCTCAACAAAATACTAGCAAACAGAATCCAACAGCACATTAAAAAGATCATGCACCATGATCAAGTGGGGTTTATTCCAGGAATGCAGGGATTCTTCAATATATGCAAATCAATCAATGTGATACACCATATTAACAAATTGAAGGAGACAAACCACATGGTCCTCTCAATAGATGCAGAGAAAGCTTTTGACAAAATTCAACACCCATTTATGATAAAAACCCTGCAGAAAGTAGGCATAGAGGGAAATTTCCTCAACATAATAAAGGCCATATATGACAAACCCACAGCCAACATCGTCCTCAATGATGAAAAACTGAAAGCATTTCCACTAAGATCAGGAACAAGACAAGGTTGCCCACTCTCACCACTCTTATTCAACATAGCTTTGGAAGTTTTAGCCACAGCAATCAGAGAAGAAAAGGAAATAAAAGCAATCCAAATCGGAAAAGAAGAAGTAAAGCTGTCACTGTTTGCAGATGACATGATACTACACATAGAGAATCCTAAATATGCTACCAGAAAACTACTAGAGCTAATCAATGAATTTGGTAAAGTAGCAGGATACAAAATTAATGCACAGAAATCTCTGGCATTCCTATACACTAATGATGAAAAATCTGAAAGTGAAATCAAGAAAACACTCCCATTTACCACTGCAACCAAAAGAAAAAAAATATCTAGGAATAAACCTACCTAAGGAGACAAAAGACCTGTATGCAGAATATTATAAGACACTGATGAAGGAAATTAAAGATGATACAAATAGATGGAGAGATATACCATGTTCTTGGATTGGAAGAATGAACATTGTGAAAACGACTCTACTACCCAATGCAATCTACAGATTCAATGCAGTCCCTATCAAACTACCACTGGCATTTTTCACAGAGGTAGAACAAAAAAGTTCACAATTTGTATGGAAACACAAAAGACTCCGAATAGCCAAAGCAAGCTTGAGAATGAAAAACAGAGCTGGAGGAATCACGCTCCCTGACTTCAGACTATACTACAAAGCTACAATAATCAAGACAGTATGGTACTGGCACAAAAACAGAAAGATAGGTCAATGGAACAGGATAGAAAGCCCAGAGATAAACCCACGCACATATGGTCACCTTATCTTTGATAAAGGAGGCAGGCATGTACAGTGGAGGAAGGACAGCCTCTTCAATGAGTGGTGCTGGGAACACTGGACAGGTACATGTAAAAGTATGAGATTAGATCGCTCCCTAACACCACACACAAAAATAAGCTCAAAATGGATTAAAGACTTAAATGTAAGGCCAGAAACTATCAAACTCTTAGAGGAAAACAGGCAGAACACTCTATGACATAAATCGCAGCAAGATCCTTTTTGACCCACCTCCTAGAGAAATGGAAATAAAAACAAAAATAAACAAATGGGACCTAATGAAACTTAAAAACTTTTGCACAGCAAAGGAAACCTTAAACAAGACCAGAAGACAACCCTTAGAATGGGAGAAAATATTTGCAAATGAAGCAACTGACAAAGGATTAATCTCCAAAATTTACCAGCAGCTCATGCAGCTCAATAACAAAAAAACAAACAACCCAATCCAAAAATGGGCAGAAGACCTAAATAGACATTTCTCCAAAGAAGATATACAGACTGCCAACAAACACATGAATGAATGCTCAACATCATTTATCATTAGAGAAATGCAAATCAAAACTACAATGAGATATCATCTTACAGCAGTCAGAATGGCCATCATCAAAAAATCTAGAAACAATAAATGCTGGAGAGGGTGTGGAGAAAAGGGAACACTCTTGCACTGTTGGTGGGAATGTAAATTGGTACAGCCACTATGGAGAACAGTATGGAGGTTCCTTAAAAAACTAAAAATAAAATTACCATACGACCCAGCAATCCAACTACTGGGCATACACCCTGAGAAAACCATAATTCAAAAAGAGTCATGTACAATGTTCATTGCAGCCCTATTTACAATAGCCAGGAGATGGAAACAACCTAAGTGTCCATCAACAGATGAATGGATAAAGAAGATGTGGCACATATATACAATGGAATATTACTCAGCCATAAAAAAACGAAATTGAGCTACTTGTAATGAGGTGGATGGATGTAGAGTCTGTCATACAGAGTGAAGTAAGTCAGAAAGAAAAAGACAAATACTGTATGCTAACACATATATATGGAATTTAAGAAAAAACAATGTCATGAAGAACCTAGGGGTAAGACAGGAATAAAGACACAGACCTAATAGAGAATGGACTTGAGGATATGGGGAAGGGGAAGGGTAAGCTGTGACAAAGTGAGACTGTGGCATGGACATATATACACTACCAAACGCAAAATAGATAGTGGGAAGCAGCTGCATAGCACAGGGAGATCAGCTGGGTGCTTTGTTACCACTTAGAGGGGTGGGATAGGGAGGATGTGAGGGAGGGAGATGCAAGAGGGAAGATATGGGAACATATGTATAACTGATTCACTTTGTTATAAAGCAGAAACTAACACACCATTGTAAAGCAATTATACTCCAATAAAGGTGTAAAAAGAAAACAACAAAAAAAACCCCAAAGGCACTTTTTGGCCAACCCAATAAAATCTGATGGGACAAGGGAGCATGTGCGTGAATAGAGGAGATATGCCAGGCATGTATATGTGGGTTCTGGCCCACAGCACAGTGTGTATGCCAAACAGTTGGCTGCCTGCTTGGTATGCACATTCATGCCAGAAGCAGTCTGGGGTGGTGCAGGGCCCCAGATTAGTGATGGTGATGGTGGCAGAAGCAGCAGTGGTGGTGGCAGTCGTGGGAGGCTGGCTCGCCTGTCTTCGCAGAGCTCATCCCCAAGGCAAAAATATTAGCTCTCTGGCCTGAGCACTGGGATAAGAACTGCTAGTGTTTAGGCAATAAACGTCAGTAAATTATTACAAAATAAAAGCATACGCATGGACATTGTAATATAGCATATCAAAGAGCTATCAGAAATCTTCAAAGAGTTTAGAATCTCTGGTTTTAAAAACTGCTGCAACATTGCAAAGCAAATATCCACAGGCTGAGAAACAGAAATTAAATATAAAGATTGTTGCATTTGATGGAAAAGAACATTGTTTTTATATACAGCTTCAAATGAACCAATTAATGAGGAATACAGTTTTAAAATTAATTTTTTCTTTGTAATTTAAGATACAGTAATAGAAAGCATAATAGGCATTTTGAATTACCTACAAACCATTAGGTGACTTTCGGTTTCTCATATGACCTCTACAAGTTACAGAAAATGCCAGAGAAAACATTAAAATGGCATTGTAGAAATGTAAATTTATATACATACATGAAACTATGTGTATGAATAGTTAAATCTTTGAAAAAAATTGTTCCATAAGAACCATCAGTTCTAGATATACTAAAATATACTATTTATATTTGTATAATATACAAAATATACTATTTATATTTTGAAATAATTTATCAGAAATCTATCCAAATGTCACAGCTTATAAAATATCCTTAACAGTTCCAGTGTCAGTTGCCTCAACAGAAAGATCTTTCTCAAAATTAAAAATTACCAAAATTTATGTGTGATCTTTCATTTGCCAAGAGCAACTAATCTGCTTTTAAGTATATCACTTAAAGTTGCTAAAAGTATAAACTTTGATGATCTAATAAATGAATTTGAAAAAACATGAACCAGAAAAATCTTATGATCAACCAAGTTATCACATTAATAAAGTATTACTATTTATTATATTATATAAAATTATATCAAAAATACTTTTTTTGCTATCTGCAGGTTTATATTACTCATGTATCACCTGTTATTTTATAAATTTCTTCTTAAAGGAAAATGCTTTGCAGCTTAGTCCCTTTAACTGCATTTTTCACTCTACCTTTTGAACAAGGGATTTTCATTTTGCACTGGTCTTGTAAGTTACGTAGCTGACCCTGCCCTTAAGTCCCAGGCAAGACCTTGAAATGAAACAATTTCAAGGTCCAGTGCATAAGCTGCACTGGATGAAAAGCTAAACATGATGCAGGAGCTCTCCCTTCCCACTCTCTTTTTTCACCTTTGGTGATTTCAGTAGACCTCTCCCGATTACCCTCCTCTTCTCTTACCTTTTAAATGATGGAATGTCCCAGGGCTTAATCTTTAGTTCTCACGTCTTAGGTGATTCCATTCATTCTCATGACTTTTAATAACAGCGATATGTTAACGACTCCTAAATGTATAGCTCTAACATCAACCTCGCTCTTGAGCTCCAGACTCACACCCAACTGTTGCCTGATATCTCCACTTGGATGTGCGATAGGTATCTCAAACTATCTAAAACAGAACTATTATTTTTTTTCCCTCTAAATCCCACTCCTCTCCATCAACGCAGCTGCTCAGGGTTGCCAAAAACCTGCAGGTATGCTTGATTCTTGCCTCTGGGCCTGTGCGTGTGTTGAATCCTCTGCTTAGGATGCTCTTCTCTCAGATCTTATTCGCTTTTCTCTTTCAACAGTTACAAGAGTAGGGTCATTATTTTGTTTATGTTATTATCTCCAGTGCCAAGAATGGTATCTGACCCAAGGTAGGAGCTAAATATTTGTTGAAAAAATGAATGGTTCTATTGTTCAAGTTTTAGCACCTTCCTCCATAGGCAGCTTTTTAGATCTTTGGACAGCTAGTCTTTAAAAAAATTACAATATATTTCAAACAGTATGGAAGTATTACTCATCCAATTATTCTTCTTGTTCTTTTATAAAAAAGGATAATATACATATGGATTGTATAAACTACTTTTTCACTTAATATATTGGGAATATTTTTTCCATATCAATTTTTTATAACATTATTTTTAATGATTTCAGATTACTTTGTCTCCTGGAAGCACTCTTAATTTAGTTAACCAATCCACTATTGAAGAACACTTAGGTTAGGTCCAAGGTCTTTTGAGACTAAATCAGCTACGTCTCTCATTCCTTTTTTCAATCAGTCAATGCCCAAAGAGTATTCTCTACCCCAATTCATCATAAATTAGCAAAGTACTGCTATCCCTATTACATTCTATAGTTTTACTCTCTTTTTTTCCCAACCCTTCCCATCTCCTATTTTAACTGAAACTTGATTCTTTCCTGAGATCAATGTTTCCCTTACATCCTTCTCAGTGAGAATTGTTAATACTCAATATACCTTATATACTTCAGGGCCAAGAGGTAGTATTTGGATCATCACTGCTTCCATTTTTGCTTTTTGATCATTATTTTCCCTGTCTCTCATTAAACTCCCAGTGCTCTGAGGATTCTGTCATCTGCTCTACCACCTTCAACCTCTCTTCATCTGTAACATCTATTTACCCATTCACTCTCAACCACTGATGATAACACCTGATTCAGTCTTCTCCTTCAACTGTTACCATCATCCCTGCTAATGTCAACATTACATAAATGACACTCAACCAACACTCTGACTTAGTTCTTTGACCTCTCAGGTCAAATACTTTCTCAGTAAGGCTTTCTTTTTATATCCAGGAACTTGTGACCAATTAAACAGCATCTCTTCTGAATTCAGTAATTCAAACATTCTACTACTTCCTGATGCCCACATCTTACCCTCAAGCTTGTTTTTTCAACTATTCCCACTATCTCTGCCCATTGGTCTCAACGAACCATTAATTCAAACAATCATTGCTCTAAGAACTGGGAGTGAAGTGGTGAACAAGATAGCTCAAATCTCTGTCCTGTGGGACCGTTAATAGCTTACCTTCTTCCCAACCCTTTACTTCTTATTGAACTTGAATTTCATGGTCCAGCATTCCAAACACTCGTTTAACAAAGCTCTTAAAAACATGTCCCCTGTATATTTGTCCCCTCCCCTAAATCTGGCAAAATCATAATACTGCATGAATCCAAATGTCTGCCTTTTCTGTGAATTATAGTTGGGAAACAGTGTAAATAAAACAAAATCAAAGAAACAAGAAAGAAACAAAGAGCAGATCCAATATAGATTCCTAGTCACTAACCTTAAATGGGTGCTAAACATTTTCTTTTTTTTTTGCGGTACGCGGGCCTTTCACTGTTGTGGCCTCTCTTGTTGCGGAGCACAGGCTCCGGACGCGCAGGCTCAGCAGCCATGGCTCACGGGTCCAGCCGCTCCGCGGCATGTGGGATCTTCCCGTACCGGGGCATGAACCCATGTCCCCTGCATCGGCAGGCGGACTCTCAACCACTGCGCCACCAGGGAAGCCTGCTAAACGTTTTCTGACAGAGCTACTGTATTTCTCTAATCAGCTGTTCTGCTCTCTTCGTTTCCCCTTCTCGCAATTTATGCTAAACAGATGGCCTTGCTTCCCACATCAGAGAAAGGAGGTCATTAACGAGAAACTGTCGTCACTTTGTCACAAGTCTTTCAGCACCTATCATTTCCTCCTTTTACACTGAAGGAAGTGATCCTTCTCTTAGACAAGGCTAATCACTCCATTTGTGCTTCTTAGGAACCTTTTAGTATTGACTATCCACTCTAGAACCTTCAATCTTTTCCTGTTTACTAGATAACTAAGAGCACTTAAGACATTCTTTCATTTCCATAACCACACCATTTCTCAATTTTTTCCAACCTGGCTTTCATCTTCTGTACTAAAATTGAACTCACCAAATTTCACCAGTGACTTCCATGCTGCTAAATCCAATGGACATTTTGTAGTCCTTGTTTTACATAATGTCTCGCCAGCATTCAATGTTGCTGATTGCTTCTTTATAAACTTTAAACTGTTTTATTGAGGTAAAATATGCATACAGAAAAGGACACCTATTTAAAGCATTCAGCTCAGTGATTTTTAGTTTAACAGGGTTGAGCAACTACCATAATTTAATTTGAGAACATTTCATTCCCCGCCTCCCTCCCCCCGAGAAACTACCCATTAGCAGTCACTCCCTATTACATTCCTTTTTTTGCCAAATAATATGCCACAGTATGAATATACCACATTTTATTTATCTTTCATCACATGATAGACACTGGATTGTTTCTATCTTTTGTCTATTGTGAACAGTGCTGCTATGAACAGTCATGTATGTGTTTTTAGTAAACATATGTTTTCATTTCTCTTGGGT
This sequence comes from Phocoena phocoena, assembly GCF_963924675.1. Classification (NCBI taxonomy): domain Eukaryota; kingdom Metazoa; phylum Chordata; class Mammalia; order Artiodactyla; family Phocoenidae; genus Phocoena; species Phocoena phocoena. The sequence goes on from NC_089231.1 coordinate 38,746,102, forward strand.
CGATACCTAAGGGTGGGATTGCAAATTCTATGTTTAACCTTTTAAGGAACTGCCAGACTGTTCTCTAAAGTGGATGTGTCACTTCATGTCAGTATCTGGAGGTCTTTTTTCTGGGACTATTAAGCTTCTTCAGAGAAGAATCTTTCAGTATTCTGGGAGGGAGATGTGGTCTACTTCTGGGACAGGGAAGGAGGTCGACTTTTTCCATTTTTATACTTTGAAGTCGTCCCATTTTCAGTGCTCATCTAATCTTCCAAAGTACATGACATTCCTGTGTCTTCTCTTCTCTGCTGAATTTCTCCAGAGAATTCATCTCCAGTCTTTTGTCTGGGACTAATATTCCATATATGGCACTTGCTTCAAATGTCCACCTCATTTCTAGTTCTACCTCATATCACCACTCTTTACTGTTCATGTTGCTTCCAATTCCCAAACTTTTACAAAGTACTGTGACATCAATCTCTTTTCATTTGAATACCCTTAGTGCTTTCTATGTGGTAGCTTCCTCTGTCCTGTCTAGTAAGTTACTAACCCTACATTCATTTTCCATTTTCCAAAAATGTATATAAATCTCAGGTATATTGATGACTCTTCTCCCATTTATTCTTATGGATTTACACCTTTAAAAACATTAATTTACTCTCATCTTACTGGTGTCTCAGGAAATAGAAGAGATAAATACAAGTTCTCAATCATCTTAGCTAGGAAATACATTTGCAGAAAGGTTCCATAAATTTCTAGGTTTATTATTAGAAATTTCTGAGCTTTTTCATCGCTATCACAAATGAGTTTCCCCCTCCCCACTTTATCTTTCAAATAGCTAATGTCGGTATCAAGATTTATAGTAATTGAGCTTTTTGGTTTTTTTTTTTGGCCACACCACACGGCATGTGGGATTTTAGCTCCCACGTCCTCTGCACTGGAAAAGTGGAGTCTTAACCACTGGACCACCAAGGAAGTCCCTACAGTGACTGAGTTTTGTACATTATTGAACTCTCAATTCTTTATTTTTTCAGTTGATTTTTATGGGTTTTATGGGTGAACAATTACAAACCTTATAATCATAAAGTTTATGCGTTCTCCCATATTTGTATTATTTTTTCTTATATTATTGTATTGGCTAGAACTTCCAGGGCAATACAAGTTTTATAGCCACCTTTGTATAATTCTGATCTAAACAGAAATTATTCTATTTTATCACTATTAAGTATTTCTCATCTAGGTACTCTTTATTATATTAAGAAGTATTTTCTCTTTTGGCTTACTAGAAGCAGGAATGAAAAATTAATTTTACCAAGTAACTTTTAAGTATATACTGAGACGATAATACACTTTTTTGGCATATTGTTAAGAAATATTCTATTTTTGGCTTCCAAAATAGTAGGCATATTTTAATTATTAGAATACATTCTTCCTGGTTATATAGTATTATTCTTTATATTTACTCAGATTTTTATGATTATTTTAGGGTTTAAAACATCTATATTTATAGGAAATATTTGTACATAATCCTTCTTATGGTTCTTTATATCCCTATATATTAGTCTTACCTCAGTGGGAGAAAAGGAATAGTACCAATTTAAGAAAGAATGAATTTATAAAGAAGGTAGAAGGATAACCAATTACCACACTGGACTAGGAGACCTAAAATAGGTCGTCTCAGGAATCCTAAAACAGTTCCTCTCAAAAGTTTCCTACTTTTTAATTGCTAAAGCAAACCTAGACTGGCATTCAGGTTTCTGAAAAATAGAAGATATTGCATATTTTATAAGTGCTTCCCAATCATCTGTCAAACATCAGCAAAAAGGTTAGTTAAGAAAAAAGGGTGGTCTTGAACCTGCCTATGAGGCTGCAGATCTCATAGAAGAACTACTCACATAGATGGAGAGAAAGTCAGATATGTGCAGACACAGAATTGAGGGTAATACTCAGAAAGTTACCTTTCTATTTCTTGTTCTCCATTCAACAGAGGCGCTGTCACAAAAGGACTCTGCTAATCCTAATTTAATATATTTCTTCTTGAAGTGCATATAAGCCACAGAGTGAATACTATGCAAGGTCAGTGCACCTTGGAGGGAGGCTAAAGAGTTTACCAGAAAGTCGACAGGTATATGGGAGATCCTCTAATCAAGAACAATTTTAATATAACATATTAGAAGGTACAAATAACAGAGTAAAATCTTTTAGTCATGTTATTATATTTATATTTTTGTATAATATTTACATTTTATCTAAGACTCGGTTTCTTACAGGGAAGAAGAAGGAACTAAAGTAGCCACAATAATTTTGAAGAAGAGAACAAAGCCGGAGGGCTCATATAACATGATTTTAAGACTTACTGTAAAGCTACATTAATCAAGACAATGTGGTATTAGTGAAGAATGGATAGACAGATCAATAGAAAAACAGAGAGTCCAGAAATATACCAACACAAATATGATCAATTGAGGTCTTTACAGATGTACAAAGTAAATTCAGTGGAGAAAGGATAACCTTTTCAACAAATAGTGTTAGTGTCTAGTTTCAACAACTAGATATCATATGCAAAAACAAACTTTAGCATAAACCTCATAACTTATACAAAAATTAACTGTACATTCACCAAGACAGAACACATTCTGGGCCATAAAACACATCTTAACAAACAGAAAAAAACAGAAATCATATAAATCATACAATGTCTGCTATTAGACCACAATGGAATTAAATTAGAAATCAATAACAGTTATCTTTATAACTGGAAAATCCAAAAATACGTGGAGAATAAACAGCACACTTCTAAATAACAAATGGGTCAAAGAATAAATCTTAAGATAAACAAATATATTTTGAATTAAATAGAAATGAAAACATAACTTATCACAGTTTATGGGATGCAGTGAAAGCAGTGCTTAGAGGGAAATTTATAGCATTGAATGCATACATTAGAAAAAAAGAAAACTAAAATCAATCATCTAAGTGTCCACTTTAGGAAACCAGAAAAAGAAGAACAAATTAAATCCAAAAAGAGGGGATGTATGTATATGTACATCTGATTCACTTTGCTGTACAGCAGAAACTAACACAACATTGTAAAGCAACTATACTCCAATAAAAATTAACCAAAAAACCTAAAGTAAGCAGAAGAGAAGAAATAATAGGAAGTAGAGCAGAAATCAGTGGGACTGAAAACAGGAAATCAACAGAGAAAAATCAATGAAACCAAAAGCTAGTTTTTTGAAAAGATCAATAAAATCAATGTCTTTAGCCAGGCTAATTAAAAGCAAAACAGATGGCACAAATAACTAACATTAGAAATGAAAGTATATCACTACAGATCCTATGGATATTAAAAGGATAATCAAAGAGTTCTATGAATAACTCTATGCTCATAAATGTAATAACCTAGATGAAAAGGAACAATTCCTTAAGACACAATTTGCCAAATCTCACACAAGAAGAAATAGACAATCTGAATAGGGCTTTAGCTATTAAATAAATTGAATCAATAATTAATAACCTTCCAAAATAGAAAGCAGAAGGCCCACATTGGTTCACTGGTGAACTCTAGCAAACATTTAAGGAAGAAATTATAAGAATTCTCTACAAACTTTTTCAGAGGACAAAAGAGAGGTAATTCTTCCTAACACATTCTATGAGGCCAGATTACTGTAATACCAAAACCAGACAAAGAGATTACAAGAAAAGAAAACTACAGACCAATATCTTTTATAAGCACAGATGGAAAAATTCTCAACCAAGTGGGATTTATCTCAGTAATGCAAGGCTGATTCAACATTTTAAAAATCCATTAATGTAATCCATCACATCAACAGGTTAAAAGAAACTACATTATCATATCAATAAATGTAGAAAAAGTATTTGACAAATCCAACACCCACTCATGGTAAAAACTCTCAGTAAACTAGGAATACAGGGAACTTCCTCAACTTGATATGAACATCTACAAAAAACCTACAGGTAACATCATACTTAATGTTGAGAAACTTGTAGCTTTCCCACTAAGTTCAGATACAAGGCAAGAATATCCTTTCACCACACCTTTCCAACATCATACTGGAAATGCTAGCTAATGATTAAGATCAGAAAAGGAAATAAAAGGTATACAGATTGGAAAGGAAGAAATAAAACTGTCTTTGTTCACAGATGACATGATTTTCTATGTAGAGATCCAAAAGGATCAATAAAACCCTCCTGGAACTAATAAGCAATTATAACCAATGTTGCAGTATACAAGGTTGACATACAAAAGTCAACTGTTTTGCTATATAGTAGAAATGAACAGATAGAATTTGAAATAAAATTAGCACCCCCCCTGATGAAATGCTTAGGTATAAATCTAACAAAATGTATAAGATTTATATGAGGAAAACTACAAAACTCTGATGAACAAAACCAAAGAAGAACAAAATAAATGAAGAGGTATTCCACATTCATGGATAGGAAGACAATATTGTTAAGAAATCAGTTCTCCACAAGTTGACCTACAGACTCAACATAATCAATCCCAATCAAAATCCCAGCATGTTATTTTGTGGATACTGACAAGCTTATTCTAAAGTTAATGCGGAGAGGCAAAAGATCCAGAATAGACAACACAAAAATGAAGGAGGAGAAAAAAGTTGAGGAGTGACTTTACCTAACTTCAAAACTTACTATAAAGCTACAGTAATCAAGACAGTGTGGTACTGGCAAAAAAAATAGACAAATAGATCAACAAAACAGAATAGAGAGCCCACATAAGTATTGATATAATCAATTGATCTCTGAAAAAGGAGCAAAGGCAATGGAGCAAAGATAACCTTTTCAACAAATGCTCAAAGATGGCCTGGAACAACTAGATATCCATATGCAAAAAGATGAATCTGGACACAGACCCTACACCTTCCACAACAATTAACTCAAAATGTAAAATGCAAGACTATAAAACTCCTAGAAGATAAATAGGAGGAAACCTAGAAGACCTTGGGTATAATGATTACTTCATAAATACCACACCAAAGGCACTACCCATGAAAGAAATAATTGATAAAATGGACTTCATTAAAATTAAAAACTTCTGCTCTGCGAAAGACAATCTCAAGAGAATGAGAAGACAAACCACGGACAGGGAGAAAATATTTGCAAAACCCACATCTGATAAAATACTACTAACCAAAACATACAGAGAACACTTACAACTCAACAATAAGAAAAAAAATGACCTGATTAAAAAATGGACCAAAGATCTTAACAGACACCTTTCTGAAGAAGATACACAGATGGCAAATAAGCATATGAAAAGATGCCCACATCTACGTCTTCAGGGAAATGCAAATTAAAACAACGAGATACTACTACACACTTATTAGAATGGCCTAAATCTGTAACACTGACAACACTAAATACTGGGGAGGATGTGGAGCAGCAGAAACTCTCATTCATTGCTGGTGGAAATGCAAAATGGCACAGCCACTTTAGAACACAATTTGGCAGTTTCTTACCATACTAAACATATTCTTACCCTACGATCCAGTAATCATGCTCCTTGACATTTACCCCAAAAAGCTGAAAACTTATGTCCACACAAAAACCCGCACATAGATGTTTATAGCAGCTTTACTCATAATAGCCAAAACTTGGAAGCAGCCAAGATGTCCTTTAGAAGGTGAATGGACAAATAATGATGTGAATGAATGTGGGACATAAAGACAATGGAATATTATTCAGCACTAAAAATAAATGAGCTATCAAGTCATGAAAAAACATGGAGGGGCTTTACATGCATATTACTAAGTAGCCAATCTGGAAAGGCTACATACCGAATGATTCCATCTATATGACATTCTGGAAGAGGCAAAACTACAGAGACAGTAAAAAGATCATTGGTTGCCAGGGGTTGGGGAAGTGGGATGAATAGGCAGAGCACAGAGGGGTTTTACAGCAGTGAGAACACTCTGTATGATACTATAATCATGGATACATGTCATTATAAATTTGCCATAACTCATAGAATGTACAACACCCAGAGTGTACCATAATGTAACCTATGGACTTTAACTGATTATGATAGGTCAATATAGGTTCATGCATCAGTTGTAACAAATGTACCTCTCAGGTGGGGCTTGTTGATAATGAGGGAAGTTATGCAGGTGTGGGGGCAGGGGATATATGAGAAATTCCTTTATCTTCCTCTTAGTTTTTCTGTGAACCCAAAACTGCTCTAAAAAAAGTCTTTTTAAAAAGTTAATCTAAATGGATCATAGGTTTAAGTGTGAAACATAAATTGTAAAACTTTTAAAAGAAAACATAGGAAAAAACATCTGTGACCTGAAGTTAGTCAAAGAAATTTTAAATACGACATCAAGAGCACAAAGTATAAAATAAAAAATTAATTAGATTTTATCAAAATTAAAAACATTTTATCTGTGAAAGATACATTAAGAGAATGAAAAGACAAGTTCTATACTGGAAGAAAATACTTGGAAATCACATATCAAACAAAAGACTTCTATCCAGAATATATAAAGAAGTCTCAAAATGATACTGGATAGAAATTTGGATAGACACAAAGTGGTGTATACATATGTATAAATTAAATGTATAATAAAAATAGCACAAAAGCTGGGGGGAGGCAAGTGAGAGTATACTGTTGTATGGGTCTTATACCATACATGAAATGCATGACATTACTTAAAGGTAGACTGTTGCAATTATTTGAAACTATCGTGAATGGCATTGTTGTATTAATTTCAGTTTCCAACTGCTCTTTGTTAGTAAATAGAAGTACTATTGAATTTTGTGTGTTGGCCTTTTATCCTGCAACCCTTAATAAACTCATTTAGTTCTAGGAACTTCTCTGTAGAGTACATGGGATTTTCTATGTAGACATCATTTCATCTTTGAACAGGGACAGTTTTATTTATCTTTTCCCAATACTTCATCTGAAGTACTTTTAGCATTTCTTTTAGAGCAGGTCTGCTGTTGATGAATTCTGTTCCCTTCATCTGAGAGCTTCTTCATTTCACCTTTATTCGTCAAAGATATTTTCAATGGAGATAGAATTCTGAGTTGAGAGGTCTCTTCCCTCAGCGTTTTATAACTTCTACTGTCCTTGATTTCTGATGAGAAATATATAGTCATTCGAATTGTTGTTCCCCTGTATGATATATGTCCATTTTCTCTGGCAATTTCCAGTATTCTTTCTATATAGTTTTCACAAGTCTAATTACGATGGGTCTAGGAGAGATTTCTTTGAATTGATCTTGCTTGGGTTTGCTGAGCTTTGTGAATCTTGTGTCTTTTCCTGAGTACATTTTCTTCTAATATTTTTGTACTTTATGTTTTTTCTCTTTCTAGTATTCTCACACAATTTGATGAGGCTCTGTTGCTATATCTTTTTCAATCTTTTTTTTTCCTGTCTGTTTTCCAGACTAAATAATCTCCAGTGATTTATCCACAAGCTTACTGATTCTTTCCTCTGTCATTTCTATTCTGCTATTAAGCTCATCCAGTGGATTATAAATTTTCAGTTACTTTACTCTTTATTTTTTTTCCAGTACGCAGGCCTCTCACTGTTGTGGCCTCTCCCGTTGCAGAGCACAGGCTCCGGATGCGCAGGCTCAGCAGCCATGGCTCACGGGTAAAGCCGCTCTGCGGCATGTGGGATCTTCCTGGACCGGGGCACGAACCCGCGTCCCCTGCATCGGCAGGTGGACTCTCAACCACTGCACCACCAGGGAAGCCCCCAGTTACTTTACTCTTTTAGTTCTAAAATATGCATTTGGCTCTTTATATTTTCTATTTCTATGCTGATATTTTCTGTCTTTCCATACGTTTGAAGTCTGTTGACCCTTACTTCATGAAGCATGGTTATAATAGTTGCTTTAAAGTTGTCTGATAAATGCTACATCTGTGTCATCCCAGGTTTGGCATCTATTGTTTAAAAGACAATCAAACTCTTGGGAGATGAGATTTTCAAGGTTCTTCATATGCTGAGTAATTTTAGACGGTATCCTGGACATTCTGAATATTTATGTCACCTGGGTATTGTTTAAATCCTAAGGAGATTGCTGATTTTGTTTTGTTTTGTTCTATTGTAGCAGGCATTAAACTAGGATTGGTTCAGGACACAGTTCCAAATGGTTTTCTTAGTGTTGCTATAATGTCAGTTAAGTTTTCAAAGTATTTGCAGTGTTATTTGGATAAGTCCTATATGCATCCTACCCAGCAGACAGCGTGGGATCTGGGTAGTGGTCAGTCCTCTAGTTCAATGCCTGTGATTGGCTGTCCATGGGAGGGGTCAGACATGTTTATCTGTAAAGGACCAAACAGTAAATATTTTAGGCTTTGTTGCCAAGAAGCAAAATCCATGAGAAGGTTTTCTTATATAACAAGGGAGAAAACAAATTCCACAAAGTTTATATTGGCAAAATTAAAAATAGAATAATTGAGTATACTTTAAAAATTTTTCATTCAGGTCCACTAATGAGAAGACTAGAATTCTTCTTTTTTGGAGGGGGAGGGGAAATAATTTCACTTAATTAGGGTTCAAAGTTAATGTTCCTTATCATCCAAATTGAAAATATTCATCTGTTAATGCTGATGTGTAATGAGATTTTTAACATTTTAATATACATATAAATATATATGAAATATATTTAATATATGTAATATATTTTATTTAATGTTATATAATAAATATATAAAACATTAAATAATATTAATATTATATTTAGCTATATAAGTATAATATAATTATAACATAATTATACTATAGTTATATATAATTATAATATATAATACATATAAAATGCATAATATATAAAATATAATACATATATATTATAATATATAATTATTATAACTATAACAAATTTTATAATTATAATAAAATCTATTATTAAATTATATATAGTTATAATTTATAATTGTATATAAAGTGTAATAGAAAAAACATATACAACATAATATATAAAATATAATAATATTATATATAATATATAACATATTATATATTATATATATTACAACATTCAGAATTACATATAATATATTATATATATTATATATTATATACTGCAATACATATATGATTATTATTATTTTTTGCAGTACATGGGCCTCTCACTGCTGTGGCCTCTCCCGTTGCGGAGCACAGGCTCTGGACATGCAGGCCCAGCAGCCACAGCTCATGGGCCCAACCGCTCCGCGGCATGTGGGATCTTCCCGGACCAGGGCACGCCTGCATCGGCAGGCGGACTCTCAACCACTGCACCACCAGGGAAGCCCAATACATATATTATTAATATGTGCATATAATGTACTATATACATTATATTTACTATTTTACTATATTACTATTTACTATATTATATATTTACTATAATATATAATATGTTATATATACATTATATATAATATAGTATATGTTAACATAATGTGTATAATATATAGCACTAATATTATCAATATATTATATAGTATTATATATACATATATTTATATGAAATAACATAATTATATATTTATAGTAATATATTTATATATAATCATATATAAAATATATTTATAGTATTGTTATATATGATATATAATATTATATTAATATATATGAAAATGTAAAATATATTAGTATATTATTATATATTATGTGTTATATTATATAATATATAAACTTGAAAATATATATAATATATAATTAATAATAATATATAATATAATACACAATATATCAATAATTATATAATTACAATTAATTATTATATTATTAATTATACAATTAATAATCATCAGCAATATATTAATATATTATACAATTTAAATACTAATATTTAATGTAATATATAAAAGTATATTTATATGTTATATTTAATATATATTTAAGATATATGAAATATATTTTAAATATATTTCATATGTGAAAATGCAGACTGGTATTGTCAAATAGTGATATTAATCCACAAGCATATGATTTCAATTTAATATATATAGAATTCTATTAGATTCTTCTCTTAATATTTGCCTTTTAGCATGTCATTACATTGAAGACTAATCACTCCAATTGATGGCTAGGCAGAATGGCACAGTTAAACGAATTTTGCAGTGTAGAAATATCCTTCTTCTGCATTTGCATCCAAGTCACAAAAACGTTCCTAGAAGTGTAGGTTGAGCTCAGAAATCATATCCATGACAGATTTTTATGAGAATGAACATCTCACTTCTTTTAGGTTTTGACAGCATGAGAAGCCATAATTCAAAAAGAGTCATGTACCACAATGTTCACTGCAGCTCTATTTACAATAGCCAGGACATGGAAGCAACCTAAGTGTCTATCGACAGATGAATGGATAAAGAAGATGTGGCACATATATACAATGGTATATTACTCAGCCATAAAAAAAAAATGAAATTGAGTTATTTGTAGCGAGGTGGATGGACCTAGAGTCTGTCATACAGAGTGAAGTAAGTCAGAAAGAGAAAAACAAATACCATATGCTAACACATATATATGGAATCTAAAAAAAAAACAAAAAAAAGGTTCTGAAGAACCTAGGTGCAGGACAGCAATAAAGGTGCAGACGTAGAGAGTCGACTTGAGGACACTGGGAGGGTAACCTGGGCCGAAGTGAGAGAGTGGCATAGACATATATACACTACCAAATGTAAAATAGATAGCTAGTGGGAAGCAGCCACATGGCACAGGGAGATCAGCTCGGTGCTTTGTGACCACCTAGAGGGATGGGATAGGGAGGGTGGGAGAGAGATGCAAGAGGGAGGGGATATGGGGATATATGTATACGTATAGCTGATTCACTTTGTTATACAGCAGAAACTAACACAACATTGTAAAGCAATTATACTTTAATAAAGATGTTAAAAAAAACTGTGTAAAAACAACAACAAAACAACAACTTGATATTACTTGTGATTCACACAAGGTTAGTTCACTGAAATGACTATCACAGTACAAATTTGTATATAAGCATCTGTTTTGCCTTTTACGTTTAGGTTGAATTCATTAAGAAACATTGTCAAACCTGCAGCAAAAGCTAATTTTCAAAGTGAATCTCAATAATAGAAGTCAAAGGGGATTTTTCTCGTTCAGAAAAATTTCAATTTCAGACCTCAAAAAAAATCACAAAACTGGGCTTCCCTGGTGGTGCAGTGGTTGAGAGTCCGCCTGCCGATGCAGGGGACACGGGTTCGTGCCCCAGTCCAGGAAGATCCCACATGCCGCGGAGCGGCTGGGCCTGTGAGCCATGGCCACTGAGCCTGCGTGTCCGGATCCTGTGCTCCGCAACGGGAGAGGCCACAACAGTGAGATGCCTGCGTACCGCAAAAAAACAAAAACAAAACAAACTCATGGAACTGATGATGGTTAAGACCATGAGGACAAATGAAGTTTGCCATTGACACTACTGATTCAATAACCTGTAATAAATTAAAATATGTTCCTCAAAGTAGCTGCTGATGAATAAAGTGATGAATAACAATAAGCTTTAAATACCTTACATTTTTCACAAGCTTTATAAATTGGGTTAATTAAACCTTTGTCTGTTTCATACATAATTTTGCCACCATCAGTTGTAATACTAGAGGATTCCACTTAAGGTTGTAACTGAAAATATATTTTCTCAACTTCCTTGAAAATATTCTTGCCTGTAATTTTTCCACATAGACTATTCACAGAAGGTAATTCTTCAGTCACTGGTACAAACTTGGCACTTGGCACTGACTCCAACAGAACCCAATCTGTAATATGAGTCAACTCATTAAGAGTCAAGGAAAACCACCTGAAATCATCTGCCTTGTTTTTAAATTGACTATTGATGCTCCTCCTAATGTTAGCTCTTTAAGCAATTTTAGACACTACAGATATCTAGAGCTCTCTCTTTTTGTAGCTCTCTCCTGTTCACTCCTCTGCCCTGCAAACACTAGCCATCTTCGTATCCTCAGACTCCCAGCTCGGCCTCCTCAAGTCAGTGAACTTGCTGGGCTCCATGGAGGTTCCTGATTTGTGGTCTAGAAATGTGATTGTAGAGCTAACCTCATTTATTTCTCCTCTTTCATGGATAACTGCCCTTGACGTACAATATTTGAAAACAGTTGTTTCATGTATTTTGTCTGTTTGTTTTCTTGTTCAGGTGGGGGAATAAATCCAATCCCTGTTACTCTATCTTGGCTGGAAAAGGAAGCACCTTGATAGGACCTAGACTTGAATTTTAAGAGCAAGCTTTAAGAATATGCTCTAAGTCACATCATAGACAAAAGTAAACTCAAAATGGATTAAAGCCTTAATGTTAACACCTGAAACCATAAAACTCCTAGAAGAAAATGTAAGCAGTACAGTTTTTGACATCATGCTTAGAAATTTTTTTTTTTATATGTCTCCTCAGGCAAGGGAAATAAAAACAGTTAAACATTTTTTTGATTTTTTGACTGATTAATATAAATCAATGAATTAAAATTGTTTGTATATTAATTTAAAAAATAAAATCAATTGCAAGATTAAAAAAAGCAAATATAAACAAATGGCACTACAACAAAATAAGAAGCTTTTGTGCAACGAAGGAAACCAACAACAAAAGGAAAAGGCAGCCTCCTTAGTGGGAGAAGATATTGCAAACAATATATCCAATAAGGATTTAATATCCAAAATACACAAAGAGCTCATGTAACTCACCTAATTTATGACAAAGGAGGCAAAAACATACAGTGGAGAAAAGACAGCCTCTCCAATAAGTGGTGCTGGGAAAACCGGACAGCTACATGTAAAAGACTGGAATTAGAATACTCCATAACACCATAAACAAAAATAAACTCAAAATGGATTACAGACCTAAATGTAAGACCAGACACTATAAAACTCTTACAGGAAAACATAGGAAAAACACTCTTTGACATAAACCACAGCAAGATCTTTTTTGACCCACCTCCTAGAGTAATGAAAATAAAAACAAAAATAAACAAATGGGACCTAATTAAACTTAAAAGCTTTTGCACAGCAAAGGAAACCATAAACCAGACAAAAAGACAACCCTCAGAATGGGAGAAAATATTTGCAAATGAAGCAATGGACAAAGGATTAATCTCCAAAATATACAAGCAGCTCATGCAGCTCAATATTAAAAAAAACGAACAACACAATCCAAAAATGGGCAGAAGATGTAAAGAGACATTTCTCCAAAGAAGATATATAGACTGCCAACAAACACATGAAAGAATGCTCAACATCACTAATCATTAGAGAAATGCAAATCAAAACTACAATGAGGTATCACCTCATGCCGGTCAGAATGGCCATCGTCAAAAAATCTACAAACAATAAATGCTGGAGAGGGTGTGGAGAAAAGGGAACACTCTTGCACTGTTGGTGGGAATGTAAATTGGTACAGCCACTATGGAGAACAGTATGGAGGTTCCTTAAAAAACTACAAATAGAACTACCATATGACCCAGCAATCCTACTACTGGGCATATACCCAGAGAAAGCCATAATTCAAAAGGACACATGTACCCCAATGTTCACTGCAGCACTATTTACAATAGCCAGGACATGGAAACAACCTACGTGTCCAACAACAGATGAATGGATAAAGACAATGAGGTACATATATACAATAGACTTTTACTCAGCCATAAAAAGGAACAAAATTGGGTCATTTGTAGAGATGTGGATGGACCTAGAGTCTGTCATACACAGTGAAGTAAGCCAGAAAGAGAAAAACAAATATCATATATTAACGCATATATGTGGAATCTAGAAAAATGGTACAGATGAACTGGTTTGCAGGGCAGGAATAGAGACACAGGCACAGAGAATGGACATGTGGACACAGGGGGCAAGGAGAGGGTGGGACGAATTGGGAGATCAGGATTGACATATATACACTACCATGGGTAAAAGAGACAGCTAGCGGGAACATGCTATACAGCACAGGAAGCTCAGCTCGGTGCTGTGATGACCTAGATGGGTGGGATGGGGGTAGGTGGGAGGGAGGTCCAAGAGGGAGGGGATATAGGTATACATATAGCTGATTCACTTCATTGTACAGCAGAAACTAACACAACATTGTAAAGCAGTTATACTCCAATAAAAAAAAATAAAGGAAAAGGCAGCCTCCTTAATGGGAGAAGATATCTGCAAACAATATAGGCAATAAGGATTTAATATCCAAAATATACAAAGAACTCATATAACTCAACATTAAGAAAAACAACCCAATTAAAAACGGGCAGAGGATATGAATAGACATTTTTCCAAAGAAGACAAGCGGATGCCAACAGACACGTGAAAATATGCTCAACATCACTAATCATCAGAGAAACGCAAATCAAAACCTCAATGAGATACCACCTCACACCTGTCAGAACGACTATTACCAAAAAGACAACAAATAATAACTGTTGGCAAGGATGTGTAGAATGCTGTTGATGGGATTGTAAATTGGTGCGGCCACTACGGAAAACAGTATGAAGGCCCCTCAAATCATATGATCCAACAATTCCCCTCCTGGGTATTTACCCAAAGAAAACAAAAATACTAATTTGAAAAGACATATGCACCTTAGTGTTCACTGCAGCATTATTTACAATAGCCAAGATGTGGAAGTGACCTAAGTGTCCACTGATAGATAAATGCATAAAGAAGATGTGGTACACATATACAATGGGATGTTACTTAGCCATTAAAAAAAATAATAAATTTGCCTCTAGCGACAACATGGATGATTCTAGAGGGTATCATGCTAAGTGAAATAAGTCAGACAGAGAAAGACAAATACTGTATGATCTCACTTATATTTGGAAACCAAAACCAAAACAAAGAAAACAAAATGAAAACAGACTCAGAGATACAGAGCACAAATGGGTGGGTGCCTGATGGGAGGAAGGTGGGAGGATGGATGAAATAGGTAAAGGGGATTAAGACGTACAAACCTTCAGTTAAAAAATAAGCCATGGGGATGTAACATACAGCATAAGGGATATGGTCAATAATATTATAATAACTTTGTATGGGGACAAATGGTTATTAGACTCACCGTGGTGATCATCTCATAATGCCAAATCACTATGTCCTACACCTGAAACTAACATGATATTATACATCAACTATATTTCAATTAAAAAAAATAATATGCTTTAAGAGGGTATCCTGCTTCCTTATGGTATTTAGGTTTTGCCACTGGAGGTATTTAACCTTGCCTGCAAATGTTAATTATTTTGCTTAAAATAATTACTATTTTACTATTTACTATAATTTTACTATTTCCAAAAGTAACACTTTTGGAAATATACTTAGCATTTGCATTCTAGAGGTGCCAGAACATAATGCATTTATTTCCCAAAATACCCAGATTAAAGTTACAAGAAAAAAGCTGCATGAATTCATGTAATGGCAATCCACACTTCCAGTTTCTCAGGGACCAAAAGGATAAGTAAGACATTCACAGGGTGAAACAGATCTCAGAGGCAAACAATCACGTTTTCAAAAATGTATATCAATGTGATCCAAATCAACATCAAGAATTAACTAACAAGAAGAATCAGGTTAAGGTCTCAGGAAGGAAGAGAGAAAACACAGACAGAATAGTATATTGGAACAAATTCTTGATTTCTTCTTCCATCAAAGGGATTAGACAGCTTTCAGGAATCCCTTTGAAAAGTAAGATTTCTAAGAAAAAGTAATTTTAGTTTGAGGGCTCCAATAAAGCCATTGGCATTACAGAAATGTTCACAGTTTTTTTTTTTAAAGTTGTCACTAAACATAAAAGCAAAATTAAAACTTTTGCTCCCCTACTTCTTTCCCCCAATTTCTCCACCTCCTAGTCAATGAGTTTGCTGTGTACTTCATTGAAAAAATATAACCACAGGGAACTAAGGAAACTAAATTACTCTTCTGATCACCCAATTACCAACTTCCTTGCATCTGCATCTGTCTTGTTTCTTCCCTCCCTTACAATGGAAGAAGTTGGACCATCTCCTAACAAAAGCTGACCCTTCCTTAACTGCTCTGAATCCCATCCCCTGTCACCTTCTTGGGGATCATCATCATTTGATCATCTCTTCTCTCTTCTTCAGTATCAGTTTTTCTCTCTCTACTAAATCATTGCCATCAGCATTACCTGGTGCCTTCCAAAATTAAAAAACACCCTTAAAGCCCTTCTTGTTTTAGAAAAATCGTAGCTTATAAATGAAGAGGGAATAACAATAGAAAAATCGTCATTTTGCAGCCCCTAATCTAGTTAGCAGTCATCAATGGCTGCTAAATTCCTAAGTGAAAGGTCAATAGTGACCTTTATAATAGATGGATCAGGATGACATCATCTAAGCACACTGATACATCTTAACATCATGAAAATAGGACAACCAGTAATTATTTTCTTCCTAATATGCTACAACAGGAAGTACACAGCATCACCTATGAAGTATTCTTACTATAGAACAATTAGACTTTAATCAAACCTCTCGATCTACTTTGTCAATTTGCATGAAATGCAAAGTACAGAGGAAGAGGCTAAATGATATAAGGATGTCATTATCTAAGTCCCAGAATATGTGAAATTCTACAAAACAAATGACTCAGCTACTTCAACAAATAAATGTCATTACAAAAGAAGGGACACCTGTTATAGATTAAAAGGGATTTAAGAGATCCATCAGCCAAAAGCAGTACGTAGACTTTAAATGAATAGTGATTAAAAAAATCAATGATAGATATGTATGTTTGAAACAAATGAGGAAAAACTGAATATGGACAGAGTACTAGATGATATTAAAGAACGTTTATTTTGTTGGGGGCGTGTTAGTGGTATTGTGGTTATGTTTTAAAAAATAATTATCTGTTAGAAATACATATTGAAGTATTTATTGGTAAAATGATATGATGCCTTGGATTAAGAGGGAATAGTGAACACTGAAGGTTGCTGAAACTCAATAAAGCATATGGGTCCATTATATTCTATTTTTGTGTGCATTTGAAAACTTCCATAGTACAAAATTAAAAAGAAATCCTCCCTTAACTCATATTCCCTTCTGCTTCTTTCTATAACAAGCTTTTTGAAACAGTAGCACGCACTGTCACTTCTTCCTCACGTCTCATTTGGTCAGCAATCACTTCAACTTGGCTTTCTCCTGACCATTTTCTTGAAACCATTCTTCCCAAGGTCACCGAAAAATCTCCATTTTGTCAAGTCCAGTGGACATTTCAATTATAATATTTTGACCTCTTAGACTCATTCTACAGAATTGACCATATCCTCCTCCTTGAAATACTTTTCTCTCTGTTCTTGGTTTCCATGACATTACAAACTCCTGAATTTCTTCTGGCCTTTTGGGCCACTTCTCAAAATAATTTGCTAGCTCTTTTTCTTCCATCCAACTTAAAAATACTGACATTCCTCAGGGCTTAGGTCAGAGGTCTCTTTTCTGCTTTTCTCCTTTTACTCTTCTTTTGAGCCAACCTCAGTATTATATAACATCTCCGTGCCAATTCTTGAATTTATTATCTTTAGTCCAAGATCCAAAATCCAATCATTTACATGATTTCTCCACTGGACATCTCAAAGCATCTCGAACTTAACTTTCCCTAAACCAAAGTCTTCGTCTTTGCCTCATACCTACCTTCTCCTCATGGCTAAATTTGCTTCCTCCTCTCCCAGTTTTCTCATTTCAACAAAAGCTCTTTCATCCGCTCCATTACTAAAGCCAAAACCTAAGAATCATCCTCGACACCTCCCTCTCTTTATTGCCCTCTCCCCTGTAAGGTCCTGTTGGTTCTGCTTCCTAAATATATTATGGCTTGATTGTTCTTATTCCATTTTAACCTTTGGGTCCCAGTTCCTATCATCTCTCATCTGTATTACTGCAACAGCCTCAATGGTTTCCCATTTTACTCCTGTTCTCTTCCACAGAGCAACCAGAGTGAACTTTTACAAAGTCAAAATGGATCCTGTCAATCCTGTTCAGGGACAGCCCCTTGCACTTAAGTATAAAACAGCTAACAAGGGCAGTGTGATGGGTAAGTTATGTGTCAACTTGGCTAGGATGTGGTACTCAGTTGTTTGGTCAAACAGCAGTGCAGAAAATATTTTTTAGATATAATTAACATTTACCAGTTGACTTTAAAGCAAATTATCTTCTATAATGTGTGTGTGTTCTTAAGGGCGGCCTTAAGAGCAAGGATTGAGGTTTCCTAATGGAGAAGGAATTCTGTTTTCAGACTGCAGCATAGATATTCTGCAGGAGAAGGAACTATCTTAAGACTGCAACATAGATATTCTGCCTGAATTTCCAGCCTGCTGACCTGCCTTACGGATTTCGGTGTTAAGACTGCAAACATCAACTCTTACTGAATTTCCTCACAACTCATGAATTCCTTACAATAACACCCTCTATATCTCTCTCTCCTAATTGGTTCCATTTCTTGGGAACAAGACCCCGAATGTTCTGTCTCCTGCCTGCTTCTCCTTTCTCATTTCACATATGACTTTCTGCTTCACTCATTACAATCCAGCTACAATGGCCTTCTTTCTATTTCTGGAATGGACAAGTTATTTCCTGCTTTAAGACCTGCATATTTGCTCTTTCATCTGTTAGGAATGTTTTCCCTCTCTCATTCTCTTTCCTTTCTCTCCCTTTTTTACTTTTTAATACAGAAGAGTGCATATAGTATTTTATGTATAGTTAAGAATAATAACAAGATAAACACTTGTATATCAACTATCTACCTATTTTTCTCCTGTAAAACTGTAATTCATCCTACTAGATATCAACTGAAATACCACTGCTTCAGAAAAGCCTTCCTTAATTCCACTATCTAAATTAGATTGCCCTAGTTAATTTTTTCTCATAATAATCTGTTTTTTTTTCTTCCTAGTATTTATCACAATTTGTAATTATTTATTTGTATGGGTTTATTTGTTTAATGTCTGTCTCCCTCATTACACTGGAAATGAGGGCAAGAAACATTGTATTCTTGGGCTTCCCTGGTGGCGCAGTGGTTGAGAGTCCGCCTGCCGATGCAGGGGACACAGGTTCGTGCCCTGGTCTGGGAAGATCCCACATGCCGCGGAGCGGCTGGGCCCGTGAGCCATGGCCGCTGAGCCTGCGTGTCCGGAGCCTGTGCTCCGCAACAGGAGAGGCCACAATAGTGAGAGGCCCGCGTGCTGCAAAAAACAAAACAAAACATTGTATTCTTAATGTAAAGTATGCAATAAATAACAAATGAAACTACCTTGTCACAATTGTTTTCTTAATTATAATTGCTCAAGTAATATGAGTATGTTTTCATTATAAAAATTCAAATATATAGAATTATACAGAGAAAAATAAAATTCCCTTCAACATGTTATCTCCTACCAAAATACAAATCCCATTCTGTTTCCCAGAAATCAGTGTAAATAGTTTAGTATATATCCTTCCAAATTTTTAAATACAATTACATGCTTATACGTGCATACACAAATAAACATACATTGACACACATGTATTGATATTTAAAAACTTAAATTGAGCCATGCTTATGTGTTATGATCTATGATCTGCTTTTTCACTTAACAGAATGTTTTGGAGATCATTCCACAATAATGCATATAGATCTACCTAATTCTTGTAAACTACAGCAGTATTATATTTTATGGAGATGCCATTGCTCTAATTTTATTAAAGAATCCCCATAGCTTTTATTATCTTACTCTAGCTATATTTTGTATTTATTCTGTTATCTGAAGAAAAAAAATCAGTATTTGGTCATTAGTGTTGATTTAAGGACAGTTTGCTTGAAAATATTTCCTTTAAAGTATGCTTTTCTTAAACTTCCTTTCTACTACCTTCATACAAGATACTGTCAACATAACTTGCTTTAATGAACAGAAATAAGATGATAAGACACAGTGAAGGGTTCAGGAAATCTCAGCTAAAATAGCTCAAATTAGGTTTGTTTTACCATGCCATAATCTAGCCAGGTTCAAAAAGATCTAGCTAGCATCTATCTTCCTTTCTGAGATAGTGAATTCAGACAGGCATCAGTGATCCGCATGAGATAAGTACTTTTTTTCTCACATTCATGCCAACCAGTCCCCACAGTCTATAAGCAAGGTGTGCGGAGCCCAGGCATCATTCTGGTACAGGCACTGGAGAAATTAAGAGTTCCTACAGGTTCTCTTCCGCATTCTTAATGCTGTTAGTTCTATAGTATCAGTTAAACTGAAATTATGTTGGCTGAAAAGTTTAACTCCTATTTCTATACCAATTTCGTGATCTCAACCTCTAGATCTACAAAGTCAATATTATCTGTTGTGTTAGGGCTTTTAAAAGTGAATCCAGTTGATGAAACTGTTATTCTGATAAGTCATTACCACTGAAATAAAGTTGTAGCTAGAGACTTTCAGCAAAGTAGAAAATTTCAATGGGCTAAATTCATGAGTATATATACTTCTAATAGGTGACAATTCTATTTTATCTATTTTAAATGGCATGGATTTTCAGACACCAGTGGGAAACAGGCAATAACAAAGTGAATAAATATGGAAGAATTTGGAAATCTTCATGCCCAAGACTTTTCTATTCAAGGAGAATAATATCTTAGTCCTCCTTATAGGGCTGATCATAATTCTACTATAGCATTTCTGGTAATATCTCCAAAGTTATATTCTTTATTAAAACACTTCATTCAAGGTAGTGGTAAGAGCTCAGGCTCCAAAGTAAAGATGCTATATTTGAATCCTGGTTCTACCAATTTCTAACTAAGTGATTTGGGGCAAGTTGCTTAGTTTTTCCAAGCTTCAGTTGCCTCACCTTTAAATTGGGGATAAGGACAATGTTTATCTTTGGAATTATGATAATGTATGTAAAGTGTTTAGCTCTATGCCTGGCATATAATAAGTGCTCAGTTAATGAAAGCTATTACTATTTTTTTTGAAGTATTGTTAGGAAGCAGGATACAGGCAGAGAAAGGGAGACTAGCTAGAAAGATCAGAAAAGAACTCTGGATAAATGTGCCATTAAAGCTATCATAACAAACTATTACTTGAATGAATGCAGAGTGAAATGACTGAAGACAAATCAAAGGTAGAATCAGCTGAAAGGGCCCTGAAAAGTAATTTGTATGGGAGAGTTTTCTGCATGGGAAAAAATGCAATAGAACCCAAGTTAAAAGATGAAAGAGAAGCTGGGAAAAATGTTTGTAACATGTTACAAAAAGAACTACTTTTTTTCACATATAAAGAAAATGACTAACATATTAGTGGAAAAATAGACAAAAAACAGAACAACAGTTTGTAGAAAATACAAATGACTCAAATATAAAACTTCACTCATAACAAGAAAAATGTAAATTATAACTAAAAGATACCATTTTCATCTCTCAGATTGGCAAAGAACTAAACTTTTTGATTATACTCTTTAAAGTATAATAAAACAGGCACTTTCAAATATTGCAAGTGGGAACATAAGTTGTACAACCTCTATTAGAGCAATTTAGCAATATCTATCAAAATTTATAATGAATTTATCTTTGACCCACAATTACATTTCTAGGAATTTATCTTACAGATATCCTCACACATTTATAAATGACATGTATAGGAATATTCACTGCAGCATTATAGTCTGCAATCATGAAAGACTGAAAATAACTCAAATATTCATTCACTAGTGGGCTGGCTAAATGCACTGTGGTACATTCATACAATGGGACGTCGTATGGATTTAAAGAAATGGGGTAGTTTTACAGTGCACAGATTCATATACATAGTCAATATTGTACATGTATAACTATCCCTGAAAAGACACACAAGAAACTGAAAGAGGAGGGCGCTTTGGCTGGCTGGGAAACGGGGGTATGAGAAAGCCTACTTTCACTAAATATCCCTATGAATTTTTATTTCTTGAATACGACGATAATTATAAAAGCAATTTAGTTCAGTTCTCTGTCTCTGAAGGTGAATATTTAACCCAATTGGATTTGAAATTCCTTAATGGGTTCCTCCTGAAATCTGTATAGCCTTTATCTAGGAGAACAATATGAAGATATAATTTAGAGAAAAGCAGAGACAATGCCTTTTATGGCGATTCCTGAAGTAGGAATAAATAAAATAAAATGGTGATGTGGGCCCAGAATCCTTATCTGTAATTGTGAAATCTTTTTTTTTTTTTTTTAATTTATTTGGCTGCACTGGGTCTTAGTTGTGGCATGTGAGATCTTCACTGTGGCATGCGGGATCTTTAGTTGCAGCATTCAGGATCTTTAGTTGCAGCATGCTAGATCTTTAGTTGTGGCATGCAGGCTCTTAGCTACAGCACGTGGGATCTAGGATCTAGTTCCCTGAGCAGGCATTGAACACAGGCCCCCTGCATTGGGAGCACAGTGTCTTAACCATAGGGAAGTCCCGTGAAATCTTAAGAGTAATGAAAAGTGAAAGTTTTTTTCATAACCTTTTTGGTAGCAATATCTGACCTAACCCAAATCTATTTGGTTGTAAAATCTGACCTGAACTGATATGAGGCTATGTATACTTATTGTTTATTATATTTAATGTGAATAATCATACATCATAGTGTATCCCATATGGTATGTAAACCATGTTAGCTTAAAATTTTGTTAATTCTGAAATACGTTTGGCTCTAAGAATTTTGGATGAAGGACTGTGGACCTGTATGATTTTCTCTCCTGACTGTCAGTCCTGAGTTAAATCTTCACACAAAAATATTATCATTACCAGAAAGAGCCTTCTGACAGTTAGTTATCCAATCCTCTTCTTCAACAATACCCACCACTCAAGGTTTATGAGATGCCTACTTTTGGCTTTTTGTTCTTACTCTTTGGGAGTTTTGGTTAAAGACTATCACTATGCAAGCAACGTACCTGATCTCAGAGATTCTGATATGGAAAGAAAATTTGGGCAAATCTGATAATTTATGCAACTATAAAAATGAAATTCTTTAAGAAGAATTTATTTTCTTTCTGTCATTGTAGCAAGAGCTACACACAGGTTAAAAAGAAAATTACCACCCCGCTCCCCATGCCTATACTTTTCAGTATTGGGAAACTTAAGATATCTTAATTATTTTCTAGTGTCTTAATCATTTTGTGAAATCATGAAGTTGGATAATCGTCATTTAATATAAAATGTCCTCTTTTCTATGGAATTGTAGCTTCTTACTAATTATGAATTAAAGCCTTATATAATATGGCTGGAAGCCAGAATGACAAGTGAAATTTAGAGACCTCAACCTTGGTTATCTTGAGAGAAAAGCACTGTTAGATACTTTGGAGTCAAAGAATGTTACCTTCTAGGCTCCAGTTGCAAAAGCAGTAAGCTGACTTCCGGAGAACACGATGCAGAAACCAAAACCGAGAGGAGAAATACCTGCTTGTGAACTCTACTAGGACGAAGTGATGCAGGTTACCCTGTTTATTAGCCTGCACTTTAGAAAATTCAGGGCACATATGGATATGCATTTATTCCATTGTATGCTACACATTATTGAAAACACATTCTACAATATAATTCATCCATGCATTGTTTGAAATTTAAGATTACAAAACTAAATGGTAGTGTTTTGTTTTATGACTGCCTGTACTTTCAAAAAGAAAGATGATATGGGTAGATTGACTTTATAACTTTTATATGCACCTATTAGGGAGAACAACACAACAGAAAAGAAACAACCCCCAGCCCCTACACACACACAGTTTCCCTATGTGTGTGCCACAGGCTGTTACCTTTAGTTTAGGTAAAACCAGGTGTTCAGGGCTGTGTTAGTGGGGAGAGCATGAGCTGGAGATTAAGGTGTTCTGCTTGCTCTCTGTGCCACAGCTGAAGCTGGGAGGCTTGAACTGATTGGAAGCAAGCTGGAATGGAAGTTCTTTGGAAGGAAGGGACCTCGGATTCTTCCAGTTTAATATAGCAGATTATACCCTTCCATCCTCTGGTCACAAAGAAGGTGATACAGGTTGGCAGAGGGCAAAGTCATGAAACAACAGAAACTGGAGAACATACAGTTAAAGAGCTCACGCACTTTGTTGATAAGTATAGGTAGCTCTCAGAAGAGTCACTACTTAAATGGTTTTTCAGGATTGTGGACTCCGACTGTTTCCCTAATTCTGGACACAGCTGCATAAAAAGACATGTATTGGTTAACATATGACCCCCAACTAGTCACAGTCTGTGACGGCTTGGATGAAAATTAGAGATGGGGGAACATCTAGCGTTTTGGGGTGACTAAGGGCAACAACAGTACACAGTATGTATCCTGAAAAAGGCAATTGCCCAACTCCCCTACTAAATGGAACACCACTGGTACAGCAGTTGATCTGCTGTGAATGCAAGTCGTGTTGGACTGGCGTTACTGTAACCAGGATGTTCTCCTAATGAAGATGCCTGTGACCCAGACCACCATAAGAGGTGATTAGAATACACCTAATGTTCTTCCCATATTGCTTTGTTACTGGGGGGGGGGGGTGGTGGGGAGGCAGGTATGGATAAGAAATAATGCAAGAAACTATGTCTGATTTACTGTTCTAACTTCTTTCAATGGGCTTTACTGATGTTAGGAAAATTAGAATGATTCAGTAGAAAGAGAGGAAAGGAAGGGGAGTCAACAGAGGAAAAAACAAAATAGGGTGAAAATATTTCAGTTGCTATAAACACATGGAATGGAAAAAGCAGAAACTGATGGGGAAGAAACCAGAGTTTTGACAGAGCATTACTAAGACTGGGGAAGCCACTGGCTCCGGCAGTAACAAGACCCAGACAGATCAACCATCTATCCCAGTTTGGAAGAATTTAGAAAACTGGATGACAAGGAAAAGCACAATAAATTTGATATTGAAATACAAGAGGTGTCAGTAAGAAAGACTGAAACTGATGAAGACTGATGGGAAGGCCAGGATCTCCTGGCTCATTAGAGCTGGCATGGAGCCAGTATAGTAACTGAACCTGACGTCCATTGTTTGGGTCAAAGTTAATGATAAAATGTAAGGAAGGAAGGAAGAGAATAAATAAATGGCGTGTGCTAAGGTGAAATCCAGCCTTACTTTGGTGTCTTAAGAGAGGCTAAGAGCAAGACAATAATATTCTTTCTTAGCTCAAACTCCAGATGCCTGGAAGGTAAAGCAATATGGCTTGCCAAAGCTGCCTCTGCTTCTGAAAACTGGCAAAAAAGAATGGCGACTGGCAAATAGGAATGGTATCCTCCAGCAAACACCTTTGTCTCGCATTACTCCTAACCAGGAAGATTACATTTAATCACTCTTTTTTCCTCTACAAAGAAATTCATTCTCACAGTGTGATTTAACTTTAATACATATTTGTCTCATCTAAAAGGTAGACATGGGAGTCATGTTTAGAATATACCATAAGTTTACAGCAGTGATTTATACTTGTGATTAAATTTGTGTATAGATCCAATAAAGAAGAAGAAAGGAGGGAAGTTTTATTGGAAACACAATCACATTGTAGCATCCCTAAGGTAACTTACGAGAGAAACATGTACATTCTCATTCCAACAATCAACCTTGCTAACAGGTCTATCTACGCACTTTTATTTAGCACTGCTAATTCTCGCCTACCTCTTTCTTATTTATTCATGGAATGGTTAACACAAAGAAGAGTTTTTGCTTTTTAAACTTCCAGATATTTCGCAATTTAGAAAGAGTTAGTCTAAAAAAAGGAGAAGTATATAAGAAGTGAAAGAAAAAAAAAAAGGATTAGAAGGAATTATACCAAATACTAAACTATTAACAGTGGGTAGAAGGATTATAGGTGGTTTAAAATATCACTTTTAAAGATATATATTCCACCACAATTGTCCCAAGTAAGCACAGGTGCTTAAAGCAATTATTGCCAATTCACTGATGTCAGTTTCTTTAAAAACAAATTAGCAGAGAGCAACAGCCAGCACTACCCACCACCAGTCCCTCCCATCAGGAAACTTGCAGAGGCCTCTTAGATAGCCTCAAACACCAGAGGGCAGACAGCAGAAGCAAGAAGAACTACAATCCTGCAGCCTGTGGAAAAAAAAACCGATTCACGAAAGATAGACAAGATGAAAAGGCAGAGGGCTATGTACCAGATGAAGGAACAAGATAAAACCCCAGAAAAACAATTCAGAATAATGATAGTGAAGATGATCCAGGACCTAGGAAAAAGAATGGAGGCAAAGATCAAGAAGATGCAAGAAATGTTTAACAAAGACCCAGCAGAATTAAAGAACAAACAAGTAGAGATGAACAATACAATAACTGAAATGAAAACTACACTAGAAGGAATCAAAAGCAGAATAACTGAGGTAGAGGAATGGATAAGTGACCTGGAAGACAGAATGGTGGAATTCACTGCTGTTGAACAGAATAAAGAAAAAAGAATGAAAAGAAATGAAGACAGCCTAAGAGAGCTTTGGGACAACATTAAATGCAACAACATTCGCATTATAGGGGTCCCAGAAGGAGAAGAGAGAGAGAAAGGACCCAAGAAAATATGTGAAGATATCCTAGTCAAAAACTTCCCCAACGTGGGAAAGGAAATAACCACCCAAGTCTAGGAAGTGCAGAGAGTCCCATACAGGATAAACCCAAGGAGAAACATGCCGAGACACACAGTAATCAAATAGGCAAAAGTTAAAGACAAAGAAAAATTACTGAAAGCAGCAAGGGAAAAAAGACAAAAAACATACAAGTGGGGCTTCACTGGTGGCGCAGTGTTTGAGAGTCCGCCTGCCGATGCAGGGGACACGGGTTCGTGCCCCGGCCTGGGAAGATCCCACATACCGTGGAGCGGCTGGGGCCATGAGCCATGGCTGCTGAGCCTGCAGCACGTACGGAGCCTGTGCTCCGCAACAGGAAAGGCCACAACAGTGAGAGGCCCGCGTAATGCAAAAAAAGAAAACAAAGAAAAAAATTACATACAAGGGAACTCCCATAAGGTTAACTGTCGGGAGCCATATAAGAAGTGCCTTTGAGTCTCAGCACGGACGAGACCCATAGTGCCTAGCAAAGCTGGTACTATCAGGTACAAATATGGAGAAGCAAAGCTCTCCTCTGTGTGGTTCCCCTTGTTTTCCCCTGGTTTTGCTTAAAGTGATTTTTATAGGATTACTATTAATGTTAGGAAATATCCCCAGTGCCGACGGAGGGTTTAAGGAAAAACCCCAACTTAGGGTAAAACCAAAAAAGACTCCGGCTCCCCCAATGACTACACCCGAAATCCCCACTCCCAGGCCAGGACATTGGGTGCAGGGAAACACAACAGGAGCATTTGTGTGGCAAGAGCTTACGTTAGAAGAAAAGCTAGATGAACTATGGCCCCCCTGGGGAGTAGTAGATATGCTGGGAAATATTTGGGTAAGGTGGCGAGGAGGACTTATGCTACGTTGGGTGTATTCAAAGCTGGATGAAGTAGACTACATGGCAAGCTTATACAAGTTACATTGCTCTTTGTACAGAAATGCTTATAAAGGACAAATTATATATTGTAAGTATTTTGCAAAGGAATTTGCTAATAGGTTTAAGGTAGAATGTCCACCCCCAAAGCCTCCCAAATAATTATAAGGAAAAATGTGCGATGTCTGAAGGATAACGGTGAACGTGTAAAGCCTGTGGGAGAGAATTTTTATTACTGTATGGGTTTGTAATTGTTAAGAGAAGAATATGCTTAAGTTTTGGGAAGAATGTACTTAAGTTTTGGGTTTGTAATTGTTAAGAGAAGAATGTACTTAAGTTTTGGGTTTATAATTGTTAAGAGAAGAATGTGCTTAAGTTTTGGGTTTGTAATTGATAAGAGAAGAATGTACTTAAGTTTTGGGTTTGTAATTGTTAAGAGAAGAATGTACTTAAGTTTTGGGTTTGTAATTGTTAAGAGAAGAATGTGCTTAAGTTTGTACCTTGATTAATGGCCTGATTGAATAGAATGTGCAAATACAAGAACATCTGCTTTTAAGAAAGGTGAAGAAACCGCAAACAGAATTCCAGACCTAGATGTGACCAAGATATACCTAACCACAGGGGATGAAAAAGACCACAGGAGATAAGAAGATTACCTGATCATAAAACCTGCCTAACCTGCTGATATAATCTTTTGATGTAAATGACCTTTGGTTTTACTGTTGTGTACCTTTATTTTGTGGCTTTGGTATGAGAACTAGAATGTTAAGATTGAAAGTGAGATTGCCTCACAGTATAAAAAGCTTCAGAATTGTAACAATAAATTGGCAGATCCTTGCATCCTCTGAGGTGTCTTGCGTTCTGTCCACGCCGACTCCGTCTCCCCTTCGGGAGAAACCTGTTCTGCTGGGGCTGGTCCCCGGCAGTTAACAGCTGATTTCTCAGCAGAAACTCTACAAGTCAGAAGGCAGTGGCATGATATACTTAAAGTAATGAAAGGGAAGAACCTATAACCAAGATTACTCCACCTGGAAAGGATCTCATTCAGATTTGATGGAGGAATCAAAAGCTTTACAGACAAGCAAAAGCTAAGAGAATTCAGCACCACCAAACCAGCTCTACAACAAATGCTAAAGAATCTTCTCTAGGCAAGAAACACAAGAGAAGAAAAGGACCTACAAAAACAAACCCAAAACAATTAAGAAAATGGTCACAGGAACACACATATCAATAATTACCATAAACGTGAATGGATTAAATGCTCCAACCAAAAGACACAGGCTGCCTGAATGGATACAAAAACAAGACCCACATATATGCTGTCTACAAGAGACCCATTTCAGACCTAGGGACACATACAGACTGAAAGTGCGAGGATGGAAAAAGATATTCCATGCAAATGGAAATCAAAAGAAAGCTGGAGTAGCAATACTCATATCAGATAAAATAGATGTTAAAATAAAGAATGTTACAAGAGACAAGGAAGGACACTACATAATGATCAAGGGATCAATCCAAGGAGAAGATATAACAATTATAAATATAAATACACCCAACATAGGAGCACCTTAGTACCTAAGGCAACTGCTAACAGCTAGAAAGGAGGAAATCGACAGAAACACAATAATAATGGGGGACTTTAACACCTCACTCAATGGACAGATCATCCAGACAGAAAATTAATAAGGAAGCACAAGCTTTAAATGACACAATAGATCAGAGAGATTTAATTGATATTTATAGGACATTCCATCCAAAAACAGCAGATTACACTTTCTTCTCAAGTGTGCACAAAACGTTCTCCAGGATAGATTACATCTTGGGTCACATATCAAGCCTCAGTAAATATAAGAAAATTAAAATCATATCAAGCATCTTTTCCAACTATAATGCTATGAGATTAGAAGTTAATTACAGGGAAAAAAACGTAAATAAAACAAACACATGGAAGCTAAACAATACATTACTAAATAACCAAGACATCACTGAAGAAATCAAAGAAGAAAACAAAAAATACCTAGAGACTAATGACAATGAAAACACGAAATCCAAAACCTATGGGATGCAGCAAAAGCAGTTCTAAGAGGGAAGTTTATAGCAATACAAGCCTACCTCAAGGAACAAGAAAATCTCAAATAAACAACCTAACCTTACACCAAAAGGAACTAGAGAAAGAAGAACTAACAAAACCCAAATTTAGCAGAAGAAAAGAAATCATAAAGATCAGAGCAGAAATAAATGAAACAGAAACAAATAAAAAAATAGCAAAGATCAATAAAACTAAAAGCTGGTTCTTTGAGAAGACAAACAAAATTGATAAACCATTAGCCAGACTCATCAAGAAAAAGAGGGAGAGGACTCAAATCAATAAAATTAGAAATGAAAAAGGAGAAGCTACAACAGACACTGCAGAAATACAAAGCATCCTAAGAGACTACTACAAGCAACTCTATGCCAATAAAATGGACAACCTGGAAGATATGGACAAATTCTTACAAAGGTATAGCCTTCCAAGGCTGAACCAGGAAGAAATAGAAAATGTGAACAGACCAATCACAACTACTGAAATTGACACTGTGATTTTAAAACTTTCAACAAACAAAAGTCCAGGACCAGATGGCTTCACAGGTGAATTCTGTCAAACATTTAAAGAGTTAACACCTATCCTTCTGAAGCTCTTCCAAAAAATTGCAGAGGAAGGAAC
This sequence comes from Phocoena phocoena, assembly GCF_963924675.1. Classification (NCBI taxonomy): domain Eukaryota; kingdom Metazoa; phylum Chordata; class Mammalia; order Artiodactyla; family Phocoenidae; genus Phocoena; species Phocoena phocoena. Next base: position 38,776,170 of record NC_089231.1, read on the forward strand.
ACTCCCAAACTCATTCTACGAGGCCACCATCACCCTGATACCAAAACCAGACAAAGATACTACAAAAAAAGAAAATTACAGAGCAAGATCACTCATGCATATAGCTGCAAAAATCCTCAACAAAATACTAGCAAACAGAATCCAACAACACATTAAAAGGATAATACACCATGATCAAGTGGAATTTATCCCAGGGATACAAGGATTCGTCAATATATTCAAATCAATCAATGTGATACACCATTGAAGAATAAAAACCATATGATCATCTCAATAGATGCAGAAAAAGCTTCTGACAAAATTCAACACCCATTTATGACAAAAACTCTCCAGAAAGTGGGCAGAGAGGGAACCTACCTCAGCATAATAAAGGCCATATATGACAAACCCACAGCAAACATCATTCTCAATGGTGAAAAACTGAAAGCATTTCCTCTAAGATCAGGAACAAGATAAGGATGTCCACTCTCTCCACTATTATTCAACATAGCTTTGGAAGTCCTAGCCACAGCAATCAGAGAAGAAAGAGAAATAAAATGAATACAAATTGGAAACAAAGAAGTAAAACTGTCACTGTTGGCAGATGACACGATACTGTAGAGAACCCTAAAGATGTTACCAGAAAACTACTAAAGCTAATCAATGAATTTGGTAAAGCTGCAGGATACAAAATTAATGCACAGAAATTCTTGCATTCCGATACACTGATGTAAAATCTGAAAGAGAAATTAAGGAAGCACTCCCATTTACCACTGCAACAAAAAGAATAAAATACCTAGGAATAAAACTACCTAGGGAGACAAAAGACCTGTATGCAGAAAACTATGACACTGATGAAAGAAATTGAAGATGATACCAACAGATGGAGAGATATACCATGTTCTTGGATTGGAAGAATCAATATTGTGAAAATGACTATACTACCCAAAGCAATCTACAGATTCAATGCAATCCCTATCAAATTTCCAATGGCATTTTTTATGGAACTAGAACAAAAAATCTTAAAATTTGTATGGAGACACAAAAGATCCCAAATAGCCAAAGCAGTCTTGAGGGAGAAAAATGGAGCGGGAGGAATCCGACTCCCTGACTTCAGACTATACTACAAAGCTACAGTAATCAAGACAATGTGGTACTGGCACAAAAACAGAAACATAGATCAATGGAACAAGATAGAAAGCCCAGAGATAAACCCACGCACCTATGGTCAACTAATCTATGACAAAGGAGGCAAGGGTATATAATGGAGAAAAGACAGTCTCTTCAATAAGTTGTGCTGGGAAAACTGGATAGCTACATGTAAAAGGATGAAATTAGAACACTCCCTAACACCATACACAAAAATAAACTCAAAATGGATTAGAGACCTAAATGTAAGACCGGACACTATAAAACTCTTAGAGGAAGAACACTCCTTGACATAAATCGCAGCAAGATCTTTTTTGATCCACCTCATAGAGTAATGGAAAGAAAAGCAAAAATTAACAAATGGGACCTAATGAAACTTCAAAATTTTTGCACAGCAAAGGAAACCATAAAAAAGACGAAAAGACAACCCTCAGAATGGAAGAAAATATTTGCAAACAAATCAACGCACAAAGGATTAATCTCCTAAATATGTAAACAGCTCATGCAGCTCAATATTAAAATAACAAACAACCCAATCCAAAACTGGACAGAAGACCGAAATAGACATTTCTCCAAAGAAGACATACAGATGACCAAGAAGCACATGAAAAGCTGCTCAACATCACTAATTATTAGAGAAATGCAAATCAAAACTACAATGAGGTATCACCTCACACCAGTTAGAATGGGCAGCCTCAGAAAATCTACAAACAACAAGTGCTGGAGAGGGTGTGGGTAAAAGGAAATGCTCTTGCACTGTTGGTGGCAATGTAAATTGATACAGCCACTATGAAGAACAGTATGGAGGTTCCTTAAAAAAGTAAAAATAGAATTACCATATGATCGAGCAATCCCACTACTGGGCATATACCCAGAGAAAACCATTATTCAAAAAGACATATGTACCCCAATGTTCATTGCAGCACTATTTACAATAGCCAGGTCTTGGAAGCAACCTAAATGCCCATCGACAGACGAATGGATAAAGAAGATGTGGTACATATATACAATGGAATATTACTCAGCCATAAAAAGGAACGAAATTGGGTCATTTGTTGAGACGTGGATGGATCTAGAGACTGTCATACAGAGTGAAGTAAGTCAGAAAGAGAAAAACAAATATTGTATATTAACGCATATATGCAGAACCTAGAAAAATGGTACAGATGAACCAGTTTGCAGGGCAGAAATTGAGATACAGATGTAGAGAACAAACGTATGGACACCAAGGGAGGAAAGCAGCAGCGGGGTGGTGGTAGTGGTGGGATCAATTGGGCGATTGGGATTGACATGTATACACTGATGTGGATAAAACTGATGACTAATAAGAACCTGCTGTATAATAAAATAAAATAAAATTCAAAAAAAATACATTCTGGAGTAAATTTTATCATCTGTGAATTATATCTCAATAAAGCTGCTATTAAAAATCGAAACAAGGGTAGCGCAGTGGTTAAGAATCTCCCTGCCAATGCAGGGGACACGAGTTTGAGCCCTGGTCTGGGAAGATCCCTCATGCTGCAGAGCAACTAAGCCTGTGCGCCACAACTACTGAGCCCGCATGCCTAGAGCCCGTGCTCTGCAATGAGAAGCCACTGCAATGAGAAGCCCGTTGCACTGCTCCTGCTCGCCACAACTAGAGAAAGCCTGCACGCAGCAACAAAGACCCAGTGCAGCCAAAAGTAAATAAATTAAATAAATAAATTATTTAAAAAATTAAAAAAAAAACCCGAAACAAAACAAAAAAATAACAAATTAGCAACCATATCCTTGAATGGCTCTCCCCTCACCCCTACCCAACAGCCCTCTAAAAGGTTACAAAATAAAATAAAAATAAATAAATAAATAAATAAATAAAAAGGATTAGATTGGCATGATGAGGGAGTGAGAGCTGGGTGCCTGTGTCATAGCCAACTGATCTCATTCAGTAGTTAAACCTGACTGGACTATAGGCTGCAGGTGGTGGCAAGAAAGTAAATTTGAAACAGTTCACTGTAGGCCACACAGTATTTCATAATTTTTGTGAAGGCTAAATGAATATACCTCTTAGAAGTTAATGTTAAATAATCTATGACAGTAAGCTACAATTCTAATTCTGTGATATCTTTGATCTTCAACCTCTGATATGGAAAACTTCAGGAGGTAAGCTTTTTATTTCACCTAAAAAATTCGTTTTAATCAAATATCCAATTTAAATAATAGGTTCCGATTTGTTTCCACCTGGTTTGCTATTAACTTATTCTAGACATTTCCTTATACTGACAGCTTCCTCTACTACAATGTTTCATTTTCTCTTTCAAATAAATAGTTGTGTGAAGGAGAAATTTTGATTTCTTTGCCAGCAATGACTAGCTGAAAAAAGATCTTGGGGACTTCCCTGGTGGCGCAGTGGTTGAGAGTCCATCTGCCGATGCAGGGGATACGGGTTCATGCCCCGGTCCGGGAAGATCCCACATGCCGTGGAGTGGCTGGGCCCGTGAGCCATGGCCGCTGAGCCTGTGCGTCCGGAGCCTGTGCTCCGCAACAGGAGAGGCCACAACAGTGAGAGGTCCGCGTACCGCAAAAAAAAAAATGTATAAAGGATGAATTCTCCATGTATGCTAAGAAACACAACTGCCCGCAAGGCTTTTACAAGACATGCAATTGTATACAAGGTTGGTCTGCTTTCTAAATAACTTGCCATCCTGGTATTAGGCTGGAGCCTTCTCGGCTCTAATGATTGGCTCTGGTTTTCAAGTAGTCCATGTCCTGTGACAGGGAAATGCTGAAGCAGCGTCCCTATTCTAATACAAGTCACAATCCACCTCAGAATTTTCCAGCTTTCCCAAAGGAAGAAACAGCCTCTCATGTATAATAGTAATCACTCTCCCCTTGCTGGCCAAGAGGCTTACATTCCAGACAAGTTGATCATTTTATAGCATTTAAGGACAAGTACAAAGCAACGAGATGATGTGCTTTCAATCTCAATAATAGTCTTACTTTAGGATGCACCCACGACAGAAAGAAAATCAATGAAATGCTTGGTAAGTAAACAGGTAATGCATTGGCCAATTACTCTTGAGCTTCAAGACCAACTTGGACTCTTTCTTTCATGGGTAATGTTAGGATTTGTACAGCAAGTGGCTCATTCATATTCCCTATAAAGATACAGAAGACATATCCCAGAAGTCTTAAGGCTAATGAAAACAACAATATTTATGTGTTTCCCTTTATTATTTACAAATAACTTTCATATGTACCTGTCTCTTAAGTTTTGTGGTTAAACTCACAAAAGTTTACAGGTAATACAAAATGTTAAAATGAATTTATCCACAAGAAATAAAGAGAAGGTAGATTGAAAGAAAATAAAGGACTGTCATATCTTTTTTGGGGGGGAGCTTATTAATATCAAAAGCAAATAATTTATGGGGAAAATATGAAAAGTGTTAAATATGTTAAAAGTGGTATATATACACGTATCAATACGTATATTTGAATATATAAACAGTGTACAAAAGTGTCCAACTGAGCTGAAAATGCATTAGTCAATGACCATTAACTACTACATTATTCTGTTCTCTTCACTGTAAGTATTCTCATTGATAATGTCTTTGATTTACTCAGTGGCATACTTGGCACTATCATGCACAATCCTGACCATTCTTTTCCTAAGGCAAAGCATGTAGCCTACACTAATATACAGTAACCTTTTTCAATATGACTAATGACCTCAATTTGGACTTCAAGGGGGACTAACTTCTTTCTGTTTTTCTCCTAGTGTCCTTCCTAAAGTAAAATCTGATGTTTTCCAGACACAGTTTCGTTTAAACCTAAAAATGAAAACACCTTCAGTAAACACATGTTCACAGAGCATAATCTCAGGAAACGTAAATTATACCTGGCCCCCTGTCAACTGGGAAGGCCAAAGATATCCGAGGAATGGCTCTTGCCTGTGCTATGAGTGACGTGGTGCCAAGTTTGCTTATCTACTTAGCATTTCTAAACTACCGGCCAGCGGAAAACCCAAAGATTTCGAAGAGAAGTTTAAACCATGTTATTCTGAAATCAATTACTTAATTTTTAAGAATTAATTAATTATTATTATTATTTTGGCTGTGTTGGTTCTTTGTTGCTGCGCGTGGGCTTCCTCTAGTTGCAGCGAGCAGGGGCTACTCTTCGTTGCGGTGTGCGGGCTTCATATTGCAGTGGCTTCTCATTGCAGTGGCTTCTCTTGTTGCAGAGCACGGGCTCTAACCCGTGTCCCCTGCATTGACAGGTGACTCTTAACCACTGTGCCACTAGGGAAGTCCATATTTAATTATTTTTGAAAATAGTCATCTCTTTATTATTTTCTCCTCAAAATGTGTAAATTACTCTGAAATCGAGAGATAGATGTACATGTTTTCATTTTGATTTCATCTCTAAACAAAGGGTATGGTTCAGACATAGGATGGACAGCTGGAAAACTGAGGTTCCATGTGGTCAAGGGACTTTGCCAAGGCTTTGCTACTGCTAAGCTGTGAGGCAGGATGAATACAGGTCTTTGGACTTTAATTCTCAAGGCCTTTCCTGTAAGCCATGTTGCCTGTCTACATGCAAGGATTTTTAATTTGAGAAAACCAAAACAAAGAACTGGCCATAGGCCTAAGTAGAAGGAGCTCTATGATATGGCTGAACACAAGATAATGGAGTGGTATATATTCTATACTAAGTGAAAACAACTGTGAGATGTTATCTAAGCAATCAAATCCCAATGCAGGGACTTCCCTGGTGGCGCAGTGGTTGAGAATCCGCCTGGTTCAATTAATCTGGTTCAATGAATTCAGGTGAGGCCTAGAAACAGGTACTTTGTCAAAGGTTCCTAAGTGATTTCAATGTGCAGATAGATTTTAGAACCACTGCTCTGAAGGGAATTAAGCCCTTTCAGAATTTTTACAAAGAGCTAATTATGAGAAGAAATCCATTATCAGTAACTTTGAATGCAGGGTTATTCAGTTTGCTTCGAAGCCACATTTCTGCACAACACTGTCACTCAGTGCATTTGGCAAGGGGGAGCCTGTGTCATTCACATGTACTGTGCTCCAGGTGCCCCCCAAAATCTTGTTGCCCAGAGCATAGAGAAAGAAGCTAACACTGAGGGCACACTGTGGCCCAAAACCAAGTTGAGGCTTTGCATACCTAGTCACGTTTAATCCTCTGAGCAAATTTGCAAGGCAGTTATTAATACCCTTATTTTCACATGAGGAATCAGGCTCAGGCATGTTTGCAAGCATGTTTCCATGGTGAATATTAAAAAATACAACCCTATCGCCCACCTCTGAGATGAGTCTAACCCTATTCCTAACCTTTTGTCAGGGAACGCACACAGAGTTTAGAATTACAATAGCAAGGTCCAAATCTGAGCTCTGTTTCTTATAGCTTGTACGGTCCTAGGAAGTTCTACAATGACAACTACTATTAGTCATGTACCAAGACTCTGCTAAGTACTTTATATAAACTATGTTGCTTAACCATCATGACCAGACTATGAGGGAGATATTATTACCCCCATTTTATAGATTAAACTAAGTGATTTGCTCAAAACCACATAGGCTAGCATTCAAACCTAGGCCTATAAACCTAGGTGTTATAATTATTACCCCTGGGCTCTTAAATGTTCTATCACCTCTCTGAGCTTTGTTTTCTCATGATTGTTAGGATCACATTAGGTAAAATACGTAAAATAATTTTTTTTTTTTTTTTTTTTGCGGTACGCGGGCCTCTCACTGTTGTGGCCTCTCCCGTTGCGGAGCACAGGCTCTGGACGCGCAGGCTCAGCGGCCATGGCTCACGGGCCCAGCCGCTCCGCAGCATGTGGGATCTTCCCGGACCGGGTCACGAACCCGTGTCCCCTGCATCGGCAGATGGACTCCCAACCACCGCACCACCAGGGAAGCCCCCATAAAAGAATTTTTATAAAAGCATTTAAGTGCCTAGGACAGCAAGTGGCACTCAACAAATGTTTCTTAACATTGAAGTGAAGGGAATTTGATAATCTTGGACCAAAGGCACAAGTCTAAAACAGCAGTTGACGAGGCCAAAAACTGAAATGATAGCAGGAACTGGCAATACTGAACAGATGTCACTAATTGCAGCATTTTCCAGAATTCAGTGCCCTGGAGAAGACCCACCAGGAAGCATAATCCTCACCTACTGCTGGCTCAACAAAGAAATAACATAATTATGTCTTATGCTCCAAGGTAACCTTAGATTTTTTGCAACTACTTGGAACTAGAGAGCATAAAATTTTGAAATGGGTTTACCTCCTATAAATGTGCGCCCTTTGTTTCTTTTTAAATATTGTTTTTAAAACTACGTAATACATTGTTGTTATAGAATATCTGGAAGATACAGAAAAGTGTGAGCAATAAAATAGCTCTTATAATCCCTTCCCCTAGAATTTAGAAAGATTTCCTGAAGCCAAGGACTAGAACTCTAGTGGCTAGTAAGCACAAACTGTTGTAATGTACACTTTCCCTACTGTACGTTCATCCTATGTCAAGAGTGTCTTGATAAGATTCCTCAAACTGAATTCATTTCTTGGAATTATACTGTGTCTTTATTATTTCTACTTAGCCTATTTGTTTCTGTTTTCTTAATTTACACACTCTATAAGCAGTGTTTGCAATAGGAATGGATGATTATATTAACGGCATTTAACAGTGGGAATTATTACAGTAACACCCCCAAATCATGGCTTAATTAAAAGGAACATCTTTTCATCAAACATCTAAAAATTTCCATGCATTCAGCTGTTCTTGGTAGTAATGTACCTGCCAGCAGGGAATTTCAATTTATCAACCTAGCTTCAATAAAAATCCTTTTGAATGGCTGGACGTTTCATCCTCCTGATATGGAAGACAGGTGCTTCATATTTTCTTTTACATATTCAACCAATTATTTTCTGAAGTTTTTGGATTATCCCTTTTAATTGTCATCATTTATGTGCAATATATCATTCAATTTTGTTATTTGCAATATACACAAAATGGAAAAGTTATAGTAAATAGCATTTTGATTGTGTGAAGTGTGTAAACTATTATTCAGAGGGCATATAAAGCTAAAATGATAGTTCTTAGCCTAGAAGCCCACACTTTTGGAAATCATTTTGAAAAAAATCTAAGAAGAAAATCTATCTAATACTTTGAAAATGAATTTTAACAGTCATTAAAAAGAGCTTTACAATGATACGTAATTTGTATGAACATATATTGTGAAAGGACATAGCCGAACTTGCCCAACACAAGATCTGATACATAATAGGCATTCAGTGAATAGCAGCCAGTATTGCCACATATGGTCACCACTCATGTACTCTATTGTATAGCAGCAATGAGTTCTGCTGTTCAAACCTACCACATAAACCCAAGTAGTGCCTGTAAGGCTCTAGTTTGAGGTTTGGGAATTTTAATTTAGTTCCTCTTCTCTACCTTGGAAGGATAACACATTATGTGCTAGGCACATGAGGGGACCTGGTTAAGCTCTAAAAATATTTGTGTGAATGTACAGGTGAGAAAAAAGTCTGATTTTTTAAAAAAAGGATTTTGTTACAGTTAGGATTCTAGGCACAAGTACAAGAAAGCGTTGCAATTTGGCTGTTGTGTGTAAGGCTAAGTTTCTTCCTATCAAGTTATAAAAACAAATTCTAGGGTTTCCCTGGTGGCGCAGTGGTTGAGAGTCCACCTGCCGATGCAGGGGACGCGGGTTCGTGCCCCGGTCCGGGAAGATCCCACATGCCGCGGAGTGGCTGGGCCCGTGAGCCATGGCCGCTGAGCCTGCGCATCCGGAGCCTGTGCTCCGCAACGGGAGAGGCCACAACAGTGAGAGGCCCGTGTACCGCAAAAAACAAAAACAAAAAAACCCCAGAAAACCCAAATTCTAACTCTTAAAGTAAGTTTGTCGGATTCCTACTCTAAATCAGAATTTTATAGGCTTAGTGCCTACACCTAAGAACAAAATTCAAGTTTCACACAGTGTGAGAAAATGAAAAAACACTGAAATTTGGGACCAGAAGAAAGAAAGAAAGAAGTAAAAGACATCCAAATAGTTAAGTAGTAAAATTATCTCTTTGAATGACATGGTTTTATATGTAGGAAACCCTAAAGACTCCACACACACACAAAACCTGTTAGAACTAAAAAATGAATCTGGTGAAGCTGCAGTATACAAAATCAAAATACAAAAATTAGCTGTGTCTCTTTACACCAACAATCATCTATCAGAAGAGGAAATCAAAAAAAAATCTCATTTATGATAGCATAAGGAAGAATAAAATACTCGGGAATAAATTTAATCAAGGAGGTGAAAGATTTGTACACTGAAAACTATAAAACATTGAAGAAAAGAATTGAAAAAGATACAGGTAAATGGAAAAATATCCTGTGTTCATGGATTAAAATAATTAAAATTGTTAAAATAGCCATACTACCCAAAGTGATATACAGATTCAATGTAATCTCTAACAAAATTCCAATGAAATTTTTTGTAGAAATAGGAAAAACAACCTTAAAATTCATATGGAACCACAAAAGACTCCGAATAGCCAAAGCAATCTTGAGAAAGAAGAGCAAAGTTGGAGGAATCCCACTTCTTGATTTCAAATTGTATTACAAACAGTATGGTACTGGCATAAAAAAAGACACATAGACTCACTGGAGAGAGTCAAGTGCCCAGAAATAAACCCAAGCATAAATGGTCAATTGATTTTCAACAAGGGTGTCAAGATATGCAATGGGGAAAGGATAACCTCTTCAATAAATACAACAGCATGTGGGAAAACTGAATATCCACATGCAAAAGAATGAAACTGGACCCTCATCTTACACTATACACACACAAAAATCAACTCAAGATGGATTAAAGACTGAAATGTAAGACCAGAGACTATAAAACTCCTAGAAGAAAACACAGGGAGAAAGCTCTTGACATTAGCCTTCAAAATGATTTTTTGCATGTGACACCAAAAGCTCAAGCAACAAAAGCAAAAATAAACCAGTGGGACTACATCAAATAAAAAAGCTTCTGCACCGCAAAGGAAACATTCAACAAAGTGAAATGGCAACCTACAGATTGGGATTAAAATATCTGCAAGCTATACATCTGATAAGGGGTTAATATCCAAAATATATAAGGAACTCTTACAACTCAACAGCAAAAAGCAAACAGTCTGATGAAAAAATGGGCAAAGGACCTGAATAGACATTTTCCCAAAGAAGACATAGAAAAACACTGTCTTCAAGACAGAAGTTTAAGTTTTAGATTGCAGGGTACTTGGATCCTTCCAGCCTGGGTTGGCAGAGTGTGGTCTCAGGTTCCCAATATTCTGAGCCTGCGTCCCTCAATCTCAAACTCAGTGGGCAAGGAGTCTCCACAAGCCACCTTCAAGTCAGCCTGTGAGCATGACTGTGCACTGGGAATTGCTCTATAGAAAGCTTGGCAGGGTGGAAACTTACAGCAAAAATTTCAGAACACATTAAGCATATGGTCTGACAGCAAAGGAACAAGGTCTTAAAAAAAAAAAGAACAAATTAAGCTATTATTTTTTAAAAGTTCCCCAAATAAGCTATTAAGTCCTTCAAAGCACATACACAAATATTTTCCAACCTCCCTCAACAAAAAACAAGCTCTACAAAATCATCCCTCTTGACACAGCTCAAAAAACAAACCAAACAAGTAAAACAAAAACCATCAACTTGGTGTTGTGATAAAAACTAATCTTTCTGAAAAAACCTAGAGTAGTGAGGTGAGCAGTGCTTCCTAGAAATAGGCTACCTACAGTTCCGGTTCCAAAAATTCACTAATTGGGCATGATTTGGTGAGATCAGTCTTTCTCTCTTCACATCTCACAGGGAAAAATAAAAAAAGACGTCAAGAGTACCAGTCTTAACTCTTACGAGTCAGGAAAGAACGGAGAGAAGGAGCCTTAGTAACCTTTCACTTCAGGGACCGAGCGTGTTAAGCCTGCTGCTGCAGGCCTGGTATTTGCCTCTATCAGTTTCGTAGGAATCATTATTGCGCTGTCATATGACTGAGACATAGAAACTCCACCGGTATTTTAAAAAGTGACAAGATATCTGTTTCACTGAACAATCCCAGAAGATAGTCTTCATTTTAATATAAAATGTTCCAGATTTACATACCTGAATAGAAAAAAGATACCAACATATAAAAAATATACTGCACGCAACAGACTTTTCTCCTTGGTCAAATTTGAAATAAAAGATTTGAAGATCCAAAGCTACCTTAATGCAAATAAGTGCCTGTTGCAAGTATACTGTTTGATGAAATTGGCATACATCAAGTACAATTAGAAAAGTTATTTATAATGAAGAAATACATAATTCTGCATCTTAATGGGGACGACAATTACAGCTGATGGTTGTTAATTAACGTTAACTTCTTTTGCTCTGGGTCTCAGAGATTTCTTATAAGGTCTGTATGCTGGCAATGGACACAACTAATTCTGCAAGGTACAAAAGGGGTAATTATCAGCAACATTTGTGCTCATAACAAACTCATTGGTAACTTGCCCAGCTCTGGCTCCACATTGGAGACCTGAGGATGAAGTAGAATTGGTAAACTCTGACTCAGTGTCATGGCAGGAAAGGTATTTGTTCAACTTTCTGAGTAAAGGCTCACCTACCCACCAGGTGTTCAGAATGACAGAGAAAAGCCCCTCCAGTTCTCTCTCCTGGTGGAATGGTCTGTGGGTGTTGCCTGTTCCAGGCAAGCAGAAATGCAAGGCATTGTTTAGTTCAGTGGTGCCACCCTCCTGTACCGAGATGCCCACTGTGCTTACTTTCTTGGACAGCTCAGGGGTGTGTGATCAGTATTGGAGGCTGGAAGTAAGATGGAAAGAGAGAAGCACTGCAGGTCTCAGCACAGAAAACTATTATAAAGCCCTCTTTGCTTGTGCTGTAAATTACATATTTATTTTGTTAGCATGAGATAGATGAATATTTCCACATACAAAGGTGCCCTGCTAAAATCAGGATAAGTGATATTAATGTCCTCTGGTCAGTATTATTGAACCTCGAAAGCAATAAACTTTATGCGTCAATAAATATTACATTTGCAACATAACTAACATTCCTTTACTGTCTTTAGCACTTATTACACATTGTAACCACAAGTCTACAATACATTTTTCACATTTGGGGTGTCACCAAGTGATGGATTGCTGTAGGAGAGGCTGTCCTTTAAATAAATCAACAAATAAAAATGCAAATGTTAACATTTTCAGCCACAACTTCTCCCATCTTGAATGCAGAATGAAAATTTCACATTACATTGACACGCAGCAGAGAGAACAATTAACAACGTACACTGTGAATGAGAAAGATGACTTTGCCAAGCTAGGTTTTATCACCTGCACATGGACCCACATGGGACTCTTATAGATGCCAGCACTTTTCAGAGAACAAAGGAAACCTGTCGCCCACTGGCATCTGTCGCATCCCCATCCTTTTCTGCAGGTCTTGAAAATTCTTGGAATTTAGGGTGGACAGGGAACGGACTTTTATCCTTGTTCTCCTCAGTACTTTCAAAGGTTTCTTGGAATGAAGAACAACAGGCTTTCCTCTTGCGTTAAGAGTTTATATGTAAAAGCAGGCTATAAAACATGCCTTTTCTACACTTTGAAATAAAAATAAATCAAACAATCTTGATTCTGAAGTCTGGAAAGCAACCACTGTGCCTTCCTGGTAACTGATTTTCATAGTACTGAGTCTTTTTTTCTCAACTCTGCACTTTGTATAATAGACCTATAATAGGCCATCAAGCACTTCTAAGGATAAAATCTGGTGTGCTGTACATTGTTTTGTTTAGCCAAATGCTCGTTATTTAAGAAGCTTCTGAGAATCTGTATTTAGCTGAACTGCAGCATTAAGAACTAATAAAGAATCCTTTTTTTAAGGTTTGTAGATATGAGTCTTCACAGCAATTTTAACCTGGGCTTGTAAAACTCTACAAAGTTGATATGGCCATTTCAGAAAATGTGTGCTGAGGATGTACTATAAAACCCTTACTGGGGAAACATTTTATTCTTCTTTTTCATGCTTTACTCTAAACCGAAGTGCAATCATCAAAAACACATTAGAGTAGTGTTAAAGATCTCATTGAAGATCTTAGTGTCAAAGACAGGAAAATTCATTAAGTTTGAAAATCCAGATTGTCTTTCCTCTTTACCTATTAACTCCTCCAAAGAAATCCCTCAAGATGAGCTAGGATGGATCCTCTCTGAGCACAAGCATTCATCCACAATGTTAAGTGGTCCAAGGTGGAAGCCCCATCAACCTTTCAGAGCCACAACCCACTGTAGGTCTTTGGCAAAATGCCATGCATGGTAGCATTAAAAATAAAAGAAAGGAGTAATGGACAAAGAATGTGGTAAACTAGTTAAATTTTCTTTTGACTGTGGGTGGCTTCCAAAATAGGGACGTTGCCATTGTCAACTATTATAATATTTAAGATCATGGGCTTTGGAGTCTGAAATGCTGGCTCTACCTCTTACTAGCTATGTGACCTTAGGCAAGTCACTCAATCTCTCTGAACCTTAGTTTCCCGATTTTTAAAATGAGTATGAGAGTAGTACCACCTCATAGGCTGTGATGAAGATTAAATCAGATAATGCGTACAAAGGGCTGGGCACATAGTAGATGCTTAATAGGTGATAGCCATTATTATTATCCTCTGTGTTAAGAGTCATTTCCCAAAAGTTCTTAATTAAGTCTTAAAATCTGTATTTATCTGATAAGATGCTAGGAATTTAAGTGCTCAATCATATCCCCAAGGAAACATAAACCAAGCCCTTTTGGTGTTGATGTTTATATATTCAGCCTTAAATGCATAATATGGGAGTTGGCTTATTAGATATGAGAAATTTTAATAACATATTTCTTTTCCTGACTCCAGAAAAGGCTGATCAAAGTATTAACTCCTCAAATGTCTCTGGTATAAGTAAATGTTGACAGTCACTTAACTGTAGTACAAAACCCACTACAGTTTTTAATATCAATGAATTCAGTTAGTTAAGCTTAGAGTCCAAGTGTATAACCATTCCATGATAAGTTGGGAAGGACCTGCTGCTAAACAGATTTTTTGATGAAAGGCAGGATTAGCTTTGTGTTTCTGTGGAAATCCTTGTCAATTGCCATTATCAATTAAGGAAAAGCATGCATAAAGGAAAGGGCTCCATGAGTTCAACCTTGTCATATCTAGATGCTTCCAAATAAGGGCCTCTCTCTTGAGTAGGAGGCATTAACAATTGTCAAGATTTTTCAATACTTATTAAATAACTCAAAAAAAGTTCTTATCTGCAGAATATTAAAACAAAGTATCCCTGAAACTTACCGGGGGGTGTCATGTTGCAATGATGCTGTGGTTGTGATTACAAGCTCCTTTTGGCTTCCTGTTGTCATAGGAGATGTGGATGCATCTTTTCTAACTTCTGCCATTGTCCCTGCATGAACAATAAAGGAAATAATTTGGGCACTTAATAAAAGGAAAAGTCTATTCTGAGTAATATATTCATATAGGAATCCCCAAGCTTTAGAAGCAAGCCATTTTCCCCCATGAAATGAAACAATGGCAGATGGAAAACTCAGTGAGTTGTTTTGGTTTTGTAAACATCAGTGATCTATAATATCTTGTTTTTAAAAAAGTGCATTTGTGCAATAACAGACTAACTAGAGACTGTGTTTTTAAACCTGATGGCCTATCAAAGTCCTGCTGATTTGGGTTTATTGTAAAAATGCCCAAGGAGGTAGACTGGTTTATTTTGTTCCTTTTAACTATCAATATCATAAGAAAAGTTCTTTCCTCTCTTTGACAAAATTGATAATTTCAGCACTTTGTACTTCTACACCCTCCAAATTAAATTGATCCTAACCCCAGAACTTTTAAGGTAGACATAAATCTTGAATATTTCTTTTAAAGAACTCAACATGTAAGATGCTAAACAAGTAAGATGCAAAAACAAGTAAGATGTTAAAACAAGTAAGATGCTCAACTAACCATTCTAGGGCTGATTTGGTCTTTGTTCCTTTCTAGCAAGAAATGTTTAGTTGATAATTACTTTCTTCTTCTGGAGTGCTCAAGACTAAGATCGCATGGACAGAAAGACCTTTTGTTTTTGTTTGTTTTATAATTATTATTATTTCTAATAATAAGAAATTTATCCTTTTTAAAAATATTAACAAAATTGCCAACTTTTTATTTATTAAAAATACAATAAGGCTTTTTCACATATCAAATTCTCACGTTATAGCTGGAAGAGACCTTGGACATCATCTCATCCTGCTTCTTATTTGATAGATGCTTTTTGTAGGACGAGCTCTCAGTAATGTTTTATTTTTTAAAAAATTTTTATTGGAGTATAGTTGATTTACAATGTTGTGTTAGTTTCTGCTGTACAGCAAAGTGAATCGGTTATACATATACATATATCGACTCTTTTTTAGATTCTTTTCCCATATAGGTCATTACAGAGTATTGAGAAGAGTTCCCTGTGTTATACAGCAGGTCCTTATTAGTTATCTATTTTATATATAGTAGTGTGTATATGTCAATCCCAATCTCCCAATTTATCTCTCTCCCCTGCCTCCCCACTTTCCCCCTGGTAACCATAAGTTTGTTTTCTACATCTGTGACTCTGTTTCTGTTTTGTAAGTAAGTTCATTTGTACTATTTTTTTAGATTCCACATATAAGTGATATCATATGATATTTGCCTTTATCTTTCCGACTTGCTTCACTCAGTATGACAATCTCTGGGTCCATCCATGTTGCTGCAAATGGCATTGTTTCATTCTTTTTCATGGCTGAGTAATATTCCATTGTGTATATGTACCACTTCTTCTTTATTCATTCCTCTGTCAGTGGACATTTAGGTTGCTTCCATGTCCTGGCTATTGTAAACAGTGTTGCAATGAACACTGGGGTGCATGTATCCTTTTGAATTATGGTCTTCTCAAGGTATATGCCCAATAGTGGGATTGCTGGGTCGTATGGTAGTTCTATTTTTAGGTTTTTAAGGAACCTCCATAGTGTTCTCCACAGTGGCTGTATCAAGTTACATTCCCATCAATAGCGCAAGAGGGTTCCCTTTTCTCCACACCCTCTCCAGCATTGGGTATTTGCAGACTTTTTGATGATGGCCATTCTGATTGGTGTGAGGTGAGGTATCATTGTAGTTTTGATTTGCATTTCTCTAATAATTAGCAGTGGTGAGCAGATTTTCATGTGCTTTTTGGCCATCTATATGTCTTCTTTGGAAAAATGTCTATTTAGGTCTTCTGCCCATTTTATGATTGGCTTATTTGTATTCTGATAACAAGCTGCATGAGCAGTTTGTGTATTCTGGAGATTAACCCCTGGTCAGTTGCTTCATTTGCAAATATTTTCTAACATGTTTTGGGTTGTCTTTTCTTTCTGTTGGTGGTTTCCTTTGCTGTGCAAAAGTTTTAAGTTTAATCAGGTCCCACTCATTTATTTTTGTTTTTATTTTCATTACTCTAGGAGGCGGATTAAAAAAGATACTGCTGTGATTTATGTCAGAGAGTGTTCTGCCTATGTTTTCCTCTAAGAGTTTTATAGTATCTGGCCTTAAATTTAGGTCTTTAATCCATTTTGAGTTTATTTCTGTGTATGGTGTTAGGGAGTGTTCTAATTTCATTCTTTTACATGTAGCTGTCCAGTTTTCCCAGCACTACTTACTGAAAAGACTATCTTTTCTCCATTGTATGTTCTTGCCTCCTTTGTCATAGACTAGGTGACCGTAGGTGCATGCGTTTATCTCTGGACTTTCTACCCTGTTCCATTGATCTGTATTTCTGCTTTTGTGCCAGTACCATACTGTTTTGATTACTGTAGCTTTGTAGTATAGTCTGAATTCAGGGAGCCTGATTCCTCCACCTCTGTTTTTCTTTCTCAAGATTGCTTTAACTATTCAGGGTCTTTTGTGTTTCTAAACAAATGTAAAAGTTTTTATTCTAATTCTGTGAAAAATGCCATTGGTAATTTGATAGGGATTACATTGAATCTGGAGATTGCTTTGGGTAGTCTAGTCATTTTCACAATATTGATTCTTCCAATCCAAGAACATGGTATATCTCTCCATCTGTTAGTGTCACCTTTAAGTTTTTTTTCATCAGTATCTTATAATTTTCTGAGTACAGGTCTTTTGCCTCTTTAGGGAGGTTTATTCCTAGGTATTTTATTCTTTTGGATGCAATGGTAAATGGGATTGTTTTCTTAATTTCTCTTTCTGATCTTTCATTGTTAGTGTACAGGAATGCAAGAGATTTCTGTGTATTAATTTTGTATCCTGCAATTTTACCAAATTCATTGACGAGTTCTAGTAGTTTTCTGGTGCCATCTTTAAGATTTTCTATGTAAAGTATCATGCCCTCTGCAAACAGTGACAGTTTCACTTCTTCTTTTCCAATTTGTAGCCCTTTTATTTCTTTTTCTTCTCTGACTGCTGTGGCTAGGACATCCAGAACTATGTTGAATAAAAGTGGCGAGAGTGGACATCCTTGTCTTGTTCCTGATGTTAGAGGAAATGCTTTCAGTTTTTCACCATTGAGAATGATGTTTGCTGTGGGTTTGTTGTATATGACCTTTATTATGTTGAGGTAGATTCCCTCTACGCTCACTTTCTGGAGATTTTTTATCATAAGTGGTGTTGAATTTTGTCGAAAGCTTTTTCTGCATCTATTGAGATGATCATATGGTTTTTATTCTTCAGTTTGTTAATGTGGTGTATCACATTGATTGATTTATGTATATTGAAGAAACCTTGCATCCTTGGGATAAATCCCACTTGATCATGGTGTATGATCTTTTTAAGGTGTTGTTGGATTTGGTTTGCTAGTATTTTGTTGAGGATTTTTGCGTCTATGTTCATCAGTGATATTGGTATGTAATTTTCCTTTTTTGTGATATCTTTGTCTGGTTTTAGTATCAGGGTGATGGTGGCCTCATAGAATGAGCTTGGGAGTGTTCCTTCCTCTGCAATTTTTTGGAAGAGCTTCAGAAGGATAGGTGTTAACTCTTCTCTAAATGTTTGACAGAATTCACCTGTGAAGCCATCTGGTCCTGGACTTTTGTTTGTTGAAAGTTTTAAAATCACAGTGTCAATTTCAGTAGTTGTGATTGGTCTGTTCTTTTTTCTTCCTGGTTCAGTCTTGGAAGGCTGTACCTTTCTAAAAATTTGACCATTTCTTCTAGGTTGTCCATTTTACTGGCATATACTTGCTTGTAGTAGTTTCTTATGATCCTTTGTATTTCTGTGATGTCAGTTGTAACTTCTCCTTTCTCATTTCTAATTTTATTGATTTGACTCCTCCTCTGCCTTTTTTTCTTGATGAGTCTGGCTAAAGGTTTATCAATTCTCTTTGTCTTCTCAAAGAACCAGCTTTTAGTTTCATTGATCTTTGCTATTGCTTTCTTCACCTCTATTTCATTTATTTCTGCTCTGATCTTTATGATTTCTTTCCTTCTACTAACTTTGGGTTTTATTTGTTCTTCTTTCTCTAGTTGCTTTAGGTGTAAGGTTAGGTTGTTTATTTGAGATTTTTCTTGTTTCCTGAGGTAAGATTGTATTGCTATAAACTTCCCTCTTAGAACTGCTTTTGCTGCATCCCATAGGTTTTGGATCACCATGTTTTTGTTGTCATTTGTCTCTAGGTATTTTTTGATTTCCTCTTTGATTTCTTCAGTGATCCATTGGTTGTTTAGTAACACATTGTTTAGCCTCCATGTGTGTGTTTTTTACAGTTTTTTTTTTCCTGTAATTGATTTCTAATCTCATAGCATTGTGGTCAGAAAAGATGCTTGAAATGATTTCAATTTTCTTAAATTTACAAAGGCTTGATTTGTGACCCGTGATGTGGTCTATTCTGGAGAATGTTCCATGTACACTTGAGAAGAAAGTGTATTCTGTTGTTTTTGGATGGAATGTCCTATAAATATCAATTAAGTCTCTCTGGTCTAATGTATCATTTAAGGCTTGTGTTTCCTTATTTTCTGTTTGGATGATCTATTCATTGGTGTAAGTGGGGTGTTAAAGACCCCCAATATTACTGTGTTACTGTCAATTTTCCTTTTTATGGCTGTTAGCATTTGCCTTATATATTGAGGTTCTCCTATGTGGGTTCATATATATTTACAGTTGTTATATCTTCTTCATGGATTGATCCCTTGATCATTATGTAGTGTCCTTCATTGTCATTTCTAATTTAAAATTCTATTTTGTCAGATATGAGTATTGCTACTCCAGCTTTCTTTTGATTTCCATTTGCATGGAATATCTTTTTCTATCCCTTCACTTTCAGTCTATATGTGCCTCTAGGTCTGAAGTGGATCTCTTGTAGACAGCATATATATGGGTCTTGTTTTTGTATCCACTCAGCCAGTTTATGCCTTTTGGTTGGAGCACTTAATCCATTTACATTTTAAGGTAATTATTGATATGTATGTTCCTATTGCCATTTTCTTAATTGCTTTGGGTTTGTTTCTGTAGGTCTTTTTTCTTCCCTTCCTCTTTTGTTCTCTTCTCTTGTGGCTTGATGACCATCTTTAGTATTGTGTTTGGGTTGCTTTTTCTTTTGTGTGTGTGTTATCTATTGTAGTTTTCTGGCTTGCATTTCCCATGAGCTTTTGAAATAGCAGTCTATATATATACAAGGTTGTTTTAAGTTGCTGGTCTCTTCATTTCAAATGCAATTCCCATTTCCTGCATTTGTACTCTCCTCTTCTCATGGCTGCTGGTTTAGGTATCATATTTGTGTGTGGACGATTTCCTCTTTTTACTGTATTTTTGCCTCTACCAGTGAGCTTTCCCATTTGTGATTTTCTTATTTCTAGATGTGGCCTCTTTATTTTCCTCCCTGCCTAGAGAAGTTCCTTTAGCATTTGTTGTAAAGCTGGTTTGGTGGTGCTGAATTCTCTTAGCTTTTGCTTCCCTGTAAAGCTTTTGATTTCTCTGTTGAATCTGAATGAGAGTCTTGCTGGGTAGAGTATTCTTGGCTGCAGGTTTTTCCCTTTCATCACTTTAAATATATTGTGCCACTCCCTTCTGGCCTGCAGAGTTCCTGCTGAAAACTTAGCTGATAACCTTATGGGGATTCCCTTGCATGTTATTTGTTGCTTTTTCCTTGTTGCTTTTAATATTTTTCCTTTGTATTTAATTTTTGTCAGTTTGATTAATATAATACAATATAATATTATAATTAATATATAATCTCAGGCCCTTTCTCTTTCTCTTCTTCTTCTGGGACCCCTATAATGTGAATATTGGTGAGTTTAATGTTGTCCCAGAGGTCTCTTAAACTGTCTTCATTTCCTTTCATTTGCTTTTCTTTATTCTGTTCTGCAGAAGTGATTTCCACCACTCTGTCCTCCAGCTCACTTATTCGTTCTTCTGCCTCAGCTATTCTGCTATTGATTCCTTCTAGTATATTTTTCATTTCAGTTGTTCATCTCTGTTTGTTTGTTCTTTAGATCTTCTATCTCTTTGTTAAACATTTCTTGTATCTTCTCAGTCTGTCTCCATCCTTTTTCCGAGATTTTGGATCATCTTCACTATCATTACTCTGAATTCTTTTTCAGGTAGATTGCCTATCTCTTATTCATTTAGTTGTTGTTGTAGGTTCTTTATCTTGCTTCTTCGTCTGC
Organism: Phocoena phocoena; assembly: GCF_963924675.1. Classification (NCBI taxonomy): domain Eukaryota; kingdom Metazoa; phylum Chordata; class Mammalia; order Artiodactyla; family Phocoenidae; genus Phocoena; species Phocoena phocoena. The sequence goes on from NC_089231.1 coordinate 38,796,992, forward strand.
AACATATTTCTTTGTCATCTCATTTTGTCTAACTTACTGTGTTCATAGTCTCCTTTCTGCAGGCTGCAGGACTGTAGTTCCTCTTGCTTCTAGTGTCTGCCCCCTGGTGGGTGAGGTTGGTCCAGGGTCTTGTGCAGGCTTCCTGGTAGGAGGGAATGGTGCTTGCCCTTTTGTGGGTGGAGTTGGGTCTTGTCCCTCTGGTCGGCAAGGCCATGTCGGGGGGTGTGTTTTGAGATGGCTGCAAGCTTAGTACGACTTAGTACGACTTGGACAGGCAGCCTGTCTGCTGATGGGTGGGGCTGCATTCCTGTCTTGCTGGTTGTTTGGCCTGAGGCATTCCAGCATTGGAACCTGCAGGCTGTTGGGTGGGGCTGGGCCTTGGTGCCGAAATGGGGACCTCTGGGAGAGCTCATGCCAATTAATATTCCCTGGGGCCTCTGCTACTAGTGTCCTCGCCCCCATGGTGAGCTACATCCAACCCCTGCCTCCCCACAAGACCCTCCAAGACCCCTAGGTAGCTTTAGCCAGGCTCCTATGGAGGTACTGCTTTGTGCTGGGTCCCAGTGCATTTGAGACCTCGTGTGTGCCCTCCAAGAGTAGTCTCCATTTCTCCCAGCCCCGTGGAGCTCCTACATTCAAGCCCCACTGGCCTTCAAGGCTAAATGTTCTGGGGGTTCTTCCTCCCGATCCCAGACCCTTAGACTCTCTTGAAGGGCTATTTTTATATGGGAATGTCCCTGTGTAGCCTGTGTGGGTTTTATATATATATATATATATATATATATATATATATATATATATATATATATATATATTTTTTTTTTTTTTTTTTTTTTTTTTTTTTTGGTGCAAGGGCTATTTTTAGTATGGATGTCTGCTCCCTCTTTCCTCAGTGTATGCTGGACGTTATCCCCTTGATAGGGGTTTGACTGGTGCTGTGGTGACTAGAGCCTGCCCTGGGTATTGTGTGGGGCCTCCCCTTTGCTCTGTGGTTGTCGGGGTGGGGTCTGCTCCCTAGTTGGAGTAGAGACCCCAGATCTGTTTCTTAGCTGTGTTTCTGATCTGTGATGTGAGGTAGGTGGGATTGGAGCAGTCCCACTGGGAGAGAAGCCACTGAGTATTCCTCCTCTGGAGCTGTTCACCTGTGAGCATGCTATGTTGTGTCACCTTCCACCTGTTGTGTGAGCTCACAAGTTACTCTGTTATTGGCACTATTCTCAGCCCCATCTTAACTGTCGGTATGCTGGCAGCTGGCCCTGGAGTCTCTCAGGCATTGTTTTTACCAGGCCACCAACATAGATACACTGAAGTCACATCCCAAGATTGCGGTAATCCTGGATCTGGACCCACTGTGGGCACTATGGGGCAGCTCTGACTCTGACCTGGACCAACCCCTGCATGTACGTGCCCACAAAGTTCACACCTGCTAAAGCCAGACCCACCTCAGTTGCAGGAGCACTTGTTGTCTGTTCAGATGTTCCGCAGGTGCTGAGTTTACCAAGCCAGTTGCAGGGTTTTAATCTGTGGTTTGTGCAGGTAAAAGGAGAGATTTCAGCTCTTCTTCCTTAGTCGCACAGCCCCTGGGGCTCAGATTTGGTTTCAGCCCCACCTCTGCATGTGGGCCATCCATAGGCATCTGCTCCCTGCCCAGTCGAGAGGGGGTGGAGGCAGTGACCGGGGGTGCACTGGCATGCTTTGGTGGCAGGGGCAGAGGTGGCGACTGCTGGGGACGTGCGAACCCGCTCCAGCAGGAACCCCTCCTAGTGCCCCTGGAGGCGGGGGCCGGAGGGCGGGGAGAGAGGCTGTCATGGTGGCCCTGCCCTTCACATGTCACTTAACAATGGCGCTTCACTTCCATGGTGGTCTGGGCTTCCTCCAGGAGCATTCCCAGTTGTGGAGTTCCTCACTCCCATCCCTTCAGGCTGTCTCCACACAGCCCACAGCACTCCTCTCCCCAGGTCTGCTCTCCAAATCCCACATTCCAGCATCCAGCCCCCGTCCACACCAGCAGACACACAACTCAGGCTGGGGCATGCAGGGCTGTGGCATGGACCATCTGTGTAGGTCTCACTCTGTCCTGCCTGCCACAGACTGGCTGCTGTGCTCTCCTTCAGGCCCCTGACGCTCCCCTTCTGTCTCAGTTGATCTCCCCACTGGCAATGGGGGTTCCCTGGGTGCAGGAACCTCTCCTCTCCTTCAGCTCCACCCAAAGTCCCCACAGGGTGCAGGTCCCGTCCTGCTTCCTCTTTTCTTTTTTTCCTTTTCTCTTTTCCGCCCCCCCGGTTATGTGGGGATCTTTTCTTATCCTTTTAGGTGTCCGATGTCCTCTGCTAGGTGCTCAGCAGGTGCTCTGTAAGAATTGTTCCATTTGTAGATGTATTCTTGATGCCCCTGTGGGAAGAGGTGAACTCCATGTCCTCCTACTCTGCCATCTTCTCCTTCTCCCCACTTCTTCTTAATATTATTTTCCACATAACACAAAACATTCCTGTCTTTTTCTTGGAAGACTATAAAAATCTCATTCACAATTTTCTTCTGGTTCCTAGGAAACTGTTGCCCAGGCTACTGAAAGAAGTTATTTGGGAAGAGTCACTATTTCTTTGAGAAAAGGGTGAATATTCAAATGACCTGAAATCAGCTTTGGCTCTGGAATACCAGACCAAGAATACCATGTGCTAACTCTGGGAGTGGCACAGTTTAAGTGTGACCAGAGAAAATCAGGCCTGGAGAAGGCGAGAGTCTTATATCTGCAGAGATTAGCAACAAAACAACCACCAAGATCCTTGGTATTCAAAAGCCATACTCAATATTGACTGTTCTCTATCATGTAGAGATATAAAAGACCAGTCATCCAAATGTACAATTCAGACTTATATACAAACCTGTGGGACCTTCAACCTAAACCAGTACTTTCTCATACTGGACACAAACTCCATCAGTTCATACAATGCATTCAGTCAGTAAATGTTTACCAAGTACCTAATGATTCACAGGGGCTGGTGCTAGGATTAATCTCAGGCTTAGTTTACGGAGAGGGGAAGGAAGATGTGAGAGTAAGAAATGAGATACTGTGAACAATCTGGTAAAGAATCATAAATAACTCAAGGCAGTATAAAGTAATAATAACAGCTAACAGATATAGTATGCTTAGTATGTGCCTGGTACTGTTCTAAGCCTTTTCCATATACAATGTATTCTTTAAAAAAAAAATAGCTTTATTGAAGTATAATTTGAATACCAGAAAATTTACCCCTTTTAAGTGTACAGTTTGATAAATAGTAGTAAATTTATTCAGCTATGAAAGCATGGCCACAACCCAGTTTTTAATATTTTTGTCATGAATTTACTTATTCATTTTTGTAACCCAGTTTTAGAATATTTCATCACTTCAAAAAGTTCCCTCATGCCCATTTGTAGTCAATCTCTTCTCCCTGTTTGGTCTGCTCCCATTACCCTCCAGCTCAATCTTTATAGATAGAGTTTTGCCATTTCCAGAAATACATACTATTTCTTAATATATAATTTACAGATAAGGAAAAAAAGCTGTAGGGGACTTAAATGACCTGCCCAAGATCACAAAGCTAGTAAGTGACCAGCATTCATATCCAGCCAATCTGATCCCAGGGTTTTTACCATTATGCTATATTGCTGTAAAAAATAATATGAAGTCTGAGGAATTAAGAAGTGGGAGAGATCACATCTGGCTGTAGGATTAGGGAAGATCTGATGCAGGAGGTGAACTTTTGAAAGAAAGGAATAAGGAGTATGGAATTAGCAAAAGCATTAAATTAGAAAACCTTAAGGCTAAATAGTTAATGTATTCAGGAAATATTTATTGAGCATCACTATGTCCTTTTAGCTTGCTAATCACTTTAAATCACTTTACCTGCATTATCTCATTAATCTTTATAGCAGTCCATAAATTATATTATTGTCCTCAATTTACAGATAAGGAAGTGGAAACTGTGAAAAGGTCAAGAAGCGTGTCTAATATCACATAGGGGCTGGTCGGAACAAGGCTGGGCTTTGAATGCAGTCAAGGTCTATTTGGCTCTGAATTGCAAACTCTTAAACATTGTGTTCGTTGAGCTCTAAAATAAAACAAAGCAGCAACAACAATTTAAAAACCCAAACTGGGACTTCCCTGGCGGTCCAGTGGTTAAGACTCTCTGCTCCCAATGCAGGGGGCACGGGTTCGATCCTTGGTCAGGGAACTAAGATCCTGTGTGCCACATGGTGTGGCCTAAAAAATAAATAAATAAAAATTAAATAAACAAATAAATAAATAAATTTTAAAAAACCCAAACTGATCTTTGGAGAGATTATTCTTGTGGCAGAACTTAGAATAGAGTGGAACAGAGAGAATGGAGGCAGGCAAAGCAGTTCACTACGACTACAACTGCTGGGTAGAATCTTGGGTGATAGAAGGGGAAATTAAAATAGGTAGTAGGAGGAGAAACAACTGGAAGGGATTTGTGGCTGAGGTGAGAGGGGAGAAGAAATGCCTGGTAGTGATAAGAAGAGAAATATCTTTTTAGTCACTATCATGGAAAACCTGAACATTAGTCTTTTTTTTTTTTTTTCCGTTTTGATACTTCTGTCAAAAACTTGGTTGAGACAATTGATATTTGATGGGGAAAATTTTAAAAAGAAATTTTAACAGAGCGTGCAGGGACTTCTATGTACTTCAAGAGTACGTAGAATTATGAGGAATCCCTCATAATTGCAGGCACAATAATGTATGTATACATGCTCATTCATTTTTCTGGGTAAAGAGACCATAGTTTTCATTATATTCGGAAAGGGACCCCAAAAAGTTAAGAATGATTACTCTAAGGCATAGGGCAAGTTTATTCCTTTTTCTTAATTCTATAAGCTCTATTCCTTATTAAGTTTCCAGAAAGCTATATATCAGCTTTTAATTATATTTGTTCCTTCTATAAAATTTGATTTAATATTAAGTATACCAACAATTACATAGTTAATGCATATTCACAGAATGACATATCTCTCTATATTTATACACACACACACACACACACACACACACACAACCACACCCACACACACACAATGTACACATTTTAAAAATAAAAGTGCTGGTAAGACTATCATCCACTAAGCAGATAAATCTCATGTATAAATGCATGTGTTTATATATATGTAAATATATGTGAATATATTTATGTAAATAAACACACATATATTTTTGCATACACAGATGGAATTGAACATAATGGATCATGTCCCATTTATATAGAGCTGGTGGTATGTCTGCTCATCCATCAATTGACATCTCATGATAAGAGAACTTCTTAGAGTTAACATTGAAGAAAACTCTGTTTCTTGACCCTTTGTTTCATTTTGCATTTTTAAAATAGCTGAGCTATATTATAGCATTCAGTTTAGTTTAAAGAATAAATGATAAAGAAAATACCAGGGTGAGCCCTTTCTAGATCAAGAAATAAAATACTGGCAGCATACAACCTGGAAGCATCAACAATACCCATTCCCAATTACAATCTCTTCTCACATCCAAGAGCCAGCCACTATTCTCGTAAGTACTCCCTTTCTATTCTCTATAGTTTTACCACTTATGTGTGCATCCCAAAATGTGATTTAGTTTTGACACTTTTGAACTTTATACAAATAGAAATATACTGTATATATTCTTTTTGAGACTTTTTTTGCTCAGTATTATGTCTGTGAAATTGACCTGTGTTGATGATTTATGTAGCTGCAGTTTGTGTTCTTTGCTATACAGTATTCCACTGTATGCATTTATGACTTTTTATCCACTCTGTGATTGATGGACATTTGGAATATTTCTGGTTTGGGGCTAATGTGAATAATGCTGCTGTGACAGAGGCCGCTAGTTATCCACCAAAACACACTCTTCCCTTCTTCCGGGCTACACAGCTAGATTATATTCCTCAGTCTTCCCTGTAATTATGTACGGTCAGGTGGAAAACTAGTGGGCACTACGTGGGCCATTTCAGGCCTGTCCTATAAAAACCTTGAAGTCTTTCACATGTACTCTTCCATACCCTTCCTACTCTTTGTTGACCTGCTATGGCAGGGCCAACAGTTTCTTATACAAACTCTTTTAGAAAACAAAGGAGAAAAAAAAGACTTCCTGACTCATTAAAAAAGAAAACTGGTGAAATACACATTTACCATTTTAATCATTTTAATGTGTACAATTCACTGGCAATAGGTGCATTATAATGAATGTTGTAAAACCATTGCCACGCTCTAGTTCCATAACTTTTTCATCACTCTAAATGGAAACCCTGTACCAATTAAGCAGTCATTCTCTCCTTTTTCCCCTCCTCCTGAGCCTCTGTAAACCACTAATTTCTTTTGTCTATTCTGGATATTTCATATAAGTAAAATCATACAACATGATTCCATCAACATGGCCTTTTGTATCTGGCTACTTTCACTTAGCAAAATGTTTTCAAGGTTCATCCACGTTGTAGCATATGTCAGAAGTTTATTCATTCTTCTGGTTAAATTATATTCCACTGTATGTATATATTGCACTTTGTTTATACATTCATCTGTTCATGGACATTTGCGTTGTCCCACCTTTTGGATATTATGAATAGAGTTGTTATGATCATTTCTGTACAAGATTTGCTTGAAAGCATTTTGTCAATTACTTTGGGTATAAACTTATGAGTGGAATTGATGAGTTATATGGTAATACTATGTTTAATGTATCGAGGAATCACCAAAGTGTTTTCCACAATGGCTCCATAATTTTAAAGTTCTAGCAGCAATGTAGGAGGGTTCTGATTTCTCTGTATCCTCTCTAACTTATTTTACATTCTAAAAATTATAACAATCGTAGTGGGTGTTAAAGGGGGTATCTTATTTGATTGGATTTCCCTAATGATTAGGGATGTTGAACATCACTTCATGCTTGTTGGCCATTTGTACATCTTCTTCAGAGAAATGTCTTTTAATGTACTTTGCCCAGTTTTTAAATGGGTTGTCTTTTTGTTTTTGAGTTGTAATAGTTCTTTATATATTCTGGATTCCAGACCCATGTAAGATACATGATTTTCAAATTTTTAACCCACTCTGTGGACTATTTTTTCATTCTCTTGATAGTGTTCTTTGGCACAAAAATTTTTAATTTTCATGAAATCAAATTAATCTATTTTTTCTTTTGGTTGCTTGTGTTTTTGGTGTCAAATCTAAGAAACCACTGCCTAATCCAAGGTCCCGAAGATCTGTACCTATGTGTTCTCTGAAGAGCTTTATAGTTTTAGCTCTTATACTTAGGTCTTTGATTCACTTTGAGTTAATTTTTATATATGGTATGAGGTATACAAATGAAGGATCCAGCTTCATTTTTTTCACATGTGGATAGCCAGTTGTCCCAGCATCACTTGTTGAAAAGACTATTCCTTCCCTATTGAATTGTCACAGCACTCCTGTCAAAAATCAATTGTATCAACTATCTATCTATCTATCTACCTACCTATATATCCATCTCTAGCTATCTCCTTATATCAGTACTGCACTGTTTTGATTACTGTACCTTTGTAGTAAGTTTTGAAGTGACGAAGTTTGAATCCTCCAACTTTGTTCTTCTTTTTGTTCTTCTTTTTGTTGTGCTCTCCCGTTGCAGAGCACAGGCTCCGGATGCACAGGCTCAGCGGCCATGGCTCACGGGCCCAGCTGCTCCGTGGCATGTGGGATCTTCCCGGACCGGGGCACGAACCCATGTCCCCTGCATCGGCAGGCAGACTCCCAACCACTGCGCCACCAGGGAAGACCTGTTCTTCTTTTTCAAGACTGTGTTAGCTATTAGGAACCCTTGCAATTCTTTATGAGTTTTAGGATCAGCTTTTCCATTTCTGCAAAAAAGTGTTGTTGGGATTTTGATAGGAATTGCACTGAATCTGTAGGCCAACTTGCGGAGTACTGCCATCTTAAGAATATTAAGTCTTCAAATCCATGACCGTGGGATGTCTTTCCATTTACGTCTTCTTTAATTTGTTGTAGCAATGTTTTGTACTGTTCAGCGTACAAGTCTTGCACTCAGTTAAATTTATTGCTAGGTATTTTATTGTTTTGATGCTGTTATAAATGGAATTGTTTCCCTGTTCTTTTTCATTAGTTCATTACGAGTGTATAAAAATACAATGGATTTTTGTGTTAAATTCTTTCCTGAAACTTTGCTAAATTCATTTATTAGCTCTAAAAGTTTTTGTGCAATTAGCTGTAGTAGTTTTTGGTTTTCTTTTGCATTCTCTAGGATTTTCTATATATAAAATCATGTCATCTGCTAATGCAGTTTAACTTCTTCCTTTCCAACTTGAATATGTTTTATTTCTTTTTCTTGCCTATTTTTTCTGTCTAGAACTTCCAGTAAAATGTTGAATAGAATTGGCAAAAGTGGGAATATTTAGCTTGTTCCTGATCTTCGAGGAAAAACTTGCAGTGTTTCACAATTAAAAATGACATTAGCTGTGGGTTTTTCATAGATGCCCTTCATCTTGTTGAAGAAGTCCCTGCTACTCCTATTTTATTATTGTTTCTATCATGGAGTGTTGAATTTTGTCAAATGTTTTTTCTGTGTTAAGATGATCATATTTTTTCTTTTTATTAATATGGTATATTGTATTGATTGATTTTCATATGTTGAAGTAGCTTTGAATTCCTGGGCTAAATCCTATTTGGTCATGATATATAATCCTTTTAATATGTTGCTGCATTCAGTTTGTTATCATTTTGTTGAGGATATTTTCATCTATATTCACAAGGGATTTTGGTCTGTAGTTTTCTTGTGATGTCTTTGGCTCTGGTATCAGACTAATGCTGGCCTCATTTTAATGATTGAGTAAGTGTTCCTTCCTCTTCTACTTTTTGGGAAGAGTTTGAAAACAATTTGTGTTAATTCTTCTTTAATATTTGGTAGAATTCACCAGTGAAGCCATCTGGTCCTGGGCTTGCCTTTTTGGGAGTTTTTTGATTACAGATTTAATCTCTTTACTTGTTATAGGTCTACTCAGATGTTCTACTTTTCTTGAGTCAGTTTTGGTAGTTTGTGTATTTTTAGGAATGTTTCCATTTCATCTAGGTTTGTTGCCTTTTGGTTGTCTACTGTTTGTCTCAACTGTTATTTTTTACCCCAGGCAGCAGTGCTCATTTGGCTTTCAGTGTTTTCAAAGAATGTCCTACGTGTAACTGCTTCTCTGTCCTGAAAAAGTCCAGAGGTAGGAAAAACAAAGGCAGCCTCTTTGTATCAGTCTTTTGGGAAATCCACAGACAGGTTGAAACAGACAAACACAACTCCTTGAGAATAAGGTCTGCTTCCTCTGGGACCAGGTACTCACACCTGGAACTTGGCTGCCATCTACAAGACTGCTGCCATGCTGTAGAAGGGGGCAGGGCAAGGATAAATTAAAACTTTATTAAGTTCTCCTATCATGTTTCAGTGGCCTTTTTTTCCGGTTAAGAATTTGCTTGGTTTCCATAAATCATTCACCATCTTTCAGAGCTCTGATAATGTTGGTTCTGACAGTATGTTCCAGGTTTTTCAGTGTTTCTGGCAAGGGACAAGCCCCTGGAAGTCCCTACTCTGCCATTTTTGCTGACATGCTCCTGACTCATTTATGACACTAGTATAACTCTGATACCAAAACCTGACAAGGTCATTACAAAAAAAAGGATATTACACACCACTATCTCCCAATCAGTGTAATTCATCAAATTAACAGAATAAGGAAGGAAACACATGATCATCTCAATAGGTACAGAAAGAAAAGATTTGCTGAAATTTAACACTCATTACGACAAAGGCTCTCAGCAAATGAGGAGGGAACTTTCTTAACCTGATAAAAGGCATTTATAAAAAGCCTACAGCTAAAATCATACTTAATGGTGAAAGACTGTCTGCCTTCCCTATGACAGTGGGAACAAGGCATGAAGTCCACTTTTACCATTTTATTCTACATTGTAACAGAAGTCCTAGAGAGTACAGTGAAATAAGAAGAAGAAATAAAAGGCATAAAAAGATTGGAAAGAGAGTAACTGTTATGGACTGAATTGTGGTGTCCCCCTCCCCCCCCAGCAATTCATATGCAGAAGTCCTAACCCCCAGTACAGCTCAGAATGGGACTGTATTTGGAGACAGGGCCTTTAAAGAGGTAATTAAGGTCAAATTAAGTCATATGGGTGGCCCCTAATCCAACATAACTCTTTGTCCTTATAAGAAAAGGGAGACACACCAAGAATGCACATTCACAGCAAAAAGGGCATGTGAGGACACACTGAGAAGGCAGCCATCTGCAAACCAAGGAGAGAGGCCTCACGGGGAATGACTGGAAAGGAATGTGAGGAAGTTTTCATGAATAATGGAAATGTACTATTTCTTAGTTACGTAGGTATATCCAATTGTCAAGGCTTATCAAACTGTACTATTAAGTTCTGTGCAATTTTATTGTATATAAATTAAACCTCAATTAGAATAAAAGAAAATGAAAAAACCCCCACAGTTTTCTTGTCTCTCAAGCAGTGCTGTTTTTAAGACCCCACTCTACTGACTTTCTTTGACATTACCAATCAATCAGCATTAGGACTTTGAAGGGACCAGCACATACACTTCTTAAGCCACTAAATCATTGCAGGGACTGAGGTCAAAAGGTCTAATTTATTAGATCCTTGTTGTGGGAAAATGGGGCAAGGACACAAAAAGAAAAATTAATATTTATACAGTCAACCCTTGAACAACGTGAGGGTTAATGTGACTGTAACTTAGAGTAGGCCCTCCGTATAGGCGGTTCCTCCACATCCGTGGATTCAATCAATCATGGACTGTTTAGAACTGCAGTATTTACTACTGAAAAAACTCCGCATGTCAGTGGACTCGGCAGTTCAACCCTGAGTTGTTCAAGGGTCAACTGTAATGTATTAATTCATTAAACAAATACATTACGAACACCTACCACATGTTAAGCAACATTCAAGGAAATGGGGAAACAAAAGTGAACATAAGGAGTGCTTATATTCTCATGGGAGAAGACACAAAACATACATGATAAGCAAGTTAATTATATAGTATTTTGAGATACTTGTATTGCAGAGGATAGGAAATGTAGAGCCTCTGGTTCAAGTTACTATTCGATATATAGCAACTTCAACTCTGAATGTTAGTCTCTTGCGTTTGAAGTTTTTTTTTTGAGTGGGCTGGGCAGGACGATTTAATCTACATGTTTAGGTTTATTCATAGCTCTGTACTATGCTTGTCTTCTGTGTTTTAATGATAAAGGTATCAATTTTTAACAAATCTTTTAGCTCAGACTACTGGGAACCAGAAGTAATATATTGTGGTATCCTTTCTAATGATTAAACATACAATGATAATGATAATGCTAATAATAAAAGAAACATAAATAAATGTTCCTTAGAGGCAAGATGGAAATGGTTTCTGTACTTTAGATACTCCTACTTGCTTATTTCTTTAATCAGGACTGCAATATTAATCCAACATGGGCTACAAAGAACACTCACATCATTGCAAGCACAGGCTCACGTAGAGGAACAACTAGGAGCTTCAGAGATTATTTCTCACTTCAGATCATTCCTTCATTTCCAGTAAAAGAAAAATGTGTTTGGGAGTCTCTCAGGGAGTCTCAACCAGTGACAGCTGCTGTATATTATATAACCTATAAAACCCCGAAAGACAAAATGAAGGGCATGGTCAATACCATCAGGTAAATCCAACTTACTCTAGGTTCAGCCTCTCTCATACCCTCTCAAAGTGTTAAGGGGAGTCAGAGATCGATGTCAGAGAAATAAACAGGAGGTAGCTCTAAATGTAGTATTGGGATTTTAGTATTGGGTTAGTATTTTCCTAATTAATTCTGGAACATGCGTGCTCAGTGGCCTCACAACCTCTGCCAGCCCATCAGCATAACAGGAAAAAATATTCTCCCAGATTCGAGGGCTCTTATAAAAGAGAGTCAGTGATTGTTCAGGAAGGGGAAGTTCTAGGCAAGCTAGGAGAGAATAAAAATACTGCTGTGTAGGGAGGAAAAAAGAAGATTGGGTATTTTTAGATTTATGCCTTTGGCTTAAAAGTTCTTGACTCAAGTTTGGATTTTCCTAAGTAATGTCTCCTTGTTCCACAGAGCTCAATAAAAGCAACTAAGACAGAACATTCCAAGCATCTATGACTGGAACACAATTTATATTTTAAGCATAATTCTGACAATACTGTACTGTACTGATATTTTTGCAATCACAAGGTTATTTCTTGAGACAAGAATCAGGTCTGTTTTTTTTTTTTTTTACATGTTTAGTATTAATAAAGTCGACAGAATGGTGAGGAGGATAGGAGAGGTAAAGGAGAAAGAGACTGATAATAAAGATTAATGGTCCTTCAGTAAATGTCCTATGTAGTACTTAATGATTAAAGGACAACAAAAGTAACAAAGGATATAAAACAGAATATTTTAAAACTTAGACATACTAAAGAGAGGAAAGCAATTAAGGAGATGCTAAACCAAGCAGTGTAACTTAGGTAATTGGTGTCAGGTCATTGACTCATGCTAAACAGGGGGTCCAATCCTGCTACAGCACACCTTGGAAAGTTGGTCTCCCACAAAAAATGCCAATGCAATAACTTTGCCCTGTACTGTGATCTGTGTATACCACCAGCTCTGCAACAGGCAGAATGGCTCAAAGGGGCAGTTTTAGCTCCTCAGTGATCAGGTATACCATAATTTTGCTAATGGCTCCATATTAGAATAAAAGAAGAGAAAAATACAAGATAGCATTTCTTATTAGTAGAAGAAAAAGTTAATAGTTGCTGTGAATACCTTGAAACAAAACCCTTTTAAAAAGATGAAAAATTTTCCATTTTTCTCACTATAATGCTACAACCCTCCCCACCCCCCAAAAAAAGAGAAGGAAAAAAAAAAACTAATGAAAAAAAATAAAACCATGAGTGAAAACTGTTCTTGAAAACTGCAGAATTATAACAGCTTTCTCTTGGTTAAACTGATTGGTATAGTAACATTATAAAATGACTATTAGGATTCATTGTGCACAACAGAAAGTGCTGAAATGTCAGCAGACTACACAGCAAAAAGTAATGGGTTCTGAACCCCTGTTAGTCAAAAATGATTTTGTTTCAAATTAGAAATTGATTTTTTTTTTTTGGACAAAAGCCCTTTCTAGACTTCCGGCTTCTGTAGCTGGGCCCGGGAGAGTTTAACCTCCACCATGGCCAGGGCTGGCCTGATGATACCTTTCTCAAAGTGCCTTTTCAATTGCAGTTTTCTAATGTTGCTGCGGTCTCAACCAATAACACAAGTTATTTGTCCCTTTGCTATCACACTGTATTTTTCTCATTTTGCTATTTTATTTTAGCGCTGACACACAACACAAATTTACTGTCAAGTTAATAGAAGACTATGTTGAGCCTTGCAGTGTAACTACCGCACCAATTCTGACTGGTTCTCCACTCTCCAAAGTGCAATGACTAAGAATAGAGGGAGCCAAAAGTAAGAGTTTCCCATCTCTAAAGGACTATTAATAGAGAAAGTAGAGAAGATTCCATCTCAGGTACTAAGTCTCCTCAATTTCATTTTTGTTTCTGTTAGCAAAGTCTAAAAAGACAGAAGTTGTTCTAAGTTGTCCTAAAACAACAGATGTCTGCAGAACTTTTGCCCTATGTCAAACAAAAATGTACCTTTGCTTTTGTTTCAAATTGTGGATAGTCTCCCTTCTGAAGATTGGACTAATTATCATCTCTCAGTTATCTGGGAGAGGACTAAGCAATTTCTAGATTAATCATAATTAAAACCAAAAAACATGACAAAGTTGGCAGCTGATGAGGAAAGGCAGAGAGTAGTATACTTGTAAGCTCTCATAAAGCACTGCTCAATTCTCAAATAAATGTGAAAGTGGTTAGAGAGATTATGAAAAGTTGGTTGATTACCACTAGCAGTGGGCAGTGCTAGCTAGCCCAGTAAAATAAGAGGTAAACAAGGAGGAAATCAGGGTTAATTGTTGTGAGCAGGAACAAAAGATGTCTGGGAAAGAGGCGTGAGCAGAAGGGGGCTCTGACACCTTTTGTGCCCTTTGTTTTCTGTACATCATTTCTGACTGATGAAGCTCAGACTTGTTCCATTCTGTCCCAGAGTCCCTCCTTTAATGATTCCAGGAGAGATTTAAGCCAAAAGTCACTCCAGAAACAACTGAGAAATGCAATTAAATTTGACTGCCTCACTCAACCTTTCACATAGTTATTTATAATTGATTTCTTTTAAAATACCTACGATATATAAAATAGGAAGGATTATTGGCGCTTCAAAGACTGCTAGGCAATATAGGCTTAAGACATATGAGATTCTGTTTTAGACGCAATGATCTCTTCTCCACCCTCCTTGTATTTCCAGTTAATCGAGGATTAATTGTAGTTATTAGAGTTTACTTTCTCAGCAAAGATTTATGTTCAGTTTCTTGTCCTCTTTATTTGCTTTAAGCATTATTTTATGTCTATGACCACATTTACTGCTTAATAATTCTTGCAGTTTGCTGTTTGCAAAAAGAGGGACACATTAGACAGTTTCTCATATGAGTGTTCTAAGAGAAATGTTGATACAATTCACTGATCTAGGTGACGTGCTACCTTTGGCCTTGCAGGCCCATGTCAGTCTGTAACACAAACTCCTGTTCAGGGTTATAGGAAATCATCTGGAGCTCATGGCTAGCAGCCATCAGCAACCACCTGCCCCCAAGAGCTTCCTGTTTTGCTACTACAGATGCTGAGCTTACCTCTTTGGGGTTGATATGCATCTTTCTTTTGACCTGTCCACAGGGCATCATCTTCCATATGTGACTGAAACCCAACTGTCTTCTTCTCCCTTCTATTCTCTCCATTATTAGTGAAGTCTTGGTACTTTTTGCTGGATGATGATGTTCCAAGCGTCCAGCCATCACATTTTGACTTCAATAAACTGAAAAGAATAAACATTTATGAGCTGTAGACAGCACAGCAGGGGGTATAGATCACACAAAGGCATATACATTCAGTATGAATTGAAATGCAATTCATGGCAATAGAAACTTTCTTTTTCTTATCTTTTATTGATGTATAATTTAAATAATTTACTGAAGGTCTATTTTGTGTTCTGCCAAAACAATTTTGGAAAAGAAATGGTTTTTATCCTCAAAAAGTTTATATTTGGGGTTCGGGAAATGAGACTCAGACCCTAAAACTGCTAATAAAGCCATAAAGTATGACTAAGAACCAGAGTATCTGTAAAAATTAAAAGTATGCTAAAACAAGACTTGCATAACTAAAATGTTTCCGAGTACTAAAAATGAATAAGGGATGAAAATATCACCAATTTGCTTCAAAATGTATTTGTGTTTCTCATTTTCAATTGTTATAGTATTTATTATGTACTCAGGGTATGTGAGGAATAGTGCTTGAGGGAGAATTGGTCTCTGTCCTCACATAATTTCATTATAAAGTCAACAAGGCAAATATGGAGTAAAAGAAATTTTAATGAAAATAAACACATGTGCATATGTTTTTCTCTCCAATGAACTATGTTCCCACCATTAGCACAATTCCTCTTATAACATTTTATTGTTTAGAGAGAAATGTTATGATGATGTGTATCCCTTACTATTCTACCAGCCCCTTCCTTCTAATTTAAGTTCACCATAGACTCGTGATACTTTAGTTTTGTCTTCCCCATGACCATAAACAAGGTGAAAATTAAAATGAAGAAAAATAATTTATTCAAAAAGTAACATTCTAAAAACTAGGATATTTAAACTCCCCAGCAGCAGAGGCAATCTCTAGACAAGAATAGGTTGATGGAATATTACTGGATCCATTATGAATGCTAGGTGGTCCTTGACCAGGATTGAAATCACATAAACCCATCAAAGTCACTGGGCTTCTTTTGTGTGGATCAGAATTTTTAGTAATGTTTGCTCACATCATAATTTATTAATAAAAATCAATACATTAAATGGTTTTATGTTCAGAGTGGTGAAAATAAACAAACTATTAGCAGTATGGCTTTACAGGGGAATAAAGCAGTGTATTAAATTTATACACTTAAAATTTTTTTTAACCAGAACCCAAGGATCACTTTCCCTTGTGGACCTACCAGTGGACGCATATCTTAGCTAATGTAACTTCTACTCATGGGACAGGAAAATACAGAGAATAAAACTGTATTACTGTTAATGAAAGATAAGTCTACCTCAACCCAGAAGTCCGAAACCCTGGCAAATCCAACAATGACATCTCTATTTGTTCTTACAGAAAAGTTAATGTGACCAAGACTACTGGGTTTCCCAAAATCATACATTCTCAGGTCAGCCAAGCTCCCAATACTAGCCAATGTTGATCACTCCCAATACTGAATAGTTCCTTCCATTTTACACAGAAGCTTGTCTGTACCTTTATTCCAAATCCCATCCTGGGAACCTGGGTTCTAATTTCCCAGAAATAAAGATGACTATATAAAAAAATTTCTTCTTTCATTTGCATTTATTTCCAACTTTACCCATCTACTATTCTTCTATTAACATCTCAGAAGGAAATCACACCTTTTACTCATACTCTTGATACCATTTTGGCCCCTTCCCTCTGTGACTACGGCCTGCCAATCATCTCCTTTTCTTGTAACTTACAAACTCCTCCTCTCAAATGAATTCTCTCCTAGGATTACAAATAAGACCAGACTTTCCATTAAAAATCAAAACCTAAATCTAAATCCCAAAACTATCCCTTAAGTGGAAAAGTATAATAATACTCAGTGTCAGTGAGAGTGTTGGGACAGGAGGATTTTAGTATAGTACTAGGGAAACTGCAAATTGGGATAACCCTTCTGTGAGTGATTTGTCACTACAAAATAAAAGTGCACCTAACCTCCTACAATTTCACTTTTAAGAAGTTACCCTATAGAATTACATAAACAACAGTGGAATTAGAAAATTTTCTCACACTACATACAAAATAAATGGATTGAAGACCTAAATGTAAGACTAGAAGCCATAAAACTCCTAGAAGAAAACATAGGCAGAACACTCTTTTGACATAAATCTAGCAATATTTGTTTTGGATATGTTTCTTAAGGCAAAGGAAATAAAAGCAAGAATAAATGAATGGGACCTAATTAAACTTAAAAGCTTTTGCACAGCAAAGGAAACCACTGAAAAAATGAAAAGAAAACCCACTGAATGGGAGGAAATATTTGCAAATGACATGACTGATAAGGGGTTAACAGTCAAAATATATAAACAGCTCATACAACTTAACATCAAAAAACCCAAGCAACCCAATTTAAAAAATGGGCAGAAGATCTGAATAGACAGTTTTCCAAAGAAGATATACAGATGGTCAACAGGCACATGAAAAGACATCGCTAATCATCAGAGGAATGCAAGTCAAAACTACGATGAGATATCACCTCATACCTGTCAGAATGGCTATCACCAAAAAGACAACAAACAACAAATGTCGGCAAGGATGTGAAGAAAAGGGAACCCTTGTATACTGCTGGTGGGAATGTAAATTGGTGCAGCCTCTATGAAAAACAATATAGAGACTCCTCAAGAAGCTAAAAATAGAACCAACATATGATCTAGCAATTTCACTCTTGGGTATACATCTGAAGAAAATGAAAACACTAATTTGAAAAGATGCATGCACCCCATTGGTCATAGCAGCATTATTTACAGTAGCCAAGCTATAGAAGCAACCTAAGTGTCCATCAACAGATGAATGGATAAAGAAGATGTGGTATATATATATACAATGGAACACTACTCAGTCATAAAAAAAGAATGAAATTTTGCCATTTACAACAACATGGATGTACCTGGAGGGTATTATGCTCAGTGAAATAAGTCAGACAGGGAAAGACAAATGCTATATGCTATCACTTATATGTGGAACCTAAAAAATAAAACAAATGAATGACTATAACAAAGTAGAAACAGATTCACAGATAGAGAGAACAACTAGTGGTTACCAGTGAGGAGAGGGAAGAGGAGAGGGGCAGGATAGGGGTACGGGATTAAGAGGTACAAATTACTATGTATAAAATAAGTAAGCTACAAGTATATATTGTACAGCACAGGGAATATAGTCTGTTTTATAATAACTATAAATGGAACATAATCTATAAAACTTCTGAATCACTATCTCATACACCTGAAACTAATACAGTATTGTAAATAAACTATACCTTAATTTAAAAAAATAAATAGGGACTTCCCTGGTGGTGCAGTGGTTAAGAATCCACCTGCCAATGCAGGGGACATGGGTTTGAACCCTGCTCAGGGAAGATCCCACATGCCATGGAGCAACTAAGCCCATGCTCCACAACTACTGAGCCTGCACTCTAGAGCCCATGAGCCACAACTACTGAGCCCGCGTGCCACAACTACTGAAGCCCAGGTGCCTAGAGCCTGTGCTCCGCAATAAGAGAAGCAACTGCAATGAAAAGCCCATGCACTGCAACGAAGAGGATCCCCCACTTGCCACAACTAGAGAAAGCCAGTGCGGAGCAACGAAGACCCAATGCAGCCAAAATAAATAAATAAATACATTAAAAATAAATAAATAAAATCCTACTATCATCATTTATAAAATAAATAAATAAAATAAATGAAAACAGAGAAAAAAAGAATGAGGTAGTTCTCTGTACTACTGTGAATAAACTTCATAACATACTATTAAGTAAAAAAAGGGCAATTTGCAATAATAGAATATATAATATGATCTCATTTTTGTAAAAACAAAAATATACAAAAAATATTTTTTAAGTTCTGGATGGATATATAACAAATCAGAAAAGTAGAACAGAGTTACTGAGGGAATGATTTTTATAATTTAATTTATATACTTCTGAATGTTTAAATTTCTTCCAATAGGCATGCACTTTCGTAATTATAAAACAAAAAATTTCACCATCTCCTTTATGTTACCATCTTCTCTCCTTCCCTTCTTTGCCAAACTTCTAGAAAACAATAATTTTAACAGATATGCCTACTAAAACTATTTTTTAAAGAACAAATCTAGTGGCGTTTTCTCTTTCAACCATCTTGCTTGTTATAAGACTACTTCACAGCAACCGACTCCTTCCTTAAAACTTATTTCCCTTGGAGTTCATGACATATATCTAGATTGGTTTTCTAGTTTTAGGAGGCTGCTGCTCATATTCTTTTATTGGGAGCTCTTGTACTTCCCTTCCCCTAAATGCAGACATTCCTGATGATTCTGCCCTTGTCCTTCTTCTCTTCCTCCCTTAGCACTTTCTTAGTGATCCCTGTCACACCACTGTATCTTCAATTATGATTTCTAAATAGATTCATCTAGCTCACAGTGTTCTCCAAAACTGCTGACCTCTTCAAGTATCTGTTGAAAAGCTGTGAAGAGATGCCTTGTCCTACCTCCCAAAACCAACTCACGCTAAAGCAATGAATAATCTTTATCTTGAAACCTGTTCCTTTATCTGTTTCCATTCTCATTTAATGTATCACCATCTTCCCTGCTACTCAGATGAAAAACTTCAGCTGTCTCAAATTCTGCTTTCCTTATTCTTGTTCAATAAATTGCCAAATCAATCATTCATTTATATATTCCTTAGATATTTGTTGAGGACATACTCATATGTATGAAGGGGCTGGGGTGGGCAAATAGGGAAAAGAGATATTTACTGAGGACTTGTTATGTGCTAGGTGCTAGGTATACAAACCAGCAAGACCTGGTTCCTGCTCTTCAAGTGATTTTAATGGCGGAGACAGACATGGAAACAGATTTTTTTAAATATGATATGATACAAGTTATGACTCAGGAATATGTGTGGTGTTTAAGGGAGCACAAAGGCAGGGCATCTAACTGTATTTGCATAACTGAAGGGAAATTCCTGAAGCTTTCAAACTAAGTCTTGGTAGATAAGCAGGGGATAAGGAAGGACAGTAGGATGGAAGGCAGAAGAGAACAGTATTAGCAACTATACTAATTAGTAAAACTTCAGCATATATTTTGGGCAAGTTAAATCATTTGGTATACTGTTAACTGTTATAGCATTGAGTTTGGGGTATTGGGTGGGGAGAAGTGTGAGGTGAAGCAAGACAGATGGGCTGGGTCAGAACATAAAAGGTTTGGTTTTCCATGTCAAGGGGCTTGAACTTTATTTTGTCGGCAAAGCAAAGTCATTGAAGGGCTCTAAGGAGAAAAATGACATGATACAACTTGAATTTATGAAGAATTGCCCTGGCACAATTTAGAGAATGGATTGGATGAGTGGGAAGGCTGCTGAAATAGCTGTGATGAGAGATGATGAGGGTCTAAATAGAGAAGCAGTGGTAGGAATGGGAAGGAGACAACTTTTAAAATACACTTAGGATTTAAAATTGGCAGAATTTGATACGTGTTTGAAAGTGAAAAGTGAGGGACAGGAGTGAGTGAGAATGAGTGGCAGAATTTGGGTGGATAAGCAATATAGAGAAGGTGGTGGTGGGGGGATTAAATGTAGCTTGAGGTGCCTATGAAACATCTGGAAAGATATTTCAAGAGAGCAATTGGATCAATAACCCTGCAGTTTTTTGCTTGTTGGCTGACTGACTTGAGAAAGCATGTGCTTTACTTTCAATTTCATTGGTGAAGGAGGAGGTAAATTCATTCCTGTAGGTGAAAGAAATGGGTATTGAGAAAAGTGATGATTTAGAGAAGGTATTTAGGGAATTCAAGGTAAAAATGACCAAGAACAAAAACAAGACTGTCCTGCAACGTTTAGGGCTATAACAGAATTAGAAATCATAAATTTGTATCTGGGCTCAGGTGCACAGATGTAAAAGCAGAGAAAGCAGCCTGAGAGCTTGATCCAGGGTTAGGATTTTTTGTATAGGGTGCGGCAGACTAGAGGTCAAGTGAAATTTGTATGCTAATAAGGGAATAGTTTAGGTCAACCATTTGGTCCAGAATGTACATGGGGAAGAAAGTGAGACAAAGAAGGGCCTGAAAGACTGGCAAAAAAAGGGGAGAAATGAAGGATTTAGATGGCTCTTTAAGATAAAACAAAACAAGAAAAACAAACAAAACACTTGGTATACTCTATATGAGAAATGAGAACATGAACAGACCCAAGTGAAAGAGGTGAACTATAAAGGCGGTACCAGTCAGCGATTTCTGAGATGGAACCACAGCAGGGGAAAGCAAGCTCCAGACGTGGCCAGGGACAATATGGCTAAAGAAAACGAGTGAACCACGGAAGACAAATCTCTTTAGCTATGGCAACGGAGAGATCAACCACGTGAATACTGGAATCTCACAGAATGGGGTTAGGAGACGTGGGGGAGGAAGTGACTGAGTGGATGTCAAATTCCTAGTGAGATCACAATGGAAAACAAAGAAAAGGAAGGATGGACTGTAAGGCCAGATATCCTGAGATTCACATAAACAAGGAGGTTCACTAGAGAGTAAACTAGTTAAAAGTTTGAGATGTTGGAATGAGGAGAACAGGAAATGCTGGCACTACTGTCTCTGTTGTTTGCCAAATGTGACAGAAAGAATGGCCTGGATAGTAGCATTCTCAGAAAAGATGCCAAATTTAGGCAGTGATTCACAGCCTGCTATACATTAAAATTATGTGGGAAAATTTTTAAAAGAGCGACGGGCTGTCCTACCCATTCTTAGAAATGGAATGAATTCATCTGGAGTGAGCTGCATTATGTGCCTCCCTCTCTCACCCTCTCTCATCCTTTTCTTTTAAAGCTCCACAGGTAATCCCAATGTCCAGTCAGTGCTGAAAATCATAACTTATGGCCAAGAATGAAAATATTTTTTGTGTGTGAAAAGGTTGAGGATGAAAAGAGTTTATTTTCTATGAAATAGGTGTTTGGTAAGGCACCTTTAGGAAATCCTGGGGGCAGTAGGAAGGAAAGGGGTGTTAGGGAAGGAAAGGTAGACTTTTAAGACAATGAAAGTACAAGAGAAAAAAAATCAATACAAATTACTCAAATTTTGGCATGAGTCACTTAACAAAAAATGAAGGGGAACACGTCCTCGATTTAGAAGACTATAAAATCTAGGATGGGGAAACATGTATTAAATCTTTCCTTCCTTTTTCTAGTGGCCAAATTTGGGTGCTAGCCATGCCATGTCTAAACAATTGCTATATCATCCAGTTTCTGGCTCAGTCATGGAATCAGCCATTTCTTCAAGGAGATCTAGTATCTTTTAGTTAAAAAGAGCTAACGGAATTGGATTATCACTGTTCCTAAGTTCTCATAGAGCAAGAGACTATATGCATGTATGTATGTTTACACACATATGTTTATTTATATATCTAGGTAAATATATTGAAAATCATGAGTTTACACTAATATCTTCAATTCCAAACCAACAGGGCTCATTTTAGTTTTCTACCTTTCCGTATATGTAACTCCATTCTGTAACAGTGAAAAAACTTGGCTACCATTTTCCTTAATACAATTACTTAGTCATTTTGTATGAAAACCGTATTCCATCACCACTGCCATGATCCCTTCCCCTCCCTCCCCTGTCAGTCACCACCACATTGCTCTGGGTGTTTCTGCCAACACACCTCTGTATAGGCGCTCTCCCCACTAAGCTCTGAGTGGGCTACCTCTGCTGTGAGAAAGCCCTCCTATCTCAGGCTCTCAAGACCCCATGCATGGCTGACCTCCACATGGATACCATCCTCATTTTGTTCAAGCTCCAACGCCCAACAACAATACAATCACCAGGATGAAAGCACTCCCCACCCTGCACAAGCTCTGACATTCAGTGCCAAGCTGCCCTCCTCTGTGGATCAAGCTCCAACCCCATGATCAAATAAATTTGGGGTATGATGTTAGGCTGGGTTCAAGGTTAATTTTTTTCATATCTATATGCAGTATAGCCAGCATTATTTATTTAAAAGACTTTCCTTTTTCCACAGAATGCTTCATACCTTTGTCAAAACGCAGTCAAACACATGACTGTGTGGGTCTATTTCTGGACTCTATTCTGTTCCATTGATAAATAGCTATCATATGAAAATAAATTTGATTTTTATACATTGAACTTGAACTCTGTGGTTGTGTTAAATTCACTTAATAATTCTAGCAGTTTTGGGGTAGGTTCCTTAGGATTTTTCTATGTAGACAGTCATATTATTTAACAATAAAGACAGATTTACTTATTTATTTCTAATATTTTTCATGCCCAATCACATCAGCTAGGATTTCTAGTACAATGCTGAATAGAAGTGGTAAGAGTGAACATCCTTACCTTATTCCTAAGTGTTCATCATTAAAGAGATGTATCTTTATCTACATGCTCTATCTGATTTCTAGCTTGATAAGAAGTCATTTTTTAAAAATGAGCATTGGAAGAGTTTTTTGCATCTGTTTGAAAAGGTGTTTTTCTTCCTTACTATGTTAATATGGCAAATCACATTGATTGATCTTCAAATGTTAAGCCAACTCTGCATTCCTGGGATAAACTCTATTTAGTCAAGCTGGATTATATATATTTTTATATATTCCAGGACTTAATTTGCTAATATTTTGTTAAGGAACTTTTTTTGTTTTGCATTTACGTTCACGAGGAAGATTAGTCTGTCATTTCTTTTCTTCTCATGCTTTTACCTGGTTTAGGTATCATAAAAGGAGTTGGGAAAAGTTCTTTCTTCCTCTAGTCCAATGGTTCTCAAGTGGGGTAGAAGAAGAGGATTTTGCCACACAGGGGACATTTAGCAATGTCTGGAGGGTTTCTGATTGTCACAGTTGTGGGGGTTGCTAATGGGTAAAAGACAGGGATGTTGCTAAACATCCTGCAATGTACAGGACAGACCACCACCACCCCACAACCTCACCCCAAGCTATTATCTGGTCCAAAATGTCAAGAGTACCAAGGCTGAAAAACCCTGCTCTAGTCTCTGAAAGAATTTGTGTAAGATTGATATTTCTTCTTTAGGTATTTGGTAGAATTCATGAGTGAAGTCTTATGGGATTGTGATTGTAGTTTTATTCATGGGACATTTATTACTTAAAAATTAAATTTGTTTAACAGAGGGCTATTCAGATTCTCTACTTTTTTGGTATCAATTTTGGTATATCATCAATTTCAAGGAATTTATATCATTTAAGTTATCAAATGTGCTTATAAAAATTATTCATAATATTCTTTAATTACTTTAAAAATATTGTTAGAATCTATGGTGATATCTTCTTTTTCATTCCTGATACTGATAATTTGTTTTCCTCTCAATAATAGGTTGATCATCTTGAAAAGGCTTATTGATTTTATTTACATTTTCAAAAAGTCAGCTTTTAGCTTTACAGATTTTCTCTATTGCCTGTTTTCTTTTTCACTGCAAGACTTAACAAACATTGGCTGCTACAATGATGAAAGCAGAATATAAATACAGAAATAATACAAATTGGGCAATGCTGAGAGAAACTGGAGTTCTGGCCCAGAATGGAAGATACTGTTAATGTCCACTGAGACACTAGAAAGTCCATATCCTGGATAAAGGCTTACTGTAAAGCTCTAACAAAGCCTAAAATCAAGCTATAGCAAAATGCACAGGGACAAACAAGTTTGGAGATTGATTCTTACCAATTTAGAGGGGCTTGGGAAACACTTCAGGCTTTCCAGACAACTGTCCTTACAAAGTATATAACCAAACCTATCCAAGTTCAAGGTGAATAGGAGGTGATTGAATTGCTGAGAAGAGCAAAAATCAACATTCTTTAGAGAATGATAATAAAATCCACATCTCTAAATGTATCATCCATAATACCCAGAGTACAATATAAATTGTCAGACACAAAAAGAAAAAATATGTGATCCATAGTTAAGAAAAATATCAATTAAAATCAACCAAAAGATGCCCCAAATGTTGGACCTAGCAGATAAAAGACTTTATTTAAACCAGCTATTATAAATATATTGATGGACATAAAGGAGAACATGGTTTAAATGAATGAAAAGACAGGCAGTCTCAGCAGAAAGAGATAGAAACTCTCTAGCTGGAAATTAAAGTGACTGAAATAAAAATTGGAAAATGGAGATGAGAGGGTTAAAGAATAAGTGAAATTAATGGAAGAATCAACAAAAATGACCCAATTTGAAGAACATAGGGAAAAAAGGATTGAAGAAAAATGATGAGTCCCAGGGATTTTAGAGACAATATTAAACTGCCTAACAAACATAACTGAAGTTGCAGAAGGAGAAGAGACTGAGAATGGGGTAGAAAAAATATTTGAAAAAATATATGTTAAAGAAACAATGTCAGAATATTTCCAAATTTGATGAAAAAGTTTGACCCACAGATCACAGTCAAACTGTTGAAAACCAAAGATAAAGACAACCTTGCAAACAACCAGATGAAATGTCAATTACATAAAAAATAATGATTTTAACAGTTAACTTCTCATAAGAACAATGAAAGCTAGAAGATAGAACAATATCCATAAAGTGCTAAAAGGAAAAAACAAAACAAAACAAACCCAAAGTGTCATCCTAGAATTCTGCATCACACGAAAATATCCTTCAAATAAAGGAAGGAGAGACAACATTTTCAGATAAACAAAAACAGGGAAAATTTTTTGTTAGCAGACCTGCACTTTTGGGCTGAAAGAAAATGATATTAGATGGAAATCTGGATCTAAGAAGTGAAGAGCATCAGAAATAGTACATATGTGAATAAATATAAAACTCCCTATGTTCTTATTCTCCTCTTAATGTCATTAAAAGATATATGAATGTTTAAAGCATGGGATTTATAATGCACTTAGCTGTAATGTATACGACAATAATATCAAAAAGAACGGAGAATATACCTATACAGTATAAAAGTTCTTAAAGTCTACATAAAATCACACAATGTTAGCATTATATAATAAGACTTTAATAAGTTAGGAAAGCATATTATAATACCTATAGAAATCACTAAAGGAAATGCAAAAAGGTATAGCTAATAAAATATTAGACGAATTTTTAAAAAATTGAAAAAAAATTATTATTCTCCCTTTCCCCTCCCAATAAAAGTAGAAAAGGAGAAACAGGAACAAAGAATAGATATGATTAGCAGGAAGAAAAAAAGAACAGCAAAATGTTAGACCTAAATCCAATAGTTTCAATAATAAATTAAATCAGACTATACTACAAAGCTACAGTAATCAAGACAGTATGGTACTGGCACAAAAACAGAAATATAGATCAATGGAACAGGATAGAAAGCCCAGAGATAAACCCACGCACATACGGACAGCTTATCTTTGATAAAGGATGCAAGAATATACAGTGGAGAAAATACAGCATCTTCAATAAGTGGTGCTGGGAAAATTGGACAGGTACATGAAAAAGTATGAAATTAGAACACTCCCTAATACCATACACAAAAATAAACTCAAAAATAAACTCAGAATGGATTAAAGACCTAAATGTAAGGTCAGACACTATCAAACTCTTAGAGGAAAACATAGGCAGAACACTCTATGACATAAGTCACAGCAAGATCTTTTTTGACCCACCTCCTAGAGAAACGGAAATAAAAACAAAAATAAACAAATGGGGCCTAATGAAACTTCAAAGTTTTTGCACAGCAAAGGAAACCATAAACAAGACCAGAAGACAACCCTCAGAATGGGAGAAAATATTTGCAAATGAATCAACTGACAAAGGATTAATCTCCAAAATTTACAAGCAGCTCAAAAAACAAACAACCCAATCCAAAAATGGGCAGAAGACCTAAACAGACATTTCTCCAAAGAAGATATACAGATTGCCAACAAACACATGAAAGAATGCTCAACATCATTAATCATTAGAGAAGTGCAAATCAAAACTACAATGAGATATCATCTCACACCAGTCAGAATGGCCATCATCAAAAAATCTAGAAACAATAAATGCTGGAGAGGGTGTGGAGAAAAGGGAACACTCTTGCACTGTTGGTGGAAATGCAAATTGATACAGCCACGATGGAGAAGAGTATGGAGGTTCCTTAGAAAACTAAAAATAGAATTACCATACGACCCAGCAATCCTAATCCCACTACTGGGCATATACCCTGAGAAAACCATAATTCAAAAAGAATCATGTACCAAAATGTTCATTGCAGCTCTATTTACAATAGCCAGGACATGGAAGCAACCTAAGTGTCCATCAACAGATGAATGGATAAAGACGATGTGGCACATATATACAATGGAATATTACTCAGCCATAAAAAGAAACGAAATTGAGTTATTTGTAGTGAGGTGGATGGACCTAGAGTCTGTCATACAAACTGAAGTAAGTCAGAAAAAGAAAAACAAATACCGTATGCTAACACATATATATGGAATCTAAGAAGAAAAAAGAAAAAGGTCATGAAGAACCTAGGAGTAAGATGGGAATAAAGACACAGACCTTCTAGAGAATGGACTTGAGGATATAGGGAGGGGGAAGGGTAAGCTGTGACAAAGTGACAGAGTGGCATGAACATATATACACTACCAAACGTAAAATAGATAGCTAGTGGGAAGCAGCTGCATGGCACAGGGAGATCAGCTCGGTGGTTTGTGACCACCTAGAGGGGTTGGATAGGGAGGTTGGGAGGGAGGGAGACGCAAGAGGGAAGAGATATGGGAACATATGTATATGTATAACTGGTTCACTTTGTTATAAAGCAGAAACTAACACACCATTGTAAAGCAATTATACTCCAATAAAGATGTTAAAATTAATTAATTAAAGTGTATTAAACACTCAAATCAAATGGAAGGGAGATTGTCAGGCTAGAGAAAAATGCAAATCCCAAGCCATATGTTGTTTACAAGAGTCATACTTTATTTTTATTCTTTTAAACATGTCTATTGGAGTATAATTGCTTTACAGTGTTGCGTTAGTTTCTGTTGTATAACAAAGTGAATCAGCTATATGTATACACATATCCCCATATCCCTTCCCTCTTGCATCTCCCTCCCACCTTCCCTATCCCACTCCTCTAGGTGGTCACAAAGCACCAAACTGATCTCCCTGTGCTATGCAGCTGCTTCCCACAAGCTATCTATTTTACATTTGGTAGTGTATATATGTCAATGCTAAGGAGTCATACTTTAAATGTAGAAGAATAAATAGGTTGACATAGAGGATGGAAGGTGATAAGCCAAGCAAACAGTACACATGGAAGGCTAGAGTGATTATATAATGTCAAATAAAGTAGATGTTAAGAAAAGGAGTAGAACCAGAGATAAAAAGATATATTTCATCATGATTAAAATATTTTATCATGATTAAAGGGGCAAATCATGAAACATCCCTAACAGCCCCAAATATATTTGCATCTAAATTAGTTTCAAAATACACATAGCAAAACTCATAAGGGTAAAGGGAGAAGTAGAGAAATGCACAATCATATTTGGAGATTTTAACATCTCATTATCAATTGATAGGAAAAAAATGAAAAAAATTTAGTAGGCTACATAAGATCTGAACAACACTACTTGTCAATTTGATTTAATTGACATGTACAGAACATTATACTCAATAGCAGAATATGAATATTTAAAAGTGCACATGGAATACTGACCAAGATAAATCATATGTTGAGTCATAAAATAAATTTGAATATAGTTCAAAAGAATAAACACTTATAGAGTATGTAACCACAATGGAGTTAAATTGAAAATAAAAAAGATATCTAGAAAAATCTGAAGTATTTGGAAGTTTTATAACATACTTCTAAGTAACTCATGGGTCAAAAAAAATCACAAGAGAAACCAATAAGCATTTTGAAATGAATGATAACGAAAATACAACATATTAAGATTTGAGGGATACAGAAGGCAAGTGCTTAAATGCTTTTACTAGAAAAGAAGAAAAGTTTAAAGTCAATGACATAATGGAACTTCCCTGGTGGTCCAGTGGTTAAGATTCCATGCTCCCAATGCAGGCGGCACAGGTTCAATCCCTAGTCGAGGAACTAAGATCCCACATGCTGCACAGCATGGCCAAAAAAACGAAAGTCAATGACATAATATTCCATTTTATGAAGCTAGAAAAATAAGAACACACTAGATATAAAGCAAGTAGAAAGAAGGAAACAATAAAGAGTAGAAATCCATGAAATAGATAACAATAAAAACACAAAAGAAACATAAAAGTCAGCCCTTTGAAAATATTAATAAAATTGATAAACTCCTAATCCAAGACAAGCTAAGAAAAAGGGAAAATTTATGAATATCAGGAATCAGAGAGGGGATATCATTGTAGATGCTACAGATAGTAAAAGAATATTAAGGCTATCTCATAAACAACTTTATGCCACCATATTCAATAACTAAGATGAAATGAAATGCACACATTGCTTGGAAAATATAACTGGTTAAAACTGACTCAAGAAGAAACAGGAAATATATGAATAGCCTCATATCTATTAAAGAAACTAAATTCATAATCAAAACATCCCCACAAAGAAAACTGATCAGATAGCTTCACTGGTATATTTTATCATATTTAAGGAAGCGATACTACTAATTTTAGACAAGCTTTCAGTAAATAGAAGAGGAGTGACCTCTTCTCAACTCATTTTATGTTACCATGTGATACCAAAACCTGATTAAGCTAGTACAATAAAGTAAAATTACAAACTAGTATCGCTCATGAACACAGACACAAAAATCCTCAACAAAATATTAGCATATCAAATCCAGCAATATATAAAAGGTACTACATCATGGCCAAATGAGTATTTTTCCAAAATGTAATGTTGGGTTAACATTAAAAAAAGTAAATCCACATAAACTGTCACATTAAAAGAATAAAGGTGCAAAACCATATGCTTATATCAATAAATGTAGGAAAAGCATTTGACAAAATAAAAACTCAGCAAACTAGGGAACTTATTTCACCATGAAAATTCTGTCATACGTTACTAGTCCTACAGTTAATGCGTACTACCCTTCTGGAATGTATTTGGCAATATGTAGGTATCAAGAACTCTAAAAACATTCACATAAAAAAAAGGGGGTGGAACTTACTTTAAGCTGATAAAAGGCATCTATCAAAAATCTATATTTAACATTATATTAATTGGTGAATTACTGGATGCCTTTTCCTTGAGAACAAAGCAAGGGTGTCTTCTTTAATCATTTCTCTTTAATATTGTATTGAATGTTCTAGTCAATGCAACAAGTTAAAAATAAGAAACACAAGGCATGAAGCTTGGAAAGGTTTAAAGCTGTTATTATGGCTGTTCATGTGATATGAACTTGAAAATCCTAAGGAATCTACCAAAAAAACCCCAAAAAACAAAAAAACCAAAACAAACAAACCCCCTGCTAGAAAACATGCATTTAGCAAGACTGTAGTGTATGATATAAATATTTTTAAAAATCAATATTCTTTCTATATACTACTAATAAATTCAATGAAAAAAGTGCAAGATTGTTACACTAAAAACTACATAATATAACTGAGTTAAATTTTTAAAGATCTAAATAAATTTAGAGCTATACCATATTCATGGATTGGAAAACAATATTTTTAGGATGTAAACTCTCCCCAAATCGATCTAATCACAATTCCACTTCCTTAATAGAAATCAAAAACTGAATCTAAAATGTAAAGAAAAGAAGTTGGAATAGCTAAAAGAATTTTTTATAAGAAAAATATTTGGAACACAATCTAATTTCAAGATTTTTCTATAATGCTAAAGTAATCCAGATTGTGTGACATTGACGGAAGAATGGACATGAAGATGAAGGGACTAGAAATCCATAAATGTGTGTCCATGTGTGTACATATCCAACTGACGTTTGAAAAGGCATCAGGCAATGAACGAAGAAAAAATAGTTTTTTTCAACAAACGGTACTAGAATAATGGCATATCTGTACAGATAATGAATGAACCTTGAGCCCTATCTCACACCACACAGAGAAATGTATTTGAAATGGATCATAGACTTAAATATAAAGCTATATAACTTCTATAAGAAAATATAGGAAAATATCATTTTAACCTTGATCAATAAAAAGTTTTGCTCTTCAAAAACAACATTAAGGAAATAAAAGAGCGAGTCATGCCCTGGGAGAAAATATTCACAAAACATATACCTGATGAAGGTTTTATATCCAAATATACAAAGAATTCTATATGCAATAATTGAGTTCTTTACCTAATTAAAACTGATTAAATAGAGACTGGTTCAAGATGGCGGAGTAGAAGGACATGCTCTCACTCCCTCTTGCGAGAGCACAGGAATCACAACTAACTGCTGAACAATCATTGACAGGAAGATACAGGAACTCACCAAAAAAGATACCCTACATCCAAAGACAAAGGAGAAGCCACAGGAAGACGGGAGGAAGGGCGCAATCACAATAAAGTCAAAGCTCATGACTGCTGGGTGGGTGACTCACAAATGGGAGAACACTTATACTCGTTGGGCAATGAGAGGAGGAATTCCTAGACAATCAGACTTTGAAGGCTAGTGAGATTTGATTGCAGGACTTTGACAGGGCTGGAGGAAACAGAGACTCCATTCTTGGAGGGTACACACAAAATAGTGTGTGCATCGGAACCCAGGGAAAGGAGCAGTGACCCTATAGGAGACTGACCCACACCAACCTGCTAGTGCTGGAGGGTCTCCAAAAGAGGCAGGGGTGGCTGCATCTCGCTGTGAGGACAAGGACACTGGCAGCAGAAGTTCTGGGAAGTATTCCTTGCTGTGAGCCCTCCCAGAGTCTGCCATTAGCACAAACAAAGGGCCTGGGTAGGCTCCAGTGTTGGGTTGACTCAGGCCAAATAACCAACAGGGAGGGAACCCAGCCTAACCCATCATCAGACAAGCAGATTAAAGTTTTACTGAGCTGTGTCCACCAGAGCAACACCCAGCTCTACCTACCACCAGTCCCTCCCATCAGGAAATTTGCACAAGCCTCTTAGATATCCTCACCACCAGAGGGCCGACAGCAGAAGCAAGAACTACAATCCTGCAGCCTGTGGAACAAAAACCACATTCACAGAAAGATAGACAAGATGAAAAGCCAGAGGGCTACGTACCAGATGAAGGAACAAGATAAAACCCCAGAAAAACAACTAAACGAAGTGGAGATAGGCAACCCTCAAGAAAAAGAATTCAGAATAATGATATGAAGATGATCCAGGACGTCGGAAAAGCAATGGAGGCAAAGATTGAGAAGATGAAAGAAATGTTTAACAAAGACCTAGAAAAATTAAAGAATGAACAAACAGAGATGAACAATACAATAACTTAAATGAAAACTACAATAGAAGGAATCAATAGCAGAACAACTGAGGCAGAAGAACAGATAAGTGACCTGGAAGACAGAATGGTGGAATTCACTGCTGTGGAACAGAATAAAGAAAAAAGAATGAAAAGAAATGAAGACAGCCTAAGAGACTGTTGGGACAACATTAAACGCACCAACATTTGCATTATAGGGGTTCCAGAAGGAGAAGAGAGAGAGAAAGTACGCGAAAAAATATTTGAAGAGATTATAGTCAAAAACTTCCCTAACATGGGAAAGGAAATAGCCACCCAAGTCCAGGAAGTGCAGAGAGTCCCATACAGGATAAACCCAGGAGAAACATGCGGAGACATATAGTTATCAAATTGGCAAAAATTAAAGACAAAGAAAAAGTATTGAAAGCAGCAAGGGAAAAATGACAAATAACATACAAGGGAACTCCCATAAGATCAGCTTATTTCTCAGCAGAAACTCTAAAAGCCAGAAGGGAGTGGCATGACATATTTAAAGTGATGAAAGGGAAGAACCTACAACCAAGATTACTCTACCCAGCAAGGATCTAATTCAGATTCGATGGAGAAATCTAAAGCTTTACAGACAAGGAAAAGTAAAGAGAATTCAGCAACACCAAACCAGCTCTACAACAAATGCTAAAGGAACTTGTCTAAGTGGGAAACACAAGATAGGTACAGGACCTACAAAAGCAAAACCAAAAACAATTAAGAAAATGGTAATAGAAACATACATATCGATAATTACCTTGAATGTGAATGGATTAAATGCTCCAACAAAAAGACACAGGCTGCCTGAATGGAGAGAAAAACAAGACCCATATATATGCTGTCTAAAAGAGACCCACTTCAGGGCTTTCCTTGTGGTGCAGTGGTTGAGAGTCCACCTGCCAATGCAGGGGACATGGGTTCGTGCCCTGGTCCAGGAGGATTCCACATGCCGTGGAGCGGCTGGGCCTGTTAGCCATGGCTGCTGAGCCTGCATGTCCAGAGCCTGTGCTCCGCAACGGGAGAGGCCACAACAGTGAGAGGTCTGCATTCCGCAAAAAAAAAAAAGAAAAGAGACCCACTTCAGACCTAGGGACACATACAGACTGAAAGTGAGGGGATGGAAAAAGATATTGCAAGCAAATGGTAATCAAAACAAAGCTGGAGTAGCAATAGTCATATAAGAAAAAATAGATGTTAAAATAAAGAATGTTACACGAGACAAGGAAGGACACTACATAATGATCAAGAGATCAATCCAAGAAGAAGATATAACAATTCTAAATATATATGCACCAAACACAGCAGCACCTCAGTACATAAGGCAACTGCTAAGAGCTAGAAAAGAGGAAATCGACAGTAACACAATAATAATGGGGAACTTTAACACCTCACCCAAAGGACAGATCATCCAGATAGAAAATTAATAAGGAAACACAAGCTTTAAATGACACAATAGACCAGACAGATTTAATTGATATTTATAGGACATTCCATTCAAAAACAGCAGATTACACTTTCTTCTCACGTGCGCACAAACGTTCTCCAGGATAGGTCACATCTTGGGTCACAGATCAAGCCTCAGTAAATTTAAGAAAATTAAAATCATACCAAACATCTTTTCTGACCATAACACTATGAGATTAGAAACCAATTATGGGGAAAAAACCGTAAAAAACACAAACACATGGAATCTAAACAATACATTACTAAATAACCAAGAGGTCACGGAAGAAATCAAAGAGGAAATCAAAAAATACCTAGAGAAAAATGACAATGACAATGAAAACAAAACAATCCAAAACCTATGGGATGCAGCAAAAGCAGTTCTAAGAGGGAAATTTATAGCAATACAAGCCTACCTCAAGAAACAAGAAAATATCAAATAAACAACCTAACCTTACACCTAAAGGAACTAGAGAAATAAGAACAAACAAAACCCAAAGATAGTAAGAGGAAAGAAATCATAAAGATCAGAGCAGAAATAAATGAAACAGAAACAAAGACAGCAATAGCAAAGATCAATAAAACTACAAGCTGGTTCTTTGAGAAGGTAAACAAAATTGATAAACCATTAGCCAGACTCATCAAGAAAAAGAGGGAGAGGACTCAAATCAATAAAATTAGAAATGAAAAAGGAGAAGCTACAACAGACACTGCAGAAATACAAAGCATCCTAAGAGACTACTACAAGCAATTCTATGCCAATAAAATGGACAAGCTGGAAGAAATGGACAAATTCTTACAAAGGTATAACCTTCCAAGGCTGAACCAGGAAGAAATAGAAAATATGAACAGACCAATCACAAGTAATGAAATTGAAACTGTGATTAAAAATCTTCCAACAAACAAAAGTTTAGGACCAGATGGCTTCACAGGTGAATTCTATCAAACATTTAGAGAAGAGCTACCACCCATCCTTCTCAAACTCTTCCAAAAAATTGCAGAGAAAGGAACACTCCCAAACTCATTCTATGAGGCCACCATCACCCTGATACCAAAACCAGACAAAGATACTGCAAAAAAAGAAAATTACAGACCAATATCACTGATGAATATAGATGCAAAAATCCTCAACAAAATATTAGCAAACAAAATCCAAGAACACATTAAATGGATCATACACCATGATCAGGTGGGGTTTATTCCAGGAATGCAAGGATTCTTCAATATACGCAAATCTATCAATGTGATAAACCATATTAACAAATTGAAGGAGAAAAACCATATGATCATCTCAATAGATGCAGAGAAAGCTTTCGACAAAATTCAACACTCATTTATGATAAAAACCCTCCAGAAAGTGGGCAGAGAGTGAACCTACCTCAACATAATAAAGGCCATATATGACAAACCCACAGCAAACATCATTCTCAATGGTGAAAAACTAAAAGCATTTCCTTAAGATCAGGAACAAGACAAGGTATCCAGTCTCACCACTAGTATTCAACATAGTTTTGAAAGTCCTAGCCACAGCAATCAGAGAAGAAAAAGAAATAAAAGGAATACAAATTGGAAAAGAAGAAGTAAAGCTGTCACTGTTTGCAGATGACATGATACTACACATAGAGAATCCTAAAGATGCCACTAGATTAAGTACAGGTAATCAGTAAATTTGGTAAAGTTGGAGGATACAAAATTAATGCACAGAAATCTCTTGCATTCCTATACACTAACAACGAAAAATCTGAATGAGAAATTAAGGAAACAATGCCATTTACCATCGCAACACAAAGGATAAAATACCTAGGAATAAACTACCTAGGGAGACAAAAGGCCTGTACTCAGAAAACTATAAGACATTGATGAAAGAAACTGAAGATGATATAAACAGATGGAGAGGTATACCATGTTCTTGGATTGGAAGAATCAATATTGTGAATATGACTATACTACCCAAAGCAATCTACAGATTCAATGCAATCCCTCTCAAATTACCAATGGCATTTTTTACAGAACTAGAACAAATATCTTAAAATTTGTATGGAGGCACAAAAGACCCCGAATAGCCAAAGCAGTCTTGAGGGAAAAAAACGGAGCTGGAGGAAT
Source organism: Phocoena phocoena (assembly GCF_963924675.1). Taxonomy (NCBI): domain Eukaryota; kingdom Metazoa; phylum Chordata; class Mammalia; order Artiodactyla; family Phocoenidae; genus Phocoena; species Phocoena phocoena. The sequence goes on from NC_089231.1 coordinate 38,832,812, forward strand.
CAGACTCCCGGATTTCAGACTATACTACAAAGCTACAGTAATCAAGACAATATGGTAGTGGCACAAAAACAGAAACACAGATCAATGGAACAGGATAGAATGCCCACAGAGAAACCCACGCACCTATGGTCAACTAATCTACAAGAAAGGAGGCAAGGATATACAATGGAGAAAAGACAGTCTCTTCAATAAGTGGTGCTGGGAAAACTGGACAGCTATGTGTAAGAGAATGAAATTAGAACACTCCCTAACACCATACACAAAAATAAACTCAAAATGGATTAGAGACCTAAATCTAAGACCAGACACTATAAAAGTCTTAGAGGAAAACATAGGAAGAACACTCTTTGACATAAATCACAGCAAGATCTTTTTTTGATCCATCTCCTAGAGTAATGGAAATAAAAACAAAAATAAACACATGGGACCTAATGAAACTTAAAAGCTTTTGCAAAGCGAAGGAAACTACAAACCAGATGAAAGGACAACCCTCAGAATGGGAGAAAATATTTGCAAACGAATGAACAAAGGATTAATCTCCAAAACATATAAACAGCCCATGCAGCTCAATATTAAAAAAACAAACAACCCAATCCAAAAATGGGCAGAAAACCTAAGTAAACATTTCTCTATAGAAGACTCACCAATGGCCAAGAAGCACATGAAAAGCTGCTCAATATCACTAATTATTAGAGAAATGCAAATCAAAACTACATTGAGGTATCACCTCACACCAGTTAGAATGGGCATCATCAGAAAATCTACAAACAACAAGTGCTGGAGAGGGTGTGGAGAAAAGGGAACCCTCTTGCACTGTTGGTGGGAATGTAAATTGATATAGTCACTGTGGAAAACAGTACAGAGGTTCCTTAAAAAACTAAAAGTAGAGCTACCATATGACCCAGCAATCCCACTACTGGGCATATACCCAGAGAAAACCATAATTCAAAAAGACACATGCACCCCAATGTTGATTGCCACACTATTTACAATAGCCAGGTCATGGAAGCAACCTAAATGCCCATTGACAGATTAATGGATAAAGAAGATGTGGTGTGTATATATGTGTGTGTGTATATATATATATATATATATATACACACACACACACACACACACACACAATGGAATACTACTGAGCCATAAAAAGGAATGAAACTGGGTCATTTGTAGAGACGTGGATGAATCTAGAGACTGTCATACAGAGTGAAGTAAGTCAGAAAGAGAAAAACAAATATCGTATATTAACGCATATATGTGGAACCTAGAAAATGGTACAGATGAACTGGTTTGCAGGGCAGAAATTGAGACACAGATGTAGAGAACAAACGTTTGGACACCAAGGTGCAGAAGTGGCTGGCAGGGGGTGGTGGTGGTGGTATGAATTGGGAGATTGGGATTGACATATATACACTAATATGTATAAAATGGATAACTAATAAGAATCTGCTGTATAAAAAAATAAATAAAATTAAATTTAAAAATACTGATTAAAAAGTATCTTAATGGATACTTTGCAAAAGCAGATCTATGAATGGCCAATAACAACAGTAAAATATGCTCTTCATCATTAGTCATCAGAGAACTGTGTGTTAAAGCCACAATAAGGTACCATTTCATATCTACTAAAATGGTTAAAATGAAAAAGTCTGACTATACCAAGCCTTGGAAATGACATGAAGCAAATAGAATTCTAATACTTTGGTGGTAAGATTGTAAAGTTATACAACTCTGTATAATAGTTGGCGATTTCATATATAGTTAAGAATAAAGTTAGAATACGATACAGTGATTCTACTCCTGTCTGGTTACTTAAGAGAAAGAAAACATGTCTACAAAAGATTGGTAAACAAATGTTTATAGCAGGTCAGTTTTTCTGTTTTCTGCACAAATCTGGAAACAATGTAAATGTCCATCAACAAGTGAATTGATAAACTTGTTGTGGTGTACTTATACAGTTCACTGCTACTGAGGAATAAAAAAGTAATGGACTAATGAAACATGCAGCAACATGCATAAATTTCCAAAACATATGGTGAGTAAAAGATGCCAGTTACATGCATACTGTATGATTTCATTTATATGAAAATTTAGAATAGGCAAAGGTATCTTAAGTGATAGAAATCAGATCATTAGTTGCCTGGGCCAGGGGTTTGTGAGGGGATTTACTGGTATCCATCTGGGATGATGAATGGATAAAGATGAATGGATAAAGTATCCATTTCCATCTGGGACGATGGATACTTTTTATATTAATTGGAGTGTTAGTTACGCAGGTAAAAACACATCAAACTTCTTGTACATTTTATTAAATGTGTATTTCAATAAAGTGGATCAAAAAAATAAAGTTAAAAGAGCAAAAAAAATTTACCGAAGAAACTTTTTGACATGCTGAGAGAAAATCAAAATTAATAGCTATATTTTATATCCAAACTTACACAGAATCAGGTACTAAGCTGAAGAACCATTCACTGTCCACATACTTTGTATCATTCATTCTCTATGTGAGGCACCATAAAGTCAAAACCTAATTGTCAGATGATCAGTGTTTCTCATTACTTCATACAGTCCAGACAAAATGTGTATAAAATTCATTGAGTGGCTCTAATACAAAACATCATTTACTGATATGATGAAATTATTAGAAATAATTTTCTGCTATTCTTATCTAGTATCTGTTGGAGCTGTTAAAGTGATAGTAAAATGGTGAAAATCAAGATAGCAGAAGAGGTTAAACTCATGGCATTTAGGACTGCCACACTGTATAAGTCACTCTTAAGGTACTAAGATTTTATTGAATTATATCTCCATATTTTAACATTATAAAATACTAGATAGGAAACTTTGGTAGCCCTGATTTAGGATGGGGAAACAAGAAAACATTTTCAGTTCTTCAAGTTCAATAAAATTCTAATAATCCAAAACTCCTTGAACTTTTCTATTTTGCCCAAATCTAATATCGCGATAGTCTGTCTGAACTTGAATAGTAAATTGTAGATGTCATTCAGGACCAACTGAATAACACTTGTATTTGCATTCCTTAAAAAGTAGAAAAACATTAACCTTTTGTTTTATTGAATTAAAATGCCACGGAAATGCTGGTGTATTCTTGAGAGACTGGAATACTTTTACAAAGAAGAATAGCTGTCATTTATTAAACACAAAGAACAATTACTTGATAGGATGCCTTCTGACAAAAAGCAGATTGGTATTCTCATCATAGAAAAGGCATTATAAAAAAAAAAATCTAGCCCAGACCTCTGAGATTTGAATAATTTAAAGCTGCATTTGGTGCAATTTGAATTTTTCTTTAGGGAGGCAAAGTTAAATACCTTTAATTTGTTCTAATTATTTCAAATTTGCAAGTTAATTATGGCTGATCATTAAATAACAAAAGGACTATCGTCTCCATAGAGTTTTACCTCCTACCCTCTGAATTACTTAAGCTAAATTTTAGTATGCATGAATTAACTTTCTAAATAATCACACGGTTTGACTAAGTGGCTCAGTAAAATGAGCTCTGATCCTCAGAATAAGCATTAATGGACATTAGAAATGCTACTGGGACTCATGTTACTTATATTATAAGTATTTTTAATGGGGCTTTATTTACTAATCTTTATGTACTGTTCAAGATAGAACACCAGATAGATACATTATTCTGCTTTACTGGAGGAAAAGTCCAATCTTTGAGACAATAAAAACAAATGTCCATTTAATACCAACTAAATTCATTTTAAAATTATGCAGGCATGTGATGATGGATTTTAACTTGTTTTAGCTGTTCATCTCAATGAATCAATCCAGCAAAAATGGTCTGCTTGGTCTGTAAATGGACTATTATGGATCTACTGATGTGCTAAGTAGCAAAAGGAGGTCCAATAAGCTAGTATTTAATTCCACCTGCTACTTCCAAAGAAAGAATTCATGATTTACTGTGTTGTGAGTTTCTAGTTATCATTTCTCTGCATACTTGGCTACCAACGATGTGAAGCCAGATGGCACATAACCCTAATGCTTAGAACTCTTAAAAGTAATTTTTCTAAATGTCCCAACTAAATCTTTACACTCTCCAGAAATGGACCTGTCAATGAACAAAATATTCTGAGATCAAAGAGTTTAAAGAATAAGTCTTCAAAAATGAGATATTCCATATACTGTCAGATCTTTATATTTTCCCACTCCAAATTATTAATACAAATTTTATTTCCATATATCCAATAAATATTATCTGAGAGCCCACTGTGTGTCAGTTCTGTGTTTGGGTATGGGAGTACACAAGGGAATAAGTGACTATACCTTTGAATATTTGCAAGTAAACAAGAAGAGACAGCTAGCTCGACAGTGAACATACAATGGCAGGTGTGATGATGGCAGTATAAGCAAAGTGCTACATGGAGCTGAAAAATGTAACAGGAAGCTTGCAAGAAGGGAATGAGGGGTCATGAAGGGAATGAGGTAAGAAAAGTCAGTTAAAAGAAAAGATAACTTTATCAGCATATAATATAGAAAAGGCACTGGCCTGGTCCCTGGTTCCAAAAGTTGTAGCCATCCTAGTAAAGAATTTACTTATGAAAGGATGCCAACTCTCTCAGGTATGCTGGGTAGAATAATGGTGTCCAGAAGACAATAGGTGAGCAGAAAACACCTAACTTAGATGTGTATGGCACAGGAAAGAGAGAGTCTGACCCTAGTTAGCCCCGTGTAATAGTTTAGTATATTAGTTTGGGTCAGACAGAACTGGGTACTCTAGAGCTATTTATAAGTTCTTATAGATGTGATTTCTTAAGCAAGTTACTTAAAGTTACTGAGCCTCATTTCCTCATTTATAAAATGAGATAAATAACAGTATGTAGGATTGTTGTGAGGATTAAATGAATTAACATATGTAAGATACACAAAACAGTGCCCACCACATAAACACTACCTAAATGTTAGCTTCTATTCTTATCATTATTTCTATTACTATTAAATGAAGCAACACTTAAAAGACTTAGAGCAACATCTAGTACTTTGTAGTTGCTTAATAAGTTATTAGAGACTAGCTAAATAAATGGATGGTATAATAGCTCAGAATTATGGAGAAGGAGTAGGTCACTGGGGCAGTGGGAGAGATAACTAGATTAGATTTGAAAACCTTGAATTTGAGGGACCCTAAGTCATTTGGGCTAGATAATATTATCATGCAGTTATAAGGACAGGTTTGGACCTCAGGAGGGAAAAGCTGAGACCGGGAGATAAAGATTTTAGAGTTATCAGCATGGAGATATGATCTAAAGTCATGGAAATGAATTAACTTTCCCACAGAGATATCTATTGAGAAGAGGGAAGAGAATGGAATTGTCACTACTTAAACAGTAGGTAGAGGCAAAGGAAACCGTAAAATACTCTGGGGAGAGGGGAAGCAAATGCCAACAGGGAGAGAGACTCTCGAACAGGGAAATAAGCAAAGAAAGAAAGAATAGTATCAAGAAAACAAGTGAATGAAAGGTATATCAGAAAGATTAGCTGTGTTGCTAGCTATTGAGAAGTCAAGTAAGATGAGGATCGAAAAGTAGTAAAAAGATTTAGGAATTAGGAGGATACTTGTGACCATGGGAGCAGGGTTTTAGTTGCATGATACAGTAGAAGAGGAATAAATGGACGATGAGGAAGTGGAAGCAGAGACAATGTAGATTATGCTATCAAGAAGTTTGGAAAAAAGAAAAGAAAGAGCAGTGCGGGGTTTTTGTTGTTTTTTAAAGAAGGATCTTTGAGCATATAGAAGAAGAACCCAAAGACGTATGAGAAGTATTGATGCAGTGAAATCGTTGAGAAAATGGGAAGGGGATGTGAACGAGGCACTGATGCAGGAGGTATGCGGATTTGAGATACACTGTGCGACCACTAAGCAGTAATGCTGTTGGGCACTTTAAACTATGAACTCTGGAGAGACGTCAGTGTTTCACACAAAGATGGGACCCTCACCATATAACTAGAAACGAGGGCAGACCTCATTTTTAGTGAAGGCACACTTTGTACTTAAAGATGTCACTAGACTGTAATTTGCTCCCTCACCAAAGGGAATGTAGCTGGATTTTCATTAATTATAATATCTTTATTTTAATGATTCTCAGAAGCAGCAGCAACTGAGGGAGAATCAGGAAAAAGAGAATGGTGATGAAGCTGTGATAAATAAAACACTACTGTATCCATCACCAAACCACTAATTTAGAGTTCTGTTGCTCTGATCCTAGAAATGCCTTCAGAATTTCTCTATGGCCTTCAATAAGGAAAATAGCTCTTTTAGATAATTAGTGCACATTTTAATGTAGAATGTACACTTTTTAACTTTTTAAAAGTATGTTTTTACATACTTCTACAGTCTTCTTTTGAAGATTGACAGTTGGGAAGATGAAAATGTCAGTTCAATATAAACTAAGAAACACAGGTATAAACAAAGATTGCCTACTACACAATCAATTTCCTAAGGGCAGATTCTGTGCCCTCCTCTTCTTTGTAACCCCAGCAATGCCTTCTATGGGGGTGCACACAGAGAAGAGGCCCCACATACATCTACTGAAGAAATGGTTATAATTTGGAAGGCATTTATGGAATGAAAACAACAGAACTCTGAGTTAGTTAACTATTACCTCTTCCTTGCATTGTGGACCATTCATAGTCATTCCTAGATCTATAATCCATATTTTAATTTCATCAAAACGTGCACTTACAAAACTTCAAAAATCTGGTATAAGATGAGATTTGTAAAAATGTAAAGCAATGATACTCTTTTCACTAAATTCTTTTGTTTTGGAAAATATAGTTTTCATAAAAGTATATTATTTATATCAATATGCAATGGGTTTACTATTATTTTTAAATGAATAAATATTTAATTTTTCTGTTTTTATTTCTAATACAGTAATAGATATAATCCATATTAAATAATGTACATAAAAGCTCCTGGGGGAACTCCATAAAGTTTAAGAGTGTAAAGGGGTCCTGATATCAGAATATTTGAGAACTGCTACTCTATGTAGCATGATAAATGATGAGTCCATGGAAATAATTACCAACATTCTCTTTCAGAAGTTGAATTTGGCATCAATATGGAAGGTTCTAGAGAATCAATGGCAGGAATAAATTTTCCTGCAAAAAGTTTTAATTTAAATAGTATATAGTAAAATTGACTTTGGGGATAAGGTATATTGTTCTGCGAATCTTAACACATACATAGATTCTTTAAAGCATCACCACAATGAAGATACAAAACCGTTCCATCACCCTAAAAAACTTCCTCTACTAGTCCTATGTAGTCACATACTCTTCCCAGCCCTAACCTAACTCTGACAACCACTGATATGTTCTCTATCACTATGGTTTTGTCTTTTCCAGAATACCACATAAATAAAATCAAACAGGATTTGGTTTTGTTTTGTTTTTAAGATTGGCTTCTTTCATTCAGCACATCTTTGAGATTCATCTAAGTTTTTGTGTATATCAATATTTCATTTCTTTTTATTTCTGAGTAGTATTCCATTGTATGAACTTACCACAGTTTGTTTATCCATTCACCCACTGAAGGTTCTTTGTGTGGTCTCCAGGTTTGGACTATAGTAAATAAAGTTACTATGGACATTAAACTAACTAAAGGTCAGAGAATACAGTCAGAGGATACAGTAGGAAGTCTTCTGGCTCTTACCACTGATAATAGTATGTATAAAAAGGAGCCCTGTTCCTGCATTCTCAACAAAAGTTTTGTGACAAACTTCAAAAATACCATCCAAATTTTCCGAGATCAGACTACATCGTTTACATTAAAGGGAATTCCTATTCTCCATTTATTGAAGGAAAGTAAACCTGCCTTCCAATAAACACCTTGAGAATTTATCACGAGTTCCAATTCCAATTTGCCCTTCCCTTTTGCCCATTTAAGAAACTCACATTAACCTTGCCTGATCAACAATCATCACGAAAATAACCCATTTTCTGGCATTTACAGAATCATGTGTTTTGGGGTCTGACTGCTGAGTAATACCAATTAGCAAGAGGTCAACAGGCTTTCTCATCTCCTTGGACCGAACAGAATGAAGAATCTCCTTCTAGAGCTTTGATTATTATATAAGGGGAAAACCAAACTGGCAATGTGAGACTCAGAATCAAACTTTCTATACAAATCCTGGGCACATCAGCATGCTACAAGATCTTTTATGTTTTCATACACTCAATATGACCATAAGTATATACACACCATTCTCTACCACAGGGGTCTCAGAACTGGCTCACAGCCACTGACAGCAGGAAGCTTTGGGTAAATGAATAGCAATTTTGAAATCCCTCCCCACCCCCCCTTTTTTTTTTGCCCGTGGGTCCTATTCATAGAACCATCACCCACTGAAGTAAATGAGAATGTAAAAATAGAAAGCTGGCAAATAGAAAAGATAGCATTTTAGAGGGGTTTAAAGAAAACACTGAAAAGGACCCATAATTAGAGCAGCCAGCTTTGAGCTATAAAATCGTGGTTTTATTATAGTTTGTATGGGCCATGGCCTGGCACCCATTTGACCCAGAACCCTCCAACAGTATGAAAAGCCCCAGAGTATAAGGATAAAATGAAAGCCTTTAATTACCTCAGTATGACTCATTTAAAGGAAATCAATCATGCTACCCTAATGTTAATAGTTATATATAATTTACACAAAGACAGTCCTTTTTGCATGTTTTTCTCATATAATGTTTCTTGCTATTAGTGTTACTATATAGTTACCAGATGAACCATAGTTTTAAAATTCTGCTAAAATTTAAAATTGATCTCTGTTGAGTTGTGCTTTTTGCAAAGGCTTCTGTGCAGTGTGTTTCATCAAAAACCTTACTGCTAGGTGTCATGCTGAATTTCTTGTTGGGGATAAGTGAGAGGTCAGAACAGGGAGTTGCTAAGTATGAATACATCATAACCACTTGGCCATGAAAAACAAATCATGACAGCTTATTATGTCTATCAGCTCATTCATTTAGTGATGCAACTTCCTTTTACATTGCTCAAAGGCTGTGCAAGCACAAAATCAACGGATGAGAAGCCATGGTTCAAAAAAGGTTGACTTCAGATAGCACTACTCAGCCACCTTTGGCACATACCTGTTCTGGAAAGAAAAGGCAATTTTGATACAGCTTTGAATCTCTAGTGGTCATAAAAATAAGTAAATACTATTTGCTAAAGATAATGACAATAGCATTATAATAAAATGTTTACTGTTCATCAGTTACATTATAGTAGGACATGTAAGAATTATAAAGTAATTCACGTAACAAGCACAACCTGAGCATAGAAAGGATTTTTCTCTAGTTGGTTCCCAAACTAGACAGCAGAATCTCCTGGAAGCTTTCTGAAAATACAGATTCCTGGGCCCCATCGATGGTTATGGTGATTTAATAGGTTGGGGTTGAATATCCTTAGTTTCCTCCATTATTTCTCCTGTAACATGGATTTTAGTTCCCATACCTCCATGAAAGGACTAAATAACACCTATCTATAAGATTACCTCTAAACACTGTTTTATCTGCATCCCACAAGTTTTAATATGCTGTGCTTTTACCTTCATTTAGTTTTATATTTTCAATTTTAACTGTGGAGTCAGCTTGCTTTACAAAACAATCTATATTTTCACCAGATAGCATATTATAATTTTCCCTGCAGCCCTACAAGCATGGGTGTTATCATTCTTTAATTTTTATCAGTATACAAAATGAGAAGTGACAGTTGACTGCTTTTTCCTTGATGAATAAGAAGCCAATCATGTAAGAATCTAGGGACAGACCATTCCAGGCAAGGGAACCTGCCAGTACAAAGGGACTGAGGTGAAAATAAGCTTAGCATATTTGAGAAACGGAAAGGCCACTGTGGCTGGAATATCCTGAGCAGAGTGACAGCTGTATGCAATGAGCTCAGAGAGGTACACAAGGACCACTTCATGTAGGGCCTTGCAGTGTTTGGATTTGTATTTCAAGTATAATTGGAAGCCATTAGAGGGTTTTCAGCAGAGGACTGACATGATTCTGACATATGCTCTAAGAAGGATGGGTTGTAGGAGTTTCAAGCAGAAATAGGAACATCAGTAATCAGGCAACTGCAATAATCTGGGTGGAAGTGGAAATGGTGGTAGTGTGGATTAGAGTAGAAAATGGAAATGGAGGGAATTTGACAGAACTTAGATATTTTTAGAAGTAGGGTCAATAGGACTTACTAATGAACCAGATATGGAGGGTGAAGGAAGAAGGGAAATAAAGTCAAGGTGGTTTATGTAGTTTTTGACTTGAGCAACAGGACACAAATCTACTTGAAATGGGTAAGAAGAAAGGTATAACTGTGGGTTTTCCAAACATCTCTTTTGGTCACCTTAGTGGTATTCTGTAGGAGAGAGTGGTAACCATGTATTCAATCTAATTTCTTAGATCATAAATAATTTTATAATTAAGAATCATGTTCAGAATCAATGTCTAGTTCATTGGCATATGATATGCAGAATCCATCGTTTTAAAAATTTTTTTTACTGAACTTTAACCGTCTAGCCTCCTGGTACCTCCATAGTTTTCCATAAATCTTCAAGGTTACCAGTTAACGTTTAGCAGCCTTATTTACAGGAACTTTTACTACCCTGAGATGTATATAAACTAAGCTGGAAGAGTTGAATTTATACATCTGTATCCAAGTATGTATGTAAACTCCTCACCTATCTTTTGCTTCAGTTTTCATGTACGAACCATTGTTCTGCTCTTTCTAGACCAAAGATCATTCATCTTGTGAAGAAAAATAGTAATGGGGTAGTGTAATAATAATACAAAATAATATTAATAATAATTATTATTATTATAAAAAATATTAATAGCAACTGGAACACTCTTTGCTAAGTGTTAACACATCATAGGTCCTAAATAATAAGGCTGTTCTTGATTTGCCCTTAATCCTTTAAACAAAATCAGATAAGCTACTCCAGTCATTCATGACATGTTTGAAAATCTTAAACCTATTTTGGACTTTAGTATATTTTACAGTATTCTTACTGTTCTTTGAAATCCTCTTAAACCTTACCCTTAGACATATCTTCCTATTTTTGCAGCCATGATCTAAAGAATCCTCTCTTAATTCCTCAATTAATTATGTTTGAATGGTTAGAATTATACTTTTGATAGTTTCCCAGCTCTTTCAACTCTTATACTTTTGAATTTCAGATCAGAAGAGCATGCTTCTGTTTTCTCTGCCTTTCTTAAGTTTTGGTTACATATCTAATTATTATGAATTTTTCATTTGTCAGAAGTAGGATGACTATGTCAACTCTACTGGTTGTCTTCATCTCCTTTTAGGATATGAAATGCTAACATGAGGCAGTCAAGACATCTTAGAGTGAAATAAAATTTCCAGGGTCCTTTCTCTTTGATTTTAACCAAATGCTCTCCAGTATAACGACAACAAGTGAGAGTGCCTTTTCTCTTAAATCTGACCTATAGTCATACTTTCACACTTAGATGAATAATTAGATTTGAAAAGTCTCAACAGGTTTATTTTTAATAACAGTATAGACAGAGGTTCTAATGATAGCCTGCTTTCTTATGAACTATGTCAAGTCTATATACCTCCAAATGAATATAAGAGAATCATCAACTAACCTGATGAACTCCATTCTCATAGAAGACAACAGTAGATTTTCTTGATTCTGCTAGAACTTAAACATTTTCTTTACTGTTTTTGTGATTTAAAATTGTTGGACATATACCTAATGGTAACTCAATTTATTCTTTTTCAAATTTCTTTATTTAGTTTACACACTGATAAAATGAGATTTGGATTATGCTTCTACAGGTTCTTTAAGCTCTAAAACTGTAAAATTCCACCTTTATACTCTGGTTTTTATTATTTACTTATAACTTTTCAAGAAGCACAATTTCTCTCTCAAAAAACTAAAAATAGAACTACTGTATGACCCAGCAATTCCACTCCTGAGTGTATATCTGAAAGAAACAAAAACACTAACTCAAAAAGATAGATGCATCCAATGTTCATAGCAGCATTATTTACAATTGCCAAGATATGGAAGCAACCTAAGTGTCCATCAACAGATGAATGGATAAAGAAGATGTGGTGTGTGTGTGTGTGTGTGTGTGTGTGTGTGTGTGTGTGTACATATATATATACTCACACATATACATACACACACACACACACACACACATATATATATATACAATGGAACACTACTCAGCCAATAAAAAAGAATGAAATTTTACCACCTGCAACAACATGGATGGACTTGGAGGGTATTATGCTAAGTGAAATAAGTCAGACAAAGAGAAATACTGTATGATATTACTTATATGTAGAATCTAAAAAATACAACAAAATAGTGAACATAACAAAAAAGAAACAGACTCACAGATATATAGAACAAATTAGTGGTTACCAGTAACATATAATACTGTACATCAAGTATATACTTCAATAAAAATAATAAATAAAAAAAAAACCCATAGGAAAGCCAAGGTAAGAAATGCTGACTCACTAAAAAAAAAAAAAAAAAAAAAAAAGGAGTATAAACATACTGATTGCCTCCAATTCTAACATATACATTTTAACCTAAAAAAATATACAATTTCTACTGTATAAGTATGGTAGAACAGAGATTGTTTTTCCTCTTTATATTGACATATTTTTCTACTTGCCACCTACCTGATAGTGCTTTTCGTGTTAAGAAAGGAGGAAATTTCTAAAATCTACATCCTTGCTTGGAATCTTATACTTCCAGATTCCTTTTATATTAGTTTCTTTGTTTTTTTTTTTTTCTAGAAGCTCATCAAACTTTCTAATGAGGTAGAGTTTAAAATGGTATCCTTTTCTACTTTTGCCTCAAAGACACCTGCTTTCACATAAAACACTTATGATTGAAAGACAAATAGAGCAAAATTTCTACAGTTTATCAGAATAGTAAACTACCTCATGGCTAAAACTTTCACTTTCAAGCAGAACTAGAGACTTTTCTGGTTCCCTTTATGAGTTCCTGGGCTGGCTCTCTGGATGAACTGCAAGACCTTTTGATTTCTTTAATAAAACCATTCCTTTCTTACACCATCCAGAATCTTTGCCCTTCACTTTACTAACAAAGAACAAAGATTATATAATCCCTTTACCAAACCACAAGGAATTAGAAATAATTACTCATCTTTCTCATTCTCCATGAGCAGTAAGCTCAAGTTGTGCTTTTCTTTACCTTTCCAGCTCAGCCAAACTAATTTCTGTGTATCATTTTACAAGGAAGAAAATAAGCAAATAAAACCCAAAACACTTGACATTAATATTCTATGGAGGGCATTTTAGTAAGTGTCACTGAGATTCAGGGCATTGAAGTTCTGTTTACAATCCCACCTTTTCTTATTGCTAAAGCAGTGCAGCTACCATTAGATCACACTAAGAAGTCATGGACTAATTAATACATTGTAAAACCAAGATGAATTTTTTTTTAAAAACCTATGCTTTCTGGAGGGTTTTTATCACAAATGGGTGTTGAACTTTGTCAAAAGCTTTTTCTGCATCTATTGAGATGATCATATAGTTTTCCTCCTTCAATTTGTTAATATGGTGTATCACATTGATTTATTTGCGTATATTGAAGAATCCTTGCATTCCTGGGATAAACTCCACTTGATCATAGTGTATGATCCTTTTAATGTGCTGTTGGATTCTGTTTGCTAGTATTTTGTTGAGCATTTTTGCATCTATGTTCATCAGTGATATTGGCCTGTAGTTTTCTTTCTTTGGGACATCTTTGCCTGGTTTTGGTATCAGGGTGATGGTGGCCTCATAGAATGAGTTTGGGAGTGTTCCTCCCTCTGCTATATTTTGGAAGAGTTTGAGAAGGATAGGTGTTAGCTCTTCTCTAAATGTTTGATAGAATTTGCTTGTGAAGCCATCTGGTCCTGGGCTTTTGTTTGTTGGAAGATTATTAATCACAGTCTCAATTTCAGCGCTTGTGATTGGTCTGTTTATATTTTCTATTTCTTCCTGGTTCAGTCTTGGCAGGTTGTGCATTTCTAAGATTTGTCCATTTCTTCCAGGTTGTCCATTCTATTGGCATAGAGTTACTTGTAGTAATCTCTCATGATGCTTTGTATTTCTGCAGGGTCAGTTGTCACTTCTCCTTTTTCATTTCTAACTCTATTGAGTCTTCTCCCTTTCTTTGTTGATGAGTCTAATGGTTTATCAATTTTGTTTATCTTCTCCAGGAACCAGCTTTTAGTTTTATTGATCTTTGCTATCATTTCTTTCATTTCTTTTTCATTTATTTCTGATCTGCTCTTTATGATTTTTCCTTCTGCTAACTTTGGGGTGTTTTTTGTTTTTCTTTCTCTAATTGCTTTAGGTGTAAGGTTAGGTTGTTTATTTGAGATATTTCTTGTTTCTTGAGTTAGGATTGCATTTCTATAAACTTCCCTCTTAGAACTGCTTTTGTTGCATCCCATAGGTTTTGGGTTACTGTGTTTTCATTGTCATTTGTCTCTAGGTATTTTTTGATTTCCTCTTTGATTTCTTCAGTGATCTCTTGGTTATTAAGTAGTGTATTGTTTAGCCTCCATGTGTTTGTAGTTTTTACAGATTTTTTTCCCTGTAATTGATAAATAGTCTCATAGCATTGTGGTTGGAAAAGATACTTGATACGCTTTCAATTTTCTTAAATTTCCAAGGTTTGATTTGTGACCCAGGATATGATCTACCCTGGAGAATGTTCCATGAGCACTTGAGAAGAAAGAGTATTCTGTTTTATAGGATGGAATGTCCTATAAATATCAATTAAGTCCATCTTGTTTAATGTATCATTAAAAAAAATTTTTTTTTAATGTATCATCTAAAGGTTGTGTTTCCTTATTTATTTTCATTTTGGATGATCTGCCCATTGGTGAAAGTGGAAAAAATAATAAATAAATAAATATTGTTACTCATTAGGGGGAAAAACTGATAAATTTGACCACATTAAAAAAATACCTAGAAACAAATGATAGTGGAGACACAACAACCCAAAACCTATGGGATGCAGCAAAAGCAGTTCTAAGGGGGAAGTTTATAGCAATACAAGCCCACCTTAAGAAGCAGGAAACATCTCGAATAAACAACCTAACCTTGCACCTCAAGCAATTAGAGAAAGAAGAACAAAAAAGCCCCAAAGCTAGCAGAAGGAAAGAAATCATAAAAATCAGATCAGAAATAAATGAAAAAGAAATGAAGGAAACGATAGCAAAGATCAATAAAACTAAAAGCTGGTTCTTTGAGAAGATAAACAAAATAGATAAACCACTAGCCAGACTCATCAAGAAAAAAAGGGAGAAGACTCAAATCAATAGAATTAGAAATGAGAAAGGAGAAGTAACAACTGACACTGCAGAAATAAAAAAAACCATGAGAGATTACTACAAGCAACTCTATGCCAATAAAATGGACAATCTGGAAGAAATGGACAAATTCTTAGAAATGCACAACCTGCCAAGACTGAATCAGGAAGAAATAGAAAATATGAACAGACCAATCACAAGCACTGAAATTGAAACTGTGATTAAAAATCTTCCAACAAACAAAAGCCCAGTACCAGATGGCTTCACAGGTGAATTCTATCAAACGTTTAGAGAAGAGCTAACACCTATCCTTCTCGAACTCTTCCAAAATATAGCAGAGGGAGGAACACTCCTCAATTCCTTCTACGAGGCCACCATCACCTTGATACCAAAACCAGACAAGGATGTCACAAAGAAAGAAAACTACAGGCCAATATCACTGATGAACATAGATGCAAAAATCCTCAACAAAATACTAGCAAACAGAATCCAACGGCACATTAAAAGGATCATACATCATGATCAAGTGGGGTTTATTCCAGGAATGCAAGGATTCTTCAATATACACAAATCTATCAATGTGATACACCATATTAACAAATTGAAGGAGAAAAACCATATGATCACCTCAACAGATGCAGAGAATGCTTTTGACAAAATTCAACACCCATTTATGATAAAAACCCTGCAGAAAGTAGGCATAGAGGGAACTTTCCTCAACATAATAAAGGCCATATATGACAAGCCCACAGCAAACATCATCCTCAATGGTGAAAAACTGAAAGCATTTCCACTAAGATCAGGAACAAGACAAGGTTGCCCACTCTCACCACTCTTATTCAACATAGTTTTGGAAGTTTTAGCCACAGCAATCAGAGAAGAAAAGGAAATAAAAGGAATCCAAATCGGAAAAGAAGAAGTAAAGCTGTTACTGTCTGCAGATGACAGGATACTATACATAGAGAATCCTAAAGATGCTACCAGAAAACTACTAGAGCTAATCAATGAATTTGGTAAAGTAGCAGGATACAAAACTAATGCACAGAAATCTCTGGCATTCCTATATACTAATGATGAAAAATCTGAAAGTGAAATCAAGAAAACACTCCCATTTACCACTGCAACAAAAAGAATAAAATATCTAGGAATAAACCTACCTAAAGAGACAAAAGACCTGTATGCAGAAAATTATAAGACACTGATGAAAGAAATTAAAGATGATACAAATAGATGGAGAGATATACCATGTTCTTGGATGGGAAGAATCAACATTGTGAAAATGACTCTACTACCCAAAGCAATCTACAGATTCAATGCAATCCCTATCAAACTACCACTGGCATTTTTCACAGAACTAAAACAAAAAATTTCACAATTTGTATGGAAACACAAAAGACCCCGAATAGCCAAAGCAATCTTGAGAACGAAAAAAGGAGCTGGAGGAATCAGGCTCCCTGACTTCAGACTATACTACAAAGCTACAGTAATCAAGACAGTATGGGACTGGCACAAAAACAGAAAGATAGATCAATGGAACAGGATAGAAAGCCCAGAGATAAACCCACGCACATATGGTCACCTTATCTTTGATAAAGGAGGCAGGCATGTACAGTGGAGGAAGGACAGCCTCTTCAATGAGTGGTGCTGGGAAAACTGGACAGGTACATGTAAAAGTATGAGATTAGATCGCTCCCTAACACCATACACAAAAATAAGCTCAAAACGGATTAAAGACCTAAATGTAAGGCTAGAAACTATCAAACTCTTAGAGGAAAACATAGGCAGAACACTCTATGACATAAATCACAGCAAGATCCTTTCTGACCCACCTCCTAGAGTAATGGAAATAAAAACAAAAATAAACAAATGGGACCTAATGAAACTTCAAAGCTTTTGCACAGCAAAGGAAACCATAAACAAGACCAAAAGACAACCCTCAGAATGGGAGAAAATATTTGCAAATGAAGCAACTGACAAAGGATTAATCTCCAAAATTTACAAGCAGCTCATGCAGCTCAATAACAAAAAAACAAACAACCCCATCCAAAAATGGGCAGAAGACCTAAATAGACATTTCTCCAAAGAAGATATACAGAATGCCAACAAACACATGAAAGAATGCTCAACATCATTAATCATTAGAGAAATGCAAATCAAAACTACAATGAGATATCATCTCACACCATTCAGAATGGCCATCATCAAAAAATCTAGAAACAATAAATGCTGGAGAGGGTGTGGAGAAAAGGGAACACTCTTGCACTGCTGGTGGGAATGTGAATTGGTACAGCCACTATGGAGAACAGTATGGAGGTTCCTTAAAAAACTACAAATAGAATTACCATATGACCCAGCAATTCCACTACTGGGCATATACCCTGAGAAAACCAAAATTCAAAAAGAGTCATGTACCAAAATGTTCATTGCAGCTCTATTTACAATAGCCCGGAGATGGAAACAACCTAAGTGCCCATCATCGGATGAATGGATAAAGAAGATGTGGCACATATATACAATGGAATATTACTCAGCCTTAAAAAGAAATGAAATTGAGTTATTTGTAATGAGATGGATAGACCTAGAGTCTGTCATACAGAGTGAAGTAAGTCAGAAAGAAAAAGACAAATACCGTATGCTAACACATATATATGGAATTTAAGAAAAAAAAGGATGTCATGAAGAACCTAGGGGTGGGACGGGAATAGAGATGCAGACCTACTGGAGAACGGACTTGAGGATATGGGGAAGGGGAAGGGTGAGCTTTGACAGGGCGAGAGAGAGTCATGGACATACACACACTAACAAACGTAGTAAGGTAGATAGCTAGTGGGAAGCAGCCGCATGGCACAGGGATATTAGCTCGGTGCTTTGTGACAGCCTGGAGGGGTGGGATAGGGAGAGTGGGAGGGAGGGAGACGCAAGAAGGAAGACATGTGGGAACATATGTGTATGTATAACTGACTCACTTTGTTATAAAGCAGAAACTAACACACCATTGTAAAGCAATTATACCCCAATAAAGATGTTAAAAATAAAAAATAAAAAAATAAAAAAAATTTAATAAAAAAAAAAAAAAAAACCCCACTTTCTCTGATTCATTTGCATATTATTATGTCTTTATACTTTCCTGTTTTAAAAAATAAAGTTTTTAGCTTGGAATAATTTTAGATTTCCAGGGGAGTTTCAAAGACACACAGATCAATGGAATACAATAGAGAGCCCAGTAATGAACCCACACTTATATAGGCAATTAATCTATGACAAAGGAGGCAAGAACACAGAATGGTGAAAAGACAGCCTATTCAATAAATAATGTTGGGAAAACTGGACAGCTACACGCTGAAGAATTGAACTGGAGTACTCTTTCATACCGTGCACAAAAATAAATTCGAAATGGATTAAAGACTTGAATGTAAGACCTGAAATAATAAAACTTCTAGAAGTAAACATAAACAGTATGCTCTTTGACATCAGTCTTAGCAATATTGTTTTTTGGATATGTCTCCTCAGGCAAGGGAAACAAAAATAAACAAATGGGATTTTATCAAACTAAAAAGCGTTTGGACAGTAAGGAAACTATCAGTAAAATGAAAAGGCCACCTACTGAATGGGATAAGATATTTGCAAATGATGTATCTGATGAGTTAATATCCAAAATACACAAAGAACCCATACAACTCAACATCAAAAAAACAACCCAAATAGAAAATGGGCAGAAGACATGAATAGACATTACTCCAAAGAAGACATACAGATGGCCAATAGACAAATGAAAAGATGCTCAACATTACTAATTATCAGGGAAATGCAAATCAAAACCACCGTGAAATATCACCTCACACCTGTCAGAATGGCTATTAACAAAAGATGCCAAATAACAAGTGTTGGCAAGGATGTGCAGAAAAGGGAACACTCATGTAATATTGGTGGGAATACAAACTGGTGCAGCCACTATGAAAAATGGTACAGAGATGCCTCAATAAATTGAAAATAGGACTACTCTATGATCAAGCAATTACACTCCTGGGTATATATCTGTAGAAAACGAAAACACTATTTGAAGAGATACATGCACCCCTATGTTCATTGCAGGATTATTTACAATAGCCAAGATACAGAAAACCCAAGGGTCCATCAATAGATGACTGAATAAATAAGCTATATATATGATGGAATGTTACACAGCAATTAAAAAGAATGAAATCTTGTCATTTACAACAACATGGATGGACCTAGAGAGTATTGCACTTAGTGAAATAAGTCAGACACAGAAAGACAAATACTGTATGATTTCAATTATATGTGGAATCTAAAAAACAAAACAAATGAACAAACATAGCAAAACAGAAATGGAGTTATAGATACAGAGAACAAACAGGTGGTTGTCAAAGGATGGAGGTTGGGGGAAGAAATGGGTGAGGGAGATTAATAGGTACAAACTTCTAGTTCCAAATTAAATGAGTCACAGCTATGAAATATACAATGTGGGGAATCTAGTTAATACCTATGTATGGTGACATTGTAACTACACTTGTGGTGCTCATTTTGAAATGTATAGCACTACCAAATCACTATGGTGTGTAAGAGGAACTAACATAGTGTTGTAGGTCTATCATACTTCAAAGTAAACAAAGAAACAAACTCTTAGATCAGATTTGTGGTTCCCAGAGGAGGGAGGTGTGTCGGGGGGGGGGGAACTGGATGAAGGCAGTCAAAAGGTACAAACTTCCAGGTAAGATAAACAAGTACTAGGGATGTAATGTACAATATGATAAATATAACTAACGCTGCTTCATACATAACACCATATGTTATACATGAAAGTTGTTAGAGTAAATCCTCAGAGTTCTCATCATAAGAAACATTTTTTTCTATTTCTTTGAGAGGATGGATGTTCACCAAATTTTTGTGATAATTTCATGATGTATGTACGTCAAATCATTATGATGTACACCTTAAACTTATACAGTGCTGTATGTCAATTATATCTCAATAAAACTGGAAGAAAACAGCAGCAGCAACAACAAAGCTATATTAATCAAGATAGTATGTTAATGGTATTAAGAAATTGATCTAATTTAACAGAATACAGTTCAGGGGAACATAAACAAACAAACAAATAAAAGGTTTTTAAAAGTTAACATCTTTTGGTAGTATATATAAGTCCATGCCACTCTCTCACTTCAGCATAGGGAGATCAGCTCGGTTCTTTGTGACCACCTAGACAGGTGGGATAGGGAGGGTGGGAGGGAGATGCAAGAGGGAGGGGTTATGGGGATATATGTATATGTATAGCTGATTCACTTTGTTATAAAGCAGAAACTAACACACCATTGTAAAGCAATTATACTCCAATAAAGATGTTAAAAAAATGTTAACATCTTACAATAGTATGGTACATTTGTCGAAACTACGAAAACAACATTGGTGCATAACTATTAACTGCACCCTAGACTATTTGGATTTCACCAGGTTTTACACTTACTGTTGTTGTTCCAGGATATTCCACACTGCATTTAGTCATCATGTCTTCTTAGTTTCCTTTGGCCTGTGACAGTTGCTCAGTCTTTCATGACTTTACTTGACCAGTTTTGGGGAGAATTGGTCAGGTATTTTGTACAATGTTCCTCAAATTGGACTTGTCTTTGTTTCCACCATCATAAGTACAATGCTATTAGTGTTTGGGAAGAAAACTACAGAGGTGAAGTTCGTTCCTTATCACAACATATGAGGGGTTACATGATATCTACATGACTATTCATTGGTGATGTTAGTCTTGATAATTTGATTAAGATAGTATTCACCATATTTCTCCACTGTAAAGTATGGCTTTCCTCCTTTCCAAATCCTTCTTATTCCGTGGGTGTGAGTCACTAAGTTACACTCAAGCAGAGTGAAGTTCAAGCTCTACCTCCCAGAGAGGGAAGTATTTACTTAAATTATTTGGAATTCTTCTGAAGAAAGACCTGTCCCTTTTCTTTCATTTACTTATTCATTGATCATCCATTTATATCAGTATGGACTCATCTACGGTTATTTTATACTTTGGGTTGTAATCCAGTATCACACTATTTGTTTTGTTGATCAAATTGTTCCAGTTTGGGCCATTGGAGGCTCTTTTAGGTTAGCTCCTCTGTCCCCTTGACATTCCATCATCCTTTTGATTTTTGAGTACCTTCTTTCTTTCTGGCTTCAGGCTCATCTTTTCTTTGTCCCATCCTTCTAATTAGGCATTTTTCTTAGGAGTCCTGGTTTATTTTACTGGAGAATGGTATTTAGAAACCAAGACCTATGTGCTGGGTGTGCTCATTGCTACTCTGTATCACTGCTTCCAGCCAGGACCTCTCAGCATAGGAAATATATATTATGTATACTAACCTATATGTGTATGTATATATATATATATATATACACACATCCATCTCTGTGTGAACACACAAACACACACACAAAATGGATTGAATTATGTCCCCCTAAAATCCATATGTTGAAGCCCTAACCCCCAATGTGATGGTATTGGTATTTGGAGATGGGGGCCTCTGGGGAAGTACTTAGGTTTAGGTTATGAGAGTGATGCTCTATGACGGGAGTAGTGCCATCATAAGAGGAGACACCAGAGATCTTGCTCACTCTCTCTCCACCATGTGAGGACACAGTGAACAGTGAAAAGGCAGCCATCTGCAAGCCAAGAAGAGAGCCCTCACCAGAACATGAACATGCTGGTACTCTGATTTCACACTTCCAGCTTCCAGAACTGTGAGAAAATAAATTTTTTTTGTTTAAGCCACCCAGTCTTTGGTATTTGGTTATGGCAGCCTGAACAGACTAAGACAATACATAAACATATATATATACTAATGTCTCCAACTCTAATCTAGTACCACAGTATTCATTCTAGCCTTATGCTTTTGTTTATGTTTAATTTTTCCCTCTGTCTTTTTTTCAATTTATAGATTGTAGGTATCTAGTATTAGTAGCTGTCAGGGGGCTGGAGATATATCTTACTGGAATAGACATTTACTCTAGATATGGATTTGTCTTCTGTGCCCACATTGCTTATACCAAAATTACCATCCATGGATCTACAGAATGGTTTATTTATCATCATGGTATTTTACACAGCATTGCCTCTGATAAAAGAACTTACTAAAGGGAGGAAAAATAATATTCATTGTATATCAGTCAAGGTCCAGTGAGGAGAGAGACATTATAGAATTATTTGAACAGGAAATGTTTAACATTAGGAATTATTAATTATAACATGGAATTGAAGTCATGAGTGATTGGCTAGCAAGAGGTACATGGAACTCTGGAGAATATAGAAAGAGTAGATAGAAAGAGCAGTTACCACCCCTAGGTGCTGCGCTAGACTCATGAAGATGAAGCCTTCACTCACAGAGGTTAGATTCAGATTTTATTGGAGGGAGCATGGCCAACAGAACTTTCTGGAAATCTGACCTATGATCTTGCTAGAAATCCATCTTCTCGGACAAGGGTTGGCAAACTTTTCTGTAAAGGCCAAATGGTAAATATTGTAGGCTTTGTGGGGCATACAGTCTCTGTCACAATTACTCAGTTCCGCAGTTGGAATGCGAAACTTCCCGGTACTGACTAGAGGAATGGTTGTAGCTAGGTTTCAGTGAAACTTTACAAAAACACCTGGTGGCTCGATTTGGCATGCAGGCCTCCTCTAGAGTGTCTGGGAGTTCTGTTCAAAGGACGATGTCTCACTAGAGGAACTCTGCTACAAAACAGCCTAGAGGGGAGAGGGGAGTATTGGGGAAAGCTGCTGGCTGCTGAGTGCTGCTTGGAGCCTGATGCTGGAGAAGCCCACACTGCTAAGGGAGCTGGGTGCTGAGGAAGCTGTGCATGATGCAGGAATCACTTATTTGTCCAGTGCTTCACCCCGCCCCCCAAAAAAGGCCTTTAGAATTCTATTATAAGTTTTATATTTACAGTATTTTCATTCCTATAATACATTTGTCTCTCACAGCTCATGTTTATTAATAAATTATTAAATATTCCTTCAAAAAAAAACCCTTACTTCACAGCAAGTTAAATAGTACAATATGCCCATGCTTATGAAATTCACTTGTCTTAGCATATCCCCCGTTATCCTGAAGCAGCTATCCTGAAGAACAATGAAGTGGCCTTTAATGACTTGCAACAATGCCAGCTAGGAGGCAATACCTTGTGGGGCTGAAGAAAGGTCCTACAGGATGCTCTAAATATGCTTTAAATCAGTATCCAATATGTGGTGCTGTTTCTCCCATAGCCGTGATTCACAAGTCCAAGAAAGAAGATGGAAATGGAAGTAGCCCACTCACCACGGACCAGAGTGATCCGTTAGCAAGTTTTTTGCTTTCCTTCCCCATGAACTTAGGGTCTATTGGTCTAGAGGTCTTAGTTCCAAAGGGAGGAATGTTTCTACTAGGAGACACCACAGTGATTCCACTGAACTGGAAGATGACACTGCCACCCAACCACTTTGGGCTCCTCATGCCTCTGAATTATCAGACAAATAAAAGGGTTACTGTACAGGCTAGGGTAACTGATCATAACTACTGAGAGGGAAATGAGCTGCTATTACACAATGGAGATAAGGAGAAATATGTTTGGAATACAGGAGCTCCCTTAGGGTGTCCTATGATTACAAGTCAATGGGAGGCTATAGAAATCCAATTCAGGCACGACTGTTAATAGCCCGCCCCTTCAGGAGTGAAGTTTTGGGTCACCCCACCAGACAAAGAACCACGACTAGCTGAAGTGTTCGCTGACAGCAAAGGGAATATGGAATGGGTAGTGGAACAAATAGTTATAAACACCAGCTACAGCCATGTGGTCAGTTGCAGAAATAAGGACTGTAATAGTTGAGTATTTCTTCCTTATTTTGTTATAAATGTTTGTATACGTATATTAACCAAATATTTTTGTTTTCTCTCCTATCTTATCCCTTTATCACCTAAGATGCATTAATAATAATTAACTTGGACTATAGGGGGACCTTGAAGATGGCGGAAGAGTAAGACGCGGAGATCGCCTTCCTCCCCACGGATACACCAGAAATACATCCACACGTGGAACAACTCCTACAGAACTCCTACTGAAGGCTGGCAGAAGACCTCAGACCTCCCAAAAGGCAAGAAACTCCCCACGTAACTGGGTAGGGCAAAAGAAAAAACAGAGACAAAAGAATAAGGACGGCACCTGCACCAGTGGGAGGGAGCTGTGAAGGAGGAAAAGTTTCCACACACTAGGAAGCCCCTCCGCGGGCGGAGACTGCGGGAGGCAGAGGGGGGAGTTTCGGGACCGCGGAGTAGTGCACAGCGACAGGTGCGGAGGGCAAAGCGGGGAGATTCCTGCACAGATGATCGGTGCCGACCGGCACTCACCAACCCGAGAGGCTTGTCTGCTCACCCGCCGGGGCGGGCGGGGCTGCGAGCTGAGGCTCGGGTTTTGGTTTTGGACGGAGCTCAGGGAGAGGACTGGGGTTGGCGGCTTGAACATAGCCTGAAGGGGTTAGTGCACCACGACTAGTCAGGAGGGAGTTCGGGGAAAAGCCTGCACCGGCCGAAGAGGCAAGAGACTTTTTCTTCCCTCTTTGTTTCCTGGTGCGCGAGGAGAGGGGTTTAAGAGCGCTGCTTAAAGGAACTCCAGAGACGGGCGCGAGCCGCGGCTAAAAACGCGAACCCCAGAGACGGGCGCGAGCCGCGGCTGAAAGCACAAACCCCAGAGACGGGCGCGAGCCGCGGCTAAAACCGCGGACCCCAGAGACGGGCGGGAGACGCTAAGGCTGCTGCTGCCGCCACCAAGGGGCCTGTGTGCGAGCACAGGTCACTCTCCACACCCCTCTTCCGCGGAGCCTGTGCAGCCCGCCACTGCCAGGTTCCCGGGATCCAGGGACAACTTCCCCGGGACAGCGCACGGCGGGCCTCAGGCTGGTGCAACGTCACGCCGGCCTCTGCCGCAATGTCACGCTGCCTCTGCCGCCGCAGGCCGGCCCCGCACGCAGTGCCCCTCCTTCCCCCATCCCCCAACCCCCGGCCTGAGTGAGCCGGAGGCCCCGAATCAGCGGCTCCTTTAACCCCGTCCTGTCTGAGCGAAAAAACAGACGCCCTCCAGCGACCTACACGCAGAGGCAGGGCCAAATCCAAAGCTGAGCTCCTGGGAGCTGTGAAAACAAAGAAGAGAAAGGGAAATCTCTCCCAGCAGCCACAGAAGCAGCGGATTAAAGCTCCACAATC
This sequence comes from Phocoena phocoena, assembly GCF_963924675.1. Lineage (NCBI taxonomy): Eukaryota > Metazoa > Chordata > Mammalia > Artiodactyla > Phocoenidae > Phocoena > Phocoena phocoena. The sequence continues at coordinate 38,858,407 of NC_089231.1, forward strand.
AACTTGATATACCCTGCATCTGTGGAATACCTGAATAGACAAGGAATGATCCCAAATTGAAGAGGTGGAATTTAGGAGCGAAATCTATGATTTTTTTCCCTTTTCCTCTTTTTGTGAAGGTGTACGTGTATGCTCCTGTGTGACATCTAGTCTGTATACTCTAGCTTCCACCATTTGTCCTAGGGCTCTATCCGTCCATGACTTTTTTTAAAAAATTCTTTTTCTTAATAATTAAGTTTAATTGTAATAACTTTATTATACTTTACCTTCGTTCTTTCTTTCTTTCCTTCCTTCCCTCCCTCCTTTAGACAACGAATCACCCCAAATTGAGGAGGTGGTCTCAGGGAGCAGGATTTATGATTTTTCCCCCTTTACCTCTTTTTGTGAAGGTGTATGTGTATGCTTCTGTGTAAGATTTTCTCTGTATAGCTTTGCTTCCAACATTTGTCCTAAGGTTCTATCCGTCCCTTTTTTTTTTCTAAATATTTTTTAATTCAATAACTATATTATACTTTATTTTATTTTTACTGTATCATCTTTCTTTCTGTCTTTTTTTCCTTCTTTCCCTCCTTCCTTCCTTCCTCCCTCCCTCCCTCCCTCCTTTCTTTCCTTCTTTGCTTCTTTCTTCCTTCCTTCCTTTCCTCCTTTCCTTCTTTCTTTCCTCATACTTCTACTAATTCTCTCTACTTTTTCTCCCTTTTATTCTGAGCCGTGTGGATGAAAGGCTCTTGGTGCTCCAGCCAGGAGTCAGGGCTCTGCCTCTGAGGTAGGAGAGCCAACTTCAGGTCACTGGTCAACAAGAGACCTCCCAGCTCCACATAATATTAAACAGCGGAAATCTCCCAGAGACCTCCATCTTAACACCAGCACCCAGCTTCACTCAACGACCAGCAAGCCACAGTGCTGGACAACCTATGCCAAACAACTAGCAAAACAGGAACACAACCCCACCCATTAGCAGAGAGGCTGCCTAAAATCATAATAAGGCCACAGACACCCCAAAACACACCACCAGACGTGAACCTGCCCACTAGAGAGACAAGATCCAGCCTCATCCAGCACAACACAGGCACTAGTCCCCTCCACCAGGAAGCCTACACAACCCACTGAAACAACCTTAGCCACTGGAGACAGACATCAAAAACAACGGGAACTACGAAAGTGCAGCCTGCAAAAAGGAGACCCCAAACACAGTAAGATAAGCAAAATGAGAAGACAGAAAAACACACAGCAGATGAAGGAGCAAGATAAAAACCCACCAGACCTAACAAATGAAGAGGAAATAGGCAATCTACCTGAAAAAGAATTCAGAATAATGATAGTAAGGATGATCCGAAATCTTGGAAGTAGAATGGACAAAATGCAAGAAACAGTTAACAAGGACCTACAAGAACTAAAGATGAAACAAGCAACGATGAACAATGCAATAAATGAAATTAAAATCACTCTAGATAGGATCAATAGCAGAATAACTGAGGCAGAAGAACGGATAAGTGACCTGGAAGATAAAGTAGTGGAAATAACTACTGCAGAGCAGAATAAAGAAAAAAGAATGAAAAGAACTGAGGACAGTCTCAGAGACCTCTGGGACAACATGAAACGCACCAACATTGAATTATAGGGGTTCCAGAAGAAGAAGAAAGAAAGAAAGGGACTGAGAAAATATTTGAAGAGATTATAGTTGAAAACTTCCCTAATATGGGAAAGGAAATAGTTAATCAAGTCCAGGAAGCACAGAGGGTCCCATACAGGATAAATACAAGGAGAAACACGCCAAGACACATATTAATCAAACTGTCAAAAATTAAATACAAAGAAAGCATATTAAAAGCAGCAAGGGAAAAACAACAAATAACACACAAGGGAATCCCCATAAGGTTAACAGCTGATCTCTCAGCAGAAACCCTACAAGCCAGAAGGGAGTGGCAGGACATACTGAAAGTGATGAAGGAGAATAGCCTGAAACCAAGACTACTCTACCCAGCAAGGATCTCATTCACATTTGATGGAGAAATTAAAACCTTTACAGACAAGCAAAAGCTGAGAGAGTTCAGCACCACCAAACCAGCTTTACAACAAATGCTAAAGGAACTTCTCTAGACACGAAACACAACAGAAGGAAATGACCTATAGTAGCGAACCCAAAACAATATATAAAATGGAAATAGGAACATACATATCGATAATTACCTTAAATGTAAATGGACTAAATGCTCCCACCAAAAGACACAGATTGGCTGAATGGATACAAAAACAAGACCCTTATATATGCTGTCTACAAGAGACCCACTTCAGAACTAGAGACACATACAGACTGAAAGTAAGGGGATGGAAAAAGATATTCCATGCAAATGGAAACCAAAAGAAAGCTGGAGTAGCAATTCTCATATCAGACAAAATAGACTTTAAAATAAGGACTATTAAAAGGGACAAAGAAGGACACTACATAATGATCAAGGGATCGATCCAAGAAGAAGATATAACAATTGTAAATATTTATGCACCCAACATAGGAGCACCTCAATACATAAGGCAAATACTAACAACCATAAAAGGGGAGATCAACAGTAACACATTCATAGTAGGGGACTTTAACACCCCACTTTCACCCATGGACAGATCATCCAAAATGAAAATAAATAAGGAAACACAAGCTTTAAATGATACATTAAACAAGATGGACTTAATTGATATTTATAGGACACTCCATCCAAAAACAACAGAATACACATTTTTCTCAAGTGCTCATGGAACATTCTCCAGGATAGATCATATCTTGGGTCACAAATCAAGCCTTGGTAAATTTAAGAAAACTGAAATTGTATCAAGTATCTTTTCCGACCACAACGCCATGAGACTAGATATCAATTACAGGAAAAGATCTGTAAAAAATACAAACACATGGAGGCTAAACAATACACTACTTAATAATGAAGTGATCACTGAAGAAATCAAAGAGGAAATAAAAAAATACCTAGAAACAAATGACAATGGAGACACAACGACCCAAAACCTATGGGATGCAGCAAAAGCAGTTCTAAGGGGGAAGTTTATAGCAATACAAGCCCACCTTAAGAAGCAGGAAACATCTCGAATAAACAACCTAACCTTGCACCTCAAGCAATTAGAGAAAGAAGAACAAAAAAACCCCAAAGCTAGCAGAAGGAAAGAAATCATAAAAATCAGATCAGAAATAAATGAAAAAGCAATGAAGGAAACGATAGCAAAGATCAATAAAACTAAAAGCTGGTTCTTTGAGAAGATAAACAAAATAGATAAACCACTAGCCAGACTCATCAAGAAAAAAAGGGAGAAGACTCAAATCAATAGAATTAGAAACGAAAAAGGAGAAGTAACAACTGACACTGCAGAAATAAAAAAAATCATGAGAGATTACTACAAGCAACTCTATGCCAATAAAATGGACAATCTGGAAGAAATGGACAAATTCTTAGAAATGCACAACCTGCCAAGACTGAATCAGGAAGAAATAGAAAATATGAACAGACCAATCACAAGCACTGAAATTGAAACTGTGATTAAAAACCTTCCAACAAACAAAAGCCCAGGACCAGATGGCTTCACAGGTGAATTCTATCAAACGTTTAGAGAAGAGCTAACACCTATCCTTCTCAAACTCTTCCAAAATATAGCAGAGGGAGGAACACTCCCAAATTCCTTCTACGAAGCCACCATCACCTTGATACCAAAACCAGACAAGGATGTCACAAAGAAAGAAAACTACAGGCCAATATCACTGATGAACATAGATGCAAAAATCCTCAACAAAATACTAGCAAACAGAATCCAACGGCACATTAAAAGGATCATACACCATGATCAAGTGGGGTTTATTCCAGGAATGCAAGGATTCTTCAATATACGCAAATCTATCAATGTGATAAACCATATTAACAAATTGAAGGAGAAAAACCATATGATCATCTCAATAGATGCAGAGAAAGCTTTCGACAAAATTCAACACCCATTTATGATAAAAACCCTCCAGAAAGTAGGCATAGAGGGAACTTTCCTAAACATAATAAAAGCCATATATGACAAGCCCACAGCAAACATCATCCTCAATGGTGAAAAACTGAAAGCATTTCCACTAAGATCAGGAACAAGACAAGGTTGCCCACTCTCACCACTCTTATTCAACATAGTTTTGGAAGTTTTAGCCACAGCAATCAGAGAAGAAAAGGAAATAAAAGGAATCCAAATCGGAAAAGAAGAAGTAAAGCTGTCACTGTTTGCAGATGACATGATACTATACATAGAGAATCCTAAAGATGCTACCAGAAAACTACTAGAGCTAATCAATGAATTTGGTAAAGTAGCAGGATACAAAATTAATGCACAGAAATCTCTGGCATTCCTATATACTAATGATGAAAAATCTGAAAGTGAAATCAAGAAAACACTCCCATTTACCATTGCAACAAAAAGAATAAAATATCTAGGAATAAACCTACCTAAGGAGACGAAAGACCTGTATGCAGAAAATTATAAGACACTGATGAAAGAAATTAAAGATGATACAAATAGATGGAGAGATATACCATGTTCTTGGATGGGAAGAATCAACATTGTGAAAATGACTCTACTACCCAAAGCAATCTACAGATTCAATGCAATCCCTATCAAACTACCACTGGCATTTTTCACAGAACTAGAACAAAAAATTTCGCAATTTGTATGGAAACACAAAAGACCCCGAATAGCCAAAGCAATCTTTAGAACGAAAAAAGGAGCTGGAGGAATCAGGCTCCCTGACTTCAGACTATACTACAAAGCTACAGTAATCAAGACAGTATGGTACTGGCACAAAAACAGAAAGATAGATCAGTGGAACAGGATAGAAAGCCCAGAGATAAACCCACGCACATATGGACACCTTATCTTTGATAAAGGAGGCAGGAATGTACAGTGGAGAAAGGACAGCCTCTTCAATAAATGGTGCTGGGAAAACTGGACAGGTACATGTTAAAGTATGAGATTAGATCACTCCCTAACACCATACACAAAAATAAGCTCAAAATGGATTAAAGACCTAAATGTAAGGCCAGAAACTATCAAACTCTTAGAAGAAAACATAGGAAGAACACTCTATGACATAAATCACAGCAAGATCCTTTCTGACCCACCTCCTAGAGTAATGGAAATAAAAACAAAAATAAACAAATGGGACCTAATGAAACTTCAAAGCTTTTGCACAGCAAAGGAAACCATAACCAAGACCAAAAGACAACCCTCAGAATGGGAGAAAACATTTGCAAATGAAGCAACTGACAAAGGATTAATCTCCAAAATTTACAAGCAGCTCATGCAGCTCAATAACAAAAAAACAAACAACCCCATCCAAAAATGGGCAGAAGACCTAAATAGACATTTCTCCAAAGAAGATATACAGAATGCCAACAAACACATGAAAGGATGCTCAGTATCACTAATCATTAGAGAAATGCAAATCAAAACTACAATGAGATATCATCTCACACCAGTCAGAATGGCCATCATCAAAAAATCAAGAAACAATAAATGCTGGAGAGGGTGTGGAGAAAAGGGGACACTCTTGCACTGCTGGTGGGAATGTGAATTGGTTCAGCCACTGTGGAGAACAGTATGGAGGTTCCTTAAAAAACTACAAATAGAATTACCATATGACCCAGCAATCCCACTACTTGGCATATACCCTGAGAAAACCAAAATTCAAAGAGAGTCATGTACCAAAATGTTCATTGCAGCTCTATTTACAATAGCCAGGACATGGAAACAACCTAAGCGCCCATCATCGGATGAATGGATAAAGAAGATGTGGCACATATACACAATGGAATATTACTCAGCCTTAAAAAGAAATGAAATTGAGCTATTTGTAATGAGATGGATAGACCTAGAATCTGTCATACAGAGTGAAGTAAGTCAGAAAGAAAAAGAGAAATACCGTATGCTAACACATATATATGGAATTTAAGGGAAAAAAATGTCATGAAGAACCTACGGGTAAGATAGGAATAAAGACGCAGACCTACTGGAGAACGGACTTAAGGATATGGGGAGGGGGAAGGGTGAGTTTTGACAGGGCGAGAGAGAGTCATGGACATATACACACTAACAAACGTAGTAAGGTAGATAGCTGGGGGGAAGCAGCCGCAAGGCACAGGGATATTAGCTCGGTGCTTTGTGACAGCCTGGAAGGGTGGGATGGGGAGAGTGGGAGGGAGGGAGACGCAAGAGGGAAGACATATGGGAACATATGTATATGTATAGCTGATTCACTTTGTTGTAAAGCAGAAACTAACACACCATTGTAAAGCAATTATACCCCAATAAAGATGTTTAAAAAAAAAAATAAATAAAAAATAATAATTAACTTTACATCACAACATTGAAATGAAAGGATATCAAGGAGAAGAGTGACCATCACCCAAGGACTTCACATCCTCTTCTGGGGAAAGGATGTTTTGAGTTGTATTTGGGATAGTTGTATCACGTTATGTGGGAGTACTCCTTTTTTATTATCTCTACTTAGAGATTAAATACAGTTTAAGGAGATGCGTATGGGTGCCAAGTTGACAAGGGGTGGACAGTGATGGTCTTATTTATATGTCAACTTGGCTAGGCTACAGTTCATAAATCAAACACTAAACTAGGTGGTGTTGTGAAGGTATTTTACAGATGTGATTAAAATCCATAAAATCTTAGGTAATCTTGATGGGCCTGATCCAATTTCTTGAGAAGCCTTCAAAGCAGAGTTGAGGCTTCCCTGAAAAAGAAAAAAATCCCCACTGTGGACAGTAGCTTCAGCCCTTACCTGAGATTTACAGCCTGCCCTTACTGACAGCCTGCCTTATGGACTTCAGACCTGCCTTAGCCAGTTCCTTGCAATACACCTCATAATACATACCTCCTACTGGTTCTGTTTCCCTGGTTGTCCCTGACCTACACAATCCTTCACCATGCCACATGATATAATAAGGAAAGATCCTCTTTCCATCCAATAGCTAAGGGTTCAGATTCAAGGTTAAAGGATTAAAGCTTGCACACCCTATTTACCAAAAGAGAAAATGCCAAATAGCAAAAGCAACACAGAAATCAATCCTTTCCACCACTGGAGAAAGAGAAAAACAAAGGAGTTGAGTTCAATATAAATTTTTTTTTCTGTAGATTATCAAAAATTAGCACCGTTTCATATGTAATAGCCAGTTCTTCTGAGACAGGCATCCACCTACAGCAAACCACCACAGGATAATCAAGATCATAACCATATCTGCAGACACTTTATGATCAAAAGGTATGCTCAGAAACAGTCATTATTTCTTTTCATCTTACCTTCAATAACCCCCCAGTTACCCGATCTACCCAGAGTTCCTGAATACACACTTCTACAAATAAAAGAATGCCTTGATTTTTAAACTTTTGCATTTATATGTGTTTGTCCTCTGCATATTCAATTGTCCTGAATCCAACAATCAGTTTTTAAACTATATCTAGGCAGTTAGAAAAGCCACCCGAAGCTACTGTTAATTAAAAATAAAAAAACTTTTACGGCACCTAAAAACTTTACATCCTTTCAGAGAGAACTGTTGGGACTGCTGAAAACAAGAATAAATTAATTGATCTAATAATCACTAGTCTTAATCTTGCTGCCTCCATTCTTTTATAGGCATATAAAAGTCTTATATGCCATGGTGGGGGCTTCCCTGGTGGCGCAGTGGTTAAGAATCCACCTGCCAATGCAGGGGACACGGGTTTGATCCGTGGTCCGGGAGGATCCCACATGCTGCGGAGCAACTAAACCAACGTGCCACAGTTACTGAAGCCCGTGCGACTAGAGCCTGTGCTCCGCAAAGAGAAGCTACCGCAATGAGAAGTCCACGCACCGCAACGAAGAGTGGCCCCCACTTGCAGCAACTAGGGAAAGCCTTCTCGCAGCAACAAAGACCCAGCACAGCCAAAAATAAATAAATTAAAAAAAAACAAAAAACGTAGCATGATGGTGTACTAAGGACACAAAGAAAATAAATCAGAATCAGTCTTTTAGTTATTTATTCTCTACCTGTGTTTCATTGTTTTCTTAGAACCCTTTTTCCAATTGATTGTGTAAAATTCAATGTATAAAATTTAAAAAAGGACATTTAATGTATCCTTAAAAAAAAAAGTCTTATATGCCAATGTGACGCTTTTGGTAAAATGCTTTTGGCCTCCATTCATTTTGTCTTAGCTCTTACTCCCTTTTCCCTCTGCAAAATATCTTATGTGCAAATACTTCAACTGTACAGATGAAACACAGCAATATGTCACAGATTCCTTTCATAGAAAAATATTATGTATTTGTAGAGAAAAAGAAGGACTCAAGAATGGACATATTTTATCAACTAGGTCATAATATCCAGAAACAGTCCTTTGTATTCTACCAAAGATTTGATATGATAATTAAATCTGCATTTGTAGGCTTCATACTAATCTGTATTTATTGGGGCTTGCAAAAAATGCTAAAAAATAAATGATATTTTTAAACCAACTGACACCTCTAGCACAACTGTTTTTCTCTCTCTCCTGGGAAACAATGTTCACTATCCAAGATGCCACCTCTGTTCCATATTGTGACAAGAACCCATATGTTTCAGATTGGAACAGGACAGGCAGTTACTGTCTAAAAAGAAATCAAATAGCTCTTATTCTAAATAAATCTGGGAATGAGGTTATCAAAGCAAGCTGCACTGAAACTTCCAATTCCCCAATCCCGCTAATATTGTTGGCTGCGAGAAAATTACTTTCACAAAGATTTGTGTAAGTATGTTAAAGCAAAGGTGGAAAACCACCATGTTATTCATTTGTGTGCAGCTGATAAAGTGTAAATATTTATACAATTCATTATCCAGCTCCTTGTATTTAACCAGTGGTAGAGGTAATATTCTTCAGGAGATTTTTTCTAATTTCTGTAGATGATGCTCTCTATCCTCTACCCACATGTACATATAAACCAGACCCTGGGAAAATGCTATGCAGCCAAATAATCTAACACCCTGAAAAATCTATGACTTGCCAGTTCAGAAAATACTTATCCCACAAATTCATTATGTTCTAAGATGACAAATGTGATTTAAATTATCCAGAGACAAGAACATGTAGATATCGCACGTGAAGCTAATTCTAAGGATATGCTATACAAGGGGCAAAGGTTTGCCTTTTCCTATTTGAGTGCTATCAATCTGCAAAGTAACAAAGCACGTGCAGACAATAGCTTGGGAGAACTCTAAGTAGCCTTATGTTTCAATCTATAGCTATTATTTGAAAACCTGTGTTTGTGCTAAGGGTAGAGAAGGGAGGTACACTAGTATGGAATGTAAGAAGGAAGCTTTGCTCTTGCAGGCTATGTAAGGTCATGGTAAGGCACGGATAGAACAGGCACCAGACTGAGGGATGTGCTTCCATCCCCATAATGCTTAAAATTAAGAAAAAGGAAAACTGGGTTTAATAAATTATATATTTATCACCAGTTTATCTTTTAAAATTTTTTGGTTATATAGTTTTTAAAAATAAAATTATTCACCAGGGAACAGGTCTCATAAATAGAATTTGAATAGTATTTGCTCCTGCTTGTCATATCATTGTATCTGTTATAAATACAGAATGGGATGCCATCTTGGAGAACTAAGTTTTAAAAAGCAATTCCCAAGTACAGGAAGGGGTAAGAAAAATCTTGAGGAGCAAGACAGAAAGGCTGATGCAGTCTGAAAGCAAGCAAAGCTTTGTACTATCTCTTTTGTTCTTAGCTATCTTTATTTTGAATATTGAAAAATACTAAAAATGAAGACGATTTTTTAAAGTTTTACTGAGATAAATTTAAATATATACTATAAAATTCACCCATTTAAAGCAATTCTTAGTAAGTTTAGTAGGTGCACTTAGTAAGTGCAACCATCACCACAATCTAACTTTATAACAGTTCCAACACCCCAAAAAGAAACCCCATGTGTTTTGCAGTTCCTCTCCATTCCTACCACCTGCATTAGGCAATCACTAATTTACGTTCTTTATTTATAGATTTGACTTTTCTGGACATATCATATAAATGGAAAGACACAATTTGTGGTCTTTGTGATGACCTTCTTTCAGTTAGCATGTTGTCAAGGTTCATCCTTGCTGTAGAATGTATTAATATGTGTTCCTTTTTATTGCCAAATATTACATTGTATGGATATATGACATTTGTTTACCTATTCACCAGCTACTGGACATTTGGCTTGTTTTTACTTTTCGGCTATTCTGAATAATGATGCCATAAGCAGTCACACAGAAGTCTTTGTGTGGATGTATGTTACCTGGGAGTGGAATTGTTGGGTCATATGGTAATTTTAAGTGATGATTTTTATATTTATCAAAAAGGTGAAGGATTTAAAAAGATTAAAATGTGGGTCTAGAAGAAAGTACTGAAGAGGAAAGAGATTTTTATATTATAGCTCCAAAAAAAATTGAGAGAAGATATGAAGATCACAGTCTAATCCCTGAAAATTTCTCTATTAGCAAAGCTATATAAATTCAACTAATAGGACAATTTTTTCTCATTTTACTTTAGTTATGCTTTATGCTGCAATGTCTCTGAGCCCTATTTTACAGTTTTACTGATGATGTCTAATGTGTCTAAGGTAGACAGCAGTGATCCCCACCCACGTTAGTCAGACATGTTGTTAAAGAATTTTGAGAGAGACAAATGTTCTCTTTTTGCATGAGCAATTCTTTAGGCCAAAAGGTTATCTATGAGTTACAAAGAGCAAAGAAATGAAGAGAAGTTAGAAGGTAGGAGAAGATAATCAGAAGGGGAGTTGCTATGCCAAAAATAATTGTAAAATGATATTGTCAAATTGACCACCAAAGTGGCTCTAGCAATTTGCATTCCTACCAGCAGTGTATCAAAGGACCTGTTTCCCCACAGCCTTGTTAACACTTGATATTATTAAACTTTTCAGTTTTACCCATTTATTGATTTAAAATCAGCTTAAATTCATCTTAAAATCTTACTTTTGCTGTTTTTAATTTCCATTTTTCCAAGATTAGTTGTGAGAAGATTTTATATATGTATTGGCTATTTGAGGTTTACTTTTCTGAGAGTTGCCTATTTGGGGTAGTTTATCTTATCAGATAAATCAGAAATTCGGGGGAATTTCTACATTATAGATGTAATACTTCTTATTCATCATCTTTTTTTTTTTTTTTTTTTTTTGTGGTACGCGGGCTTCTCACTGCTGTGGCCTCTCCTGTTGTGGAGCACAGGCTCCGGACGCACAGGCCCAGCGGCCATGGCTCACGGGCCCAGCCGCTCTGCGGCATGTGGGATCTTCCTGGACTGGGGCACGAACACGTGTCCCCTGCATCGGCAGGCGGACTCTCAACCACTGCGCCACCAGGGAAGCCCTTATTCATCATCTTTTGATGACTTCTTCCTATACCTTCTTTTGAGGCTATTCCAAGCATCCTCCTACCAGATGCTATCCTTACTGTCACCATTTTTAGTAGATGATCTCCCTTCTTACTTTACTGAGAAGATTGGGATCTTTCAAAAAACCCATTCCACAAATATTTTATAGGCACCTACTATATGCTGAAGATACAATCTGCATAACATGTATAAGATATATCAACTGTAACACATATTGTGATCTATGCACTCATGAAGCTGAAAGTTGGGTGTTGGTGTGCGGGACTTCAGAGTACTGAAACAGGGAGCAATGGGAGACACGCTTTTTACATAGGGTGATCAGGAAAACACCCTCTCAGGAGATGATATTTAAGCTCTCATCTAAATAGGTTAATAGAAGGAAGAAGAGGGTTAAGAGTGCTAAAGGCAGCTATACATATGATGCAGCATGCACTAGAAACTGAAAGAAGACCAAGGCCAATGGTTGGAACATAGGATGCAAGGAAGAAAGTGCAAAGTCAAGATAGTAGAGCATAAAGTGCCCTAAAGGCCATGGTAGGAAGTTTGAATTTTAAATAAAACGGGTGTAGGGATGACTACGTGTTTAAGACACAGAGTGGTATGAGATGAGAAAAGTAGAAGCCAGATCATGTAGAACACTCTAAGCCAGCCAAGGAGTTCAGATTTTATTCTTTGTGCACTGAGGGCTTTGAAGAGTTTAAGGCAAGAAAGTAGATTGATATTTTTGAATGATTTTTCCAGCTGCTGTGGAAAATGGATTGTAGGGGTGGTAAGAACAGAAATAAATAAAGTGGACTACTTAGGAAACCTCTGCAGAAGTCCAGGCTTGGACTGTGGTGGGAGGAGTGCATATATTTTGGGGGTAGAACAGAAACAAAAGAATGTGCTTATAGATTGTTTGGAGGGGAGAAGGAAGGAAGGAGAGAAATCAAGAACATTTTTTGACTTGAGCAACTAATATTAATTCTTGAGATGGCGAAGTCTGGGATGGGGTGAATGTGGAGTGGGTGGTGGAAAAAGGCCACAAGATTTGTTTTAGCTTTGTGATCTGTGAGATGTCTATCTGTGAGACAGTCTAGTGGAAGTTGTGTGGACAAGATCTGTGGGTTTAATGCCTTGAGGAAAGGTCAGGCCTGTAGAGATAAATTTGGGAATTATTAGCATATGGATGATATTTAAAGTCAAGGGCCTACATAGGGAGAGTGTGTAGAAAGAAGAAAGAAGGTATGGGTCCAGGTACAAGCAGAGAAAGAGAAGCCAGCACAAATAATTGAGAAATTGACAAGTGATTTGAATTGATCCCCCTACCTTTTCTAGGACTACACTCCATTAATTATGGAATTTCTGTAATCTCTTCCTTAACTAGCCACTTCCCCAAGATTATAAAAACGTTTAGGTCATTCCTATTCTTAAAATTATACTCCCTCCACCAAATTTCTTTCCAAAGTACCATTTCTGCCTTTTCTCCTTTGTTTCCATGACACTGCCCCAGGCTGTTTCTTTCTCAACTTTTCACATTGTCATTTTTCTTCTTTCAGATTCCCACATGTAGGCATTTTCTAAGGTTCTGTTTACATTTCTCTATAAACTTTTTCCCAGAAATTAGCATCTTTTCTCACAGGTGCAACATCAATGCAGATGACTCCCAAATTTAAATCTTTAAATTCAATTTCTTTTAGGAAATTTAGATCCAAATTTCTACTTACATCCTCCCCCACTCCTGCCCTTCCTCCTCCCCCTCCTCCCCCAGGCAAAGATAGCTTTGCTGGAAACCTGTTTAATAATCATGAACTGTTAGAGATGGAAGAAACTCTTAGTAAAATCCAGTTTAACTCTCATTTACAAGGCAAGAAGATTGAGGCACACAGCAATATTTTTAAAGCCACACGGCTAATTATTAGAAAGACTAAAACCTGGAATTCTTGATTCTTATTCCAATGGTCTTTAAATCAACTTAATCTTCTTCATCACAAAATCAGTTCTTTTTTCTTAGTTTTTTATTATTCCAGTCACACAGGTCCATAATCTTTGGCCTGAGAATTAAACCCTTTCATAATCTAATCTAATTTACTAATGTAATCTTTGGATTCATTTTCCCTAACTCTTCTGGTCATACTAAAGCATACTTACTGCTGTGCCTCATTGTGTGATTTTCTTCCTTTACTCAGACTGTTTCCATGTCTTCTCCCATCAGAAACACACACACACACCTCTCTATATATCCCATAGCCTATCAAAATTCTACCCTATATTTTAGGATTTATCTTAAATATTACCTCTTAGAAAAACCTTTTTCTTAATTTCTTTGTATTTCTTTCATAGCTCTTCTATTCTTTATAGATGATAAATATTTGTATATTTGCCTTACTCTACTGTTAGGGGCTTCTTACATTTCCTACAGTACTTAGCAAGCCAGATTTTTAAAAATAATAGGTGTTTAATAAACTTTTTGTTGAATTGCTCATTATTATATGAAAATACAAAAATGGTCATATTTTTAGAAATCTGCAGATTTACAAAACTAATGTTAGTTTATAAGGGTCATCTCTGCATAGCTGACAAACCAACATCAAGCAAACTAAAAAACAAACCAGAGAACCTATGAGCAATCAGAATTGCTCGTGACTTTTTAAGTCTTTACCATCTTTCATGTGACAGTTACCTTCCAATGGTTTGGCTCAGCTGTGCTCTACTATTTGCTCATATTTGTCATTCAGGCCTCACATATTATTGATTCCCATTCTATAGCATTAATGCAGGAAAGCAGCAATGTGAGCTCCCTTGACTGTGATTCTTCCCACAGATAACAGAAAATAAGTTGCAATTAGATTTTGGTAATTGTATATAATTAACTCAAAATGAGCTGTTAATTATAAAAAATATGTTTTTCACTTCCTCATTATCTCATTTATTTTAGTTCCAAATTCTTAATGCCTCACTTGAGTGATTTAATATTTTAAATACACAGAGCATTTTTAATACTGAGATAATTTAAATTTCCAAATAAAGAAAATTCAGCTTAAAATTAAATTTTTATCTAGGGAGTTCTACTGCCAAAATCAAAGAGCCTGCAAGGTAGAAAAAAGGTCATTTCCCATAACAATGCTTGATTACATTTTTTAAAGTCAGCAGACATTTTCATTTAAATAATTCTACAAAGCCTGCTCAAGGCTGTACACTATTCTCCCTGGACTCATCTCTACCTCTTTCTTGGGTTTGGCTATCATTTCCATAGCCAAATGAATCAAGAAGACAAATGAACTCATTGTCTCTACTTCTTTTAATCTCACATTAGATTAAATAATTTAAGGGCTGCAGAGTGACAATTCTTGGCTTCCCAATGACCGTCAGACTTCAGAAACAGTTGCCAGAGTTTCTTCAAACCCTTATACTACATATTAAAATTTTAAAAGATCTATGATCTTATCGAAGACATATTAGGGAAGACTTTTTTTGGAAGCAGTGCATAGTCTTACCTTATTTTTGTCATAATTATTTGAATGTAGGACATGCATGCCCAGATGCACTACAGTTTAAAGCATGTCCATCTCTTAGATTGGAGCACTAGTTTCTAAAGCATTTAATACACCTACCTGACTAACAGTGATGAAAACTTGCATAAATTGCAAGTGTGAGTATGAATTGCTATAACCTTTTGGAAAAGAAAGTTAGCATGGATTATTATAATTGTAAATTATATAAAATAGCCTAACATAAAAATAGCCTTTGACCTAGCAATTTCATTTTTGGAAATTTATCCTAAAAAAATAAAAGTACCAGAACACAAGAATGTAAGTACAGTCATGCTTATTAAAGCATTCTGTGCAGTGGTAAAGAACTTGAAACAATATCAGTGTCTGACAATACAAGTGCTGAATAACGTACAGTGTATATTATTTCATGTTTCTATAGAAACCAGGAATGATTATCCATTTATAGGAAATAAGTTAGAATTTGTATTAACTTTGTATTGCCAGTATAACAAACTACCACAAATTTAGTGACTTAAACAACACAAATTTATTATCCTATAGTTCTGTAGGTCAGAAGTCTGACACAGATCTCACTGGGTGAACACTGAGGTGTCGGCGGGTTCTATGTTCCTTTCTGGAGGCTGTAGGGGAGGATCTGTTTTCCTTGCTCATTCAGGCTGTTGGCAGAATTCTGTTCCTTGCAGTCTGAGGACTGAGATTCCCACTTCCTTGCAGGCCAGCAGATGAGAACTGTTCCAAACTTCTAGAAGCTACTTATATCCCTTGGCTGGTCATACATCCTTCCTCCATCTTCAGAGCCAGCAAAGGCAGGTTGACGCATTCTCTGCTTCATATCTCTCCTCCTCCTTTGTCTTATCTCTCTGACACAGCAAGGGAAGGTTCTTCATTTTTCAGAACTCATGTGATTAGACGGAGCCAATACAGATAACCCAGGATAATCTCCCTCTCTCAAGGTATGTTCCCTTGATCATAACTGCAAAGTCCCTTAGCCACATAAGGTAACATATTCAGAAATTCCAGGGATTAGAACACCGATGTCTCGGAGGAACAATTATTCTGCTTACTACAGTTCTACATCTAAGAACCTGACAAATGACCATTAAAGCACCATTAAGTGGAATAAAAAAAGATTAACAAGTAATGTGTTCAGTTTGATCTCAAATGTATATAGATGTTTATATACATGTAAGCATAAAAAAAGTATAGAAAGATAAACACACCCCAAAACGCACTACCAGACATGGACCTGCCCACCAGAAAGACAAGATCCAGCCTCATCCACCAGAACACAGGCACTAGTCCCCTCACCAGGAAGCCTACAGAACCCACTGAACCAACCTTAGCCACTGGGGACAGACACCAAAAACAAGGGGAACTATGAACCTGCAGCCTGCAAAAAGGAGACCCCAAACACAGTAAGATAAGCAAAATGAGAAGACAGAAAAACACACAGCAGATGAAGGAACAAGATAAAAACCCACCAGCCCTAACAAATGAAGAGGAAATAGGCAGTCTACCTGAAAAAGAATTCAGAATAATGATAGTAAAGATGATTCAAAATCTTGGAAATAGAATAGAGAAAATGCAAGAAACATTTAACATGGACCTAGAAGAACTAAAGGTGAAACAAGCAATGATGAACAACACAATAAATGAAATTAGAAGGGATCAATAGCAGAATAACTGAGGCAGAAGAACGGATAAGTGACCTGGAAGATAAAATAGGGGAAATAACTACTGCAGAGCAGAATAAAGAAAAAAGAATGAAAAGAACTGAGGACAGTCTCAGAGACCTCTGGGACAACATTAAACGTACCAACATTCGAATTATAGGGGTCCCAGAAGAGGAAGAGAAAAAGATAGGGACTGAGAAAATATTTGAAGAGATTATAGTTGAAAACTTCCCTAATATGGAAAAGAAAATAGTTAATCAAGTCCACGAAGCACAGAGAGTCCCATACAGGAGAAACATGCCAAGACACATATTAAGCAAACTGTACAAAGAAAACATATTAAAAGCAGCAAGGGAAAAACAACAAATAACACACAAGGGAATCCCTATAAGGTTAACAGCTGATCTTTCAGCAGAAACTCTGCAAGTCAGAAGGGACTGGCAGGACATATTTAAAGTGATGAAGGAGAAAAACCTACAACCAAGATTACTCTACCCAGCAAGGATCTCATTCAGATTTGATGGAGAAATTAAAACGTTTACAGACAAGCAAAAGCTGAGAGATTTCAGCACCACCAAAACAGCTTTACAACAAATGCTAAAGGATCTTCTCTAGGCAAGAAACACAAGAGAAGGAAAAGACCTACAATAACAAACCGAAAACAATTAAGAAAATGGGAAGAGGAACATACAAATCGATAATTACCTTAAATGTAAATGGATTAAATGCGCCCACCAAAAGACACAGACTGGCTGAATGGACACAAAAACAAGACCCATATATATGCTGTCTACAAGAGACCCACTTCAGACCTAGAGACACATACAGACTGAAAGTGAGGGGATGGAAACAGATATTCCATGCAAATGGAAACCAAAAGAAAGCTGGAGTAGCAATTCTCATATCAGACAAAATAGAATTTAAAATAAAGACTATTACAAGACATAAAGAAGGACACTACATAATGATCAAGGCATCGATCCAAGAAGAAGATATAACAATTGTAAATATTTATGCAATCAACATAGGAGCACCTCAGTACATAAGGCAAATACTAACAGCCATAAAAGGGGAAATTGACAGTAACACATTCATAGTAGGGGACTTTAACACCCCATTTTCACCAATGGACAAATCATCCGAAATGAAAATAAATAAGGAAACACAAGCTTTAAATGATACATTAAACAAGATGGACTTAATTGATATTTATAGGACACTCCATCCAAAAACAACAGAATACACATTTTTCTCAAGTACTCATGGAACACTGTCCAGGATACATCATATCTTGGGTCACAAATCAAGCCTTGGTAAATTTAAGAAAACTGAAACGGTATCAAGTATCTTCTCAGACCACAATGCTATGAGACTAGATATCAATTACAGGAAAAGATCTGTAAAAAATACAAACACATGGAGGCTAAACAATACACTACTTAATAACGAGGTTATCACTGAAGAAATCAAAGAGGAAATCAAAAGATACCTAGAAACAAATGACAATGGAGACACAACGACCCAAAACCTATGGGATGCAGCAAAAGCAGTTCTAAGGGGGAAGTTTATAGCAATACAATCCTACCTTAAGAAACAGGAAACATCTCGAATAAACAACCTAACCTTGCACCTAAAGCAATTAAGAGAAAGAAGAACAAAAAAACCACAAAGTTAGCAGAAGGAAAGAAATCATAAAGATCAGATCAGAAATAAATGAAAAAGCAATGAAGGAAACGATAGCAAAGATCAATAAAACTAAAAGCTGGTTCTTTGAGAAGGTAAACAAAATTGATAAACCATTAGCCAGACTCATCAAGAACAAAAGGGAGAAGAGTCAAATCAATAGAATTAGAAATGAAAAAGGAGAAGTAACAACTGACCCTGCAGAAATACCAAAGATCATGAGAGATTACTACAAGCAACTCTATGCCAATAAAATGGACAACCTGGAAGAAATGGACAAATTCTTAGAAATGCACAACCTGCCAAGGCTGAATCAGGAAGAAATAGAAAATATGAACAGACCAATCACAAGCACTGAAATTGAAACTATGATTAAAAATCTTCCAACAAACAAGAGCCCAGGACCAGATGGCTTCAAGGAGAATTCTATGAAACATTTATAGAAGAGCTAAGACCTGTCCTTCTCAGACTCTTCCAAAATAAAGCAGAGGGAGGAACACTCCCAAACTCATTCTACGAGGCCACCATCACCCTGATACCAAAACCAGACAAGGATGTCACAAAGAAAGAAAACTACAGGGCAAAATCACTGATGAACATAGATGCAAAAATACTCAACAAAATGCTAGCAAACAGAATCCAACAGCACATTAAGAGGATCATACACCATGATCAAGTGGGGTTTATTCCAGGAATGCAAGGATTCTTCAATATACGCAAATCAATCAATGTGATAGACCATATTAACAAATTGAAGGAGACAAACCACATGGTCATCTCAATAGATGCAGAGAAAGCTTTTGACAAAATTCAACACCCATTTATGATAAAAACCCTCCAGAAAGTAGGCATAGAGGGAACTTTCCTCAACATAATAAAGGCCATATATGACAAATCCACTGCCAACATTCTCCTCAATGGTGAAAAACTGAAAGCATTTCCACTAAGATCAGGAATAAGACAAGGTTGCCCACTCTCACCACTCTTATTCAACATAGCTTTGGAAGTTTTAGCCACAGCAATCAGAGAAGAAAAGGAAATAAAAAGAATTCAAATTAGAAAAGAAGAAGTAAAGCTGTCACTGTTTGCAGATGACATGATACTATACACAGAGAATCCTAAAGATGTTACCAGAAAACTACTAGAGCTAATCAATGAAATTGGTAAAGTAGCAGGATACAAAATTAATGCACAGAAATCTCTGGCATTCCTATACACTAATGATGAAAAATCTGAAAGTGAAATCAAGAAAACACTCCCATTTACCACTGCAACAAAATGAATAAAATATCTAGGAATAAACCTACGTAAGGAGACAAAAGACTTGTATGCAGAAAATTATAAGACACTGATGAAAGAAATTAAAGATGATACAAATAGATGAAGAGATATACCATGTTCTTGGATGGAAGAATCAACAGTGTGGAAATGACTCTACTACCCAAAGCAATCTACAGATTCAATGCAATCCCTATCAAACTACCACTGGCATTTTTCACAGAACTAGAACAAAAAATTTCACCATTTGTATGGAAACACAGAACACCCCAAATAGCCAAAGCAAGCTTGAGAACGAAAAACAGAGCTGGAGGAATCAGGCTCCCTGACTTCTGAGTATACTACAAAGCTACAATAATCAAGACAGTATGGGACTGGCACAAAAACAGAAAGATAGATAAATGGAACAGGATAGAAAGCCCAGAGATAAACTCAGGCACATATGGTCACCTTATCTTTGATAAAGGAGGCAGGCATGTACAGTGGAGGAAGGACAGCCTCTTCAATAAGTGGTGATGGGAAAACTGGACAGGTACATGTAAAAGTATGAGATTAGAACCCCTAACACCACACACAAAAATAAGCTCAAAATGGATTAAAGACCTAAATGTAAGGGCAGAAACTATCAAACTCTTAGAGGAAAACATAGGCAGAACACTCTATGACATAAATCACAGCAAGATCCTTTTTGACCCACCTCCTAGAGAAATGGAAATAAAAACAAAAATAAACAAATGGGACCTAGTGAAACTTCAAAGCTTTTGCACAGCAAAGGAAACCATAAACAAGACCAAAAGACAACCCTCAGAATGGGAGAAAGTATTTGCAAATGAAGCAACTGACAAGGGATTAATCTCCAAAATTTACAAGTAGCTCATGCAGCTCAATAACAAAAAAACAAACAACCCAATCCAAAAATGGGCAGAAGACCTAAACAGACATTTCTCCAAAGAAGATATACAGATTGCCAACAAACACATGAAAGAATACTCAACATCATTAATCATTAAAGAAATGCAAATGAAAAGTACAATGAGATATCATCTCACACCGGTCAGAATGGTCATCATCAAAAAATCCATAGACAATAAATGCTGGAGAGGGTGTGGAAAAAAGGGAACACTCTTGCGCTGCTGTGGAAATGTGAATCGGTAATGGAAATTGGTAATGGAAATGGAAAACTGTATGGAGGTTCCTTAAAAAACTACAAATAGAACTACCATATGACCCAGCAATCCCATCACTGGGCACATACCCTGAGAAAACCATAATTCAAAAAGAGTCATGTACGAAAATGTTCATTGCAGCTCTATGTACAATAGCCAGGAGATGGAAGCATCCTATGTGTCCATTATTGGATGAATGGATAAAGAAGATGTGGCACATATATACAATGGAATATTACTCAGTGATAAAAAGAAACGAAAATGAGTTATTTGTAGTGAGGTGAATGGACTTAGTGTCTGTCATACAGAATGAAGTAAGTCAGAAAGATAAAGACAAATACCGTATGCTAACACATATATGTGGAATCTAAGAAAAAAAAAATGTCATGAAGAACCTAAGGGAAAGACGGGAATAAAGACACAGATCTACTATAGAATGGCCTTGAGGATATGGCGAGGGGGGAAGGGTAAGCTGTGACAAAGTGAGACAGTTGCATGGACATATATACGTTACCAAACTTAAAACAGATAGCTAGTGGGAAGCAGCCGCATGGCACAGGGAGATCAGCTTGGTGCTTTGTGACTACCTAGAGGGGTGGGATAGGGAGGGCGGGAGGGAGGGAGATGCAAGAGGGAAGAGATATGGGAACACATGTATATGTATAACTGCTTCAGTTTTTTATAAAGCAGAAACTAACACACTATTGTAAAGCAATTATACTCCAATAAAGATGTAAAAAAAAAAAGAATCTTAAAAGGATTTATAAGTACTTTAAGCTAGTAATTCTGCATACATTAAAAATGTATGTACAGAAATGTTCCTCAAAGCATAATTTATTGTATAATAGTAAAACCTTATATTATCCAATAATAGGCTTACTGATAAATATTGAGTAATATTCATCACATGATAGATATTTGTTAAATGAATTAATATCATGTTTTCATAAAAAAGGACATCAGAAACTGGGATACACAAAAAAAAGCAAAAAATAAAATTCTGTATATGCATAATCCCTATTATGATATAGAAATTATTATTATGAAAGAGAGAGGGGAAAAGGCCTCATAGGATTGTCTCTGAATGGTAGGATTATGAATGATTTTTATTTTCTTCTTTACACTTTTCTATATTTTTCAAAAATTTATAATGTGAATATATTTATTCATATATTCAGAAAACTGGATTCACCAATATGAAGCTATAAATATATACCAACCATATCCTTAATATCTGTGTGCTACATATTTTGCCTTCACCGACCACCCAAGTTTACCTTGGTCCAGAGCCACTCTCATTCATATCCAGCCTCAGCTCTCCGGGTTTAGTAATGTCTTTATTAGCAACCAGTTCTCTTGACTTAAATACAGCTTGAGTTCTTAACCTGTAAAAATAAATTTAGACATAGAAATAGAAATAGAACAAACAATACTAAAATTAGTATGGAACCACAAAAGACCCTGAATAGCTAAATCTTGAGAAAGAAGACCAAAGTTGGAAGCATTACATTCTCTGATTTCCAACTATATTACAAAGCTATAGTCAAAACAGTACTGGCATACAATTCAACACTAAAACACCAAATAAACAGGTTAAAAAAATGGGCAGAGGATCTGAATAGACATTTGTTCAAAGAAGACATACAGATGGCCAACAGGGACATGAAAAGATGCTTAACATCACTTACCATCAGGGAAATGAAAATCAAAACCATAATGAGATATCACCTCACACCTGTCAGAATGGCCATTATCAAGAAGACAGCAAATAACAAGTGTTGACAAGGATGTGAAGAAAAGGGAATTCTCGTGCACTGTTGGCAGGAATGTAAATTGGTGTAGCCGCTATGGAAAACAGTATGGAGATTACTCAATAAATTAAAAATAGAACTATTATATGATGTAGCAATTCCACTCCTGGGTATTTATCTGAAGAAAACAAAAATGCTAATGATTCAACAGAAAAGATACATGCGTCCCTGTGTTCACTGCAGCATTATTTACAATAGCCAAGATATGGAAGCAACCTTAGTGTCCATCAACAGATGAATGGATAAAGAAGATGTGGTATATGTATATAATGGAGTATTACACAGCCATACAAAAGGATAAAATCTTGCCATGTGCAACAACATGGATGGACTTGGAGGGTATTTTCTAAGTGAAATAAGTCAGACAGAGATAGATAAATACTGTATGATTTCACTTATATGTGGACTCTAAAAAACAAAACAAATGAACAAACATAATGAAACAGAAACAGAGTCATAAATATAGAGAACAAATAGGTGGTTGCCAGAGGGGAGAGGGGTCAGGGTAGGTGAGAAATAGGTGAGGGAGATTAAGAGGTACAGTACAAATTTCCAGTTGCAAAATAAATGAGACATGGCTATGAAACGTACAGTATGGGGACTATAGTCAATAATTATGTAATATCTTTGTGTGATGACATATGACAACTAGACTTATTGTGGTGATCATTTTGAAATGTATAGATATATCAAGTCACTATCTTTTTTTTTTTTTTTTTTTTTGCAGTACGTGGGCCTCTCACTGTTGTGGCCTCTTCCGTTGCGGAACACAGGCTCTGGACGCGCAGGCTCAGCGGCCATGGCTCACAGGCCCAGCCGCTCCACGGCATGTGGGATCTTCCCAGACCGGGGCACGAACCCGTGTCCCCTGCATCGGCAGGCGGACTCTCAACCACTGCACCACCAGGGAAGCCCAAGTCACTATCTTATATACCAGGAACTAACATAGTATTGTAGGTCAATGATACTTCAAAAACAAACAAAGAAACAAATTCATAGGAAAAAAAGGTGAGATTTGTGCTACCAGAGATGATAGGTAGGGAGAAGGGGAATTAGATAAAAGTAGTTAAAAGGTACAAACTTCCAATTATAAGATAAACAAGTACCAGGGATGTAATAAACAACATAATAAATATAATTAACACTGCTGTATGTTATATATGAAAGTTGTTAAGAGAGTAAACCCTAATGGTTCTTATCAAAAGGAAAAAACATTTTTTTAAAAAATTTTGTATCTATATAAGATGATAGATATTCACTAAACTTATCTTGGTAGTCATTTCATGATGTATGTAAGTGAAATTATCATGCTGTACACCCTAAACTTATACAGTGCTGTATGCCAATTATAGCTTAATAAAACTAGAAGAGGGGCTTCCCTGCTGGTGCAGTGGTTAAGAATCCACCTGCCAATGCAAGGGACATGGGTTCAATTCCTGGGCCAGGAAGATCCCACATGCCACGGAGCAAGTAAGCCCGTGTACCACAATTACTGAGCCTGCGCTCTAGAGCCCGCGAACCACATCTTCTGAGCCCATGTGCCTCAACTACTGAAGCCCGCAGGCCTAGAGCCTGTGCTCCGCAACAAGAGAAGTCACCGCAATGAGAAGCCTGCGTACCACAACAAAGAGTAGCCCCAGCTCACCGCAACTAGAGAAAGCCCGTGCACAGCAACAAAGACCCAATGCAGCCAAAGATAAATAAATAAATAAATAAATAAATAATTTAAAAAAAGAAACTGGAAGTAAAAAGAGTAAATCAGAAATAAATAGAAGTGAGAAAAATACTAAATCAAAATACAAAATCAAATGAGTGAGTATACACACCCACACATACAAACTGACATATAAACAGTCACAAAGACCAATAAAACAGAATAGAAAACCTGGAAATAAACCCTTGCATATGTGGTCAAATAATCTTTAATCAGGGCACCAGGAAAACACAATTGGGAAAGGATAGTCTCTTCAATAAATGGTTTTGGGAACAATGGACAGCCCCGTGCAAAAGAATGAAATTAGACCAGTATCTTACATGTTACACGTCACATAAGAATTAACTCAAAATGGGTTAAAGACTAGAATGTAAGACCTAAAACCATGAAACTCCTAGAAGAAAACATAGGTGGTAAGCTCACTGATATAGTCTTGGTGATGATCTTTTGGAGCTGACACAAAATATAAAGGCAACAAAAACCAAAAATAAATAAGTGGGACTACATCAAACTATAAAGCCTCTGCACAGCAAAGGAAACCACCAACAAAATGAAAAGGAGACCTACCAAATGGGAGAAAATATTTGCAAATCATATATCTGATAAAGGGGTAATATCCAAAATATATAAAGAACTTACATAATTCAATAGCAAAAAACCAAACAATCCAATTAAAAAATGAGCAGAGGATGTGAATAGACATTTTCTCAAAGAAGGCATACAGATGGCTAACAGGTACATGAAAAGATGCTCAATATCACTAATCATCAGGGAAATGCAAATCAAAAGTACAATGAGGTGTCACCTCATACCTGTTAGAATGGCTATTATCAAAAAGACAAGAAACAACAATTGTTGGTCAGGATATGGAGAAATGGGAATCCCTATATATTCTTGGTGAGAATGTAAAGTGGTACAGTCATTATGGAAAACAGTGTGGAAAATCCTCAAAATTTAAAAATAGAACTACCATATGATCTAGCAATTGGGTATTTATCTTAAGGAAATGAAATTTGTATCTTAAAGAGATGTCTGCATTTCCATGTTCATTGCTGCATTAATCACAATATCCAAGATATGGAAACAACCTAAGTGTCTATTGACAGATGAATGGATAAAGAAAATGTGAGATACACACACACACACACACACACACACACACACAGACACACACAGTGGAATATTATTCAGCCAGAAAAAAGAAGGAAATCCTGCCATTGCAAGAGTATGCATGAACCTAGAGGACATTACGTTCAGCGAACATACCAACATACCAAAATATGTGAGACTAACAGTGCTGAGAGGGAAATTTATGGCACTAAATGCTTCCAGTAAAAAAGAAGAAAAGTATCAAATCAATAATCTAAGCTCCCACCTTAAGACAGAAAAAAAGAAAAAGATAAATCCAAAGCAAGCAGAAATAAGGAAATAATAAAGAAATGAATGAATTAAATAAATGAGACCTGTATTATCTTGATACCAAAACCAAAGTCAGTATAAAAAAAGAAAACTACAGACCAATATCCCTCATACATATTGATGTAAATATCCTTAACAAAATATTAGTAAATAGAAATTTGTAGTATATAAAAAGTATTATACACTATGACCAAGGAGATTTATTCCAGGGATACAATGCTAGGTCAATATTAAAAGGAACTGTCAATGCAACCCACCATATTGGCAGGCTAAAAGAGAAAAATCAAACAATCACGTCAATTAACACATAAAAGGTATCTGACAAAATTCAACAGTCATTATGGAAACTTTATATCATCTACAATAAAAAAAAATCAAACTTCATCAAAATTGAAAACTTTTGCTTTGTGAAAGATCCTTTTTGAGACTGAAAAGACAGGCTACAGACCAGGAGAAAATACTTGCAATCCACCTATCTGACAAAGGACTTATATCCTTTGAATATATAAGGAACTCTCAAAACTCAACAGGAAAACAATTCAAACAATTCGGTTGGAATATGGCAAGAGATATTAAAGGGACAATTTACCCAAAAAGATGGAAGGAGGGCAAACTAGCAAATGAAGAGATATTCAATATCACTAGCCATTAGGAAAATGCAAACTAAGACGACAATGAAATATCACTACACACAGATTAGAACATGTCAAATAAAAACCTGTGACACTATCAAATGCCGGAAAGGATGTGGAGAAATGATCTTTCATACGTGACTGGTAGAAAAGTATTTTAAACTTAATGTGGTGTAAGTTAAGTATGATCTTATCATAAGATTTAGCAATCTTACTCCTAGTTTTCATTTGTAGAAACAAAAACCTTAGGCCACACTAAAACTTGTATTAGAATATATAGCAGCTCTATTTGTAGCAGAAAAAAACTGAAAACAACCAATTGTCCTTTAACAGATAAATGGTTAAACATATCATGGTATATCCATATCGTGGAATAGTACTCAGAAATCAAAAGGTACAATATATGCGACAACCTAGATGGATGTCAAGAACATTATGCTGAATGAGAAAAGCCAATATCAAAATTTCACATACTGTATAATTCCATTTATATAACACTTTCAAAATAACAAAATTATAGAAATAGACAACAGATTAGGAGTCTCCAGGGGTTAGGGATGGGGGCGCAGAGAGTGACTCTAACAGAAGAGTACAAAGGAAATCTTGGTGGTGCTGAAATAGTCCTGTAGTTTGATTGTGGTGGTGGTTACACAAATCCACACACGTGATAAAATGGCATAGAAATACACATGCACACTGTACCAATGTTACTTTACTAGTTTTGATAATATATTACAGTTGTATAAAATGTAGTCATTGGGAGAAGCTGGTTTTTGCAACTTCTATCAATCTAATTATTTCAAAATAAAAAGTTTTTAAAAATCTCTATACATATGCATAAACATTTACAATTTATATACACAAAACTTGTTCAAAATCTGTGTTTCATAGCTCTTTCATCTAAGCTGGGGTGATCAAGAGAACAATAAAGACTTTATTATCATTATGCAGCAGTATTTGAACATACAGTCCTGTTCACATGAACATGATGCCTAGTCTAAAATTACCCATTCTCCCCTGCTAGACTGTGACCTCTTTAAAGATCGCACTTGAAATTTTTTTTACCTATCCCAAGTACCTAGAACCATTCCTCACATAACATAGGCATTCGATAAATGTTTGTTGAATGAAGTTCTCAGGAGAGAATACACATTAACTGGAGTATTAGAGATTGGGGTCATAAAATTGAAGCAACATTTCAGCCTTTGGTTACAATCTTGTTACAAGAGACTTCATTTTCACTTCCTTTAAAAGCCTTCAGATTTCAACAATGAAGAATAAAACTGTCTGATCATGAAGAGAAAGAGGAAGACCACTTTTGCTTCCTAGAAGAGTCAGTATTACACTGAAGGAAAAATGTCAAGATGGAACTTTCAAAGAAATTAAAATTTAAAAAATATTAGGCAAGATCTGAAAATGAAAGAAAATTAACTCCAAGAAGTAAAAGAAAATAACACTAGTATTAAGTGTGTCTGTATAGGATCTATGTGTCTAAGGATGCGTACAAAGGGGAAATGGTATGTTTGACCAAGGAGGAAATGGCAGGGAAAGACACGCACGCGCGCACACACACACACACACACACACACACACACAATTCCCTATGAAAACTTGAAACTTACTTTTAAAAAAAGACATAAATGCCATATTTTCTTATGTTTAAAATACAATTGTGTCTGATTTACTACTATTTTTAAACTAAGATAACAAACTTTATGACTCTGCATGTAAAACTATGCTGAACACTACATGATATAAAACAGGACTTTAGCTTTTGAAACATTGTTCTCAGGGAAAAACTGTTAGAGGAAGAACAGTTTAAATGTAGGTAAGTATAAGAAACTGGTTATTGAACAGGCTATGCTTCATGACCAGAAAAGACTGAATTTAGAAGGTTCCCATCATTTGTTGCATGGAATGATGACAGCTAGCCACACTTCGGTCTGATTTCACATCCTGAAATCTCATGCTTTTACTTAATGGTAATATTCTCTACAATGACATCAAACAGCAAAGGATTGTGTGTAACGGTAATATTTAAAAATACTGTCTTTCGAATCCAGCAAAAATTATACTGGACTGCTGAGAAGTAGATATTCTAAGCTAACATTTTGGAAGACATTTATCTTTCAAGTCTTCCCCAAAAGACAGTGCAATTTACTTGCAAGTCATAGCTGCTGTGCATCTTGAGCAAACCAAAGTCCCGAGGAACTTCTGTTCCTACACATCTGTTATAGTAACACAGCTGTCATTTTATACTGTGTTCTCCAAGCTATAGATACTGCTGAAAGAACAGGCAGGACTCACCAGTTATAGTCCAGTCGAGACTGATGAAGCTGCTGCTGCTTTAGGAGTAGTTTTGTCTCCTGCTGGGCCAGTAGATGCTGAAGGCGTTCCTTTTCAATTTCCAGCTCCATTTTCTGAAGCATGAGTTGCTGCCTTCTATCTTCTGAGAGCTGCTTTTTGACATCAGTTTCACTAGGCTGCAGTGCCCCTTGGCCACGCATCGGAGATGTCCAGGAAAGCCCACAATACCTGCATGATTCCAGATGTGTCTTGGAATATTCAGGGACCATGTTTGTCGGATGGCTCTCACGAACATGATCCGCATTTTCAGAAAGTCTATGACCACAACACTGACTAGATGGAGTAGCCTTAAGGTGTTGGCATTCCTTCATGTTCAGGTCCTCTGGTGGAACTTTCTCTGTAGGGACTGCATCTACTAGTTTTTCCCCTGGGGATCCATAATTACATGTTCTGGTCTCTGATGGCACCTTGTCCACATCCTCTTTGGGATAATGAAGGGCTGCTTGTTTCGAAGAATTACTCCTAAATTCCGCAAGGGATTCTGAAGCTGAGTCCTGATTTGCAGACCTAGGCCTTTGCTCGGTTTGAGTGTGGGTTTGTGGTTTGGCTACACTCAAGTAGGAACCATCCAGTTCCACAGATGAAGACCAGAGAGTGCTTTTCCTACTGGATACCTAAAAGGAATCGCAAGATCACTTGTCAAATAAGAGTACAACAGGAGTTCTTTTGACTTTTCAGAAATCAGTGATATATGTTTACCAAGACAAAGCTGTGTTTTTGGCTTCTTAATTAATAAATGATGGTAGTCACATAGCTAAACAGACATGTGCCATAAAGCTAATCTCATTTTCAAACAATCTACATTTCAGTAAATCCACAAGGATGAGAAAAAGAAAGTGTTGCCGCTCGCTGCTTAAGCAAGATTTCAGGAATTGCAAATAATGGGGTATATAGCATCAACTTTGAGAAGAAGAAAACCATGGACTGTTAATGCCTTAAAATGTTTAATTTTGAATACTAAGCCAAGAAATCCATTCAGCCACCTTAAATATCCTTTGATTGGCCATTACATAGCATGAGATTTGATGTAGAACATTTCACCTTATACTGAACAGGATGTTAGTTACTGCTAGAAATTTGATGAGTTCTTATAAATATCTTTACAGCACACAGATAAGACCAAGCACTTTCCACAAAATATGATTCTAATCAAAAGCAGTTATTTAAATACAAAACATATTTAATTTCAGCTGTAAACATAAGTGATTTTTCAATTAAGTTGTTCAAGTGATTATAGTCTGATAGAACTCAGGCAGAAAGGAAGAGTTGCAAACTACCTTTGACAGGCCAGTAGAGTGAGCTTTCCCAGCATTTTAGCCTCAACCCTGTTTCATCAAGGAGAGCAAAACTTAGTTTATATCAATGACTCTCAAACTTTAGGATGCATCAGAATCACCTGGAGGGCTTGTTCAATGTGAATTGCTTGGCTTACCCCCCAGAGTTTCCAATTCAGTAACTCTAGAGTAGAGTCAGAGAATCTGCATTTTTAACAAGTTCCAATCTGGAACCACACTTTGAGAACCACTGGTCTGTACCACGGTCCATTGGACTGCTCCTCTGTCCCTCTTTTAAGGACCACTTTGATTACATCGGGCCTACCCATGTAATCCTGGCTGATTTCCTCATCTCAAGATCCTTAACTTAATCACGTCTGTAAAGCCTCTTGTCATACAAAGTCGCTTGTGCCATATAAAATGACATTTACAGGTTCCAGGAATTAGGACATGGACATGTTTGGGAGGCTATTATTCAGTTTGCCCCAACTTCTTTTAAAGTAAGAACTAATTCATAAACAGTTGAGATGGTTATGTATTCCATAGAGACATGTACTCTATGAATAATTGAGATCCCTAGCAGAGGGGGAAAAAAAATCCCACCAATTTACTTTGCAATAGTTGAAAATGATGAACTGATTGGTAAAAAGTGTCACCTAACATATATATAGCAATGCAATTTTTCCTCTCCTATGATAAAAGGGGGCTATTACAATGACTCTTTTAAGATTTTGAGTTTCTAAAGCAATGTTAAAGGAGTTCTGTTTAAATTAGAATGAGCCACATCTGGGGAGATGACTTGGGCCTCTTCAAAGAAGCCACGTAATTTTATATGCTGAGCAGATGACACTGAGCAGATGACAAGCTACATAAAAGGAACTAGTCCTAGGGCAAAATGTATGATAAACTACCTCATTAAAAAAATTAACCTTATTTTACACCTAAAGGAAAACTCTAGTCCACATTCATCTCCCCTATTCTGAACTTCTGTAGCACTTATTGTCAACAGAAATAACATTTATCACCTGCTATTTTATATGATAAACTATCTTTTTATAGATTATACTTTTAAAATGAGAAATAATTTTTTTAAAAGTCCAGAAACTTAAATCAACTATTTTATGTCATCACATAGTTTCTAATCCATGTATCATTAATGTAACAGTAGATAGCATGTATATATTATTTTATATTCTCATTTTTGTTCCTTAACATTATTTACATATGTGCATTTTTAGGTATTTATATAGCTTACACTTACTTCAATGGTGTTGAGTGTTACATTATTCACAAATGTCAGGTATTTGGAATATTTCTAAAATATTTTGTAGTTAGCTTTTATGTTTTTGAGAGGCACTACAACTTAATGATTTCCATGCATGCTTTGCTCAAAGAGAATACTGCTTTGCCAATTACCTGCTGGGTGACTGTGCAACTTGGTAGACCGAGTTCTAAGATGGTCCTCAAGATTCCCATCCTTTTGGTGTCCCCACCCTGTATTATCTCCTCCCCTTAAGTGAGGGTAGAACTTGTGAATATGATCAGATCAATCCTGTGGTTATGTTACCTTATATGGCAAAAAGGACTTTGCAGATGTAACTGAGGCTCCAGCTGACTTTGAATTAATAAAAAGGGAGATTATCTCACGCGGGCCAGACCTAGTCAGGTAAGCCCTTTAACAGAGGGTCTGGTGCCCTCCCCAAGATCAGAGATTCTCCTGCTGGCCTTGAAGAAATAAGCTACTGTGTGGTGGGAGGGCTTTTTTTTTTTTTAAGATTTTATTGAAGTAGAGTTGATTTACATGTTGTGCTAATTTCTGCTGTACAGCAAAGCGACTCAGTTACACATATATATTGGGTTGACCAAAAAGTTCGTTCAGTTAGTGAATACACTGTTCAATAAAATTCTTGGTGAAAATGAGTCTTTTATTTTTACTCAAAACCGAACGAACTTTTTGGCCAACCCAATATATTCTTTTTCATATTCATCATGGTTTGTCACAGGATATTGAATATAGTTGCCTGTGCTATACAGTAGGACCTTGTTGTTTATCCATCCTATACATAATACTTTGCATCTGCTAACCCCAGACCCAGATATAGAGAACAGTCTTGTGGTTGCCAAGGGGTGTGGGTGTGGGGGGAAGGAATGGGAGTTTGGGATTAGCAGAGGCAAACTATTATACATAGGGTGGGATGGCTTATGCAGGGGCTCATGTGGCAATGACCTCTGGAGCCGAAGGCAGTTTCCAGACAACAGTGAGCAAGAAAATGAGGCACCTACCATACATATGCAAGGAAATAAATCCTGCCAACAGCCCACTGAATGTAGCCCAGCTGGCATTTGATCGCAGCCTTCTAAGACCCTGAGCATAGGACCCAACTAAGCTGTGCCAGACTCTTGAACCACAGACACTGTGAGATAGTAAATGTGTGTCGTTTTAAGCTGCTAAGTTTGTAGTAATTTGTTACACAGCAATAAAAAAACTAATATAACATATTATCCAACTTGCCTGAGCCTCAGGTTCCTCAACAGAAAACCAGGGATTAAAAATAGCAGCTACATCAAAACTGAACGTGGTGGTGAGACAGATGAGCAGTTATCAAGGGTGCTAATTTATAAGGGTACTAATTTACAAAAAGGAAACACAAACCTTATATTTACCCAACTTCTTTCAAGGAGAACATTGTGGTGTATGTGTGCGGGGGGAGTGGGGTGGGGTGAGATCACCAAGGGGCATATTCAGTTACAACAGATTATCTCTGAACTGTCTTCAAGGAGAATGAGTTCAGTTATCGATCTTCATTTTGCTACAGTGAGGTTTGTAGTTGGGCCAGAGTTGAATTGCTTGAGACAACAGAGAGGTTCTTCATCTTTCTCCTTCATATAAAGGATGTCAGTCTTAACACTAACATCTTGCACTGCCTCTTAAGGTTGTTGTGATGATTAGATGAGATAATTCATATAAAGTGCTTTGGATGGGGCTTAATTTCCCTTGGGGCACACACGGAAGTCACAGTGGGCCTAAATGAAACTGATGTATTTTTCTTTCTGGGGCTGCTCCATGCTTTCTATATGATATTTACAAATATAACTTCTCTTAACTAAGGCTTAAACTAACAACAAATCCCAAACTGCTGTCTCTGGTATCTGGGTTTGACATGAATTTTTCAGATATATAACACTAACTTAGAAACCATTAGATATTTTTTTAAACGGAGGCATAACTTATACATAATAAAATGCACATACCTTAAGTATACAGCTTGATGAATTTTTATACTTGCATTTACCCAGGTAATCATCACCCAGATCAAGTTACAGAACAATTCCATTACCCCAGAAAGTTCCTTTGTGTCCTTTCTAGTCAATATCACGTCCTCACACTCCCAGGAGTAACCATTATTCTGATTCTTATGATCATGGATTAGTTTTGCCTATGTTGAACTTCATATAAATGGAATCATACAGTATGCTACCCTTTTGTACCTGGTTTCTTAAGCTCAACATAATTTTTGAGTATCTTCTATGTTGTTGTGTATATCAATAGTTTATTCTTTTTTACTGCTGCATAGTACTTCATTGTATGAATAAAGCAAAATTTGTTTATCCTTTTATTGGATTAGGTTGTTTCCAGTTTAGGGCTATTATATATAAAGCTGCTATGAATATTCTCATACAAGCCTTTTTTTTAGACATACACATTTGTTTCTCTTGGGCACAGGGTAGGCATATTTGACTTTATTAGAAACAGCCAATAAGCTTTCCAAAGTGGTTATTCTGTTTCACACCTCCATCCGCAAATTAAGAGAGTCCCAGCTGCTTCACATTCACAGCAACACTCCCTAGTGTGTTTCATTTTTAGACAATCTGGTGCCTGTATAGTTAAATAACACTGTGGTTTTATTTTCCATTTCCCTGATATGTAATGATATTAATGAACATATGCTTGATGGTCATTTGGATATCTTCTTTTATGAAGTTCTTGTTGAAACTAATATATTTAAATAATTCAAAATAATTTTTAAAGGAGTGAAGATGAGAAATGAAAAATGAAGGTCAGGGAAGACAATGTCATGCAAATTGTTTCTGATGAGATAACTTGGCTCTAAATGGTCACCTTCATTGACCACTGAATGCAGAACATGCTCCCAGAACACCCTGTCACTTTGGCTGCTCTCAACTCAGAGTTTACCATATACTGTGCTAAATGTTTTACATATTCAACCTATTATTCTTAACAACAATTCTGTAAGGTAGTTATTATAATTAGCATTTTACAGATGAGAAAATGAAGTTCAAGGAATCAACACAACTTTCCCAAGGTCACATCAATATAATATGTGAGACATGGGACTATGCCTCACTCCAAATCCATAATCTTCCATTGCTTCCTGCTGTAGATCTTTATTAAAAAATTCTTTAATATGAAATACATTAAACATAGAAAAGTACACAAAACAGTTATGAGCAAGGCAATGCCCAATGTAACTACCATCCAAGATACAGAAGACGACCCTTGTCTTCTGTACTCAGAAGACCCTGATGGCCCTGAGCAATCACCACTCTCTACCTCTCTTGCCAAAGGGAATGACTACCTTGACTTTAATGGGAATCACTTCTTTGCTTTAATACTTCTCTGCTTAAATATCCATACTAGAGTTCAGTTTTACCTGCTTATTTTTAAAGTATAAATGAAATCATATGATATACATTCTTTTGTGTTTAACTTCTTTCACCCAAAGTTATACTTGTGAAGTTCATACATGGTGCTGCATGTGGCTGTATTTTCATAGCTTTATAGCAGGGGTCAGCAAATTTATTCTGTAAAGGGTCTGACAATAAACATTTTAAACTTTGCAGTCCATACAGACTTTGTCATAACTACTCAGTTATGCTTTTGTAGTGTGAAAGAAAGAGATAATACATAAATGAATAACTATTCTAGGAAAACCTTATTTGTAGACACACTGAAATTTAAATTTCATGTAATTTTCCTATTTCATGAAATATTCTTTTTTTCCCAACCATCTAAAAATCTAAAACCATTCTTAGCTCATGAGTTGTACAAAACGATACAGTTAGCTAGATTTAGCATCCCACAGTTTGCCAAGTGAACTTGATAATTACGTTGCGTGCTCTTCCATTTAAAGGAGTCTATGAATATCCTAAGATATGGTCAAAACTCAATAAGCAAACTGAACAATATGACTTGTGATGTGCTATCTATTTACATGTTTTCTGTGTGATGAAAATGAGTTGGACTGAGTGCTTAATTAGAAATAAACATAAAGCATGTAGAAGAATATACCTGGGCAAGTCAAACACATTGTATAAATTTAAAAAAAAGTTTAGATAGAAAATGATCTATGGAATACAACAGATAAAAATGTTAAGTTCAAAATGGTAGCATATTAGGATTTGTCTTATATAAAAGGTACCATAACCTTGGCTACATCTTTAGACTCTAGATGTGGCAGAAATGAAGCCATAAAATCTTTGACAGGGTATGCTGTGGGATTTACTGTACAAAAGAAAGATGAGGAGAAAATGCAGGCAATACTTGGCTTATGACAGAGTAGAAGCATAATATCTCTTAATTTGGGTAGACACAGGCCAATGACTAGATAAAAAAACACCAATGAGAAAAGTATAAGGTTTAAAAAAAAGTGTGAAAGACTTATCTTGGACACAAAGAAGAATTTTCTGATACTGAAAGTTAGTAAATTTCTGAGTTGGAAGGTTTTCAGAATCTTTAAGATACTCTTTTAAAATATGACAGATATTTTTAAAAGACTTCATAGAAAATAAAGGATGTCTATTTTATAAACATTTATGATATGATCTTGTATGCATGCATGGAAGCACACACAGGTGTGTAGGTACATATATGAACATACACATTCCTATGGTAATCTAGGGCTTTCTGGTGTTCTCACATAATAAAAAATAACTGCAGTATTGTTTCGTGAAATACCATCAACAAGTAAACAGTGATGTTTTATAAATTTCTGCAAATCATTTTTGCAGCCCTGGCCAATCTCTGCTATGAGCCGTAAGGAGAGAGCCAAACTAAACTGCAGTAATTATTTCCTGCAACAGGTTGTTATTTATATAATTAGGAAGAGATTACTTACAATGCATTTATGAGTTGTTAACTACAGGATTAGTCAATAGCACCAACAGATCTTATTGGTATTCATTTCTCTAATGGTAAATAATAATTTACGATCCTGGCAAGCACCCTATTAACAATCCTCATATTCCCACGGACAGCCTTATAAGAAGAAAAATCTCAATTTCGTAACTTCAGAATTTCCCTGTATCCTCTTTATTTTATGATGAAGTCAGAAATTCAAGAGCTAGATAAATATTTCTAAACCTAAACTACTGTGTGTGGGGCAGGTCATTGTATTACCCAGAACATTTGGAGTTAATATAAAATAAGGCACAGAATGACAAGCTGCATTTTTAGTCAAGCTTACATGAACCAGTTGTCGAGCTGACAGAAGCTACGTAATGCAACAGCTGCACTGTGTGGTTTGCCAAAGTCTCATCCCAAATAAATGTTCATTCTCCCCAGTGCAATTAACTCTCCTATACTGGCAGATTTTGCTAGATCATCAAGGTAGATTACCTTCTAGTGTTATGAACTAAATACTTACAGGTGTTATATCATCAATTATAACTTACAAACTTTGGCATTTAGCAAGACATCCAGGCAAATGAATCATCTAATTTATGAATTATTTATAAGAAATTCACAGCATGCTCCTGGCATCATCCATGGCCTTTTCCAGGTCATATGACACCAATTAGAGCTGAATTTTAAATTATTCAATAACCTGAACTCTCTTGTCATTTAACATATAGATATCAACGCAGCAAACAAGTTAAATCTAATGGGCCCTCGAGGTTTAAGCTTCTCCACTGCACAATCACTAAAGCTGTAGGCCATCAACGGAAGTAACAGAATGCAGCAGTCAAACACATTTGCAAGGCTCTAATAACTTTTTCTATTTCCCAGGGACTGTGGCACAGTCTAGGATTATTGAATCTAAAAGGCACTGAAGCCAATAATTATGAGATTTAAAAAGTATAGGCACACAAGATTGTGCAAAAGACAGAATATTAGCAACAGATACCAAATGTGGTACCAACTCTTAAGATACATACACTGTAGGCCTGCCAAAATTTTTAACAGTAATTACCAGACTCAGAAAAGGTTAAACCTCATATTCTTTAATCATTACTACATTTCCTGAAAGCTGGAATGTGTTGATTTGCTATAAAAATGAATACAGAGCACAGAATAATTGACAGTATACTTAAGGTCAAAATACCTTGATTAGAATTCCAGTACAGCTACTTAGGAATTCTATTATTTTGGGCAAGTCATTTTACATCTCTTAGAGGCAATTTAGATGTTAGTAAAATGGTTGGGTTTGATAAGCTCTATAGTTTATGCTATCCTTAAGTGCTGAAAAACCCTGGGATTGGGTTGTCGTACCCCAAGGAAATGAGAGAAAAGAAAAGATGAGAAATTATACCAATCAGTAAATGTTCACCTATCAACTAACAGACATACTAAAAAATTACTGAATGCCCCTTGGTTCTATTTCCCCTAGCAAATTCTGTGTTTTAACATTACTGCCTTATATGACTCACATGCTCAAGAACTTAAGTCAGCATCTTAATTTATCTATCTGGTCACTAAATCTGAGAGAGACACAAATGAAGATTGAGTAAGACAAAAATACAATTGTGAGGAGAGTCCTAAATATTTGATGGGATTTAAATATTTTGATGGGATGGGACAATCATTCACCATAGAAATACATAACAGTAGTACTGATTCAAATCACTTCCACGTATATGATCATAATTGCTAAAAGAAAAAAAATGGAGCTTTATACATGGTTTTCTAAATCTACAAGAGGAAACAGATACCCAAGGCTAGCTTTAATTATTTAATGAAGATCAGAAAGAAGCTAAAATAATTTTTATAGAGAAAACGAGACAAAGACAAATTAGAAGTGGTGAGGACAATCTTCACAGGTACAAAATGAAAACAAGACATATTGAATAATAAAGCCAAGGGTACTTGGATTCAGTTAGGGATGCAGCACAAGAAAATGATCCAAAAGAGCTAACACCAGTTTTCCCCTGCCACTCCCTTGGCGTTACGTTTGGACAGAGTATCCTGGGGCTCACTGTCCTCTCATATATCCCTCTAGTAACAGCCAGGCTCAAGGATGGAAACAAAAACTGCATGTAGGCAAGATGTTTCAATGCAGTTTTTCTTCTTAAAGGAAGCAAACAAGATTAGTTTGTGTCAAATGAAGGAAAGCTTTAACAAAGTATTCTTGATACACCTTCTAGAAAACATAAAGTTAACACTATTTGAATGTGACCAACTGTCCCTGAAGGAGAAATCAGAATGCATTTATGTTGTTGGATGAGGGGAAAAAGTATCTGTGTTATATTTTTCAGACTAGAAAATAAAAATAAACTCTCTTGAAAAAGAGCATTTACAAAATACCAAGAAATATAACCTATAGCCTACTTGCAGGAAATAGGAGGAAGGTAAAACCAGGCTCTTTATTATATCAAGATGTCCCAAAGTGAATCACAGCCCTTTTACTAAAGATTAGTGTCTTCCATATTCATTTTTTCCCCATATAAATGGCTGCAGACCGGAAATGTTGAAGAAACCTAATGAGAAGCATTTCTGAATGAACAAAAAACTACCAAACCAAAGAGGTGGTCACCCTTAAAGGGCAAGCTCTCCCTGGCAGCTCACGATTTTTTAGAATTCTTAGTCCTTTAATTATATAATACCAAATCCCGACTTTTAAAAATTTAGAACATTTTTTACTAGCTATTTTAGTTTACTGTAAAAAACCAAGAGAAAAGATTTCATTTAGAAACTAATAAAAGATAAAATGAGTGATGCAATTTCCTAGTACTCAAATGCCCTAACTCCTTTTTCTATGCTTTGAAAGTCTACTCTTGTTTTAAGGCTGGCTTAGTACCACTGCCTCCCACTGTAGTTCCCTCACTTCCCAAGCTCAGATAAGCTGTGCCTTCCCCAGAAGGCACCCAAGGACAACTCTGTTCAGCCCTT
Organism: Phocoena phocoena; assembly: GCF_963924675.1. Lineage (NCBI taxonomy): Eukaryota > Metazoa > Chordata > Mammalia > Artiodactyla > Phocoenidae > Phocoena > Phocoena phocoena. Next base: position 38,897,491 of record NC_089231.1, read on the forward strand.
TATTGTCATATTTATTTCATCCTGCTCTATCACAGTTAGCTGTTTTCACATCTTTAACTTTCTTTGTGATGTGTAAGAATGTACATTTCTCCTTGTGGAAATTGTGAAACCTTTGAGGGCAGTGACCTCAAAAGATACCATCACTTTCATTCATTGCTGTATCTCAATAAGAGATAATAGGTGCTTAATAATTTTTTTTTGCATACAGTTTGGCCCCTCTCCAGTACACGTTGTACGGAACTTGAGGAGAGGGGCAATGTTACTCTCAATTTCATATTTCAATGACACTGGTCTTTATAAATAAAAGATACTTAAAGTAATAAATATTTGTGGAATGAACCAGTAAGTAGGAAGCAGGAGCAGCAACAGCTAAATGACCTAATTTGTATCCTAAGGAATTTGATAACTTAGTTTTACTTATTATAAAATATATTGTACTTTTTGCAGGAGCCACTTACTTCTTCTATAAGTACTTTTTTCCAATAAGTCTTTAAAAGTTAACAAAAATTCTATAAATGCAGGAAAAATTCCAACTATATATCTATATTACACAGGGTCAATAAACATAGGAATCTCAACGCCTTATTTGGTTTGGATCTATGAAACAGTAAATTACAAGAGCACTTTTTACTTTTGAGATGAGAATCTAAACTTAAAGCACATCATTATATTACTTTCTAAAATGTTCGATGAAATGGTTTTAAAACAAGAAACTATGTTGAAAGACCACAAAATGTGTGCTATATCAACCTAGATTAGGGATAGGCAAACAGACTGGTTGTAAGACACACCTGAGAATAAAAGGCAACTAACTGCCTCAGGATTCCTACTTTGAGTTATTAAAAAAATATGTCGACATAATTGACTTTCATATCATAAACAAGGCTGACATATTTTGAGAGAGACAACGTTAAGTTCAGAAGGAAGATTTATGAAAATTTTGGACAAGCAGGGCTTTCAAAAATGTAAAGTTAATTGTGTTTTCCCCCAATCCTTTTTCAGTTAAGCGTGTCCTCCAATTTGTAAAAGATACTCCCAAACAAATACAGTTCTAGAACTATTTAAAAAAATACTTAAAATAATACATTATTAAGCAATATACATAATAAACAATAATACGTAAATAAGCAAAACTTTTGCAGCTAAAAGTCAAATCTTGCATATTTGTTTAACAATAGAAGGGAAGAGTATATATAAACAAAATACTATGGATAAACACATTTGGTATTATCATCCTCCTGCTCTATAATTTTACCCAAAGGTATACGCTGCCACCTTGGGGTGAGTGAGGAGGACGGGCATCTGGAAGTGTCCGTGAGATACTGTCCTAGCTGCTGGGAATACAAAGTTTGATGAGAATCCCAACATTCATGGCTCTCAAATTTTGGCTAAGGAGGAAAACATTTTATGTGATAAGAGTGTTATTGCAAAGAGCTGAGGACCATTAGTGATGCGACCTTTGCCTTTAGTGGGGAGAGGGGAAGTTGGGGCATTTTCATAATAGAGGGGACATTTAGACTAAATTATGGAAGACAGACTGGAGTTTATTAATGATAAAGGTATATGTGAAGGTGTATAGTGTATGTAGGGTAGGACATTTCAGGCAGTGGGGAGAATATGAGTAGAAAACCAGAGATTATGAAAATAAATATGTATGGTGAACTCTAAGTAGTCCAGGGCATGGTGGACAGGGTGAGGCAGAATGAATGAAGCCAAAATGTCAGAGAGGTGGCAGAGTACAAATGGTGTAACTGCCATGTTAAAGAAGTTTCACTTTAAATTGTTTATGCCCACCTAATACAGAAGATGGCCAATAAGCCATCTGTGGTGGGCAGTTGGAAGCAAACGAAATAACAAAAGGCAAGATAATCTACTCAGTACTTAAAGGAATCGAGACATGAAATATAAATGGGAGATAGTAAAAGACAAAAAAGGAAAGGAAGACCTATCACAGACCAAAACATTAAACAAATTAGTATAATTAAAATTAAAGTGTTTAGATCTACATATTATATTGAGTGATCTTTATAGAGAGTAAGGGGACTCGGTAGAGAGTAGGTGCCTAGCCAAGGCACAAAAAGGAACTATAGCAGGAGGAAGTTACCAACAACCTTTCTACAATTTGTTGATTAAGTACCCTATAGAACTCCATCAGGATCCAGTACCTCCAAATTCTCAAAAGGGTTGGACAGAATACACTGTAGATTAGTTTGTTTTAATCCTCCCTTCATGAATAACTATGAGAACAAAATATATTATATATTTAAAAATCTGTTTGAAGGCATTGAAGTGTTACCAAGGTAGTGAGGACATGAAGGGGCCAAGATCCCAGATCAAAGGTAAATAAGAAGGAAAGAAAAAAAAAAAAAAAGACAATTGCTCAGCAAGATAACCCCTCCCCCCAAAAAAAAGGTAAACAAGAAAAGTTAGCTTTACATTAGTTGCCACTCTTCTGTTCAACACAGAAGGAAGTGCTGGCTGAGAAGCTGAGAAGAGCTTTAAGCAGTGTCACAGGGGTGGAAACAAAATTTAGACTTCAGAGCCTTCCAAGAAAGAGGTCCTGTCAAAAACCCCAGACTCTCAATTGAGACCCCTAAAAAGCTAGTAATAAGAATGTAATAGAAGAGCCCATACTACAATTGGACTTCAAATCCACTCAGTCTAAGACTGGGTTAAGGTTATTTGAACCATGCTAAATGCCTGCAAGAAGCAGCAGCAAATTCTCTCTGGAGAAAGATAACATCAAACAGAAACTCATATTATATCTAATTTTTCCACAGACAATGTCTAACATTCAATAAAAAATAATGAAGCATACAAAAAGATAAAAATAACAGACTTACAAGAGAAAAAAAAAGTCAATAGGAATAGAGCCACAAGAGGTTTACATATTGACATTATCAAAAATGGACTTTAAAATAATTGTGATTTATGTGATTAAGAAATTAAACGATATGATGAAGATATTCAGAGAACTGGAAACTAGAAAAAATCAAATGAAAATTTTAGGACTGAAAATACAATTAAAAACTTATCAGCAGATTAGATATATCTGAGGAGACAATTAGTAAACTGGAATAAAAGTCCAAAGATAATATCTAGACTAACATGAAGAGATGGACATAAAAGGATGGAGAGATATAAAAGAATGTGTGAAAGATGATGAAAAGAGCCTAAAATAAATGTAATTATAATACTAGAAGAAAGGAAAAAGACAGAAAGAGGAGGAAGTAATATTTGAAGAGATAATGCAGAGAAGTTTTCAAAACTGTTATCAAGCCACAAATTTAAGAAGTAGTGTGAGGCTTCCCTGGTGGTGCAGTGGTTGAGAGTCCGCCTGCCGATGCAGGGGACACGGGTTCGTGCCCCAGTCCGGGAAGATCCCACATGCCGCAGAGCAGCTAGGCCCGTGAGCCATGGCCACTGAGCCTGCGCGTCCGGAGCCTGTGCTCCGCAACAGGAGAGGCCACAACAGTGAGAGGCCCGTGTACCGCAAAAAAAAAAGAAGTAGCATGAATCCAAAGGAGGATAAATACAGAGAAAGCCAAAATCCACCATAGAGCACATCATAGTAAAATTGGTAAAAATCAAGGACAAATAAAAAATTCTCAAAAGCCAACAGAAAAGCAGGCACTTCACAAACTTCAAGGAGACAATAATAAAACTTACAAATGACTTTTAAAGTTAAAATAATTCTATTACCTAGCAAAAATATTCACTGAAAATGAAAGTGACAGATTTTTGCTTCCAGTCCTGAGTAGGTCAGAAATTAACCTCCAAACTGAAACAAGAAAAACTGATCTCAAGAAAAGAAGAAAAACCTATCTCAAGAGTAGGAAACAGGTAGCAGAGATTGTGTTGTCTGAGAGAAAAGAATAAAATTCAGTAAGTTCAACAATAGCCTATGTTTTCTGCCTGAAGGGAACTTCTAAATTGCAGCACAGAGAAGGAGGAACACAAATGGAGCCGAGCAATCTCACTGAGTTGAGGAATCAGAGATTAGAGTTGGGGGAAGCAGAAATGGCTAGTATATGAGAGACTAAGTATCCAAGGGAAGGGAGCATAAGGGTCTGCTTGAGTCTCTGGCTGAATACCAATCTGTGCATGTGCAGGATGAAAACTCATGAGGAACTCCAGGGAAAGAACAATTACGGGGAAGCTGCAAAAAGAACAATTCACAAAACTCAAGAGATGGGGAATTCATACTAGTCAGAGTGGAGAGGTCTCAGTGAATACAGCAGCATTCAAGACAGATCACAAAAGGGCCACATCTTAGGTGTGTGGTTAAATTAACCCTGGAGTAAAGGCTAAACTAGAATTACTCTAAAACTGCTTAAATAAAGGCCTTGAATTGATCAAACTAATCTTAAAGCAAACTTACTGCTGTCCAGAACAAACCTCAACACTTTGTAGAGGAACACAACCAAATTCAGCACTGAACAACAGAAAATTCATAATTATGACATTCAATTACTAGACAAATGAAGAAACAAAAATGTGACCCATAACCAGAAGAAAATCAATCAATAGAGGTTGAAAAATAACAGAAATGATGGAATTATTTAAAAAAGACCTAAAAGGAGCTACTACAAATATTTTCAAAGATATCATGGAAAACATGATAAGGAGAGAAATGTAAGAAATATTTTTTTAAACATGGAATTTCTGGGAAAGAGAAATATAACGTGTTAAATGAAAATTTCACTTTATGAGATGAACAGTACATTAGATACCTGCAGAAGAAATGATCAGTTATCATGAAGATACAGAATGACAAATTATCCAAAATGAAGCGGAGAGAAAAAAAAGATGAGTCAGTGAAAGAGAAAGAAGAGGGGAGGGGAGAAAGAAATAGAATATTGGTAACATTTATAAAATATGAAACAATCTAATGTTTTTATGTATGAATATTTGTGTTTCTATATATATACATGCATATATGTATACATACATGTGTACATACTCACACATACTAAAGTGCCAGAAGAAAACAATGGGGGTACAACAGAAAATATACTTGAAGGGATAAAAGCCTAAAAATTTTCAAATTTGTTAAAGAAGCTCAATAAAGCCTGTGTGGGAAAAATATAAAGAAAACCACATCAATTCACATCCTAATAAAATAACTGAAAACTAGTGATAAGAAAAAAAATCTCAGTAGTAACCACAGAAAAAGGAAACATTACATATAGAACATAAAGAACTATGGCAGACTTCTTACTAGAAATTATGCATGCCAAAAGACAAAGGCATGATATCTTTAAAGAGCTAACAGAACTATCAACCTAGAATTCTATATTCAATGAAAATATCCTTCAGAAAATAAAGAAGAAATGATTTTTTTCCCTCAGAAAAACAAAAGCTACGATAATTCATTGACAGCAAATCTGCACTGCATTAAATGTCAAAGAAGTTTTTCACGCACAGGCAAATGACACCAGATAGAAACCTGGACCTGGTAAAAGAAAAATAAAATGTTACAAATAGTAAGTTAGTTACAAATGATCGCCAAGCAGATAATATAAAAGGCTTTTAGTTCTCATTAATTGATCTCTTTAAAAGATTGTTTAATGCAGTAATAATAACAATGTATCGATATTTTAAATATATGTAGAAGCAAAATGTTTCACAACAATAGCACCAAGGACAAAAGCATATTGATATAAGGTTCATATATTCTATATAACATGGAATGATAGTATTTGAAAGTAGAATGTAGTAAGTTAAAGGTTAACATTACAAAACTTAGAACCACTAAAAAACAAAACATAGAAGCATAGCTAATACGTCAATAGGAAATCCTAAAACATAATCAATTAACCTAAAAGAAGAGAACAAAAAGAAAAAGTACAGATGGGACAGAGAGAAATTAAAAAGCAACATGGTAGATTGAAATACAAACATATCAATGATTACAACTAATGTAAATGAACTTAATGCCCCAAATCAAAGGACAAGATTCTCAGACTGCATAAAAAAGCAAGACTGAATTATATGCTATCTACAAGAAACTCACACAAAATATAAAGGTGAGGACAGATTAAAAGTAAATTGAATAGAAAAGAATGTACCATTCAAACATTAGTCAAAAAAAGTTGGAATGGTTGTTAATTTCAGACGAAGTAGACATCAAAACAATAAAACTGCCAAGGAAAATGCAGACATTTCATAATGATAAAGGGTTCAGTTCATCAAAGCATCAAAGTAATCCAACTGAGTATGCACCTAACAACAGAGTTTAAAAATATATGAAGGAAAAATGACAGAATGGAAATGAAAAATAGAATAACAAACAATAAAAGTTAGAGATTTCAACACTCTTCTGTCAGTAAGCAATAGAGGAAGAAGAAAAGTCAATAGGGTTATAGAACACAAACGAGACTATCACCCAATTCAATCTAATTAACATTCATTTTAAGTGCGCATGAAAAAGCTACCAATATAAACTATATGCTGAGCCATAAAACGAGTTTCAACAAATCAAAAAGAACTGCCATTGAGACAAAGAAATTAAACAAGAAATCAATAACAGAAAGCTATCTGGAAAATCAACAATTATTTTAATATTCAGTAGTACACTTCTAAACATACTATGGGTCAAAGAACTCATAAGGGAAATTAGAAAATATTTTGAATTGAATGAAAATGAACACATAACACATCAAAATTTAGGGGGTGCAGTTAAAACAGTGTATAGAGGGAGATTTATAGCTCTAAACACATATTTTAGAAAATAAGGAAGATCTCAAATCAATACGGTGTTTCCATATTAAGAAACCAGAAAAAGAAGAATACACTAAACCCCCATAGCAATCAGGACAGAACTAATAAAGATTAGGGCAGAAATGAATGAAGTGTAACATGGACAAACATAGAAACAATGAAAACAAATCCTTCGAAAAGGTAAAACTTTAGACAGATCAAGAGAGAAGACAAACTACAGTATCAGGAATCAAAGACAGATACCACTACACATCCTAGTCATTAAAAAGATAACAAAGAAATATGAATAACTTTATGCCAATAAATTTGACAACCTAGATAAACAAATTGCTTTAAGGACACAAATTACCAAGACAGATCAAGACATAATAGAACACTTATTAGCTCTAAATCATTTAAACAAATTGAATTTGTAATTAAAAACTTCTCATAAAGATAGCTTCAGGCTCAGATGGCTTCACTGATGAATTCTCTTAAAATTTAAGTAAAAAGTAATACCAGTCTACACAAATTTTTTCATGAGGTAGAGGAAAGAGGAACATTTTATGTGGCTGATTAAAAAAAAAAAAAAACCAAAGACTTTACAAGAAAAGTATAAACCAAAATCCTTTATGAACATGAATGCAAACATTCTTAATAAAATGTTACCAAACTAAATATAGCAATATGTAAAAAGAGTAATATAAAATGACCAAATGGGATTTATCACAGAAAAGGTAGATTAGCTTAACAATTGAAAATCAATCCACTATATTGATAGAAAAAAAGATAATTATATGATCACATCGATATAAGCAAAAAAAGCATTTGAGAAAACTCAACAACCATCTAGCAAGTTATAAAAAGAAATTTCCTCAATTAGATAAAGGGTACTTACGCAAAAGCCATAGCTACAATTAGACTTAATGATGAAAGAAATAATGCGTGCCATATGAGATTGGGAAAAACCCCATTGGGAAAAATGTCCACTGTCAGGACATCTATTTGCATCTCCTCTGTATCGTATTGGAGATCTTAGCCAGTGCAATAAGGAAAATGAATGAATAAGTGAATGAATGAATGAATGGCACAGAGTTCAGAAATTAGAAAATAAAACTGCCATTATGTATAGACAGCATGATCATATATGTAGAAAATCATAAGGAATTCAGAATATCAAAATTACTTATTAATTTTAGCAAGCTCACAGGGTATAAGGACAATATATACAAATAAGGTATATTTCTATATTAGCAAATAGAAATTGAAACAAAAATAATACTTATAGTAACATCCCAGACATGAAATCACTTAGAGATAAATTTAACAAAATATGTACACTATTATACAGTGGAAATTAAAAAGTACTACTGAGAAAAATTGAAAAAGACCTGAATATATGGAGAGAGAGATTGTGTCCATGGATCAAAAGACTCAACATGGTTAAGATGTCAGTTTCCCCCAAATTGATTTATAGATTCAGTGAAATCCCAGTATATTCTTTTGTAGAAGTTGACAAGCTTAATCTGAAATCTATATAGAAATTCAATGCAACTAGAATAGCAAAAACAATTTTGAAGACAAAGAATAAAGTTGAAGAACTTACACTGCCTAATTTCAGAATTTCTTATAAAGCTATGTAATAAAGACATTGAGGCACTGGTATTAGGATTAGAGAGATAACTGGAAAAGGGTAATGAGTCCAGAAATGGACTTACATACAGGTGATCAGTCATCTCTTGACAACGGTACTGTATTAGCTTTCTAATGTTGTGCAACAAATTACCACAAAGTTAGAAGCTTAAAACAACATACATTTATTATCCCACAGCTTTTGTTAACTGGGGTCTCTGCTCAGAATCCTAAAAGGCTGCAATTAAAGTGTTGGCCATGGTCAAATATGAAGCTTGAAGTCGTCTTTCAAACTCACGTAGTTGTTGGCAGAATTCATATCCCTGCAGTTGTGGAATCCATGGAGGCTTGCTTCTTTAAGTCCAGCAGGAGAGCTCTTTACAGAGAGGGCCCTACTGTCTCTTTTAAGGGCTTCTGCTTGATTAAATCAGGTTACCTAGGTTCTCCTTTTTGATTAACTCAAAAGCAACAAATTTGGGACCTTAATTCCATCTGCAAAATTCCTCTACCTTTGTCACCTTCTGTTGGCTAGATGCAAGTTACAAGTTCCGCTCCCATTCAAAAGAAAGGAATTGTACAAGGACATGACACATTAGTGGTCACCTTAGTGTGTGTCTGTCACAGGTAGGAAGATAACTCAATGGGGGAAAAGATGGCGTATTCAACAAATGATCCTGGAAAACTGCACAGCCATAAGGAAAAAATAAAACTTCAATCCTTACATCACTCCATACACAAAATTAACTCAAAAGGAGAATATAAAAAAAAGAATGTCCATATGTGTATAATTGAGTCACTTTGCTGTACAGCAGAGATTGGTACAATATTGTAAATCAACTATACTTCAATAAAAATTTAAAAAATAACTCAAAAGGAATTATAGACCTAAATATAAAAACAAAAACTAAATTTCTGAAGAAAACATGAGATAATCTATGCAACTATATAGTAGGCAAAATATGGTTTCCAGATTTAGCAAATAAAAATACAGGACTCCCAGTTAAATTTGAAATTTAGATAAACAACAAATAACTTTTTAGCATACATATGTTACATTATATAGGACATACCAATATTTAAAAAAATCCACACATGGGTTATTGGTGGGCTCGGGTAGTTAAATCAGACACAGACTATTCCAGGTGATTTTGAAATCATGACTGAGTCATGAGCTGCAGACTAGTTTTGTACTAAAACCGTGGTATAATGTGTGATATTTCAAGAATAGTTTGTCATTTTTACCCCAAAATTGTATTAAAATCTGAGAAAATTTTTTAATTACATGATTTTTACCTATAATAACTGAGTTACTGTAGTAATACTGCTTTAATCCTTTTTTTTTTTGGAGTACGCGGGCCTCTCACTGTTGTGGCTTCTTCTGTTGCGGAGCACAGGCTCCGGATGCGCAGGCTCAGCGGCCATGGCTCACTGGCCCAGCTGCTCCGCGGCATGTGGAATCTTCCCAGACCGGGACATGAACCCGTGTCCCCTGCATCGGCAGGCGGACTCTCAACCACTGTGCCACCAGGGAAGCCCTAATCCTTTTATAAAATAAATTTATTTCATTTATTTATTTTTGGGTGTATTGGGTCTTCATTGCTGCATGGGGCTTTCTCTAGTTGTGGAGAGCAGGGGCTACTCTTCGTTGCAGTGTGTGTGCTCCTCATTGCGGTGGCTTCTCTTGTTGCGGAGCACAGGCCCTAGAGCACGTGAGCTTCAGGATTTGTGGCATGCGGGCTCAGTAGTTGTGGCTCGCAGGCTCTAGAGTGCAGGCTCAATAGTTGTGGCACACAGGCTTAGATGCTCTGCGGCATGTGGGATCTTCCTGGACCAGGGATCGAACCTGTGTCCCCTGCACTGGCAGGCGGATTCTTAACCACTGCGCCACCAGGGAAGTCACAATATTGTTTTAATTCTTAATCGATCTTGTTTCTAAATTGTTATTTTATATTATTAGCTAAATTAGGGAAGTAATATTTTACTTATTTATTTACAATTTTATTTTGTATGTAGTGAAACAAGCTTCACTGGACTTTTTGGTCAAGAAAAGACATCCCTTTTTTTAAAAAAAAAATTGAAGTATAGTTGATTTACAATATTGTGTTAGTTTCAGGTATATAGCAAAGTATGGTCACATATGTATTCTCTTTCAGATTTTTTTCCATTATAAGTTATTACAAGATGATGAATGTAGTTCCCTGTGTGATACAAAAAATCCTTGTTGTTTATTTTATATACAGTGGAATGTATCTGTTAAACCTATACTCCTAATTTATCCCTCCCCCCGCCAAGACATCACTTTTCTGAATACAGAAGTAGTTTATTACTATAAACCAAATGATGATGATGGAAGTGATTCTAAAGAAATAAAGGCCAAGGGGTCATACTAGCTTTACTTCATACTAGTTTTACTTAGAAGTGTGATTCCCTCATATACTGAGTTCAGTTTTGTGGCTATAAATGACAGTAAAGTGCTAAAACCACAGTGTGTTACCCACCGATATATTCTGGCTAAAGAAGCAATGAAATTATCAAAACTTAAGAAGCATTTACATACATACATAAAGAAATAAGGGATTTTGAAATAAAGAGTACTGATCCAACAGAAGCAGTGTACAATATTCACATATAATCATTACTACTTTGTAGGCTTATAAAGTAGCAATTTGGTTTGCTAAGAACACAAAGACCATGTGCAATTGTTGAAACATTAGTGCAAGACTGTATCAAAGGTGTATGCGTGATGTTGGGTAAATTTGTAGAAAAGAGAGTAGCTCAAGTACTCTTTTTTCATGACACTATAGCTTGATGTGGCTATGCAGGAACTAGCTAGTAATTCGAAAACAACTCCATATAATAAAACTAGCAAAATGTTTGTCATTGGAAGCTGAAGAATGCAAATATTCCACTAACATGACAGTTTTTCTAGTACACGTGCATTTTAAACATCATAATGATATGAAGAAAGAATAGCATTTTTTGGCTTCATTGCCAACAAACATAACCAATTTTGAACAGTATAAAACTATGAAGGCTTACATTATCCATAAATGTCGTTTGACAGCACAGCAGCAATAGGAAAATATTCTGGACCATGAATCAAATTATAAATAAACATATTAATTCCTTCAGCTAGAATGTTTTACTATTTAAAAAATCAGGTGAATTAAATAGTGTGCTTAGCAACATGTTAAAAATGTGGATTTTATAAAGGCAAATGCATAAAAATTGAGTTTATTCTATTTATTTCTAATACAGAAGCCAACCACTAACAAATTACATGCTGAGGCATGATGGCTATAGAAGGGAAAAGTTTTGTTGGGAATTTGGAACAAATCTTAAGTGTTTCTGCAATGTAAGAAACTAATTTGGTCACAATTTTTATAAGATAGGAACCGGAGAGCCAACCTGCCTTATTTGACTGATATTGTTATTTTTTTACTGATTTTTAATACTTCTTTGCAAGGTTGAAATCCAACTCTGTCTTCAATGGCAGATCAGACTGAAAAGCAAAAATGAATGGCAGTACTTTGGAAGAGCAGCGTCACTATGTATTTTTATGTCATATTCCATAATTTCAATAAAATTTATTTGTGATGATTTTTTTTTTTTTTTTGGCCCCACCGTGTGTCATGTGGGATCTTAGTTCCCTGACCAGGGATCGAACCTAAGCCCCAGCAGTGAAAGTGCAGAGTCCTAACCCCTGGACCACCAGGGAATTCCCTATTTATGATGATCTTGATACTGAACATCTGTGAAAAATTATCATTGAACTCCTCTCAAATTAGATGTTTCAAATTTTATTTTCCATCAAAATAAGATCCATGCATAGAAAATCCATTTCTTTCATTGAAAGAATTTTAAATTTAACTATAATTTTAAAGAATTGTTGAAACTGGTTAGTGATAAAGGGCTAGAGACAAATTTTGAAAACATACCACCACTTCCTTCATTTTGGACAAAAAGTTAAAAGTTTAGAATGAATAATCAAAGCCTATTGAAACTGCTTTAAAATCTTTTCTTCCATTCCTAGCAATATACTATTGTGATATTTCTCTATGTGAGTGTTAATAAAACAAAACAGAAAGAGTTTAAATATATATGTTATCACCTGTGAGTATCATATCACCTCTCCAAACAAGACTGCACAGGTTATAAATGAAGGAGCAAGCTTGTGTATCACATTAAAAACTTTCAATGTTAACATACATAGTACTACTGATATAGCTGGCGCTTATTCAAAGTGTACAGGCACTTATTCTGGGGGAATTGTGATTTCACACATACATTTTTTTTTTTTTAGTTATGATTGCAAACAAGAAAAAGTGATGTAATAGTCATTCTCTGTATTAATCACCTGTATGCATACTTTCGATGAAGTTTTTTTATCATTTTTTCCTATGTTGTGTCTGTTCAGATTATGTTTACTAAAATATAATGTCTATTGAAACTTTTAATAAAAATTCTGTCACATTTCATTTTATAGTATTTAATTTTTAATAAATTTTTAAAAAGTTTTAGTCCATGGAGATGGACAAAAATAATCAAACCTGCTTCTTCACCACAGATAATTTAGGAAGCCCTGACCCAAATCATCTAGAACACAGTCAGTCTATTAGAACACTACTTTGAAAAGATGGATTTGTTCCAACATGATTTATATATTAGGGAATAATCGGAAAATAATGCAAACTTCATGTTTGCTCCTGAACAGTTCTTTTTGTGAAACACACTATGTGAACACAGAAAACTGCAACTAGCTGAACTGGTCCATGTAGGAATTTACACAATGCACACACCCACACACCTGAAACAACCATCAGTTATCTCAGTTCCTCAGGAATGTAACACTGCAAGGTTGTGCTTTGCTATCCTTTTACATTGTGAACTTTTCAATATAAGAAAACAATCTCCTAAATGTCTAAGCATCCTTATTCAGAAACATCAAGCAGTACATGCAAAAGCCAAGTTTCAAGTATTGAGGAGAAGCTTGATATAATAAAGTATTTGGAAAGAAACATGGGAATGTGCCATTCCCTGAGCAATGAGCATAATGGAATCCACATTGAGGACCATCAGAGACAATCTGCAAAAAAGTCTATGGCTGATATAACTTCAAGTGCTACAAAGTCATTAAGAACACGGCCTAAAGAAAAAAAACAATGGAAAGACTGGTGAACATTTAGATTGAAGGCCAAACAGCAAAATAACCAAGAACAACCTTTTTCACAAAGAGAAAGCAGTATCAATATACAATGACCTTCAATGTGAATCACCCAAACCTGTAGAAGTGGCTCCTTTTCATGCTAGTTATGGCTGGCTTAATGCTTTCAACTACCACTTTATCTGTCTCACAAAGCTCATAAATCCAGGGACTATTGCTATTTATTTTAAAGAAATTGAAAAGGGATACTTTGCAACTGAATAATGATATGTCTGAGAATTCCTCCTTTCCTCAAAAAAGTAAATGCTAAATAGAGTTTTAAATAAAGTTAGAAAGCAAAATGCGTGAAATGTTATAGTGCGTGAATTATGAAGTTAAAGGTCAAAACTACTACCCATTTTGTTTGAGATGTCTTCAAATATGGTACTTGCTTCCTATTTTGAGGGATTCACCTTATGCAATCAAGCATATGGAACCAACAAAGGTGCCATTTTGCCTGCCATTGGTAGCTTAATTTTAAAGTTTTCTACATTACTACTAGCTTAGAAAATAGCAACATGAAAAGGCATGGCAGACAGTGAAAGCATTCCCCAACTCACAAACATCCATTGGCAAAGGGTGGAAGCCATACTGACTCAAGGTATTTGAGCACAACATATCAACAATCATTAACTATTTGCTAATTAAGTTATGTTGACTCAGCACTGTCCCGTATGAAGATAGATTTAAAAAGAAAACAAGAAAAGGTTGAGCAGAGACATCAGTGGACACACATTGAAGGGAAATATATTCTACAGAATTAACACAGGCAAGTCACAAAACAAACAAACAAAGAAAAGGACAGCAACAAAAATAACCTTCAATAAGAAGCCAGAGTTGCTACAATATATTACATAAAATGTCCAGTTTTCAATGAAAAAATTACAAGAATTTCAAAGGAATAGGAAAGGGTTACCCATGTTAAGAAAAAAAAGTCAACTGTCTCTGAAGGGGCCCAAATATTGGACTTACAAAGGTTTCAAAAGAGCTATTATAAATATGTTGAAAGACCTAAAGAAAAACACATTTAAAGAATTAAAGGAAAGCACGATATTGACAACAAATGGAGAATCTCAGCAAAGAGATAGAGGGAAAAAATATATATGAAAGAACCAAATGGAAATACTGGAATTGAAAAGCATAATGAGTAAAATGAAAAATTTAGTAGAGGGGCTCCTCAGCAGATGTGAAATAGCAGAAGAAAGAACAGTAAACTTAAAAGTAGGTCAATAGAGATTATTTAATCTGAAGAGCAGAAAAAGAAAAAAAAGGGATGAAGAATAATTAGTCTCGAAACCTGTGGGTAACCAGGAATACCTACATACATGAAATGGGAGTCCCAGAAAGAGAGAAAAGAGAAATGTGGGAGAAAAATATTTGAAAAATAAAAAGACAGTCAAAATATTTTTATTTTGATGAAAAATATTAATCCACAGATCCAGGAAGCTCAACAAATTCCAAGAAGGATAAACATAAAAGATCCACATTTAGACAAGTTATGGTCAAGCTGTTTAAAGCTAAGCAAAAAGAAAATCTTCAAAGGAGTAAGGGAAATGATTTATTACATATAGGGAACAAGAACACATTACACACACACACATACACACGTGCGCGCGCAAAGAAATCAAGGAAGACACAAATAAATGGAAAGATACTGCTAAAAAGAATATTAACAACAGCTCATCAAAAACAGTTGAACAAAAAGGCAGTGGGATGGTACAAAGTCCTAAAAGAAGTAAACTGTCAACCAAGAATTTTATATCCATCTAAACTATCCTTCAAAATGAAGGCAGAATAAAGATATTTCCATGTTTAAAAACAAAGCAAAGCAAAACAAAAAGACTTAGAGAATAGTTGCTGGTAGACCTGCTTTATAAGAAATGTTAAATGAAATCCTTTAGGCTAAACAGAAATTTACACCAGTTACTTCAATGTACAGACATAAAGGACACCAGAAAAGATAATCTTGTAGGTAAACGTAAAAGAATTTGTATATGTGTGAATTCTTAACTGCTTTATAAGACAATTACATAAAAATCACAGTTATAAAACAGTATTATTGGGCTTTTAACATGAAAAGATTATATGTATGACAACAATAGCATAGTAGAGTAGGGAGGAAATGTTATATTGGAGCCAAGCTTATATTTTACTGGAATACTGTTAGAATTCATCTTAAGGAGATTATGGTAAATTAAAATGCATATTGTAATCACAAGAGCAATGATTTAAAAAATAGCCAAGGAATTAAAATGTTACACTACAAAACATTTATTTAACACAAAAGAAGGCAGTGAAGAAGCAGCAGAGGAACAAAACCACATGAGATATAAAGAAAAAAAGGAGCAAAATGCAGGATATAAATCCAACCATATCACAATTACATTAAATGCAAATGGATTAAACTTTCCAAGAAAAAGGCAGGGATTGTCAAACTAGATAAAACAACAAGATCCAAATGTATGCTATCTCTAATAGCCACACTTTAGATTCACACACAAATAGCTTGAAAGTAAGAGGATGGAAAAAGATATACCATGCACATAGTAACATAAGAGAACTAAAGTAGCTATTCTAATATCTTTAAGTAAAATATATTACTAGCAATGAAGGATATTTCCTATTGATAAAATGATCAATTTATTAGAAAAAAAGTGATTATAAACTATTATAAACTATTATATGAACCTAACAGCTGAATTCTCAAGGCACATGAATCAAAACTTGAAAAAAACTGAGGGAGAAATAAACAACTTAATAATAAGAAATGGGAGACTTCAATACTCCATTTTCAACACAAGGTGGAATAACTAAACAGAAAATCAGCAAAAACATAAAAGAATGATAAGTCAACCAACTTGACCTGACATCTATAGAACATTCTATCTAACAGCAGTAGAAATCATATGAAACATTCTTCGGGAAAAAAAATTTTTTTGCTAGAGCATAAAACAAATCTTAACAAATTTCAAAGGGTTGAAATTATGTGAAATATATTTCCTGTACATAATGAATTTAAATCAGAAACCAACAACAGAAAATAATTTGGGAATTCAAATGTTTAAAAATTAATGCATGTCTAAATAAATCATGGATCTAAGAAGAAGTCAAAAGGTGTTACTACTATGATTATGTTATGTTATATGGCAAAAGAAAGATCATCTGGATGGGTCTAATCTAATCATAGAAGTGCTTTAAAAGGAAAGTTTTCTTCAGCTGGTAGAAGAAGGGGAAGTCAAAGAGATTTGAAAAAACAAGAAGAAATCAACATGCTGTTGTTGGCTTGAAGATGAACAGGGCCAGGTGATTAGAAATGTGGGCAGCCTGTCAAAGTTGAGAGTGGCCCCCAGATGACAGTAAGCAAGGAAAAGGGGACCTTAGTCCTACATTGCAAGGACCTGAATTATACCAAAACCTGAATGAGTTAGGAAGTGGATTCTTCTTCAGAGTGCCCACAGAACAGCCCAGGCCAGGGGACCCCTTCATTTCAGCCTTGTGGGACACTCAGCAGAGAACCCCATCAAGATCAACCAGGCTTGTGACCTATAGAACTGTGAAATAATCAATGAATGTTGTTTTAAAGTGCTAAATTTATTATAATTTGTGACACATAAATAGAAAACTAATAGAACTCATAACTAATAAGGAAACTGAACAAGTAATAAAAAAAATCTTTCCACAAAGGAAAGTTCAGGCCCAGATGGCTTCACTGATTAATTCTCTCAAATATATAAAGAAATAATAACACCCATTCACAAACTTTCAGGAAATAGAGGAGGAAACACTTCTCAACACATTCTATGAGGCTAGTATTACGATAATATCAAGCCAAAGATATCTTAAGAAAAACAAGGATCAATCTAAGAATGTAGACCTAAATATCATCAACAAAATATTAGTAAACCAAATCTCACATAAGATAAAAGAACTTATACACAATGATCAAGTGAGATTTATTTCAGGAATGTAAGGTTGGCTTAACATCAAAAAAATCAATTCAAGTAATACAGTGTATTCATAGAATGAAAAACAAAAACCAAAACCACACAATTATCTAAACAGAAGCAGAGAAAACGTTTGACAAAATTCAACAACCATTCACAATAAAGACTCTCAGCAAACTAGGAAGAGAACTTTCTTAACTTGATAAAGTGTCTATAAAAAAATCTATAGCTGTAGGTTTTATTTAAGAGTACTTAATGGAAAAAGATCAAAAACAAAAAATGCATGTCCACTGTCATCTCTTCAAGTCAACACTATACTAAAAGTTTTAGTCAGTGCAATAAGGCAAAAAAAAAAAAAAAGACATTATGGAAAGAAAGGAAAACTTATTTGTAGACGTCATGATCCTTTATGTGGAAAATACTGAGGAATCTACAAACAAAACAGAAAAACTACTAGAATAGTTAGTTCAGCAAGGTCACAAAATACAAGATCCATATACAAACATCAATTTTACCCTTAAACAACACAGGGTTTGAACTGTGTGGTTCCAGTTACACGAGGATTTTTTTTCCATGAGAAAAATAACTCAATTTAAAAATGGATAAATAAATGGGCAAAAGATATAGTAGGCCTTTAACCAATGAAGACATACAAATGGATAATAACCATATGAAAAGATGCTCATCATTATTAAACATTAGGAAAGCTAAAGTGAATAGCCAGGGACTTCCCTGGTGGCGCAGTGATTAAGAATCCGCCTGCCAATGCAGGGGACATGGGTTCGAGCCCTGGTCTGGGAAGATCCCACATGCCGCAGAGCCACTAAGCCCGTGAACCACAACTACTAAGCCTGTGCTCTTGAGCCCATGAGCTACAACTACTGAAGCCTGCGCGCCTAGAGCCTGTGCTCTGCAACAAGAGAAGCCGCTGCATTAAGCCCACGCACCACAACGAAGAGTAGCCCCTGCTCGCTGTAACTAGGGAAAGCCTGCACGCAGCAATGAAGACCCAACACAGACGAAATTAATTAAAAAAAATAAAGTGAATACCCTGTTAAAACCAAGGAGAGAAAGTACTTCACATCTACTATAATGGTGATAATCAAAAATATAGAAAATGAGGAGCTGGAGAAACTGGAATTCACATATACTGTTGGTGAGAATGTAAAATGATATGGCCATTTGGGAAACAGTTTAGTAATTTCTTCAAAAATTAAGCATAAAATTACCATACTACCCAGCAATTTCTCTCCTAGGCACCTATCCAAGAGAAATAAAAACATATGTCCACATAAACACTTGTAACACAAATGTGCACGATGACACTATTCATAATAGCCAAAAACTGGAAACATTCCAAATCTCTATTAACTGGTGAACTGTGAAACCAAATGTGGTGTATCTATAAAATGGAACAGTATTCAGCAATAAAAAGAAGCAAACTACTGATACATGTTCCAACATGGATGAACCTCAAAAAGTGATGCTAAGGGAAAGAAACCAAATGCAAATGGCTCTCTATTGTATGACCCTATTTATATGAAATGTCCAGAAAAGGCAAATGCATAGAGACAGAAAGCAAACTAGTGGTTGCCTAGGGCTGAGGGTAGTAATAGGAATGACTGCAACAGGGCATGAGGGATCCTTCAGCAGGCATGGTCCTTAATGTCATAAAACTGGATTGTGTGATGGTTGTATATTCTATAAATTTATCAGCAATATTCACCTTTAAAATGGGTGAATTTTATAATAAAAAGACAACATTCATTCATTCACTAACATTTACTGAATGCATACCTTGTACTAAATACTGATCTAAGTACTACGGAACCATCAAACATAATGAGCCTGCTGTAATGAAAATCCACATTTTAGTGGAAAGAGACAAATTAGTAAACAAACTAATTACAAGGTCATTTGTCATTTTTTAAGTAGTATAAAGACAATAAAAATCAGGCTTTTTGATGAAGAATAACTGGAGTGAATGACAGAGGCTCAATGAACCCTTTCCACTTCTTTTACTTGCCTCAAGATTTCTTTACAAGGTCCCTTCTGCTATGATAGACAACATGTCATTAATACAGGAGATCCACACTTCATCTTGTTTCAGATGGGCCTTTAGAGCCTGTTGGCTGGAAAGTAACTTGATTTGGGAGAGATTTATTACACAGTGCCCTAAATACTTAATGGCAATATATAATTAGAGAACAATACAATTTGTATAAAACAGGTGGAAAGAGGTAAAGTTAACTATAATGACAACAAAAAATACAAGTGGGGCAGATGTTGCTTACTTCACTGCTGAGAGGGAGTGATGATGAATACTCAAATCAAAAATTAATCACTGCACAATTTATAATATATGGTTTCTTTAGGGCCTGAAAATCATTATGATATACTGTATACTGATAACTTTTGGACATATTTCGGCTGAGATCATGATTAGGATGATTATTTAAGCTTGAAACAGTCTAAAGAGCACAAAAACTTAAATTAGTTCTTTAGACTAAGTCTAGAAAGTAGGAGAAGCCCTGCTCACAGAAAACTGTCCTAAAATGCTGCTGTGGAGGAGGGAAGGGGTATGGGTAGCAACAACAGAAAGCTGAATTCTCACAGCACTTTTCATGTAGGATGGAAGGGAGTGAACCCAGGCATTAAAACCAGGCCATTACTCTTGGCAATGATTCCAAATATTGGGTTGGCAAAAAAGTTCGTTCGGGTTTCCCATAACATCTTACAGGAAAACCTGAAAGAACTTTTTGGCCAACCCAATACAAAAAGCAGGTACCTGTGAGCACAGACTGGCCTACTCGCAACAGTCTTCATGTTTCTACATGTCTCAACAAGAACTAAACAAGTCAAATTGTATGGAATATCTGTGCATGCCATCATCTGTTCAACACAGCCGATCTGTCTAAATGACCCGTATGTAAAGGGCTTCCACCGATAAGTCTCACCTAGGAAGACTGGCACAACTTGGGTAGGCACAGACAGCATCCTCAGACTATCAGGTTTATTAGCGGAGTCCTAAACACCTAGTAATTTAAATGACACCACAGTCAACATGATTTTGATTAATCTCTTAGCGAGAAGGACAGGACAATCGGCTTCTTCCCAAGAAGTATTCAAACCTGGAAGTCTTGCTCATTAGTATAATATTAGTCATAGTTATAGTTCCTCTCCCAGTTAATATTTTTCAGGCTAGTGCAATGGGTGTCCAGCATAAAGTGGCTGCTAATCCATAAGATATTTAATATATTTCTTGGAAATACAAATAAACAACTGTACATGTTTGTTAACTTGGCTATGAAAGACTGCTAAATCAGCCTACTTTAGTCCGCAAGAAAGGCATTTTCCTTAGTTGTCACAATGTTGCCTTTCAGCGCTCTCTGGAAATCACTCTGACCAAGTGTGGTTTCTTTCACAGGGCAGCCAAACTTGCTAGGCAGCACCAAACACACCTGCAATCAAGTGCTTACAAAACAGAGTGAGAATTTTTTTGGCACTATTAAGAAAACAGAAACAGCCATAAACGTAAGACCTTCCTAATATTTGTAAACCCAAACCTGACACAGAACCTCTCTTCTCCTCGGAAGGCATACTCTGAGGGAAAGGCAGAGGGGAGAAAGCTGAGGCATCGTGGAGAAGTAGAGAGGAACAGAGAGGAGCAGAGAAGAGTAGAGGAGAGAGGAAAGGAAGAGCAACATTGAAAAAATAACACTTTAGTACAGTTCATACAGGTTTTTAAAAAACATTTTAAACTCAAAGGACTCATTTTTGTGTTAAAAATTGCATATTACCTCACTCCAAACCAAAATTAGTTTAAATCCTTCTACCTACACAGAAAAATCATAGAAAAAGGACATAAACAATGGATAAAAGTGATGACAAAGAGACTTGTCAGTTTCCATCTCATAGACTTTTCCTGTTTTCTAGTACTTGTGTGATTAAGCACACTGATCATTTCTTCAGACAGAAAATACTTCTAACCTATCTGTACCAAGAAGATAATTCAGTAAGATGTATTTATAAAACGCTGCATGTGACAGGACTCACCAGCAGTTTGATTAACAGAAGACATTTATTTCTACTACACTAGCACAAATATTCTCCAACTTTAGTGTTCATAAGAATCACCCGGAGGGCTTGTTAAAAATGCAGATTTCTGGGTCCCACTGCCAGAGTTTCTAATTCAGTAGGTATGAGTTGGGTCCTGAGGATCTGCATTTTTAGAAAATTTCCCAAGTGATGCTGAGGCTGCTGGTCTAGGAGACACATTTTGAGAACCACTGTGCTACCAAATGCCTCCTGACTTGATGAATGTGTTCCATCTGGCTGTGGGAAGTCGGTGTTCAGATATTTTTCATTCCCTTACCTCATACAATGGGCCAAACACAATTTCCTTTCCTGCTCTGGTCTCCTCCTCTATGACTGGTTTATACCTAAACATTTATTATTTATCCTCTTTTTGTGAATATTGGAACAAAAAATTCTTTCCCATTAAAGTAGGTACCTTCTGTCCATAAAGTATCTTTTTCTCAAAAGTCTCTGTGTGTTCTGTATGTAACTAATAGAAGAAAAGTACATTTGGAGTTCTTTTCACTCCTTTTGCTCTCCCCTTTATTCTTATTTTATATCCATTACTTTTCAGCATCTTTTAGTTCTGCACAGTAGCAGATGAACCTCATTCAGCTCTTTTGTTCAACAATGTTGATTAAACTTTCTACTTCCTACCTTATCAGAATTTGCTTCTATTTTAAGACCAAATCTACTTATGACAAGAGCACACATAAACCGTTGGGATGCAGAGGATAATTAACCTATCCGTAACTACATTTCATTTCTCTATCCTTTCAGGGTATTAACAGATTTTCACAAAGTACTGCATCATACAGAAGGCACATGGGATATACCTGATAGAGCACCTTTTAGTGGGTGAAGTCACAGTTTATTTCATTTTATTTTTTTAAAGAGAATTATTTATTTATTTAATTTTATTTTTGGCTGTGTTGAGTCTTTGCTGCTGCGTGCGGGCTTTCTCTAGTTGTGGAGAGCGGGGGCTACTCTTGGTTGCAGTGTGCGGGCTTCTCATTGCGTTGGCTTCTCTTGTTGCAGAGCATGGGCTCTAGGCGCATGGGCTTCAGTAGCTGTGGCTCACGGACTCTAGAGCGCAGGCTCAGTAGTTGTGGTGCATGGGCTTAGTTGCTCTGCGGCATGTGGGATCTTCCCAGACCAGGACACGGATTCGAGTGTCCTTCATTGGCAGGCGGATTCTTAACCACTGCACCACCAGGGAAGTCCCCAAAGTTTATTTTTATTAGGAGTTAAATCTGATTCCTATAAGGAGATGTTAATAAAGCTCAAAGACATGCCCAAAGTAACTGAATCTAGAGCCAAAACCATGAAGTTTGGTTTCCAGCGTGAAGGCCAGATATTTATATTTCTGTAGTTCTTATTTAAATCTCTATTTCTCTTTTATTACTTTGGACCCTCAAAATAAGTATTCTTTACAAGATTCCTATTACACATCAATTTGGGCTTTAATTACAAGTTACAATAAATCTGACAACAATGTATCTTTTCTTCCCTTAAATTTTCTCATTTAAGTATTTTTCTGGTCCATAAGGTTATATTTTTACCTTCTTTAAAAGAGCAAAAAGCATTCAATACTATATCTCCTATAAGGTTTTGTTACTGTGCATTTGTTATGCTCACAATACACTTTCTCCCTCCCATAAAGCCTCTTTGTTTTCTTAAGAATACCATTAAATTTGTATGCTAAAATTTAAAAAGTACATTTAAAAGATAGTTTCAATGACAATTTCCATTTTGGGGTATTACAGAGGGGGATACACTTACCTGTCCACTACAAACTAGAAAAAATATATAAAACAACTGTTTTCAGACATTGGACAACAGCTAGTAAAGGTATATGATCCCTGGAAGAAGGCAAACAAATGAGCTAAGCCATACAATGGTCCTTCATTTCTGTTTGGACAAACATCACACACTACGCTACAGGGAGGGTAGTCCTAAGCAGAACACAAAAGTCTTGGTGAATTACGGAGACAGAGATCGGAGTTCAGGGAGGCTGAGGTGGCTAGAAGTTACAGAACAGAGTCCCAGAGAAGAGAGAGCTATTCAGAAAAATAGCTGAGTAATCGGCACATAGGCCCGTTTGAGTTTTTGCTGAATGCCAAGACTGCACATGTGTAGAGTTAAACTGCGATAGCCTGGGAAAAGAACAACCAGGGAGTTGGAAGTAAAACAGTTCCCAGAAGTCACACAGAACAGGGAGGTGTACAAGTTTTGACCAGTCAGAATGAGAAAGTCATAGCTGATCCCAGGATACTCAGTCCTATTGAGAACCCAGAAAGAGCTAACTAAATGGTTGTTAGAGAAAAATCTAGCCTACAGACTAGTCCTAATAAAGCCTAAACATAAGCTTCTAAGAAGTCAAGATCTACCAATAACTTAAATGCCCGCTAGGACACTCTACAAAGGAAGACAACAAAATCTAGATACTCATTAATGTAACATACACACTAACGAACAGCCAATAAAAAATTACAAGACATACGATGAAATCTGACTAGTCAATCAAGAGGAAAAAAACCCAGAAATGACAAATGATGAAATTAGCATATGAGGATTTAAAAAAATCTATTATAAATAAGCCCAACATAATTAAAGATTTAAAGAAAAACATGAACATAATAATAAGATATAAAAAATAACCAAATGATAGTCAATAGATGAAAAATGACAAATCTAAAATGTTAACTCCATGCAGTAAAAGTTTCAGGAGATTAGATGTTGCTTAAGGAACTTGAAGACACAGAAATAGACACTATCCAAACGAAACACACAGAGAAAAAAATTAAGATTGGGGAACAAAGCCTTAGTAACTTGTGGAATGATACAAGTGATATATGTAATTGCAGTGACAGCAGAGGTGAAGATAGAAAAAATATATGAAGAAATGATGATTTAAAATATTAAATTTAATAAAATCTATAAACCCACAGACCCAAGAAGCTCAATGAAACTCAAGCAGAAAAACACAAAGAACACCAAGGGGCACCGTTATCAACTTGCTAAAAACTAGTGATAGAAAGTTCTTGAGCAGGAAGATTAAAAAACACATGACATACAAAGAAACAGAATAAGAATGAATCTTATTTAAAAATCTCATTAGAAAAAAACATACCAACCAGAAGAAATTATAGAATATTTTAAAATTGGTGAATAGAAAACAAAAACACACTGCTAAGCCAGAACTGTATAAAAATTTCCTTTAAAATTGAAAGTGAAATAGATATTTTCACACAAACAAAAGATAGAAGAATTTATTACCAGATAATCTGTATGGCCATAAACAAACAAACAAACATATATCTTCAGGTATAAATAAAATAATACTAAATGGAAACTTGGAAACAAACGAATAAAGACTTCCAGAAAATGGAAATATAAGCAATATCTTTTCATATTTAAAATTTACCTAAAACAAAGATAATGAGCCCAAGCTTTTCCCATGGGAGCCGCCAGGTCGAGAGGAGCGTAGTCTTCTCCTCTCACTGCCATGGCATGTGCTCATCCACTGATATCAGTGTTCGCTTAAAAGGAGGAGTCATCTGGCATAAATGTCACTTTATCTGCTGTGTTCAAGGCTCCTGCTCAACCAGATATTGTGAACTCTGTTCACACCAACTTGCACAAACACAGCAGATAGCCCTATGCTGTCAGTGAATTAGCAGGTCATCAAACTAGTGCTGAGTCTTTGGGTGCTGGCTAGGCTCTGGCTCAAGTTTCCAGGGTTCGAGGCAGTTGGACTGACTGTTCTGGCCAGGGTGCCTTTGGAAATAAGTATCATGGGGGCCACATGTTTGCGCCAACCAGAACCTGGCAACATTGGCACCGCAGAGTGAACACAACACAGAAGTGATATGCCATCTGCTCTGCCCTGGATGCCTCGGCCTTATCAGCACTGGTTATGTCTAAAAGTCATTGCATTGAGGAAATTCCTGAACTTCCTTTGGTGGCTGAAGATAAAGCTGAAGGCTACAAGAAGAACAAGGAGGCTGTTTTGCTTCTTAAGAAATCTAACAGGCCTTCTTAAGGCATGGAATGATTTCAAAAAGGTCTATGGCTCACAGCAAATGAGAGCTGGCAAAGGCAAAACGAGAAACTGTGTCACCCAGGGTAGGGAACCCTGCATCATCTATAATGAGGACAACGGTATCACTGAGGCCTTCAGAAACATCCCTGGAATTACTCTGCTTAGTGTAAGCAAACTGAACATCTTGCAACTTACTCCTGATGAGCACATGGGACATTTCTGCATTTGGACTGAAAGTACTTTCCACAAGTAAGATGATCTGTATGGCATTTGGCATGAAGCTGCCTCCTTCAAGAGCAACTACAACCTTCCCATGTGCAAGATACTCAAAACAGACCTTTGCAGAATCTTGAAAAGCCCAGAGATCCAAAGAGCCCTCAGAACACCACACAGATTCATCTGTGAGTCCAGAAGAAGAATCCGCTGAAAAACCTGAGAATCACGCTGAAGCTAAACCCATATGCAAAGACCATGCACTGGATGGACATAATTCTTCTCTAGGAGAAGAATCACAAACTCTGGATGGATAAGGCAGCAGCAGCGTTAGCAGCCATATCAGATGAGGAAGGGGTTCCAGGCAAGAAGCCTGTGGTGGAGAAGAAAGGAAAGAAGGCTGCTGGTGTTATGGAGAAGGCTTTTGTGGGGAAAAAGGCTGCAGTGACCAAAAAACCACCAGCTGAAAAGAAGCCCACAGAAAAGAAACCCACTGCAGAAGAAAAGAAGCCTGCTGCATAAACTTTAATTTGTGCATTCCATAAAGGTCAGATCATTTTGGACAGCTAATTCTGAATAAAGACCTGATCAAAGAGGCAAAAAAGAAAAGAAAACAAAAACAAAACAATGAGCCCCAAGTAGAGATAATGCTAAAACTGTTGACATATATACATTACTATGTATGAAATAGATAACTAATGAGAACCTACGGTATAGCACAGGAAACTCAGTGCTCTGTGGTGACCTAAATGGGAAAGAAGGGGGGACATATGTATACATACAGCTGATTCACTTTGGTGTACAGAAGAAACTAATACAACATTATAAAGCACCTATACTCCAATAAAAATTAATTTAAAAAAAGGCAGGAAAAACTAAAGAAAAACTGAAAAATTGGTGAAAAACAGAAAATAAATTACAAGATGGTAGATTTAAACCCAACCATACTGGATAATTAATCAAGTGTAAAAGATACTAACACTCCAATAAAAAGCCAGGGATGTCAGACAGGATTATAAACCAAAACCAACTACATGCCAAATCCAACTATGAGAACCCTACTTTAATTATAAAGACAAAGATAGGGAAAACTAGAAGGATGGAAAAGAATATACTCCACAAATTCTAATTATAAGAAAGCTGGAGTGGCTATATTAATATCATACAAGGTATTTCAGAACAAGTAATATTATCAGGGATAAAGAAGCATGTTACAAAATGAAAGAACTTAATGCACCAAGAAGACATTACAATCCTAAATGCAAAGGCATCTGATAACTGAAATTCAAAATATGTGAAGGAAAGATAGAAATAAAAAGAAAAATAAATCCATAATCATATTTGGAGCTTTCAAAGCTCTTAGTTAATGACAGAAAAAACAGACCCCAAATCAGTAAGTATATAGAAGACCTGAACAAATACTATAAAAACATTGACCCTATTGCTATATATTGACTACTCCATCCAATAATTGTAGATTAGGTTACTTTTACATGTGGATGAACTATTCAGCAAGATAGGTCGTATCACAGGATATAAAACAAGTCTCAATAATTTCAACATATTGAAATTGTGGAGACTCCATTTTCTGACACAGAGGAATTAAATTAGAAATAAATGTCAGAAAGTTATCTGAGAAATCTGCAAAAATTTGAAATTAAGAAAAATTTATAAATGATTATAAACCGTTCAAAGAGGAAACCACAAAGGGAATTAGAAAATATTTTGGGGCTTCCCCGGTGGCGCAGTGGTTGAGAGTCTGCCTGCCAATGCAGGGGACACGGGTTAGTGCCCCAGTCCGGGAAGATCCCACATGCCGTGGAACAGCTAGGCCTGTGAGCCATGGCCACTGAGCCTGCACTCCGCAACGGGAGAGCCCACAACAGTGAGAGGCCCACGTACCGAAAAAAAAAAAAAAAAAAAAAAAAAAAAGAAAATATTTTGAAAAAAAAAAAGCACAGCATAAGAAAGTGTGGGATGCAGGTAAAGGAGTTCTCAGAGGGAAATTTATAACATTAAATGTTTATAACTTTAAATGTTTAAATGTGTACATCTGTAATTTTAAATGAAAAGAATAAAGTCCCAAACCAATGATCTAAATGTCAATCTTGGAAGTTAGAAAAAGAAATGCAAATTAAAACTGAAATAAATAGAAGGAAAAATAAACATAAGGCTAGAAATAAATGATAGAGAAAACAAACAATAGAGAAAATCTAATACAAGCTGTTTTGTTAAAAAAGCAATAAGATTGATCAAGAAAAAAAAGATACAAATCATCAAAATGAAAAAGGGGCACACAGATGCAATGCCACAGACATCATCAAGTTGAAAAAGGAATATTATGAACAACTTCATGCTACTTATATGACAACTTATGAAATGTACAAATCCCTTAAAAGACAGAAATTACCAAAACTGACTGAAGACAAAAGAGAACATCTTAATACCTCCATGTCAATTAAAGAAATCATAATATCACAAAGATAGAAAATAGAAAAAGGGAGAAACAATTTCCAATTCATTTAGTGAAGACAGAATTACCTTAATACCAAACCAGATAAAACTACTAGGAAAAAAAAACCCTACAAATAACTTCACAAAACATAGATGATGTTAAAATGTTGGGGAAACAAGAAAAATAAGACAATGCAGAGATAACGAAATGGTCAGTTGCTCCTTGCCAACTGCTGCCACAGTCTCCACACACAATCACTGTCAGCTGTAAACAAATTAAGCTCAGTGGTTCACAGGTGTTCACAGTCATAACACAAAAATGAACCTTCCTTCAGAAATGTAGCATTTAAAAGTTCTGAGGTGGAACTAAGAAAGATAAAAACCAGAATCAAGTGTACTGCTTGCTACCTTCTGCTTCACTCCAACGCAGATTTTAAGTAGTCTCCTACTGGTATGAAAAAATATGATAACCATCTCCATTTAAATGTTAGCAGTGGTATTCAAAGAATGTATTAGAACTTGCTTGTTTACTGTTAAAGTCGTACAGCAACATGATCAAATTATTTGCCTGATGGACTATGAAAACTTTATCCTAAGCCAGTAGAATATGTATGATGGCTTAGATTTTCATAATTATTTTTTCATCTTAACATAACTCTCATCTCCCAAAACAACTTCTTAACAATTTAATGAGAATAAAACCACAGTAAGATAATCTCTATTTCTTACATTCAGACTCAAAATATAAAACGACAGAAATAAAGGAGTAAACTTGGAATTCCAACCAGTCTCCAGATTCCTTAAACTGCCATGTGATGACAATACTGTGTACCAAGCAAAAGCATAAAGTATGTTTTAAGAGATTTTCCACTGGAAAATATACACAATTTAACATTCAAAGGTCTTTAATTTCCCACAGCATTATTAAATAGCAGCCTTTTCTCAAGGCACTTTGCTATCTAAACAGAAGACAGCAACAGAAACAACCCGCCAGTCCCTGTGCAGTGAAGTTCTCCTAAGACTGCAGTACCACCTGAGACTTTAGCCACCTTTGATTTTAAAGCCGTCATTCTAAAATTTTAATAGGGAGTATAGTGGGTGAGAGAGGATTTAAATTGGGGCTCACGCCTAGTAAATTCTCATTATTATATGAATTTTGAAAAATTAAAATTATATCCTCTATACTCCATTAATAAATTTAACCAGAAATTCTATACGATCAGAAGAGAAATTGGCAATTCTTATACTCCTGAGTGTCAGCAGCAGCTCTGACCTCAATTTCACTGAAGCACACACCTGGGTGGGTCTCTGCCAGGTCAAGTGCCAACTAAATTCTTCAATTAAAAAAAAAAAGCGTTTAATGAACATTTATGCACTAACTGCTGCAAGGTAACTTTCAGGAAACTATCTCAACACCAAAACAAACACAAAGAAATCCTACCAAATAATTTTTAGAAACTGTGAAATGCCATCTCTAGAGTCAGAAGTTGGTAGTTGGTAGTTGTGTTACGGACACTTTTCCTCCTTAAAAAGAAGTTTCTTATACAATAGGTTTCATTACAGGAATGTATTGATTGAAACTAGTTTCACTACCACTAATGTTCTGCTTAATTTTAAAGATAACATAATACTGAACAGAATAATGTGTTCTATTAATAACACTTTATTGAAACTGTAGACTGATTTATTGCATGTTTGTCCAAATAAACACCCAGATCATTTGCCATAAATCTTCTTGAGTCTAAACAGAAGGCTGAGATGCAACTTGATAAAAATAAAAAGTTATCATAAAACATAATGAAAAATCCAATCTGAAAATTAAACAGTGCACTGCTCAGCTTCATGCTTTGTTTAGGGTCTGAAGCTTGCAATGAAGATGAAAGAATTGCTCTAGTTTACTTAAAATGGCTATTGTGAGTCATCTGGGAAAAACTATAAAAATAATTAAAATCTGTTAGAGGAAGTCTGGCCATTTAGTTTCTGAGACAATTCACTCTAAGCGCATTGCTCGTACACTTTAAGATAAAATAGCTTATTTTTTATTAAAGATACTTTTTAACTTGGACTTTATTTTGTGGGGGTGAGAGAGGGCCGAACTTAACAGGCCTGTGTTCACGAACTAAAATACTTCTCCCTGGAGCTTTAAGTTTGCAGTGAGTCTACTCAGACCCATTCTGGTGGTGTACGTACACACAGGAGCGTGCATGTACACCAGCTACGTCATAGGTGACACGTGAGAGGATGCCATCAGGGCATTCCTCTGAGAACAGTGATCCACATGCCACTTGGAAGGCAACATTTGCATTTCACAGCCAAGAGATAAGGCTGTGTTCTACTACATATTCTATATAAACTTAGTCCTTTATCTGTAGCTGATCTGCCTCATGTAGAAAGTTGTTAAAGATCTCTTCTATATTATTTACCATTTTGAAAAATTCTTGTTTTCTAAATTTATGTAGGGCATTCTCCGTATTACGAAGCCTAACTTGTCCTGTAATCTTTCAAATTAATTTTGAAAAAGAGAAGTTATTTAACTATCTTAAAGAAATAGCAATGTTTGCTACACAAATTTAAAAGTAGGATTATAGAAACTGCAATATATTGACTTCAGTACAGTTAGATGTAAGAGTTCTATATTTAAAGCACCAGAATTTATTAACCAAGACTCAACAGTGCAATTATACACTCCAGCTTACAGAATACCCGCCACCTGGGTAAATCCTTCATCTACTGTATAACATATCATAATTCATTAAGCAGTCCCTTACTGACGGAAGCTTAGATATTGTGCTGACCGCTGACGCATGGCTTACCCCACCCTCCATTTAATTATAAAATGTGGGAAACTACAGACTCCCTTCTATTAGCCAGAGCTCTGGATGTCAATTAGGTTATGCTTATTTCACATGATTTTGGGGGTCTTCTTTGTTTGTCTCTGCTGGCAAGGACAATGGTGAAAACATGAGAATTCTCTCCAGCATTAACAAAATAGGGAACATTTTTCAGTTTTTTGGGGTAAGAAGCAGCAGTGTGGCAGCAGCAGAAGCACCAATGGCTTGTTGACCTGGCTTCCTAACCCTTTGGTCTCGCTGGTGGGAATCTTTTCTGTGGTTTCCTGGATGTCCAGAGACCAGTGCAGCAGCAGTAGATGCTTTGCTCTGGATTCCAGCATAGCTCCAGTGATGGTCTCAGAGCATTATGCCCTGAGTATATAAGTTCTATATTGTTCTGAAGTCACCAACCGAAGTCCAACATAAAATCGCTTCTTAGGCCCTTCCAAAGCTTTTATTCCTAGTATATATAATTCCTTCTTGTTTAAAATATCTTGAATGGTTTCTGTTTCCCACACTGAACTCTGACTGACAAGTCTTCTGCTATTACTAACAATGAATTCTTTTTTTTCTGAATTAAGATACAATTTATATACAATAGGATTCATCCTTAAGTCTATGGTTTTTCAAGTTTTAAGAAATGAGTACAGTTGGGTAAGCACCATAATAATCAAGAAAGTTCCATCATACCAAAAAAACTCCTCATGCTTTGTAATCAGCCCTAAAAATTCTTGATTTGCTTCTGTCTCTGTAGTTTTCCTCTTCAGGAATGTCATATAAATGGACTCACTCTTTGAGTCTCGCTTCTTTCACTTAGCATAATGCATTGGAGATTCAGGTATGTAGTATGTATGTTAACAGTCCGTTCCTTTTTTTGCTGAGTAGGGCCATGTGGATTGTTTCCAGTTTTTAAGGAATATGAATAAAGCCACTGTAAATACTCACATATAGGTTTTCATGTGAATATAGGTCTTCATTTCACTTGGGTAAAAATCTAAGAGGTAATCCTGGTCAAAAGTGGACCTGAGCTAGGGTGGAAGCAGTGAAGGTGGTAAGCAATGGTATTAGTTGTGATATGTTTAGAATGGGCTGCATTTGGTGATGGATTGGCTCTGGGGGTGAGAGAGAAAGAAAAATGTCAATTATGACTTCAAAGATTTTTCCTGAGAAACAGAAAGAATAGGAACGCCATTTACCGAGCTAGGCAGATGAGAGAGTTACAGGTTTGGAAGGGAAATCAAGAGTTCAATTTTAGTCACACTGATTTTGAGATGTTAGTGGACAGACCCAGTATATGTTTACTGTTAGCTTCATTAGATTGAAACCCTTTAGGGTATAATCTGTATCTTTTACTGATATACAATTTCCCACAATAGTAAGGGAATGGATTAGAAGGTTTGGGGGTGTTTTTCACCCCTAGAATTCTGCAGTGAGAATCAGGCTGTCACAGGTATAAATTTACAAGTGTACTAAGTTTCTTGTATTCCACAAATGGCTACTTAAAGGGTCCCTATAATTTAGGTAAATATGGCATCGCTCTGTGACAGCTTCAAACCAGCATTTTTAAAGCAAAGAAATACCATTTTCTGGAGAACATGAGGCAATTTCATGGTTAGGGAATTATTTGTGTTGAATTTTCCATTTTTTGTTTCCATCAATTATTGCTATACCTCTATCCTCTTTTTGGTCAGAACAAACAGCTTTAGTTCCTTAGATCTTAGTGTGGCATGATTTCAAATGACAGTATCATTTTAACTGAATTCCAAGGCTAGACATGGTGTTTTAGCTTTGATGTTGCCGCCATAATCAGAAAGGGATCCCCAAAAGCTCAACCAACATTACCTCTTATCCTTCCATAGTATATACAATGCTTAACCTCCATCACTTTCCCTTTAGTGGATCTGCAACCCCAGGCAATGGAGACTCAAGTAGTTAAGTCCCTATGTGATCCAAGCTAACTACAGATCTAGTGGAAGATGAGGAGACCAAATTCTGGCACTAGAACGAAATATGTTATAGTAACAACAGAAAAGTTCTTCATTAAAAAAACCCACAGAATGGTACAACTCCCTTCAAGATAATCTTTAGAAAAAGATACTTTCTTCAAATGCCTCTTTGCCCAGATAAACATGATAAGCTCTTCCTTATTCTTTTCAATACCTAAGACCTCATTACTATTTATATTTTAGCTGCCCTAATCTTTATGACTAACAACTTCTAAATAAATACTCTACCAGTTAGTAAATGAGTAAGGAAAGAGAAATCCATTAGCTTAAATAAATTAGGTGTTTTCTTTTTCTTGTAATGAAGCCTCTGGAAGAACACAGTCTGCAGCT
This sequence comes from Phocoena phocoena, assembly GCF_963924675.1. Lineage (NCBI taxonomy): Eukaryota > Metazoa > Chordata > Mammalia > Artiodactyla > Phocoenidae > Phocoena > Phocoena phocoena. Next base: position 38,930,928 of record NC_089231.1, read on the forward strand.
GTTACAGCAGTGTTACAATGTCATCAGGACTTCAGTTCCTTCTATATTTTTGTTCAGACATGGACTTGCCACCTTCTACTCACAAAATGGCTATTTAATCTGCAACATCAGGTCAGCATTCCATAGAGCAAAGCTTCTCAATCTGGCCTCTTGACATTTGGACAAGATGATTCTTTGTGGTGAGAGACTGTCCTGTACGCTGTAGGATGTTTAGCAATACCCACGGCCTCTACCTGCTAGATGCTGCTAGCAACTGTCAGTTGTAAAAACCAAAGATGTCTCCAGACATTGCCAAATTTCTCCTGGGGGTCAAAATCATCCCTGGTTGAGAACCGCTGCCATAGGGGAAAAAGAGACTTGACAAAGGATGAAAAGAGGCATAAAATCGAGTGTAGCAGACAGTGGAGCCTGCTACACTCCCACCCCACCCCCACCCCCGGGCCCTCTTAAGGGAGTTTCTTAGAAACCCCATGGCATGGCACAAATTCTACTTACATCTCACTGGCCAGACCTGTATCCCAGTGCCACCCCATCTGCAAAAGAGGCTGGGTAATGCGGGTTTTATCCTGCGACACTGTTACTCTCAATAAGACTGGCATTCATTTAAGAAGGAATAAGGGAAGAATAGATAATAGGTAGGCAACTAGCATTCTCTGTGACAGAAAATGTTTCAGTACTTTATTTGCAAGACAATTTTGTGCAAACTGACATTCTTGAGCATATCCTTGCAAAGGCTCCCAAGATTTTAAAAAGAAAGTTTACCTTGATTTGTGTCTTATATAAAAGACTTACTCTTTTTTGCAGAGGCTGCCTTCTCCCTTAAGAATTGGTTATTCTTTCCAGCTTTTTGTATGTAATCTTTTTCTTCCTTCTGGACATAAGTTAGGTTTTAAGGCTCTGTTCATTTTTTTCCCCAATCTTTCTTTTTTCTTTCTGTTTTAAAAGTTGAAAAATATCTATTGATCCATCTTTAAGTTTACTGACTTTTTTTTTCTGTCACTCCACTATGTTGATGAGTCCACCCAGTGAATTTTTTATTTTGGATACTGTATTTTTTTGGTTCCAAAATTTCCATTTGGTTGTTTTTAATAGTTTCTATTTCTCTACTGAGAAATTAAAGTGTTTACATTTATGCCACGGAGAATTGCTATAAAAGCTTCTTCAAAGTCTTTCCCTGATAATTTCAAAATCTGGGTGACCCTGGGGTTGGCATCTCTCTTTTTCTTTGAGAATTGTTTATAATTTCCTGATTTTTTTGTAGGCAGCATAATTTTGAATCATACCCTGGACATTTTAATGTTATGCTGTATTGGCTGTCAGTCCTTTGATCTTTTATAATCTGCCAGAGGATTTGTTTGTCTGTTTTAACAGGCAATCAGGTCAGTTAGGTTCAGACCACAAGTTCTTCCTCACCTCCTCTGAGGAGTGGTTCTAACTGAAGGCCAGTTCTCAAAGACTGTGGTATGCTGCTGTGGGTTTGTCTGACACATGCACAAACTAGTACTTGTGCTGGTTATACACAAAATGAGGGGACACCCTCCCCAGCTCTCTTTTTTTCTAAGATGTCCTTCTTAGTCTTCAACACAGATGCCCCTTTCTGGGTTATCTGGCAGGAAAGACAGGGTTTCTCTAGTAGCACTTCTACTATAGCTGCAGCCTTGCAACTGGGTCTGTCTTAGGAGCAAAGCTGGGAAAGGTAGAAAAAACATAAAGATCCCTCCCCCATACTATTAAATGCAGGACGCATTTTCTTGATTTCTCTGGATAGAAAAATGAGGTTTCTATCAGAGTTTTAATTGCCAGAGCCACTGTTGCCCAGTTCCATAACTGGGGGCAAAACCACGGGAAAAAAGAAACAAAACAAAATAAAACACTAGTAAACGCACCCCAAACTAGTTGCCCCTCCAGGTTTTAATTTCCCAGCACCAACTGTCTGCTTTTGATTATTTATGTAGTTGCTTTTGTATTTTGTCCAGAGTTTTTAGTTCTAATCAGCAGGAAAGGTAGGCTATAGGGGGCTTACCTCAACGAGGCAGGAGTATAAACTTTCTAAAATGTCTTTTATGAGTCATAGAAGTATAAGCTTCTATGAAAGTCATAGGAACTAGCTGCACAAATCACAAAACCTTAGTAAGTAAATAACAAAAAATAAAGAGAAATTAAATACATTCATTCTTAAATCAAAAGTGTTAAAATAAAACAATAATCAGGATGAAAAAGGAATTTTTCATAGCCAAGTGTCTGAACTAATAAAGTCAGACTGTCAGTGGGTCAATCTGGTTATGGAGAAAGAGACCAAAATACCTTTATTATTCTTCCTTTTAAAGCAACTTTTTGGGAGAGGGAGTGAGGGGAGAAGGGGACAAGCCTAATAAGAAGCAAGGCATTTAACACTGCAAAGTCAAAGCATCATCCAGGAACCCTAGAGTGGCTTCCTCCTATATGAATGTCTTACAGTGTCACAGACATAACAGGAAAGCAAAGCCAGTGTGTATGTCCAGGTTAGACACAGGCAGTACTCGAACAGATCGAAATGTCTAACTCTAGACATAGGAGTTTTCTCCTAAAACATTGCCAAGATAATGCATGCTATCTTCAGCCTCTTGGTATAGTTAAGGATGGATGAAATATATATTATAGTCTCTCTTGGAATTAGAAACAACATTAAAGAGTACAGCAAAATAAAGAGGGTACTTCAGAGAAAATTCTTGAGCTTTTCTCAATCTGCAAATGTTAATGCCAGAACTCTAATACAAAAACACTTCCCCTTTCTCCTGCTCCCCCACTATTTAATTACTTTTTCTTGGTAAGGGTTGGTATACTAACTAGAAACCTTAAGCTGTGGCAAGACGTTTATTGCTTCATGTTACCTTCTCATAGCTTTAAAGAAAAAAGAACCCAAATATTTATTTACTTTCTGTTTTTAAAGTTTAGAGCCTTTTTAACAGACTCAGTAATCAATGAGAACAAATTAAAACATTCTCATCTACTCCAATAACAACCAAACAACTGTCTTAGAATCCTGGTCCACATCACTATAGCCGTAACTAATTGACCTTCAGCAAGTTACTTACTCTCCCTGACCTCCATAGAAGAGGATAATGATGGTGCTTACCTCATAAGGTTAAGGGATGAGAATTAAATATGTCAATATATATAAAGAGTATAAAACAGCATCTAGTAGAGACTATATGCTATATAACTATCGGCTATCATTGTTGCTGTTATTAAAATAGTATGAGTCTAACAAGGTGGAAAAGTGGGAAAAGAAAGGATTTTAGAATCATTTGATAATGTGCCCAACACTCACTGTGTAACCTTGGGCAAATTACTTAACCTTAGAAGAGTTATTTCATCCTTTGTAAAAAGGAGTAAATAATAACTACTCATGGCAGTTTGAGGATTAATAAAAGACACTGTTTATAAAATAAATTGCACACAGAAGCAATCAATAACTAATAGTAATTATTTTTATCACCATCACCCAGCTTCTCCCCAAACAATAAGGAATTCTTCTGCCCTCTGTAGAAATCACACATTTTACTTTGAGTTCTTCAAGAGAAACCAGAAAGATGCAACTTTTCTTGCATTGAAAACCACTAGAACTTTCCTTCATTCCAAAAAAGGAGAAGTAGGAGAAAGGTGTATTTAACTAAAGTTTTTGCCAAATCCAATCCTCTGACAAAAGAATGATTCTCTTGTTAGAGGTCTAGGTCAGAACATATCAACAAAGCAGTTTCATCATTATGCACTTCTCATTTTAAGAGCAGTCACTTCATGTTGTTGCTTTACTAATGCATCAGTGATTATTCTGGTATGGAATGGTTTTTTATTTGACACTTGTAAAAATAAAACTGGACCTTAGATTAAAGTTGGTGGATTGAATAGTAGAGGAATGGCAGGAAAGGAATATAAAAAGGTATAGACATACTGAGAAAAAAATTGGAAAAGATACCAACAAAATTTTGGATGTTAGAAAGCAGGTGGATGAATCAGTAACTGATTTTAGCACGAACAAAGCAGAAACCTCACTCAGAAGCAGGCTGACTGGTAGTAGCTCAGGAATAGGAAACACTGGGTATTACCAAAAATGAGAGAAGAAGTGAGGCTGAAAAGAGAAGGACTGATTGAAAATCTCTTTAAGGAGACATTAAGTTTTAGGAGGAGAGTTTTTAAGAGTTCACTCAACAGAAACCCACTGAGAGCTTTCCTATACAACATCTTAAAGCACATCAGGGACAGGCATAGAAAAATAACAGTATGAACTTACTCCACTCATGAATGTCTGTCAAATGAATGAATGTATCCATGTATTGTCATGAGTTGAATTCTATAACTCAAATTAAGTAGGTTTATTTCTTATAAACTACTATATGGTATAAACTTTCTTGATATGGAAAGTTTATAAATGGACTCATAAGCTATATAACTAACACCCCTAAGTCTATTTTTGTCCCACTAACTGATTTGACATTGATATTGCTGTTTCCCACAACTGTCTTAATTATCCCATCACGGAGTTATAGCTTCAGCTTTCCTTTTTTAATCTATTTTCTATATTATTTGGAAAGTAATCAATAAACACAGAACTAGAAATACTAACATTTAAAGGAGGAAATAAAATGAAAAATAAAAACATCTCCATTCCCTACTACCAATCTCACTCCTCAGAGGTAAACTTTCTTCTCTATTTCTGACTTTAGTTATTCAGTGTTACCTCCAAAACTTTAAATTATATGTTTAGACCTCTATTTCTTCTGTAATTACAGTTACAGATTTGTTAAGGAAAATCCAGTATTTTCCTCCCTATGAAAGATATACAATTTAGCTCATTTACACTACATCCTTTAGTTTTTCTTAGCCATGTTTTTATCTTTAGTTCTTCTGTACATTACCTTTCTAACGTTGAATAATAATTATAATCTCTACTTGATCCACTACTTTAGATTGTATCTCTGTAAAATGAGAAAGTCAGTATCCATACTTTCTTCCACCTCCATGCGTCCCCTTCCCTATCTAATTCTAAGGACCAATGAATAAATGGAAAGAACAAATATGAATGAGGAATCAGGGAAACTTAATTTTTTTAAGTTCTAGAAATCACTATTAATTGTTTACACAAGGAGCTACCTCAAGTGAGGGCAAAGCAAAGCCTGCCATTCCCACTGTCAGTATCTACTATTAATGTTATGAGTTACTTTTTTCTCTCAACAAGCACCTCTGATTTCTCAGTATCTACCATTTAAAATTTTTTTTATTCTTTGAGCACACATTTCCACTTTAGGGAATAGAACTTGCAAACGCATTCAAAATTATGTGTACGAGGATATTCACTGCAGTATATTTTGTAATAGAAAATTACAAATAACCCAGACATGTATCAATAAGGGATTGAATAAATAAATTGATATATCCGCACACTAAAATGCTGAATGAACATTAAAAAGGATGCCGTTAATATATACATGTAATCCCCTGGAAAGTATAGGATACATATTATTAAGTAAGAAAATAAAGATGTAGAAATTATATGTATAGTATTAACCTACTATCCTAAAAATTAAAGTATTAGATCTGCATAGAAAAAAAACTGGAGTAATATACAAAGTTAACTAGTTACTGCTGAGGAAGGAGAATACAGAGGACTTGGAATTAATACACCGTACATTTTTGAATTGCATGAATATTCTAAGGCCAGAATATATTAGCTTAACAATAACAAAGAAACAATAAACAACCTTAAAATATAATATACTATCAATAAACTATCTTTAAACATTTTCTGTTTTTCCCCGCTCATGTTCACAATGACTAAATATTAATCTCCCCAGCTATTTCTGGAGTTCTTGGGACAGAACCTCTCTCCTAAATGATTTAAAGAAACCAAAGGGGGCTTCCTGGTGGCGCAGTGGTTGAGAGTCCGCCTGCTGATGCAGGTGACGCGAGTTCGTGCCCCGGTCCGGGAAGATCCCACGTGCCGCGGAGCGGCTGGGCCCGTGAGCCATGGCTGCTGAGCCTGCGTGTCCGGAGCCTGTGCTCTGCAATGGGAGAGGCCACAACAGTGAGAGGCCCGCGTATCACAAAAAAACAAAAACAAAAAACCAAAGGGCCATGCTGGAATGAAAAGAAAAGCAGAAAAATAGTAAAAAAAATTTTGGGTGGGGCTTCTGTTAGTTCTTGTAGATTTACCCATGTTCTCTCCTTGAGAACCTATCCAAGAGCAAATGCTAGTCTAGATGGACCACAGATCTAAGCTTAGGCAGTAATTCTCAGGAACTCAAATAACAGTTGAACATAGTAATCCATTTTATAAAGCACAATTTTTCCCTGTGCTTTAAACCAAATGAATACTGGTGGCTACAAAAATTTTATTCCTAGAAGATTAAAAAAAAAACCTTTATTCATCAATCTCAATTTTATTCTCAAAGTGTTCAATTCTGATGAATTCAGTACCTCAGGACCAACAGAAATGAAAACCAGGTGTGATAATCCCTAAATTGACATAATAATTCTGACTGAATGTCGTAAGTACAAAAGATGAATAACTAAACATAAGGTCATTCCCAAACACATGATATTTTTGGTTTCCACCAGAACCTACTCCACAATCACAATAAAATCAATTATAACAATAAACGATGATACCAACTGGAAAGCTAACTGTTATATATTACTTACTGCATGCAAGGTACAGTTCTACTTGCATTTATTAACTTTTCAATCCTGAAAGATAATCTATGAGCTATATTCATTACATTTTCCCCATCTTTCAGATGAAGGAATTGAGGCTTACTGATGTTAAATAACTTGCCAAGGTGGTAGAGTCTAATATATAGAAACCCAAGCATTCTGGATCCAAAGTTCATACTCTTAACTGGCATTCAGAAAGAATCCTTGAGGAATGAGCAGAAAAATATCTTGTCCGACAAATAGCAAGCCCTAGAGCAAGACTATAATTATAAGTAAACATCCCCAAATATGGCTTAAGGAAGTAGAATGCTGTAGCTTATCCAATGGTCACTCAAAATCTTTCACACCCGCACAATATTTAAAAGCCATGAACTATATTCTAGGGTATAGCCAAATGCCTAACATTTCTAACTCATGGTGATGGTTGTCTATTTATTGGTCAGGAGGGAAGTAATTTATTGCAGAGTAAACAATGAACTGTGCACAATACCTAGCTATATCATGTTAATAGTCATGGTAAAAAAGAATTGAAACATGGAAATTTCAGGTTTTATAGCTACTTCTTCAATCTATATTCACTTATATAAAGATGTCATAGTCCAGGCCTAGTCCTCTGTTCTCTGGGGGCCCCCGCCAGGCCACGTGGGCCCTAGGGGTGCAGGAGGGAGGTGGGGGCAAAGAGGAATGGTGGGCAGGGAGGGGCTCTCCAGGATCAGAGGATCAGGAGAGGTGTGGAGGGCCTCCAGAAAGTGGGCAGAGACGGAACATACCTCAACATAATAAAGCCCATATAAGACAAACCTACAACTAACACCATATTCAACAGTGAAAAGCTGAAAGCATTTCCTCTAAGACCAGGAACAAGACAAGGATGCCCACTCTCGCCCCTCTTATTCAACATAATTTTGGAAGTCCTAGCCATGGCAATCAGAGAAGAAAAAGAAAGAAAAGGAATACAAATTGGAAAAGAAGAAAACTGTCACTGTTTGCAGATGACATGATACTATACACAGAAAATCCTAAAGATGCCACAGAAAACTACTAGAACTACTAATCAATGAATTGGTAAGGTTGCAGGATACAAAATTAATGCACTGAAATCTCTTGCATTCCTATACACTGACAATGAAAAATCAGAATGAGATATTAAGGAAACAATCCCACTTACCATTGCAACAAAAAGAATAAAATACCTAGGAATAAACCTACCAAAGGAGGCAAAAGGCTTGTACTCAGAAAACTATAAAACACTGATGAAAGAAATCAAAGATGACATAAACAAATGGAGAAATATACCATGTTCTCGGATTGGAAGAATCAATATTGTGAAAATGACTATACTACCCAGAGCAATCTACAGATTCAATGCAATCTCCATCAAATTACCAATGGCATTCCTCACAGACTTAGAACAAAAAATTTTACAATTTGTATGGAAACACAAAAGACCCTGAATTGCCAAAGCAATACTGAAAGAGAAAAACGGAGTTGGAGGAATCAGGCTCCCCGACTTCAAACTATACTACAAAGCTACATTAATCAAGACAGTATGGTATGGCACAAAAACAAACACAGATGATTGGCATAGGATAGAAAGCCCAGAGATAAACCCACGCACATATGTTGACCTAATTTATGAAAAGGAGGCAAGAACATACAATAGAGAATGGACAGCCTCTTCAATAAGTGGTGCTGGGAAAACTGGACAGCTACATGTAAAAGAATGAAAATTAGAACACCACCTAACACCATATGCAAAAATAAACTCAAAATGGATTAAAGACCTAAATGTAAGACTGGACACTGTAAAACTCTTAGAGGAAAACATAGGAAAAACACTCTTTGACATAAACCAGAGCAAGATCTTTTTTGACCCACCTCCTAGGGTAATGAAAATAAAAACAAAAATAAACAAATGGGACCTAATTAAACTTAAAAGCTTTTGCACAGCAAAGGAAACCATAAACAAGATGAAAAGACAACCCTCAGAATGGGAGAAAATATTTGCAAATGAAGCAACGGACAAGGATTAATCTCCAAAATATACAAACAGCTCATGGAGCTAAATATCAAAAAAACAAACAACCCAATTAAAACATGGGCGGAAGACCTAAATAGACATTCCACCAAAGAAGACATATAGATACCCAAGAGGCACACGAAAAGCTGCTCAACATCACTAATTATTAGAGAAATGCAAATCAAACTACAATGAGATATCATCTCACACTGGTCAGATGGCCATCATCAAAAAATCTACAAACAATAAATGCTGGAGAGGGTGTGGGGAAAAGGGAACCCTCTTGCACTGTTGGTGGGAATGTAAACTGATACAGCCACTATGGGGAACAGTATGGAGGTTCCTTAAAAAACTAAAAATAGAACTACCATATGACCCAGCAATCCCACTACTGGGCATATACCCTGAGAAAACCATAATTCAAGAGGACACATGTACCCCAATTCATTGCAGCACTATTTACAATAGCCAGGACATGGAAACAACCTAAATGTCCAACGACAGATGAATGGACAAAGAAGATGTGGTAAATATATACAATGGTATATTACTCAGTCAAAAAAAAGGAACGAAATGGGGTCGTTTGTAGAGATGTGGATGGACCTAGAGTCTGTCATACAGACTGGCATACAGTGACGTAAGCCAGAAAGAGAAAAACAAATATCGTATATTAACACTTATTTGTGGAATCTAGAAAAATGGTACAGATGAACCTATTTGCAGGGCAGGAATAGATACTCAGACATATAGAATGGACATGTGGACACAGTGGGGAAGGGGAGGGTGGGACGAACTGGGAGATTAGGTTTGACATAAATACACTACCATGTGTAAAACAGATAGCTAATGGGAACCTGCTGTATAGCACAGGGAGCTCAGCTCAGTGCTCTGTGACGATCTAGATGGGTGTGATGGCGGGGGGATGGGAGGGAGGTCCAAGATGGAGGGGCTATAGATATACATATAGCTGATTCACTTCATTGTACAGCAGAAACTAACACAACATTGTAAAGCAATTATACTCCAATAAAAAAATTAAAAAAAAGATGTCACAGTTAAAGACATTTAAAACTCAAATTATCTGGAGAAAAGATTCATATAAAATTTATTTTCAGAAACTGATATTCAGCCTTTTGCTATTGGAGTTGATTGCTCTTATATGTAAACTTCATTTTAGTTTTTGCACATTTGAAAATACAAAGACTGACATTTAAAGCCTGTGTAATGTGTCATTAAAAAGAAATTCAAATGGTAGCATTTCTACTTTGTCAGGAATATATAGTTTGTTAGGATAGTGGCTATACTAACTGCTTACAAGTTTATTTTGAGTACTAAATATATCATGAACTGTTAAGTATATTACAAGGGAAAAGATAAAGCTGAAACAGGGCTGGAGAACTTGTTCTGATCCCAATGAGGCCAGGCAACTAGAATGTTAAAGGAAGACCATGCAGTTTTCCAAAAAGCTGCTTTATTGAGGTATAATTGACATGTAATAACCTCCACATATCTAAATTGTACAAACTAATAAGTTTTGGTATATGTACATACCCAGGAACCATCATCATAATCAAGATAATGAACATATCCATCACCTCCAGAAGTCTCCTTGTGTCCCTTTTTTTTTAAATTTAATTTTTACTTTATATTGGAGTACCATTTATTTACAATTGTGTTAGCTTCAGGTGTAGAGCAAAGTGATTCATCTATACCATATACATATATCCATTCTTTTTCAGATTCTTTTCCCATATAGGTTATTACAGAATATTGAGTAGAGTTCCCTGTGCTGTACAGTAGGTTCCTGTTTCCTGTGTCCCTTTGTAATCCTTTCCACTTACTCCCCTACCCCTGCATCTGCCCAACCAGACAAGCACTAATCTACTTCCTGCCATTAGAGGTTATTTTGATTTTCCTAGTGTTTTATATTAATGGAATTATAGTATGTAATCTTTTAAGTCTGGATTCTCTAACTTAGCTTAATTATTTTGACATTTATCCTTGTTGCGTGTATCAGTAGTTTCCTCTCATTGCCAAGTAGTATTCCATTATGTAAGTATACCATAATTTATCAATGCACCTGCTAATGACATCTAGGATGTTTCAAGTTTGGGGCTATAAAAAATAAAGCTGTGAAAATTAGTGAGTGGATATATGCTTTTACTTCTTCTGGATTAATAACTAGTAAAATGGATGGAGCACATAGTAAGTGTATGTTTGGCACTTTCTTAAATAAACTTTTGTAAAGTTGTACAATTTTACATTCCTATCAGCAGTGCATGAGAGTTACAGTTCCTCCACATCTTTGTCTGACAGGGCTTTTAACATTTTGACCAATAGCCGAATGTTGAATAGAACATTTTGACCAATAGCAAGCTTTTAACATTTTGACCAATAGCCAAATGTTGAATAGGTGTGTAGTGGTATGTTATTATGATTTTTATGTTCATTTCCCTAATTACTAATGATATTGAGCATCTTTTTAAGGTGCTTATTTGCCATCTGTACATCTTCTTTCATGAGGTATCTGTCCAAATATTTTCCCCATTGTTTTAATTCAGTAGTTTGTTTCCTTGTTACTGTGTTTTATGAGTTCTTTATGTATTCTGGATGAATTTTTATCAAACATACTTTTTAAAATATTTATTTATTTAGGCTGCTCCAGGTCTTAGTTGTGGCATGTGGGATCTTCGTTGTGGCATTCAGGATCTTAGTTGAGGCATGCGAACTTTTTTTTTAATAAAAATTGATATACTTTATTTTTTAGAGAAGTTTAAGTTCACAGAAAATTGAGCAGAGAGTACAGAGTTACCATATACCTCCTTTCTCTCAACCTGTTTCTACTGTTATTAACATCTTACATTACTATGGTGCATTTGTTACTGTAGCTGAACTAATGTTAATACATTGTTAATAATTAAACTGCATAGTTTACGTTCACTATGCTATACTGAAAGTTCTATGGTTTTGACAAATATATGACAGTTATCCACCATCACAGCATCATAAAGAGGTAAAAATCACCTCTGCTACCTATTAATTCCTTCCCTGAACTCCTAACAAAGAGTGATCTCTTTACTAGTAATCTTTTTAATATCTGTAAGTTTTATCTTTTCCAGAATGTCATATAGGTGGGATTATATACTATGTAGCATTTACTGACTGACTTCTTTCACTAAGCAATATGCTTTTTATGTTCCTCCATGCCTTTTGTGTCTTGAGAGCTTGTTTCCTTTTACTGCCTATTAACATGCTCTGGATGCACCACAATTTACTTACCCATTCACCCTTTGAAGAACATCTTAGTTAATTTTAAGTTTTGCAAATTCTGAGTAAAACATTTATGAACATTTATGTGAGGGCTTTTGTGTGGACATATTTTCAGCTCATTTGAGTAAATACTTTGGAGCATGATTGCTGGATCACATGGTTAAGAATATATTTCATTTTTTTTAAAACTACCAAGCTGTCTTTCAAGGTGGCTGTGCCGTTTTGCATTCCCACCACCAATGAATAAGAGTTCCTATAGCTTCACTTCCTCACCAGTATTTGGTGTTGTCAACGTTTGTAGATGTTCTTTAGCAAATTGAGAAAGTTACCCTCTATTACTAGTTTGCTAACATTTTTATAATACAGTGATGTTGCATTTTGTCAAATGCTTTTTCTACATCAATTGATATAATCATGATTTTTATTCTGCATCCTGTTGACATGATGCATTACATTAATTGATGTTTGAACATTGAACCAACCTTGCCTACTTGAAATAAATCCCACTTGGCCATGATGTACAATTTTTTATTCATTGTTGTATTTGATTCACTAATATTTTGTTGAATATTTTTGCATATGTTTATGAAATATTGGTCTGTATTTTTCTTTTCTTATAAAGTTGTTGCTTGGTTTTAGTATTAGAGTAGTGCCAGCCTCATAGAATGAGTTGGAAATTGTCATTCATCACTGCTGGGAAAGTAACACATCTATGATTCTATGGAGTGAAGGCAATGGGAGCCCCATATTTGGTAAATCTTCTGGATTCTGTCGTAGGTGCTTACTCTCTTGGCTGATTTGAATCTGTATCCTTTCCTTGTAATAAAACATGTAATAAAATTATAACCATGCTTTTTAACAGCTTTCAGTTATTTTTGTAGTCCTTCCAGTGAATTGTCAAACCTGAGAATGATTTGGGGAATCCACTGAACTTGCAATTGGTGTCAGAAGTGAGGGCAATCTTGGAGACTGTTCTCTCTAACTTTGCAGTGGGCTTAAACTCTATACACCTTTTTTTTTTTCATGTAAAAGCTTTTTTGTAAAAATAAACATACATATATTTAAGGTGTAAAGCATGATTATTTTATATGTGTAGTTTAATGACTGACACAGTCAAGCTAATTTTCGTATCTTCTCACACAGCTACCATTTGTGTGTGTGTGTGTGATGAGACAACCTGCAATCTACTCTCATAGCAAATTTCTGGTATTCAACACAGCATTATTAACCACAGTCATCGTGCTGTACATTAGCTCTCTAGACATTCATCTTACATAACTGCAACTTTGTGCCCTTTGTCCAGCATCTCCCTGTTTCCCTACCTCCCCGCCCATGGTAACCACTGCTCTACTCTCTGCTTCTATGTATTTGACTTTTAAAAATTGCACATGTAAGTAGGATCATCTTTTTGTTTATGCATACTACCTTATTTCACTTATAATATTCTTTTTATTTCTCTTTTGGCTTAAACAAACATTTCTAGTTCTCAAAGTTCTTGTCAATATCTGTAAGTCTGCTTCTACTTGTTTTATTCACTACTTCACTGTATATTTTAGATTCCACATATATGTGATATTATACAGTATTTGTCTTACTCTGTTTGACTTATTTCACTTAGCATAATGCCCTCCAAGTCAATCCATGTTGCTGCAAATGGTAAAGTTTCATTCTTTTTTATGGCTGAGTAATATTCTATTGTGCATATATACCAGAACTTCTTTATCCATTCAACTGTTGATGGACACTTGGGTTGCTTCCATGTCTTGGCAATTGTAAATAATGCTGCTATGAATAGTTGGGTGCATGTATCTTTTTGAATTAGTGTTTTTGTTTATTTGGGTATATACCAAGGAACGGAGTCGTCGGGTCATATAGCAGTTCTATTTTTAGATTTTTGAGAGACCTTCATATATTCCACAGTGGCTGCACCAATTTACATTCCCACCAACAGTGTAGGAGGGTTCCCTTTTCTTCACATCCTCACCAACATTCGTTATTTGTGTTCTTTTCGATTATAGGTATTCTGACAGGTGTGAGATGATATAGAGACTACTACAAACAAGTACATGCCAACAAAATGAACAATGTAGAAGAAACGGACAAACTCCCAGAGAGGCACAATCTCCCAGGGTGAACCAAGAAAAAACAGAATATATCAACAGACCAATCACCAGTAATGAAATTAAATCAGTAATTTAAAAACTCCCAAAAACCAGAGGTCCAGGAACAGACGGCCCCTCAGGCAAAATCCACCAAGCACTCTGAGAAGAGCCAACACCCACCCCTGTCAAACTACTCCAAAAATTTCAGAGGAAGGAACACTTCCGAACTCATCCCACGAGGCCAGCATTGCCCCAGTTATCCAAACCTTGTATTTGTCAAAAAGTTCTTTTTATGAATCTTCTTGAAGATCTTTATTTTACAAGAGCATCAGAGTAAAACAATAATTGTTCTCATCACCCTCTTGGGCATTAGCACAAGGTGGGAATCAGCTGCATTCTTTATTTATTCCTCTGATTTTTCTGGAACCTTTCCTTTAAGGAGAAATCACTGGGTTCTGTGGAAACTGTGAGTGGTGACCATCAGGTAAATCTGAGACCACACCAAGTTCAACCAAAGTTGTCAACTTACTTCCCTTGTAGGATTCCACATGGTATTAAGACACACTGTGGGAAGAGCATATTAGTAACTGCCATGTCTTGGGTGCTGTGGATTACCTCTGCCCAGGGAGAAATTCCAATGGCAGGTATGGGTGACACATGCTCTTCCTTAGCAGATAGCAGCCTGGGAACTCGTCTGACACTTTGACCTCCACGTGGAAAAATCTTTTCTTTTTGTGAATAAAGGTGGCCTTGGAGGTCCAGATTTCAGGGAACTGGCCTGCAGTCCCCAGGAGGGTGGCGGCTTCGGCCGGTGGGGCCTCTCCAGAGCCAGCAGTGTCGTGAGGCCGCCCTGCCCTGGGGCTGCAGGGCAGCCGGCATGCGGACTTCTTAGTTGTGGCATGTGGACTCTTAGTTGTGGCATGCGGACTTTTTAGTTGCGGCACGCATGTGGGATCTAGTTCGCTGACCAGGGATCGAACCCTGGCACCCTGCATTGGGAGCAGAGTCTTATCCACTGGACCACCAGAGAAGTCCCTATCAAATATTTGTATTCCAGATGTTTTCTCTCAACCCGTGGCTTGTCTTTTCATTCTTTTAACAGGGTCTTTTGAAAAACAGAAGTTTTACATTTTGATGAAGTCCAATCTCAATTGGTTCTCTTATGGATTCAGCTTCTGGTGTTGCAGCTAATAAATTTATAACTGATTGCAAAGATTCTCTCCTGTTTTTTGGGGGGGGGGAAGTTTTGGGGTTTTTTTTTGCAGTATGCGGGCCTCTCACTGTTGTGGTCTCTCCCGTTGCGGAGCACAGGCTCCGGACACGCAGGCTCAGCGGCCATGGCTCACAGGCCTAGCCGCTCCGCAGCACATGGGATCTTCCCGGACCGGGGCACAAACCTGTGTCCCCTGCATTGGCAGGTGGACTCTCAACCACTGCGCCACCAGGGAAGCCCGGGGGTGGGGGAGTTTTATAGTTTTAGGTTTTCATTGTTAAAAAGGAGACAACTGGCTCAAAATGAAGTCACTTGTCCAAAACCCAGGTCACCAAACTGAGACTTAACACCTAACTTTTACAGTTTCAACCTTTCCCAGGAGAGGACTCTTAATCCAGTCAATCCAAAATTACCTGTGAGGGGACTTCCCTGGTGGCACGGTGGTTAAGAATCCACCAATGCAGGGGACACGGGTTCGAGTCCTAGTCTGGGAAGATCCCACATGCTGCAGAGCAACTAAGCCTGTGAGCCACAACTACTGAGCCTGAGAGCCACAACTACTGAAGCCCGTGCACCTAGAGACCGTGCTCCGCAACAAGAGAAGCCACCACAACGAGAAGCCTGAGTGCTGCAATGAAGAGTAGCCCCCGCTCACCGCAACTACAGAAAGCCTGCATGCAGCAGTGAAGACCGAACGCAGCCAAAATGAATAAATAAATAAATAAAATAAATTTATTAAAAAAAATTATCTGTGAGGTAATGCACCTGATAGATCCCTGCCCTCCCCCAAAGGATGGTGACCTCGCCTGAAACAATGCACTCTTTACTAGTAACTTTCTTGTCCTGCTCCCTTCTGTCTATAAGAGTCTTCCATGTTGTATAGCTCCTCAGAACTCCTTTCTATTTACTAGAAGGGATGCTGCCCAATTCATGAATTGTTGAATAAAGTCAATAAGATTCTTAAAATTTACTTGGTTGAATTTTGTTTTTTAACAACATTTAGGTCTATGATCCATAAGACATGATTTAATGGGAATACTCTACCTAATGCCCCAAGAATTATAAATTTTATCCCTCTGGTTGATAGGAACAGTTACTATTCCCAGTTGTTATTTTACTAATATGAATTCTAAAATGAAATGGTCACTTTCTCTGAAAAGTTCCTATCACTTGTTCCTCACCAATTAGGTTTTCCTTGTTAGTTGGAATTAACTCAAAATAATAGTACTTCTCACTACCTCCTTCCCTTCATTTAGACCAGTCAAACATCATTATATATTCCAAACTGACAACAGTGAGTGTTCTACCATGTACCCAATATTACATATTTAGAGCCCCTATTGCTATCTTATTTCTATGCCAACCTTTACTTTTTTTTTAGGGCAGCATCATCTACTTCCTATTCTGTGGACTCCCACAATTATATCACTTCCATATTTCTTTTCTATTGTCTTTACCCAAATGCTCTTAACTATGATTCCACCTGAAGAATAGAAAGGTTTCTTTATTCTTAAATTCTTAAATCACTTGGAAGTATGAGTTGACATTGATTTAGACCTGATTTAATGGCCTAATTTATATTTCTCAGTCTGCTCATATACTGGCTACAGTTTATATCTATGATAGACACAAGGGCTTCTCTAAGATGGTGCGGTTCAATTCTAAGGTTTCTAAGTCTCAAGAAGCATATCGATAGGCATTCAAGTAATACTAGCCTGGAGCTTTGGGGGAGAAAGAAATCTGTGGTTAAAGGCTCAGATGCAACTTTGAGACCATACTCTTGAAGAAATGAGCAAAGCAAATCCAAAAAGAAAAAAAAAAACAGTGGCAAGGATCAAGAGGAAAGAAGATTAGGTGCTCTAGCTTACAAGAAATTGAAATGGTTCCATTCAGCAAAAGTAGGTGTGTAGTACACCACATTTCCATTAATCTCTAAGTGATCTAATGATCAACAAAAAGCCAGTAAAGAGACTAGACATAAGAAAAGTTAAAAACAGATTAAAAATTCCAAGTCTGAATGGTGACCGACGCATACCCAGATGCAGAAGAGAGTTAACGTAGCAGGCTTGAGACTGGTCTCCTTAGAAGAGCCTACTTACAAGGCTGGCCCTTGGATGGCATTTGGGAAATTGGATTTGGGGAGTATGCCCACCATGTCCTAAGTGATAAGAGTATTTTATTGTGCCTAAATTGTTTATACAAGCAATATGGTTTATACTGAATAAAACTGGTACATGCTAGACAGAGGGTGCCAACATGACCAGCTTCCAATGAAGACCTTGGGCACTGAGTCTCTAATGAGCTTCCCTGGTAGAGAGCACTTCACATGTTTCATAATTAGATGCTGGAGGAATTAAGAGTGTAATGTAAGTTAGCAGGTCCCCTGAGAAAGAGAACCAGGAATGGCTTTCTTGACATAAGAGAAGCCATTTTGGCCTAATTCATTTTGTTATCTAAGCCCAGCCATAATGCCTGCCCTTGAACAGGTCTCAGTAATTAATGATCTTAAGGGAACAAAGGAATGCAGGAACAGAGAAAAGGCAGCCAAACAATAGTGCAGTGATGAAACAGAGTCCCAGT
Source organism: Phocoena phocoena (assembly GCF_963924675.1). Classification (NCBI taxonomy): domain Eukaryota; kingdom Metazoa; phylum Chordata; class Mammalia; order Artiodactyla; family Phocoenidae; genus Phocoena; species Phocoena phocoena. The sequence goes on from NC_089231.1 coordinate 38,948,803, forward strand.
TCCTCCTCAAGGGATATACATAATATATCTTTGAGTTCTGCAGGAACAAAGGTCCCCACCCAGGTGGAGGATGGAATGATGATGTGGACCTTCCTGACTTCAATTGACTAAAGTTTGGACTCTGTCGACCTCTGCTCCAATTCTCCGGTGCTCAAGCCCCTTCATGAATATGCATGTACCCTCAGCTTAAAGCTTGCCCAATTTTGCTGTTCAGTGAGACACTGCTTTGGTCAAGATCTCTGGTTTTCTCCTTCCTTGCTGCAAGCAATAATAAACCCTTCCTTCTCTTGATCTTTGGCTTGATTGTGTCTACTGGCTCAACATCCACCAAGAGGTGAACCCAGTTTTCGGGTAACAAGTGAATCTGGTGTGACTCCACTTCGACAAAATTCTTATAAGGCTGTACATGATTTTCTCCAGACTTCACCCCATGTACCTTTTCCCTTTGTTGATTCTGCTTTGTATCCTTTCACTGTAATAAATCTTAGCCGTGAATATGACTATATGTAGAGTCTAGTAGGCCCTCCTACTAAATCACCAAATCACCTAGTGGGGGTGGTCATGGGAACCCTGATACACTCAGTTTCTGAGTTTAATAGATTAATATGGTCCCTTGCTTTAAAAATAAAAAAGAGTGATATGAAGGTGGCACATAGTTCCAGCTGGGTGTGAGTGCTGTGAGAACTCAGGCAAATGCTGAGAGAAGGGGTGCCAAGCAAGAATCATCTACGTAGCAGAGTGAGGGTAGATGGAAAAACAGCAGTCACTCAGCCTGCCAAGCAGGTGGCTTTCATCAAACACTTACTTCATGCCCAAGGCAGAGCAAAATGTTTAAGCCTACACATCTTTTGAGAACTCTGAACACTGTGCAAAGATTTAAGCCACACAGAGCAATAGATTACAAATCAACAAAGCATTAAACTTAAAAAATTAATACTTTGACTCAGTCTGGAAGGAGAAATGAAGTTACCAACACGGTTAGCTAACCACCTAGAACAGTATTACCTCCCAATGCCAATGTAGGGCCTTACTGATACACAGTGAAAGACAGGAACAATGGACTGAGAGGTTCAGTGCTTAAATAGAGCTGTATTTGGGAAGACACACAGGTTACCATTTATGTTCATACCTCCTTCTAGCCTATTCTCTCAACATGTTGCCTCCATAAGTAGTATATGTATATCTGACTGATTAAAAAGCATGCTTTTCACTGTTTAGAAAGCTATTAAAGTAACCAGGAAGATACCATACTCTAGAGAGTATTTATCAGAGCTTTCTGTTAATCAGTACATTGGTTGAAATGAAATAAATTTACTTAGCAATACAGAAATCATTCATATAGTATGGGAGATTACGATCATATAACAACACCAGTAAAACATTGAACTCCAAATCCTAAACTAATCTGACTGCTCCAGTCTCAGAGATTTCCTCCTGCTCAATATTCTTAAGATTTAGCATCACAAAAGTTAGAGCAGGGAAACAACCTTACATAACATCAGGTCTGTTCACATTTGATAAAACAGACTTAATGTAACCCTCCTGTGGCATTTAGAATAGAATATCTTGCATTGTTTTCTTGTCCATCAGACTATTCATCTTTCCTTCTCTTCTTTCCTCCTTTTCCTCCCTATGTATCAACCGTTAAGTCTCTTTAATCAGAGTTAAGTCATTAAAAGGGAAGTCTTGCATCTACTTTGGGTTTTTGGTGGCAAATGCTGTAAACTGTAAAATGAAGACTTGCAATAATTATACTTAATTTTGACATTGAAATTTTCATTGGGTTTGATTCACTATTATTCAACAATAAATTTTTCTACTTGTATAAAGTTATAACATATGCAATAACATATCAGAGAATCTTTCTGAAAAGGATGGATCTTACTTAAGCTAACAAGCCCAGCCGTACTGATCTCTTTAAATAATCAGCTTACTGATTATGGGAACTTAAAAACTTCTCGTATCCAGGCATTAATCCCCACTCCCGAACTGCACTATTTAAAATGGTAGTCACTAGCCATGTGTGCCTACTGAAACTACACTAATTAAAATGAAAAGTCCAGTCTCATTACCCACATTTCAAGTGCTCGACAGCCACACTGATGATGTGTTACCATGTTGGACAGTGCACACTAAGAACAGTTCCATCAGCACAGAACTGATGGGACAGTTTTATGGGACAGAACTGCTCTAGGAGTTGTTCTACTTCTTCTATTAATAGGGAACTTGGATTTACAACAGATTTCTCAGTCTCTCTGTCTGTTTTACTTATATTCCATGATGTGCCTAATCCAGAGGCTTTCTATCATGAAAAACAGTAAGCATAGATGTATCTTTACATAAAAAATCATAGTTATAGAAATAAATAGAGTATTTAAAGTAGCCATGTCACAGAACTTTAAAACTATTATTTCTCTAAAAGATACAGGATTGGCCAGTGATTCTGCGATGGACAAATGCTTTAATTGGTCTTAAACATTTTTTTTAATTGGAAAAGTTATTTAGAAACTATCATTGGGGTGAAGGTGGTCAAAAAGGACAAACTTTCAGTTACGAGATAAGTTCTGAAGATATAATGTACAACATAATATGGTTAACGAGACCATACTGTATATTCAAAAGTTGCTAAGAGAGTAGGTGCTAAATTTTCTCATCGCGAGAAAAAAAAAATGTAACTACGTGAGGTGATGGATGCTAACTAAGCTTACTGTGGTAATCACTTTGTAATATATACATATATCAAATCATTATGATGTACATCTTAAATTTATATTATTTTTATGTCTTTATATCTCAATAAAACTGGAAAAATAGAAAGAGAAAAAAGGGAAACAATATCAAACAACAAAGAAGTGTAAAAATAAGGTATATTAACACTCATATGCCCTTTTCCCAGATTTACATACTGTTTACATTATACCCCATCTTACCATTTGCACAGATATTTGCACACATACATATGTAATATTTTTCTGAAGTATTTGAGAGTAACTTACATATATCATGACCATTTATCCCTAAATACTTCACTGAGCATTGCTTATGAACAGGAATTTTCTTACATATATAACTACAGTACAGTTATCAATTTCATAAACTTTATCTCACCTATCAGCCACATTTTGATTTTATCAGTTGACCTAATATTTTTTATACTATATTCCTCCCAACATGGTTAGACACTGCATTTAAGTTTTCATATCTCTTAATTTCAAAATAATGATTTTCCTACTTTAGCACTCCTTCCACATTTACTAGCTGACCTTGCAACATTTTACTGTAAATAACAACCCTCCTTCCTCCCCAGCCACCCACACATATATGTATATATGTATCTGCCTGTCTGTTTGTCTATCTATCTATGTCTCTATCACTGATATACACTCATGAATGTCTATTTTCCCCCCAAAGTATATAATTAATTCATTACTGTTCTTAATTATTTAGTTTATTTAAGTAAGTTCTTATTAAGTAAGATAGTTCCTATATTTGGTGATATTATTTAAAAATGAAGCAATGACTGGGTTATTAACACAATGCCAAACTGGCTGGAAATGTCAGGCCTGATGCCTGACCACAAGAAAGTGGGGGAGGAGGAGAGGAGGGTAAGGGAGATGGAGAAGGCTGGATGGTGTGGAAGTGTTCCCACATGGACATCAGACTCGTGAAAGAAGGGTAACTAGAATTAAAGCAGCCACAGCCACAGCCAACTATACCTGTTAGTCGCAAATGGAAATGTACTATTTTACATTTTGAAAATTGGCTTCCCTTTAAGGGAAAACATATGGTTAATGATTTAAGCTTCTGTGCAAGAAAATTCCTGAGAAATTGTGATGCACAAAAAAATGGGGCTAAAATAAATGTAAAACAATGACAACAGTGGCAGCACTAGTTGAACATGAATAGACCCAGGACTACAATTAAATATAAAAATATGGTTATAGCTACTCTTGTAATTCAGCATCTCCACAATTAGTTTTTTCCTCACTAGGACTAAAAAGTATGCAGTGCTGTCTTGCATCCTCCCCTCCACTATCCAATTCAATCAGTGCTCAGAGATCCTAAAGAAATGTGATTTTTTCCAGTGGTTAATTTGGAGCTGTAGCAAAGGGCAGACTTGTCATTAAATAACTACCCTTGAATAAAAGAAATCTCAGGAAGTAAAAGAATGAGAAGACAACTGTTTCTGCATGTGAAAATTTAGAAATAAGTTTTCCAGCTAGGTATGTTCAAGATGACAATCATAACAATTGATTTTCAGTTTTAGAGTATGGTGTGCTTTAAAGACAGAAAAAGTAGAACTGGAGTGACAATCCCACTGGTGGGAAGACAGGAAAACAGGGCTGCAGCCAGCAAGGAAAGCTTACTGGGCAATCTTCTGAGAGTTTGTGAGGTACATATGTCACTCAATAGAGACAACTTTCATACAACAACTTGACTCATAGGAGAGTTCATTGATGGTAAAAAGAGAAAAAGAGGGAGAAAAAGGTTGAGCAAGGGGCAGGAAAAGTGAAGGAGAACTGAAGGATAAAAAATAATAGAAAGTTAGAATGAAAAGGGCTAGGGTCTTTCTTCTTTCCCTCTACTTTCTCATTTTCTATCTGAGAAAATGGAAGATGAGAGAAATTAAATGACTGAACCAAGTTCACACAACTGAATAGTAATAAGAGCAAAAATTAGAGCTCTAAACTCATTTTCAACCAAGCAGCTGAGGCAGAACAGAAAGAGCACTGACCTTCAGATTACAAAGTCTGGGTTTCAATCTTTACTACCACTGGCTCATTCTATGGGCCTAGGCAAAGTCATGGCATTTCATGAACACTTTGAAGAAACTCATTGGCAGTCTAAGAAAAGTGAGTTAACAGAGATTTCTGTGAATGGAGACTAGGGTAGCATTAGCAGCTAGCTGTTAAGTCAATGTTAAGAAGTCCCCAACACTGAACTCTGAAATGTAAGTAGTGAGACCTATAGAAACCAGAGAGAACCTATTACCTCAGTGTACACAAGAGATAAAATTCCAAATAGTACTGAGGATATTTTAAACAGGGTGAATTTGGAAAAAATACATTTGCATTTTCTTCTCTGTTCTCTCTGCCTTTGAAACCCAACAACAAAGTTCTAGAAGTAGTAAAGGGCTAGACTCTTAGTTTCTCTTCCTAATATTGAGTTTTGAGAGTTCTTCATATATTTTGGATACAATTTTTTTTTGAAATTTTGAATTTTATTTTTTTTACAGCAGGTTCTTATTAGTTATCTATTTTACACATATTAGTGCATAATGGGATACAATTTTATCAGATGTGTGATTTAAAAATATTTTCCTAGAGTCTGTGATTTGAATTTTCATCCTCACCACAGTACCTTTAGAAGACTAGTTCTTAATTTTGATGAAGTGCAATTTATCAATTTTTCTTTTATAAATCATGCTTGTGGTATTGATTCTAAGACATTTTCCCTTAACCCAAAGTAAAAAAGTTTATTTTTTTTCTTTTGGTTGGTTTTTTTTTAATGTTTTCTTCTAGAAGTTTCATAGCTTTAGGTTTCACATTTAAGTTTAGGTATAATATATTATATATAAGTAGGTCTAACTCTGGATGCTGTATTCTGATGCATTGATCTGTTTATCTTTACCGTATTGTCTTAATTACTGTAATTTAAAAATAAGTCTTATTTGACCCTTTGGATTTTAAAATGAATTTCCAATTCAGCTGTCTATTTCTACAAAAAAAGCATGCTGGAATTTCAGCTGGTATCAGTTGAATCGTTAGGTCAATTTTGGGAGAATTGACATATTAACAATATTGGTTTTCTGATCCACAAACACAGTATATCTTTCCAATATGGGGTGTTAATCTTTTGCCGAGCAGTTATCAGAGTACGAGTCACATTTATCCCTAAGTATTTCATATATTCTGATGCTATTATAAAATGGTATTTTAAAAATTTAACCACTTAAAATGTTTTTAAGTTTTAACATCCTACTTTGTTGTTAACATGTAGACATACAATTGATTTTTTTAAACTTTTTGGGGTAAATACACATATGATTTTCCATCTTAACCATTTTTAAGGGTACAGTTCAGTGGTATTAAATACATTCATAATGTTGCATAACCAACACCACCATCCATCTTCATAGCTGTTTTCACCTTGTAAAACAGAAGCTCTGTATGAATTAAACAACAGCCTCCCATTCCCACCCTACAGCCCCTGGCAACAACAATCCTACTTTTTGTCTCTATGATTTTGACTACTCTCAGTACCTCATCTACGTGTTATACAATTGGTTTCTATAAATTGATCTTGTACTTTGCAACCTTCCTAAACTCATAACTTCTATTGGCTTTTTTTGTAATTACCTGGAAAGTCTGTTTGTACACTTATGGTTTATGGTTTACATTTTGATCATGTCACCTTCAAATAAAGATAGTTGTAGTTCTTTTACAATCTGTATGTCTTTTTCATGACTTACTGCACTGGCTAGACCCTCCAATACAATGGTGAATAGAAGAAGTGAAAGAAAATAACCCTGCCTTATTCCTAATCTGTCCCCATTAAAAGTATTATGCTAACCACATGTTTTTCTGAGATGTACTTAATCAGGATAAAGACATTCTCTTCTTACTTTTTGCAGCTTTTATCATGAATGGAAGTGGGTTTTCTCAAATATCTTTTTTGCATCTACTGAGATGAGCATATGTTTTTTCATTTTTAGACTGCTAATATGGTAAATTAAACTGACTGATTTTCAAATGTCAAATCAACTTCACATTCCTGAGGTAAACACTTAGTCATAATGTATTATTAGTTATATTTTTTGAATGAAATTGCTATAACTGTGTTGTATTTTTGCATCTATTATAACTGAGAAATATTGGTTTGTAGTGTTCTTTCCTTGTAATCCTCTTGTCTGGTTTTTTATCATAGTGTTGGCCTCATATAAGGAGTTGAGAAGAATTACCTCTTGAATTTTCTGGAAAATGTGTGTAGAATTAATACTCTTTTTTTTTTTGCGGTACGCAGGCCTCTCACTGTTGTGGCCTCTCCCATTGCGGAGCACAGGCTCCGGATGCGCAGGCTCAGCAGCCATGGCTCACAGGCTCAGCCACTCCGCGGCATGTGGGATCCTCCCAGACCGGGGCACGAACCCGTGTCCCTTGCAACGGCAGGCGGACTCTCAACCACTGTGCCACCAGGGAAGCCCAATACTATTTCTTAAATAAATAATAATGTTTGGTAGAATTCACCAGTGAAGCGATCTGAGCCTAATGTTTTCTTTGTGGGAAGGCTTTTAGCTACAAGTTCAATGACTATTATAGGGGTATCCAGTTATCTATTTTTTCTTAAGTAAGCTTTGGTAGTTTGTGTCTTTCAAGGAATTTATAAGTTGTTAAATTTATCAACACAAAGTTGTTCATTATACATCCTTATTTTCCTTTTAATATCTGTAGAAACTGTAGTAATGTGACATATCTCATTCTTCCTGTTGGTAATTAGCATCCTCTCTTTTCTCTTTTAAATATTTATTTATTTATTTTTGGTTGCGTTGGGTCTTAGTTGCAGCACGTGGGATCTTTCGTTGCGGCACACGGGCTCTTCACTGCAGCACGCAGGCTTCTCTCTAGTTGTGGCACGTGGGCTCCAGGGCGCACAGGCTCAGTAGTTGCAGCACGCGGGCTCTGGAGCATGTGGGCTCAGTAGTTGTGGCACGTGGGCTCTAGAGCACATGGGCTCTGTAGTTGTGGCATGTGGGCTCCTAGTTGTGGTGCATGGGCTCAGTAGTTGTGGTGCGTGGGCTTAGTTGCCCCACAGTATGTGGGATCTTGGTTCCCCGACTTGGGATTGAACCCGCATCCCCTGCATTGGAAGGCAGATTTTCAACCACTGGATCACCAGGGAAGTCCCACTTCTCTCTTTTTTTCTTGAGCAGTTTGCCTAGAGGTTTATCAACTTCACTGATCTTCTCAAAGAACCAGGTTTTGATTTCACTTTTTTTTAGTTTTCTATTTCATTGATTTCTGCTCTAATCTTTATTATTTCTTATCTTCTGCTTACTTTGAACTTAATTTTCTTATTGTAGTTTCTTAAGGCAGAAGCTGAGGTCATTTACTTGAGATCTTTCTTTTCTGATATAGATGGTTAGGCCTATACGCTTCTAAGTACGGCTTTATCTGTATTCCACAAATTTTGATATGTGTTTTCATTTGCATTCAGTTCAATATACTATCTAATTCCCTTTGATTTTTTCTATGACCCATGGGTTATCTAGACTTTTGTTATTTGCTTCCAAATATTTGGTGATTTCACAGATAACTTTCTGTTATAGATTTCTAAATTAATCCCACTGTGGCCAGAGAAGTACTTTGTATAACTTGAATTATTTTAAACATATTGTGACTTGTTTTATGGTACACAATATAAATTATCTTATTAAATGCTCTGTGTACACTTGAAAGAATTGTATTAGATTATTTTTGGGCAGAGTTTTAAATGTCACCTCAAATTGGCTGATGTAATTCTACTTTTTTACATCCTTACTAAATTTTCTGATGAATTGTTCTGTCAACTGTTGAAAGAAGGATATTAAAATACCTGACTAAAATTGTCAACGTGTCTATTTCTCCTTATAGTTATATCATCTTTTGCTTTACATATTTTGAAGCTCTGTTATTAAGTGCATAAACATTTAGCATTATTATATTCTCTTGATGAACTGAACACTTTATCATTATGAAGTGGTCTTCTTTTTCTGCAAATATTCTTTGCTATGAAATATACATTGTCTGATATTAACACAGCTACAACAGTTTTCTTTTTATTAATGTTAGCATGGTATATCTTTCTTTACCCCATCCTTTTACTTTTAATTTTGTTTTTTGTTTCCTAGGTGTCCTTTCTGTTCTTTGTTCCCTTTTCTCTCTTCTTCTGCCTTCTTTAGGATTATTTCTCATGATTCCAATTGATCTACTTTGTTGACTTATTAGCTATAATGTTTGTCTTATTATTTTGGAGATAGATTTAGCGTTGCTAGCATATATCTTTAACTTATCAGTCTACCTTCAGGAGATATTATGCCACTTCAGACATCATGTAAGAAACCTTACAACAGTATAACTTATTTATCCTCACCCAGTCTTTGTACTACTGTTATACATTTTGCTTCTACATACCTTATATATTCCACATTATATTATTTTTCTTAAATGTGTAAACTGTCTTTTACTCTTAAACAGACATAAATAATATGAAGAATATTATTTTATATTTATGTTTAGTGCCTTTCTTCTTACTGGCTTTTCTTTCTTCACACAGCCATCTTGTATCTCTGCTCTGCTTTTTATATTGTTCTCAAAAGGCTCATTCATGTATGCCCTGCCCAATTATTTATCATAAAGCACTTGTCATTATCTGAAATTTCAAAAATTTAATTTCTTTTATTTTTTGAGATTATAAGGTTCATGAGGGCAGGATCTATACCCACATAACTCAGAACAATGAGCACATAGTAGGTGCTCTATAAACATTTGCCAAATAATTCCATCTTTATCTATTTGTTCCACTTATCTTTCTCCCATACTAGAAAATTAATCTTTACACATTGACATGAACATTAAAATCTCAAATCAGATAATGAGCATTATAATGAGAGAATTAATCAAATAATGTACTAAGGCTCAAAATCACATTCATTTGAAGAAAAGCAACAAACAGGCTAGCAAAGGTTCAAAAACAGTTAATAATTAAGGGAAGAAATCATTTAATGTTCATTGAATAATGAAGACAATAAAAATCAGGTGGCAAAATTAGTTGAAATTTAATTTAGCTAACAGGCACTTGAAGGAAGATAAGTTATAAGAAGGTTTGACTCCATAAACAGAAGCACAGTCAAATATTACATTTTTGTGTTTACCTGCACGGTGCCTGTCAAATCGCTTTGTCAGTAATGCCTGATATATGAATTTCAATATTCCCATACAAAATGGGGGGAAGAGTATTTAGGACTTCTTCCAGTTTAGAGAGGCTCTTGGATCAACAGCTTAGCTTTGAAAGAGTCCAGATGGATACCAGGCGATGTCAATATAATATTGAAGAGTGGGCTAGATCTCACACTCTGATTTCTTATCTCAGCATGCTGATGTTAACTCTGCAAAATCAAGTACTACTAATGTGGCTGCTTATATACCACAACAGAACTGGTTCCACATCAAGCCTTTCTGTTGCAGGAGTAAATATTCATTCATACTTTGGCTGAGACTATCTATCTATTTATTTTTAATTGTGGTCAAAACCACAAACATAAAAGTTACCATCTTAACCATTTCTGGTCTGCAGTACAGTAGTGTTAACCATATACATTGCTGCATAACAGAACTCTAAATTTTTCATCCTGCAAAAGTAAAACTGTATATTCATTGAAAAGTAACTCCCCTTTTCCCCCTTCCCCAGCCTCTGTCATCCACCATTCTACTTTCTGTTTCTAAGAATTTCACTATTTTAGAAACCTCATATAAGTAGAATCATTGAGGCAATCTGCTGAGTACTAGATTCCCTTTCCTATCCCATGATGCTCTATGACAGATGGTGCAGTCTTAGAGCCAAAGCTCATTTGAAATAAATGAACAACCTAACTAGCTTTCTGTGATCTAGGGTTGAGAATCAATGTCAAATAAATAATCAAATATAAGGACAAACATTCTTGACTCCAAAAAGAACGATCATGAATCTAAATTTGTCCTACACATTTTAACCACTGTATCCCAATCATACCTAATGTAGAGAACATACAAAGTTTAATATTTTTAGTATCATATTATCAGTTTAAACACCTTTCAGATTTCATTTTGAATCTATAAACTACTAGTATAAAACATATTTCTTCAAGTTAATAACCAGGTATCAATGTCTAGACTGCATTTTTCAATAGATTTTATGGTTTGAAAAAATATTTGTGGAATATGCAAGTATATATAAAACTGTGCACCCAGTACCAATTATCAATTTGATTTGAAACAATTAATATTAAGACAATAGTAAATACATGTCTAAAATGTTGATTTGGTTTTCAGCTATTATGATACTTGTAGTATGTCACCAAACAATTATTTATTATTATTAAATTTAGCCTGATTCGAAGATCTGGAGTAGGTACGCATGACTTTCATTGGAGTTTACAGAGGTTTATCCCTTCTCTCACACTGGTAGCAACTGGTCTATAATAATTTGTATAAGTGTCCAAATAGATAATAAAAAGGAGATGATAAATAACTGGTAAAACATACAGCAAAGTGAAATATTTAAAACCTAGTAAGAATAATTCATTCTGCAGACTGGTCAGCTACCATGACAACATCTTCAACATAAAATTCCCATACAGTTGACCTCTGAACATGGATTTGAACTGCGCGAGTCCACTTCTATGTGGATTTTTTCAATAAATATATTGGAAAAATTTTTTGAGATTTGTGACAATTTGAAAAAACTCACAGGGGAACCACATAGCCTAGAAATATAAAAAAAAAATTAAGGAAAAGGCATGTCATGAATGTATAAAACATATGTAGACACTAGTCTATTTTATCATTTACTACCATGTAATATACATAAATCTATCACAAAATGTGAAAATTTATCAAAATTTACACAAACATACTGTACATGGCACCACTCACAGTTGAGGGAAATGTAAACAACCATAGAGGTTTAGTTTTAAATCATAACTGCATAAATGAACTGTACATGCTGTAGTACTGTAATGACTTCTCAGCCACCTCCTGATGTTATTGCGATGAGCTTGTGTTGCAAGTATGAGTATCCGCTTAAAACATCATGTGACACTTATCATCTCTGCATGAATAGGCTGCCTCTCCAGTAAACTGTGTAACTCAGTAAAAAAGTGATCTATTGTGGTTCTCGTGTATTCTTCATCGTGTTTAGTGCAATACCATAAACCTTGAATAAAACCATGGGACCCATATAAAGTGCCACTAACCATACTGGAAGTGGTCCCCAGAGGCAGAGAAAAGTCATGACACTACCAGAAAAAGTAGAATTGCTTAATATGTACTGTAGATTGAGGTCTGCAGCTGTGGCTGCCCACCATTTCAAGATAAAGGAATCCAGCATAAGGACCACTGTAAAAAAAAGAAAAGGAAATTCGTGAAGCTGTTGCTACAGCTACTCCAGCAGACACAAAAACCTAACACTTTTGCGAAATATCTTTTTATCTCATACTGAAAATGCAGCATTTATGTGGGTGCAGGATTGTTATAAGAAAGGCATACCAATAGACTCTAACATGATTTTTTTAAAAAGTGAAGTCATTATATGACAACATAAAGCAAAAGGAAGATAAAAGGTCTAAAGCTGGAGAATTTAATGACAGCAAAGTATTTTTTTTTTTTTTTTTGCGGTACGCGGGCCTCTCACTGTTGTGGCCTCTCCCGTTGTGGAGCACTGGCTCCGGATGCACAGGCTCAGTGGCCATGGCTCACGGGCCCAGCTGCTCCGCGGCATGTGGGATCTTCCCAGACCGGGGCACGAACCCGTGTCCCCTGCATCGGCAGGCAGACTCTCAACCACTGCACCACCAGGGAAGCCCCAAAGGATGGTTTTATGACAGAGCCAATCAAGGAAATCATGAAAGAGATTGTGGATATGGGGGGGAAAAAAGGTGGGGGGGGGTGAAGGGTTTTAAGACAAAGATCTTGGAAAAATTCAAGAGATAACAGACACCACACCAGAGGAATTAACAGAAGACAATTGGATGAAGATGAGTGCTTCTGAACCAGTGCCAGATGATGAGGAAGAAGACATAGAAGAAACAGTGCCAGAAAACAAATGGCATTAGACAGTCTGGCAGAAGGGTTCAAATTATTCAAGACTGCTTTTAAGTTATTTTATGACATGGACCACTCTGTGATACAGGCACTGAAACTAATGCAAACAGCAGAAGAAGGAGTAGTACCATATAGAAACATTTTTAGACAAATGAAAAAGCAAAAAAGTCAGACAGAAATTAGGATGTATTTCCATAAAGTTACGCTGAGTGTGCCTGCCTCCCCTTCTACCTCCTCCATCTCTTCCACTTCTGCCACCTGAGACAGCAAGACCAACCCCTCCTCTCCCTCCTCCTCCTCAGCCTACTCAACATGAAGACAAGGATGAAGACATTTATGATGATCCACTTCCACTTAACGAATAGTAAATAATCATCTGAGTTAATAAACAAACTAATCTGTTGGATATGTGTGTGTGTTCATGTGAAAATCAAATAAATGTACAGTAAGAACTGTGTGAGACCTTTTTGTGTCACCATCATAATCACCTAAGTTTTCATGATATAGAACATCACGTGCAAGACTTGTATTGAAGTGGATAGCGTTTCCTTACATAGGCATAAGGTGAGTGATATTTAATATAAAATTAATAATGTTTTAGTTTTCTTACTGTCTTATAACTTTGCTTTCAAAGAATTACATTACCATACAGTATGCCTCTCTCATACTTCGAGTAACTGTGTATCAGTCTATCATCACGGGTAAGTGTTTTTTTTTAAAAAGTAACAATGTTTCCAATACTATATTATGAATATGACTATAATACTGTATGCCATAAAAATTTTATTTGACAATGATTCATTCATTAGTGTATAGGCTAGGCTATACACTTGAAGCAATCGTTATTGATTATACTAGGCTACCATAAACAATTGTATTGTTGCTTCTTCATTACCAATGGATAAGTCGTTATACCTGTAAATAAAGATGAATTTCTTTTTCACATTATCTTTTCATTTTGATTCCAGTGCTAGTGTTATATGTATAACATCTACAGGGTTTTGTATCATATAAGACAATGCTTATATAGGTACTGAGAGACAGCCAATTCATCTTGTAAACAGATGATGTAAACTTATGGTATTGATAAATACAGTACAGTACTGTAAATGTATTTTCTCTTATGATTTTTTTAAATAATATTTTCTTTTTTATAGCTTACTTAGTTATAAGACTAGGGTATATAATAAATATACAAAATATGTGCTATTCAACTGTTTATGGTATCAGTAAGGTCAATAGTGGGCTATTATTAGCAGTTAAGTTCAGGGGGAGTCAAAAGTTATATGCAGATTTTCAACTGTGTGTGGGTTTAGCACTGTTTCTAACCAAACAAACTTGGGACCAGGATACAGAGAGTAGGCTATGGCCAGAGCTAGAGTGGGTCTGCCCTGGTTTAAACTCTGTTCCAGCCTAACAAGGAAAAATTGGCTGGTTTGGGGTCTCTGCCTTTGCCTTTAAGTCCTGATGTAACTTTCTTCCCCCAAGGTTGCTAATTAAAGAATAATAATAATAAAAAAATCCAATCCCCACATTGTTCAAGGGTCAACCGTATTCAGGTATCAGAGAAATCAAGTATTTAGAAAACAGGAAATAAAGATGTAAAGTTCCATAAAACAAAGTAGAATCTAACTAGAGAAATATGTCCTAAGAACTAATTTCCAAATACTCAAATACCACTAAGGCATACAATTTACTTAACTTTGCCTCCTGTGGCAGGCAGGCAGCTTCTCGGATGGCCCCAATGATCACAGCCTGTCTCCTGGTACTGGTGCCCTTGTGTGTGAACATCTGCCCCGGCATGTAGGCAGGACCTGTGACTTGCTTCAAATACAGCAAAGGTGATGAAATGTCATTCCCACAATTAGGTTATACAAAACAGCAACTTCTATCTTGCTAGTAGACTCTAGTGCCTTCTTGACTCACCTGTTTTGATGAAATAAACATCCACACTGGAGAGGTCTATATGACAAGGAACTAAGGTTGGCCTCCAGCAAAGAGCCAGGTAGGAACTGAGGGCTGCAGTGCAAAAGCCCACAAGGAACTGATTCTTTCCAACTACATGTAAGCGTGGAAGTGGATCCTCCCCAAGGCTGTTAACACCTTTGTTGTAGCCTGTGGAAGACCCCAAAGCACAGGAACTAGACAAGACTTGACTGGATTTCTGACCCACAGAAACTGTGTGTTAGGTGTGTTTTAAGCTGCTACTTTTGTAGTAATTTGTAACAGAGAATAGAAAACTAATACACCATCTTTAAAGTAGAGATATCTCAGAGTCTTATGACATTAATTAAACGACTTATTGAAGATGGCAGAGTAGAAGGACATGCTCTCATTCCCTCTTTCGAGAACACCAGAATCAAAACTAACTGCTGAACAATCAACGACAGGAAGACACTGGAACTCACCAAAAAAGATACCCCACATGTAAAGACAAACGAGAAGCTGCAATGAGATGGTAGGAGGGGCGCCATCACAATAAAATCAAATCCCATAACTGCCGGGTGGGTGACGCACAAACTGGAGAACACTTATACCCCAGAAGTCCACCCACGGAGTGAAGGTTCTGAGCCCCACGTCAGGCTTCCCACCTGGGGGCCTGGCAACGGGAGGAGGAATTCCTAGAGAATCAGACTTTGAAGTCTAGCAGGATTTGATTGCAGGACTTTGGCAGGACTCAGGGAAACAGAGACGCCACTCTTGGAGGATACACACAAAGTAGTGTGCGTGTTGGGACCCAGGGAAAGGAGCAATGACCCCACAGGAAACTGAACCAGACCTACCTGCTAGTGTTGGAGGGTCTCCTGCAGAGTGGGGGTGGCTGTGGCTTACCCAGGGACAAGGACACTGGCAGCAGAAGTTCTGGGAAGTACTCCTTGGTGTGAGCCCTCCCAGAGTCCGCCAGAGGGCAGACAACAGAAGCAAGAAGAACTACAATCCTGCAGCCTGTGGAACAAAAACTACATTCACAGAAAGGTAGACAAGATGAAAAGGCAGAGGGCTATGTACCAGATGAAGGAACAAGATAAAACCCCAGAAAAACAACTAAATGAAATGGAGATAGGCAACCTTCCAAAAAAAGAATTCAGAATAATGATAGGGAAGACGATCCAGGAGCTCGGAAAAGCAATGGAGGCAAAGATTGAGAAGATGCAAGAAATGTTTAACACAGATCTAGAAGAATTAAAGAACAAACAAACAGAGAGGAACAATACAATAACTGAAATGAAAAACACACTAGAAGGAATCAATAGCAGAATAACTGAGACAGAAGAACGGATAAGTGACCTGGAAGAAAGAATGGTGGAATTCACTGCCGTGGAACAGAATAAAGAGAAAAGAATGAAAGGAAATGAAGACAGACTAAGAGACCTCTGGGACAACATTAAATGCAACAACATTCGCATTATAGGGGTCCCCGAAGGAGAAGAGAGAGAGAAAGGACCCGACAAAATATTTGAAGAGATGATAGTCGAAAACTTCCCTAACATGGGAAAGGAAATAGCCACCAAAGCCCAGGAAGCACAGAGAGTCCCATACAGGATAAACGCAAGGAGAAACATGCTGAGACACATAGTAATCAAACTGGCAAAAATTAAAGGCAAAGAAAAATTATTGAAAGCAGCAAGGGAAAAATGACAAATAACATACAAGGGAACTCCCATAAGGTTAACAGCTTATTTATCATGAGAAAATCTACAAGCCAGAAGGGAATGGCATGAAATATTTAAAGTGATGAAAGGGAAGAACTTACAACCAAATTACTCTACCCCACAAGGATCTCATTCAGATTCGATGGAGAAATCAAAAGCTTTACAGATAAGCAAAAGCTAAAAGAATTCAGCACCACCAAACCAGCTCTACAACAAATGCTAAAGGAACTTTTCTAAGTGGGAAACACAAGAGAAGAAAAGGAACTACAAAAACAAACCCCCCAAAATTAAGAAAATGGTAATAGGAACATACATATCGATTATTACCTTAAACGTGAGTAGATTAAATGCTCCAACCAAAAGACACAGGCTTTCTGAATGGACACAAAAACAAGACCCATAAATATGCTGTCTACAAGAGACCCACTTCAGACCTAGGGACACATACAGACTGAAAGTGAGGGGATGGAAA
Source organism: Phocoena phocoena (assembly GCF_963924675.1). NCBI lineage: Eukaryota > Metazoa > Chordata > Mammalia > Artiodactyla > Phocoenidae > Phocoena > Phocoena phocoena. The sequence continues at coordinate 38,965,764 of NC_089231.1, forward strand.
AAGATATTCCATGGAAATGAAAATCAAAAGAAAGCTGGAGTAGCAATACTCATATCAGATAAAATAGACTTTAAAATAAAGAATGTTACAAGAGCCAAGGAAGGATACTATGTAATGATCAAGGGATCAATCCAAGAAGAAGATATAACAATTATAAATATATATGCACCCAATATAGGAGCACCTCAATATATAAGGCAACTGCTAACAGCTAAAGATGAAATGGAGAGTAACACAATAATAGTGGGGGACTTTAACACCTCACTTACACCAATGGACAGATCATCCAAACAGAAAATTAATAAGGAAACACAAGCTTAAAATGACACAACAGACCAGATAGATTTAATTGATATTTATAGGACATACCATCTAAACCCAGCAGATTACACTTTCTTCTCAAGTGCGAATGGAACATTCTCCAGGATAGATCACATCTTGGGTCACAAATGAAGCTTCAGTAAACTTAAGAAAACTGAAATCATATCAAGCATCTTTTCTGACCACAATGCTATGAGATTAGAAATCAATTACAGGGAAAATAACGTAAAAAACACAAACACACAGAGGCTAAACAATACGTTACTAAATAAGCAAGAGATCACTGAAGAAATCAAAGAGGAAATCAAAATATACCTAGAGACACATGACAATGAAAACACGATGATCCAAAATCTATGGGATGCAGCAAAAGCAGTTCTAAGAGGGAAGTTTATAGTTATATAAGCCTACCTCAAGACAGAAGAAAAATCTCAAATAAACAATCTAACATTACACCTAAAGGAACAAGAGAAAGAACAAACAAAACCCAAAGTGAGCAGAAGGAAAGAAATCATAAAGATCAGAGCAGAAATAAGTCAAATAGAAATAAAGGAAACAATAGCAAAGATCAATAACACTAAAAGCTGGTTCCTTGAGAAGATAAACAAAATTTATAACCATTAGCCAGACTCATCAAGAAAAAGTGGGAGAGGACTCCAATAAAATTACAAATGAAAAAGGAGAACCTACAACAGATACTACAGAAATACAAAGCATCCTAAGAGAGTACTACCAGCAACTCTGTGCCAATAAAATGGACAGCCTGGAAGAAATGGACAAATTCTTAGAAATGTATAACCTTCCAAGACTGAACAAGGAAGAAATAGAATATATGAACAGACCAAACGCAAGTAATGACTGAAACTGTGATTAAAAATCTTCCAACAAACAAGTCCAGGACCAGATGACTTCACAGGTGAACTCTATCAAACATTTAGAGAAGAGCTAACACCCATCATTCTCAAACTCTTCCAAAAAATTGTGGAGGAAGCAACACTCCCAAACTTATTCTATGAGGCCACCATCACCCTGATACCAAAACAAGACAAAGATAGTACAAAAAGAGAAAACTACAGACCAATATCACTGATGAATACAGATGCAAAAATCCTCAACAAACTACTTGCAAACAGAATCCAACAACACATTAGAAGGATCATACACCATGACCAAGTGGGATTTATCCCAGAGATGCAAGGATTCTTCAATAAACGCAAATCAATCAATGTGATACACCATATTAACAAATTGAAGAATAAAAACCATATGATCATCTCAATAGACACAGAAAAAGCTTTTGAGAAAATTCAACACCCATTTATGATAAAAACCCTTTAGTGAGTGGGCACAGAGGGAACTTACCTCAAAATAATAAAGGCCATATATGATAAACCCACAGCACACATCATTCTCAATGGTGAAAAACTGAAAGCATTTCCTCTAAGATCAGGACAAGAAAAGGATGTCCACTCTCACCACTATTATTCAACATAGTTTTGGAAGTCCTAGTCATGGCAATAGGAGAAGAAAAAGAAATAAAAGGAATACAATTTGGAAAAGAAGAAGTAAAACTGTCACTGTTTGCAGATGACATGATACTATATATAGAGAATCCTAAAGGTGCCACCAGAAAACTATTAGAGCTAATCAATGAATTTGGTAAAGTTGCAGGATACAAAATTAACGCACAGAAATCTCTTGCAATCCTATACACTAATGATGAAAAATCTGAAAGATAAATTAAGGAAACACTCTCATGTACCACTGCAACAAAAAGAATAAAATACCTAGGAATAAACCTACCTAGGGAAACACAAGACCTGTATGCAGAAAACTGTAAGACACTGATGAAAGAAATTAAAGATGATACAAATAGATGGAGAGATATACCATGTTCTTGGATTGGAAGAATCATTACTGTGACAATGACTATACCACCCAAAGCAATCTACAGATTCAGTGCAATCCCTCTCAAATTACCAATGGCATTTTTTACAGAACTAGAACAAAATATCTTAAAATTTGTATGGAGACTCAGAAGACCCCAAATAGCCAAAGCAGTCTTGAGGGAAAAAAACGGAGCTGGAGGAATCATACTCCCCGACCTCAGAGTATACTACAAAGCTACACTAATCAAGACAATATGCTACTGGCACAGAAACAGAAATATAGATCAATGGAACAGGATAGAAAGCCCAGAGATAAACCCATGCACATATGGTCAACTAATCTATGACAAAGGAGGCAAGGATATACAATGGAGAAAAAACAGTCTCTTCAATAAGTGATTCTGGGAAAACAGGACAATTACATGTAAAAGAATGTAATTAGAACACTTCCTAACACCATACACAAAAATAAACTGAAAATGGATTAGAGACCTAAATGTAAGACCGGACACTATAAAACTCTTAGAGGAAGACACAGGAAAAACACTCTTTGACATAAATCACAGCAAGATATTTTTTGATCCATCTCTTACAGCAATGGAAATAAAAACAAAAATAAACAGATGGGACCTAATGAAACCTAAAAGGTTTTGCACAGCAAAGAAAACTCTAAGGATGAAAAGACAACCTTCAGAATGGAAGAAAATATTTGCAAATGAATCATCGGACAAAGGATTAATCTCCAAAATATATAAACAGCTCATGCAGCTCAATATTAATAAAACAAACAACTCAATCAAAAAATGGGCAGAACTAAGTGGTTGAGAGTCTGCCTGCCGATGCAAGGGACACGGGTTCGTGCCCTGGTCCAGGAAGATCCCACATGCCGCGGAGCGGCTGGGCCCGTGAGCCATGGCTGCTGAGCCTGCGCGTCCAGAGCCTGTGCTCCGCAACGGGAGAGGCCACAACAGTGAGAGGCCCGCGTACAGCAAAAAGAAAAAAAAAATGGGCAGAAGACCTAAATAGACATTTCTCCATAGAATACATACAGATGGCCAAGAAGCACATGAAAAGCCGCTCAACATCACTAATTATTAGGGAAATGCAAGTCAAAACTACAATGAGGTATCACCTCACCCCAGTTAGAATGGGCATCGTCAGAAAATCTATAAACAACAAATGCTGGAGAAGGTGTGGAGAAAAGGGAACCCTCTTGCACTGTTGGTGGGAATGTAAATTGATACAGCCACTATGGAGAAAAGTATGGAGGTTCCTTAAAAAAGTAAAAATAGAATTACCATATGACCCAGCAATCCCACTACTGGGCATATACCCAGAGAAAACCATAATTCAAAAAGACACATGCACCCCAATGTTCACTGCAGCACTATTTACAATAGCCAGGTCATGGAAGCAAACTAAATGCCCATCGACAGATGAATGGATAAAGAAGATACAGTACATATATACAATGGAATGTTACTCAGCCATAAGAAGGAATGAAATTGGGTCATTTGTAGAGACATGGATGTATCTAGAGACTATCGTACAGAGTGAAGTAAGTCAGAAAGAGAAAAACAAATATTGTATATTAATGCATATATGTGGAACCTAGAAAATGGTATAGATGAACCGGATTGAAGAGCAGAAATTGAGCCACAAATGTAGAGAACAAACGTATGGACAGCAAGGGGGGAAAGCGGCGGGGGGTGGGGGTGGGGGTGTGCTGAATTGGGAGATTGGGATTGACATGTATACACTGATGTGTATAAAATGGATGACTAATAAGAAAATAAACATTGAAAAAATGACATTAAATAAGTAAAACTAAATTGCCTAAAATACAGATATTAGATGGTTAGTTCTACTCACTTTCTAGTTAATTAACTTGTGGCATTCCAACCAACAGCTGGAAGAATATAGTTTGTTTAGAATATAAAACAAATTTTGGTAGCAAACAACTTTATAGTAACTTAAATCCTGTACTTTATTTTCATTGTATTTTTAAAATTAATAGACTTTTTTTTTTTTTTTTTCCGGTACGCGGGCCTCTCACTGTTGTGGCCTCTCCCGTTGCGGAGCACAGGCTCCGGATGTGCAGGCTCATGGGCCCAGCTGCTCCGCGGCATGTGGGATCTTTCCGGACTGGGGCACGGACCTGTGTCCCCTGCATCAGCAGGAGGACTCTCAACCACTGCGCCACCAGGGAAGCCCCAAAATTAATACACTTTTTAAGAGCAGTTTTAGATTTAAAACTTGAGCAGATAGTTCCCATATACTCCCTCTCTCCCCCTCATGGTTTCCCTGATTTTTAGCATCTTCCATTAGCGTAGTGCATTTGTTACAATTGATTAACCAGTATTGATGCGTTATTATTAGTTCATAAAATCCATAGTTTAATTAGGGTTCACTCTTTGTGTCTTATGTTATACAGTTCTATGTATTTTGACAAATGTTCTAGCTATTCATCCCTCATTCCCTCTCCCTGACTGCAGGCAACTACGGATCATTTTACTGTCTGCATAGTTTTGTCTTTACCCTTCACTTTGGGTTGTGATCTCCTACAGTAATATAGCTTACTCTTTCCAGACCAGATAATATACAATGAGTCAGAGCCAGTAAGTGTGACTCAGTATTCATGCTTCTCATGTTCCCTATTAGAGTTATTCTCATGTTCTTTATTAGAGTTATCCTCATTTACATTTCAGCTAATTCTTCTGCATTTTGATAAAGCATTACCTTCTTTGGCCAGTCTCTCTCTCTCTCTCTCTCTCTCTCTCTCTATTGGAGAGAGAGCCTTAACTATTTTCTTACAATAAATTGTTTAAATTATCATATTTTAAGTTTACTTTCTGGGTAAAGGACATTACAGTAGCAGACAAGCCAAAATTCTATGCACTGGGCTTAAGAATATATTTGATTGGGGCTTCCCTGGTGGGGCAGTGGTTGAAAGTCCGCCTGCCGATGCAGGGGACGCAGGTTCATGCCCCGGTCCGGGAAGATCCCACATGTCGTGGAGCGGCTGGGCCTGTGAGCCATGGCCGCTGAGCCTGCGCTTCCGGGGCCTGTGCTCCGCAACGGGAGAGGCCACAACAGTGAGAGGCCCGCATACCGCAAAATAATAATAATAAATTAATTAATTTAAAAAAAAAAGAATATATTTGATTGGTGGTGGAGACGAAGAACTGCCTTTCTAACTGTTTGTCTAGCCCAATCCTCACAGTTCACAGTGACATAGAAATTCAATATGCACAATCATCTTAGGAGTCAAAATTCATACGGCACAGTATGCTATACGCATACAACAGAACCTTGCCTGCACCCAAGACCTTCATTATCATTAGGATTCATACCACTGGACCACATTTTAAATAAATCTATGTGAAAATGAATCCTACAAACACTTTTAATATTAATTCCTATTAAACTGAGAATCTTTGCAACATAACTGATATAATACCAGATTTATTAGGTTCACCCATCTGTGAAGAGTAGCATTTCCTTGGTATTAAAAGTATATATTTTATTGACTAGGATTGTTTATTGACTTAAGGGTATAGCTGTTAAAGTGATCTGGCAATCGATCCTACAAGCACACTGAATTTATCAGCAGGATACCCAGACATTTGGAAATGGTCTTAATATTATGGCTCCAAAAAGCAAAGCTTCAGGCACTATTCTAGGATCTCTTGAAATCTGTAGTTACTTGAATACCAGATCATTCACTGGTCTTTTTTTTCTTACTAAGGATTTCATGTACCATAAAAGTAATACTCTATTCTTTTTTTTTTTTTTGTAGTTAAATAAGTTGGATTTATTATTTGCTGCAGCGAGGGGAAACACACACCTTGGGGAAACATGGATGTGTTAGGAAGATCCTACTATATAGGATTTGGGCTTTGATTGAGTAATTGGAGGGAAGCAGGTGAGAGTTTGCTTTAGATTGGATGCTGTCAGAAAACAGGGATGATTCTATGAGTGGATATCTCACTAAGTTTTATCTTTAGGGAGGGGAGACTCATAAGAGGATAAGCTATACTTGGTAGAGAAGTAGCAGTCACTCATTTTGGCCAAGAGAGGGGATGTATGGTAACTTGTGGGCTGCACAGTGACCTTGGTTTTGTCTGTATTTAGATATAATTATGAAGTGGCCTTGTTTTGTCTTATTTATCATGGTCTCAGAGTAACCTTGCATCGGGTTAGTGTTCTGTGAGATTGTTTCTGTTCAGCAGGGGAATAACATGGCCCACAGTGAGTGCTTGGCCAGTTTTCAAGTGTCACGTACCGCCCCCTCCTCTTTTTTTCCTTTCTCACAAGTTCCAGGTGATGCTGATACTACTGGTCCAGAGACCACCAACCTTTGAGAACCACTCTCTGAGAGGGTAAAGAGACCTGAGACCTATGTTTGGAACAGGTATATAATAAAGTAATACTGTATTCTTCTTAATTAAAGGCAGTACTTCTGGTTACTATTAATTACATAAGACTAAATGAAATACTGTGATCCATGTTCAAGTTCAGGTGGTCACTGTAATATGCATAAAAAACACTGTACTTAAAGAAGAACAAAAACTGGTACCAAGAAAAATCAATATATGAAGTTAGGCTTCAAAAAGGGTGTCTTCAATGTTGGAATAATGTTGAAGTTAATTTTTGTGCATGGTGCAAAGGGTCTAAATTTATCTTTTCTGCATGTGTCCAATTGTCCTATCAATGCTTGTTGAAAAGATAATTTTTTCGCATTGAATTGCGTTAGCACCTTTGTTGAAGATCAGTTGACCATAATTGCTAGAGTTTATTTCTGAATTCACAATTCTGTTCCACTGGTCTAAATGTCCATCATTATGGCAGCACTATATTCTTGGAAACTGTATGTATTAGTTTTCTATTTCTGTATAACAAATTACCACAAACATAGCAATTTACAATAACACAAATTTATTACCTCACAGTTCTGTAGGTCAGAAGTTCAGGCAGGCTTGGCTAGGTTCTCTGCTTAGTTTCTCACAAGACTGAACTCAAGCTATCAGCTAAGCCAGGTTCTAATTGGAAATATCTAAGGAAGAACCTGCTTCCAAGCTCAGGCTGGTGACAGAATATAGTTCCTTGTGGTGGCAAGACTTAAATCACTCTTTTCTTGCTACTGGTCAGAGACAGCTCTCAGCTCCTAACCCCTTCCATCTTCAAAGCCTGCAATGGTATGTTGAATACCATTCTTATGCTTTATATCTCTCTGTCTCTTTTGCTCCCAGCTGGGGAAAACTCTCTGCTTTTATCATGTAATTAGGTTAGGCCCATCTAAATATTATCTCCTTTTTATTATATAACATAACATATTATGGGAGTAAAACCATTTCGGCAGGGGTCAAAAGTCATGCAAGTAAGGTTAAAATTCTATCTACTATACTATACCTTTAGAGTAAACATTAAGATTAGAAAGAGTGATCTTATACTTTACTGTTCTTTCTCAAATTTTTTGGCTATTAGTATTACTCTGCATTTCCATATAAACTTTAGGATCATCTTATCAATTTCTGTAAAAATGAAATTATCAAAATTTGCTGGAAATCTGATGGAGATTGCAACAAATCTATAGACTAATTTGGGGAAAACTGCCATTTTAATAACATTGAGTCTTGCAAACCATGAACATGGAATAATATCTTAGATCTTTATTTCTCTCAGCAATGTTTTGTTATTTTCAGTGTTTTTATTGTACTGCTTTTATTAAATATATTCATTTTTGAATTGTTCATTGGAAGTAAATAGAAATAACATTGACTTGCATACTGATCTTGTATCCTGCAACTTGCTGAACTTATTTATTAGTTCTATCATGTTTTTGTGTGTGCGTGTTTGTGGATTTCTTAAGATTTTCTACATATAGGACCATGCTGTCAATGAATAAAGACAGTCTTATTCTAGTAATATAGAGAAAATTTTCTCCAACAGTTCTGCCTTCTGTCCTCCTCCTTTTGTGCAAGTACACATACACACACACACATACAACGTCTTTATATCTTATAAGCTCAACCATACAGTTTTATAATTATTGTTTTATTCAGGTGTCTTTTAAGTTTTCTATTTAAGAAAAGAGAGATATGTAATTACTTTTACCAGTGCTCTATTTCTTTATGTGAATTTGAGTTGCTGGCTTATGTCATTTTCTTTCATCTGAGCAGACTTCTATTAGTATTTATTGTAAGGCAGATAAGCTAGCAATGAATTCTCTCAGTCTTTATTTATTTAGGAATGTCTTTATGTCACTTTCATTTTTGAAGGATAGTTTTATTTGATTGCCAGTTTTTTTTTTTCCTTCAGCTCTTTGAATATGCCATCCCACTGCCTCTTTCCTCCACTGTTTCTGATGAGAAGTCAGCTGTTAATCATATCTTTATTCTATGTACAAATCTTTTATTCCACAAGGAGTTTAGTAGTTCATTTGAGTCAGACATATAACAGATATCCAAAGGGCATAACATTTTTGATTTGGCTTCTTTGTCAGTTAGAAGTGTGGTGACACTTCTGGACTGCCAACAAATCTGGGCTTCTTATAACAGACTCAAAGATAGCTTAGTATAGATAGAATTAAAATAAATATTACACAGTAAATACACATTAAAATGCATAAGTAGGTTAGACAGAATTAAAATGGTAAGGAGCTCTATTAGCACATGCCTATATGAGGCAGTTAAAAAATGTTTAACCAAAAGAATACATGAAAATAATCACAGAATAGGAAATAGTCCCAAGACACTGTGGCCCTAAGCACTACAAAATCTCTTTTAACAAACTATAGAGACAATAGTAATGGAAACCACCCAGAAACAATTAAAAATGCACTCAGCAATGATTTACCTATTATAGTTCAGATTCTGTCCAGTCCATGACCTAGGCCTAAATAAAGACAGAACAAGTAATCATAGGAAAAATGGAAAAGTTTCTATAAAAGGCCTTTTACTAGATCAGAACAGCATGGATTCATTAATATCCATTGCCCATGGCTGAAAAGTAATGATGATTTTATCCATTTTATAGAAAAGGGGGAAATCTCAAGATGAATCCAAATCTACCTTTTTATATCTACTTGGCAAAAAAATGGAAGAGTTAAGAAAAACATTAAGGCAATCTTGCATAGAGACATTTTCAAACTGCAGCAGGAAAAGCTACTCAAAGTGCTGCCTAGGCTTTCTCTTAATATAAAGAATACTGTGGAAATACCATACCTCTCCTGAAATGATACAGCCTATCAAATAAGATTAAAATAGAAGTTATAAGCATCAGAGTTTAAGGTGACATTATTTAAGTTCAGATTCACACACACACAAAATAGTAACACTCGACTGTGACAAGAAGAGCTGTATTCTAAAATGTACTCTGGTTAAAACTATGGTTACTAGATCCTCCCATGTCCAAGAACAAGGTTATACTGTGGGTAAGTATTGTTTCTTAAGATAAGGAAATGGAGTAACAGACACACGTCAGTGAGGTATCTCAGTCTAAATAGAACAAGTGAAAAATCTTTCTAGATTCCACAATGAAGAACTTGTAATGCTGAACAAATTACAAGATGAATGGAGAATGCATTCATCTTTAAGGCAAAGCAAGAAAGAGGATGGGGGGAAAAGCAAGGAAAAAATTCGCTCTGTAAATGGAGCAACTTCTTTTCAACCAAATGGCAGAAGTAAAAAGAAAACCATAAGCTAGCACATTCTTCTGAAGAACTGCAAATTTAATAAAATTATAAACAAAACTTATAATGAGCAAGTTGAGCCACATGGCAACCAACACAAAGAAGAAACAAAAGAAGTCTCTTAAAGTCAAATGAATGCCTCATGAAAAATGAACTGCTGCATCTCTATCACAAAATCTGAAGGTGAGTTTAAAAAAACCTTATTTTTTTTTGCTTTTTATCTATTTATCTATTTATTTATTTATTAAACATCTTTATTGGAGTATAATTGCTTTACAATGGTGTGTTAATTTTTGCTTTATAACAAATTGAATCAGTTATACACATACATATGTTCCCATATCTCTTCCCTCTTGTATCTCCCTCCCTCCCACCCTCATTATCCCACCCCTCTAGGTGGTCACAAAGCACCGAGCTGATCTCCCTATGCTAAGCGGCTGCTTCCCACTAGCTATCTATTTTACGTTTGGTAGTGTATATATGTCCATGCCTCTCTCTCACTTTGTCACAGCTTACCCTCCCCCCTCCCCATATCCTCAAGTCCATTCTCTAGTAGGTCTGTCTTTATTCCCGTCTTGCCCCTAGGTTCTTCATGACTTTTTTTTTTCCCTTAGATTCCATATATATGTGTCAGCATACGGTATTTCCTTTTCTCTTTCTGACTTACTTCACTCTGTATGACAGACTCTAGGTCCATCCACCTCACTACAAATAACTCAATTTCGTTTCTTTTCATGGCTGAGTAATATTCCATTGTATATATGTGCCACATCTTCTTTATCCATTCATCTGTCAATGGGCACTTAGGTTGCTTCCATGTCCTGGCTATTGTAAATAGAGCTGCAATGAACATTTTGGTACATGACTCTTTTTGAATTCTGGTTTCCCAGTAGTGGGATTGCTGGGTCGTATGGTAGTTCTATTTTTAGTTTTTTAAGGAACCTCCAGACTGTTCTCCATAGTGGCTGTACCAATTCACATTCCCACCAACAGTGCAAGAGGGTTCCTTTTTCTCCACACCCTCTCCAGCATTTATTGTTTGTAGATTTTTTGATGATGGCCATTCAGACCGGTGTGAGATGATATCTCACTGTAGTTTTGATTTGCATTTCTCTAATGATTAGTGACATTGAGCATTCTTTCATGTGTTTGATGGCAATCTGTATATCTTTGGAGAAATGTCTGTTTAGGTCTCTGCCCATTTTTGGATTGGGTTGTTTGTTTTTTGGATATTGAGCTGCATGAGCTGCTTGTGAATTTTGGAGATTAATCCTTTGTCAGTTGCTTCATTTGCAAATATTTTCTCCCATTCTGAGGGTTGTCTTTTGGTCTTGTTTATGGTTTCCTTTGCTGTGCAACAGCTTTGAAGTTTCATTAGGTCCCATTGCTCATTTTTATTTCCATTTCTCTAGGACGTGGGTCAAAAAGGATCTTGCTGTGATTTATGTCATAGAGTGGTCTGCCTATGAAAAAACCTTATTTTGAGAACAAATAAAATTTTATATTTACCTGACATTTTGGCTACTCACAGGAAAATCAAATAGTTTCCCACCATCTCTAGTGTATTTGTGCTCTGGCATTCAAAAAACTGGATTTCAGATTAAGATCCAAAAGAGGGTTGGTCATAGAAACAAGGGCTTGTAAAGCAAATTTTCAATATTTTTTAGCTATCTCAAATTTTTCTTGTCTTTCTCTCTTCAAAAAAATATGGAGTCAGACTGTTTAGGTTCATATCTTGATTTTCTAACTTGCTACCTGGATGACAAGGCAAGTCTCTTGTTCTGCCTGGGATTCCTCCTCTGTAAAATGGGGATAATAACTTCATTGGGCTACTGAGGGACTAAACGATTTAATGTGTGTTAAGAGCTTAGAACAGTACCTGGAGCACATAGTATTTACCATATGAAATTTTGTTAAATAAAAATTAAAACTTTATTAGGCCAACCTATGTTAGGTTCTGAGTATAAAGAAACCAACAGGATGCTGTTTTTAAAAAAGCTTGGTGAGAGAGATGGATGAATAAACAATGATTACAAAAGAACTAGAACAGTGCTATGATAGAGATGAGTAGTCTATTTGTGAGCACATAAAGAGGACCTCTAACTTTACCACATCGTCATTCAGAGTGTTCACAATGATGCCCTTCCTGACAGGAAGTAGATTTGTCCACCAAATTCACCCAATTCCCATGAGGGTGACTGAGAAGGTGCTTACCTTTGCTTAGCTAAGAGAAGCCTGTCACAAAGAACAAATCAGATAACAAAGGAAACGGGTGACAATCTCCACTTGGTATTCAAAAAGAAACTTATTTTCCCTCTCTAGGTTCAAATAGCAGAGTCTACAAGTGCTCTCAATTTCATTTAAATATAAAGTCTGACCACGGGGCACTTCCTGAAAACATGGTTTTAAAATTTTCTCATGAATAAGTCAAAATGAAAATTCAGAAGTATCTCCTTTTTTTTTTTTTTTTTTTTTTTGTGGTAGGCAGGCCTCTCACTGATGTGGCCTCTCCTGTTGCAGAGCACAGGCTCCGGACGCGCAGGCTCAGCAGCCATGGCTCACAGGCCCAGCCGCTCCGCGGCATGTGGCATCTTCCTGGACCAGGGCACGAACCCGTGTGCCCTGCATCGGCAGGCGGACTCTTAACCACTGTGCCACCAGGGAAGCCCCCGTAGTATCTCCTTTTGAGAGTATACTTTCTCCATACCTGTGACCAACAGTTTCTTCCTAGTATTTGTAATTTTTTAAGTTTTGCTCCTCAGGGTTGAGGTTAAGAGAGGCAGTGTTAACTATGATTGGTCTCTAGGGAAACCTCCAAGAATCACTCTTTTAAACATAAAATACTACCCTTTAGAAAGTTTTATTTTCCCCTCATTTCAGCAGTAGATAGAAAAAGGGCTAGGCCTCTTTATCTGGATGTCTTTAAACTCCCTAATGACTATTTCTTGACTCAGTCTATATCCTTAACTACTGGCAATTGAAAAGTCCCTCAGCCTCTCCTCCACTACCCTTGGCCAACGTTTTTGTGCCCTTAAACATCTGTCATAGAGACAGAGGGAGTGGAAATGTAAAGACGAAAGTCAGAAATCTGATCTTCATGTTATAATCTTCTCTAGCCCGACCATGAGAGCATTAGGAAAGTGCCACCTTAAAAACTGCCCTTTTTCAAAGTGGCAAAACAAATCCAAATAAAAAGATTAGCTTCCACCTTCCTCTGCCTCATTTTATAGCATAGGTTTTCAGAAAACAGAACAAAAGAAAATATTTCCAGTTAGAATACAAATAAACCATTCATACTGTGGTTCTTTCTTATAAATATTGTGACTTCAAAATAAAAAAGGGAGGGTACGTTAAAAGTCTAAGCTATGCCACATTCCAGCAAAATTATTATTCTTTCTTTTCTTTTTACTTTTCCATATGTCCAAACTTGAGGTTTAAAAATGGATTTTCTTAGCCGAAACTCTTAACCCATCTGAGACAGGTGTCTCTAGGTTGAACAGAACAGTGTTCTTTAGAATATTTACAGAAAACCATTCAAGACCTGCTACTATTCAAAGGGAGAGGATAACCCTTTAGTTAGTACATTATCCATGTTTTAATAATAATATGAATGACTCTGACACTCTATATAGTTTTTTCTACAACGTTTTAATACAAAAGCTATCCTCATCCATTTAAATTCATTTGGATATGAAAAAGACAACCAATGTCACTTGCTAGAGGGCAAGAAGTAAGTCTTCAGAACTTGTTTCACGTCACAACTGGCAGGGTTCTGAACTTTCATTTTATTATATAATATATACTATTTGATGATATGTATATAAATGTTAATATGCAAACACTCTCATATATACTTATGTGATTAATACATATATACAAACACAAAATCATGCTAAATGTTCCAGTTTTCTCCAGTTAAAGCTTTTACAATTTGCCAAGACACTTTCATTACTCTAAAACTCTAAACATGAGTTAGAAGAGGCTTATGAGTAAAAAAAAAAAAAAAGAGCCCACCTGATCTTCATTAAGTAACAAGAGCAGTGGGTTTTCTTTATCACTCCTGCTGTGCTTTCATACAATCAGGAGCTTCCCTCCTGACCCAGAGCCTGCTTCAAGTAATCATTCCTGACCTCTGGGCCCCAGGAACAGAAGAGGAAAGGGAAACAGGGAAGTAAATGAAGCCAACTCAATCACATGCTGTAACTGTAGGTCTAAAGACAATGTTGTATACAGTGAGACAAAGTAAAAGGCAGATAACTCTTCTGACATCTTGCTGATCCATTAAAGACAAGAAAAGGTAAGAAAAAAGATGCTTACCTGTTGTTCCTGAATTTTAGCAGCACCAAGTTCTGAGAGAGACACAGTGAGCTTCTCCTGCTGTTCTGATAGATATTTCTGATAGAGGCTTAGAAGTTCTTGACATTCTTTATACTGTAGCTGAAGAGGTGAGATTGCAAATTAAGGGAAAAAGCTAATAAATGGATTTAAACTGCATATATCGGTATTGTTTTTCAGATTTCAACAAACAAAATAGAGACAGAAATGTAACCATACTTGGTGAGAGTGCAGGTAAGCTATAGTCTTCAGATGAACACAGCATATGTATCCCCCTCAAAATCATGAAACAATAATTCACAGGGAGTAACAATGTTTATCCTATTAAAATTTTTCTTTCTCAAGTCTTTAAATTTGATGAAGACAAACATATGCACAAGAATGAAGGTGGACCCCCATCTCACACCATATATAAAACTACCTGAAAATGGATCACTGACCTAAATTTAATAGCTAAAACTATAAACTTTATAAAAGCAAATCTTTGTGACCTTGGATTAGGCAATGGTCACCTAAAAGCACAGCAATGAAGAACAAATAAATAAATTGGATTTCAAATTTTAAAACTTTGTGCTTCAAAGGACAGTATTAAGAAATTGAAAAGACAACCTCCAGAATGAGAGAAAATATTTGCAAATCATACAAATGATAAGGTCTGGTATCCATATATATGCAAAGATGTTATATGACTCAACAATAAAAACTATTACCTAATTAAAACTGGGCAAAGGACTTGAATAGACATTTCCCAAAAGGAAATATACAAATGGCCAAGCAGCACAAGAAAAGATGCTTTACATTGTTAGCCATTAGCTACTAGGAAATGCAAATCAAAATCACAGTGAGATACCACTTTGCATTTACTAGGATGGCTATAATCAAAAAGACTGACAATAACAAGCACTGGCAAGAATATGGTGAAATTAGAACCCTCCCACATAGCTGATGGGAATGTAAAATGCCGCTGCTTTGGAAAATAATTTAGCAGTGCCTCAAAAAGTTAGACACAGAGTTACCATGACCCACAATTCTACTCCAATTCCCCAAGAGAATTGAAAATATAGGTTCACATTAAAAACTTATACATGCATATTCAGAGCAACATTATCCATAACAGTGAAAAAGTGAAAACAATCCAAATGTCTATCAACTGACAAATGGATAAACAAAATGTGGTATACCTGTAAAATGGAATATTATTCAGCCATAAAAAGAAACAAAGTATCCCTACATTCTACTATATGAGTAAAACTTGAATATATTATATGCTAAAGAAGCCAGACACAAAAGGCTACAAATTCTATGTATGTTGTTGTTTAAAATACCTCTTCCAATGAGCCAGGGAAAAGGATACTTAGTTCTAAGTATACCAGCTCACAAGTAAGAGTTACATTTATCCATGTTCACTTTCTGTTCTCTTCTCCAATTTTCTGAAGTACCCATTATGTGAGAAAAGCTAAATGGGGAAAAAAAGAGAAATGTCCAGAATAGGCAAATCCATATAGATAGAAAGTATATTAGTGGTTGCCAAAAGATGGAGAAGGGACATAGGGAGCACTTGCTGATGGATATGCGTTTTATGGGGGAGGCAATGAACATGATCTGGAAGTAGAAGGCTGTCTTTGCACACCTTTAGGAATATACTCAAAACCATTGAATTCTATACTTCCAAAGGGTGATTTTTATTTTATGTGAATTATATCTCAATAAAGCTGTTACTAAAAAATTCAGGGTGGAAGTGATGATACTGTTCTGGTCAAAGTAATTACTGCCTAATTTACATAGGAGGTTCTAACTATATTAAACATAACAGGATTATGATTAGATTTTTGTCCTATTTGTTTGGTTTTGCATAATGTCAATTTAGTCAATATTTCATTAATGAAAGCATCATCAGGAAATTTTCTGCCCATATACCTCCCTACATGTTTTACAGTCTAGTATGAAGAACATAGCAACCTAACTTGGGGTACCCTCTCCCACAGCTCCTCAAACTTGCAAAGTGCTCAGGAAGAAGATACTAAACTGTGCAGATCAGGTGTCTGGAAGACAGGGAGTTCTATCCAAGGGAGAGTTCTCTGTTCCTTATTTCTCACTGTGGTAATTTCTTCCCAAGGCTCATTCTTCTCTCAGATCATTTCTGAATCTCCCTAACACCTAATTATATATGCTGTTGTATAAAAATTACTGTCCAATAAGATTATTCTGTATAAATACTTTTATAACAGGTCATCATGATTAAGGGTGGGAATAGTATTTCTTAAATGTCAAAAATGGTGACTGGCTTCAGTGTTCTTCTTAACATTTTCATAACCATATCATTGCTTCTGGGCAGATTCCTATTCTAATAACTTTTGCCAATCCTGACTGAATAAATAACCAATTGCTTCATTATTCTCATTGTTAACCTTTAACAAAAACCAGAGATGGCTTGTAGAAGAGGAGCTGGTTCATAATGAAAGGATAGGTTGCTAAGCTAAACAATGCATTAAGTAGAAGAGTGTGTTTAATACTCAGCATCTTAAAAACAACCACAACAATACAATGAACAGTAGTCTAGATAAGCTAATATGTTTTCAAAGCCAATCTATATCAGACCAGGTTGGTTTTACATCTCCATGCTTTTCCTCAGCAAGTTCAAAAAGACAGGAATGATTTGTGGCAGTCCCAAGAGCCTCTGCCAGCTATGATGTATATAAAAAGAATTTTTTATTCTAGCTGTTACCATAGGCAATAATGTCTGTAATAGGTGAACATATTAGCCTGGACACAGAATATGAATTTGTCTCGAAAAAGCCAGCACAATTATACAGTCTAAGAGTTAAGTGTCAGCATTTGAAGACAAATTATAGCCAATTCATTTAAACACATGCTATGTGGCAGAATATAAAAATAAGCAGTCCTATCTTTATCAATTTTTTATATCTGTATTGATTCACCAGATTTTGAAATGCCCTCCCCTTTCCTATAAAATCCAAAATATATGTACATGCAAAACAGTAATTTTCCTTCCTCCTTAGCACAATGAGACTTCAACCCTCCATCTGGAGAGAGAGATTTATGTTAGGAAAATGTAAGTAAAATGCCTTCTTAACTGATTTGGGGGAGGGCGTACAGTGAGAAAGAAGACATATTTAACTCAAGCCTGGCCAGCTGACAGAAAAGAATGCAACAGATGAAGGAAATTGAACCTAAGGGAAGGTGTGCACGAACCATGATGTGAACCTAGCATACTGCTGGTCTGCCCAACGACCATCAAGAACTGAGAGAAACTGCAGTCATCACAGCCTCATCAAAGAAAGCAAGCTTCGTAAGATAACAGAAATAAATATAAATTAATATTGAGCAACATCACATCAAAACCTAAACATATCAAATTAATTAGCTGAAATGGATGTTGGAAATGGTCATTTTGCAAAGCTTAAAGCCTTAACTCCAAAATGCATTATATAGAAAAATAAAACTAAAGATTGAAGCAGAATGAATAGGGAGATGAAAGAATAAAAACTGTGTGAGAAAAATCAGGGGTGGAAGTAGAAGGACCAGAAGACAGAATATACTAGTAGTTATGCTGCCCAAGTGATTGTCTTAAACCGGAAGAATTCCTCTGGTGGAGCAGAGACCACTCCCATCACCCCATCTCACCCTTGCCTCAGGTATTTAGGATACCTGAATCTGGTAGTTTACTACGTAAATTCTGATTAATACAGAATGAAATGAAGAAAGGTCTCCATGAGAGGAGAAAAGGGAGAATAATCAATTTTTTTAAAACAACTCCATTTTGGGAACCGACTCCTCAGAAAAATGGCTGATTCCCATTCTGGGGTAGAGAAAGTACAAAATGAGCTTGAAATTCTTGTTATTTTAATGTAAGAAAGTGTTTAAAGACGAATAGATGAGGGCTTATCAAAAGGAATAGCAGCAACCCTGAAGGGGACTCAGCCTAATTTGGGACAATCTGAGCATCAAAAGGAATGACTCTAATTAATAGCAAATTAAATAAATAAAAATCTACCAGTTCATAGTGATACTTCAAAAGAAGGGAAGAGTGAAAGTGGAAAAAATTGAAGTTCTTCTTTATAGAAAAATGCTAATTATTTAGAAGGAATGGTCAAATTTTAAAAATCACCACTTTGCAATCCCCAATGTAATAACTAGTTCAGGCGAGGATCATTAATTGATATTAAAACCAGTATGTAAAAGGTTAATAAATAAGATATTCATAAGGTGCCAAGATTAGTTATTTATAGCAAAGAAGAAAATGTACCTTTTTTTTTTAACATCTTTATTGGGGTATAATTGCTTTACAATGGTGTGTTAGTTTCTGCTTTATAACAAAGTGAATCAGTTATACATATGTTCCCATATGTCTTCCCTCTTGCATCGCCCTCCCTCCCACCCTCCCTATCCCACCCCTCCAGGCTGTCACAAAGCACCGAGCCAATACCCCTGTGCCATGCGGCTGCTTCCCACTAGCTATCTACCTTACGTTTGTTAGTGTGTATATGTCCATGCCTCTCTCTCGCCCTGTCACAGCTCACCCTTCCCCCTCCCCATATCCTCAAGTCCATTCTCCAGTAGGTCTGCGTCTTTATTCCTGTCTTACCCCTAGGTTCTTCATGACAGAAAATGTACCTTTAAATGGTAAAATCTGGTAGTCATCATCTAAACAAAGTAAATTAATGTAGGATTACTAATAGTGAAAAAACCAGACATTATGTACCTCTTAATGTCTGAAGCAGGCAACATCACCTAAGAAATATTCTTGCCAAGAATGTTTTACCTGAATCAAACCAAGTCTGTAAATCTAACTCCCACTGCACAGGAATTAAAAGAAATAAAGGAACAAATTATATTATACCACAAGGAAACAGTCAGACAAATCCATAATGTGGGAGATTTTGCAAAGCACTTGACCTGAACTCTTCAAAAAGTAAAGTCATGGGGGAAAAAAGTGGGTAGGCCTATTTTAGATTAAGAGAGCAAAGATACAACCAAATGTAAGCCATGAATCAGACTGAATCCTGGCTCAGGAAGAGAAACAGCTATAAAAGACATTCTTGGGACAACTAGGGGAATTGGAATAGGGACTCAATACCAGTTGATATTATAGAACTACTGCTTACTGTCTTAGGTATCATAATGTGGCTTATAAAGATTCTTATGAATGTGAAGTACTTAGGGGTGACATATGACACCTGCCTCTTTAAAGTAGTAAAACAAATAAGCAAAATAAATTTTATATATGTAAGTAAATAAATTTACTTATATAAATTTATAATATAAATTAAACATAAATATGTACATAGATTTGTATATATATATACATATATATGAGGAGGCAAAGCAAATAGAGCAAAATGTCAACAACTGTGGAATCTAGGTAGCAGGTATATGGTGGTTCATTGCACTATTCTGTCAACTTTTCTATATATTTGGAAACTGTCATAATAAAAAATTGTAAAAATACTTTTTTGTTGTTTTTGTGTTTTTTGTGTTTTCTTCTTTCTACTATTATTCAGTCACTTCTTGTCTTCCTACTCCGACCATAAGTTATCATGAAAGAAGCAGAAACCTAAACATCAGGTCAGACTCATAAGAGCTCTACAACTCCATTTATCCATGGTCATTAAGTCAGGTGACTAACCCTTAGTATGGTCTAATGATACACTAACTGGAACCTGTCATTTGAGCGAAGAATAGGCACATCCATGGCAGCAAAAGGCCATATAAAAAAGGCCCATTAAGGTTTCTTCCAGTTATTTAACAAAGGTACTAAGATAGAATGAATAAAAGCGCAGACTTAGGTGTCATCCAACACTCTCGGCTCAAATCTTAATTCTGGTACTTAGTAATGATATAACTTTGACAAGAAACTTCTCTGACACCCTCACCTGGGAATAATAATACCTACCTCACTTCACAGGGCAACTATGAATATGAATGAGTTAATAAAAGAAAAGAGTTTAGCATAGGGCAGAGCACAAGCATACATTCAATAGACTTTTTACATCAAGGGAACAAGAGATAACAAGTGCTGGTGAGGATGTGGAGAAAAGGGAACCCTTGAAAACCACTGATGGGAATGTAAATTGGGGAAGCCACTATGAAAAACAGTACAGAGGTTCCCCCCAAAATTAAAAATATGATCCAGCAATTCCACTTCTGGGTATATACCCGAAGGAAATGAAATCACTATCTTGAAGAGATATCTACACCCTCATGTTCATTGCAGCATTATTTACAACAGCCAAGACATGTAAACAACCTAAGTGTCTGTCAACAGATGAATGGATTAAAATGTTATACACAAACACACACACACACATATACATATATACGATGCAATATTATTCAGTCTTAAAAAAGAAGAAAGTCTTCCCATTTGTAACAACATGGATAAAATCTTGAGGGCATTATGCTAAGGGAAATAAATCAGACAGGGAAAGAAAAATACTGCATAATCTCACTTATATGTAGAATCTAAAGAAACTGAACTCACAGAAACGGAGAGGAGACTGGTGGTTGCCAATGGCTCAGGAGGGTGGGGGAAATGGGTGAGCGTGGTCAAAGTATACAAACGTACAGTTTTAGGATGAATAAGCTCTACGGAATGTAATGTACAACATGGTGACTACAGTTAACAACACTGTATTGTATACTTGAAAGTTGCTAAGAAAGTACATCTTAAATGTTCTCAACACATACACATGTAATAGGT
Source organism: Phocoena phocoena (assembly GCF_963924675.1). Taxonomy (NCBI): domain Eukaryota; kingdom Metazoa; phylum Chordata; class Mammalia; order Artiodactyla; family Phocoenidae; genus Phocoena; species Phocoena phocoena. The sequence goes on from NC_089231.1 coordinate 38,986,723, forward strand.
GTGTTAACTAATCTTATTGTGGTAATCATTTCACAATATGTACATATTACATATGTATATATTCACAATATATACATATTACATATATACAAACTTACATAATGTTATATGCCGAATACATCTAAATAAAGCTGAGATAAAAAAGACATCAAAGGGTTTAGAGAAAGATTTAAATAAATAAGGATAACATGTTCTGGGAGAGACATTTAAACAAAGGGTACAATGGACTTTTTTAAATGGGGGTAAGTAGTCACTTTGACAACACTTAGGGGAAGTCAGAAAATGCTTCAGAGAAGATGTGACCCTAGAAATGAATTCTGGAAGAGGAGTTTACAGATGCACTGGGTAGGAAGGGAAAGGAGTACCCTTGGCTGAAAGGTCACCAGGAGCAAAGGCATGGAGAAATGAAACAGATTTACACATTAAGGGAACTGCAAATAGGACAGTATGGATGGTCAACTGGTGGTGAGTAGGGAGAATGAGTGAAGAGGCTGCAGAGACAAACAGCGGCCAGATCTTGAATGTTACACTAAGTTGTTTGAATTTTATTTCTATATAACCCATTGATGTCTTACAACCAATTTGTATGCTGTAAAGATACCTTTGGTCAGAATGTGAAGGGTGGACTGGAGAGCTTGAAGAGAGAATGAAAGCAACCAATTAGAAAACGGCTATAACAGTCTAAAGCTAGAGATGAGAGGGGTCTGAATTGAAGTAATAATGGTAGGAATTAGGAGGTGACTGAGTTGAAGAGGGAAATTTAAGACAATGTCAAGTTATAAATTAGGTAGCAAGATGTATGACCAGTTGTATGATGCACAGTTCCATTTACCAAGACAGGGAATGCAGAACAAAGGTATGGGGGAAGGGGTGCAACTTTAGACACACTGAGTTGGAGATGCTTGGGGAGCATTTAGTTGAGATGGCCAATTGGGACATTTGAATCCCTAGGCCTGGAATTCAAAGAAGAGGTCTCATCAGAAACAGAGATTTGGGAGTTAATCACTTTGTAAGTGGTGGCTGAAGACACAAAAGTGTTTAACATTGTCTAGGAAAGTATTCAGTTTTGTTTTTTTGTTCATTCTTTCATTCATTCAACAAATAAGCACCGTTAGGCCAGGAATATTTGTCTGTTTTGTTTACTGCTGAATTCCTTAGCTTACATAATAGGAGCTCAATAAACACTGAATAATATTTACTGAGTACATTAACACCAGAGACTGTGCCAGGTGCTAGACATACAATGATGAACAAGACCAACACTGTCTCCTGCAGGGAGCTTACCTCCAGCAAGGAAGGCAGGTAATCAAGCACATACTTAAGATAACAAATGATGAAAGCAATACCAAGAACATTGATGTAGTTCTATGCAAGCACTTCCTAAGGGGACCCAGATGATGAAGGAGCCAGGGAAAGCCTCTTGGAGAAAAAAATGTTCAAACTGAGAGAAGAGAAGAGGGCCAATGTAACAACATGTAAAGGGCAGGCAGAGAGGAGGAATCAATAGAAAGATGTAGTCAACTGTGCCCAGTGGTGCAGAGGCCACACTAGTTAAAAGATGACATTGAGGAGGCTACAGTGACCCTTGCCAGAACACAAGTTTGTTCACCATTTCCCCCACTGTTTGGCTAGATCCTGTTTTCCCATCAGAGAGAAGCTCCTGGACAGAAAGAGCTATTTTATTCAGGGTCCCTCGAGGTAAAGACAGCTGACCATGTGCCTCCCACTCTCACGCAGTCCATTAGTCATGAGGCTCTCAGGGGATCTAGAACTCAAAGAGCTTCACTAGGGCAGGTCCTCCTTTTACTCTGAACACCTACATAGTACTTAATATATAAAGACAGCACATAATCTATATTCTGCTTCAAATGTTTTGCCTACCCCCAGTCCTACGCAATTCCTACTTATCCTTTCAAATTTAGCTTTATGTCAGCTCTTCCTCCTAACTTTGACCTCCATGCAGAATTAAGCATTTCATTATAGTAAATAGCATATAGCTAAAATTATTTGATTATATTACTATCACCTGAAGTGGCCTGTGAGTTCCTGAAATCATAGTATATTAATCTTGATCTCTCTCTATCACAGCAGGCACTTTTAAAATGAGAAATGAATAAAGGAATAAAAGTAAAGGAGCTCCTACTGAATTTCATGTGAGGTTTGGATTTGGAATCAAAGCAAACCAAAGATAGGCTATGTGGTCTTTAGCCAAGAAGACACCTAAAAATACCAATTCATTAAAAATTTTAAATTGTTCTAACCTCACAGATTTTCCTCTCTTGAAGCAAATAAAGTTTCTGATCATGTTATATTTCTTACTGCACAATCATTTCCTTTTTTCCCTTTTCAAAAAAAGAACATATTTTCTGAGATAAACAGTGAGGTCCAAATTATATATCTAGTTTGGCACTCAATGACAATATGTGCAATTGAAAACAGATTATTGGTAAAAGAAAAACTGATACCAAGATGAATTGACTAGCAGAGCTAGACAAGAATTTCATATGAATATTTATACTTTTATTAAGTTGTGATCTGTACTGGGGTACAAACCACTGATACAAGTCTGAAATTATCCATTTAATTAAAAGAGAAATTTATGGGGAACTTCCGGACAACAGTAACCTGTTAGGAAGGGAAACAAATCTCCAAATCAAACAGGGGAAAACTCAATGTTCTGGACACTTACAAAGGGAAGAAGAGGTAAATGCCTCACCTATATTCTTCTGGACTCTACTCATTCTGTTTGAATAATAGCAGCAAAACAAGAAGCCATGGAAAGATACCTAATTAGAATATATAACTAGCTTTATAAGAGTTTTCTAAGCCTTACGGTCTTTACCTTGTTTCTTGCAGAGTCACAGAACAACATGGGGCAGAAATAGACTTGGAACTAAGATGCTTTACATCGTGTATTTTGCTCAGATCATTGAACCCTGAGGTTTTCCAGGAAACCAGCTATACAATGGAGACACAATATTTATTTCTCCAACTTTAAAGGCAAGGACCCTTATTTAAAAGTTCATACGCAGATATCTTAAAAAGTAGGCTATCAATGTACCAGGTTGATTAGAATTTTGAATTCTTTATACTAGTTTCCTTTCCACATAACACTCTAAGGATATACATTTTTTCAAGCATTCATGGTAGATGTTAAAGACAAGGTTACAAAAACATTTCTAATGAAAGTCATGCATTTTATCTTGCTTCTAACCTGCCTAAAAATGTATCTTTTGCGTAAGGATCCCTGTTTCAGCTAGACCTGAAGTATTTTCTCCATTTGGAAGGCTGCTTTAAATCAATACAACCTTTTTTTTTTTAACATCTTTATTGGAATATAATTGCTTCACAATGGTGTGTTAGTTTCTGATGCATAACAAAGCGAATCAGATATGCATATACATATATCCCCATACCTCCTTCCTCTTGCGTCTCCCTCCCACCCTCCCTATAGCACTTCTCCAGGTGGAGACAAAGCACCAAGCTGATCTCCCTGTGCTATGCAGCTGCTTCCCACTAGCTATTTTACATTTGGTAGTGTATGTATGCCTATGCCACTCTCTCACTTGGTCCCAGCTTACCCTTCCCCCTCCCTGTGTCCTCAAGTCCATGTTCTACGTCTATGTCTTTATTTTTGTCCTGTCCCTAGGTTCTTCAGAACCATTTTGTCTTTTTTTTTAGATTCCATATATATGTGTTAGCATACGGTACTTGTTTTTCTCTTTCTGACTTACTTCACTCTGTATGACAGACTCTAGGTCCATCCACCTCATTACAAATAACTCAATTTCGTTTCTTTTTATGGCTAATATTCCATTGTATACATGTGCCACATCTTCTTTATCCATTCATCTCTCAATGGGCACTTAGGTTGCTTCCATGTCCTGGCTATTGTAAATAGAGCTGCAATGAACATCATGATACATGACTCTTTGTGAATTATGTTTTTTCTCAGGATATATGCCCAGTAGTAGGATTGCTGGGTCATATGGTAGTTCTATTTTTAGTTTTTTAAGGGACCTCCATAGTGGCTGTATCAATTTACATTCCCACCAACAGTGCAAGAGGGTACCCTTTTCTCCACACCCTCTCCAGCATTTATTGTTTCTAGATTTTTTTGATGACGGCCATTCTGACCAGTGTGAGGTGATACCTCATTGTAGTTTTGATTTGCATTTCTCTAATGATTAGTGATGTTGAACATCCTTTCATTTGTTTGTTGGCCATCTGTATGTCTTCTTTGGAGAAATGTCTATTTACCTCTTCTGCCCACTTTTGGACTGGGTTGTTTGTTTTTTGGATATTGAGCTGCACGAGCTGCGTGTACATTTTGGAGATTAATCCTTTGTCAATTGCTTCATTTGCAAATATTTTCTCCCATTCTGAGGGTTGTCTTTTCATCTTCTTTATGGTTTTGTTTGCTGTGCAAAAGCTTTTAAGTTTCATTAGGTCCCATTTGTTTATTTTTGTTTTTATTTCCATTTCTCTAGGACGTGGGTCAAAAAGGATCTTGCTGTGATTTATGTCATAGAGTGTTCTGCTTATGTTTCTGTCTAAGAGTTTTATAGTGTCTGGCCTTCCATTTAGCTCTTTAATCCATTTTGAGTTTATTTTATTGTATGGTGTTAGGAGGTTTTCTAATTTCATTCTTTTACATGTAGCTGTGCCGTTTTCCCAGCACCACTTATTGAAGAGGGTGTCTTTTCTCCATTGTATATTCTTCCCTCCTTTATCAAAGATAAGGTAACCATATGTGCGTGGGTTTATCTCTGGGCTTTCGTCCTGTTCCATTGATCTGTATTTCTGTTTTTGTGCCAGTACCATACTGTCTGGATTACTATAGCTTTGTAGTATAGTCTGAAGTCAGGGAGCCTGATTCCTCCATCTCTGTTTTTCTTTGTGAAGATTGCTTTGGCTATTCAGGGTCTTTGATGTTTCCATACAAATGGTGAAATTTTTTGTTCAAGTTCTCTGACAAATGCCAGTGGTAGTTTGATAGGGGCTGCATTGAATCTGTAGATTGCTTTGGGTAGTAGAGTCATTTTCACAATGTTGATTCTTCCAATCCAAGAACATGGTATATCTCTCCATCTGCTGGTATCATCTTTAATTTCTTTCATCAGTGTCTTATAGTTTTCTGCATACAGGCCTTTTGTCTCCTTTGGTAGGTTTATTCCTAAGTATTTAATTCTTTTTGTTGCAATGGTAAATGGGAATGTTTCCTTAATTTCTCCTTCAGATTTTTTCATCATTAGTATATAGGAATGCAAGAAATTTCTGTGCATTAATTTTGTATCCTGCAAATTTACCAAATTCATTGATTAGCTTTAGCAGTTTTCTGGTAGAGTCTTTAGGATTCTCTATGTATAGTATCATGTCATCTACAAACAGTGAGAGCTTTACTTCTTCTTTTTCGATTTGGATTCCTTTTATTTCTTTTTCTTCTCTGATTTCTGTGGCTAAAACTTCCAAGATTATGTTGAATAATAGTGGTGAGAGGGGGCAACTGTGTCTTGTTCCTGATCTTAGTGGAAATGGTTTCAGTTTTTCACCATTGAGAATGACGTTTGCTGTGGGTTTCTCATATATGGCCTTTATCATGTTGAGGTAAGTTCCCTCTATGTCTACTTTCTGGAGGGTTTTTATCATAAATGGGTGTTGAATTTTGTCAAAAGCTTTTTCTGCATCTATTGAGATGATCATATAGTCTTTATTCTTCAATTTGTTAATATGGTGTATCACACTGACTGATTTGCGTATATTGAAGAATCCTTACATTCCTGGGATACACACCACTTGATCATGGTGTATGATCATTTTAATATGCTGTTGGATTCTATTTGCTAGTATTTTGTTGAGGATTTTTGCATCTATGTTCATCAGTGATATTGGCCTGTAGTTTTCCTTTTTCGTGATGTCTTTGTCTGGTTTTGGTATCAGGGTGATAGTGGCCTCGTAGAATGAGTTTGGGAGTGTTCATCCCTCTGCTATATTTTGGAAGAGTTTGACAAGAACAGGTGTTAGCCCTTCTCTAAATATTTGATAGAATTCACCTGTGAAGCCATCTGGTCCTGGGCTTTTGTTTGTTGGAAGATTTTTAATCAGAGTTTCAATTTCAGTGCTTGTGATTGGTCTGTTCATATTTTCTATTTCTTCCTGGTTCAGTCTCGGAAGGTTGTGCTTTTCTAAGAATTTGTCCGTTTCTTCCAGGTTGTCCATTTTATTGGCATATGGTTGCTTGTAATAATTTTTCATGATCCTTTGTATTTCTGCAGTGTCAGTTGTTACTTCTCCTTTTTCATTTCTAATTCTATTGATTTGAGTCTTCTCCCTTTTTTTCTTGATGAGTCTGGCTAATGGTTAATAAAATCTTTTTTGAGTTACAGGAGCTAGCCTAGAACTGTAGAAGAAAAGGCTGTTATCACACCCCTCCCCTCATCAGAAGCTACTTTATAAGGCAAACTGCTGTAACAACGATTAACAGTTGAAAATTTCAAATTTCAATAGGGGTAAATTCCTGACAACACAGACCACTGAAAATGGTCTGCACACTAAGCCCTCTAGACTGTGAAAGGCCAATAAGTGAAGTTATGTGTATAATGCTTTGTGAAGCAGGGCTAAACATACCAAGCCAGGGTCTACTATCTCCAGCCATGAGGAACAGGGTAAAAGCACCTTAGAAAGAAGTCATCTCATTCTGCTCCCTACCTTCAAGAAGAAGAGTCTTGTTCTTGTCATTAAATTAAAACCCTTCATCAACTATCAATATCAATATATACAACACCTCTCTCTTTTCATACACCTCTATTTGTGTACTTGAACTATTTATGCTGCTGTGTAAGATCATCCATTTCTGAGTGGAAATGTAAAATGAGTGTAAGAGGTCCCTTAATCTTCTCTTTTCCAAACTAAATAATCCAGGGGCACTATGCTTCCCTCATATAGTTCATCTTCCAGCCCTTATCAGTTTTGTGCTTGTCATCTCTTCCTTCTTCAGTTCCTCATTAGAGTTCTTTTATAAGAGTCAGACCACCATCGCCTACTAAACAATTAAATGTTTATCACCAGGAATAGGTACCTGCATTAGAATATCTGAATACGGCTCAGTATAACCTCTACTTGGGGGTGGGGTACTTCTAAGTGCTTTAAAGGAATTATATTTAACCCTCATCAAAAGAAAAAAACATAAAGTACTATTATTACTCTCATTTTACAAATACATTTGCAGCACAAATAAATTTGCAGCACAGAATGGCTAAACACTTATGCAAGGTTAATTACTCTGCCAGTGAGCTGGGATTTGGAGTATAGTATACACAGGTATCACCTGTGAATCTCATTAGAAAGCAGACACTGATTCAGTAGATCTGAGGTAGGGCCTAAGGTTCTACATTTCTAACAAGCTTCTGAGGGATTCTGATTGCTGGTCCAGGGACCACACTTTCAGTGTGCATACCACCTCCCAGAACCCTCCTTACTCCGTATCAGTGAGAGGAGGCCCGTCCTCCTTCCTTACGGTGAAGTGTAATACATTATTGGACTCCGTTGCTTCCTCCCTTTAATCTGTCCTTACAAATGATGATGCTTTTTCTCTTTTTTGGTCAACTGCTTTGTTTTGGAAAGAAGCATACAGAAATACATTTCTATTGTGGCTGACTACTGAAGTCATAACAATTAGCAAGTATTAACTGTAAGGCTTGACAATCTATATTGGGGAAGAGTCCACAGGAAAAAACAAACAACCACATTTCGTCTCTTCTACTTTCAAATAGATACCCAACCCCTACCTTGCCCAAGCACACTTTTAAGCCTAACTTTATAGTATAACTTCTGAATTCAGTTTAACATTGCAGACCATTAGTGCAGACCAATAGCACTCTCATCAAAGTTGCATGCACTTTTTAATGCAGTATGAAAATATGACCAATATAATAATTCTAAGTAAAAAAATCAAACAATTTCCATAAAATAGTATTCATAACTAGAGTAAAAAAGGAGAGTTCTTATAGAAAGGAATCACATCTAACATTTTAAGGTTAAATTGGAAGAAGCAGCAGGAATATCTCATTTCTTCCCTCTTTGAAAATGACTAGGGCTACTGTTCACAAATGTAAATTACTACACAGAGAAAAATTAAGTAACATCTATGTGCAGGTTTATTATCTAAACCCAGCAAATGCTGCAAAAACCGAAGGTAATAAAGCATTTTATGAACAACTTCACTTCACTGGTTCCTAATGTAATTGAGCTTACGTGAACTGTTTAGCAGAATGCTATTTAAAAACCTGTTAAAGAACCAGATCACTTACTTGACCCTCCACTCAAGAAAAGTTATAGAGCAACAGCCCAAAATATTCAAGGAGAAAAGTTTTACAGTGTCATTAAAATCAAGAAGTTAGGTTTTTGACTATTTTTTAACAATATTGACTACGAAATAAATTAATCCAAGAGGCCACATTTAAAAGAACAATCCCTGAGCCCTACGTTTTTATCTACATATGCTTAACAGAGAATTGACATCTACCATAAAATTCAAAAGTAATGAACTGAATAGCCAATGATTTATATTCTATTTTTTGACTAGTTTAAGAAATTCTACTGGGAGGCAGAAAATTTATATATTTAGTTTCTGTCTAGTAGTGATACTTTTTTTTTTTCGAAAAATCAGTCTTAGCTAAATCAATTCACCCATGTCTGCACTGGGAGGGAAAATATCATCTTATGGACTAAGGTAAAGTGTCTAAATACAATAGGATATGTTCAGAAAATTGAGTCAATTTAAGTAGCCAGAAAAAAATTTTAAAGAAAAAAGTAAAATAAGTATAATGGGATTTCTGGTTCCAGAGAAGATGGCGTAAACATAATTTTCCCTATCTCTTTCACTAATGATAGTTAAAAGTCCTGGTCATGATATACAATATAAACATAAGAAGACCCTAAAAGATGGAGAGGTGGTAGAATGGCTAGGAGTCTCAGAACCTGGTGAACAACACAGAGGAGAGCTGCCTAGTTTTGTTTTTAACCTCATATATCCAGGACTGAGTGCTGGAGAAAACAACAACCCAGAAATGGCAATGGACACAGACAAAAATAAAAATCCAAGAGAGGCCTGCTTTCACCAGCCAAAAGAAAAAATGGGGGGAGGGGAGGAACCTAGCAAAATGAAAACCTTTTAGACAAGAACTGCCTTAATCAAGCCAAACACCGCAGAAAAGATTGCAACACTACCCCACCTCCATCAGCAAAGGCTCAGTGAGGAGCTTAGACTTCTAGGTGTCCCTCTATTCCCCAACCCCTCTCTGCGGGGGTGGTATCAGAGAAGACTGAATGGGGCAGACTGATGGTAATGACTCCCTCCCCTACCTCTTTCACCCTCATGATTATCAGCAGAGGTCTCTTAGTTTGGACTTCCACTCCCATCTACCTTTAATGAGGTATCCTTCCCTACTGGGGTGGTGTCAGAGGAAGCTGAGTGGAAAGCCAAGAATTTCATGACGTATCAGCAGTAACAGTGGAGGCCGTTTGGGAAGCCCCTGTCCAAGCCAGGTGGTATCAGCAGAGGTCTAGTACGGCACTGAACTTCTATCCCCCACCCAGCAGTAATTAAGTGCCCACCTCACCCTGGGTGTCAAAAGAGGCTGAGTAGGGACCCTGAACTTCCACCTTCACCTAAAAGTAATGAGGTGGAGCCTCCTCTTTCCCCACTAGTGTGATGTCAGAAAAAGTCTGCTGAAAGAGATGATTTAAATAAGACCATAACATAATACTCAAAATGTCTAGAATACAATTAAAAATCACTTGTCATACCAAGAACCAGGATAAACTTGAATTAGAAAAGACAATCAACAGATGCCAATACTGAAATGACACAGTTGTTGGAATTATCTGACAAGAATTTTAAAGGCGCCATCATGAAATGTTTCAATAAGCAATTACAAACATGCTTAAAACAAATGAAAAAAGTCTCAGCATAGAAAATATAAAGAACAGTCAAATGGAAACGTTAGAACTGAAAAAAATGATAACCAAAATAAAAAGCTTACTGGATGGGCTCAACAACAGAATGGAGGGTACATAGGAAAGAATTAGTGAAGTTGAAGATAGAACAATACACCTTATCCAATCTGAATATCAGAGAGAAAACAAACAGACAAAGAAAATAAACAGAGCCTCAAGAACCTGAGGGACTATAATAAAAGATCCGACGTTCCAGTCACTGGAGTCCCAGAAAGAGAGCAGAAAGAGGGTGGAGCTGGAAAAATATACAAAGAACCAACACCTGAAAATTCCCCAAATTTGGCAAGAACCATAAACCTACAGTCCAGAAGTCAAGCAAGGGACTTCCCTGGTGGCGCAGTGGTTAAGAACCTACCTCCCAATGCAGGGCACATGGGTTTGATCCCTGGTCCGGGAAGATCCCACACACCGTGGAGCAACTAAGCTTGTGCACCACAACTACTGAGCCTGTGCTCTTTTCTCCTTTTTAAATCTCTTTCACTGACTTTCCCTTGCTTATCCTTAAATGCAGATATTCCCTAAGATAATGTCCTAGAACTTATTCAGTACCTTTTCCCATGACCCTATATAATACCATAGCTTCAAATTCAATATATATGCTGGTGAGCCCCAAATTTCTGTTTTTTAGCTATTCAAGAGAAGTGACTACGCTTCTATAGCAGTCCCATGTTACAAACATGATTATTATCCAGTAGAGTACATGCACATACTTGGCACTATATGTTTTATAAAATATAGGTAAGATATTTGCTAAACTTCTAATTTCTCAAATCATTTTCAGTATTTTCAAATCATAATGTTGAGTTTTCATATTTAAATAACCAAAGTTAGTGCTCCAAAAAAGTTTTCACATCCTACTATCATTTAGAGCACCGTCATTATATTGTTGAAAGATGTCACTTTATTATAAAGTGCTAATACATACCAGTTTCATTTGAAGGAAACATGAAGTTTACTTTACTAGAGAATAATATGGCACAATCAGTTCCTGACTTGAGTACCCTTTGAAATGAATCCAAAATGACATATACTATAATACAAGTGAATTAAGTTAGGGTATCATATACAACAAAAAAGAAATCACACTGAATAAAATTAAGGACTATGTTATCCATCAATATAATTTTTTTTCTTTTTCTCCAACTGGTTTCAATAAGATTACAGTAATATTCAGGTTTCTAACCCCCAAAATTAATTGTTTTCTAATTCCATCTATACCACTTGTGCAACAATTGTTTTAAAATGACTTAAAAGCAATGAAAAATGCTAAATAACTCCCCACTCTGATAAAATCACTGATATGACTTATTTATACTAATGGAATAAAGATCACAAGCACTACATTATTTCACTGAATTTAACATTTTCAATGATCAAGCAGTTTGTGTGTATCTTCTCCCCAGTTCCGGTAATGGCCCTGAATATACAGACCACGTAAAAATGATAGGCTGTGTTTTAAGATATAGAGATCACCATATGGGTATCAACAGGTATTAATGCTAAGCAAGCCAAGAAAATATGTAAGGAAGACTTAATAACAAACGAAATTGTGTACTTAAATAAATACTACAAACAAAATTTGCCTTTACTCAAGGCAAATCCATTGTTTTATAATAGAGATGTATTCCAAGTTGGATACCTGTGGAATTTCACACGAGTGTTAGGTACTGATTTTCTGACACTCCCTTTGAATATACAAGTCCCAAACAACCAAGGTAGGCACTCTGAACATCTTTTCCCTGGCATGTTCCTTCAGTTAAAAAAAGGGTTGTATGTATAGATGCCAATGGGCCACGATGCCTATAGCCAGCATCTACTGGCTAAGTAGCACTGTACCAAATCCTGTGAGCGCTGAGGGAAGTAAATTTGCTTTGGCATCATTTCTAGGATGCCTCCTGGAATAAAATTTGGGAATGTTCTGTCTCTAGGAAATGGTGGATGATTTTTTAATTTACGTATTTTTCAATCCAATTGCCAGCAAAATCTCCCTTTCAGTAAGCAGTGAGAATTATGATAATGTAGCTGAAAACAACACTCCCCAGAATACAGACATAACCTCTCAGCTGTGTGCTTCACTTTCTATCATACACAAGAGATCCGTTAAAAATGAAATGCTAGCTCCACTGGGTGGCACATGACTAAGACATAGGAAGGGTTACTCTACTACTAAAAATTATTCTGCCTTTTGTTTCCTCATGAAAAAATATTTAGATTACCAAATTAAAACAAATAAAAGTAACACGGCATAATTTAGCTGTCGTTTTCTACCAAATTGCTTATAACTGTAACCATAAAATGATAATAATCTAGCATATGTGCAGCTGCAAAACTAAGAAAAGCACTGGTCAGTGTTGCTGAGAAATGTGAACCTACTACTCTCCCTGGTGCCTGTGCAACTGAATTGCAATAAAATCAAAGTTTCATTTCTCCAAGTGGGAAATTTTATATGCTGTCAGTTCTGCCATAAGGCTTGTTTTGAAAACACAAATTTGTTTCAGTGCATTTGATGTATCTGAAAATAATCTGAGCACAATGTGACTCTCAACCCATAAGAAATGCTAGGTGCAGGCAGAAAATGGCAGCCAGCTGACTCAGGCCCAGTAGGAATACACAAAAACACACCCACACACCTCACACCTCAAACATCTACCAGCTAAGGTAGCTCACCCTGTGTTATGGCCACACCCACACACACCTAGTGTTAAAACTTTCTATACAATCTCAGTAACTCTTCTTCTACCACTTTACAATAACTCACAAACTGCAACCCCTTTCAGTGTCCATTTCCATCAGCATACTTCAGGTATGTTCAAGGTAAAACACCATGTTTATTGCAGTATTTATGTGTTTCTTAATTAATATTTGTAAAACTGTGCTATCATTTTTATTAGTTTCCTTTTAAAAAGTGTTGCAATGATGAAGTTTTGAGTGTTGTGCCCCTAAACACATTTTTCCCATAAGTGGGGTTTTGGGGCATGATTTTGCAGTGTGATTTTTAGGAACATGTATGTCTCCTTTTAGCAGAACTAATTGTATAATAAATAGTAAAATGTATGCCTCTACTATATTTGTGTATAGGACAAGAGTAAATATAAATAATTATTTAAATCTTGTAACTTAAAAAATGTGTTTTATGTGTTTATTTTCATGAGAGTATTACTGACTTTTTCTATCTCCTTTTAGAAAGGCTCTTTTCTCAGTTATAAACCTTTATAAGAATTCAGGAAGGAAAAAGTTTTACATATATACATAATACAAAATTTATTTATTTATTTTTTGCTGTACGTGGGCCTCTCACTGCTGTGGCCTCTCCCGTTGCGGAGCACAGGCTCCCGACACGCAGGCCCAGCAGCCATGGTTCACGGGCCCAGCCGCTCCGCGGCACGTGGGATCCTCCCGGACCGGGGCACGAACCCGTGTCCCCTGCATCGGCAGGCGGACCCCCAACCACTGCGCCACCAGGGAAGCCCCAAAATTTATTATGTGTGTGTGTGTACACACACACACACACACACAGCCACTTTTCCCATTCAAGCTATTAATCATACCAAATAATTTGTGCCCCTGCTATGACTTGACAACCAAATTCTTTCCAGAAGTCTGAGGTGAGAAAAGGGCCAAATGACTCAAAAAACAGACAGGATGATTCCTTGTTTTGTGTTTGTATGTCACTTAAAACTGGAATTAACCAAAAAGTTGCATAAGAAAATAAGCAATCCATTAAGGAGAGAGACTGGGGTTCAAGGCAACACAAACAGCCCAAAGAGCTGTTCTCACCAATGATAAATGCAGTTTCTTATAATAGGTTTTCCATTTTTCTGAAAAATACCCTCATTGTATTCAGATAAAAGGGAAGTCACTATAACCTTCAGGAATTCATAAGCCTTCACTTTGTTAAATACTCTTGCTTACATCCAATGCTTCTCAATCACAGCAAGGTTTGTCAACTGCATACCTTCCTTATCAGAGTATATACTTCAACATTAGCAGTTTGTCTACATCGGGTTTAACCTTTTCACATTAGCAACCTACTGTAAATAAAGAAAAACTTACTGTCAGGCAGGAAAGTCTAAGTGTGGGGCATGGAGCATTGGTATCACCTGGGAGCTTTTAAGAAATGCAAAAGGCTGGGGCTCTCTCCAGATATGGCTTAGTCTGCATTTTATCAAGCTGCATAGGTGACTGATGTACACATTAAAGTCTGAGAAGCACAGGTCTAAACTACTATATGACAAACTCCCAGGCTCCATTTCTGCCTGTTTTGCACTTCTATGAAGTTAAGAAAAACAGCTTTCCTGACACCAAAGTATAAGTCTTTTACAGTGAATTAACTGGAATGCTAATTTACAAAAAATATGCTGCCATTTTGTTAGTCTTTCTAACCTTGTTAGAACACAATCTGTTTGGATCACAATGGATAAGAATGGAGAGTATGGCCACAAAAGATATGTGAGATAAAACTGATTAAATATGACTAAATATTAATTCCTAAAAAGGCAGAATTCTATATATAAGTATATATAAAATATAAAACATGTCTTTTTTTCATTTATACATGCAAAACAGTAGACATGTGTGCAATAAAAACCCTAGCAACTCATGCTTATGTCATATGCCTAGGACATATTTCATTAATTAGACAAACATTTAAAAAACTACAGAGGTAATGTTTCTTCCCCAATTGTATATAAAAGCACTAAATTGAGTGACCTGGTTACAATGAATTAAAACCTACAGAAGAAATGGTTTAATAATGGTACCTTTATACAATTCAATGTGATAGGACAATTTATCACAGATTTTTACTGAAAACCAGTATACAGCTCATTAATACATGCATATTGCCATATAATTTTAAGTGCTAAGCACCCAGAAATTCTCTGGTAAAATGTCCCCTGTTATCTCAATCTATCTCCTTTGACCTCTAAATAGGCACACACACGGTATACATTTGACATAGACTAGCCTGGCTCCTTCATTAGGACAAAGGGCTGCAAAGTGCTGAGGGATACAGTCTCCACTTTCCCTATTCTTTTGTGTGTGTACGCTTTTATTTTTTAATTGAAATGTATTTGACATATTACACTGTGTAAATTTAAGGTGCACAAAAAAACATGTTAATTTGATACATTTATATATACTGCACCAATATGATTGCATTACAGCGAGAGTTAGCACCTCTATCATGTCACATAATCATCATTTTTTTTTTGTGGTGAGAATATTTAAGACCTATTCTCTTGGCAAGGTAATAATTATAATGCAATATTGTTATCTATATTCACCATACTGTGCATTAGAGCTCCAGGACTAGTTTATCTCCTAATCGCAAGTTTTCCTCTCTCCTTGATCTGTTTCTTACAAGTCCATGACAAAACCAAACCAAACTAAAACCAAAATCCCAACTAAGCAAATATATGGTTCCAGATAACATAATGAATCAGATGGTCATATGCTATCTGGGATGGCAAAGATGGCATTATCTGGGCAGCTATTCACGAGCAGGGGAGATGCCCTTTTCCTTAAAATATAAACTGAAAGGATTATACCAAAGGAGCTCCAAATTTGCTATTTTTAGTAAGTGACTTCAGGTCTGGGTAAGTGGGGAAAGGGAAAAGGGAATAGGAGAACAGAATAAAGGAAAATGCATCAAGGAAGAAAATATGTATGCTCAGGCAAACAGACTAACCAATAAAGGTCAAAAACAAACAAAAGTGCAAAAAATAAAAAAATTTCTTCCTAATTCACTGGGAGAATTATAATGTCTTGCTTTCCTCGGAAAGATAAGGGTACAAATTCTTGAACTGACATGTTGGAATTCCAGATATAAGTAGTATTAAAAATCAGATTCAGCAAGAGAAGAAAGACAAAATAAACTATGCTAGCTAATAAAAGCACAACAATAGAGATTAAGACAAAAAAGGGAGACCTGTTTGGATCTAGAGATTTCATTTAGGATGGATGCTTTCCACCCAAACTTTGGCAAACTTTCTAAAGGTCCAGATAGTATTTCATGTTTTGCAGGCCATACTGTATCCCACAAATGAACAACTCTGTGATTGCAGTGTAAACATAGATAATACAGAACCAAGTAAGCATGGCTGTGTTCCAAAAAAGCTTAATTTACAAAAGTAGGCAGTAGCCTGGATTTGACCTGTAGGCTGTAGTTTGCAAGTACTGCTATAGCCTAGCTTAGAACTAGAAAAACTATGGCTCCAACTTTCCTAGGGTTTTATGAGAAACAGAAATGATGAGTGAGAGTCACTTGGCCTCCAGCAGGAAGTGATCTCTAAGATCTCTGTCACTGATTTTGAGAGTGATTAGCCCTTTGAAAACTAACTTGGGCTAGTATTTATATAGTTATTACAGACCTTGTTCTATCATATCACAGTGACATACACTTTTCCTTTCCCTAAGCTTCCTTCTTGTTATTTTCATAATAATAAAAAAACAATTTTCCACTGGAAGTGCTAGCCAGAGCAATTAGGCAAGAAAGAGAAATACACAGGTTCTGTATCTGAGAATAGAGGCTCAACTGTACAACTGTACAACACCCATCTTGAAGCAGACTCAAGATGCCTATTAAAAATATGCTCCTGGGCTTCCCTGGTGGCGCAGTGGTTGAGAATCTGCCTGCCGATGCAGGGGACACGGGTTCGTGCCCCGGTCCGGGAAGATCCCACATGCCGTGAAGCAGCTAGGCCCGTGAGCCATGGCCGCTGAGCCTGTGCGTCTGAAGCCTGTGCTCCGCAACGGGAGAGGCCACAACAGTGAGAGGCCCGCATACTGCAAAAAAAAAAAAAAAAAAAAAAAAGCTCCTATCCATTCATTTCAGCACTGCAACTACTATTTTAAAACGTACTACTATTAGCCTCAAAGTTAGAAAAGGCAGTTCTATATGTGATGCATTTCTTCTTAGAGCTCTTTAATTCATATATAAAAGATATATCATGATTATAAGGGAGGTCCACTCTGCTTAGAATGTAGAAAGTCTCAAGAGTTTACTCCCACACTAATGATGAGAAAGAGCCAGAGAATCTGTAGACCTTTTTTGCACCCATCAGAGTTCATGTCACAAGAACTGAACTCCAAAGGTGACAAGCCTCTCCAAGGAGAGACAGGACACAGAACTCAGAGGAAGAAGTGGTCATCATAAAAGGCAGATAAGAAAAAACAGCTGAAAAATTATAATAAAATTTTAATAAAAGCTGAGTGTGGGCTAATATGACAGCTTACACATTCCTGGGAGCATCAGACATAGAAGACATAGGAGAGTATGCATTCCCTCACCAGATTTTTCTCACAGGCCCCTACCAGGGGCTTATAGGACATATAATGAAGCAAGAGACCTAAGAGAATTTCCATCAGTGATGCCTATGTACAAAACTCTGCCTACTTCTTGGATCATTCTCTTATAGAAAGCAAAAGCTAGAAGTTTCTATGAGGTCAGGAAACACTGCTGCCCTACCTATACCCAGAGAGACCAGGAACATTAGGAAAACCCTGCCAGTACTCCAGAACCCACAATAAGCACAAGGTAGCAGAAGCCCTCCACTAGAGAAATTTCAAGTCTGGTGCACTGAGGATAACTACAGTAATAATAAGACACAAATCCAATTCAACAGTTGACTAGAATGACTCAAAGTGCATACTAACTGCCTGCCTCATAGAGGAGAGAGGTGCCTTTTCTGAGCATAAATACTATTGACCTCAATAGGTCAATAGTTCTTTAGCACACAATGTCAGGTATTAAATAATAAATAAAGAATTCCTCGGATGGCTTTATCAGCAGACTTGATACAGTACAGGAAACAGTCAACTTGAAAGTAAGGCAGCAGAAATTAGCCAAAATGAAACATGAAGAAGATAAAAAGAACAGAGCATCCCAGATCTGTGGTACCATACCAAACCTGTATTAACAGAATCCCAGAAAGAGAAAAGAGAGAGAAGGGGATGGAAGGAATGTCTGAAGAGATAATGAATGGTCAAGAACTTTACAAAATTAATGAAACACAACAAACCACAGACAAAAGAAGCTCAAGGAACTCCAAGCAGGATAAACACACACACATACATACATACACAGACACATACATACACACACACACATCCCTCCCTAGACATATCATAGTCAAATTGCCAAAAACCAAAGCCAAACACAAAATTTTGAAGACAGCAGGAAAAAAGCATTTTAAAAAGCATATCACAATAGCAACCATATTCCACGTTTGTGACTTGATAGTTAAAAATAATAAAACAGGAATATCTAACACTTACTGAGTACTTATTACATGTCAGAAACTGTTCTAAGTGTCACAAAACCCGTATGAGGTACATTTAATATCTTATTTTACAGATGAAGAAACTGAGATACCAAGAGGTTAAATAAATTGCTGAGGGGCTTCCCTGGTGGCACAGTGGTTGAGAGTCCGCCTGCTGATGCAGGGGACACAGGTTCGTGCCCCTGTCCGGGAAGATCCCACGTTGAGCCCGTGAGCCATGGCTGCTAAGCCTGTGCGTCTGGAGCCTGTGCTCCGCAACGGGAGAGGACACAACAGTGAGAGGCCTGTGTACCGCAAAAAAAAAAAAAAAAAAAAATTGCTGAGGATCACACAGTTAGAATCTGTGGAATCAGAGTTCAAGTCCCAGCAGTCTAGCACCAGGGTCCATGCTCTTAATCACTATATCATTCTGTTTTGGTCAAGATCTTTATCTCCACCCCATTAGGGTACCATTAACAACAATAATTAATACACCATGACTACCACCACCATCCACATTTTGCCCTGTCTGTGCTCCTAAAAGAGAAAGCAACACTGATGTATGGAAGAACAGCAAGTTCTTCTATCACTACTGCGGTTGGCAGTGAATGTTAGTATAGTTTACACAGTTCCTTCTACGTTAGGTAAATACTTCTGGGCAACAAGAAGTCTGGACTTTAAATGTACCGCATGAATATATTTTGGTGCTGAATTGCACCTACTTGTCCTTACGATGGCACCCCCATTTGAAACCACTTTTCTCCTTTAGAGGACAGTGAACATAATATCAAGGAAAAAGTTATTACTATTTCTAGATTGTCTCTGCTCACAGCAGGCAGTCTTCAGGCAGCAATTCTGTCATGGCATTATGATTAATTTCTTTTCAATAGGCTTTATTTTAGAATAATTTTAGATTTATAGAAAAGTTGAAAAAACACTCTCCTCCAATTTTCCCTATTGTTAATATCTTATATCACTGTAGTGTATTTGTCACACCTAAGAATCCAACACTGTTACATTACTATTAACTAAACTCCAGAGTTTATTCAGCTTTCACTAATTTTTCCATTAATGTCCTTTTTCTATTCCACAGTCCTATTCAGGGTACATTGAGTTTATCACGTCTCCTCAGTTTCCTGTAGTCTGTGACAGTTTCTCAGTCTTTCCTTGTTTTCCATGACCTTGATAATTTTGAGGAATACTGGCCAATCTCCAATCTGAGTCTGTCGAATGTTTTTCTCATGGCTGGAGTGGGGTTATGGATTTTGGGAAAGAATGCCACAGAGGCGAAATGCCATTCTCATCCCATCACAGCAGGGGTATCTGAGAGCCACAAGATTTTGGTGATGTTAACCTTCATTACCTGGTTAAAGTAGTGTTTGCTGGGCTTCTCCATTGTGAGGTTATTATTTTTCCTTTCATTCTCTATTCTTTGAATGCAAGTAAGTGAGACTATCTCAGGAGCAGAGGATAGAAATTAAGCTCCACCTTTTGAAAGGGGGAGTATCTACATTTATTACTTGAAATTCTTCTATAAGAAAGAGTTGTCTCTCCTCCCCCATATGACTAATTTATATTTAAGCTATTGTTTAACATGGGTAAAATGATCATATAAAGTACGTTTTTAGCTGAGATTTCACTCTCTTAAAGCCAACAAACAAGCCCCTAGCCCACTTTTCAGCCCAACTGAAAAGAAGCAAATTTAAAGTGTCACAGTTGAGTAAACAATTTTGCCCAGCACCTGTATAACCTTAGGAAAGAAGCAAAGTTCATTCAAGGTATGCTTTGAATGGAGGAATATGGAACAGGACTTGGTATTCTCATCACCGAGCAACCAAAGTCTTTCTCCCTTCCTCCCTCCTTCCCTCTCTCTCCCTTCTCCCCCTTCGGAGTAGAGGTGTTCCTCTTTCCTAATAATAACACAAAGATGCCTCGTGCTGGCATCTGCCAGATGCTGCTAGAATTTATATCTCTAGAGGCCAAACAAGGCATGATAACCAGATATATTAAAATAAGAATTTCAATTATTCTTGGTTAGACTATAAATAATTTCTCAGATAATCTATCCTTCATCCCATCAGTTAGACCCCAGGAAACAGAACTCCTTGAGCAAGGAGCTCACCTCAGGGTAAAATGAATGTGAAACTGCTTAGAAAACCGCATACCCAGAAGACCTACACTCAAAAGCTACAAGAGCTGAGGGTTTCAGACAACAACAACTAAAACAGTAATAAGAGAAAAATAAGGGTTCAGAGGACTTTTAAAAGAAGAAGAAATCAAAGGGGAGAAGAGAGAGAAGAAGAAAAACTAGATGAAATCAATATAACCCTCGAAACTAAATCATTGGTAAGAAATACATAAGAGTCAATTTTTTTTTCCAAGCAGGCTAAATTGTAACTAATGTAACTAGCATGAACATATCTAAGGAAGAGTGACCTGTTTGCACAGTACAAAAAAGGCTTCAAAGTTGTTTAGTGTATTCTAGATCTGCCCAGGAAGAAGGTACTCAGCCAAATGGTCTGCTAATCACAAATATTCTATTTCTCTTCCTCACTCAGTCCAGCCTTACTCTTTTGTCTCATAACTTCACTGTTCATACGATTCTAATTGGTCCTCCAGAATCTCTAATATTCTACCAAGATATGTCTTGGTGTCTTCTGGCTTTACCTAAAATCCTCTCTCCCATCTTCTTAACCTTCAATTAAACATAGATTTCACCTAAAAGTAATCACAATTCTGTAAACTTAAAAAATAAACTTTAGAGTTTACAAAATACTTTTTCTCTTATTCCCTCACTTGATCTTTATAATAATAAAAACACCATGGTATATTATCATCTTACAAATAAAGCAAGGGTAACTTACATGGCTGAAGTTACCCGTATCAGTTCTTTTACTCCCAATGACCCTTTACAAATTCACCTGAAGTGAAGATGTGAATTCACTTGGTAGTTCAGCGTACTGTAATTCCTAAAGGTCCCTAGTGACTTCTTGTTCAACGAATCCAATATATACTTTATGGTTCTCCTTATATGACTTATCTGTACAAGTAACTTTCTTGAAATGCTATTTTCCTTCAGCTCCTTCTGACCCAACTTTTTATTAACACTATTCCCTTGTCTCTATTCCTTCCCATTCTCATTCTAAGGCCCTATCTCTTTACACCTAATAAATGTTAGGGTCTGTCTTTGGCTTTTATCTCTCTTCATGTTGTATGTTCTTCCTGGGCAATCTCACCCCAACTCTAAGCTTCAAAAGACAATTATATTCTGACTCCCAGAAGTACATATCTAGTCCCAAATTTTATTCTCAACTCCAGACTCTTATCTGAATTAGATTGGGCCTATCTTCTAAGTTAATGTGGCCAAAATTAAAGTCATAACCTTTATCTCTTTTTAAAACCTGCTTTTCCCCATATATGTCCTATCCCATCTCCCTACATGCCTAACCCAGAAATCAGAGCCACCCAGATTCTGTTAGCTCCACAATCATCACACCTACCCTACCTCTAAATAGCTGTCAAGTCTGTCTCCCCCTTTCTATCCTCATCATCTCTGATTTAGCTCAGATTTTAGCATCTCTCCCACCTGGACTACTGCTCTACTACACAGTAAACTTCTGAACACTAATTTCACCCTTTCAATCGATCTTTTGTCTTGCTGCCTAAAAAATTCTTTTACAACACCAATCAGATCAATTCACCAGGCCCTACCTTCAATTATCAAAAGTAAACACCAAACCTCTCCCCCACCCCAAGCTGGTAAGAGTAAGCCCAAATACCCTGGCCATTCAAGACCCTCAGTGATTTGGACTAAGCTTACCTTTCCAGCATCATTTCCCTCCACCTTGCCTTTGCAACTTCAACCTCACCATTGCAACCTGTACTTTCAGTAAATCAAACTCCTGAAATTTCCTAAACACGTTATGACAGTGCTGTCCAACAGAACTTTCTGTGATGATGCAAATGTTCTATATCCATTCTATACAGTACCAGTCACATGTGGGCATTTGGGAACTTAAAATACGTTGTGGTGACTAAGGTACCGAGTTTTTATTTTATTCAATTATAATTCATTTAAATTTAAATTGTCACATGTAGCTAGTGGCTTCCATATTAAAGAGGGCAGTTCTGTGCTCTCTATAACTATATCTTGGGATGCCCAGAATGTTCCTTTCTTTACCCCTTACTTGCAGGCATGGTAATTTTCTATTCACCTTTCAAGCCTCAACTCAATGACTATTTTATTCAAAGTCTTCTTTGCCCCATCAAGTCCCACAATCCCTTATGCCAAAAAAAAGTACCATTTATCATATTGTGTATATTGTGGTCATTCGTTCAAGAATTATTTACTCAGGATCTGTTATGTGTTAAATGCTGTGCAAGACACTGATGTCACAAAGAATAAGTAAACATTTTGTAATAAGAAATTCATTGTTCACTAGGACAAACAACTGCAAGCTGATTAAGAGGTGCTTTACTGGAATTATCTGCCAATACTGTTCTCTGAATAATGCCATGCTTATTTACATCTTGATGCTTTTTCACATGCTTTTCCTTTTGTGTGACATTCCCTCCTTTGCCGTCTTTATTTGATAAATGCCTTTGTGCTTTAAGATTCAGATCAAGAGTCAATTCCTCTGGGAAGTCTTCCTTAATCCCTAGCCTCTCCTCTGCTCTCTGAAATCTCACCCTGCAAATATCTCTATCATAGACTTAGCACACTGCATTACAAATATCTTGTTTGTTTCCCCCATACAACATGTCAGACAGTGCCTAGTACATAGCTGGCACTCGAAAACTGTTTGCAAAATATATGTCTACATACTAAATAAGATATTATCAATTAATATTATTCTTACTTTCACTTCTGCCAATAATATATATATATACATAACTCTGACTTTTCACCTGAGCCTTATAGGCAAATTTCCATTTACTACTTTGGTAAATGGACATATTCCGAAAGACCTACACACTAGTCAAACTGAACACATCCAAAATTTATTTAACTTATCCCAAACTACCTGAGCCTTCTCCTGGGTCCCTGTCTCTTCAGGGGACCAATACCTACAGGGGGAAAATAGGGTTTTAAGCATTTTGAAACCAAGTACAGTATATGTTAAACATGGTTCACCTTTACTCAAAACACTACAACCACCTAACACTTTTAATCTTGCACCACCTCTCCTCTTAAATCAAACTAAACAACTTAAGGATCACAAAATGGCCATTTTATAATTTTGGTTATATATGCTCAGAAGAGTCTTAAATCAAAATGACATTAATATCTTCCAGAGAGTTTCACAGAGCAAAACCAAAATTACTCAAAAGAATATATATTACTTTTATTCTTTATCCCATTATCCACAATTCCTATTTAAAAATGAAATTAAATAAAATAAATGATAATAAAACAGCAGGGAAAAAAAACCACAGGAAAAAAAGTGTCCCACCAAGAAAAAAAAAATGTATTTGTTGCACTTAAGTATTAAAGTTCCATACATATGTGAAAGTAAAGAATCATAAATCAATTTAAAATGATGATTTGGAGTTCTAATTCCAACTACCAGCCTTGCTTCTAATCTTAACTGGAAAAGAATAAAATCTTCACATTTAAGTATGAGTATAAATTTTTCATAAATACCCTAGAACAGGTTGAAGAAATTCTATTTCTAGTTGGCACAGACACTTATAAGAAAGGGATGTTGAATTCTGTCATATTTTTTTCTCCATCTATTGAGATAATCATATAGGTTTTGTTTTGGTTTTGGTTAATATGGTGAATTACACTGATTGATTTTTGAATGTTAAACCAGTCTTTCATTCTAGAAAAATTTGGTTATGATATATTATGGATTTTCAATATTGTTGGATTTGATTTGCATATATTCTATTGAGAATTATTGCACCTATATTAATAACAAGGAATGCTGGGGACTTCTCTGGTGGTGCAGTGGTTAAGAATCCGCCTGCCAATGCAGGGGACACAGGTTCGAGTCCTGGTCCGGGAGGATCCCACATGCTACGGAGAAACCAATCCTGTGCGCCACAACTACTAAGCCTGCGCTCTAGAGCCCGCGAGCCACAACTACTGAGCCCGTGTACCACAATTACTGAAGCCAGTGCACCTAGAGCCTGTGCTCTGCAACAAGAGAAGCCACCACAATGAGAAGCCCACGCACCACAATGAAGACCCAATGCAGCCATAAACAAACAAACAAGGGATATCCGTTTGCAATATTACTATTTCTTGTAGTATCTTTGTCAGGTTCTCCTATCAGGAAACTGTAGGTAATGAGTTGGGAATTTTCAGAAATATTTTCAGAAAAAGTTTGTGTAGGACTATCTGCAAGGCTTGATTTGCTCAAATCTTGCACATTTCCAGAAGTGCCTGATTTTGTGACTGGCTCTTGGCTGACTCTTGGGAACTGAACTCTTAGAACGCTCTACAAAAATTGTTTTGCACGTTTGGAGTCTTGAATGGCACTGTACCAGTATGTCAATTTGTCTAGATAGTTTATGCAAACAATGTGGTTTATAGTGAATACCTGGCTTTCAGTAACTACAGTGGTCACACAGGCACTGCGTGACTGATCTCCAGTAAAAACCCTAGATTATTAGGATCAAGCAAGATTCCCTGGTAGACAGCACTTATACATATCACTTTTGCTTTGTATCCTTTTGCTTTTTTAAAAAAATGTACCTATGAGTATGATGACTTCTGGGTCCTAGGGATCCTTGCAGCAAATCACTAGCCTTAGAGGTGATCTTCGGGACACCCAATACAGTGTGATACTGGGGACCACTGAAAGACACTAGTAGTATTTTCTCCTTAAACACTTGGCATCATGTACCAGTGAAGCCATCAGAGCTTGATATTTTCTTTATAGGAAATTATTTTCCTCCCTTAATTAATAGACTTTATCTTTTAGAGCAATTTTAAGTTTATAGAAAAATTGAGCAGAAAGTACAGAGAGCTCTTAATACAGTGCCCCCCACCCCCAGTTTCCCCTAGTATTAACACATTGCATTAGTGTGGTACATTTGTTACATTTGATGAACAAATCTTGATTATTTCTAACTAAGCTTAATAGTTTACATCAGGGTTCACTCTTCATCTTGTACAGCTCTATGGGATTTAACAAATGAATGATGTCATGTATCCACCATTATCATATGATACAGAATAGCTTCACGGCCTTAAAAAATCCCCTGTGCTCCACCTATTCATCCTTCCCTCCTTCCCGACCCTGGGTCCCTGGGCAACTACTGATCTTTTTACTGTCTCTACACTTTTGTCCTTGCCAGAACTCATATATTTATAATCATTCAGTATGTAGCCTTTTCAGATTGACTTCTATCACTGAACAACATGTATTTAAAGTTCCTCCATGTCTTTTTGAGGCCTGAAAGCTCATTTCTTTTAACAATGAATAATATTCCACTGTATAAATACACCACAATTTGTTTATCCATTCACCTATTGAAGAACATCTTGGTTGCTTTTTTTTTTTTTTTTTTTTGCGGTATGCGGGCCTCTCACTGCTGTGGCCTCTCCCGTTGCAGAGCACAGGCTCCGGACGCGCAGGCTCAGCGACCGTGGCTCACGGGCCCAGCCGCTCCACGGCATGTGGGATCTTCCCGGACCGGGGCACGAACCCGTGTCCCCTGCATCGGCAGGCGGCCTCTCAACCACTGTGCCACCAGGGAAGCCCTTGGTTGCTTTCTAAGCGTTAGCAATTATGAATAAAGCTGCTATAAACATCTCTGCGCAGGTTTTTGTATGGTTGTAAGATTTCAATTCATTTGAATAGCAAGGAGCATGATTGTTGAACCACATTTTAAGACTATGTTTAGCTTTGTAAGAAACTGCCAAACTGTCTCCCAAAGTGGCTGTCCCATTTTGCATTGCCATCAGCAATGAGTGAGAGTTCCTGTTGCTCCACACCCTCATCAGTGTTTGGTGTTGGCAGTGTTTTAGATTTTATCCATTCTAATAGGTGTGTAGTAGTATCTCATTGTTGCGTAAACCTGCAATTACCTAATGACATATAATATTGAGCATCTTTCCATATGCTTATTTGCCAAGAGTATGTCTTCTTTGGCGAGGTGTCTGTTCGTATCTGTTGCCGATATTTAAAACTGAGTTATTAGTTTTCTTACTGTTAAGTTTTAAGAGTTCTTGATATATTCTGGGTATAAGTCTTTTATCAGATAATGTGTTTGCAAAGATTTTCTCCCAGTCTATGGCCTGTCTTTTCATTATCTTAACAGTGTTTTTTACAGAGAAGTTTTAAATTTTAATAAAGTCCCACGTGTTAATTTTCCTTTCGTGAACTGTGCTTTTGGTGTTATATCTTAAAACTTATCACCCAACCCAAGGTTACATAGATTTTCTCCCATCTTCTAGAAGTTTTGTTGTTTTGCATTTTATATTTAGGTCTATGACCCATTTTCAGTTAATTTTTATGAAAGATATAAACTGTGTCTAGATTCATTTCTTTGCATATGGTTGTCCAGTAGTTTCAGTACCATTTGTTGAAAAGACTGTGTTTTCTCCATTGAACTGTTTTTGCTCCTTTGTCAAAGATCAGCTCACTATATTTGTGTGTGTCTATTTCTAGGCTTTCTATTTAGTTTCATTGATCTATTTGTCTATTGCCAATACCCCACTCTCTTCATTACCATAATTTTATAGTAAGTCTGAAGTTGGGTAGCATCAGTCTTCTGACTTCATTCTTCTTCAAAAATGTGTTTGCTATTCTGGGTCTTTTACCTTTTTGTATAAACCTTAGAATCAGTTTGTAAATATCTACAAAATAACCTGCTGGGGTTTTGACTGAGATTGCATTGAATCTATAGATCAAGCTGGGAAGAACTGACATCTTCAAAATGTTGTCTTCATATCTGAACACAGAATCTCTCTCAAGTTATTTAGTTCTCCTTTGCTTTTGCTCATCAGAGTTTTGAAGTTTTCCTCATTTAGATCTTGTATATATTTTGTTAGACTTATACCTAGGAATGTATTTCTTTCTCTTTCTCTCTGGCTGTGAATGTAAATGATGTTATGTCTTTAATTTCAAATTCAATTGCTCATTGCTGGTATATACGAAAGCAATTGACTTCTGCATATTAACCTTGTATCCTGCAACCTTGCTACAATTGCTTATTAGGTTCCAGGAGTTTGGGAGTAGATTCTTTAGAATTTTCTACAGAGACAATCATGTCACCTGTGAACAAAGGTAGCTTTTTATTTCTTCTTTCCCAATATGTATACCCTTTCTTTTCTTGTCTTATTGAACTAGTATGACTTTTAGTAGGACATTCTGTAAGAGTTTTAAACTACAAGTTCATTTTTAAAAATAGATATAGAGCTTGGTAGAAGTCACCTGTGAAGCCATCTGTTCCTGGACTTTCGTTTGTTGGGAATTTTTTTAATCATGGATTCAATTTCAGTACTTATAATTGGTTTGTTCATATTTTCTATTTCTTCCTGGTTCAGTCTTGGGAGATTGTACCTTTCTAAGAATTTGTCCATTTCTTCTAGGTTGTCCATTTTATGGCATTTAGTTGCTTTTTATTTATGGCATATAGTTGCTTGTAGTAGTCTCTTGTGTTCCTTTGTATTTCTGTGGTGTCAGTTGCAACTTCTCCTTTTTCATTTCTAATTTTATTGATTTGGACCCACTCCCTTTTTTTCTTGATGAGTCTGGCAAAAGGTTTATCAATTTTGTTTATCTTTTCAAAGAACCAGCTTTTAGTTTCATTGATCTTTTCTACTGTTTTCTCTATTTCATTTATCTCTGCTCTGGTCTTTATGATTTCTTTCCTTCTACTAGCTTTGGGTTTTGTTTGTTCTTCTTTCTCTAGCTACTTTAAGTATAAGGTTAGGTTGTGTATTTGAGATGTTTCTTGTAAGCTGTCAAATTTATATGCATAAAGTTGTTCACAGTAATCCCTTATTATTCTTTTAATAACTGTAGAACATAGAAATGAGACCTATCTCATTCCTGATCTGGCAATTTGTCTCCTCTTTTTCTGCCTGATCACCAGTATGACTAATGTTTTATCAAATTTATTATCTTCTCAAAGAAACATGTTGGCTTCACTAATTTTTCTCTATTGTTTTTCTGTTTCATTGATTTCCTTCCTGGTCTTTATTATATTATTTCCCCTGCAAAGTCCTGATTTTATTTTTCTACTTTCTTAAGGTGAAAGCTGAAGGTACTGACTGGAGACTTTTCTTCTTTTCTAACGTAGGTGTTCAGTGCTAAAAATTTCCCTCTAAGTACTGCTTTAACTGCATCCAAGTAATTTTAATACGTTATGTTTTGATTTTTGTTAAGTTAAAAATATTTTCCATTTGAATTTCTTCTCTGGCTCATGGGTATTTAGAAATGAAAAGCAAGAAAAAGGGGAAAAAAACCTCAGTCATAAATGTCTTCATTACTTTTTGACATAGAGGAAGCACCATCTCTTCTAAAAAACAAGGTTAAGAATTATATTCCAAGGGTTGATATAGTTTCTTTCACTGTAACACGTTCTATATCTAAATGTTATACATACACTTTAAACCAAGAGGTATCAAAGGCATTTGTGCTAAGTACCACTTAAATAGTAAAAGATTTGTAATAGGGGAAAAATGAATGAAGCAGGTAATACTGCAGACTGAAAGAAAGAGATCAAAGAAGAGTGCAAAAATATCAGATGAGTTTATCCGATGGACTTCAGGGGAGGGGGATGACAAAAATATATTCTTTTCTTTGGGGGGGGTGTACGCGGGCCTCTCACTGTTGTGGCCTCTCCCGTTGCGGAGCACAGGCTCCGGACACGCAGGCTCAGAGGCCATGGCTCACGGGCCCAGCCGCTCTGCGGCATGTGGGATCTTCCCGGACCGGGGCAAGAACCCGTGTCCCCTACATTGGCAGGTGGACTCTCAACCACTGTGCCACCAGGGAAGCCCCAAAAGGATATTCTTTCAAACTAATTTACATATATGAGAATAAAAATGGGAGTAAGATAAATGTCCAGCAATCGATCTGTAAATATATTAACATATATATTGCAATACTATGCAAACAATAAGAGTAGAATTACGATAGCAAACCAAAAGGCAACAAGACTCCTCTCAGGGAAGTGTGTAAAATGTTCCCCAAATAATCTCTATTATGAGAAATACATTTCCAACCTAAGTGACTTAAAGGATGAAACCTGAGTATAGTCATATGCTCATTAACCCAACACCTGTGTTCTCTATAAAATATGAAACAGCCTACCTTTTTTAGACTACTATTGAGCTAAATAGTTTTTCCCTTTTACAAAGGCATGCATAAAAGGAAGAAATATTACCTCAACAAGTCCAAATGTAAACATTTTTAGATGTAACCAACTCAGAAGGGCATTCACAGCCCAGCCTACTAAATTTGAACTAATGAAAAAGCAGCCTATTAAGTTTTAACAGAGAACCACATTTAACCCCTGTGGCAAAATACCAAGAAACTTCTCAATACCTGAATCAGAAGGATAACATGTAACATGATGGATTCTTCATGACTGATTTTACAGGATGATCCAGACCCCAAATATAAAATCTTCAATTACTGAAAAATAGCTCATCAACTCCACCCTTCACTTAAAGAGGCAACCAAATTGCCAACTGAAAGATGGGGTTAGGAGAGGTATGCAAACATGTTTGGACTAAATCAAAGTATGGTACCATACAGAGGATGAAAGGAAGAGAAAGCAGACCCTGCCTACTCAAGGATTCTATGATCAGGAGGTTAAGTGTAGACAATTAACATTCAAAACACAGCAAACAAAGACAATGGCATCAATGCCTGAAAAAAAACCTAAGAATGGTGTTAAATGCTATCCCTATCCTGCTGAGATCTATGTAATCTTCTAAAATATAAAATAAAATGAAATGCTATGACTTGACTCAATAATACAGGTTGTCTCTATTAAAAAGTATTCAAAAATTTCCAAACCACATCTGAAATAAACTAAGTGTAAGCACTTTGATAAAAACGTGAATAAGGGAAAATGAGTACTAGGAGCGGGTTCCTAGAATAAAAATGCAACCATAACGAGGCAGCTTGTCAAAATCCAATAATTTATATGAATCTTGGAAGATTCTGATAGTGAAAAGAATGGACCAGACAAGTCATACTAAACTTGTAAGCTGGATATCTGTTAAATTTAAGACCTTAGATGACCTAAGGTAAAAATATATCTAGTATTTCATTCAACCTGAACTACAAAAAAACTCTCTGGTAATCATGACCATGAAAACTGTCTTTTCAGGGACTTCCCTGGTGGCGCAGTGGTTAAGAATCCACCTGCCAGAGTAGAGGACACAGGTTCCAGCCCTGGTCTGGGAAGATCTCACATGCCGCAGAGCAACTAAGCCTGTGCACCACAACTACTGAGCCTGCACTCTAGAGCCTGCGAGCCACAACTACTGAGCCTGCGTGCCACAACTACTGAAGCCCACGCACCTAGAGCCCATGCTCTGCAACAGGAGAAGCCATTTCAATGAGAAGCCCGTGCACCACAACGAAGAGTAGCCCCCAACTGCTGCAACTAGAGAAAAGCCTGCACACAGCAACGAAGACCCAACGCAGCCAAAAATAACAAACAAACAAACAAACAAACAAACAAAACCTGTGTTTTCAGGAGCTTCTGCTTCTACCCATGAAGGAAGGGTTGGGACCAAAATTCCCCTCCTGTCATGAGTAATTAGAAAAGAGGACAAAATATATGAAATAACTGTGTTCAGATGATGGACAATGGACAGAGCAGGATTACAGTGCCAGGGAAAAGATTTTAAGTTAGGTAAGCCCTATACTTACCTAAGCTTTCTGCTTAAAGGACGTTGCCAGGCTACAGCACAGTGAGAGGAAATCCCTATTGAACATGGTAGGCTTGCTGAGTTAAGTAAGAGACTGACAAACAGGGAGGCCATGGATGCTAGTATTCACATGGTTAGTACCAGGGAAGAAGAAGCTGCACAGAGAGAGTGTTCTGGAGAGCTGCAGAGGGATGCAAGCTTTGGCTGAGTACTAATTCGCATACTGATGAAGTGAAACACCATGAAGTCAGTGAAAGAACCACTGGGAAAGCAGAAGGCTGGACAATCCCAGAGATCACACAGGGATGAAAACAGGCAGCATTCCCCTCAGCCAGAGTAGAGAAACTATGTAATACAAAAGGTATTTGATAGGCTCCTCAGAGAGGTCACACCTTAATAATGGTGACTTAACCCTAGAATAAAGGTTGACATAGATATACTCTAATAAAACTTAAAAGCAAGATTTGAAAGATGTAAACTATTTCCAATAACTTATTTTAGTGTCTGAACAAAGACCAAAACTTTTTATGATCTACAAAAACTGAAACAAATTAAGGTTCACAAGGTAGAGCGTAAATGTTATTCTACTTTTGCAAGGTTCCTTTAACAAGAAATAGTACAATATTAACTCTATGTAGATTTTGATAATTTAATGTTCATACTGTAATTCCTAGAACAACTTAAACAATAATGTAAAGTGGTAAAGCTAAAATTCCAATAGAGGAATCAATACAATATACTGAATATTCAACTAACTCAAAATAAGGCAAGAAAGCTGCCTCAGAGACAAAACACAAATATAACAAGGGGTAAGCCAACAGCACAATGGAAGACCTAAATTCAACCATACCAGTAACTAAATAAATATAATAGACTAAGCACTCATGATTAAATACAGAGATTGTCAGACTGGATAAAAAAATACCCAGCTATATGCTATATATGAGAGGCGCTGGAAATAAAAGTAACAGATATTATAGACTGTAAGTATGAAGAATGAATAAGGTATATTATGGAAACAGTAAGCTTAAGGGAGTTGTGACCATATCAATGTCAAATAAAATAGATTTCAAGAGAAGTATTACCACAGATATAGAAGAAAATTTCATAATAATAAAAAGATAAATCCATCATGCACATATCACTGCTTCAAATAATACCATCAAGCACCTTGATCCAACTGACAATTAAATTGAAAACACTGTAACAACAACTGTAAAATATATTCTTAACAAATGCACACAGAATGTTCTTCCACATATACTACATACTGGGCTGTAACACAGGCATACCTCAGAGATACTGGGGGTTTGGTTCCAGACCACTGCAATAAAACAAACATTGTAATAAAGCAAGTCCAACAAACTTTTTAGTTTCCCAGTGCATTTGAAAGTTATATTAACATCATACTGTAGCTTATTAAGTGTGCAATAGCATTATGTCTAAAATAACAAAGTACATACCTTAATTAAAAACTACTTTATTGCTAAAAAATGCTAACCATCATCTGAGCCTTCAAGAAGTCATAACAGTAACATCAAAGATCACAGGTCACCATAACAAATATAACAATAATAAGAAAAGCTTGAAATATTGTGAGAACTATCAAATGTGACACAGAGACATTAAGTGAGCAAATGATGCTGGAAAAATGGCACTGATAGACTTGCTCGACGTAAGTTTGCCACAAAACTTCAATTTGTAAAAAATGCAATATTTTTGAAGCACAATAAAGCAAAGTACAATAAAATGAAGTATGCCTGTACAAGTCTCATTACATTTAAAAGGGTAAAATTATACAGAGTATGTTCTATAAGCATAAAGGAATTAAATTAGAAATAATACAATACACTTCTAAATAACTCACATGTCAAAAAAATATTTTTTTTAATTCAACAGTATTTCAAACTGAATGATAATGCAAGTACAGTATTTCATAATTTGTGGAATGCAGCTGAATCAGAGCTTAGATGGGTATCTATGTATTTAAACGCTTATGTTAAAAATGAATGAAGGCTTAAAAACAACGATCTCAGTTTCTATCTTCAGATGCTAGAAAACGATTAGCAAATTAAGTCCAAAGTCAGTGGAAGGAAAGAATAAATATAAGAACAGAAATCAAGAAAATAGAAAAGAGACATGAAAGGAAATTAAGAATGCCGAACACTGACTTTCTGAATATTAATAAAATTGGTAAGACCTTTGCAAAACTAACAGAAAAAAAGGAAAAACACTAATTACCAATATAAGGAATAAGAGAAGAGGTGTCACTATAGATGTTACATAAATCAAAAGGAAAATAAGGAGAATCCCACTTCCTGTAACAGTGAAGTAGTTTGATTTGAACCAACCCTCCTAGAGATAACAAATTAAAGCTCTAAAATTAGAACACTCCCTAACACCATACACAAAAATAAACTCAAAATGGATTAAAGACCTAAATGTAAGACTGGACACTATAAAACTCTTAGAGGAAAACATAGGGAGAACACTCTTTGACATAAATCACAGCAAGATCTTTTTTAACCCACCTCCTAGAATAATAGAAATAAAAACAAAAATAAACAAATGGGGCCTAATGAAACTTAAAAGCTTTTGCACAGCAAAGGAAACTATAAACAAGATGAAAAGACAACCTTCAGAATGGGAGAAAATATTTACAAACGAATCAATGGACAAAGGATTAATCTCCAAAATATATAAACAGCTCATGCAGCTCAATATTAAAAAAAAAACAACCCACTCAAAAACGGGCAGAACACCTAAATAGATATTTCTCCAAAGAAGACATACAGATGGCCAAGAGGCCATCACTAATTATTAGAGAAATGCAAATCAAAACTACCATGAGGTGTCACCTCACACCAGTTAGAATGGGCATCATCAGAAAATCTATAAACAACTGCTGGAGAGGGTGTGGAGAAAAGGGAACCCTCTTGCACTGTTGGTGGGAATGTAAACTGATACAGCCACTATGGAGAATAGTATGGAGGTTCCTTAAAAAACTAAAAATAGAATTACCATATGACCCAGCAATCCCACTACTCGGCATATACCTAGAGAAAACCATAATTCAAAGAAACACATGCACCCCAATGTTCATTGCAGCACTATTTACAATAGCCAGGTCACGGAAGCAACCTAAATGCCCATAGACAGACGAATGGATAAAGATGTGGTACATGTATACAATGGAATATTACTCAGCCATAAAAAGGAACGAAATTGGGTCATCTGTAGAGGCGTGGATGGACCGAGAGACTGTCAGAGTGAAGTAAGTCAGAAAGAGAAAAACAAATATCGTATATTAACGCATATATGTGGAATCTAGAGAAATGGTACAGATGAACTGGTTTGCAAGGCAGAAATAGAGACACAGATGTAGGGAACAAACGTATAGACACCAAGGGGGCAAGTGGGGGGTTGTGTTTGTGGTGGGATGAATTGGGAGATTGGGATTGACATATATACACTAATATGTATAAAATAGATAAGTAATAAGAACTTGCTGTATTAAAAAAATAAAACTCAAAAAGAAATAAAGCTCTAGATATCAAGATTCTAGATATTAAAAAACAAAAGAAAAACACTATCTCAAGGCACTAGAGGTTAACCAGAAGCAGAAAAAATGGAAGGGGAACTGACAATCGGAAGAAGGGTGCACTGGGTGAGCTTCCTGTTCTTAGGAAAAATAGCTTAGGATAAAGCTTCTTAGGAAGCTTTTTACCAGAGTGCAAGTCCCAGTAGATGTTCAGCAGAATTGATAGATTTTAGAGAAATCATCTTATCTGTTATTAAATTAGAGAACAGAATTAAGGACGATTATGGCAGCTTGAAACTGAGGAGGAGTATTCCAGGAAGGAGAAAGGAAGTGCACAAATCCTATGCATTAAACTCTGTTTAAATCTCTGGGCTGACACCTGAACTACACATACAGTCTCCAAGCAGCCCAGCTAGGACTAAACGAACTGAGCAAGGATTTCAGCTACTACCCAATGTTGGAAAGAGAGTTTGGAGTCCTAATTCAGGCAAAACAAAACAAAACAAAATTCAAAACTCTTTAGAGTAATATGATAGAATACTAACTGTCTACAATGTATCATTCATAATATGGAGGAGATAATCCAAAATTATAAGAAAATGTGACCAATAAAGGCAATCAATGCAGATCTTACCCTAAAATGGCCGAGACATTAGAGTTATCTGACATGGACTTAAAGTAGCTTTTATAACTATGTTCATAATTAATAAACAGATGAGGAAATCTGCACAGAGGAAGAAAAAATGCAAAAATTACAAAGCAGATGTTTTAGAACTGAAAAATTCAATATTTGAAATGAAAATTTCACTAAATGGGCTTTAAAAAACAAATTGGAGAGGTCAGAAGAATGAGTCAGTGAGCTTCAAGACATATCAATATCTATCATCTAATCTAAAAAGCAGAAAATAAAAAGATCTTAAAAATAAACAGAGATTCATTGGAATTTGACACACTAATAGAGGGACACATACATGTAAACTGAGGTCCCAGGATTAAAAAAAAGTGAAAGAAAAAGTTAGAAAAATTTTTAAAAAAAATAATGGTTGAAAATTTCCCCAATAATTGAAAAATATAAATGTGTATGTTCAAGAACCTCAGTGAACCCATATAGGAAGGAAAATCACACCTAGACATATCACAGTAAAACTATTTGAAAAAAAGAGAAAGGAAAAGAAAACATTACATACAAGTGAAAAATGATATTAATCATAACTTACTTCTTATGAGAAACAATGTAAATCAGAAGAAAATAGAATAACATCTTTAAAGAACAGAAAAAAATGAATAACATATTATGAACTACTTATGCCAAGAAATGCGGTAACATAAAGAAAAAGGAAACTCCTTAAAAACACAACTGACAAAAACTAAAACAAGATGAATTAGAAAATATAAATAGTTTTTAATATATCAAAGAAATTAAAATTTTTTTATTAATTTTAACAAAGACAACTTCAGGCTAGAAAGCTTCACTGGTGAATTCTATCAATGATGCAAAGAATAAACACAACCAATCTTACACAAACTTTTTGGGGAAATAGAGGAAGGAACTTTCCCTACCCACTGTACTGACTTCCATAAGAATAAAACCAAAACCTGAAAAAGATATTATAAGAAAACTATAGAACAATATACTTCATATGTTAGAATAAAAATTCTAGATAACTTTAATCTGGTGATATATGCAAAAGACTCTCCATCATGATCAGGTAAGGATTATTCCAGGAATAAATTTCAAATTAATATTAGAAAAATCAATCAATGAAATCCACCATATTAACTGAATAAAAGACAAAGACTATATGATAGAATCAAATAAATGCAAAATAAGCCTTCAAGGTAGTTTAATCCATTCACAATAAAAATATTCAGAAAACTAGAAGTTATTCAACCTGATAAGAAATCTATGAAAAGCTTACAGCTAACATCATAGTATATATTATGAAAGACGGAATGTTCTCACTAGTATCAGGAAGAAAGCAAGAATGTCTGCTCTATTCAACACTGTACTGAATGTCCTGCCAGGAAAATAAACTATGAGGAGAATTAAAGGCATACAGATTGGTAAGGAAGAAATGCTTCCATCTGTAAACCATTTAGGTAGAACATGCCAAGAAATCAACAAGTAAACCTGTTAATTTCATTTAATCAGTTGAGGAAGGTCTCAGTATACAAAATCAATGGACAGACATTACTTATGTTGCTCTTTGCTAGCAGCAAAGTGGAAAACAAAATTAAAAAAACAATCTTTCACATATAACAGTATCAAAAAACCAAGTACTTAGGAATACATTTGACAAAAGGTATGCAATACCTTCACACTGAGAACTTTAAAACATTGCTGAGAAAAATTAAAGAATAACTACATAAATGGAGAGATGTAACAATTTTAGACATTGGAAGACACAATATTAAGATGTCAATTTTCTTCAGATTAATTTATGGATTCAAGTCTCCTAATCATAATCCCTGCAAAGTTTTTTCTTTTTTTTAATAAAAAACAACACGCTGATTCTGCAATTTATATAGAAATGCAAAGACCTAAATAGCCGAAACAATCTTGACAAAGAACTAAATGGAGGATTTGCATTACCTGGTTTAGACATTTACTATAAAGCTACAGTACTCAGCACAGTATTGTACTGGCATAAAAATAAAAAATACATCATATGGAGTCCAGAAATAAACATTTATCATCAACAAAGATGACATAGCAACAATGTGATAGATATTTGCATGTTGATTTTGTATCCTGTAACATTTTAAACTCATTTAATAACTGTAGTTTTTTTAAAGACTCTGTGAGATTTTTATGAAAGTAATCAAAGTATTAGAGCTTAAAGCTAATACCTAATCCTCTCTTGCACCACTATGTCCAGGATTTTTTGCTGTCTCATCAAAAGGCCTTCCTTTATGGATCACATGCTTATGTGCTTTGGTGCACAAAGAAAGAGACCGACTCAACTGAGCAGTCTTTGTTTCTTACATTTCTTTACCGCATCTGTATTATACTCTAAAGATACTATGGTAGGAAAATGAAATGCTCAAGTGATTTCACAAGATCACCGTAAGAATTTATCATGAGACAACCTTCCTGTATTTTTTCAGCTAAAATTTATACTACCTGGATGGTATAAGATGACATTCCAGATTATACAGAACACCCAAAAGGGACCTGGAAAAAACCCCAAATCTACTTTGGAAAAACCTAACTTTATCACAAACAAACCTCAAAGAATTCCTCAAAATAAAATTGCAAAGCAAATAAGTAATTCACAGCCCCAAATTCAGTAACTACACAGCAATAAACACCATGAGTGAGAATCAGCAAAACAACAGACAGCAGATATAGACCTACAAAGGCTTCACAAGGCTTCACATTTTGAAATTATTTCTCATGGAATGTAAAATAAAACATAGTTAATAAGCCTAATAAAAAAAAAAGAAAATATAAACAGAATAGAGAAAACGATTAAGAATGCCCAGAAAGACTTGAGGACCTAATAACACTTTTTAGCTACAAAAATATAATGACTGAAATTTAGAATTTCAATGAATGCATTTAACACAGTAGCTTAGACAGAAGTAAAAAGAGAAATAGGTTTTAAGAGAGAGCTGAAAAAGTTAGCCAGAATGCTGCATAGAAAAACAAAGAAATAATATGAAGAGAGATGAAAGTATAAGAAGTATGGAATGAAGTGATCTAAAATATATCTACTCAGTTTCCTGAAAGCAAAGAATGAAAGAAATGAGCAACAGTAATATATAAATAATTAACTAAAAATTTTTCGCTAGCAATGAAAAAAAATCTACAGATTTAAGATAACAAATGAATCCTAAGTAGAATAAATAGAAGGAAATTCATACCTAG
The DNA here is from genome assembly GCF_963924675.1 of Phocoena phocoena. Taxonomy (NCBI): domain Eukaryota; kingdom Metazoa; phylum Chordata; class Mammalia; order Artiodactyla; family Phocoenidae; genus Phocoena; species Phocoena phocoena. Next base: position 39,025,263 of record NC_089231.1, read on the forward strand.
AGTCATCACAAAGAAGCCACAGAACAAAACAGATAAAGGAGAACTGAGAATTATGCAAACAGACGGCTCTATAAGAACAAAAATAGAAGCCATAAGACAGTGGAGTGTTATCTTCAATGAGCTGACAAAATGTAAACTGTCAGCCTAGCATTTTAAAAATGAAGGTAAAATAAGAAGAGTTTTAGACAAAAGTGTAAATGAACACCAGGAAATCCTCACAGAAAGAAATGCTAAACAACATACTTGAAACAGAAAGTAAGTGATGCCAGGTAGAAGGTCTCAGATGGGAGAAATAATTTGTGGGAATGTTTTCTAAGCTATAACTCAAAAAGCTTTTAAAAAACCCTATAACTCAAATTATGTAACAATGACAACATATAACTCGAGAGCAGTTAAGAGAATTAATGTGTTCTATTGAAGAAGAAAAAAGATTAACTTTAAACTTTGATAAGTCAAATATATATGTGAAAATCTGTGGAGGAACCAGTAATAAATAGATACTTAAAAATGAAGTGCAGAACTTTCTTTTTTCATGAAAAATATTTATAAGTGCACACAATTTAGTATAAATATTTATAATTAATAAAGAATTTCAAAATAAGGGCAAAAACATCTCCTAATAGTGTGAATTAGGGAACATTAATTTCTTTGGTTAGTAGGGGAGAGACTTAGCTTGACAGAGAATAAACAGTGTTGTAGCATAGAAAATAGACAACATGAATAAATAAAAGGAAAGAAAATGGGTGAACTAACGAGAAGACCTGTTTTAGGGTAAAATGGCTGTGTAACATGGGAGTCAACTAATGCAAAGACAAATTGCCAGATGGAGCATAAATAAAAATAAGCCAATGAAGTATGTGAAACTGTGTAAAACTGACTTTTATGCTCTTAAATGTACTAAATGACTATTTGTATATAATGGAAAGATTACGATCTGTAGCTGTCAATATGGAAGAGACTGCCACTTAAACATTAATCTTTGTAGTAACATTGGAAATTAGAGGAAACTCTACTTAAACATTATTTTTTTGAGGCATGCAAAATAAAAAATATATACACAGATATAATTATAACCAATTAGACCACCTTAATTCAATGCAATACATAAAATGCGTTACCTTTTAAATTTTTCATCTCAAAGCCAACTGCTTCTTTAGTATAAAAGTGTCTCTGGCAGGGGGACCTTCAAGATGGCGGAGTAGTAAGATGTGGAGATCACCCTTCCTCCCCACAAATACATCAGAAATACATCTACATATGGAACAGCTCCTAGAGAACACCAACTGAACACTGGCAAAAGACCTCAGATTTCCCAAAAGGCAAGAAACTCCCCCACGTACCTGGGTAGGGCAAAAGAAAAAAGAGAAAACAGAGATAAAAGAATAGGGATGGGCTTCCCTGGTGGCGCAGTGGTTGAGAGTCTGCCTGCCAATGCAGGGGACACAGGTTCGTGCCCCCGTCCGGGAAGATCCCACATGCCGCAGAGCGGCTGGGCCTGTGAGCCATGGCCGCTGAGCCTGCGCGTCCGGAGCCTGTGCTCCGCAACGGGAGAGGCCACAACAGTGAGAGGCCCACATACAGCAAAAAAAAAAAAAAAGAACAGGGATGGGACCTGCACCTCGGGGAGGGAGCAGTGAAGGAGGAAGAGTTTCCACACACGAGGAGGCCCCCTCACTGGCAGAGACGGTGGGTGGGTGGGGGGGAAGCTTTGGAGCCACAGTGGAGAGTGCAGCAACTGGGGTGCAGAGGGCAAAGCGGAGAGATGACTGCACAAAGGGTCAGTGCCGACCAACACTCATCATCCTGAGAGGCTTGTCTGCTCACCTGCCGGGATGGGTGGGGGCTGGGAGCCTGAAGGGGGCTAGTGCACCACACAGCTAGGTGGGAGGGGGTCCGGAAAAAACTCTGGAACTGCCTAAAAGGCAAGAGACCACTGTTTCGGGGTGCATGAGGAGAGGGGATTCCTTCCCAGTCTGCCCAGTGAAGGCAGAGCACCACCTACGAGCTCCAGAAATGAGCACGAGATGCGGCTGTTAGCTCGGACACTGGAGACAGGCATGAAGCTCTAATGCTGCCACTGCAGCCACCAAGAATCCCGTGTGCAAGCACATGTCACTATCCCCACACCCCCGGGAGCCTGCGCAGCCCACCATTGCCAGGGTCCCGTGATCTAGGGACAACCTCCCCAGGAGAACACACAGCGCGTCTCAGACTGTTGAAACGTCATGCCAGCCTCTGGTGTCACAGGCTCCCTCCCTCCCTCCCGCCCTCCCTCCCTCCCCCCACCCCCCCACATGAGTGAGCCAGAGCCCCCTAATCAGCCGCTGCTTTAACCCTGTCCTCTCTGGGCAGGAACAGATGCCCTCAGGTGAACTACACGCAGAGGCGGGGCCAAACACAAATCTGAACCACAAGAGCTGTGCGAACAAAGAAGAGAAAGGGAAATTTCTCCCAGCAGCCTCGGGAGCAGCAGATTAAATCCCTACAATCAACTTGAGGCACGCTGCAACTGTGGAATATGTAAATAGACAACAAATCATCCCAGAATTGAGGAGGTGGACTTTGGGAGCAGCGGTAGACTCACGGATAGCTGTCTGTGACTGACTTGTTTCTGATTTTTATGTTTATATTAATATAGCATTTAGGGCTTTTTATCACTGGTGGATTTGCTTATTGGTTTGGTTGCTCTCTTCTATTTTTTAAAAAATTATTATTACTTAAAATTTTTTTTTATTTTAGTAATTTTTAAACAATTTTTTATTTTAATAATAAAAACTATTTATTTATTTTTTCTTTCTTTTTTTTTCCCCCTTTTCATCTGAGCTGTGTGGCTGACAGGGTCTTGGTTCTCCAGCCTGCTGTCAGGCCTGAGCCTCTGAGGTGGAAGAGCCGAGTTCAGGACATTGGACCACCAGAGACCTCCCGGTCCCATGTAATATCAGTTGGCAAGAGCTCTCCCAGAGATCTCCATCTCAATGCTAAGACCCAGCACAATCCAACAGCCAGCAATCTTCAGTGCTGGACACCCCATGCCAAACAACTTGCAAGACAGGAACACGACCCCACGCATTAGCAGAGACGCTACCTAAAATCATAATAAGGTTACAGACACCCCAAAACACACCACCAGACGTGGCCCTGCACACCAGAAAGAAAGATCCAGTCCCACCCACCGGAATACAGGCACCAGTCCCCTCCACCAGGAAGCCTACACCACCAGTGAACCAACCTTACCCACTGGGGGCAGACACCAAAAACAACAGGAAGTATGAACCCGCAGCCTGCAAAAATGAGACCCCAAACACAGTAAGTTAAGCAAAATGGGAAGACAGAGAAATATGCAGCAGATGAAGAAGCAAGGTAAAAACCCACCACCAAACAAATGAAGAGGAAATAGGCAGTCCACCTGAAAAATAATTCAGAGTGGGCTTCCCTGGTGGTGAGTTGGTTAAGAATCTGCCTGCCAACACAGGGGACACAGGTTAGAGCCCTGGCCCGGGAAGATCCCACATGCTGCGGAACAATAAAGCCAGTGAACCACAACTACTGAGCCTGAGCTTTACAGCCCGCAAGCCACAACTATCGAGCCCACGTGCCACAACTACTGAAGCCTGCATGCCTAGAGCCCGTGCTCTGCAATAAGAGAAGTCACGAAAATGAGAAGCCCGCACACCGCAACAAAGAGTAGACCCCACTCACCACAACTAGAGAAAGCCCGCACACAGCAACGAAGACCCAACAAGGCCAAAAATAAATAAATAGATAGATAAATACATTTATTATAAAAAAATAAAGAATTCAGAGTAATGATAGAAAAGATGATCCAAAAACTCGGAAACAGAATGGAGAAAATATAACACACGTTTAACAAGGACCTAGAAGAACTAAAGAGCAAACAAACAATGATGAACACAACAAATCAAATTAAAAATTCTCAGAAAGGAATCAATAGCAGAATAACTCAGGCAGAAGAATGGATAAGTGACCTGGAAGATACAATAGTGGAAACAACTACCACAGAGCAGAATAAAGAAAAAAGAATGAAAATAATTGAGGACAGTCTCAGAGACTTCGGGGACAACATTAAACGCACCAACATTCAAATTATAGGGGTCCCAGAAGAAGAAGAGGAAAAGAAAGGATCTGAGAAAATATCTGAAGAATATTACAGTTGAATTACAGTTGAAAACTTCCCTAACGTGGGAAAGAAAATAGCCAATCAACTCCAGAAAGCACAGAGTCCCATACAGGATGAATCCAAGGAGAAACACGCTAAGACACATATTAATCAAACTATCAAAAATTAAACACAAAGAAAAATTATTAAAAGCAGCAAAGGAAAACCAACAAGTAACATACAGGGAATTCCCATAAGGTTAACAGCTGATCTTTCAGCAGAAACTCTGCAAGCCAGAAGGGAATGGCAGGGCATATTTAAAGTGACGAAAGGGAAAAACCTACAAACAAGATTACTCTACCCAGCAAGGATCTCATTCAGATTCGATGGAGAAATTTAAACCTTTACAGACAAGCAAAAGTTAACAGAATTCAACACCACTAAACCAGCTTAAAACAAATGTTAAAGGAACTTTTCTAGGCACAAACAACAAGAGAAGGAAGTCACCCACAATAACAAACCCAAAACAACTTAAGAAAATGGTAATAAGAACATACATATTGATTATTACCTTAAATGTAAATGGATTAAATGCTCCAACCAAAACACATAGACTGGCTGAATGGATACAAAAACAAGACCCATATATATGCTGTCTAAAACAGACCTACTTCAGACCTAAGGACACATACACACTGAAAGTGAAGGGATGGAAAAAGATATTCCACGCAAATGGAAACCAAAAGAAAGCTGGAGTAGCAATTCTTTTATCAGACAAAATAGACTTTAAAATAAACATTATTACAAGAGACAAAGAAGGACACTACATAACGATCAAGGAATCAATCCAAGAAGAAGATATAACAACTGTAAATATTTATGCACCCAACATAGGAGGACCTCAATATATAAGGCAAATGCTAACAGCCATAAAAGAGGAAATCGACAGTTAAAACAATCATAGTAAGTGATTTCAACATCCCACTTTCACCAATGGACAGCTCATCCAAAATGAAAATAAATAAGGAAACAGAAGCTTTAAATGACATAATAAACAAGATGGACTTAATTGATATTTATAGGACATTCCATCCAAAAACAACAGTATACACTTTCTTCTCAGGTGCGCATGGAATATTCTCCAGGAGAGATCATATCTTGGGTCACAAATCAAGCTTTGGTAAATTTAAGAAAACTGAAATCATACCAAGTATCTTTTCTGACCACAACACTATGAGACTAGATATCAATTACAAGAAAAAACAGTAAAAATACAAACACACAGGGGCTAAACATACACTACTAAATAACCAAGAGACCACTGAAGAAATCAAAGAGGAAATCAAAAAATACCTAGAAACAAATGACAATGAAAACACGATGGCCCAAAACCTATGGGATGCAGCAAAATCAGTTCTAAGAGGAAAGTCTATAGCAATACAATCCTACCTCAAGAAACAAGAAAAATCTCAAATAAAGAACCTAACCTTAAACCTAAAGCAGTTAGAGAAAGAAGAACAAAAATCCCCCAAAGTTAGCAGAAGGAAAGAAATCATAAAGATCAGATCAGAAATAAATGAAAATGAAATAAAGGAAATGACAGCAAAGATCAATAAAACTAAAAGTTGGTTCTTTCAGAAGATAAACAAAATTGATAAATGTTTAGCCAACATCATCAAGAAGAAAAGGGAGAAGACTCAAATAGAAATGAAAAAGGAGAAGTAACAACTGACACTGCAGAAATACAAAGGATCACGAGAGATTATTACAAGCAAGTATAGGAGAATAAAATAGACAACCTGGAAGAAACGGACAAATTCCTAGAAAAGCACAACCTTTTGAGACTGAACCAGGAAGAAACAGAAAATATAAATAGACCAATAACAAGCACTGAAATTGAAACTGTGATTAAAAATATTCCAACAAACAAAAGCCCAGGACCAGATTGTCTCACAGGTGAATTCTATTGAACATTTAGAGAAGATGCAACACCTATCCTCCTCAACTCTTCCAAAATATAGCAGAGGGAGGAACACTCCCAAACTCATTCTGTGAGGCCACAATCACCCTGATACCAAAACCAGACAAAGATATTACAAAAAAGAAAACTACAGACCAATATCGCTGATAAACATAGATGCAAAACGCCTCAACAAAATACTAGCAAACAGAATCCAACAGCACATTAAAAGGATCATACACCATGATCAAGTGGGCTTTATCCCAGGAATGCAACCATTCTTCAATATAAGCAAATCAATCAATGTGATAAACAATATTAACAAATTGAAGGATAATCACCATATGATAATTTCAATAGATGCAGGAAAATCTTTTGACAAATTTCAACACCCATTTATGATAAAAACTGTCCAGAAAGTAGGCATAGAGGGGACCTACTTCAACATGATAAAGGCCATATATGACAAACCTACAGCCAACATTGTTCTCAATGGTGAAAAATGAAACCATTTTCTCTAAAATCAGGAACAAGACAAGGATGCCCACTCTCACCACTATTATTCAACATAATTTTGAAAGTTTTAGCCACAGCAATCAGAGAAAAAGAAGAAATAAAAGGAATCCAAATTGGAAAAGAAGAAGTAAAGCTGTCATTATTTGCAGATGACATGATACTATACATAGAGAACACTAAAGATGCTACCAGAAAACTACTAGACCTAATCAATGAACTTGGTAAAGTAGCAGGATACAAAATTTATGCACAGAAAACTGTTGCATTTCTATACACTAATGATGAAATATCTGAAAGAGAAATTAAGGAAACACTCCCATTTACCATTGCAACAAAAAGAATAAAATACCTAGGAATAAACCTACCTAAGGAGACAAAAGACCTGTATGCAGAAAACTGTACAACACTGATGAAAGAAATTAAAGATGATACAAACAGATGGAGAGATATACCATGTTCTTGGATTGAAAGAATCAACATTGTGAAAATGACTCTACTACCCAAAGCAATCTACAGATTCAATGCAATCCCTATCAAACTACCAATGGCATTTTTCATAGAACTAGAACAAAAAATTTCACAATTTGCATAGAAACACAAAGGACCCCAAATAGCCAAAGCAATCTTGAGAAAGAAAAACGAAGCTGGAGGAATCAGACTCCCTGACTTCAGACTACACTACAAAGCTACAGTAATCAAGACAGCATGGTAGTGGCACAGAAACGGAAATACAGATCAATGGAACAGGATACAAAGCCCAGAGATAAACCCAGGCACATATGGTCACCTTATCTTTGATAAAGGAGGCAAGAAATACAATGGAGAAAAGACGGTCTCTTCAATAAGTAGTGCTGGGAAAACTGGACAGCTACATGTAAAAGAATGAAATTAGAACACTCCCTAACATCATACACAAAAATAAACTAAAAATGGATTAAAGACCTAAATGTAAGGCCAGACACCATCAAACTCTTAGAGGAAAAGATAGGCAGAACACTCTATCACATAAATCACAGCAAGATCCTTTTTGACCCACCTCCTAGAGAAATGGAAATAAAAACAAAAATAAACAAATGGGACGTAATGAAATTTAAAAGCTTTTGCACAGCAAAGGAAACCATAACAAGACGAAAAAACAACCCTCAGAATGGGAGAAAATTTTTGCAAATGAAGCAACTGACAAAAGATTAATCTCCAAAGTATACAAGCAGCTCATGCAGCTCAATATCAAAAAGCAAACAGCCTAATCCAAACACGGGCAGAAGATCTAAATAGACATTTCTTCAAAGAAGATATACAGATGGCCAACAAACACATGAAAGGATGTTCAACATCACTAATCATTACAGAAATGAAAATCAAAACTACAATGAGGTATCACCTCACAATGGTCAGAATGGCGATCAACAAAACATCTGCAAACAATAAATGCTGGAGAGGGTGTGGAGAAAAGGGAACCCTCTTGCACTGTTGGTGGGAATGTAAATTGATACAGCCACTATGAAGAACAGTATGGAGGTCCCATAAAATAATAAAAGTAGAACTACCATATGATCCAGAAATTCCACTACTGGGCATATATACCCTGAGAAACCATAATTCAAAAAGAGTCATGTACCACAGTGTTCACTGCAGCACTATTTACAATAGCCCGGACATGGAAGCAACCCAAGTGTCCATCGACAGATGAATGGATAAAGAAGATGTAGCACATATATACAATGAAATATTGCTCAGCCATAAAAGGAAATAAAATTGAGTTATTTGTAGTGAGGTGGATGGACCTAGAGTCTGTCATACACAGTGAAGTAAGTCAGAAAGGGAAAAACAAATACCATATGCTTACACATATTATGGAATCTAAAAAAAAAAAGAAAATGGTTCTGATGAACCTAGGGGCAGGACAGGAATAAAGATGCAGACGTAGAGACTGGACTTGAGGACACGGGGATGGGGAAGGGAAGCTGGGACAAAGTTAGAGAGTAGGACTGACATACACACACTATCAAATGTAAAATAGACAGCTAGTGGGAAGTAGCTGCATAGCACAGGGAGATCGGCTCAGTGCTTTGTGACCACCTAGAGGGGTGGGATAGGGAGGGCGGCAGGGAGATCCAAGAGGTAAGGGATGAGGGGATATATGTATACATATAGCTGATTCACTTTGTTATACAGCAGAAACTCACACACCATTGTAAAGCAATTATACCCCAATAAAGATGTTAAAAAAAAAAATAGGCCACAGATATTATCAGACACCTCACCAAAGAACATAGGTGACAAATTAGCATATCAAGACATGATTAAAATCTAATGTCAGGCTTCCCTGGTGGCGCAGTGGTTGAGAGTCCACCTGCCGATGCAGGGGACATGGGTTCGTGCCCCGGTCTGGGGAGATCCCACATGCCGCGCAGCGGCTGGGCCCATGAGCCATGGCCACGGAGCCTGTGCTCAGCAACGGGAGAGGCCACGGCTGTGAGAGGCCCGCGTACCGCAAAAAAAAAAAAAAAAAATCTAATGTTATTAAGGAAAGGCAATGAGCTACCACTGCATACCTATTAGAACGGCTAAAGTCCAAAAACACTGAAAATAACAGTAGTTGGTGAGAATGCAGAGCAAGAGTAACTCTAATTCACTGCTGGTCGTAATATAAAATGTTGCAGCCATTTTGGGAGAGAATCTGGCAGTATCTTACAAATCTAAACATATTTTTACCATTCAATCCAGCAATCATTTTCCTAGATATTTACCTAATTGTTTTGAAAACTCATGTCCACACAAAACTTGTCTGTAAATGTTTATAATAGCTTTATTCATAATCACTAAAAAACAGAAGCAACCTAGATATCCTTTAGTAAATGAGTAGATTAACTAACTGTGGTACATCCAAACGATGTAGTACTATTAAGTGATAAAAAGTAATGAAGTGGGCTTCCCTGGTGGCGCACTGGTTGCGAGTCCGCCTGCCGATGCAGGGGATACCGGTTCGTGCCCCGGTCCAGGAGTATCCCGCATGCCACGGAGCAGCTGGGCCCGTGAGCCATGGCCGCTGGGCCTGCGCGTCCGGAGCCTGTGCTCCGCAATGGGAGAGGCCACAACAGTGAGAGGCCCGCATACCGCAAAAAAAAAAAAAAAAAAAAAAAAAAAATTGTAAAAAGTAATGAAGTATTAGGCCCTGAAAAACCATCAATAAGTACTTATCAGCAATGATGAGATGTTATTCAATAATTTGCAGATATGGGAGTCAGTGAATGAGCTGTGCTTAGAGGCAAAAAGGAAGGTGGTCAGTAAGACAAAGGGCAACCACGGCTCATTGGTAGAAATGACTGTGTAATGATAGTGGAGCAACATTTTTAATGAACTTAAGGGAAAAAACTTAAAAAATGAAGAAAAAACAAAGACTTTTTCATATATTCAAAAACAAAGAATTCATACCAACACTAATTGTTAATGGAAGTCTGTCAGGCAGAAGGAAGTCGTAACAGAAATATGGACTACATGAAGAGCACTGGCAGTAGTTATAAGGGTAAATATATGTTGTCTTATTTAAATCTCCTTAAAGATAACTGATTTCTAACACAAAAAATAAGGTATGGGTATAAAATTAAAATGTATCTTGACAACTGTACAAAGATCAGGGAGTGAGAAATGGTATTACACTATTGTAAGGTAGTTAAAATGGTATAATCCATCATTGGAAGGTTGACTGTTAATAGTTAGGTGAATATATACACCTTAGAGCAACCATTAAATACCAAAAAGAACAAAGTGATAATTAATAAGCCAACAAAGGAGATAAAAATTTTTAATATTCAATTAATCCAAAGGCAGAAAAAAAGGAAAAGAGGAACAAAGATCAAATAAGACAAATTGCAAAATGATAAACTCAAAACGAACATATCAAGAATCATAAAATGTAAATGGTCTAAATACCCTAATTAAAAGGTATAGATGTCAGATTGGATTAAAAAGCAAGACTCACCTATGTCCTGGCTACAAGAAATGTGCTTTAAATATAAAGACACAATTAGGTTAAAACATAACGGATACAAAAAATATACCATGATAACACTAATCAAAAGAAGCTGGAGTAGCTCAAGAAATATTAGTCAATGTAGATTTCAGAACAAAGAATATTACCAGGAATAAAGAAGGTCATTTCATAATGATAATGAGGTCAATTCATCAGGAAGAGATAATCTCTAACTTCTGTGCAACTAAAAGCAGATCTTCCAAATACATGAAGCAAAAACTGAAAGAACTTCAAGGAGAAATAGATAAATCCACAATTATACTCAGAGATTTCAATTCCTCTTTCACAGTAATTGATAAAACAAGTAGATGAAAAATCAATAGGCATAGAGAAGCTTTACAGCACACATCTGACACTTGTAGAATAACCCACCTAACAGCAGCAGAATGCAAGTTAGTACAATACACTCCTCTCATATACACATCCCTTCATTATCCAAAGATATTAATTGGAAGGTGAGAACTGAGAAAAGAGAGCAAAAGCTTTTATCCACTGCTCATATCTCTTACACTAAACATTCCTTATTGAAAGAAATTAGTATAAATACTACTATACAGGGGTCTTGTTAAAATGCAGATTCTGAAAAAATAAAATCTGGCATGAGGTCTAAGACTCTGCATTTTTTTTTAAGATTTTTTTTTTTTGATGTGGGCCATTTTTATAGTCTTCACAGAATTTGTTACAATATTGCTTCTGTTTTATGTTTTGGTTTTTTGGCTCTGAGGCATGTGGGATCTTAGCTCCCCAACCAGGGATCAAACCTGCACCCCCTGCACTGGAAGGCAAAATCTTAACCACTGGACCACCAGGGAAGTCCCAGATTCTGCATTTCTAACAAGCTTCCAGGTATTGCTGGGGATGCTGACATTACAACTCCATGGAGTATGCTTGGAGTTGCAAGGGACTAGAAGATGAGAGGAAAGTGAATAAAGCAAGCCAGGATCACTTTAGCATTGCCTGCCTTCTAGGAAGTTTTCTGAGTGATTCTAATGTGGTTAGTCATATGAATTATTTCATTTAACCTTCAAAACAACTCCTCGAAATAAATACTATTACGATCCTCACTTTTCAGAGAAGGAACCTGAAGTTTAAAGAGCTATTTACACACATCACAGAGCCATCTAACCACCTGGCTTAGTTAAAGCACAGGTGTTCTGTGCAATATATGAGCTCTATGGAAATTTTTTTCCCCCAACATTTCCCTTAAAATCACATCAATTTCAGATTTCTCTTTCTTTTGGGTCCTCCCCCACCCTCCTCACTTGAAAGACCTAAGCATAACCACAAAACTGAGCAGAGAACTTTCACAAATACCATTATACAATTGAACTGGCAAGTATTACTGTAAATATATACCATTAAACATATTTTGGCTGGCTTTTCTGTTGTGCTTAAAACAGATGTTTAATATTTTACCTTAAATAACATAATTAATTCATACAAAATTAAAGGTAAGAGAGCTAAAAAATTCTTTCATTGTAATGTCAAGTTATATAAACCTATATACAAGTAGCTACTCAAGTGATGATTAAATGATGAACTTGGAAAACATGAATACACCACACTGATGATTTCAAGAATAAAGCAATATTCTGCATTATTCCAAAATATCCCATAATGTACATGTATTGTTTTTGAAATCAGGAAAAACAGGTTAAAAGTTTTTAATTAAGTAAGGCATTAATTTTCAAGTATTCCAAAGCTCCCCCATGTCCTCAAATACTAGCACTAATCATATAGCTGAGGAAAGATTAACAGATATATATTTGTAAATATCTCAGGCTAGACAATTTTAAGAGTAATTACTGTCATACCCAGAAATGACAAAATAAATAAAATATATGAACTGAAAAATCAAATACCCTAAATTAAAGTTTCCTTAAACAGGTGTAACACAGTGGATGCCGAAGAGTCCCCGCAGTTTTGCACAACATGTGGCACTCAGGCATCTCACAGTGCTTGATGTTTATTTCAAAGCACTTGCACCTCTCTATAAGGGTGGTGGTAATTGTGTTCCCCCAGCCATAAAAGAGAAAATAAGTATAACCAAACAGGTAATGTCCTCCTACTGTCTGGCACATTATGGAAAATACCTGACTTGGTCTCAAATTTTTAACTTTATAAGAAACCTACAAAGAGACTGTCGTAAAACAAAATTTAGAATTCTTTTATCCTCTCAAGTCAGGGCTTGGAAACCAGTCACATAGCACTTAAAACACACCTCCTTTGCAACCTTGAAGGTAGTAACGTTCTACAGCAACAGAGACATTCAGGGGCAAGTTGTCAAAATTAAGTATCATGACACTTTAAAACTGAATAGGCGGATGAAATTTTCATTTCATCATTAAATCTCTTTCCAGAAAAGAGAGAAATGTGCACAGGGAGGAAAAAGATAAATGGTATTTTTTGGTGACAGGGAATGTATTTCTTTAGTTTTGTGAAAAACTGCACCCCACCAAAGAGTTTCGTTGCTAAAGAATACAATCACAAATAGTTTTATAAATAACTGAAAATATCGCCTTGCTTATAATAAGGCTAGATTTTAAGAACTTTCGAAAATTTTTCACATACAATGTCTACCTGGCAACTATGAAGGCTACATTTTCCCTAGGCAGAAGGGCATGACCAATGTTTCCAATACCATAGTTCAGAGGATCCCATTGTTGTGAGAAGTACTAATCTCAGAGAAAATTCATTAAAAAGTTGGGGTAAAACTGAATAGCTATGAAACTCCACCTCCATAGTAGTTTCTTCACAGCCCTTATCATACTTCTTCCCTGGAAATTCCCCCAAATTTCAGTTGCCTCCTGACCTGTTTAAGCCAAATAACATTTCTATGCAAATAATCCTTTTATGCTGTATCAGTTTTATGCTCTATCAGTTCTAAAATATTTTTAGCAAGTAATTTGGGGCAAGAGCTCTTGAAGATTTTTCTTTAGCCTATCTTGCCAGAATGCCAACCTTGCATTTTGAACTTCGCAGAGTCAGCTCTGGCACTGCAGGTCCACTAAGAGTCAACAATAAAATGCCACCTTGAGCTGTAAGAACACAAGAAAAGAAAGGGCTGGAAAAAAAAAAAAAAAGTGGTAATCCCCAAAAAGACCTGAATTAACTCCCAAAACAATTCTTTAATTGGTTGCTCCTGTTTAAACTTTTCCAACCAGCTGTTCAATTGACAGCATTCACAAAAGCATCCACAACGTTGGAGAAATAAAAGCTGATAGTACACATAGATGTCCAAAAGGCACTGAGTTTTTCCAGAAAATCTGTCCTTTCATATTAGTTCATCTACCTCAGTGACGTGCTCGTGGCATCCCATCCTGCACCCCGCCCCCACCAAGTGACTTTTTTACATTGAGCATTTTCTAAGTGCATACAAAAAGCTTAGATGCCCAAGAGCATTAACATAACAGCTTCCACCATGAGCTACGACAATCTAGGTTCTGAAACTAAAGGAACAAAAATACAGGGAATACTTTCAAAACTAACGCTGTGGCCTGATATATGCAAAGGCACTGAAAAGCGTGCATCTCAAGATCAACATTTCAGAAGCAGAATTCTAAATATTCATAAGCAATAAGATCTTTACTAAGACTCATATCGCCTCATTCAAGACAACAAAACTAACCTTAGTCAGGTAAATAGCTATTCATAATGAAGTATTTTGAAGAGAAAACCAGATTATAAAAGTTTTATTTCATAAACCTATTTATATGGAGACAGACTCTATATCTAAAAGTGCAGATTTAAAAAATTTCCTTTGCCATCGGGGGGATGGAAAAGCATCCCTGATTTGTATATTAAAGCACAAGCATCTGTCCTACTGATGATATTCTAGGGAAGCACATTAGCATAAAATTTAACGATGTCAAATAAGTGGATGTGAAATAGGGACTGCGTAAAGACACTATTTCCAAGGCTGACAGAAACATCACTGTTTAGAAATGCAAATGAAACCATTATGTTCAATAATTATATGAAAATATGAACAGTTCAGCATGTTTTCCAGCCCTGATGGCAGTTAATGGGATGTACGCTTATGTAAATAACTACTATTAAAGCTAATGCTGAAAAAAACTAATAAATTCATACTAAAGCAACTGATTTAGTATGCTTTTAAAACCCAGCAGTGCTCACTTATTAGAAAAGAGTGCATTATTATGTTTAGAACTCATTACTGCTACAAGTCACTGCAGCTCCATCAATTACCATGCATTAATGAAAATGGGACACATACAAAAAAAAAAATTATCGCCTCTCAGCAGTTTTCTTTAATGACAAAATCTAGGGATATTACCATCATGGGGCCTTGTAGGGAACTTATCCATACTATAATCTTTATTACTAAAACAGTACTCCCAATACTATTGCCCTCGGGTATTTTGATCATAAGAAGGGCTAACCTTCATGTAAAAATATAAATATTTTACAAGATTGACCATTTAACATAAATAAGAAAGTTTTAATATTTGAACTGCATTTAAAAAAATTTATTAACATATATGTGGCACATGGTTCTTTATTTTTTATGGAGGCTAAGAAGTGAAAATACACATTGGTAATCATACCAGTATAGAGGATAGACAGTTTCATTCAAAGATGCTGCCTGATAAAACAGATAAATCCCACTCAGTTCTATATTTATGTCTCAGTGAATTCCACGGAACTAATTCTACAGAATTAGTTGGATTGGCTATTTAAGAACAAACCTAAAGTTTCCTTCTCGGCCGTAAGATGGACTTTCTTGAAATATATTAAATATGTAGTGCAAGAAATTAAGAAGCTGGAAAATCCCTGTTGTTTAAAATTCAAATTTGGCTAACACCTAATAGCAAGGAAATGCTGACAGAGCAGGAATGCAAATATAGAAATGCCTTTGCCCTCACTCTACTTGTGTCAGCTTTCACAATTTATTCTGTTTCTTTAACATGTGTATGATCCTTCAGCCTTTTCTAGCATCCAGGAAAAGAGAAAACACTTCAGCACCTACCAAATGTGAAAACTATTTGCTAAATCTCAGACACAGTCTTGTTATATATAATGAGTATATGTTTATTTGAAATTATAACCGTCACATCAGCCCAAGCATTTGCAGTTTTAGTTCTCATAAGTTTATTCACCTCCCAAGAAGCTTTTACTACAATTTATATATATATCACCATGTGGCGATAAAGTGCTATGATCATTCAGTTCCAGCAGTAAAGTACAAGTTCTCTCTTCAGAGTCTGATCAAGCAAGTCATGTATGTTTAAAATTCGTTCATGTAACAAGTATTTTTTGAATACATACAGAGTACCAGGTACTATGCTAGACTCTCAATGTACAGTAGTGCACAAGACAGAAATGATGTCCCATGAGGGAAATAGACAATAAATAAATATGTAATCAAATGTCAAGTACTATGAATAATCAATGTTCATTGACAACTTAAGAATGAAAAAAAAAAACTTTTAGAAAACTAGATATAAAATAGAAATTCCTCAGTATGATAAATGGCACCCATCAAAATACCATACAGCTAAATCAATCTTAAGGATGAAATATGTATTTCCCACTAACATGTGGAACAAGACAAGGATGTTCTCACTCATCATTTCTGTTCAGTACCTAACTGGAGGTACTGCAATAAGGCAAGAAAAAGAAATAAAAGGCAGACAGAGTAGACAAAAAGAACTAATTGCTTTCATTTGCAGATGACATAATTGGTTGAATATAAAACCCGAAGAAACCTGTAAAACAACTATTACAATTAACAAGTGAGAATTTAGCAAGGTCAGAAGATATAAAATCAATATACAGAAATTGACTATATTTCCAAATCCAACACTGAAAATTAAAACTAAATTGAGAACAAACTTTTCAAAATTAACAGACTCCTTCCTGCTGATTAGAATGTGCACACGATGGCTGAAGCTCAGAATGCCAAGATAAAAAAGTTGTGGCTCCCCAAAAATCTAGTCATCATATCTACCTCAAATTGCCAAAACTCAGATGTCTTTTACATGAAAACTAAATAAACATATATCCTGTTTTGATTACTGTTAACTTTGGCATTTCTTGTTATATACAAGGAAGCTTAATCTTGACACAGATTCACAAAATATCCTTAAGTAGGTTCCATCTAATCCTAGTCTTTTCAGCTTTGTTTCTATATTACTTTCCTTGTGATCTCTTCTACACCTTGTCAGAACAGCATGAGATTCCTTAGCAATTCCCACCTGATTTCTCTTAACAAAATACTTCCTTAAAACTGCTTTAAAAATTTTAAAGCACGCTCACTCATATAATCAAAAAACACTTTGCTTCAAAAACTATATTGTCTCTTCAAAAACTAGAAACCTAGACACCCTTTAGGCAACAGAAATCTGAATGAGAACTCTAAAGGCAAACAACAACAACAGCAACAAAAACTTCAAATAGAAGACAGCATCTGAAATAAAAGATAACTTTTGAAAGATTTATAATACAGAGTGATTTCAGAAACATGGCAGGATGAAAAACTACTTTTGTCTCCCCACTTTAATCTACAACCAGTAATACAACCACAACTCATCAAAGGTGCCTTTGCCCGACACAACAGGATGCCGGAGAATTCCACACATCTGTACGTCTAAAGGTGGGTAGGCTGAAACACATAGAGAAGGCAGAACCAAGGGAACAGCAGAGATGGTGCTTGCAATCCTAGCCCTCTGACCATGGCAGCAGAGCCCACAGCTACAGAGAACCTAGTAGCAGCAGGGAAGGTGGTGCACACAACTCCGGCCACCAAACGGCACCAGTGACCA
The DNA here is from genome assembly GCF_963924675.1 of Phocoena phocoena. Taxonomy (NCBI): domain Eukaryota; kingdom Metazoa; phylum Chordata; class Mammalia; order Artiodactyla; family Phocoenidae; genus Phocoena; species Phocoena phocoena. The sequence goes on from NC_089231.1 coordinate 39,042,674, forward strand.
TGACTGCAGGTAACCTGGGCAGCAGCAGCAGTGGGGCCTGGGACTCTACCTCTCCAATGCTGAGGTGCCCATGACCCCAGCCTCTGCCCCACCATCCACAGTGGTGGAACCCACAAACCTTACAAATACAAACACGGTGGAGGTGCCTGTGCAATCCCAGTTCCCCCACCAATGCACCACTCAGCCCACGGTGTAGCCTGTGTCTCAGGGGATCCCAGACAGAAGGAAAGAGCCCACCATCCTGATGGATGACAGTGGCTCTGGAAGAAGCAAGGCAGCAACAACCCAGGTGGCACAAGAAACAATAATGGAGGCAAGAAGCCACACCTCTTACAGAGATGGTAGAGGCTGGAAAGTGCCACTCTCAAATATAGAGGCAGTGCAGGTAAGAGAAGCCAAAAACTTGTGTGATAGTGCCACCTACCAGAAAACAAAAGAAAGGAAACTAACTCTTAACCTGTCATTTAACTTCAAATGAGCAGGCAGAGGAACAATTCAAGCAACATGAAGAACCACAGTAACACCATACCACAAAAAGAAAATGACAATTCTGCAGAAACTAAACTTCAAGTCATGGAATACTGCAATCTAACTGATAGAGAATTCAAAATAGTTGTCATGAAAAAACTCAACAAGATACTAGAAAACTCAGAAAGGCAGTTTAATGAGCTCAGGAATACAATTAATTAACAAGTGGAATACTTTACCAAAGAGACTGAAACTCTAAAAAAGAATTAAACAAGAATCAATCAAATTCTTAAGCTGAACAACACAATAAACAACATTAAGAATGCATTAGAAAGCACTGGAAATAGAGCAGACTATATGAAAGAGAGTTAGTGAGCTGGAAGATGAAATATAGAAATGATACAAGTGGAAAAGGAAAGAGAAATAAGATGTAAAAAAAAATATAAGGAAATCCTATGAGAGCTGTTCATCTCTTTTAGAAAAGGCAACATTAGGATAATGGGTATCCCAGAAGGAGAAGAAAGGGAGAAGGGAGCAGAGCTTATTTAAAGAAATTATAGCTGAGAACCTCCCAGACTTGGGAAAGAAACTGGATATACAAGTCCATGAAGCTAAGAGAACATTTAATTACCTCAATGCAAAAAGACCTTCTACCAGAAATATTAAAAAATTGTCAGAAGTCAATGACAAAGAATTTTCAAGGCAGCCAGGGAAAAAAGGATGATAACCTACAAAGAAACCCCTATTAGGCTATCAGCAGATTTCTTAGCAGAAACCCTACAGGCCAGGAGGGAGTAAAATGACACTCTCAAAATACTGAAAGATAAAACCTGTCACCCAAGAACACTCTATTCAGCAAAATTATCATTCAGATATGAAGGAGAAATAAAGACTCTCCCAGACAAACAAAAGCTGAGGGAGGTCATCAACACTCGACCTGTCTTACAAGAGATGTTGACAGGAGCATTTCTACCAGAAACAAAATGGAAAAAATATACAAAACTTTGAGCAGGTGATAAACAGACAAGACTGGAAAACTGCAACTATCACTTTATTATAGTATAAACACTTTATTATAGTATAAAGGTTAAAGGGGGAAAAAAAGAAAGTAAAAGAATAACTATAGCTATCTCCATTTGGTAACAAACCCACAACATAAAAAGGGATAATTTAAGACAACAAAAACGTAAAAGGTGAAGAGGAAAAGAATGGAACATAAATCCATTGCATTTCTATATGCCAATAATGAGCTAGCAGAGAGAGAAAAAGAAAACAATCCCATTTATAATTGCAACAAATACAATAAAATACCTAGGAATAAATTTAACCAAGAGGTGAAAGACTTGTACACTGAAAACTATATGACATTATTGAAAGAAACTGAAGAAGACACATATAAATGGAAAGATATTCCATGCTCCTAGCTTGGAAGAATTAACATTGTCAAATGTCCTCATTACCTAAAGCAATCTAAAGAGTCAATGTAATCCCTATCAAATAACAAGTGTTGGAGACGATGTGGAGAAAAGGGAACCTTCATAAACTGTCAGTGGTAATGTAAATTGGTGTAAATACTATAGAAGACAGTATGGAGATTTCTCAAAAAAAAATTAAGACTAGAACTACCATATGATTCACTAGTCCACTTCTGGGTATTTATCCAAAGAATATGAAAACACTAATCCAAAAAGAGATCTGCACCCCCATGTTCATTTCAGCATTATTTACAATAGCCAAGATATGGAAACAAACTAAGTACCCATGAACAGATGAATAAAGAAGATATTTTATATATATATATATATATATATATATATATATATATATATATATATGTATAGGAATACTACTCAGCCATAAAAAAGATGAAATCTTGCCATCTGCAACAACATCGATGGACCCTGAGGGTATTATGCTAAGTGAAATAAGTCAGACAGAGAAAGGAAAATACCATGGGATGTTGCTTATATGTGGAACATAAAAAACTAATAAACAAAGAATAAAATAAATGAACAAACCAAACCAAACAAAAACAGACATGTAGATACAGAGAACAGAGTAGTGGTTACATGGGGGTAGGGGGAAGGGCAAAATGGGTAAAGGGGATCAACTGTACGGTGATGAATGGAAAATAAATTTTTGGTGATGAGCACATTGTAGGGTACACAGAAGTAGAAATATAATATTGTACAGATGAAATATAATGTTATAAATCAACATTAATAAAAACAAAATAAAATATATGATAACTTGAAAAAGAATTATAATAGCATTTGCTTTGGTACAAAAAGGCTTATTTAAATTCACAGCATGCTTGAAATGATAACATTTTAAGTGTGTGAGAGAATATAATAAAGAATAAAAATAAAATGATTTATCAAATATATCTTCACATCCATTTGTATGTTGTAAACTTTTTCAGGGAGAGAAAATATTTTTGTAGACTTCAAATTTTTATAGAACTTTTACAATTTTGATCACCTTTTGTGGTAAACAGTTCAGATATTATTAACATGTTAAATACGATAAAATTCAGACTTGCAGAGGTTAGTTTATCCAAGGTCATATAGCTAGTTTAAAGGTAAAATGAAGTCAAGATTTCAAGTTTATGATTTTCGTGTTCTTTCCAAAATACTACAGTGTTTTTATTATGTCACATATTGAGATAAGCCATATTTGAGATACCCAATTGCTAATTAACTAAAAGTTTACAAAAGAATTGTTCATATAGATTTTTTACTTAATAAAGATAAAAAAGCTGCCTTAGCAGCATAAAGCACTTCTCTGCCATCTCAAATTACTGTATAATACTATATGAAGAATATGCTTATAAAGGCTGTGATATCTCTAAATGATTACACTTACTATCACACTAAAACCTCCTCTCACTCCCTTTGCCTCTAGACTGTTAAACTAGTCCTTGTGCTTTTAGCCTGGCACACAGATGCCCTGGGGTTATTATGTGAGACAGAGGTAGCTATCTGGCGACTTTTCCCTGCACTCAGCTAATAACTATTCTCTTCTGTCACCATATCCTAGGCTCTCTTCTCAACTGTCAAACTTTCTCTAGTACAAATTTCTCATTAGGGTAATTTCTATTATTTCTAACCTTCTTTTGTATTGCTTTCATCTTTCTTTTTTTCTCCTTTGCCTGTTGCCATTTTTCCTGTGTTTATCAGCCTTTGTGTAGATAAAGGTCTTTTAAAGGTATGGCCAAAAAATAAGACACACACATTATAACTGCTATTAGGAAAACTGACCAACTGGAACACCAACTGGAAGATAAACAAGTATCATCTTTAGATATTTAAGTTTTCTAGGTCATATTTATTTAGAAATTCAAGGAATGTGTAAGACTTTTAGGAAGCGTTCTTTCTCCATTTTTCACCAGCCTGAGCATTCAGGAAAAGAGTTGAACAGCCTGCGATTTCTGTATTAACAAAAGATAATGAAATTGGGAGAAGGTGACAATCCTTACCATCTTATCTATAGGGAGATCCATTTCAGATATTCAGTTAATTTTTGTCATTACGCGACTATACCATAATTAGATTTACTACATCTGAAAATTTAGAGTTGGAAATGTAAAATCTTGGGCATAAGTATAAAAATAAAAAAGGAAATGCTATTGTATAAGTCTATAACCGAGGTGAGAATATTACCATCTGAATCATTTAACTATTCAAAAGTGAAGGCCATACTGAGGTTAAGAACACTTAAGACAAATTTTCTACTGGTCAATAATAAAGTCATTCATCATATTCTCCAAATCTAAAGCAATTACAAGCTGTGGTATGGCAAATGGATTTAGCTGAAGAGATTACGTCAGAACAGCCCTTTAAAGAAGATCAGTTAATGTAAAAGGCTAAATGAAATAATGAACTCTCCTCAACAATAATTATTATGGAATTGATTTATCAAAAGTCTATTTCTTATGCAAGAACTGTTGAAACTTCCCAAAGTAATTTTAAATTATGCTAAACAGATTAACTACCGTTTATCCAGTGCAGAACTATTACTAAAAACAAATTTAGTTAAACAGAAATGTATAAAATAAATATTTTTGAATTTCAGTCTGCTTAGCTTATTTACATGTGGGCATCAAAGTGAATACTTTAGCTACTAGGGTAGGGCTATTTTAGAAGCCCCAATCCGCATCTATTTGAATTCCAGTATCACTTACTATAAAGCAACACAGAAATTGCTCTCTGGGGGTGCTCAGGCTCCACATCTAGAGCCTTCAGCAAGTCAAAGAAATCAAAACACTGTCAAAACCAAACCTGCAAAGTAAAGCTATTTGTTTTATTATAAAATGGTACACCACAGATATTAAAAGGATCTCAAACAATAAGGCAGAAAAATCCTTAAAAGCAAATCTCATTAAAAAATAAAAAATAATATCTTAAAAATTAGTGTTCAAAGTTCAATAATACCCAACCAGGAGACTAAAAATAAAGGAAAACTATCAGAGAATGATATCTGAAACCACAATAATTATTTAGAAATTTAGAAACATTACCCTTTTACAGATACACTGAAAGGCTTTTTCAACATATACACAGAATAAAAATACCAAAGAACTAAGTACACATTAAATACTGTCTAAATCTGCTCAGGCTGACAAAATACCATAGACTGGGTGGCTTAAAACAGAAATTTATTTTCTCATAGTTCTAGAGGCTGGAAAGTCCAATCAAGGTCTCAAAGGATTTGGTTTCTGGTGAGAGCTCTCTTCCTGGCTTTCAGATGGCTACTGTGTCCTCACATGTGGGGGATGCAGAGAAGGGAGGGAGAGAGAGAGATCTCTCTTTCTTTTCTGATAAGGCCACAGTCCTATTGGATTAGGGACTCATCCACATGACCTCATTTAACCTTAATCACCTCCTAAAATCCCTTCTCCAGATAGTTACATTGGGGGAGGGAGGGAGGTGTTAGGGGTTCAACACACGAATTTTGGAGAGACACAATTCAGTCCATAGCAAACACTAAAATAACAAACACATACATACGTAAACAAATGAACCTTGCTAAGCCCAGAATAGAGGGCAAAGTGGTTAAAAAGCACAATCTTATATCTTAATACTCCAAAACATCTAAGTTTAACAGTTAGATATATTTATCACGATTTCTTTAAGACTTGTTTCATTTTCACAGAAGAAAAACTAAAAATCAGAAAAGGTAGTATGAGATGGAAAGCAGATCTTAATCATTTCCTAGCACATTTGTTTCAACATATAAATATACTCAACATTCTTTTCCAGCCTTAAAACAAAACAAAAAACATTTCTTCAAATATAGATACCCTTTGGCTAGATAATATCTCCTTTTCTTCACAGCCTTCACTTTCTCTACTACTCAAGTCTAAAGCAACTAAATTGGCGTATTCTTCTAAAATGAAATTGACATGGTCTTGCGTTCAGTGACTGTGTAAAGTCACAAAGGTATAAATTAACCGATCCAAGACTGACGTAAATTTTCTTATTCAAAACCCAGTACTACTGAAAGAGCACTACAGTTGCCCAAGGAAGCACAAGATGCACAAGTTAGGGCAGTTGGTATAGGTATGAATGCTTGAAGAGTTCTAAGAGTCAAATACTGTTAAAAAATTTTCAAAAAAATGTCCTGAAGTCTCAAAGAAAACTAGCAAAAGGAATAATGACAAATAGAAATAAACTGTAATAAGTAGGAAAAACTAATGAATTTTTCCTACCTAGTATGTAGGTACCACACAAGGGAGTCATAAAAATGAAGGTCACATGTGTTACGTGATATCAGTAATGGAGGGCTTAAACATCAAAATTAAGAACACGCATTTGATATTTTAGGTCATAAGAAGCCAAAGCAAGTTATTAAAAAGACAAGTGATGTGATAAAAATAGTCCTCAAGAAAGATTAAGCTGGCAACAGTGATGAAATGAAGTCAATCAAAGGGCGGCTGTAGACAATGGAGATGGGCAAAAGGATACTACACAGGAATGCAGTGAAGTGTCAGTGAAAACAGCAAAAGACAATGGGTTCACAACTTCTTTATCCATATATACAATGGTATATTACTCAGCCATAAGAAAAGAACAAAATAATGCCATTTGCAACAATATGGATGAACCTACAGATTCTCATGCTGAGTGAAGTAAGTCAGACAGAGAGAGACAAATATCATATGATATCACATGTGAAATCTAAAAAAAAGGCTACAAATGAACTTATCTACAGAACAGAAACAGAGTGATAGATGTGAAAAATAAACGTATGGTTACTGGGGAGTAAGCAGGGGGAGGGTAAAATTGGAAGATTGGGATTGACACATATAAAATACACTACTATATATAAAATACATAACTAATAAGGACCTACTGTATAGCACAGGGAACTCTACTCAATACTCTGTAATGGCCTATATGGGAAAAGAAGCTAAAAAAGAGTGGATATATGAATATGTCCAACAGATTCACTTTGCTGTACACCTGAAACTAACACAACGTTGTAAATCAATTATACCCCAATAAAAATTAAAAAAAAAAAAGACAATGAGTTCAGAATAACATTTCAGAGGGAAAAATGATAAAGAAAAGCCAAAATACAAGTGAATCTCAGGAACATTCTACATACCTGGATTTCTGGATAATTAGGTTATACTCTATTAAGTGATGCTCCCCCTTCCCATTTTTTTTTAACCAACTTTGGATAAAAAGCACTGTAAAATCTAATTTTTTGATAAAATTGTGCTTTAACTATAAAGCAGGTTAGAAAAGTAAGGCTTATTGATATTTGTATCATTCACTGCTGCAGAAATAATTTGGTGTAAAGACAGCTGGTGTCAAAAGATTTCACTCTTAACTCTGCAATGGGCTGTTTCAGTTACCTCTCCAGTCCTATATCTTTATCTGTAAAATAAGGATATGAGTATCTGCCTCACCTAACTTAATCAGGTTATTGTGAAGATTAAAAAGTATAAGTGAAAGTGCTCTGTAAATAGAAAGCCAACACACAAACGTAAGATGTCTTACTAACAGAAGTACTAGAAGTACCAAGAAAAGAGAATGGGATAAAAACAATTTAGCATTATTTTGATGCCTCAGAATTATCCTTACAAGTGTTAAGTACTGTACTTCATTTAACATATGATGGCCTTGAGATACACCTAGGTGGGGAGAAGCTCTAGACTGCTGTGCATTTTCAGTTTTTATGTCATTTTTAATAGTTTTAATAGCTGACTCTCCTGTCAGCTTCAATATTCTCACTGTAGCTCCTTTCCCTACTTCTAATTTTCTACTTCTAATCTACAATGGACTTACAAACTAGATACCAGATAATGAGTTTATTATTATACATGTGACAGCCTCAGGAATTTTCATATAAGAAAAGTCCATATATAGGGGACCAGAGCAGGTGAGGAGTACTTCTTTTTATTCTTATTCTTGGATGAGTTCCAGAAAAGTAAAGTGTAAATATAACTCACTACCACAGAGTAACTCAAACCCTAAAGGCTTATTAAAATGAAGTTGTATATAGATAAAATTTTAATATATTTTTTTACTTTCTGCAAGCATCTATCATTAATTTCTCCCTTCAGTTAGCATTAATATCTAAGTATTTTTAAGAGAACAACATAATCTTTAAGAACAGCTTAAAGGGACTTCCCTGGTGGCGCAGTGGTTGGGAGTCCACCTGCCAATGCAGGGGACACAGGTTCAAGCCCTGGTCCAGTAAGGTCCCACATGCCACAGGGCAACTAAGCCCGTGCACCACAACTACTGAAGCCTGCGTTCTAGAGCCTGTGCTCCACAACAAGAGAAGCCACCACAGCGAGAAGCCACCACAGCGAGAAGCCCGTGCACCGCAACAAAGAGTAGCCCCCACTCACCGCAACTAGAGAAAGCCTGCATGCAGCAACGAAGACCCAACGCAACCAAAAATTAATTAATTAATTTAAAAAAAAAAACAGCTTAGGCAACAATAATACTAGTAATAACTAGTTCTTTCCTTAAGCATGTTTATTTCTTTGTAATACAAATGTAAAGGGTTATTTAATCTGTTATTATGATTTATAATGACATTATAGGACAATATACAATAATAATGGTCCAAAACCTGCTTAAGTTATACAGCATCACAGAGCAAATAAAATGGCTCCCAAAAGCACAACTTCTACAGTACTAGAGATAGTTATTAGATTAGTAAAACAATATTGTCTAGCACTTGTTGAATGGAATAAACTGACTATCCAAGTGCACAGAATATATCCTACCACCATAAAATTCAATTTGTAAACATAAAAAAACAAAAACCCAATATTTATTCAAAACCAAAAGGCTGATAAGGTGTTGGGCAACATACTTTGCTATATTCATATACCACATTGCCAGACACCACAATACCCTCTGCCTATAGGCTTCTTCACTAAGTTTAGATTTTTAATTCTCCCCAAACTATTTCCAGGACTGGAGAATCTCCTGCTTTTTCTTATGAAGGATCAGAAAGATTAATTAGAAAGGGAAGACGTACCCTTTCTTTTGAAATTCATTTCCTTTCTCATGAAACTTATTTCTATTTACTATCTTTTCCCACCCTGCCTACCCACCCAAGACCACTGCATCCAGATCTATGATAGAGCTTCCTACAGTATGGTTCCTATTCTTGGTAAAAGTCTATCAGATCGTGGTAGTTCGGCTCATGTAGCAGAGATGTATATAGTTAAATGGAAAGCTTTGAATACCTCTGAAGTATTATTGCTATTTGCACAAATGGTTTCTTTTCACATAATTAGATAAAATTCTTGTGAATTTTCTCTAGTCTAATTTCAGTACAGACATACTGAGACCCTTGGCTCATTCTAAAACATTCCTCAAAAAGGTTTAGGTTGGTTTCTTTAAAATTCTTTCTTCAATGGGCTTGAGAATCTAAGCTCTAAGTACCTCTAAACCTCTTCAATTTACTAAGTCTCAATCAGAGAGACAATGGAAACAGACCAGAAGGAGAAAAAAACAAACATTTCTGTCAGTCTGGTTTCTGGGAGAGGAAAGTAAGACCTGGTTTGTTCTCAATGAGCACCTAACTGGTATATATGATGCAGAAAGGTTTCCTCTTTCATAGAAATAGAAGATAAAGCAGAGAACAGATCAATTTCACTCTCCTACTGGGCCTCTAAGCAGCCTAAGCACCTGCTTAACCTAATGAAAACCATCAAAACCCCACTGAAGAAAGGCACAGAAGTGAGAAACAGAGAAGCTAGTCAACTCATCCCTCATCCATATTAATAGTAGTAATAACGAGAATTGCTATCTTTTTTTCAGTGTCCCAAAGTATGAAACACTGCTAGATTCTTTACACACACAACGCAAAGAGTCTGCCAAATTTCAACAAGCCTGCAAAAAAGGCATTATTAGCTATCCATATATTATAGATGAAAAAAGAGACTTAGAAAAGTTCAGTAGCATTCCCAAGGTCAGACAGCTAGGCAGTGCTGAAACAATTTTGACTCTAAAGCCCATTGTGCTTTCTTCTCTGTCACTTCCCTTGCTCTGTCAGTTAAAACAGTGAAATCAGAAAATATCAAACTTTACTTTCCTTCGGTAAGCTTTTGATACCATCCTGACCTGAGACCTATGTTCTAGAAATACAATCAGCTCAAACATTAATCAACTTTTGTAATGGCTACATCCTCTGTGTCTTATACTATTACATGCTAACATCTTTTAGAATTATTCCTATTGGACATATTTCTCTCTACATTTCAGATTTATCTCTCCATTCATACTCATTTAGCTAGGCAAAAATCAACTAGGTTCATCAGACTGCTTGACTTTGTAAATGGCATATTCATTTACATAGTTAATTTATCAAGAAATAAGCTTTCTTTGTTCAAAGACTGAAAACTACCAAGGATTTTTATGTTTTAGTAATAAATTCTCTATTTCACGTAAGAACAAATCCTTCAAAAGCCTGATCCAAATGCAAATATGTAAAATATCTTTACTCTTTTCTACTAAGGGACTGGACTGGTCTGGGTTCGTATAGTTGATCAATAAATCCTGTTATTAGAACTTTTAAAACAAAAAACCCATAAATTAGGATAGCACACCTTTAAAATGCCAAAAATCAGAATCCATGTAGTTCCTCACACAGAAACAGGCTTTAAAATAATTTGAAATTATCTGATTTCATGCATGAGTCTGAATCATTCATGTACGAGAGGTTAATGTATCTGTAGTTAAAACTGTATTGTTTTAAATCATATCCTTGTTTTATGTTTCTAAGTTTTACAGAGTTTTATGTACTGTAAAATCATCTACATTATCCTTTGACAAGTTTATACTGGTAAAGGGGATTTGTACTTGAGCAATCTACTTGGAATAAAAACCATGGATGTCATTGTTTTTTAATCATACCTTTCATTCTCTTTTCTTTGACAAATTCTACAAATACCACTTATCTTTAGGTGATTCAAACAATCTTAATTAAACCAATTATACTAACTAAACCATTTTAATTTTTGAACATGGTCTAATATTTACTCCAATCTTCACTCACAATAATAATAATAAATGCTCAAATCAAATCCTTTTATACCAAATGCAAAATTGGTCTAACTACAACACATGTCTAAGTCTTTGACTTATTTACATGCCTTTTCCTTTACTTTAATCTTATAAGGTAGATGGGGGCGAGCAAACTTTTCTGCTGAGGGCCAGATAGTAAATATTTCGGGCTATGTAGGCCACAGGGTCTTTGTTGCAACTGCACCACTTGCAGCTGTAGCGCAAGAACAGCCACAGAAGATACATAAATGAATGTGTGTGGCTGCACTTAGCTGACACCCTGATAGATCTGGCCCATGGCAGTAGTTTGCTGACCTATGTGCTAAGAAAACAGGAAAAACTGTGTCACTACAATCACCTGGGGGTATCTTAATATTCATCCTGATAGAAGAAACTATTCTGCCCATAACCATGCTGAGTTTAGACTGCTTCAACACTAAATACAATTAATCTTGATCCAGAAGAGTGCTAAATGTAACTGTCCACCAAAGTTAAATTCTGCTTTACCAGACAGCCACACATTTTTGTGTGTGTTAGGTCGCACCCTAACTGTGGCCAGGATTTCTAAATTGTCTGCTACCTCCTCCTTCTCTCACTTTATTTCTCCAACTCACCCCAATTCCACTTAACATAATATTTATTTATTTATTTATCTTGTTCTGGGGAGATCAAGGTATCACCACCTCCTCTGTATTTAAAAAGTGATTTCAGGGACTTCCCTGGAGGTCCAGTGGTTAAGACTCCGTGCTCCCAATGCAGGGGGCATGGGTTCAACTCCTGGTTGGGGAACTAAGATCCCACATGTTGCATGGAGCAGCCAGAAAAATAAAAATTAAAAAAATTTTTTTTAAAAAGTGATTTCAATTTCCCCTACTTCTGCTACCAGAGTTGGAGGCTGACTTCATTTCCAATCCCCTTCCCTGCTGCCTCCCACTGTCTAAATTGGATAAGCTAAACGCTCACTTCCTCAGCCTCCCTTGCGGATTAGCATGCCCATGTGATAAAGTTCAGGACAATAAACGTCTCATGAAAGACTGCTGTGAGGCATCGTCGAGGGAAATGCCCTGAGAAAGATTTTATGTATTTTGAAAAAGGACAGGGAGTCACAACTACCAGAACGTCTTCCTTCCCCTTTCTTTCTGCCTTAATGCAAATGTAATACCTGGAATTGGAGTAACCATCTTGAAACCTGGAATCCTGCAACCATTAGAAGAAGCTAAGAGAACTGTACGGACCCAGCACTGAAAACTTTAAGCCACTGAACCAATGCCAGAGGCCACTTATCTCCAGAATTGTTATGTGCAAAGAAATAGACCCTGTAAAGTGAACTTCTGTTACAAATAAAAGCATTCCTAGTCCACCTTTTCTTGAAAGTGCTAGGGTCCTGAATCACTATTCCTTTTGCAAAGTGAAAGACTAACACTGGCTGAGCACAGACGTGAATTCTGACTAAACAGTGCTATCTTAACCAAGAGAGAAAAGTAGCAAGAAGAAAATCACAGAGGTGGGGACGTAGGCTGAGAGTTGACAACCCAGCGCGATAAAGTCAAAGAAAGCAAAGAAAAGAGAAGGCCCAAGATGATTATTCAAATGCTAATGAAATATAGAAAAAAAAATTGAAAAAGTACTCCTTTCAAACTGTGGGGCCCATAAAACTAACAAATGTTCTACTCCACAAATCAAATCGGAGAATTCTGATTCTATTAATTTGCAATCATGCACTCCCACTGTTTGGAAGATACAAGTTCAGAACTCAATTTTTATAGTTATTTTTTGTGCTTTTTTTTCCAGTGAATTAATTTATCTTTATGCTTCTATTTCCCTGGTTTTCATAAAGGTATAGTTACTGTCAATACATGATCATTTTTGACACTCAAAGAATCTTCAAAAAAATTATTAAAATCAAGTAAATGGGGGACTTCCCTGGTGGTCCAGTGGTTAAGATTTTACTTTCCAATGCAGGGGGTGCGGGTTCAATCCCTGGTCGGGGAGCTAAGATCCCACATGCCTTGGGGCCAAAAAACCAAAACAGAAGCAATATTGTAACAAATTCAATAAAGACTTAAAAAATGGTCCACATCAAAAAAAAAAATCTAAAAAAAAAACAAATCAAGTAAATGATGCTACTGATAATAAGGACAATCGTTCCTTTAAGCATTCACATACTCCTTTAGCTGGCAGATCCTAACTTTAGGGACAGTCACTTCTGTTTTATACCAATGTCACTGCAAAAAACACCCAAAGATAAGTATCTACCCAGTCAAAACAAACTTCAGAAATATGCTTATTTCAACTCACATATCCCTTAAAGTACAATTCTTAAGTTAAAACACCATTTTAAATTTTACTTTCTTACAAATAATGAAATTATACATATTTACACTCACACACACATAACCCTCTCTCTAATTCTAAACCCAATAGTTTTCTCTTCCATGAGAATAGTTTGGTAGTATTATGTTGCAGTATAAACATTTATCAATTACAATATCTATAAGTTACAACGGATTTTTTTTATTTTTATGATTTCAGAATAGAATTCCTTAGAACTGTCAAAGCTTTAGCTAGAAAGAATACCAAAGACAAAGAGGGTTCAGGCTCAATTACAGTAGTGGAACGGAATTTAATAAAGTTCCAACACTACATTTTAATGCCCAAATTTCTTATTGTCTCTTTGATTTGACAAATGTGTGCTCCACAGTATAACAGCAGCAGTGGAACAGCTGGATGACTGTATCAAGCACAAAGGAAGCAACAACACATGCTGTTAAGTGTCGTTCTGATTGCCTAAAAATGGCAGCCCATGCAGATTTACTCTCTGTTATAAATTAAAACAATTATTTCTCTGGAGTTTACATTTTCTTCATGAAAGAGTCAAACTTTCTGCACGTTAAAAAAGAGGACTTTCAAAAAGGATATCTTCCCTTTCTTTTATGATCAGTTCATTCTGTTCTTCCAACTGCCTGATCTTCTTCTCAAATGATTCCTGCTCAGCTTTGAGTCTTTCTTCTGTTACTTCCTTTTCCTCACTTACTCTGAAAGAAATACAAGTGAAAAGAAAATGCCCATGAGAATAAAATAAAATATGTGCCTACAGCTGTGGTTTACCAAAACTAGATTTATTCCAGAGGTATGCCGGTTTCTTCAGGGATACTTTATGTTTTTTGAATTTTTTAAAATTAACCTTTCACAAGGCAATATTCCACACCTTTGTAATAAAATATGTATGTGGTTTTCACATCAAGAACTTTTGCAATAATCAGAATTGTCTTAAATATGGAAAGTCCTATACTTTATGGGTTCTCAATTATGATCCAAGACAGAAAAATATCGAATTTTTAAAACAAAGGTTTCACCTCTTCATTATCAAATAAGGCACAATTTATTTTGATTTAGATCTTTTTCATACTTCTATTTAAACCCTGTCAATAAAATAAACAACATATATACTGCTTAAATATTGCATTAAACATACATAGGTGATTTTACTTTTTCCTGGTACTAATACCCTGCAATCTTCAGTAGCATATAAATAACTGGACTGGAATTTTTAAATGGCATTAAGATAAAAAAGGGTTTGCACATTTATTCTTAGTTCAAAAAGGGGTTATAAAGTAAAAAACACTGACCAAAAATATGTATCTTTTTTTTTTTTAAATATGTATCTTTAATGCTTAACTCTGAAAGGTATTCCAACTCAATCCTATCAAAAATGGGTGGTTTCTGATAAGAGCACAGAGGGGGGAAAAAAAACTAAACATTAAAACTTACCTTAAAATGACAACCCTAATTTTCATGTTACTCTGTGAACAGAGATGTTAGCTCTGAATTTCTGTCACTGGTGATTAATTCTCCAAAGAGAGTACAACACATTTTATTCTATAAGATCACACAGGGATATGGGTTAGTGAAATCCACAGGGAAGCCAAATCTTTTCTTTGAGCATCTAAATTTATTTCCTCCCACACCTGTACTCCACCAGAGCAATTTCTGAAAAACATGAACGCCACAGCCTTTCCTTTGTTGCTAGCTTTCTGGTGGAGATATTAAGATCAATGAAATAACAGAATGAAAATTAGAATTTTGAATGTTCAAGAGTTGACTGCATCTTGTCTTTGAATTAATTTGTGTGAAAGTGCAGGGCATATAGTAATGTTCAAAAAATAGCTTTATTTTTTTCTTGCTTATCATGACATTCCAATCATTTTCCCGACTCCTATTATTTACATTTAGCATACTACTAGGCTCATGTATGGGACTCAGGACCTTCTTTCTACGAGCATAATCTCTAATACTGATACAGTTACAAGGAATCCACACAACTAAACAAAGAACAAATATACACATACGTAGAGGATTTATAATCTGGTCTCAGGTTAGCCTGCTCCCTTGTTGCCATCTCTTTACAATGCCTTCGCTATTCTTGTCATTATCCTCAACCACATTTATACTAACATCTTTCACAGTAATTCCCCACTGCCTCTTAAGTTTTTTCGAAAATTGTCAAACATTTGAACCATTAATTCATTCTATCATCCAAATCACTCCTCTTCAATCTATCAACTGGCTTCTGAAACACCTTTGCTAGGAAACTGTTCCAGATCAAGTACACCCCCAAACTGTAAATCAGAAAACCACGTACATATGGTGACTGTGGCAAAGCATGCTTATTTCTCTGGGCATCATTACTCCCACTCATAAACAAAAAAGGCTAGACAATTTTAAAAATTCCTTCCAGCTTAAGTTCTATAATTTCCTTTACTATACTATAAACATACTGGAACTATATATATGTCCTTTACAAATATGGAGAGCATTTGTAAAGAAATAAGAAAGAAGTTAACAAACATCTGGTCAGGGTACAAGGCATACAATACTGTAATCTATGCAAAAGCTACAGCCATAGGATGAAAGAGGCAGTGGAAGAGGATGACAAGAGAAATATTAAAAAGTGTTAACGATGCAAAATTTCGCATGAGGTTAACGTAAAACAAAAGAAGTGATGAATCTGTAGGATTATGCATAAAAGAAAGATGAAATAGGTAATGCTATATATTGTAAGGAGAGAATAAACACTGTCAAGGTGAGAAAATATGTGGCAAGTTCTCTCCCTGTTTAGATTGGTCAAATCTTAAAGATGAGACTGAAGAGGAAAATTCATAAGCAGATAAGAGAAGATTTATTTTCATTTACTTATTAAAAAATATTAACTGAATGCCTACTATAGGAAAAAATAATCACAGTAAGTTTATCCAGTTATGGGATATCCGAAAGCAACCTCACAATGGCCCCTTGTCATCTCAATTCCATTCATAAAAGCCAAATAAATATGAGGAATGACCCAAAGATTTGTTTGTTCAAGAAAGCAAGGCTTCCAAGGTCATAAAAACAGTAACAACAAAGTACACTGCCACATTTACCTAACATTAAAGTAAATGAAGAAAGTACGTCTAGAGACTGCCAGGTCAGAACATATACCCCAGCATTTACTTACTCCCTTTGTCAAACCTGAAGAAAATCCATGAAAACTCTAGGGATCACTGACGGCAAAAAATGCTTGTACATATATTCAATAATGCCAGTGGCTATGATGAGCTTCTCCCAAAACTTAAAGTGCTCTATCCAGAAGAACCACTCTTTCCTAAATTTAGTTTCTAGAGATATTTGAAAATTTTGTTGCTACACTATTTAAACAGGGCTTTTTTTTTTTAAAAAAAGAAAATCTTTTCTGTTACGCTGCTATGATTAGACTACCTATTAGCAATTATTATGCTCTGGAAGGCTATAAACTTAACAAGCTGTGTTAAGCACAAAAGGCAACACTTCTATAGGCCTACCTAAAGATATGCATGGCTTCTCTGTGGTCTATTAGCATAGCTAATAGGAGCAAGTGTATTAATACAGCCTTTAAATGCAAAGGACTTGCCAATAAAACAAACTCAAGATTTTATATCCACTCTGAAATATGTCTTCCTGTTTACGTTCAATAATATTTCCCATGAGGTGTATGTATGAGAAATTATCTGGTATCATGATCTACATTTTTTTTTTTTTTTTTTTTTTTTTGTTTTTTTTTTGTTTTTTTTTTTTTGTGGTACGCGGGCCTCTCACTGTTGTGGCCTCTCCCGTTGCGGAGCACAGGCTCCGGACGCGCAGGCTCAGCGGCCATGGCTCACGGGCACAGCCGCTCCACGGCATGTG
This sequence comes from Phocoena phocoena, assembly GCF_963924675.1. Lineage (NCBI taxonomy): Eukaryota > Metazoa > Chordata > Mammalia > Artiodactyla > Phocoenidae > Phocoena > Phocoena phocoena. The sequence continues at coordinate 39,059,881 of NC_089231.1, forward strand.
GGATCTTCCCGGACCGGGGCACGAACCCGTGTCCCCTGCATCGGCAGGCGGACTCTCAACCACTGCGCCACCAGGGAAGCCCTACATTTTTTATCAAAGCATTCTCAGACCACAAAGTAACATAAAAATACCTAATCCTCTATCTCATTTAGAGTACAGCAATAAGCTAGTTAACAAAATGAGAATGTAAACACAAAATAGGGAAATATTTGACTAATAGGATAGAAAAGTTGAAAACTCTGGTCAAGAGGATATTTCCAGTGTTGGTTTGTTAATTATTTACAAGGAGGACAATAGTCTGTTCATAAAGAAATAATCATTTCAGCATTTATTTAACATCTCAGAGTATTTCTCAATTATGTCCACAAACTGTACTCTTATCTAACAAGGAATGATAATTCATACACTTAGAGTTGGGTGGTTTGGCTGAAAACCATGGCAAAAAACCTGAGTTTCCTTGAAGGCTTATGTTTTAGCTTAAACATCCCTGCACATTCTGTATTTTTCTCCATAAAACAATCTTTTCTGTTTTAATATAAATAGTTTCCCCATACCCATCTATTCTAAAATTTTTAGTAAAACTGATGTTCTAGGAAGAGATTTATTTTATGGCTGTACATATCCCCAATGTTCTTCTAGGTACTCCAGAAATGTCTTTCTAATGTGAAAGACAAGGTCAAGGCAACGAAGCTTCTATCCCAAAGAGAATTAGTTAGAGCTCACCAATGGTCAACCAGATAAATTTCTTTCCCTGATTGATATCTCACATTTGGAAGCAGAGAATGCTGGCAGCATTCTATAAATTCTCAATATTAACTTAGTGGATAAGATTTAGAGAGATTAGATGTCCTAGATTTCACAGGACATCTAGCAGACAGAAAGGTATATACTGTTTTTAAGCAAATGTAAATGCATGGTGAAAAAGAAGAGTTTCATCATTAAAAAAGTATATTTCTACAAATATATATATATATGGCAGTGAAATCATCTTAATGCCCTCTTTACAAATTTTAACATTTGACTGTAATTTAAAATGTACTGTCTAAAGGAACAAAGGTGCTTTAAGAAACGAGAAACACAGCAATCTATGTCAAAAGAGCTCTAAGAACTACAAAACAACAGCAAATGAATGTAGATGCAAAAATCCTCAACAAAATACCAGCAAGCACAATCCAGGAACATTAAAAAAAAAAAAAAGGATTATACATCATGCCTAACTGGAATTTAACCCAGGAATGAAAAGTTGGTTTAATAATCAAATATCAATTAATGTAATATACCATATCAATAAAACAAAGGACAAAAACCACATGATCATCTAAATAGATGCAGAAAAGGGTTTGAAAAAAATCCAACAATGATTCATGATTAAAAAAAAAAAAAAAACCTCAGTAAATAGGAAGAAAAGGAAACTTCCTCAACCTGAAAAAGGCCATCTACGAAAAACCCATATCTAATACCATATTTAATGGTGAAAGACTAAGTGCTTTCCCCCTGTGATCACAAACAAGTCAAGGATGTCTGCTCTTGCCACTGCAAGTCAACTTTGTATTAGAGATTATAGTCAGGGCAATTAGGTAGGGAAAAGAAATAAAAGGTATCTAGATTCTAAAGAAAGAAGTCAAACCATCTCTATTTTACATGACACGATTTTGTACACAGAGAATCTAAAAAATCCACTTAAAAACTATTACAACTAATAAAGGAGTTCAGCAAGGTTACAGGATAAAAGATTAATATACAAAAGTCAACTATATGTTTATACAATGATAGTGAACAACCCCCAAAAGAAATTAAGGAACCAATTCCATGTACGTCTGCATCAAGAAAAATAAAATACAAAGGAATAAATTCAACAGAAGAAGCAAGACCTGTACACTGAAAACTATGAAAACATTGTCAAAAGAAATTAAACACCTGTATTAATGGAAAGACATTCCATGTTCATGACTGGAAGACTTAACATTGTTAAGATGGCAGTACTCCCCACACTGATCTTCAGATTCAACTCAATCTCTATTAAAATCTCAGCAGGTTTATTTGCAGAAATTAACAAATTAATCCAATCCTAAAACTCATATGGAAATGAAAGGGACTCAGATAACCTAAAATATTCCTGAAAAAGGAGAAAAAGATGGGGATCGCACCCTTGCCGATTTTAAAACCTACTACAAAACTACAATAATCAAGAGTGTGGTACTGGCATAAAAACAGACATATAGATGAATTAAACATAAACACTCATTTTTATAATAAACTGATTTTTCAACCAGGGTAACAAGAAAATCAAAGGGAAAGAACAGTCTTTTCAACATGTACTGCAGGGAGAACTTGCTATCCACATGCAAAAGAATAAAGTTGGGCCCCTATAACTCACAGCATTTACAAAAATTAACTCTAAATGAATTAAAGACCAAGATGTGAGAGCTAAAACTATAAAACTCTTGGAAGAAAATATTGGCATAAATCTTCACAACCTTGAATTAGGCAATGGTTTCTTAGATATGACACCAAAAACACAAGCAACAACAACAAAAATAAATTGGACTTCATCAAAACTTAAAAACATTTGTGCTTCAAATGACACCATCAAGAAAGGGAGAAAACAATGCACAGAATGGGATCAACTTTTGCAAATAATATATCTGATAAAGGACTTGTAAATGGAATATATAAAGAACACTGAGAACACGACAATAAGAAGACAACCCGGACTTCCCTGGTGGCACAGTGGTTAAGAATCCGCCTGCCAATGCAGGGGACACGGGTTCGAATCCTGGTCCAGGAAGACCCCACATGCCGCGGAGCAACTAAGCCCTGTTGCCACAACTACTGAGCCTGCACTCTAGAGCCCACGTGCCACAACTACTGAGCCTGGGTGTCACAACTACTGAAGCCCGCATGCCTAGAACCTGTGCTCCGCAACAAGAGAAGCCACTGCAATAAGAAGCCTGTGCACCACAATGAAGAGTAGCCCCCACTCGCCGCAACTAGAGACAGCCTGAACACAGCAACGAAGACTCAACGCAGCCAATAAATAAATAAATATTAAATAAAAGAAGACAACCCAATTTAAAAGGATCTGAATAGATATTTCTTCAAAGAAGATACACAAATAGACAAAAAGTACATGGAAATATGTTCAACAACATTAGCCATTATGCAAAAGGACAGATAAGAACCTTCACAGATTTCTGGTGGAACCATAAAATGGTGCAGCCTCTCTGGAAAACAGTCTGGCAGTTCCTCAAAAAGTTAAACAGAGTTACTATTTGACCCAGCATTCCTAGACGTGTACCCAAGAGAAATGAAAATGTATGTCCACACAAAAACTTACACATAGGGCTTCCTTGGTGGCGCAGTGGTTGAGAGTCCACCTGCTGATGCAGAGGACACGGGTTCGTGCCCCGGTCCAGGAAGATCCCACATGCCGCGGAGCGGCTGGGCCCGTGAGCCATGGCCATTGAGCCTGCACATCCAGAGCCTGTGCTCCGCAACGGGAGAGGCCACAACAGTGAGAGGCCCGCGTATCACAAAAAAAAAAAAAAAAAAAAAACCTTACACATATATGTTCACAACAGCATTATCCATAATAATAAAAAGTATAAATAACCCAAATGCCATCAATAAATGAATAGATAAGTTAAATGTGGTAATGCCTATAAAATTTAATATTATTTGGCAATAAACAGAAATGAGATACTAATACATGCTACCACAGAAATAAACCTTGAAGTTATCGTGCTAAGTTAAAGAAACTAGTTTAAAAAGACTACATATTATATAATTCCATGTATATGAAATATCCAAAATAGGCAAATTCATTGAGACAAAACTAAAGAGTGGTTGTCTAGGGCCAGGAAGGTTGGTGAGAAGTGAGGAGTGACTGCTAATGGGTACAGGATTTCATTCTGATGTAATGAGAATGTTCTAAAATTGATTGTGGTGATGACTGCACAACTCTGTGAATACACTTTAAAAAAACTGAAAAATAAATCAAAGGAATCCAAATTGGGAAGAAAGAAGTAAAACTGTCACTGTTTGCAGATGATATGATACTATACATAGAAAATCCTAAAGATGCCACCAAAAAACTACTAGAACTCGTCAATGAGCTCGGTAAAGTTTCAAGATACAAAATTAATATTCAGAAATATGTCACATTTCTATACACAAACAATGAACTATCAGAAAGAGAAAATAAGGGAAAAATCCCATTTACAATTGCATCAAAAAGAATAAAAAACCTAGGAATGAACCAACCTAAAGTGGTAAAAGACCTGTACTCAGAAAACCATAAGACACTGATGAAAGAAACTGAGGACAACACAAACAGATGGAAAGATATGCTGTGTTCATGTACTGGAAGAATTAATATTGCTAAAATGACCGTATTACCCAAGGCAATTTACAGATTCAATGTAATCCCTATCAAAACACAAAGGACATTTTCACAGAACTAGAACAAATAATTTTTAAAAATTGTATGGAAACACAAAAGACCCCGAATAGCCAAAACAATCTTGAAAAAGAAGAACAGAACTCGAGAAATCACACTGCCTTACTTCAGACTATACTACATAGCAGCACTAATCAAAACAGTATGGTGCTGGCATAAAAAAAGACATTTAGATCAAAGGAACAGAATAAAGAGTCCAGAAATAAATCCATACACTTATGGTCAGTTAATCTACAACAAAGGAGGCAAGAATACACAATGGAAAAAAGATAGTCTGTTCAATAAGTGGTGCTCGGAAAACTGGACAACTACATGTAAAAGAATGAAATTAGAACATTCTCTAACACCATACACAAAAATAAACTCAAAGTGGATTGAAGACCTAAATGTAACACCAGAAACCATAAAACTCCTAGAAGAAAATACAGGCAGAACACTCTTTGACATAAATCGTAACAATATTTATGGATCTATCCCCTAAAGCAGAAGAAACAAAAGCAAAAATAAACAAACGGGACCTAATTAAACTTAAAAGCTTTTGCACAGCAAAGGAAAGCATCTACAAAACGAAAAGACAACCTACCGAATGGGAGAAAATATTTGCAAATGATATGACTGATAAGGGGTTAATATTCAAAATGTATAAACAGCTTATACTCAACATCAAAAAAGCAAACAACCTGATTAAAAAATGGGCAGAAGATCTGAATAGACATTTTTCCAAAGAAGACATACAGATGGCTTACAGGCACATGAAAAGATGCTCAACATTGTTAATCATCAGGGAAATGCAAGTTAAAACCACAATAAGATATTACCTCACACCTGTCAGCATGGCTACCATCAAAAAGAACACAAGTAACATGTACATCTGAAACTTATACAATATTGTACATCAACTATGCCTAAAATAAGAAGTCTGAGATGAAAGGTGGAATGCATGATTTCCCCTAAAATTAATATAATAGTTAAGTCATCAAAAATGGAAATGACAAAAATGAATCTGAATACAGGAAGATCAGGTATAGAGAAAACTGATAAAAAAAACACGTTGCTTTAAAAGAATAAAACACATTTTCCAAGGAACAAAGCACAAGAGGCAGCATGATATATAATACCTAAAGCTGTGAGATGTCTGACAATTTAAATTCATGTTTAAATTTGAACCCCCCCAAAAGTTAACATTCTAATATTCACTGGTTATTTCTTTCAGTTCAAGTATATACTCATTTTATGAAGCAGCCATAATAATTTTTTTTTTTTTTTTTTTTGCGGTACGCGGGCCTCTCACTGTTGTGGTCTCTCCCATTGCGGAGCACAGGCTCTGGACGCGCAGGCCCAGCAGCCATGGCTCACGGGCCCAGCCGCTCCACAGCATGTGGGATCTTCCCGGACCAGGGCACAAACCCGTGTCCCCTGCATCGGCAAACAGACTCTCAACCACTGTGCCACCAGGGAAGCCCCATAATAATCTTAATACCAAAATCTAACAAGGACTTATGGAAAACAAAAATTATAGTCCAATCTATCTAATAAATATAGTGGAAAAAATCCTAAAAAACAATTAGCAAAGCAAATCCAGTGTTACAAAAAGAAAATATATCCAAGTTCAGTTTAGCCCAGGAAGGCAAGATTTATTTAAGAGTTGAAAATTAACTGATGTAATTCACCATATTAATAGAATAAAGGAGAAATCTTATATAATCATCTCTAAATGCAGAAAAGGCATTTGTCAAACTTCACCTTATTCATAATAAAAACTCTTCTACAATCTAGGAACTGAAGGAACTTCTTCAATCTAATAAAGAACATCCATGATAAACCTCCAGTATCGTATCTATGAGGATGAAAAAAGAGCACTTTGTCCCTGTCCTTGTACTTTAGGAATAAGGCAAGAGTGTCAACTATTACTACCTCTATTCAATAATGATTGGAGGTCCTAGCCAGTGCAATAATGCAAGAAAATAAAATAAAATGCATACAGATTGGAAATAAGTAAAATTTTATGTGCCAATGATATGACTGTTATGTAAACAATATTAAGGAATCAGAGAAAATATATCAGAACAAGTAAATTTAGGAAAATCACAATGTTATTGCGGTAGCCAGCCTCTAAAATGGGTCCTGGTGATCCCTGTCTCTTGCTGTTCATGTCCTTCTTTAATCCCTTCCCCTTGAGTAGGGACTGACCTAGTGATTATCAAAGTTACCTGAATGTAACTTCTGAAACTAGATTACCAAAATACAGTGACTTCTGTCTTGATTGCTCTTGCTTACTCTGATGGGAGCCAGTTGCCAAGTTGTAATCTACCATATGGAAAGGCCCTTGAAACAAGAAACTAAGGGAGGCCTCCAGCCAACAGTCAGCAAGGAACTGAGAAACTCAGTCTCAGGAAGACATAACTGGAAATTGTAGGAAGGAGAAGTAATACATGTGATGGTAGAAAGTTTACCAACATCCTTAGAAATGTGGAAAGGAGGAAATGTGCCTAATGAACTGGGTAACTAATCTAAGGAGATTTCCAAGTAAAGTGTTGAAAGTGCTGCCTGGTTTCTTCCTGGTGTTTACAGTAAATTGGGAGAAGAGAGAGATAAGTTGAAGGAAAGACTATTAAACCAAAATGAGGCAGGATTTTCATAGTTTCAAAAATTCTCAGCCTCTCCAGATAGCAAAACTGCTAAAATTAAGAAATGTCTTCTGAGTAGATTTCAAAACCAGGACACTGCCAGGAAAAACAAGCTCTGGAGATAAAGACTAGGTAATAACTTCTGTTGAAGACCTCAGAAACATCAAAGTTGATGCCTCAATAGAGTCAAACAAAAAGCACTTTGAAAACATTAAGGTTGGGTCTCACAAATTCTCTCAAACAATGGGGCCTCTGGGAAGTTTACTAGTATTTTAAATGGCTAAAATTTTGTGATAATGTTAGGCAGCCATAGATAACTAATACAGATTTTAACATTAATCAGTCACTTTAAACTCCTCATCAGCTCATTCCACCTGCATCTGCTGCTTTATCTCTTTCCAACATGTTGTTTCCTCTTGCCTTTTCATATACTCATAGTTTTATTAATATCTGGGTATCTTGGGTAGGACAGTAGTAACTGAGGCAAATAATTTCTATGCTTGGTAATGAGCAGACTTTTCCTTTGGCCAGGTGTTTAGGGTAGAGGTTGTATTTATCTAATCACATGTTAGGCAGGTTTAAGGTTTACTGTTGCTACGGTTACCCTCAGTACACCACAGGCTTCAAACTCCTCTAGGCATAATCACCCCCTCAAGTGGACCAGATGTTTTCCTCAATGTCTGCTCCACCCTTAGCTTTCAGTCTTCCCCTCTAGAGGGTCTGTCTCTTGTGAGGTTCTCATTAGTATTCAACTGCTACTTTTTTTTTTTTTTTTTTCCGGTACGCAGGCCTCTCCCTGTTGTGGCCGCTCCCGTTGCAGAGCACAGGCGCCGGACGCGCAGGCTCAACAGCCATGGCTCACGGGCCCAGCCGCTCCGCAGCATGTGGGATCTTCCGGGACCGGGTCACGAACCCGTGTCCCCTTCATCGGCAGGGGGACTCTCAACCACTGCGCCACCAGGGAAGCCCTCAACTGCTACTTTTATTAGACACTTATTAGTCTAGGGATGGGGGTCTGGATTGGAGTGGTATTCTCTATTATTCTAATTAGGCTTGTGCTAATCAGACTGTATGCCTGAGTCTTACAAGTGCTCCTGTCTCTCCTCCATAGTTCTGTGATTAGCATGTAACCCTGCCCTCCCACCAAGTTATTTTCTGCTTACCCCCAACTTCAGTGTTGTTTTTTTTTGATCTTTTTTCTTTATTTTTTTTATACAGCAGGTTCTTATTAGTTATCTATTTTATACATATTAGTGTATATATGTCAATCCCAATCTCCCAGTTTATCCCACCTCCACCACCCACTTCAGTGGTTTTTACCAGTGCCATATAGGCTACATTTTACAGAATCCCTCTTCCTAAACTTACGGTTTTTGTTACATAGCAAAAATACAGAAGGATCCATGAAATATTTTGCGCACTTTCCATAACAACTGTTGTTCCTCCTCCCAGGCCTGTACCAGGAGGGATGCTTTATCAGGACTCTCATCAAGTGGGGCCTATGGAGAAAAAGTTTGCAAGAGAGTTCAAGCTGCCCCTATACTTGCTGCCCTAGGGGCTCCCTATTCTTACCTGCCCACATCTGGCCTCTACCAATTTGTTGCCTATTGTAGCTGAAATGTTCTTACCCATTTCCAGAGGTGTCTGCCCCATGTAAGCTAGTGCTCACACCTCATCTTTCCCTGTAGGCACAGGTCTCTCCTGAGATTTTGAGTTAACTGGTTGAACTGAGCATTCTGTTTCAAGAAATGTCCAGAGCTTGCAGTTTGTTCCACATTTTTTTTTTTTTTTTTTTTTTTTTTTTGCGGTACGCGGGCCTCTCACTGCTGTTGGCCTCTCCCGTTGCGGAGCACAGGCTCCGGACGCGCAGGCTCAGCGGCCATGGCTCACGGGCCCAGCCGCTCCGCGGCATGTGGGATCTTCCTGGACCAGGGCACAAACCCACGTCCCCTGCATTGGCAGGCAGACTCTCAACCACTGCGCCACCAGGGAAGCCCTCCACCTTATTTTTAAGTGTAAGGTTGGGAGCAACATTCTTTACAGTCATGTAGACTTAGCTACATAATTATTTATACATATTTATATATTAGTTTTTGCTCCTGTTAAATTAAACAAGGAGGCCATTAGACTGAGGTGCTTCTCGTACCTTAGCAGCCTACTTAAGCAAACCAAAACCTATGCCTACAATGTGCCAAGATTAAGAAGTCAAAACCCAGGACTTACCTGGTGGCGCAGTGGCTAAGACTCTGTGCTCCCAATGCAGGGGGCGTGAGTTCGATCCCTAATCAGGGAACTAGATCCCACATGCTGCAACTAAAAGATCTTGCATGCCACAAGTAAAAGATCCTGCATGCTGCAATTAAGACCCAACATAGCCAAATAAATAAATAAATATTTTTTTAAAAAAAGAAATAAAAACCCAAGAACAACCTGTCACAAACAGCCACCTAGGTTTTCCCAAATAAGGCAATTGCTTAAGCTACAGCCAATCAAATACTTTCCTTGCTTTGCTTCTGAGCTTGCTTTATAATAAAGTCTTTCCCCTCACTTTTGTGCGTAGAGGGCTCCCAACAACTTCCGGTTCAAGGCTGCCCTATTTGAGTTTTGCTCAAATAAAGTCTTAAAAATGTGATATGCCTCAATTTATTTTTGAAAACTCTTATTTTCCTCCCAATTTTCAAAGCTGGAACAATTTTAGCAACAAAATAACTATAACATTAGATTATAACCCATAGAACTATGATATTTATTAATGTTAAAAGATAAACTGAGGCATTATTACATTATCCACAGGAGCTAGGAAAGAGATTTTTACAGAGAAGGGGTGGAAGCCAAGCAAGGAGAGTATTTTCCTGGCTACAGTGTAAGCAACTGCCTTATTTAGGAAAGCCTAGGTGGCTGTTTGTTATGGGTTGTCCTTAGGTTTTGATTTCTTAACCTTGAGGCATTAAAGGTATAGGTTTCCGTTTGCTTATTTAGGCTGCTAAAGCATTAAAGCCTCCTCAGGCTAATGACCTCCTTATTTAATTAATTTAATATTACTTTAAAAGGAGAAAAATAGCTTCACAGTGAAAAAACCTGGCAGAAGCTACCTTAATCATGTGATCAAGGTTAATACCATCAGTAAAAAGACATATTAATTTCAGGTAGCCCCTGCTATGACATACTGGAAAGGCACATCACTTCTGTGGTATTCTTGCCAAAAATGCATAATCTGAATCTAATCAAGAGAAAACACTAGACAAATCCATATTGAGAGACATTGCACAAAATATGTGATTAGTGCCAAGGTTATGAAAGACCAAAGAATTATCACAGATTAGAGAAAACTAAGATGTGACAACTAAATATGATGCAAGATACTGAACTGGATATTGGATTAGAAAAATGTTATCAGTGACATGACATTGGTGAAATGTGAATAAAATCTATAGTTTAGCTGACAGTACTACATTACTGTTAATTTCTTAGTTTAGATAACTGTACTATGATAATGCAAAATGTTAACAGTATGGAAAGCTGAGTAGAGAATATATGGAAATTCTATCCTCATAACTTTTCTGTAAGACTAAAATTATTTCAAAATAAAAAGGTTAAAAAGAAACAAACTCAACCTAAACATAAACAGAGTGTGTATGGGAAGTAGGGAGAGTGTCAAAGAGGGATTTTACTTTATTGCAGTATTTTTTTTAATAAGATGATAATTTTAATATTTGTGTAATTACATTAAAATTAGGAGGAAAGGTATACCATAAAGTGAATAAAGATGCAATTTCTGGCTCTGTAAGAGCGAATATAAAATATCACTCAATATTATCCAATTCCCTTTGTTGTGTCCTAATCAATTAATTTAAAAACTACTAGAGAGACCTTCAAGATGGCAGAGGGGTAAGACATGGAGATCACCTTCCTCCCCACAAATACATCAGAAATACATCTCCTTGTGGAACAACTCCTACAGAACACCTACTGAATGCTGGCAGAAGACCTCAGACTTCCCCAAAGGCAAAAACTCCCCATGTACCTGGGTAGGGCTAAAGAAAAAAGAAAAAACAGAAACAAAAGTATAGGGACAGGACCTGCACCTCTGGAAGGGAGCTGTGAAGGTGGAAAGGTTTCCACGCACTAGGAAGACCCTTCACTGGCGGAGACAGGGGATGGCGGAGGGGGGAGCTTCAGAGCCATGGAGGAGAGTGCAGCAACAGGGGTGCGGAGGGCAAAGCAGAGAGATTTCCACACAGAGGATCGGTGCCAACCAGCACTCACCAGCTTGAGAGGCTTGTCTACTCACCTGCCTGGGTAGGTGGGGGCTGGGAGCTGAGGCTTGGGCTTCGGAGGTCAGATCCCAGGGAGAGGACTGGGGTTGGCTGCGGGAACACAGCCTGAAGGGGTTAGTGTGCCACGGCTAGCCAGGAGGGAGTCCAGGAAAAGGTCTGGAGCTGCCGAAGAGGCAAAAGACCATTGTATCGGGGTGTGCGAGGAGAGGGGATTCAGAGCACTGCCTAAACGAGCTCCACAGACGGGGTGCTAGCCGCGGCTATCAGCACAGATAGTAGAGACAGGCATGAAACGCTAAGGCTGCCAGCAAGAAGCCTGTGTGCAAGCACAGGTCACTAACCACACCTCCCCTCCGGGGAGACTGTACAGCCCACCACTGCCAGGGTCCCACGATCCAGGGACAACTTGCCTGGGAGAATGCACGGTGAACCACAGGCTGTTGGAATGTCACTCCGGCCTCTGCCACCTCAAGCTCGCCCCAAATTCTATGCCCCTCCCTCTCCCGAGCCCGAGTGAGCCAGAGCCCCCTAAACAGCTGCTCATTTAACCCCGCCCTGTCTGGGCAGGAACAGATGCCCTCAGGTGACCTACACGCAGAGGCGGGGCCAAATCCAAAGCTGAGCCCCTGGAGCTGTGCGAACAAAGAAGAGAAAGGGAAATCTCTCCCAGCAGCCTCAGGAGCAGCAGATTAAATCTCCACAATGAACTTGATGGACCCTGCATCTGTGGAATAACTAAACAGACAACAAATCATCCCAAAATTGAGGTGGTGGACTATCACAGCAACAGTAGACTTAGGGTTTGCTGTATGCGAGTAACTGGTTTCTGGTTTTATGTTTATCTTAGTTTAGTATTTAGAGTTTATTATTATTGGTAGACTTCTTTATTGATTTGGATGCACTCTTCCTTTGTTTTTTTTTTTTTTACATATATATATATATTTTTCCTTTTTCCCTTTTAGTGTGTATCTGTATGCTTCTTTGTGTGATTTTGTGTGTATAGCTTTGCTTTTACCATTTGTCCTGGGTTCTGTCCATTTTTTTTTTTTAAATATAGTTTTTAGTGCTTGTTATAATTGGTGGATTTGTTTCTTGGTGTGCTTTCTCTCTTTTTTTCCTTCTATCCTTTTTCTTTTTTTCTTATTACTTTTTAATTATTTTATTTTTAATAATTTTCTTAATTTTTTTATTTTAATAACTTTATTTCATTTCTTATTTTTCTTTTTTTCTTTCTTTTCTTCTGAGCCATGTGGCTGACAGGGTCTTGGTGCTCTGGCTAGCTGTCAGGACTATGCCTCTGAAGTGGGAGAGCCAAGATCAGGACACTGGTCCACCAGAGACCTCCCAGCTCCACATAATATCAAATGGTGAGAGCTCTCCCAGAGATCTCCATCTCAACGCTAAAACCCAGCTCCACTCAACAACCAGTAAGCTACAGCGCAGGACACCCTATGCCAAACAACTAGCAAGACAGGAACACAACTCCACCTATTAGCAGAGAGGCTGCCTAAATTCATAATACGGTCACAGACACCCCAACAAATACCAGTGGACACAGGCCTGACCACCAGAAAGACAAGATCCAGCCTCATCCACCAAACACAGGCAATAGTACCCTACACCAGGAAGCCTACACAACCCACTGAACCTTAGCCACTGGGGGCAGACACCAAAAACAACGGGAACTACGAACCTGCAGCCTGCAAAAAGGAGACCCCAAACACAGTAAGATAAGCAAAATGAGAAGACAGAAAAACACACAGCAGATGAAGGAGCAAGATAAAAACCCACCAGACCTAACAAATGAAGAGGAAATAGGCAATCTACCTGAAAAAGAATTCAGAATAATGATAGTAAGGATGATCCAAAATCTTGGAAGTAGAATGGACAAAATGCAAGAAACAGTTAACAAGGACCTACAAGAACTAAAGATAAAACAGGCAACGATGCACAACGCAATAAATGAAATTAAAAGCACTCTAGATAGGATCAATAGCAGAATAACTGAGGCAGAAGAACGGATAAGTGACCTGGAAGATAAAGTAGTGGAAATAACTACTGCATAGCAGAATAAAGAAAAAAGAATGAAAAGAACTGAGGACAGTCTCAGAGACCTCTGGGACAACATGAAACGCACCAACATTCGAATTATAGGGGTTCCAGAAGAAGAAGAAAGAAAGAAAGGGACTGAGAAAATATTTGAAGAGATTATAGTTGAAAACTTCCCTAATATGGGAAAGGAAATAGTTAATCAAGTCCAGGAAGCACAGAGAGTCCCATACAGGATAAATACAAGGAGAAACACGCCAAGACACATATTAATCAAACTGTCAAAAATTAAATACAAAGAAAGCATATTAAAAGCAGCAAGGGAAAAACAACAAATAACACACAAGGGAATCCCCATAAGGTTAACAGCTGATCTCTCAGCAGAAACCCTACAAGCCAGAAGGGAGTGGCAGGACATACTGAAAGTGATGAAGGAGAAAAGCCTGCAACCAAGACTACTCTACCCAGCAAGGATCTCATTCACATTTGATGGAGAAATTAAAACCTTTACAGACAAGCAAAAGCTGAGAGATTTCAGCACCACCAAACCAGCTTTACAACAAATGCTAAAGGAACTTCTCTAGACAAGAAACACAAGAGAAGGAAACAACCTATAGTAGCGAACCCAAAACAATATAGAAAATGGGAATAGGAACATACATATCGATAATAACCTTAAATGTAAATGGACTAAATGCTCCCACCAAAAGACATAGATTGGCTGAATGGATACAAAAACAAGACCCTTATATATGCTGTCTACAAGAGACCCACTTCAGACCTAGAGACACATACAGACTGAAAGTAAGGGGATGGAAAAAGATATTCCATGCAAATGGAAACCAAAAGAAAGCTGGAGTAGCAATTCTCATATCAGACAAAATAGACTTTAAAATAAGGACTAGACTTTAATAGACTTTAAAAAGGGACAAAGAAGGACACTACATAATGATCAAGGGATCGATCCAAGAAGAAGATATAACAATTGTAAATATTTATGCACCCAACATAGGAGCACCTCAATACATAAGGCAAATACTAACAACCATAAAAGGGGAGATCAACAGTAACACATTCATAGTAGGGGACTTTAACACCCCACTTTCACCAATGGACAGATCATCCAAAATGAAAATAAATAAGGAAACACAAGCTTTAAATGATACATTAAACAAGATGGACTTAATTGATATTTATAGGACACTCCATCCAAAAACAACAGAATACACATTTTTCTCAAGTGCTCATGGAACATTCTCCAGGATAGATCATATCTTGGGTCACAAATCAAGCCTTGGTAAATTTAAGAAAACTGAAATTGTATCAAGTATCTTTTCTGACCACAACGCCATGAGACTAGATATCAATTACAGGAAAAGATCTGTAAAAAATACAAACACATGGAGGCTAAACAATACACTACTTAATAATGAAGTGATCACTGAAGAAATCAAAGAGGAAATAAAAAATACCTAGAAACAAATGACAATGGAGACACAACGACCCAAAACCTATGGGATGCAGCAAAAGCAGTTCTAACGGGGAAGTTTATAGCAATACAAGCCCACCTTAAGAAGCAGGAAACATCTCGAATAAACAACCTAACCTTGCACGTCAAGCAATTAGAGAAAGAAGAACAAAAAAACCCCCAAAGTTAGCAGAAGGAAAGAAATCATAAAAATCAGATCAGAAATAAATGAAAAAGCAATGAAGGAAACGATAGCAAAGATCAATAAAACTAAAAGCTGGTTCTTTGAGAAGATAAACAAAATAGATAAACCACTAGCCAGACTCATCAAGAAAAAAAGGGAGAAGACTCAAATCAATAGAATTAGAAACGAAAAAGGAGAAGTAACAACTGACACTGCAGAAATAAAAAAAATCATGAGAGATTACTACAAGCAACTCTATGCCAATAAAATGGACAATCTGGAAGAAATGGACAAATTCTTAGAAATGCACAACCTGCCAAGACTGAATCAGGAAGAAATAGAAAATATGAACAGACCAATCACAAGCACTGAAATTGAAACTGTGATTAAAAACCTTCCAACAAACAAAAGCCCAGGACCAGATGGCTTCACAGGTGAATTCTATCAAACGTTTAGAGAAGAGCTAACACCTATCCTTCTCGAACTCTTCCAAAATATAGCAGAGGGAGGAACACTCACAAATTCCTTCTACAAGGCCACCATCACCTTGATACCAAAACCAGACAAGGATGTCACAAAGAAAGAAAACTACAGGCCAATATCACTGATGAACATAGATGCAAAAATCCTCAACAAAATACTAGCAAACAGAATCCAACAGCACATTAAAAGGATCATACACCATGATCAAGTGGGGTTTATTCCAGGAATGCAAGGATTCTTCAATATACGAAAATCTATCAATGTGATAAACCATATTAACAAATTGAAGGAGAAAAACCATATGATCATCTCAATAGATGCAGAGAAAGCTTTCGACAAAATACAACACCCATTTACGATAAAAACCCTCCAGAAAGTAGGCATAGAGGGAATTTTCCTCAACATAATAAAGGCCATATATGACAAGCCCACACAAACATCATCCTCAATGGTGAAAAACTGAAAGCATTTCCACTAAGATCAGGAACAAGACAAGGTTGCCCACTCTCACCACTCTTATTCAACATAGTTTTGGAAGTTTTAGCCACAGCAATCAGAGAAGAAAAGGAAATAAAAGGAATCCAAATCGGAAAAGAAGAAGTAAAGCTGTCACTGTTTGCAGATGACATGATACTATACATAGAGAATCCTAAAGATGCTACCAGAAAACTACTAGAGCTAATCAATGAATTTGGTAAAGTAGCAGGATACAAAATTAATGCACAGAAATCTCTGGCATTCCTATATACTAATGATGAAAAATCTGAAAGTGAAATCAAGAAAACACTCCCATTTACCATTGCAACAAAAAGAATAAAATATCTAGGAATAAACCTACCTAAGGAGACGAAAGACCTGTATGCAGAATATTATAAGACACTGATGAAAGTAATTAAAGATGATACAAATAGATGGAGAGATATACCATGTTCTTGGATGGGAAGAATCAACATTGTGAAAATGACTCTACTACCCAAAGCAATCTACAGATTCAATGCAATCCCTATCAAACTACCACTGGCATTTTTCACAGAACTAGAACAAAAAATTTCACAATTTGTATGGAAACACAAAAGACCCCGAATAGCCAAAGCAATCTTGAGAACGAGAAAAGGAGCTGGAGGAATCAGGCTCCCTGACTTCAGACTATATTACAAAGCAACAGTAATCAAGACAGTATGGTACTGGCACAAAAACAGAAAGATAGATCAGTGGAACAGGACAGAAAGCCCAGAGATAAACCCACGCACATATGGACACCTTATCTTTGATAAAGGAGGCAGGAATGTACAGTGGAGAAAGGACAGCCTCTTCAATAAATGGTGCTGGGAAAACTGGACAGGTACATGTAAAAGTATGAGATTAGATCACTCCCTAACACCATACACAAAAATAAGCTCAAAATGGATTAAAGACCTAAATGTAAGGCCAGAAACTATCAAACTCTTAGAAGAAAACATAGGAAGAACACTCTATGACATAAATCACAGCAAGATCCTTTCTGACCCACCTCCTAGAGTAATGGAAATAAAAACAAAAATAAACAAATGGGACCTAATGAAACTTCAAAGCTTTTGCACAGCAAAGGAAACCATAACCAAGACCAAAAGACAACCCTCAGAATGGGAGAAAACATTTGCAAATGAAGCAACTGACAAAGGATTAATCTCCAAAATTTACAAGCAGCTCATGCAGCTCAATAACAAAAAAACAAACAACCCCATCCAAAAATGGGCAGAAGACCTAAATAGACATTTCTCCAAAGAAGATATACAGAATGCCAACAAACACATGAAAGAATGCTCAACATCATTAATCATTAGAGAAATGCAAATCAAAACTACAATGAGATATCATCTCACACCAGTCAGAATGGCCATCATCAAAAAATCTATAAACAATAAATGCTGGAGAGGGTGTGGATAAAAGGGGACACTCTTGCACTGCTGGTGGGAATGTGAAATGGTTCAGCCACTATGGAGAACAGTATGGAGGTTCCTTAAAAAACTACAAATAGAATTACCATATGACCCAGCAATCCCACTACTGGGCATATACCCTGAGAAAACCAAAATTCAAAAAGAGTCATGTACCAAAATGTTCATTGCAGCTCTATTTACAATAGCCCGGAGATGGAAACAACCTAAGCGCCCATCATCGGATGAATGGATAAAGAAGATGTGGCACATATACACAATGGAATATTACTCAGCCTTACAAAGAAATGAAATTGAGCTATTTGTAATGAGATGGATAGACCTAGAGTCTGTCATACAGAGTGAAGTAAGTCAGAAAGAAAAAGACAAATACCGTATGCTAACACACATATATGGAATTTAAGGGAAAAAATGTCATGAAGAACCTAGGGGTAAGACAGGAATAAAGACGCAGACCTACTGGAGAACGGACTTGAGGATATGGGGAGGGGGAAGGGTGAGTTTTGACAGGGCGAGAGAGAGTCATGGACATATACACACTAACAAACGTAGTAAGGTAGATAGCTGGGGGGAAGCAGCCGCAAGGCACAGGGATATTAGCTCGGTGCTTTGTGACAGCCTGGAAGGGTGGGATGGGGAGAGTGGGAGGGAGGGAGACGCAAGAGGGAAGACATATGGGAACATATGTATATGTATAGCTGATTCACTTTGTTATAAAGCAGAAACTAACACACCATTGTAAAGCAATTATACCCCAATAAAGATGTTTAAAAAAAAAAAAAAAAAAAAAACCTTTGGGATGCAGCAAAAGCAGTTCTAAGAGGGAGGTTTATAGCAATACAATCCTACCTCAAACAAGAAGAAACATCTCAAATAAACAACCTAAACTTATACATAAAGCAATTAGAGAAAGAAGAACAAAAAACCCCCAAAGTTAGCAAATATAAAGAAATCATAAAGATCAGATAAGGAATAAATGAAAAAGAAATGAAGGAAACTATAGCAAATATCAATAAAACTAAAAGCTGCTACTTTGAGCAGATAAACAAAATTGATAAACCATTAGCCAGATTCACCAAGAAAAGAAGGGAGAAGACTCAAATCAATAGAATTAAAAATGAAAAAGGAGAACTAACAACTGACACTGCAGAAATACGAAGGATCATGAGAGATTACTACAAGCAACTATATGCCAATAAAACGGACAACCTGGAAGAAATGGACAAATTCTTAGAAAAGCAAACCTTCCGAGATGGAAACAGAAAGAAACAGAAAGTATTAACAGACCAATCACAAGCACTGAACTTGAAACTCTGATTAAAAATCTTCCAACAAACAAAAGCCCAGGACCAGATGGCTTCACAGGCAAATTCTATCAAACATTTAGAGAAGAGATAACACCTATCCTTCTCAAACCCTTCCTAAATATTCAGAGGAAGGAACACTCCCAAACTAATTCTATGAGGCCACCATCACCCTAATACCAAAACCAGACAAAGATGTCACAAAAAAAGAAAACTACAGGCTAATATAACTGATGAACATAGATGCAAAAATCCTCAATAAAATACTAGCAAACAGAATCCAACAGGACATTAAAAGGATCATACACCATGATCAAGTGGTGTTTACCCCAGGAATGCAAGGATTCCTCAAATATGCAAATCAATCAATGTGATACACCATATTAACAAACTGAAATCATATGATCCTTTCAATAGATGCTGAAAAAGCTTTTGACAAATTCAACACGCATTTATGATAAAAACCCTCCAGAAAGTAGGCACAGAAGGAACTTACCTCAATATAATAAAGGCCATATGACAAATCCACAGCCAACATCATTCTCAATGGTGAAAAACTGAAACCGTTTCCACTAAGATCAGGAACAATACAAGGTTACTCACTCATACCACTATTATTCAACATAGTGTTGGAAGTTTTAGCCACATCAATCAGAGAAGAAAAAGAAATAAAATGAATCCAAGTCATAAAAGAAGAAGTAAAGCTGTCACTGTTTGCAGAAGACATGACACTATACATAGAGAAGCCTAAAGTCTCTACCAGGAAACTCCCAGAACTAATCAATGAATTTGGTAAAGTAGCAGGACACAAAATTAATGCACAGAAATCTCTTGCATTCCTATACACTAATGATGAAAAATCTGAAAGTGAAATTAAGAAAATACACACAATTGCAACAAAAAGAATAAAATATCTATGAATAAACCTACCTAAGGAGACAAAAGACCTGTATGCAGAAAATTATAAGACACTGATGAAAGAAATTAAAGATGATACAAATAGATGGAGAGATATACCATGTTCTTGGATTGGAAGAACCAACATTGTGAAAATGACTCTACTACCCAAAGCAATCTACAGATTCAATGCAATCCCTATCAAACTACCAATGGCATTTTTCACAGAACTAGAACAAAAATTTCACAATTTATACAGAAACACAAAAGACCCTGAATAGACAAAGCAATCTTGAGAAAGAATGCTTGAGGAATCATGATGCTAGACTTCAGACTATCGTACAAAGCTACAGTAATCAAGACACTATTGTACTGGCACAGAAACAGAAATATAGATCAACAGAAATGGATAGAAAGCCAGAGATAAACCCATGCTCATATGGTCACCTTATGTTTGAAAAAGGAGACAGGACTATACAGTGGAGAAAAGACAGCCTCTTCAATAAATGGTGCTGGGAAAACTGGACAGCTACACGTAAAAGAATGAACTTAGAACACTCCCTAACATCGTACACAAAAATAAACTCAAAATGGATTAGACACCTAAATGTAAGATCAGACACTATAAAACTCTCAGAGGAAAATATAGGAAGAACACTCTATGACATAAATCACAGCTCGACCTTTTTTGATCCACCTCCTAGAGTAATGGAAATAAAAACAAAAATAAACAAATGGGACCTAATGAAACTTAAAAGCTTTTGCACAGCAAAAGAAACCATAAACAACACGAAAAGACAGCCCTCAGAATGGGAGAAAATATTTGCAAACGAAGCAACTGACAAAGGATTAATCTCCAAAATATATAAGCAGCTCATGCAGCTCAATATCAAAAAGACAAACCACCCAATCAATAAATGGACAGAAGACCTAAATAGACATTTCTCCAAAGAAGATATACAGAATGCCAACAAACGAATTAAAGTATGCTCAACGTCACTAATCATTAGAGAAATGCAAATCAAAACTACAATGAGGTATCACCTCACACCCATCAGAATGGCCATCATCAAAAAATCTACAAACAGGGCTTCCCTGGTGGCACAGTGGTTGGGAGTTCGCCTGCTGATGCAGGGGACACGGGTTTGTGCCCCGGTCCAGGAGGATCCCACATGGCGCGGAGCGGCTAGGCCCGTGAGCCATGGCCGCTGAGCCTGCGCGTCCAGAGTCTGTGCTCCGCAACGGGAGAGGCCACAGCCGTGAGAGGCCCGCGTACTGCAAAAAATAAATAATTAATTAAAAATAAATTTAAAAAAAAATTTTTTTTAATCTACAAACAGTAAATGTTGGAGAGGTTGTGGAGAAAAGCAAACCCTCTGGCACTGTTAGTGTGAATGTAAATTGATACAGCCACTATGGACAACAGTATGGAGGTTACTTAAAAAACTAAAAGCAGAACTACCATACGACCCACCAATCCCACTACTGGGCATATACCCTGAGGAAACAATAATTGAGAAACAATCATGTCCCACAATGTTCACTGCAGCTCTATGTACAATAGCCAGGACATGGAAGCAACCTAAGTGTCCATCGACAGATGAATGGATACAGAAAATGTGGCACATATATACAATGGAATATAACTCAGCCATAAAAAGAAATGAAATTGAGTTATTTGTAGTGAGGTGGAAGGACCTCAAGTCTGTCATTCAGAGTGAAGTAAGTCAGAAAGAGAAAAAAAATACCGTATGTTAACATATATATGGAATTATATTTAAAAAAAAGGTTCTGAAGAACCTAGGGGCAGGACAGGAATAAACATGCAGATATAGAAGCAAGAAGAACTAAAATCCTGCAGCCTGTGGAACAAAAACCACATTCATAGAAAGACAGACAAGATGAAAAGGCAGAGGGCTATGTTCCAGATAAAGGAACAAGATATAACCCCAGAAAAACAACTAAATGAAGTGGAGATAGGCAAGCTTCCAGAATAAGAATATGAGATAGGCAAGCTTCCAGAATAATAGTGAAGATGATCCAGGACCTCGGGAAAAAAATGGAGGCAAAGATCGAGAAAATGCAAGAATTATTTAACAAAGACCTATAAGAATTAAAGAACAAACAAACAGAGATGAATACAGTAACCGAAATGAAAACTACACTAGAAGGAATCAATAGCAGAATAACTGAGGCAGAAGAACGGATAACTGACCTGGAATACAGAATGGTGGAATTCACTGCTGCAGAACAGAATAAAAAAAAAGAATGAAAAGAAATGAAGAAAGCCTAAGGGACTTCTGGGACATGAAACGCAACAACATTCACATTATAGGGGTCCCAGAAGAAGAAGAGAGAGAGAGAAAGGAACTGAGAAAATATTTGCAGAGATTATAGTCGGAAACTTCCCTAATATGGTAAAGGAAATAGCCACCCACGTCCAGGAAGTTCAGTGAATCCCATACAGGATAAACCCAGGGAGAAACACGCCGAGACACATAGTAATCAAATTGGCAAAAATTAAAGACAAAGAAAAATTACTGAAAGCAGCACGGGAAATATGACAAATAACATACAAGGGAATACCCATAAGGTTAACAGCTGATTTCTCAGCAGAAACTCTACAAGCCAGAAGGGAGTAGCATGACATACTTAAAGTGATGAAAGGGAAGAACCTATAACCAAGATTACTCTACCTAGCAAGGATCTCATTCAGATTCGATGCAGAAATCAAAAGCTTTACAAACAAGAAAAGTGAAGAGAATTTGGCACCACCAAACCAGCTCTACAATAAATGCTAAAGGAACTTGTTTAAGTGGGTAACACAAGAGTAGAAAAGGACCCACAAAAGCAAAGCACAAATAATTAAGAAAATGGTCATAGGAACATACATATCGATAATTACCTTAAAAGTGAATGGATTAAATGCTCCAACCAAAAGACACAGGCTGCCTGAATGGATACAGAAACAGTAACCTATGCTGTGTACAAGAGACCCACTTCAGACCTAGGGACACATACAGGCGGAAAGTCAGGGGATGGAAAAAGATATTCAATGCAAACGGAAATCAAAAGAAACTTGGAGTAGCAATACTCATATCAGATAAAATAGACTTTAAAATAAAGAATGTTACAAGAGACAAGGAAGGACACTACATAATGATCAAGGGATCAACCCAAAAAGAAGATATAACAATTATAAATACATATACACCCAACATAGGAGCACCTCAATACATAAGGCAACTGCTAACAGCTAGACAAGATGAAATCGAGAGTAACACAATATTAGTGGGGGACTTTAACACCTCACTTACACCAATGGACAGATCATCCAAACAGAAAATTAATAAGGAAACACAAGCTTTAAAGGACACAAAAGACCAGATAGATTTAATTGATATTTATAGGACATTCCATCCAAAACCAGCAGATTACACTTTCTACTCAAGTGTGAATGGAACATTCTCCTGGATAGATCACATCTTGTGTCACAAATCAAGCCTCAGTAAATTTAAGAAAACTGAAATCATATCAAGCATCTTTTCTGACCACAACGCTATGAGATTAGAAATCAATTACAGGGAAAAAAACGTAAAAAACACAAACACACGGAGGCTAAACAATACGTTACTAAATAAGCAAGAGATCACTGACGAAATCAAAGAGGAAATCAAAATATACCTAGAGACACATGACAATGAAAACACGATGATCCAAAACCTATGGGATGCAGCAAAAGCAGTTCTAAGAGGCAAGTTTATAGTTATATAAGCCTACCTCAAGACAGAAGAAAAATCTCAAATAAACAATCTAACATTACACCTAAAGGAACTAGAGAAAGAAGAACAAACAAAACCCAAAGTGAGTGGAAGGAAAGAAATCATAAAGATCAGAGCAGAAATAAATCAAATAGAAATAAAGGAAACAATAGCAAAGATCAATAAAATTAAAAGCCGGTTCCCCGAGAAGATAAAACAAAATTGATAACCATTAGCCAGACTCATCAAGAAAAAGTGGGAGAGGACTCCAATAAAATTAGAAATGAAAAAGGAGAAGCTACAACAGACACTACAGAAATACAAAGCATCCTAAGAGACTACTACAAGCAACTCTATGCCAATAAAATGGACAACCTGGAAGAAATGGACAAATCCTTAGAAAGGTATAACCTTCCAAGACTGAACAAGGATGAAATAGAAAATATGAACAGACCAATCACAAGTAATGATTGAAACTGCGATTAAATATCTTCCAACAAACAAGTCCACAAACAGATGGCTTTACAGGTGAATTCTATCAAACATGTAGAGGAGAGCTAACACCCATCATTCGCAAACTCTTCCAAAACACTGTGGAGGAGAGAACACTCCCAAACTCATTCTATGAGGCCACCATCACCCTGATACCAAAACCAGACAAAGGTAGTACAAAAAAAGAAAACTACAGACCAATATAACTGATGAATATAGATGCAAAAATCTTCAACAAAATACTAGCAAACAGAATCTGACAACAAGTTAAAAGGATCATACACCATGATCAAGTGGCATTTATCCCAGAGATGCAAGGATTCTTCAATAAACGCAAATCAATCAATGTGATACACCATATTAACAAATTGAAGCATAAAAACCATACGCTCATCTCAATAGATGCAGAAAAAGCTTTTGACAAACATCAACACCCATTTATCATAAAAAACCCTCTAGTAAGTGGGCATAGAGGGAACCTACTTCAACATAATAAAGGCCATATATGACAAACCCACAGCAAACATCATTCTCAATGGTGAAAAACTGAAAGCATTTCCTCTAAGATCAGGAACAAGACAAGGATGTCCACTCTCAGCACTCTTATTCAACATAGTTTTGGAAGTTCTAGCCACTGTAATCAGAGAAAAAGAGAAATAAAAGGAATCCAAATTGGTAAAGAAGAAGTAAAACTGTCACTGTTTCCCGATGACACAATACTATACATAGAGAATCCTAAAGATGCCACCAGAAAACTATTAGAGCTAATCAATGAATTTGGTAAAGTTGCAGGACACAAACTTAATGCACAGAAATCTCTTGCGTTCCTTTACACTAATGATGAAATATCTGAAAGAGAAATTAAGGAAACACTCCCACTTACCATTGCAACAAAAAGAATGAAATACCTAGGAATAAACCTACCTGAGAGACAAAAGACCTGTATGCAGAAAACTATAAGACACTGATGAAAGAAATCAAAGATGATACCAATAGATGGAGAGATACACCATGTTCTTGGATTGGAAGAAGCAATATTGTGAAAATGACTATACTACCCAAAGCAATCTATAGATTCAATGCAAGCCCTATCCAATTACCAATGCCATATTTTACGGAACTAGAACAAAAATCTTAAAATTCGTATGGAGACACAAAAGACCCCAAATAGCCAAAGCAGTCTTGAGGGAAAAAAACGGAGCTGGAGGAATCAGACTCCCTGACTTCAGACTATACTACAAAGGTACAGTAATCAAGACAATATGGTATTGGCACAAAAACAGACACACAGATCAATGGAACAAGATAGAAAGCCCAGAGATAAACCCATGCACCTATGGTCAACTAATCTATGACAAAGGAGGCAAGGATATACAATGGAGTAAAGACAGTCTCTTCAATAAGTGGTGCTGGGAAAACTGGACAGCTACATGTAAAAGAACGAAATTAGAACACTCCCTAACACCATACACAAAAATAAACTCAAAATGGATTAGACACCTAAATGTAAGATCGGACACTATAAAACTCTCAGAGGAAAAGATAGGCAGAACACTCTATCACATAAATCACAGCTCGACCTTTTTTGATCCACCTCCTAGAGTAATGGAAATAAAAACAAAAATAAACAAATGGGACCTAATGAAACTTCAAAGCTTTGGCACAGCAAAGGAAAGCATAAACAAGACAGAAAACAGCCCTCAGAATGGTAGAAAATATTTGCAAATAAATCAACGGACAAAGGATTAATCTCTAAAATGTACTGACAGCTCATGCAGCTCAATATTAAAAAAACAAACAACCCAGTCCAAAAATGGGTAGAAGACCTATATAGACATTTCTCCAAAGAAGACAAAAAGATGGCCAAGAAGCACATGAAAAGCTGTTCAACATCACTAATTATTAGAGAAATGCAAATCAAAACAACAAGGTATCACCTCACTCCAGTTAGAATGGGCATCATCAGACAATCTACAAACAACAAATGCTGGAGTGGGTGTGGAGAAAAGGGAACCTTCTTGCACTGTTGATGGCAATGTAAATTGATTCAGCCACTCTGGAGAACAGTATGGAGGTTCCTTAAAAAATTAAAAATAGAATTACCATTTGATCCAGTAATCCCACTACTGGGCATGTTCCCAGAGAAAACCATAATTCAAAAAGACACATGCACCCCAATGTTCATTGCAGCACTATTTACAATAGCCAGACCATGGAAGTAACCTAAATGCCCATCGACAGACAAATGGATAAAGAAGATGTGGTACATATAAACAATGGAATATTACTCAGCCATACAAAGGAACAAAATTGGTTCATTTGTAGGGACGTGGATGGATCTAGAGACTGTCATACAGAGTGAAGTAAGTCAGAAAGAGAAAAAGAAATATCATGTATTATCGCATATACGTGCAACCTAGAAAAATGGTACAGATGAACCAGTTTGCAGGGCAGAAACTGAGACACAGATGTAGAGAACAAACTTATGGACACCAAGGAGGGGAAAGCGCCGGGGTGGTGGTGGTTGTAGAGTGATGAATTGGGTGATTGGGACTGACATGTATACACTGATGTGTATAAAACTGATGACTAATAAGGACCTGCTGTATAAAAAAAAAATAATATTAAATTAAAAAAAATAGACGCCGATGTAAGGAATAGACTTGAGGACACAGGGAGGGGAAAGGGTAAGTTGGGACGAAGTGAGAGAGTGGCATGGACATATATACACTACCAAATATAAAACCGATAGCTAGTGAGAAGCAGCCACATAGCACAGGAAGATCAGCTCGGTGCTTTGTGACCACCTTGAAAGGTGCAATAGGGAGGGTGGGAGGGAGATGCAAGAGGGAGGAGATATGAGGATACATGTATATGTATAGCTGATTCACTTTGTTATACAGCAGAAACTAACACACCATTGTAAAGCAATTATACTCCAATAAAGATGTTAAAAAAAATAACAACTACTAGAAAATATTCAGCATAATATATGACAAGAATTGATTACCTCTTCCACAAATGCTTTGAAAAAGTAGATCATCATGTAGCAAATACTCAATAATTGTTTTTCAATAAAAACTGGGTAATTAATATGGTTAGAATAAACACTTTCAGTTATAAAGTACTAACCTGATAATACTCAAATCTCAAATGCCATAATTCAAGCTATAGTTCCAATTTTGAGATACCAATCTAATAAAATAGTTGTATAAGAATTTCTGGTAATCTATGCTGTTCACTCTTCCCTTAGTTCAATGTTTTCCTTTCGCCTGTTGATTTCAGATGTAAGAAATCTGAATCCATTAGAACAGGCATATAAAAAAAAGAGAATAATCAGCATATATAAAGACTCTTGGTAAAAAAATAAAAATTGCCTGAGAAAAGAATGAAAAGCTACTGCATATACTTACATATCACATGTACCTACAATTGTGGCCTTTCAACTTTTCATAACCAAACTGTGGCCCAAGCATAATTCTGAGTAGGTCAAGCAGGCATAATTCTGCATAGATCCAGCAGGGTCAGAGGAGCCTGTCCACATTCAAACGGCACTGTGCATGCTTCCAGAGGCCATGAAGAAGGGAGGAAAAAAATGCTATAGAAAAATTAACCTCTTTTAGGATGAAGTATCCGGCCAGAACCAAGAGAAAGATTGTATGCTAGTCACTCAAAAACTGTTCTTTCAATTCTAGAGCTCAGAATCGACAATGTGAGAATGCATTTTGGCATATTAACTGTTCTACAGCATCAAGACACACTAAAGTTCAGAGAATGCCTTTCTACCTGAAGCAATTTAAAAATTCCTTATCTTTTCTTGAAACTTACTATATAATCCACTATAAATTATATTTATACCCCGCCCCAAGTCCATAAAGGCTTCAAATGGGAAGAAAAAAAAATGAGTCACTGAAAAATTAAAGTCTAACCTTCTTATTGTACTGCAACGTACATTTAATGGTGACCCAAAATTATGATTGGTTTCAAAAAATAAAAGACAGGAATAAATATAAAATAATGATGAACTACTCATTTTACAATGGGAACCTAATGGTGCTACACTTTCTATTTTTCTTCTGAGCAATGTTAAGTAGAAATAGCAAACTGTCCTCTAGGAAAAATCAGAGTATCTGAGCCTAAAAAAGAACCCTGTCCTCAAATGAGTTAGCACACAGGTATTCACTAGGTTACCATGCACTATGTGACAGTGTGGGCTCAGAACATGAAATAGTGGAGGTTTTCTAAGGCTTCTTAGAATATGGCTCATATACATCAAAAACTGCAATTGTAGCCAAGATTATTTTAAAACTTTTTTTTCCCTTTAAAGAATGAGCTATAGTACGGTTTGTGCATTAGTCTATGGTACCCCTGCCCATCTTAAAAAGTCTCAGTAAAAAAATGCAAATGCGTAAATAAAGAACTGTCACCATCTTTCAGCACAAGCTACAATATTTTGCAGAGCCATTCATTTTTCAAGTCCTCATAAATGAACTACTTTTCCCATCCATGCAAACAATTCATTAATTTTACTGTAAAAGACTTTCTGAGGTCACTTAATTCAGCAATCTTGAACAAAAAGAATTTTCTCTAATCTCTTCTTTAATCTCTTAAAAAGATTAAACAATATTCCACTTATCCTTCTGCAGATGTAAATCAATGCTGGACACCTCAGGGAAACCCTTTTATTTACTTGAAACTCATATCAAGTCGTGTCTTATACTCTCTTTTATAAACTAAATAATGTATAATATTCCTAATTTATCTTTGTGGTATGTGTTATCCATTAGCCTGTAAATTTTGATTTGTATTTGTATTCTATTATTTTATTAGTGTAGTTAACACAAGTGAAAAAGTTCTCTGAGCATATACAGATTATTAAGGAGGCATCTACGGATTAAAAACTCACACCAAGTGTTTTTATCTATTTGTTTTCTTGCCAAATAGCATAATATTGCTTGCTCATGTTCAGGTTAAATTTAACTAGGAACCATGCATTTTTTTTCTTTCACTCACTGGGCCTAACCAGTAAGCCTCTCTCTAAAATGAATTTCTAATTTATTTTTATCCTAGGCACTTAATAACCTGTACTTGTCACTACTGTCTTCTATCCTGCTTGAATGAAACCATTTTCCAAGCTCTTATACCAATTCTGAATTTTATTTATATTTTCTATTAACATTTACTTTCATTTAGAAACAGCAATAAATCTTATAGGCATCTTTTTTATTCTTTCATACATAACACCAATAAAGATACTGACTAAAAAGGACCTCACAGCTAGATTCTCAATGGATCCCCCCAAGATATACGTAAGCCAGTCTTAGAATTTGGATATATTTGGTTTTCCCTCTTATACTGATAAAGTCAAGGCCATGTTTTTATTAAAAAGGCTATGCTTTGGTAAGAATGCTTTTCACCTCAAAGGCAACATTATAAAAAAGATACAGTTATCACTTTGCCTTTATATTGCATGTCACTCTGTAATTGCAAACACACTATTTGTTTTGTATGTTGTACTGAGAGTTACTGAATACTACAGAATTCTGAAAATAAGCTTGTTAATGGTCAACACTGGGTGCTAAGCACTCAGTGACTTCTCTCCTAAAACAATGTTAGTAGATCTGCACAGTAGCTGAAATTCTTAAGCATACTATACTTGAATATGACATAGGAATACGTAAGATCTCCTAAATCTTCCAACACTTTCCCCGTTTGGTTTGACCTTTATCACAACCGAAACAACCTCCATTCTTTATGCCTAATTTTTACTGAAAAAACATGAATGAAAACAACTTTCAAAACTTTAGCCTCCTAATAACCCTCTATTAATACATTTTCATTATTCTCTATTTATTCAAAAGTATATTAGTTTTAAAAAAGCAATGTACCAGGCAAGGTAGGCAGAACACAAAAGAATCAGTTTTGGTCTTATTTTATATGACACGAGTTGGAAAGCAAAGTATATAAATATAAAACAATGTGTTTCTTCAAGAATAAGAAAATACATCTAAATGTCCTTTACGCAAAGAGAAAACTTTTTTCTCTTCTAAACTGAACACTGAGCTTTCATTTCCTATTTCTCTTCTTCATTTTCAACTTTCCTTTTTCTTCCTGAACAATTAAGTCCTAAAACCATGACACAGGGCAGAGTCAGAATCAGAGTGACATCAAGAGGTGCACAGAAGGTCTGCCCAGTGGGATGTCACAGGCCAAGCTAGTTGAGGGCATCAACAAGTGAGGGTAATCCAGCACGGGCAGCAGAGCCTCAACGAGATGAGAAGAGCATCCATGTGGAGGGGTAGCCCAGCATGGGTGTAAGAGCCGAAGTATTTGAGGTGGGTATCCTTGCAAGAGGATGGGAGTGATCCAGCATCGAAATTCAGAGCCCCAGTATGGTGAAGAGGGGTCTATGCAGGGGTTGGGAGTGGGTGCTGGTGTAGAGTAGTCTACAAAAAGTAAAGAGAGCATCCACACAGTGTTAACCTGAAGCAGGTTATCACAGACCAAGGAGGATGAAAAGGACACACACTCAGAGGGCAGCCCAGTGAGTAGTATCAGAGCCCAGGCAGAGTGAGAAGGGTCAATCTCAAGAAGGGGCAAGCTGGTGAAATGTCAGAGCCAAGATGAAGAAGGAGGGCATCCACACAAGGGAGAGGACCAGCATGTGGAGGTCAGAGCCAGAGAAAGGTAAGGAGGACATAACTGCAAAGGGGTGGCTTGGTGTAGGGTGTCAAAGCCTAATCAGAGAAACGAGGAGAGGACATCCAAGGAGTGGAGACATCTCAACATGCAGAGTCAGAACCAGAGTGCAGTGAAGAGGACATTCAGGCAGAGTATGGCCTGGGTTGGTGTGCTGGAATGTGAGCAGTGAGAAAAGGCATCCTTGAGGGAAACTGGTGGACGGTAATGGGGAGTTCAGGCTCCAGCAGGATGAGGTGGCTTCTGTGCAGGAGAGGGAGTAGAGGCAGAGATGGAGGATTAGTTACATACGGAATGATCAAACAAAAAAAGGAAATATATTAAAGATAATATAAACCAGGTTTTTCAATGTAAACTGGAAGAATTACAATTATAAACATTTTCTTCAAGCACTCATGAACACTCATCAAGGTCAACCATATCTTGGGCCATGAGAAAAACCTCAAAAAAATTTTGAAATTGTTCTCTTAGCATAAGAGAACCAAACTAGAAATCGATAACAGAAAGACAAGGGGAAAACCTCCAAATGCTTGGAAATTATACAGTGCAGTTCTAAATAATCCATGGGTCAAAGAGGAAGTCTCAAAGGAAATATTTTTTAAAAATACATAGAAGTAAATGAAATGAAAATACAAAAAAATCAAAACATGTGAGATGCACTGAAAGTAGTAATGAGAGGGACTAAATAGTTATATCAAAAAAAGAATAGTCTCAAGTTCCTGTTTTAATAAACTAGAAAAATAAATATAAAATAAGAAGAAGGAATATAATAACAAACATAAGAGCAAAAATCAATGAAACTAAAAACAGGAAAAATAGAGAAAAATATCAATGAAAGAAAAAGCTGGTTCTTTGAAAAAAAAATCTCTAAAACTGGCAAGCCTAGCAAGACTGACAAAAATAAAAGAGTGAAAGTACAAATAATATCACAAATGAAGCACTATAGACCCTTAAGTCATTATAAAGATAATAAGAGAATACTATGAACAACTTTATGTTGACATAAATTAGAAGAAATGGAACAATTCTCAAAAGTCACAAATTCCCAAAACTCAACCAAGACAAAATAGACAACTTATCTTATAACCATTAAACAAATTGAAATTGTAATTAAAAAGCTCTTCAGAAAGAAATATCTAGGCCCAGATGGTTTCACTGGAGAATTCTATTAAATATATAAAGAAGAACTAACACCAATTTTATACAATTTCTTCCGGAAAACAGAAAAGGAGAGAACACTTCCTAACTCACTTTATAAAGATGGTACTAAAAGCAGACTAAGGCAATAAAAAAAGAGAAAACTACTGTCTAATACCTCTCACAAACTTTGATGTAAAAATTCCAAACAGGGAGTCCCTGGCAGTCCAGTGGTTAGGACTCACCGCTTTCACTGCTGGGCCAAGATTTGATCCCTGGTTGGGGAACTAAGATCCCGCAAGATGCGTGGCATGGCCAAAAAATAAATACATAAATAAATAAGTAAAATAAAAAAATTAAAATTCTAAACAAAATACTATAAAAGCAAGTCCAGCAATGTAGAAAAACAATTATAACAAGTGAGATTTATTACAGGTATGTAAGGCATGTCCAACATTTAAAAATCAATTAAGATAACCCACCAAATAAATAGCTAAAGAAAACTCATATGATATAGAGGCAGAAAAATGTATTTTACAAAACCTTGCATGGAATCATAACAAAAACTCAGCATAGAGAGAAAGTTCCTCAACTTTCAAAAGAGTATCTACAAAAAATCTACAGCTAACATCATACTTGATGATAGATTGAATGCTTTCCTCATAAAATCAAGAACATAGTAAACATATCCTCTCTCAACACTCCTATTCACATAGCACTGGGAGTCCTAGCCAGGACCATAAGAAATAAAAAGCATACACATTCAAAAAAAAGTAATAAAACCGTCCCTATCTACAAATGACATAATTGTCATTGCCCCAAAGAATCAACAGTAAAACCTCTAGAACTAGTGAGTTCAGCAATGCTCCAGGAATCAAGATAAACACAGAAATTTCATCACATTTCAAACAGCAAACAAACATGAAACGACAAACGTGAAAACCAAAATTTAAAACACAATACATTTATAATTGCTCCAAAGAAAATTAAATACTTAGACATAACTGTGAGAAAACATGTACAGGATTTATATCCTGAAAATTATAAAATGCTGATGAAAGAAATCAAATAGCTAAATAAATGGAGAGTCTTGCCATATTCATAAATTGGAAGACTCAACAGAGTAAACATGTCAATTTTTCCCAAAACTGATCTATAGTTTTAATGTAATAGCTATTAAAATACCAGCAAAGTTTTTTTAATAGACATTGACAATCTTCTAAAGTTATCATGGAAAGGCACAGGACTAGAAGAGCTACAATAATTTTGAAAAAGAATAAAATGGGAGGAATCATTCTATCCAATATTAAGGCTTACTATATAGCTACAGCAATTAAGACAGTTGGCAGAAGGATAGAGACATAGATCAATGGATTAGAAAAGAGAACTGAGAAAGAGACATATGCAAATATGTCCAACTGATGAGAAAGAGACATATGCAAATATGTCCAACTGATTTCTGACAAAAGTATAAAAAAGATTTCAACAAATGGCACTGGAGCAATTGGACACAGTAGGCAAAAAAAAAGGAAGCTCAACCTAAACCTCACACCTTATACAAAAATTATTGCAAAATGGATCATGCACTTAATAAAAAACATAAAACTATAAAACTTCCAGAAAAAAAAAGGAGAAAATCTTCAGGTACTAAGGCTAGGCAAAGAGTTCTTAGACTTGACAATAAAAGCATGGTCTGTAAAAGGAAAAAACTGATAAACTAGACCTAGTTAAAATTAAAAACATTTGCTCTATGAAAGACCCTACGAAAGGGATGAAAAGACAACCTACAGACTAGGAAGAAGTATTTGCAAACTACATATCCAACAAAGGCTCTCTATATAGGACATATGAAGAACTCTCAAAATTCATCAATAAAAAAACCAAATATTACACAGGAAATGGGCAAAAAGGATGAACAGACATTTCTCTGAAGAAGATGGCAAATAAGCACATGAAGCAATGTCCAACATCAATATCCATTAGAAAAATGCAAATTAAAACCACAATTAGGTCTTCCCTGATGGCGCAGTGGTTGGGGGTCCGCCTGCCGATGCAGGGGACGTGGGTTCGTGCCCCAGTCCGGGAGGATACCACATGCCGTGGAGCGGCTGGGCTCGTGCGCCATGGCCACTGAGCCTGCTCTCCGGAGCCTGTGCTCACCTATCCAAATGGCTACAAGACAAAATAATTATAACAAACGTTGGCAAGAATGCAGAGGATGTAGATCTTTCTTGCATTGTTGGTGGGAATGTAAAATGGTAAACCTCCTTGAAAACAGTTCAGCAGTTTCTGACAAAACTATATATGCATTTATGACACAATATTCCAAGGAAATGAAAATGTTACGCTCACACAAAAATCTATACATTGAATATTCACAGCCTTTTCATTTCTAACAGTCTGAAGCTGAAAACAATCCTTTAACAGGTGAATGGTTAAAGAAAATGTAGTACACCCATACCATGGAATACTATTCAGCAATAAAAGGAACAAACTATTGATACATTCAACAACTTGGATGGATCTAAAAAGTACTATGTTGAGTGGGAAAAAAAGCTAATATCAAAAGGTTACATACTGTATGATTCCATTTATATACCATTCTTGAAATGACAAAATTATAGAGACGGAGAGTGGATCAGTGGTTGCTAGGGATTAGGGAAGGAGAAAGCAGTACAAAGGAAAATAGCTATGTTTATAAAAGGACAGCATGAGTGACTCTTGTAACAAAACTGTTTTGTATCTTGATTGTGGTGATGGTACACAAATCTACATATGTGATAAAACTGCACAGAACTAAATATACACACAAATAAGTACATGTGAAATCTATACAAGGTTGATGAATTCTATCAATATCAATTTTCTGGTTGTGATATTGCACTACAGTTAATCAAAATGCTGCCATTGGTGAAAACTGGGTAAAGGGGACACGGACTATCTCTCTGTATTATTTCTTACCACTGCAGATGAATCTATAATTACCTCAAAACAAAGTGTTTTTTTTTTTTTAAATGTACCACTGTGCTACTCCATTTTTATTTCTGTGAGTCCTGGATTAGAATAAAATAAAATGTCCATGAGTCTGGTAATGATAAAAACAAATGGGACAAATGGATTTCCACATGCAAAAGAACTAAGTTGAACCACTACCTCTTACCATACACAAAAATTAAACCAAAATGAACCAAAGACCTGAATAAAGAGCTAAAACCATAAAACTCATAGAAGAAAACATAGGGTTAAATCTTCATGATCTTTGATATGGCAGTAGTTTCTTAGATATGTCACCAAAAGCACAATCAACAGGAGAAAAATTAGAAAATTTAGACTTCATCAATAGTAAAATCCTTTATGCTTCAAAGGACACAATCAAGAAAGTGAAAAAACAACGTACATAATGAGAGGTTATTTGTAAATCATGTATCTTTTAGTGGTCTAAAATCTAGAATATGAAAAAAATCTGGAATATGTAAAACTATTACAACAACAACAACAAGACAAACAACCCAATTAAAAAATGGGCAAAGGACTTGAATAGACACTTCTCCAAAGAAGACTTACAAATGTTGACATCATTAGCCACTAGGAAAATGACAATCAAAACCACAAGTAGATACCACTTCATACTTACTAGGATGGCTATTATCAAAAAAATGAAATACAACAGGTGTTGGTGAGGATATAGAAACATTGGAATCCTTGTACACTGTTAGGGGGAATATAAAGTGGTTCAG
The DNA here is from genome assembly GCF_963924675.1 of Phocoena phocoena. Classification (NCBI taxonomy): domain Eukaryota; kingdom Metazoa; phylum Chordata; class Mammalia; order Artiodactyla; family Phocoenidae; genus Phocoena; species Phocoena phocoena. The sequence continues at coordinate 39,095,392 of NC_089231.1, forward strand.
CTGCTGTAGGAACGATTGGTAGCTCCCCAAAAAGTTCAACATAGAACAACCTAAGACCTAGTAATTCCACTCCTGGGTATATAGCCAAAATAACTGAAACAGGTGTTCAAACAAAAACCTGCACATGAATATTCATAGCAGCACTACAGTCAAAAGGTAGAAACCCAAATGTCTATAAACGAATGAATGGAGAAACAAAATGTGATGTATCCACACAATGGGGTATTTTTCAGCCGACCTTGAAAACATTACGCTAAGTGAAAGAAATCAGACACAAGAGGCCACATATTGTATGATTCCAGTTAAATGAAATATCGAGAGTTAGCAAAACAATCCAGACAGAAAACTGATTAGCTATTGTCAGGGGTTAGGTGGAAAGGAAGAATGGGCAGCAACTGCTTAATGGGTACAGTTTCCTTTGGGGTGAAAATGTTCTGGAACTTAAAAGTGATGGTTATGCAAAACTGTTAGTGTACTGAATGTCACGACGGGTCAATTGTATGTTATATGTATTTTACCACATTATGGTAAAAAACAATGATTTGACATATATATAAGGTTCTAGAATAGTAAAATTTGCAGACAGAGAAAGTAGAATGGTGACTGCCAGGGGCTGCCAAAGGGAGGAATGGGGAGCTTTAATGGGCACACAGAGTTTTCGTTTTGCAAGATGAAAAGGGTTCGGGAGACTGGTTGAATAACAACGTGAATACATTTAACACTACTGAACTGTAGACTTAAAAATTGGTTAAGATGGTAAAATTTATGTTATGTGTATTTTACCATAATTAAAACATAAAGTTAAAAAATACATAATGACATTTCATGAAAACTACAAGCATTTCTCATGTTACAAAAATCTCTAATAAAATATTAGCAAATCAAACTCAGTAATAGATGGAAAAACAAAACCAAAAACCACCATGACCAAATGAGGCTTAGGCCAGGAAGGCAAGGTAAATTAAGCATTCAAAAACCAATCAACATATTTTACCAGAGTATAACAGAGAAAAAAAACATATTATCAGCACAGTAAATGAAGAAAAATCATTTGACAAAATTCTACTCCTATTTATGACTTAAGAAAAAAAAAAAGCCTCACCAAACTAGGGACAAAAATAAATATCCTCAACCTGATAAAGAACATCTACAAAAAACCTATAGCTTACATTGTGCTTAATAGTTAAAGATTTAAGATAACAAAAAGAAGGCAAAGATGTCCACCCTCGTCACTTTCATTCAACATTGTCCTGCAGGTTCTAGCCAATGCCAAAGGGCAAGAAAAAGAAACAAAGAATCTATAGATTGTAAAGATAAAATAAAACTGTTTTTATCTGTAGATGACATAATCCTGTATGTGGAAAATCCAAAGTACTCAGGCAAAAAAAAACTACTATAACAAGTGAATTTTAAGAAGTTGATGGATACCAAGTCAATGTTAAAAAATCAGTTCTGTTTTTTTTCAAATTAGAAATGAAATAAAATTTAAAAGTAAGTGTACAGTATAATATAAAATTAAAATTACACCATTTATAATAGTATCAAAAAACATAAAATACTTAAGGATAAATACAACAAAATATGAGCATATTTTACGCCCTGTACCCCTGAAAACTACAAATCATGCAGAAAAAAAGTGAAAGAAAATCTAAAAAAATAATGGAGAGATATTCATAGATTGGAAGATTCAGTGCATGTTAATTTTCCTCATTTTGATCTGTAAATTCAATATACCCCAAACAAAATTCCAGGAGGCAATGTTCTTTTAGGAACTAATAAGCTGACTCTAAAATTTAGTGGAATGCAAAGGACCTCAAAGAGCCAAAACAATTTTCAAAAAGAACAAAAAATCAATAGGATTTACCTGATTTCAAGACTTACTATTAATATGACAGTAATCAAGTTACTATGGTATTGGCATCAGGGCAACATATAGGTCAATGGAATGAAATAAAGTGCCCAGAAATAGGCCATGCATATATGGTCAACTGATTTTTGACAAGGAGGCGGAGGTTAATTCTGCAGAAAAGATATAGTCTTTTCTAACATAGGAAAAAATCTTTGCTACTGTGGGATGGGCAAGATTTCTTAGATGGAACACTAAAAACATCAACCATAAAAGAAAAAACTGATGAAGTGAACTTCATCAAAAGAAAAAAAAATTGCTTTTCAAAAGAAAATATTAAGAGCATTAAAAGCAAGCTGCAGGCTGGGAGGAAAAAACAAATATTTGAAAACTTACATCCAGAATATATAAAGAACTCTAATACTTCAATGTCAAGAAGGAAGGGGGTGAGTGCAAAAAAAAAAAAAAAAAAAAACAGGCAAAAGATTTGAACAGACACTTAACAAAAGACTGGCCAATCATTGGGGAAATGCAAAGAAATGATAATACCAAGAGTTAATGAATATGCGGAATGATGGAACCCTCGTAAGTTCCTAGCGGGAGTGTGAAATAGCACAACTACATTGGGAAACAGTGTGGCAGTTTTTTTATAAAGTTAAATATACACTTAACGTATAACTGAGTAATTCCACTCCTAAGTATTTACAGAAGAAAAATAAAACATCATAGCCACACAAAGACTTGTACATGAATGTTAAAGTAACACCATTCATAAAAGGCAAATACTGGAACAACCCAAATGTCCATTAATAGATGAATAGATAAACAAATTAAGGTACAGGCATACAATGGAATACCACTCAATGATAAAAAATGCATTACTCCTATACAAAACAAGTTTTTAAAAGTCTCAAAAACACTATGCTCCAAAATAAATCAGATACTAAAGGACAAATATTATATGATTCTACTTATATGAGGTATCTAGAATAGCCAAATTCATGAAGCACATAGAACAGTGGTTACCAGGGAATAGGCAGTGGGGAGAGTGAGGAGTTATTTAATGGGGACAGAGTTTCAGCGATGAAAAAGTTCTGGGAATGGATGGCAGAAACGGTCACACAGCAACACGAATGTACTTAATATCACTGAACTGTACACTTAAAAACAGTTAAGATGGTAAATTTTATGTTATGTATATTTTACCACACACCAAAAATCATTTTGCTGAGGGAAAAAAGCCAGACAGAAAAAAGTACATACTGTTGGGCCATTTATACTGGTGTGTCAGAACATAAAAAACTAAGCAGTAATAATAGAAATCACATTAATGGCTGCCAGGGAAGGAGGATAGAGGAGGGGACTGACTGTAAAAGTTCTCAGTGTAACTTTCTGGAGTAATCTTACATTTGTCAAAACTCAGTGAAATATATAATTAAAATGGGTACATATTATCGTATATAAATTGCCTTTCCATATATTATATTTTAAAATAAATGAATAAGTTTGAGGAGGGAATGAAATGCAACAGAGTAGAAAACAGTACTATAGATATTATAGACTCTTTTCTAGGAATGAGGTTATGTTGTAGTACAAAGAAGGTAGTAGCTAGAGGGAAATATCTGGTCAAAGGAGTATATACTTTATTTCTCAAGGTGAAAGAGAAATGACCGTCAAGAGGAAACCAGTTATTTGAAATCAGGTTGAAAATTCAGAGGTAAAAGAACATGAAGGCTAGAAATGTTTTGTTGCCAGTGTTTGAAGTACATGGAATTCTCTCTACTTTCCCACTAGCACAAAACTGTCTTGAAAAAAAAACACAGTTTGGCAAGTATGAGTAGAAAAACATAGACTGAAATATCCAGCAGAGGAAACTTAGCAAATTCAAGGAACCAAGAATACATTATTCCCATATACCTGTATGTTAATAGTTAATATAGTAATATCAGGGGTTTTTAGCAGTCAAATTTGTACTAATATTAACCTTGTACTAACACAATGACCTTCTACCAAGAATTGAGCACTTTGCTAGAAAGCAGAAGTTTACTGAAACCGAAACAATATACTCTAAGATGTCAAGTACTCTCTAAGCCTGGTAGCTGAAAATGTATCAGTCAGGACAATAATGGCAATTCAGGACCAGTATGTATGAAGTCAAACTAATTGTAATTGCTTTAAGGACATCCACATCCGTCTTCGTGGTAAAAAGCCTTGTGAGATGATCATAAATTAAATATTTAACAATTAAATATTTTCCCAATACAAAAAACACTACTTGAGATCATGAAAACTCTACTTCAGGGAACAGAACAGTCAAAGGATTCTAGTGAAAGAGGTTACTGCTTATCTCAGGTGGCATATCAAATTCAGACTAAGGCATGTACTTTGAAAGCTCAGACCTTGTAACCTAAGCCCCCAAAACATCACTGCTTGTCATCTTTTATACCTGTGATTCTATGATTTAATAAGGTAATTTTTAACTTCGGTCTTTCTAGAAAAGCCTCTACAAACATTCTTTTAAGGTCTCAAAATGAAACACTTCATGTAGCTATCTTTAATTAAAAATAGAGAAAGAAGAAAAAGACCTACTATTTCCAAACATGCAATTCAATGATAAAAATAAATATAATTTTATCAGTTTTTAGGTATGGCCTTCCCCTAAACTTAACTTTTATAATTTATATTAACACATTCCTCTATAAGCATCTTCATTTATTATTTAAGACCCCAAAACTTGACATGTATATTAACAAAAAATTATACAAAGTAAATATTCTTCATATACATCATTAATAAACTGGAATAGTACATCCAAACAGCTAAGAACTCTCATTCTCAAAATTTAAAATCCCTTACTTGAAAGTATCAGAAGTTAGCAAAATGACAACTAGTATTCTTGTGAAAGATGACAATAAAATGAATGTTCTTTTCTGTTTCAGATACTAAAGCAAAACCAAAGTGCTATGCCTCTGATTACAATATCAACCTACATCAATAGCAGAGCTAAGTTTCAAAATGTTGCCTCTTGATAAATGACTGCTGCAGATATTTCCATGAAACAATTTGGGAAATTAAACCAGAAAACATAACTGGAGAGTGTTTCTTTTCCATTTTACGTTTTTTTCTACTTTTCTTTTTGGCACCACAGGATACCTTTTATTCTAAAAGTCACTGCTCCCATAAGATCAATGACACAATGACACAATGACATGAGAACATATTTGTAATTTTCTATTTTCAAAAAACCACTCTCTCATATAGTAATGCATTTCATATAAGGTTTTGTCTCACCTGGCCAGTTCTTTAATTAAGTTTGCAATGCGCCTTTTGTCTTCAAGACATAAATCCTTCAATGATGCACTCTTTATTCCTCCCCTGCAGAAATTCTTAAAAAAAAAAAAAAATCCTTCTGATCAACTTTCACAAAAAACAATTTTTAAGACTTTTTGAGAAATTTCTTAAAATAAGCACAAGAGATGAAATTTCTTGGATCTCTTTTATCTGGTAAAATAGAACACTATTTACCCATTTCATTTAAACCTACTGTGAACTCAACACAGGCTAAGGAACTATCTGTCCACCAGGGGACATCTGAAATTTACACAGAAAAGCACACAGAAAGAACTCTTAGGCGGAAATGTGCCTGCTTAAGTGTTAGGGAGTATTAAGGAAACAACTTTCCCTTGATGAATGTCACAGAAACAAACACCTAATGGAAGATACTGAGAATCTTTCCTACACCATAGCCCCACGGCTGCTTAAAGATGTACTAAGGCTGGCAGCAGAAGCACCAGTTCTAAGCTCTCAATATATCCAAAGGCTCATTCCAAAGGGTATTAGACCAAAGAGTAATAGTAATAATAGATAACATTATACCTAGTATTATTAGGAATATTCTAAGTATTTTATACTTATCCATTTAATTTTCACAACGTTATTAGGTAGGTATTATTCCTATTCTACGAGGAGGTTACATATCTTGCCTAGGAATATAGAAGTTAGGTAGCAAAATCAAGACTCAAGCATTGATTCCAGAGTCTATGTTCTTACCCACTGTACTATCCCATCTCTTGTGCTATAAAAAGTTCTCCTAGTTATTGAACATCAAAGGGGGGCTTTAAAGCCATGAAACCTAGGGATTCACAAGGGAACTGGAGGTAACATGTAAAAGGAACATGTTAAAAAAAAAAAGAATCCTTGGCATTTGCATAACCACGAAGTAGGTTAGTCCAATTACTTCAGGTGGCCAAGAATAATCCAAGACCCCTAAAATGAATCCTGGAATTACTGCTACCCAAATATGGAAAAGACAGGGGAGAAAAAGGAAATGAGAAAGAGGATATGGTAAAAAAAAAAAAAAAAAAAAAATTAAATGGGTTTGGCTTTAGATATTAGATATGGTCACTTTAAGATGCCAGGAGGATATTCATGTGGAAATGTTTAGTCAGGAAGTTAGAAATGTGGGTCTGGCTCTCAAGTCAGAGTTTTAAAGATTTAAAACTCAGCCATATGTTATTATTGATAATGTTTAGATTTTTATTATTTTCTTTACACTTTTCTATGTTGTAAAATTTTCCTTAAAGTTAAGAAAAAAATATTAGTTTTTAAAAATCATCTCCTAACCGAAGAAAATAAATTAAAATTGGTTTTTGAAAAGACAAGAGGAGAATCAGAAGCATACGACACTGTGGGAGAAAAAAGTTTCAAGAAGAATGCGGGGTTAATGGTGCTAATGATCAAAAAAGTTGAACAGAATATAAAAAGAAGTCACTGGATTTGGCAATGTGAAAAATTGCTGAAAACCCTTTAAAAGAAATTTCAGTAAACAAAAAAGAGAAACCCTTGCACACAGGCAAGAACTTCAGCAGCACTGTGTTTAGGCAAAAACCTGAAAACACAAATGTTTGTCAACCAGAGTTAAACTGTGGTATATTTATACAATGGAATTCTGTAGCTACTGGTTGTTACGCTGTTGATATTCATCTTCAAACCCATCCCCCACGCTCTGTTTTGTGATGCTGAGGCTGAGACTCTGGAAACTTCATTTCTTCTTTGCCACAACGTTCTGTTAAACTCTGCCAACAGGAAGAACCAGAGGCTCTTAGAGGAAGAAAGGACACATTCCTTTCTCTTTGCTTCCTGTTTCTATCAGTGCCACCCCTGTCAGAGATCTTTACCCTGGCAAGAACAGCTGATTCCAGTTGGTAGTTCTTCTAGCCCTCATAGAACCAGCCTTTATCATATCTGCTTGGGGATAGCAATACCAGTCAGGCTGGTTTCCCATCATTGGAGGTCAAAGTTCCAGCTCTAAGTGGCTCCCCCTCCAAGCGTCTAGGTTTTAATAATTCCAACTTGTTCTGTTTTCCCAGCCCTAAAGATGGTGGTTGTTTCTTGCAGTTACTACCTACACGATAACCTAGTGTGCCCTTTTTGCTTTTCAGTTCTCCAGCACCAATTTAACAAGTCTTTATATTAAATACTCTCAGTTAAAATAACTGACTAAACCCTGACTGAAATATCAGTGAAAGGAAATGAAATCCAACTATATGCAACATAAATAAATCTCAGGAACATAATGTTGAACAAAAAAGCAAATCACACAATACGAGATCATTTATATAAAGTTTGAAATATATATATAAAACTAAACATTGTTTAAAAAATAAATACATGTTTAGACCATATAGGACAGGGGTTGGTAAACTATGACTGCAAGCCAAATCTGGCCCAAAGCTTGTTTTTGTAAAAAAGGTTTATTAAAACACAGCCATGGGGGACTTCCCTGGTGGCGCAGTGGTTAAGAATCTGTCTGCCAATGCAGGGGACGTGGGTTCAAGCCCTGGTCCGGGAAGATCCCACATGCTGTGGAGCAACTAAGCCCATGCACCACAACTACTGAGCCTGCGCTCTAGAGCCCGTGAGCCACAACTACTGAGCCCACGTGCCACAACTACTGAAGCCTGCGTGCCTAGAGCCCGTGCTCCACAACAAGAGAAGCCACCGCAATGAGAAGCCTGCGCACCACAACAAAGAGTAGCCCCCACTTGCCACAACTAGAGAAAGCCCGCGTGCAGCAACAAAGACCCAACAGAGCCAAAAATAAATACATTAATTAATTAAAAACAAAACAAAACACAGCCATGCACATTCTTTTATACACTGACATACATATGGCTTTTTCCACACTATAGTGGCAGACTTAGATAATTAAGACAGAAACCATGTGTCTCACAGAGGCTAAATATTTTCCATCTGGCCATTTAAAGAAAAAGTTTGTCAACCCCTGATATAGAAAAACAAAAGAATGAAAAACACAAAATTCAGGATAGAGATTACCAAAAAAGATGCTATGCTATAATAAGGGAAGGATACATCTCTACAGACAGATACTACCTCAGACTGCAAGGAAGTCTGAGACTCTTCCTAGTCAATCTTTCTTTCTTTCTCCTCTCACAGTTGCCAGACTTGTAATGAAATTTTAAGTCTCTCCTTGAATTACAATAGCATCTTGGTAATTCAATGGGGAAAAGAATGGTCCTCTTAATAAATGATACTGGACCAACAGACTATCAGTATGGAAAAATGAACTTGCTATAAAGTTTGTTGCATTTTTAAATCTCTTTAGAAGACAGTTGAAATAAAAGGAATCCAAACTGAAAAGGGGTATGTAAAACTATCTCTATTCACAGATGGCATGATCTTATATATAGAAAATTGTAAGGAATTTACCAAAAAACTATTAGATTAGAACTAATAAATGACTTTAGAAAGGTAGCAGGATAAAAAATCAACTGTGTTTCTGGACACTAGCAGTGAAAAATCCAAAAATGAAATTAAGAAGACAATTCCGTTAATAGTAGTACCAAAAAGTATAAAACACAATACTTGAAAATAAATTTAACAAAAGGAGTATAAGGCATGTACACTGAAAACTATAAAACATCACTGAAAGAAATTAAAGAAGACATAAAAATAAATAGAAAGACATTTTACACACCATATTCAAGGACTGGAAGACTTAATAGTATTAAGTTGAGAGTACTCTCCAAATGGATCTAAAGACTCAACACAACATAGGGGTGGGGGAGTAGGAAATACAAACTGTGGGGTGTAAGATAGGCTCAAGGATGTATTGTACAACACGAGGAATATAGCCAATATTTCGTAATAACTGTAAATGGAAAGTAACCTTTAAAAATTGAATTAAAAAATTTTTTAAATTAAGAAAAAAAGATTCCCAATCTAATTTATGAGATTAACATATACACAGTACTATATATATATATATATATATATATATATATATAACAGATAACCATCAAGGACCTACTGTATAGCACAGGGAACTAGACTCAATATTTTGTAATAACCTATAAGGGAAAAGAATCTGAAAAAGAAAAAATATATATACATATATATAATATATAGGTATATATACAATATATACATAAAAAACTGAATCACTGTACTGTACACCTGAAACTAACGTAACATTGTAAATCAACTATACTTGAATTAAAAACTTTTTAAAATTTTTTTAAAAAGATTCAACACAGGGCTTCCCTGGTGGCGCAGTGGTTGAGAATCTGCCTGCTAATGCAGGGGACACGGGTTCGAGCCCTAGTCTGGGAAGCTTCCACATGCCACGGAGCAACTAGGCCTGTGAGCCACAACTACTGAGCCTGTGCGCCTGGAGCCTGTGCTCCGCAACAACAGAGGCCACGACAGTGAGAGGCCTGCGCACCGCGATGAAGAGTGGCCCTCGCTTGCCACAACTAGAGAAAGCCCTCGCACAGAAACGAGGACCCAACAAAGACAAAAATAAAAATAAATAAATTAAAAGAAGGCTCAACATTAAAAAAAAAAAAAAGATTCAACACAATTGCTACTGAAATCCAAGTTGACTTTTGTGCGGAAATTGACAACTTGATTCTATAATTCTTATGGAAATGCAAAAGACCCAGAATAGCCAGAACAACCTTGAAAAGGAAGAACAAACTTGGAGTACTTACACTTCCTGATTCCAGGACTTACTGCAAAGCTACAGTATACTAAAGCAGTGTGGTATTGCAATTAAAATAGAAATATAGATCAATGGAATAGAATTGAGACTACAGAAACAAACACATTTATGATTAACAGATTTTCAACAAGGGTGGCAAGACAATCAAAGGAGAAAGAATGGTCTTTGCAACAAATGACGCTGGGACAACTGGAAATCCACATGCAAAAGAATGAAGTTGGGTCACTACCCATAGCATGTACAGAAATTACATCAAAATGGATCAAAGCCTAAATGTAATATCTAAGATTATAAAACTCCTAGATATTGGTATAAATCTTTGAGACCTTGGTTTAGTCAATGATTTCTTAGATATGACAGCAAATAAATAATTAAATAAATAAAAGGAAAACACTGATAAGTTGGACTTCATCAAAATTTAAAACTTTCAAGCTTCAAAGGACACCAATAAGAAAGTGAAAAGAGGATTTCACTTGTGGCACTGCTTAAGAATCTGCCTGCCAATGCAGGGGACACGGATTCAAGCCCTGGTCTGGGAAGATCCCACATGCCGCAGAGCAACAAAGCCCATGTGCCACAACTACTGAGCCTGCGCTCTAGAGCCAGCAAGCCACAACTACTGAAGCCCGCTTGCCTAGAGCCTGTGCTCCGTCCACAACAAGAGTAGCCCGCACAACACAACGAAGAGTAAGCCCCCATTTACCGCAACTAGAGAAAGCCCACACACAGCAGTGAAGACCCAATGCAGCCAAAAATAAAAATAAATAAATAAATAAATTTTATTTTAAAAAATAAAGAAAGTGAAAAGAAAATTCACAAAATTGGAGAAAATATCTGCAAATCATATATATGACAAGGAACTTGGAGATGGAATCTATAAAGAACTCTTACAACTCATCAATAAGAAGACAAACAACCCAATTGAAAAAGATCTGGATAGACATTTCTCCAAAGAACACATACAAATGGCCAAGAAGCACATAAAGAGATGATCATTATTGGCCATTAGGAAAAAACAAATCAAAACCACAATGAGATACCACTTCACACTCACTATGACAATTATAAATAAAAAAGATGGATATAAAGTGTTGGTGAGAATGTGGAGAATCTGGAATCCTCATACATTGCTGGTGGAACGTAAAATGGTATAGCTACTTTGGTAGTTCATCAAAAGGTTAAACACAGAATTACTATATGACCCAGAAATTCTAATTCTAGGTGTATACACAAGAAAATTGAAAACATACATCCATACAAAAACTTGTACATGAATGTTGACAGCAATATTATTGATAATAGCCAAAAACTGTAACAACCCAAATGTCCTTCAACTGGTGGTTAAACAAAATATGTATTGAGCCATAAAAAGAAATGAAGTAAAGATACATGATACAACATAGATGAAACTTGAAATCACTATACTAAATGAAAAAAGCCAGTCACAAAAGGCCACATGTTACATTATTCCAGCTATATGAAATGTCCAGGCAAATACAGAGAGACTAAAAGCAGACTAGTGGTTGCCAGGAGCTGATATGAATGGGGAATAGCTTCTGTTCATTATAAAATACACAAACCATTATATGAAAAAATACTTCCAATTTTTGATAAGAACTTGCAAATTCAACTATTCACATCCTAGTGTGAAGTGTACACACTGGGGATATAAGTAACATAGGCAGGCTTTCTGAGCTAATCACCGTTAAATCCTGTAGATAACTAAACGTAAAACAGTTGACCCTTAAACAACATGGGTTTGAACTGCACAAGTCTACTTACAAGCAGATTTTTTTCAATAAATATATTGCAAAACTTTTTGGAGATTTACAACAATTTGAATAAGCTTGCACACGAACCACAGAGCCTAAGAAATATTTTTTAAAAATTAAGAAAAAAGGTGTGTCATGAATGCGTAAAGTATATGTAAATATATATATAACATTCAAAATATGTGTTAATTGACTATTTATGTTATCAGTAAGGCTTTCATTCAACAGTAGGCTATTAGTAAAGTTTTGGGGAGCCAAAAGGTATACGCAAATATTCAACTGCCCGGAGTTCAACACCCCTAACACCCGTGTTGTTCAAGGGTCAACTGTAATTAGTAACAAACTAGACATTGAAAATTTCAATATCTGAACATAAACCAGGGACTGAAAAACATTTTTTATATAGAATTCGATAGCAAATGATTTTGGCTTTGTGAGCATTCATCTTTACAGCACCTCTGTCATTGTAATACGAAACTGGCAATAACATAACACTAAAAGACTGAGAGTGGCTGTGTTCCAGTAACACTTTACTCACAAAACAGGAAGAAGCAGATTTGGCCTACAGGTCATAGATTGCCAAACCCTGAGTTAAACTCTGGTTGCGGAGACAAAATATAACAAAAAGTAAAGTGAAATAAACCAATCAGATAGAGCATATACCAAAGGAAGGTACAGACACTATTAAAGAGGCAAAGAAAGACAAAGGAGAAATCAATGACTGAGCTATAAAAATAAATTCTTTATGATATTATTTGCCAAACGAAGGAAATAATAACAATAACAATAATAATACAGGCTAATTTTGTTTTAATAAAGCATTTTCTTATATACAAAGGTTTATCCATCATCAAGTAACAAATTCACATGAGCAAAAATCACAAAGGACACCTAATAAAAGAAAAAAATTGTCAATTTGATTTACTAACTCCACACAGATCAGGATTTAAGTCTTTGGAGACATACTAAGACAATAAATGTTTCTTAACTAAGGCTTAAAGCAAGCCTGGACATTTTGGAATAAAAATGAGTAATACACATTTTATATTCATACTAAGCAAAGCATCCTAGAATCCTCTGTATCTTTAAAAATGCTTGTAGATCATCTAATGTTCTTTCAAGGGCTCTTCTACCCTTATCTATCAGTTATTGGTCAGCACAAAAAAATGACTTACTGGTCAGCATTTATAAAGACTGGAGAATAAGGAAAAAAAAAAAAAACAGAAAAAGAAAAAAAATTACTGACCTGTTCATCTACTGAATCCCCTGCACCTTTTAAAGACTCCATGGAGACTGAAGTAGCAGTCACCCTGGAAGTCTTAAGTTTAACATCAGCTTTTGGATTCACCATCTTGTGTCTTGATCTGATATTTCCTTCTGTAGAAATTCCTAAGGATTTCCATCAAACAAGATTTCAAAATTATATCTTTTCATTCTCTTAAACCCTCCCCCCACCAACCTCTTCCTTGATATCCTCTACTTATGGCACGTGATGGGGAAGTCTCTTACTTTATAAACTTCGTTTTAAGGCTCTGTTAATAAATAATGAATCATGAAAAGATGACGTCTTGCATGCAAAGATTCAACTGAAGTATTTTTAAATGGGGATGTGAACATCCGTAAGTCACATTAAAACCAATCAACTACAACATACTATACATACCTTAACTTATTGAAAATTAAAAATCTGATTTTTCACATAATTAGGATGCCTCCAGTGGTTCAGTTTTACTACTCATCTCTTAACAACCAGTATGTAAGCTTTAAAGTCTATTACATAAACACTATATAAAGAAGTTTTCACATTTTTTTGAAATATAAAATTTAAACTATTATTTGTAATATGACAAGAAAAGAATCTCTTGCTCTTTAACACATGAAGTATTCTGTAAATTCATCAAAAGCTGACTTGCCCAGCCAGCCCCTAAAATAAGGCAGTATTTCAAACCTTAGTGGGGTCATACCAAACATTAAAAAAAAAAATTAGGTTCTGATGAACTGTTCTACATCTACTTATACCTGCAAAGTTCTCCTAATGTTTTTATTTTCTCCTAACTCTTAAGAAGCAAAGGAAGTTTACCAAATTAATGCATAAAATCATACCTGGAACATACACTACTGACTGTTCTTCATCAGAAACTATGCAGGAAGACATAAAGGAAAATACTAGAAAAGATTATCCAACATCCAAACATTGCTGTTCTGTATTTCTGTTATAATTTGTAATTTGTTTTGACCTGGGAGTTTATAACTAGCTTTTAAAATCAAAACTAGAAAGCATCATAATTAAAATAAATGTAGGAAAATTAATAATCCTTTAAAGTTAATCTTTATATATTCACAACTATCTGCTTTGTAAAAATTTTGGAAGGCCTTGTTCCATAAAAGTTTTATCCATGCTTATTCCCAAGTGAGATACACTACAAATTAGTTTCCTTTCATTTTCTTTCCTTTCATAAACAAGGAGTTAAATACTCCATTTTGCTCATCATAGGTGAATGACAAGTTATTTTAGGTATGAATTCGTAATTTCAAAGGGAGCTTTAGCTTTTAATTTTAAAGTAAGCTTTAGCATTGACATATATACAGTACCAAATGTAAAATGGATAGCTAGTGGGAAACTGCTGCATAACACAGGGAGATCAGCTCTGATGCTTTGTGAGGACCTAGAGGGGTGGGATAGGGAGGATGGGAAGAGGCTCAAGAGGGAGGGGATATGGGGATATATGTATACTTATAGCTGATTCACTTTGTTTTACAACAGAAACTAATACAACATTGTAAAGCAATTATACTCCAATAAAGATATATTAAGAAAAAAGAATTTGTAATTTCAAAGTGAGTTTCAGCTTTGAAGAACAAACACTATTTGAGGGCAAGTCAATCATGTCAACACAAAAAACATTTTTTATTCTTCTGCAGTATATTCATGAAATGTCTCAAGAAACCCTACTATTTAACAAGTTGAAGAAATTTAAGACAAAAAGAACTATTCTGAATTTCAAAAGGAGAAATTCAGAAAGGCTAGAACACTGCTATAGAAAGGGAACCAATATAATAAGAAAGTTTACTTTCCAGAAATAAAATTTTATTCAGAACTATATCTAAATCCAGGTATGTCCACCATTTGATAACCTTCTATCACACTTCCAGGAAGTAAGTGTCTAAACAATTTTTTCCAAATGATCTAGAAAATACTAAAGTTTTCTGTTACTTTATAAAACACTTTCTTTTCCAAAATTTGTAGACAAACCAATTATTAACTACTTCCTCCTGGGAAAAGGCTGGAATAAAACAGTGGATTAATAACATGTTAAAAAATCAATATATTTCAGTTCAGAATCAATTCTAGTAATGGAATCTTTTCAAGGAATGCTGATTGGAAATGCCTAGAATCCCTATGGAACACAAAGATGGTGTTTACTGTCTGAACTGCTAGGTGGTTTCTAACAGCTCTCTGCAGCACTATCACAGCTTCAAGCTTTTGGCTGATAGGGCCTCTAAAAACTTTAAATTCCCTTAGACATCAGGGATGGAGCTTAGAAAATTTTAGGAGGCACATAAGACAAGTAAACAAGCAAAAACTTAGACCCCACAAGTCCAAGGAAATTGACTGCAACTAACACTGGAGCAGAGAAAGAATTTCTAAATTCACTGACATACAATCCAAAAAAAAATCCTTACAAAATGAAATTGTGCACACTCTTTAACAGCAGATTCATTTTTTACATCCCTTGGGACTGCACACACTGCAGGTGCTCAATAAATGTTTAATCATTTGCTGTTGGAAATATACACATGGGAGAAAGTACCCAGCGGAAAAAATTCAAGATGACCCAGGACATGTTCCATACAGCAGTGTCTTCAACTAGAGTATAAAGTAGTGATGAATTTTCAGAACATTGTCCATCTCCAAGGATGACCTATGGAAAGACTGACATAACAGAGTCCTGGGAAACATACTACACTTCTCTGGATCATTCACAAAGGACCCTGCTCAACAGCTGGAAGAGACCAGCCACCGAGGACCCCACTCAGCTGCATCTTGATTTGGAAGCTCATCAAGTATTTTACACTTTCTCCTCTCTTCTCAAACCAGATGCCACCTCCCCCATCCTTACTCTAAGCTAACAACTTTGCTTCCTACTTCTTTAAGAAAAACCAACTGTAGAAGCCTTCACAAGCTTCTATTTGCAGATCACATGATACTACATATAGAAAACCCTAAAGACTCCACCAAAAAACTGTTAAAACGAATAAATAAATTCAGTTTGTTTATAAACAAAAGTTGTAGGATACAAAATCAATATATAAAAATCTATTGCATTTCTATATAAGAATAACCAACTATCAGAAAGACAAGTTAGGAAAATAATCCAATTTACAAATGCATCAAAAAAGAATAAAATATCTAGGAATAAACTTAATTAAGGAGGTGAAAGACCTATTCACTGAAAACTATAAGACACTGATAAAAGAAAATGAAGAAAACACAAATAGATATTCCATGCTTATGAATTGAAAGAATATTGTTAAAATGTCCATATAGCAATCTACAGATTCAATGCAATCTCTATCAAAATTCCAATGCCATTTTTCACAGAAATAGAACAAACAATCCTAAAATTTGTATGAAACCACCAAAGACCCCAATTAGACAAAGCAATTTTGAGAAAGAAGAATAAAGCTGGAGGTATCACACTTCCTGGTTTCAAAATATTACAAAGCTATAGTTATCAAAACAGTACAGTACTGGCATAAAAACCGACACAAAAGACCCCCATGATAGCTACACTTTTCCTGCTTTATTTTTCTCTATGGCACCTGTAATCACTGGACATATAATATTATTTTACTTATTCATGAACTCATCTCATTTCACTAAAATGTAAGCAGCAAGCGGGTGAAGATTTGTATCATTTTGTTCAATGTTGTATCACCTAAGGTCAAAGCATGCCTGGCTCATGGTAAACCATCTATGAACGAATGAAATTGATATTTATTTAATCCTATGAGGCACTGTCCAACAACTCAGTGTTATCTTTCTCTTTCTGTCCTACTCAAAATATGCACACAAAACCCACTAGCTACATCCATGCCAAATTTCTTTTCAAGTATAAAAACGCTAAATAAACAGACCTTAACAAAAGTTTTTATAAATAAGACAGAAATATTTGAAATTGCCTCCATCCAACCTATCCTTTCTACTCATTTGTAATCTATCTTCAGCTCTTTATCTTAAGAACCCAAATATTCACCTTCTTCAAATACAAAGATTCCCAACAAATATATATATTTTATGGCAAAGTCAAAGAGACACAATATATACCAAATGTATATTGGACCTCTTATTGGGTTCTATGTGCCACCTTAGTTCTACTTGGTTCATTTGGAAGTGCCTCAATAAGACAAGTACAGCAAATTATAAAGAGTCTTTAATGCCCAAGTTTCTGGAATTAAAGTAGTAATGAGAAACCCAAGGCAGAAGTGGTAGAGAGAAATAAGTATACCTACCCTAACCAGGATCTGAAGAAAATAAACTTAGTACTTCCCACTCTACCCTAACCTTATGAGTTTGAATCACTTACCAACAACATATTATTATTACTAACCACAACTATTTTCCTGACTAGTATATTATTTTAACATCAACGTAAAGTCTCTATTTTTAATTAAAAACTCAATGGCAGAGCTTATAGCTACTGCAATGTTTTGACCAGGTCCTTTACAGTTCTAACTAACATCAAGCTCATAATATTGTTAATGATAATACACTTGAGTACACTTCAGCAAATTTAGATACTGAAGAAACACTAACTTCTTTTGATATTACCAGGAGCTATAACGAAGGAGGAAAGCAGTTTATGGCCAAAGGGGCATATTCTACTTGCAGATTTAAGCCATAAATGACAACATGGCATACTCATTGTTTACACATTGGGTATAAAGACATACCTTGTGCAAAACAGCACTGCTGAATCATACTGTGCAGGAGATACATAACTCATAAGAACAACAGTATGAAAAAGGTGATATTCAGTCACAGATGATCTGTCCTCAGATGACAGAAACATCCAGGACTAGGAAATCGCTCAATCATATTTCTCTAATTGCTTAGGTGAAACACTGAAAATCTTTCAATAGTGTGAAAATAATACCAGATTATAGGTGCATAATTTTTGGTCTTTTTCTATTGAAAGTTCTAAGTATAAATGCTTTGGGGTGGTCTGAGAAGTCATCATTGTGACAAGAAAAGAGATCAAGATCAAAAGACACGTGACTAAATCAAATGATTGATAATTATTGTTATGCTTTTTAGCAAAGATTCAGTAACAAATTTATATTTGACATTGCTTTTATGTCCTATAGAGATTAAAATGAAAATATCTGAGACTGGGTATTAACTGGTCATTATGTGGAATAGGAAGGGTGATAGTGGTAACCTTGTAATTCCTTTCAAGCATCTGAATTTCTACAGAATGTAATCATCACCATTTTCCCCATATAATTTCAACTCCCCACTTTGAATGGGAAGATTAGTATTTTACATAAATGTTTAGAGTAAGGGAGAGTGTAAGAGAAAAGGAAGGCCATGTGACTTCTATATGAAATAGGGAGTAATATGACTGCACGAATAACTGAGAGTACAGGGTTGCTAAGACCAGGAGCATAGATTTAGTTTACATACCTATTAACTTAATCAGACCCACTGCAACAGACTGTCCCCCCTCCCCACGCCCCACACACATTCTATATCAGAACAATATTCTTACATATTCTGTATCAGCACAATAACATTGGTTATACAGAAAGTTAAGGAATAATAACCAAAGCCACATGGATGGTTATGAAAATGATTACACTAAAGAAGCACATTATAAGCTAATAATCTTCAAATATCTCTATCACAAAATTCTAACAATGTAATGTTTCATGAGAAAGTATGACTCATCCCAATTTCCTAACTTCCTAATTCAGCCCACTTGTTCCCAGTGTACATATTCTACTGATAGGTAAAGAAAAAAATATTTTATTTGCACAGTGCATCAGTGTGCTTTTATCCACCGTGTACACGATTTCACTTGATTCCCACCGACCTATCACACACAAGTGGTAATTATGTTTAGAAAGTGCATAACACTAAACACGGAGCAACAAGAAATGCAAAAATATCCCACTCTCCACGGCATAACACTTTAATCCTAGTAATTCAACAAGGGTAACTGATAATACAACTTTCTAAGTTTTACTGAGAGCTAAGCAGAATGTGCAAAGAATGATTCTGCCAAAGTTAAGAGCAATGCTTCCAACGATGCCATCACCAATCCTAGTAAACAGACAAAAAGACTTGCCTCTGCGGGCACAGAGGCAGAGGCACTGAATGCCTTCCTTTCAGGTAACACTCCTCTAACATGAAGCAAATTATCAGAACCAAAGATCAGCCTAGAACAGTCTACCTAACACAGGGAAAGAACCAGTTTTGTCAGACATCTCATCATAGATACTAACCTGGGAATACTACCGCAAGGATAAAAGCGCCACAGCTTCTCTACCATAAAACAACCCAAAAACTTCAGTCCTGCTAGTGGGACCCGCAATCTACATGCAAATCAACACCACTTCCAGGCCCTAAAATCTGCATCGCGTCCTATTCCATAATCATCATCACTAGATCATGTCCGCGTGAAACCAAGTCCACAATTCTCCAAAGATCTCAGTATGAAAATAAATCACCACTGACAGGCCTTCTAAGTCCAACAAGGTCCTGACTTACTCTTAACAACTCAGACTGAGGACACTCCTAAACCAAGACAAAAAGCTCTTGGACCACCCAACACCATGCACTCCTCCACAAGCTCACTCCGAATAGACTAGGCCGGCCGGAGGTCATCCCGGGCAGAGGGACCCTTCCAGCCCCAGGAGAGGCCAAGACTCTAGGCCATCTTTCCAGAGCTCACCGCCAAGGAGGGCTGGGAAACATCTGTGCCGAGTCCCCACGCCTGAACTCCAGCCTGGAGACAGTGCAGTCTCTCTGACACCTAATACCCAAGCAAGAGCATAGCCCAGCACCCGGACGGCGGCCGGACGGGACGGCCCCGCCACCAGGGTTCGCGGCAAGCTTCTCCCCTGCGCTCCGCGTCCCTCGCGACCGTTCGCCGCATCGGGGAAAGCGCCGGCGCCCCCTGCCAGGCGGGCAAAGGATACAGTCGCGGCTCCAGAACGCCGCCGCGCCGGGTCTGGAGGGGCCCGCCACGTCCGCCATCTTGAAACAACCGCCACTCGGGGCGTCCCGCCGAGGCCGTCCAACCCCGGCCTCCAGGCCCGGTCCCGATTGGCCGCACTGCGCAGAGGCCCGCCCCCGCTTACGCAGCCGGCCCCGGCGGGGCGGGAGGGTCCGGGCGGTGGAGTCGCTGTGTCCCGGCGGCGTGGCGTGGAGCCCCAGCCGGGGCGGCGGGAACGAGCGCCTCGTGGAACTGCTACTCCCAGAGCAGCCCGGGCCCCCAATCTCCTCCCAGCCGCGCTCTCAGGCTCCGAGCACTACAACTCCCGGCATGCCGTGAACTTGACGGCCGCGCCTCCCGGGCGGGGTCCGGCCCTCCCGGCCGCCCCGCTCCCCCGCCCTGTCCCAGCCGCTCCTCAGACCGCGCGCGGAGCTGGGACGCAAGCCATGGAGGAGACACCGCCCCCGCTGCTGGGCAGCAACAAGCCGCACCTGGAGAAGCTGACCTTGGGGGTCACCCGCATCCTAGGTGAGTGGGACGAGGGGGCCGTGGGGGGCCACTACGGGACGAGGGTTGTGCCGTGGAAGCACGGAGGGAAGGTAAGAGCCGGACCCTGTAGGCCAGTGGGCATCGCGGCTGTAACTTCCGTTGTTAAGGGGGAAAGTGGGGAATGGGGTGCTTGACTAGGCCGGGGAAGGGTTTGCGGAGAGTGTGTATACAGAGATGTGAAGCTCGAAGGTCGCCCCACCCGAAGTCCCACCACAGGGCCCAAGAAGGTCGGGCAAAAATGTTCAAAGGGGAGACAGCAGGCACCTGACAGTTGGGGGGTTGGCTGTCCCGAGAGGCCTTCTTGGCCTCTGGTAGCAGAGAGAGCTGGGGGAATGTTGCAGCCAACCTCTCAGGGTACCAATTCCCATGCGCCTTCCCGTACACGGTACCTGAAGTGGTCCAGAGGAATCAAGGCTGGCACCATTGAATGAATGGGTGGTTTTCCTTTACTAACCTTTAATAAGCTCTAACCTTTACTTAGTACCCACCGCTATGTTACATGCTGGGGCAACAATAAAATAAAACGAAATGAAACACAAACACAGTTCAATAATCTATATTCGCTCAGAAGTAGCACACAGGAGGAGGTGATTGACCTTACCTGGAGAGTTAAGAAATACGTCCCACGGGAGATGATGCTAAATTTTGAAAGACAAATGGGAGTTAGCCAGATAACTAAGGAGGAAGGCAATCTAAGCAGACCGGAACAGTATGCTTCAGTGCCTTCCCATCGCATTCATAATAGAATCCAAATTCTATACCATGGCCCACAAGTCTGCTATAATTTGCCCTCATCTGTCTTTCTGACGTTATTTTCACTCTGGCTTTGCCGCAGTAGCCTCCTTGTACCATTAGCACACTAAGCTTATTCCCACTTAAAGGCTTTTGCGATTTACTAGACCTTGCATCTGGAATTCTCTTCCTGTCAATGTCTGTCTCCGACTTCATTCAGATCTCTGATTAAATACCATGAGCTCAGAGAAGCCTTTCCTGAATATAGTCTTAATAACACCCTTCCCTATTACTCTGTTCCCTTAACCCACTTTTATTTTTATCCTCACGGCTTTGTCACTACTTGAAATTATATATTTTACTTGAAATTATATATTTATTTGGTTGGTTTTTTTGTCTGTCTTTTCTTCTGTAGTAGAAGTCCATGAGAATAGGAACTTTGTATTGCTCTTCCCTGTATTCCCCAGTGCCTAAGACAGTAAATGAGGCATGAAACATCCTGATGTGTTTGGGAGAAGTGTTAGATTTTAGAAATGAAATTATAGAGTAGGGCAAGGAGAGGTCTAATCATCAAGACCACCCATATCCTATCTCCTCATTCTTATCCAAACTTCTGCTCTGTTGCTTCTTGTACTCCTGGACTTAGGCAGGTCTTGCTATTCCACAGGCATGCTTCATTAGTATCTTTATAAGTCTAGGAAGTTTTCTCTAAATAAGAAGTTATTTTCTTTTGATAAATGTTTAATCCACTCAAGTCAAGCCAACTAAATTTCCCTTAAGCTGTCAGCTCGATTTAAAGACCTAAATAATTAAGTGACTGTAAGCATTTTAAATTTCATTTATGCATTTAATATATTCTATCTATTAAGCATTTCACATGTCTGGCAAACTGGTAATAGCTACAAGTCAAAAACTACATGAGGAATTAACTGACTCTGTTAAACTTTCAGGAAATCTAGCCTCCTGTAAACAGTCTATTTATAAACTTAATCAAAACCTAATAATTTCAAGTTAAAAAGCACAAGTCAAAAATCATTTGCAGACGTACCTCAGAAATATTGGGGGTTTGGTTCCAGACCACTGCAATAAAGTGAATATCCTAATAAAGTGAGACACACAAATTTTTGGTTTCCCAGTCCATATAAAAGTTATGATTACACTATACTGTAGTCTATTAAGTGTGCAATAGCATTGTGTCTAAAATAAATGTATATACCTTAAAAAAAACTTTATTGCTAAAAAATGCTAAATATCATCTGACAATGCAGGGTTGCCACAAACCTTCAATTTGTAAAAAAACACAATACCTGAGAAAAACAATTTTACTGCACAAAAAAATGCAGTAAAATGAGTATGCCTGTATATTATTTTTTCACGTTTGTTTTTTGTTTGAAAAGATAATATATTAAGGGGATTTTTTTAAAACAAGGCAGCTGAAGTCAGTGGTGGGTGTACGGTAAACAACCTCCCTAAAAGATATGAAATAACTCCACAATTGCATTTTTATCCAAAACCAAACTCTCAGCATTGCTTAAAGACAAAGAATACCATCTGTTCAGAATGGCTGAATAAAAAGAGAAAAAGCAACAAATCACAGGGCCAGACCCTAATTGTTCCTGCCACACTCCCTCACTACTAGAAGGCTCTGTGACAAGCAGACAGACCCATGAAGAGACTAGTTGGAACAATCAACAGAAACTAGAAACTAGCGTCACTAGCCTAGAAATCTTTTTAAACAGCACAATAATGCAAAATGAAGGAGAGAAAAGTAAAACCCATAGAGAACTAATGCTGAAATCAGGAAATAAAATGTCAAACAGACAGCTGAGGAAAACTCTTACCAAAAAACAACTGTGAAGCAGAAGAAAATGGTAAGTCTAAACTCCAAACAAAATTAAAATACATGAACAAGTATAGAAAATTCAATGAAAGAAAGTGTGAACCAAGGATATAATATCTAGCCAAACTGTCTTTAAAATAAAAGAACTTAGGGAATTCTATACCCATGAACCCTTCCTGAGGAATCTACTGGAGGATAGATTTCATCAAATCAAATATAGCTTGGGGAACCTTCAGCAAAAAGACTGATGCTGAGCATCATTTTCATACAGACACAACACATGAACATACATAAATACGTACATATAAGACTAAAGCAAAGGTGGGAGGAGAGTGGAAGAATGATGTACCAGTTGTTATCTATTATGACAAATTAAAAGGGCATTTGAAAGGGTATAAGTACAATGTAAGTGGTGGGCAGATTTCTTAGATGACCTCCAATGCCACCTACCTGTGTATAACACTTTACTCTTGAAAATAGGCAGGACCTGTGAAGATGATGAATGTCATTCTATGGCTTAGGTTACATTATATGACAAAGGCAGAGATTTTTTGGTGTATGTAATTGAAGTACCTAATCAGTTGACTTTGACTTAAAAGGGACATTATCCTAGGTAGGCCTGACCTAATCAGGTGAGCATTCTAAAAGAGGATATAGAAGTCAGACAGATTTCCTCCTGGCTTTGAAAAACTAAGCTGCCATGTTGTGAGAGATCCTAGGAGAGGACCAATAACAAGGAACTGCTAGTGGCTTCTAGGAGCTGAGAGCAGCCTCCTAGCTCATGGTCATCAAGAGAACAGGATCCTCAGTCCTACCACTGCTAAGTGTGGTAATTTGTTATGCAGCATAGAAAACTAGTACATATTTTATTACCTGGAAGTGGGTGCTGCTGTAACATATACCTAAATGGAAGTGTCTTTGGAACTGGGAAGTGGCTGGAGGCTGGAGGAACTTTCAGGAACTTGATAGAGAAAGTCTAAATCACCATGAAAAGACTGTAATAGAAATCTGGACTATAACAATATGGAGAATACTGCTGGTGAGGACTCAGAAGGAAATAGCATAATGGCAGAAATAAATCCTACATTATTAGTAGTTACATTTAATGTAAATAAACTAGACACTCCCATGAGAAGGCAGAAATTGACGTAAGATTTTAGAAAAACAAAAACATGATTCAAATATACCCAGTCTACAAGAGACACATTTTGTATTTAAAGACACAAATAGGTTAAAAGTGAAAAGATGGGGGGAAAATATACCATGCAAATAGAACCCAAAGTAGAGCTTGAGTGGCTATACTAATATCAGGCAAAATAATCTTTAAAACAAAGTTCATTATTAGAAACAAATGAGGAGGGCTTCCCTGGTGGCACAGTGGTTGAGAGTCCTCCTGCTGATGCAGGGGACACGGGTTCGTGCCCCGGTCCGGGAAGATCCCACGTGCTGTGGAGTGGCTGGGCCCGTGAGCCATGGCCACTGAACCTGTGCGTCCGGAGCCTGTGCTCCGCAACGGGAGAGGCCACAACAGTGAGAGGCCCGCGTACAGCAAAAAAAAAAAAGAAACAAAGGAGGACAGTTCATAATGATAATAGGTGTCAATGCTCAGAAAGGCAAAACAATTATAATCTATGTGCACCTACAAAGGCCCAAAATATACGAAGCAAAAACTGACAGACTTGAAAGAAGTAGACAATTCAACAATAATAGTTTGATACTTAAACGCCCTATTTATAACAATGGATAAAACACCTAAGCAGAAAGTCAACAAGGAAATAGTAGACTTAAGCAACACTGTAAATCGACTATACCTAACAGACATCCATAGAACACTTTACCCTAAAAGAGTAGAATAAAAATTCTTCTCAAGTATACATGGAGTAACCTCAAGAATAAACCATATGTTTGACAAGCTGAAATAAATTTTAAAGGATTGATATCATACAAAGTGTGTTCTCTGATGATAGAACACACCCAAACTGTGGGATAGAGTGAAAACATGGAAACAGAAATCAGACTTCCTCAACCTGATAAAGAGCATCTATGAAAAATCCATGGCTAACATTATACTCAAATGGTGAAAAACTGTATGATTTCCCATTAAAATCAGGAACAAGACAAATATTCATGGGATCCCCAGCACCACACCAGGTTCGACAGTTCACTAGGAGGATTACAGGACAGACAGTCATGTTGTGATTTATTACAGCAGAAGCAAAGGGAAAGGTGCATGTGGGGAGATCAAGGAAACCAGATGTAAGTTTTCAAGAATCCTCTCTCAGTGAAATCACATGGCACACAATTGTTCCAGCAACATGTGACAGCACATCTGAAATGTTGTCTACTAGGGAAGCTTATTTGAGCCCAGAAGTCCAGACCTGTTATTGGAAATCCATCATTCAGACATCCTCTACCTAGTATGTACCAAATTTGAGACTCCCAGCGGAAAGCTCGTGTTCAGCATAAACCATATTGTAACAACAGGTGGATACAATGAGCCATTCTTTTTTTTTTTAAATAAAAGTGAGCCATTCTTACCAGGCAATGGTGGGAACCCTCCTGAAATCCAAGTTCCCAGATGCCAGCCAAGAACCAACCTTACAAGCTGGACTTTCTAAATATTGCAGTCTCAGGCATGCTGTGTTCACTCTTTTTTGCACAATAAGAACTCCCCTCTTACAACTTCTATTCAGCATTTTACTGGAGATTCTAGTCAGAACAATTCGACAAGAAAATGAAATAAAGACATACAATTTGGAAAGAAAGAAGTAAAGAGCTATTTGCAGATAACATGCTCTTGTATATTAAAAAAGTCCTAAGAAATCCACCAAAAAAAGGGAAAAAAACCCTACACATTAGCAATGAACAATCCAAAAATAAAATTACAGAAACAATTCAATTTACAATTGGGTCAAAACAGTAAAATACTTAGTAAAAAGTTAAATTAACAGAAGTAAGGAGTAAACAAGCACATTAACAGAAGTGCATGACTTGTACACTGAAAACTACAACACAATATATAAAGAAATTAAAGAGCACCTAAATAAATTGGAAGACATCTCATGTTTATGGCTTGGAATTCTTAATACTGTTAGAATCCCATACTCCCCAAATTGATCTAAATCTACAATCCCTATGAAAATGTCAGCTGCCTCTTTTGCAGAAATTGACAAATAACCCAGTCCTAAAATTAATATGGAAATGAAGGACACCCAGAATAGCCAAAACAATCTTGGAAAAGAGGAA
This sequence comes from Phocoena phocoena, assembly GCF_963924675.1. Classification (NCBI taxonomy): domain Eukaryota; kingdom Metazoa; phylum Chordata; class Mammalia; order Artiodactyla; family Phocoenidae; genus Phocoena; species Phocoena phocoena. The sequence goes on from NC_089231.1 coordinate 39,121,622, forward strand.
CAAAAATTAGAGGACTTAAGCCTCACTATTTGAAAATTTACTACACTTGTGATAATGAAAATGTTCTGCAGATGAATAGTGGTAATAGTTGCACAACAATGTGAGTGCACTTAACTGTACACTTCACAATAGTTAATATGGCAAATTTTATGTATATTTTACTATGATAAAAAAATTTACTCCAAAGCTACAATAGTCTTCACTGTGGCACTGGCATAAAGATAGAAATATAGATCAATGGAATAGGATTGAGACTCCAAAACTAAACTAACACATTTATGGTCCACTGATTTTCAACAAGGATGGCTGTACAACTCAGTGGGGGAAAAACAATCTTTTCAACAAATTGTTTTGTGACAACTAGATAGCCACATGCAAAAGAATGAAGTTGGACTCCTACCTCAATTCAAATACAAAAATTAACTCAAAATGGATCTTAGATATAAATGTAAGTGCTAAAACATAGACCTTGGATTCATTTTTAATGACTTTGGATTAGGCAATAGATTCTTAGATCTGATACCAAAAGTACAAGAAACAAACAAACAAAATAGATAAATTGGACTTCATCAAAATTAAAGATGTTTGTGCTTTTAAGGATACCATCAAGAAAGTGAAAAGACATCCACAGAAAAGGAGAGACTTTTTGCAAATCACATATACAATGAGGGACTTATGGGTGGAATCTATGAAGGTCAACAAAAAAAAGTCAAATAACCCAATTTAAAAGGATCTGAATAGATAAACATTTGTCCAAAGAAGATATATAAAGGCCAATAAACATGTGTAAAGATGGTCATCATTGATCATTAGGGAAATTCAAATCAAAACCACGGTGAAATACCACTTCACACCCACCAGGATGCCCATAATCAGAAAGACTGACCTAAGTGTTGGTAAGGAAGTGGAGAAACTGGAACACACATACACCACAGGTGGGAATGTAAAATGGCACTCTCACTTTGGAAAACAGTTTGTTACTTCCTCAAAAAGTTAAACATAGTTACCATATGACCTAGCAATTCCACTTCTGGTTATATACCCAAGAGAAATGAAAACATTTACATGCAAAAATATGTACACAAATGTTCTTAGAAGCATTATTTGTAATAAAGTAGAAACAGTCCAAATGTCCATCAACTGATGAATGGGTCTAAAAAATGTGGTATATCTATACAATAGAAAATGTTGGCAATAGTAAGGAGTAAAGTACTGATACATGCTACAATATGGATGAACCTTGAAAACTAAATGAAAGAAGAGTTATGAAGCCCATGTGTTGTGTGATTTCATTTATATGATCTATAGTAGGCAAATCTATAGAGACTTAAAGTGAATTAGTGATTGCCAGAGGATGCTGGAAATGGGAAAGGTTGCAGGGTTACTTTTTCAGGAAAGGACACATAACTCTGTGAATATGCTAAAAACCACTGAATTATATACTTTAAAAGGGTGAACTTTATAGTATGTGAGTTATATCTCAATAAGGCTTTTTTTTTAAATAAAAAGGAGTCCTAAAAACAGCCCTCCAAGATTTCCTGCACCAGGACTGTGAAACTGATGAGATATAACACCTGTGATTTGTTGTGTTAAATGGCAAAAGGGAGATTATCCAGGTGAGCCTAATCTAATCACATGAGCCCTTTACAACATGCTGTTAACAGAAGGGGGAGTCAAAGAGATTTGAAACATGAAAGATTTGTTATGCTGTTGCTGCCTTGAAGGTGGATGGGAACACATGGGAAAGAATACAGCTGAGAGTGGCCCCAGGTGACAGCAAGCAAGGAATGGAGACTTCATTGCTACAACCACAAGGCGTTGAATTCTGCCAGTAACAGGAATGGAAGATGACCTGGAGCACCAGATGAAAACAGAACAGCTGACACCTGAGCAGTCAGTGCACCTGGCTTATGGATTTCAGCCTCAGCAGAGAATCCAGTCATGCTGTGCCAAACTTCTGAGCTACAGAACTGTGACCTAGGTGTTGTTTAAAGCTGCTAATTTGTGGTAATTTATCATGCATCAGTAGAAAATGATACATTCCCCCAAATATTTTAAGGAGAGGAACGAATGATACCCATCTCAAAAAGAAATATGTGTAATATAATACGTATAATTATAAAATATTAAGATAAAGCTGAGACCAGACATATCCCTCATAGCAACAAATATGAATGGGCTTAAGTCACCTAGTAATAGAAAAAGATTTTAAATCTAGCTTACAAAACCCAACTTTTTGCTGTTTCCCAAAACTAAAACAACTAAAGCAAACTAATTCAGAAATATTAAAAATGAAGATATGGATACATGTTTTGGGGTCCCACAACTGTCCACAAGTTCAGTGATTCACTAGAAGGACTTACAGGATGCAGACAGGACTCCCAGCTATAGTTTATTATATCAGTCAGCTGGTGCCTGGGAATCTGACCTTTGACATATCCGGTGGCATCTAGAGGAAGCATGTATAGGCTTCTGCAGTTTTCCCTGCTGTGAGTGGTTGCATAGAATACACTCCTTCCTTAAGCAGTGAAATGCTGCAATATGTTTGCAGTGTTTCTGCCCAGAGAAGCTTGCCTAAGACTCAAATTCCAGAGATTTTACTGGGGCCTGGTCAGGTAGGCAAAACAACCAGCCACAGCTGTTGTTACCAACCCTTTGAGTTAGGCCCCAACAAGGGTCCTTCTGCCCAGTATCCTTAGAGCCAATAGAACGAGACCGAGTTTGGTTCAGAAGCAAAGGAAAGTTTTATTCTTTGGTCAAAGAATGGAAAGGTGCCAGCTCACACTCTAGAGTCCAGCTGTCCCTCACAGGCTGTGGGTGGGGCTGCTTTATAGGGTTCTAGTCAGTGGGGAGGGAAGCGAGTAGAGTTCTCACGTGGCAGCACAGCTGTGCTCTTTGCGCTCCAGATCGCAGTGCCAGGCGCAGCCTCTCTGCCCACGGCCCGCTGAGGCCATCTTGAGGTGTTACACACAGAGCTGCACACAGTCCATTGAGGTGTCTGCACAGCCATTTTGCACCAGGAGCTCTGGTCTGAGGTGCTGGGTGCGAGGCCTCTGCACACGGTACCCTATGAACAAGTGAAACAAGATGAAGCACAAAGGAAAAAGAAAAAGGTTAGACTTTATTACCCAGATTCTATTTTTTATTTCCTAGGAATTATTAATTCCGGCTTTGCGGGTGACAAACCCCTCCCCTGCTTTTTGTCCTGCTCCTCATTCTTGAGGGGCGCTGAGGGGTGCAGGTCTGTCTTCTGTAACTACTTCCTGCTGATTTGAGGCATTGTCATCACCCCGGGTGGAGGAGTAGAAGTCCCCAGCTGCCTTTAGATCTGTGTGGTTGTACCTAGGCCTTGGCCCTGTTTGTAGCCCTGAGCAACCACCATTTGTCTAACCTTTTGGAGACAAAGGACTTCAGACAATTTAAGATACATGGCCTAAGAGAACAGTGGTTACATGTCAAATGACAAGAGAATAATGGTGACATGTCAAATTTTTCCTAAAAATGAAAATATCTCGGTCTTTGGCCTGTGGGCAAGCCTGCCCTGATGTCAAGGCTCAGTGCCAGGGCTGCGTCTCCCTGGTCATGCTTTCGTTGTTTTACAGGAGAAAAGCTTAGGGTCTTAGAGAGGATCACACGAGTAGTCAGGGGGGCCATTGCCCCATGTTGTGTCTCTGCAGGTTGGGGCTCGGGGGTCTCCCCTTGAGTGCAAAGTCCCCATGGAGTGATCCCTGCAACTTCAGGGCAGAGTGGGTGGTTAGGGTCACCAAGTGGATTCTGTCCCACTTAGCCATGAGCTGATCTTGCAGCTGCTGTTTTTTGAGATTTTTAGGTTAACCCAGGCTCCTGGCCAGAAGGGGTGGAGGGCCAGGTCAGTGGGTGTGGGCAGCACCTGGTCACCATCTTCTGTGACAGCTTTCATTATTTCTCCTACCTGGAGGGCATGCTTGAGTTGTTCCATTTCAAGGGGGCTAAGGTGTCCCTTCTCTTGGACTTGGGGAATGGGTCTACCATACATGAGTTCAAATGGACTTAACTTTAATTACCCCTTGGGGTAACCACATGCAGAGCAGGGCTATCGAAAGCAACTTAATCCAGTGTTCTTGAGTTTCCTAACATAGCTTGGCTAAGGCTGATTGGACCTTGAGTTTCAGGGTCTGATTGGATCTCTGTCCTTGATGATTGGGGTCTCCAGACTGAGTGCAAGGTCCGTTTTATGCCCAGGGCACTCATTACCTCCTTCGTCACTTGAGACACAAATGCTGTACCATTATTGCTTTGCAGGGATCTTGGGAGCCCAAACCTGGCGATTATATCTTTTAGTAATGCCTTAGCCACTTCAGCTGCCATTTCAGTTCTAGCAGGGAATGCTTGTATCCACTCAGAAATTGTGTCTACTAGCACCAAGAGATACCTGAAATTGCCCAGTACTCTTGGCATGACGGTGAAATTAATCTGCCAGTCTTCTCCAGGATATGTCCCTCTGGTCTGAATGGGCCTGATCTGGGGGATTCTGGAGGGTCTGGTTTTGGGGGTTGTTCATTGTGCAGGTGGGGCATGTCTCATCTATCCGACTGATTATACTTTTCATGCCAGGAGTTACCATGAGCTCAACTAACCAATTATATAGGGCTTCCCTCCTGTAGTGAGTCTTTTGATGAGCCTCTCTGATGGCTTGACAAGCTATAGTTTGGGAAAGAAGCATTGACCATGTTCATTAGCTAGCCACCCATGGCCTCCTAGATCTCTGTTGAAGCCCAATTTTCAGTCTTTGTCTAATTTTGTAGATTTTGTACAGTCTTTGTGTAGATTGGGGAATAATTGGATGGATCTGGCCTTTGAGGTATGAGGGGTAGCTGACAAGTTACGGTTTCTAGGACTACCCTTTTGGCAGTTGCATCCGCTTTGTTTCCCTTTATTACCTCTGTATTCCCTTTTCGTGAGGCCTACAGTGAATCGCTGCCACCTTTTTTGGAAGCTTTACTCCTCCTATGAGCTTCAATGTGCTTAAGCCACGTTTCACCTGTTTATTCCCTGCAGTAAGCATACCTTGTTCCTCCCAGATAGCCCTGTCTGTGGGTAGGATGGCATACACATACCTGGGAATCTGTGTAAACATTTAAGATTTTCCCTGTCCCGTGCTCTAGGGCTCAGGTGAGGGCTATCAACTCCACCTTTTGGGCGGAAGTCCCGGTGGGGGGATGGGGGTGGGTAGCTTCTCACTTCTATGACTTGGGTGTGGGAGGTTACTGCATGTCCCACCAGCCTTTTCTCCTCTCCCATAAAACTACTCCCGTCTGTGAGCCATTCCTCTTTGGCATTTGGGAGAGGTTCACTTCCTAGGTTGGGGCAACTGGAATAGATTGTGTCTGTGGTTTCTATACGATCATGCTCCAGGGGCCCTGTTTCTGTGGGTAGCAGGGTGGCAGGATTTAGTGTGTGACAGGTTTCTGTGGTAGCCACTGGGTTGTCTAAAGGCATAGCCTGAACTTGAATCAACCTTCCAGGGGATAACTATTCTGTTACCTTAGAACTTCCTAAAACCTGAACCTGGTGTGGAGTCAAGCTGAAAGGTCAGGTGCAGCTGCTTTGCACTAGGAACTCTGGTCTGAAGTGCCAGGTACAAGGCCTCTGCACGCAGTACCCTATTAAGGAAGTGAAACTAGACCAAGGCGAAAGGAAATAAAAAAGATTAGACTTTACCTTATTTTCCAGATTCTATGTTTATTTCCTGGGAATTGTTAATGAGCTTTGCCCATGACACTATGGAAATTTTAGACTCCCAAAAGGATAGCAAATGTTTATTGGTTTAGCCAAAGATGGGCAAAACAGCCTTATCAATGTAGAACACATGCAAAGGCCAGATTACGAGGCACCAGCTACAGGTGAACCCTACAAGCTGGTCCTTCTAAAGTATTAACCTCAGGTTGGCTATGTGCAGTCCACCCTACTCCTCCCCCAGCCCTCCAGTTGCCTCACCTTCAAGCCCTGGCTTCATGTATTCTTCTTACCCAGTTCTTTGATTTGTGTAACAAACTGTTAACTTGTTCTCTTTGAATAATCTTATGTAGTCTTAAGTTTTATTTTCTGACTCTAAAGGCCTTCAGTGTCATATCTTGGATTCCAAAACCTCTCACACTTTTTGTCTGGTTCCGTGGCCACAGTTTTTAAATCATATAAATGACCACTTCCTCTGACCTGCACACATTCACTTGTCCTGAAAGTGAATCTACAGATGCAAACTGTCTATCAGGGTTCTTAGTGGCAGACCATAGAATACATAGCTAGTTTAAGGCTAGAAGTACACTCTAGCTAGTTAAGGCAGAAAGGGCTTGATTAAGGGGCATTAGCCCATAAAATCATTGGAAGATTAAGCGGAACAGATTCTAAGCTGAGAAACAAACTGAAAAGGGGATGCTAAGTGGGACGTACCTGCAGCTAGTGTGGTTAGGAAGCTGCAGAACTGAGAAACTGCTGCTGCTTCTGCCATACGACAACTCTCAACCCCATGAGATCAAAATACCTTTGCAACTATGACTGTGAAAAGAGCCAGTCTCCCCATTTGCCCCTCTATCTCACCTGCTCATTCCCTCCTTCCAGGTTTTATGGGAGTCGTTTTCCCTGCAGAAAGCTTGGCCTCCAGTGGGTGCCTAGCTGCAGTGGAATCTGGGAAATGTAGTCTTTAGCCAGCCAATCTCTAAAATACAGGAAGGCACACTGGAAGGAGCAGGAGTAGGTGTTAATTAAGCCAATCCGCAGGAATGGCCATGTCATCCTTCAAGGCCCATATCAACTGTGCATAGTTTGTGACAGCAGGTCCTCATGGAGTACCTCAGGGATTATTGACTCAGCGACAGTTTTCTACTAGGCAGTCTGTTCCAGTTATTTATTCCTGGGTAACAGACCACCCCAAAACAGTGGTTTGAAACAGCAGTTTACTGTCTCTCCCAGTCCTGTGGGTTGACTAGGCCCAGGTGGGACTATTCTCATTTCGAGTCTCTCAGGTGTATGCAATGAGATAGCAGATGGGGCTGGAATTATCTGATAGCTCAACTAGGCTGGAAGTCCAAGATGGCTTCTGCACTCAAATGTCTGGCCCCTCCGTGCTCCTCAGCATGGCCTCTCTGTCCAGAAGGGTAGCTTGGATTTAGTATGTGATGGCCCAGAGCAAAAAGAGGAAACGGGAACCTGCCAGTCCTCTTGAAGTCCAAAACTTGCATGGTGTCTCTTCGCCATATTTTATTGGTCAGGGCAGTCATGGGCTAACCCCTGTTAACGTCTCTTCACAGAGGCAGAGAAATAGACTTCACCTTTCATTGGAGAACTGGTGTGGGCAGGGAGTGAAGGAAGGAAGTGATAGCACCCAACTTTGGAGTAGGCTACCACAGGGAGTTTTCATCTGTGGCATGTCATAGTTACCTAGAGCAGACTGTGCTGTGTCTGAAGACCTGACCTTCATATCTTCATTCAGTATTTCATTTCATACTCTGCCATACAGATTATTCCAGCCAGGCAGCTCACAAATGCTTGTCATTGGTCACAAAGGCAGGAGAGTAGGGATGGCTATATCTAGTCAGATACTACTTCTCATGTGGCATATTAATAAACCAAACACAATTGTTATTGCTGTTGCTTTCTAAACATCCTCATGATGTTTTTGGTTATCTGTAGTATTATGATTTATAATAAACATATATTTAGACTTCATCCCTGTTTCAGGCAGAGTTCCTAAAACCCCTCGAATTTCCTAAGTGGTAGGAGAGAAGAATGTGTCTTTTGTTATGTTAATTAGGTGACTTTTGGAAAGTTCTTGGGTAACCTAAAGATGGGGCTGGTTCCCAAGGGAACCAACCAGGATTAGAGGGTTGGAACTTTCACTCCCCGACCTGATTTCCAGGGAGAGGAGAGAGACTGGAGGTTGAGTCATTTGCCAACTGACCAGTTATTTAATCAAGCATGCCTATGTAATGAAGCCTCCGTAAAAAACCAAAAGGAGAGGATGCAGAGAGCTTCCAGACTGGTTAGCCAGACACTTCCTCATGCCACTGTGCCAGGCCCCAAACTTAGCGAGGACAGAAGCCCCTTTGTTCAGGACCTTGCCCTATGTATCTTATCTCCCTGTTGATCTGTAATATCCTTTATAATAAACCAGCAACCTGGTGAGTAAAGGGGTTTCCTGACTTCTCTAGCAAACTAATCAAACCCAAGGAGGGGATCATAGGAACCCCTGATTTATAGCCAGTCTGTCAGAAGCACAGGTAACACCCTGGACCTGCAATTAGCATCTGAAGTAAGGGCAGTTTTGTGGGACTGAGCTCTTAACCTGTGGGATCTGATGCCTTCTCCTGGTAGATAGCGTCAGGATTGTGTTGAATTGTAGGACACCCAGCTGGTGTCTGAGAATTGCTTGGTGGTGAGGGGAAAACTTCCCTTCATGTTGGAATTAGCTACTAAGGCAACATGGTAGCAAAAGCATTAGGCTTGGTATCTGAGGCTGTGGTCAGAGATTTGGTTCTGTGAGATTATTTAGTATTGCTGAGCCTGTTTCCTTATCTTTAAAATAAAGTCACGATGCCTGCTTCACACGATTGTTGAAAGAGTAAATGAGATAACTTATACCAGTTCCCAGAAGTAGAGCATTATACAAATGGAATTTATTGTGCGTCCCTCTCTTCCTCATCCCCAGCACCTCCTCTTTATCAGTGTTGAAGTATTGGGTAGCGGGGTCTCTGCAGCGGGTACTTCCTGAGCAACTTGTTATATGAAAGTTCTTAAGGTCAGTATGTTGACCAGTTGTCCTATCCCGGAGGTGTTCAAAGGTTGAAAGTGAAATGTTCTCATCTGAAGTGTATCACAGCAGTTCTGTGTGAGCCTGTAGCCCCTCCACGTAGGTCTGTTATAAACTGAAGAATGGTGTGTTGTGTCTGTCTCAGCTTATTGATAGTGATGCTGTTGGCTAGGAATACCTGAGGCACTCACCTAGGTCTGTACTACTTGGATGAGCTCTACAGACATTTCCCTGACTGGAGCTGATGTTGTGGCTGGACCAGCCATTGTGGTTTTTATTATGATCGAAGATACACCTCAGCAACAACTGTCAGGGAACTTCGAAAAAAATTTTTTTACTACGCACAGGTCCTGGAGGATACATGGTATGCCCAGGGCCACACAGCCAGGTAGCTGGGAGTGAGCAGGCAGAGCCGGGTCTTTGTCTTTATTAGGGTCCAAGGACTTGGTGTCTAGGGTTTTGTGGGTTCACTCTTTATTGGTGAATTTAAAACATAAGAGCAAGAATTAAGGCATGAGAAGGGAAAAGGTGGGCGACCACTCAAGTGGTCAGTTACCCAGGGCTTTCTGAAAGGGGAACTTCATGGGTGGGGGTGGCCTGGTTCCTTACCTAGTTACTTAGTTAGTAGCTGTGTCATACAGCTACAGTGGCAATTTGTTTATTCAAGATGGATGTATTTGAAATGGATGCCTCGGCAAAACTTAATGTCAGGCACTTACATTAGCTGTGTGTCCTCTTGCAGCCCTAGACACTAGATTACCCTGTGAGTATAGTCAGATGACATCCCTATTTAACCAGCTGGTTTGTTGGCAAGGAATTCTGTATTCTTCTGTCCCACTGCAGGTGGAGCGGTAGGATGCTAAGACTGATTAAAGTGAGACTCTGCATTTGCGTAGGATTACTGCTTTAAAGGGCTGGGCCAAGGGGCATGTAGTGACTTCTGCACATGCTCTTCATTTCTCAACTAGACCCATACTTGGAGTCAGAGGCTTGGCTTTGTGGCTTTACCTCTCAGGCTCAGTGTCCCTGCTGTAAAATTGAATAATGACATTTATTAGTCACTATCTTGGCTTTCGTGGAACAGTGCCAAATAGGACCACCCTTGAAGGGACAAGACAGTGTCTTCCATCCTAACCAATCATGGGGATAGCAAGGACCCACCTCAGGTCAAATGGCTTGAAGCTCACAGTGGTTTTCTACCACAGTACCATGCTTCCGAACATATTAGGAAGAACACTGAACAGAAGGCAGGAAAAAAAATTGTATATATGGTACTTTTTGCTTTTCCAAAGCACCTTCATTTCTGTTTCCTCTGCTTCGCTTATCAAGGAATGTATTATTGTAATTCTTGCCTTACTAAATGCAAAGGGAAGTGAGCACTCATGTAAGGTTACACGACTAGTGAATGCATAAAGCAAGACTAGGATAGGTGGAGTCCAGAATTCTTAGCTGGTATATTGGACTATTGCTGCATCCCAAGATTTGAGCCTTCTGAAAACGTAAGGGAAACTTTATGATGCATAGAAAGGATACTGGCATAATTATTACCAGAAAGACTACATGGTCTTAGGTTATGGGACCAAGTGCCTTTGAGGGACCAATTGCTTTTATCACAGGGGTAATAAATGCTCCTCAGAGGGATCTGGTATTCCTAGAGCAGTCTTCAAGAGTTAGTCAACCTCTAGTGTAGAAATACGTGAGAATGGACCAACTGAAACTCCACAGACTTTCTCTTTCCTCTTTCAGAATCATCCCCAGGTGTGACAGAGGTGACCATCATAGAAAAGGCGCCTGCTGAACGTCATATGATTTCTTCATGGGAACAAGTAAGTGTTGCCCTATTGAATCCTCACCTCCCAACAAAGGGAGGTCAACTCAAATGCCCCTGAGAAGGAAAGATTGGACAGGAAACCTATTCTTATCTCAGGCCACAGCCACCTTCAAGGTAGAGTTCACCTTTCTCTCTGTTCCTGTTCAGGCCGTTTAACACTCTCTTCCATTCCATGCCATCTCCCCAACACAGAGCAGCTCCTCTGAGCCTGTCGTATGGAGGCAATGGAACGTTTGAAGTTGTATATACGACAAAGCTGAAATCCAGCAAGGAAAGGAAGAATTAAATATCAATAAGTGTGCGGGGCAGAACGTGGTTAAATGTTGCAGAGAAGTATCAATACTAACCAGATTAATAGTGAATGCTTTCCAACCCTCCTCTGAACTTCCATTCATTCATTTATTCAATAAACGTTTTAGGCCCCTAAAATGGGCCAGGTATTGTGCTTGATGTTGAGTCCTGGAGAGTCAGTGATAATCAAAAAAGAGCACAGTGTCTTACCTCTTGATCTTACTGTCTAAGGCATAGTATAAGTCATTCCAAATATAATTACAAAGCAGATCAAGTCCTGTGAAAGAGAGGTAAAGGGAGCATTGTCAGGAGGCCTGACCTAGTCTGGAGGTTGAGAAACGTTTTTCCCAAAGAAGTTATGAGAAGTTGTTAACCAGATAGGTGAGATCTGGGAATAAGGGGCTTTTAGCCTGTGTGAAGGCTTCAAGATAGGAAGGATTACATTTTTCGAGAGCATAAGGAAGGTCCATGTGGCTAGAGCACAGGAGAGCAAGGGAGAGAGGTTGACAAGGACCACGACATGCAGGGCTTCGTAGATCATCAGGATTTCGTTCTTTATCTTGGGAGAAAAGGGGGAGCCCCTGAAATGTTTTAAGTAGAGAAGTCAGATTTCTGCTTTGGAAAATCACTAGGGAACAAGAAGTTACCGTGCCATTTAGTGAGTGCTGCTAACACATATCAGATAAGTTACTTCATTTAACCCTCAAAATAATCCTGCAAGATAGGCATTGATATCTCTGTGTTACAGATGAAGGAACTGAGGGTCAGAGTGGTCAAAGAATTTGCTCTGGGCCACATAGCTACCAAGTGGCAGAGCCTGAATGTGAACTCAGTTGTCTGCCTCTAAGCACATGCGCTTTCTGCTCTGGCTGACTGCCCCTCCTATAGAGGGCAACACTGGCAGCCTTGCCCTAGCCAGCCAAGCAGCCCACAGGTATGTGGACATGTTCAGTCCCTGCCAACAGCGCTCACTCTCCCAGGGCTGAGCCAGTAGCAGCTTCACTGGAATCTCAGTAACTGGTAATCAAGGTTTCTCTCCATGACCTCGGCTCAGCAGCACCTCAGCATTTATCATGGGCTCACTCAACTCTCACTCCCATTTTCACTCACAGCGCATGAGAGAAAATGGAATTCCAGAGCAACGTCTATCTGTTAAACTCTTACTGGCTGATCAGTCCTGGTGCAGCTGTGGCTATGCCAGCCTGGCCTGTTGACATTGTTGATTACATCCCTCCTTATCCTTAGCAGCCTTAAGTCAGCCCTTCAGGGAGAACTGCCTCGGGACTCTTTTTAAGAATAAGATTCTGAGGTGTTTCTGTCTGTTGAAGAGGAGACTCCTGGCTTAGAAACCCAGTCATAGACCTGGATGGGAGAATGAGAGGACAGGAATGCATTGTCTGGGGTGGAACACCATTAAGGCTGTGTCATATTATGTCACTTATGTATTGAGATAATTTCTGAGGCACATTCTTCCTGTGTCTTATAGCAGATATTCCCTAGAATTCTCTAAGATGACTTCACCCATTTGTTCCAGTTTTACTTATGATATTGTAGCTTATTCATTGGAAGTATGCCTTCCATGTCTGCTTTTCAGGGCTAGAGTCTACATCCGGTGTCATTGGGATCTAATCTGCCTCCTGGACAAGACAACTTTTTTGGGTTCCCATTTAGCTTAGACTGACATTGAGGAGAATACAGTTGTAGAGCTGAGTAAATAGTCATCAGCAGTCAGAAAGAATTAAAGGGCATGCACGAGAGAAAGAGATTTTTAACTAACTGAGATAGCCAATGGAACATTTTCTTCAGACATATTCAGTTGGGGGAAGTTTTGTGAAAACACCTACAATAATAAGATACATAGATTTGAATATCTCAGACCGAAGTACAGTAAAATATGCCATATCTGAAGTATCAGTACAAACAGTATTAGGATCAGTAACGTAAAAATTCACTTGAGCAGTTGGCATGTCTGAGCTTTATGAAGGGCTATGAGGTGCTTGAAAGCTAACATATGAACACAGGTGATAGGAGTTTTGGATGGGTAGTTTTATGTTTTTATATAACACTTTTTCTAATTATACTAAGCAAAAAAATGGTGACCATAGAAAATTTGGAAAATACAAAAAATGATTTTTAAAAATGAAAAGTCCTCTAGGATCTTACCACTTAGGAGGTAACCACTGTTAGTGTAATTTTAGCTGTGAGTGGAGGGTGGGTAATGGGTAGTGGTCCAGGAACCCCCCCAAGAGCCCATGAATGGAAAGTGGTCCATGGACTCCTTGAAATATGTGTTAATTTATGAAGTATGTACATTTTTCTGTGGAAAGACCCTTAGATTCTGAAAGGGGCTTGTAACCCCATAAACCTTAAGAACATGTTTTTGTATGATTTTTTTTTTTTACATTCAAACTCGAGGCAATATACTATGTGCCGTTTTGTCATTTAAGCAATGGAGAGCAGAAGTTTTGGTCTGAAACTCACCCGCCCCACTTCTTCACCCAAGGGTTAACTGAAGAGCACATTTCCACAGGAGCAAGCTAGGCAGGGCCCCTCTGACTCGTGCCTGCTCCCAGAAGTACCTGTACCAGAGGAGCAGGAGGGCCCCAAGGAGCTGGTAAGTCCCTTCTCTAGGGGACTGACCCTTGAGAACTGTGTCCTTGGAGACGGCCCAGCCAGAGCACAGCCATCATGTGGTAAACCTGCTGTCTACAGATGCATCTATATAGCCAGATAATATTTTTTCCTTCCAAGAAGAGGCCCACTGCCTCTGCCCTGGGAAACCCACTGAGATAAGATAATAGTAAGGCTATGGAGGCACTGATGTGAGAAAAACAGCCTAGAGTAGGAGTCTTGTGCCAGCTCAGGCCCTTGGCTAAATATCATAACTTCTCTGTGTCCCCTGTTCATCATCCATAAAATAAATGGTTTGACATTAGTGTTATTTTTTTTAATTTTATTGAAGTATAGTTGATTTACAATGTTGTGTTAATTTCTGCTGTACAGCAAAGTGACTCAATTATACATATATATTCTTTTTCATATTCTTTTCCATTATGGTTTATAACAGGATATTGAGTATAGTTCCCTGTGCTGTACAGTAGGACCTTGTTGTTTATCCATCCTAGATACACTAGTTTGCATCTGCTAATCCCAAACTCCCAGTCCTTCTCTCTCCCCTTGCCTCCCCCCTTGGCAGTCTGTTCTCTATGTCTGTGAGGCTGTTTCTGTTTCATAGATACGTTCATTTGTGTCGTATTTTAGATTCCACATATAAGTGATACCATATGGTATTTCTCTTTCTTTTTCTGACTGATATGATAATCTCTAGGTCCATCCACATTGCTGCAAATGGCATTATTTCATTATTTATGGCCAAGTAATATTCCATTGTATGTATGTATGTGTGTGTGTGTCTCTCTCTCTATATATATATACATATAGACACACATACACACCACATCTTCTTTATCCATTCATCTGTCAATGGACATTTAGGTTGTTTCCATGTCTTGGCTATTGTAAATAGTGCTGCTATAAACATCGGGGTGCATGTATTTTTTGAATTATATTTTTGTCTGCGTATATGCCCAGAAGTGGGATTGCTGGATCATACGGCAACTCAATTTTTAATTTTTTGAGGAATCTCCATACTGTTTTCCATAATGGCTGCACCAATTTACATTCCCACCAGCAGTGTAGGAGGGTTCTCTTTTCTCCACCCCATCTCCAACATTTATTATTTGTAGACTTTTTAAAAAAATTTTTGGCTGCATTGGGTCTTTGTCGCTGCGCGCTGGCTTTCTCTAGTTGCGGCGAGTGAGGGCTACACTTCGTTGTGGGGCGCAGGCTTCTCATTGCGGTGGTTTGTCTTGCTGTGCAGCACGGGCTCTAGGTGCGTGGACTTCAGTAGTTATGGCACGCAGGCTCAGTAGTTGTGGCTCACGGGCTCTAGAGCACAAGCTCAGTACTTGTGGCACACGGGCTTAGTTGCTTCGCGGCATGTGGGATCTTCCCAGAACAGGGCTTGAACCCCTGTCCCCTGCCTTGGCAGGCAGATTCTTAACCCCTGTGCCACCAGGGAAGCCCTGGAGACCTTTTGATAATGGCCATTCTGACCAGTGTGAGGTGGTACCTCATTGTAGTTTTGATTTGCATTTCTCTAATAATTAGTGATGTTGAGCAGCTTTTCTTGTGCCTCTTGGCCATGTGTAGGTCTTCTTTGGAGAACTGTCGATTTAGGTGTTCTGGCCGTTTTTTGATTGGGTTGTTTGTTTTTTTGTTATTGAGTTCTATGAGCTGTTTGTATATTTTGGAAATAAAGGCCTGTCAGTCACATGATTTACAAATATTTTCTCCCAGTCCATAGGTTTCCTTTTCATTCTGTTTATGGTTTCCTTTGCTGTGCAAAAGCTTGTAAGTTTGATTAGGTTCCATTTATTTATTTTTGCTTTTATTTCTATTGTTTTGGGAGACTGACCTAAGAAAACATTGGTACGATTTATGTCAGAGAATGTTTTGCCTATATTCTCTTCTAGGAGTTTTGTGGTGTCATGTCTTATATTTTTAAGTCTTTAAGCCATTTTGAGTTTATTTTTATGTATGGTGTGAGGGTATGTTCTAAAATCATTGATTTACATGTGGCTGGCTGTCCCACTTTTCCAACACCACTTGCTGAAGAGACTGTCTTTACCCCATTATATATTCTTGCCTCTTTTGTTGAAGATTGTCGATAGGTGTGTGGGTTTATCTCTGGGCTCTCTATTCTGTTCCATTGATCCATATGTCTGTTTTTGTGCCAGTCCTATGCTGTTTTGATTGCTATAGCTTTGTAGTATTGTCTGAAGTCTGGGAGGGTTATGCCTCCTGCTTTGTCCTTTTTCCTTAGGATTGCTTTGGCAATTATGGGTCTTTTATGGTTCCATATAAATTTTAGGATTATTTGTTCCAGTTCTGTGAAAAATGTCATGGGTAATTTGATGGGGATCACATTGAATCTGTAGATTGCTTTGGGTGGTATGGCCATTTTAACAATATTAATTCTTCTAATCCAAGAGCATGGGATATCTTTCCATTTCTTTGAATCATCTTCAGTTTCCTTTACTAGTGTTTTGTAGTTCTCAGCATATAAGTTTTTCACCTCCCTGGTGGGGTTTATTCCTATTTTTTCTTTTTTGGATGTGATTTTAAAAGGGACTGTTTACATTCCCTTTCTGATATTTCATTGTTAGTGTAAAGAAATGCAACTGATTCCTGTATGTTAATCTTGTATCCTGCTACCTTGCTGAATTTGTTTATCCGTTCCAGTAGTTTTTATGTGGAGTCTTTAGGGTTTTCTATATATAGTATCGTGTCATCTGCATATAATGACACTTTTACCTCTTCCCTACCAATTTGAATACCTTTTATTTCTTTTTCTTGTCTGATTGCTGTGGCTAGGACTACCAATACTACGTTGAAGAGAAGTGGTGAGAGTGAGCATCCTTGTCTTGTTCCAGAATTTAGCAGGAAAGCTTTCGACTTTTCACCATTGAGTATTATATCGGCTGTGGGTTTGTCGTAAATAGCTTTTACAGTAAGTCCCCTACATATGAACAAGTTCCATTCCAAGAGCGAGTTTGTAAGTCCAATTTGTTCATAAGTTCAACAAAGTTAGCCTAGGCACCCAACTAACACAATCAGCTATATGGTACTGTTCTATAATAGGTTTATAATACTTTTCACACAAGTAATACATACATTAAAAACAAAAAAAAAATTTTTTTAATCTTACAGTACCTTGAAAAGTACAGTAGTACAGTACAACAGCTGCCATACGGGGCTGGCATCAAGTGAACAGGCAAGAAGAGTTACTGACTGGAGGAGGAAGAGGAGGTGGGAGATGTTAGAGCTGAAGGATCATCAGCAATAGGAGACGAGGGCAAACTGCAATTTCACTCATACCTGATGTTGATGGCACAGGTTCTGGCTTTTTGCTGGATTCAATTCTATCCACCTTCTTGAAAAAATGATCCAGTGATGTCTGGATAGTACCTCTTTTTTTCTCGTCATAGATGGCCCAGTAGCACTGGATTGCATTCTGAATGGCTCCTGCAGCCTTTGTGTACCATTCTATGTTCGGGTCCCGTGCCTCAAAAACTAACAGTGCCTCCTCAAATAGAATAATTTATGTGATTGGACATGCAAACGCACGTTTGCATCTTTGAAAGTTCGCAACTTGAAGGTTCGTATGTCAAGGACTTACTGTATTATGTTGAAATATGTTCTCTCTGTACCCACTTTTGTAAGAGCTTTTATCCTAAATGGATGTTGAATTTTATCAAATGCTTTTTCTTCATCTATTGAGATGATCATGTGGTTTTTGTCTTTTATTATGTGGTGTATCATGTGATTCAACACACGCAAATCACATTGATTGATTTGTGTTTGCTGGAACCATCCTTGCAACCCTGGGATGAATCCAACTTGGTTGTGGTGTATGATCTTTTCTATGTGTTGTTGGATTGGGTTTGCTAATATTTTGTTGATAATTTTTGCATCTATATTCATCAAAGATGTTGGCCCGTAATTTTCTCTTTTTGTAGTGTCTTTGTCTGGTTTTGATATCAGGGTCATGGTGACTTCCTAGAATGTCTTCAGGAGTGTTCCTGCCTCTTCAGTCTTTTCGAAGAGTTTGAGAAGGATCAGTGTAAGTTCTTCCTTGTATGTTTGGTAGAACTTGCCTGTGAAGCTATCTAGCCCAGGACTTTTGTAGGGAGGTGTTTTTTTAATTACAGATTCTGTTTCACTTCTAATCATCAGTCTGTTCAAGTTATCTGTTTCTTCTTGATTCAGTTTTGGTGGGCTGTATGTTTCTAGACAGTTGTCCGTTTCTTCTAAGTTGTCGAATTTGTTGATGTATAATTGTTCATATAATTGATATATTAATTGTTCGCTTATAGTTTTTTGTGTTTCTGAGGTATCAGTTGTGATTTCTCCTCTTTCATTTCTTATTTTGTTTATTTGAGTCTTCTCTCTTTTCTTCTTGGTGAGCCTGGCCAGAGATTTGTCAATTTTGTTTGCCCTTTCGGAGAACCAGCTCTTGGATTTTATTGAGTTTTTTTTCTATTGTTTTTTAATCTCTATTTATTTCCTCTCTGAACTTTATTAGCTCCTTCCTTCTGCTGACTTTAGGTTTTGTTTTGTTCCTCTTTTTCTAATTCTTTTAGATGTTGGGTTAGGTTGTTTATTTGAGACTTTTCTTCTTTCTTAAAGGCCTGTGTTGCTATGAAATTCACTCTAAGAACTGCTTTTGCTGCATCCCATAGATTTTGTATAGTTGTGTTTTCATTGTCATTTGCCTTAAGGTATTTTTTAATTTCTTCTTTAAATTAATCATTGACCCATTGGTTTTAAATAGCATGTTGTTTAGTCTCCATGTAATTGTTTTTTTTGTCATTTCTTTTTCTGTATTGATTTCTAGTTTCATGCTGTTGTGGTCAGAAAAGATGCTTGAAATAGTTTTTATACTTGTAAATTTGTTGAGGCTTGTTTTGTGTCCTAGTGTGTGGTCAGTCCTAGAGAATGTTCCATGTGCACTTGAAAAGAATGTATATTCTGCTTTTTTTGGATGTAATGTCCTGAAAAAATCAATTAAGTCTAACTATGCTATTGTATCATTTAAGATGTCTGTTGCCTTGTTGATTTTCTGTCTCAAAGATCTTTCCATTGATGTGAGTGTATTCCTATCAATTTCTCGCTTTATGTCTGTTAGTAATTTTTTATGTATTTGGGTGCTCCTATATTGGGTGTATATATGTTGATGAGTGTAATATCCTCTCCTTGTATTGATCCTTTTATAATTATATACTGTCCTTCTTTATCTTTCCTTATAGCCTTTGTTCTAAAGTCTATTTTGTCTGATGTGAGTAGTGCAACCCCGCTTTCTTGTCATTTCTGTTTGCATGAAATATCTTTTTCCACCCCCTCACTTCAATTTTTGTGTGTCCTTTTCCCTAAAGTGGGTCTCTTGTAGGCAGAATAATGTAGGCTCTTGTTTTTTTAATCCAGTATACCACTCTGTGTCTTTTGACTGGAGCATTTAGTCCATTGACATTTAAGGTAATTATGGATAGATACGTATTTATTGCCATTTTAAACTTTATTTTCCCGTTGCTTTTATATTTCTTCTTTGACCCTTTCTTTTTGTTTTTCCTTTTTTGTGTGGTTTCATGAATTTCTTTTGTATTATACTCATGTTCTCTTTTTTTTGTTTTTTTTTAATCCATTGCATGTTTTTGCTTTGTGATTACCCTGTTTTCAAGTATGTTAACCACTTCCTATATCTACTTGCCTTATTTTTTTAAATCTATTTTAATTAATTATTTATTCATTTATTTTGGCTGCATTGGGTCTTCGTTGCTGCACACGGGCTTTCTCTAGTTGTGGCGAGGGGGGGTACTCTTCATTGAGGTGTGCAGGCTTCTCACTGCAGTGGTTTCTTTTGTTGTGGAGCACGGGCTCTAGGCGCACGGGCTCAGTGGTTGTGGCTCACAGGCTCAGTAGTTGTGGCTCATGGGCTCTAGAGCTCAGGCTCAGTAGTTGTAGCAGGCGAGCTTAGTTGCTCTATGGTATGTGGGATCTTCCCAGACCAGGGATCAAAACCGTGTCCCCTGCATTGGCAGGCGAATTCTTAACCACTGCGCCACCAGGGAAGTCCCTCTACCTGCCTTAGACTGGTAGTCATATAGGCTCAAACACATTCTAGGAAAAAAAAAAAAAATCTACATTTTATTACTCTTCTCCCCCACATTTTATGATTTTGATCCTCTTTTACATCTTCATTTTCATTCTTTTGCTGTTCATTGTGGTTATCATCACTTTCACAGAAGTTTTTTGATTTTTTGTTTTAATCAGTGTACTAGGTTATTTAAGTGATTTACTCTTTCCTGTAGATTCTTACTTCTTTTCTATTTAGAGAAGACCTTTCAATATTTCGTTTAGGGTAGGTTTAGCATTGCCGTATTCTTTTACTTTTGCTTGTCTTTATCTCTCCTTCTATTCTAAATGATAATTTGGCTGGGTATAGCATCCTAGGTTGCAGTTTTTTCCTATTCAGGACTTTGAATATATCTTGCCACTCCCTTCTGGCCTGCAATCTTTCTGTAGAGAAATCAGCTGATAGCCTTATGGGGGTTCCCTTGCAATTAACTTTTTGTTTTCCTCTTGCTGCCTTTAGAATCCTATCTTTTTTTTTTTTTTTTTTTTTTTGCAGTACGCAGGCCTCTCACTGTTGTGGCCTCTCCCGTTGCAGAGCACAGGCTCCGGACACGCAGTCTCAGCAACCATGGCTCATGGGCCCAGCCACTCCGTGGCATGTGGGATCTTCCCGGACTGGGGCACAAACCCATGTCCCCTGCATCGGCAGGCAGGCTCTCAACCACTGCGCCACCAGGGAAGCCCTCTATCTTTAACTTTTGTCATTTTTATTATAATATGTCTGGGTGTAGGTCTGTTTGCATTTACCTTGTGTGGGACCGTCTGTGCTTCCTTTACCTGGATATCTGTTTCCTTCTTTAGGCTTGGGAAGTTTTCATGCATAATTCTTCAAATACATTTTCAATCCCCTTTTCTCTTTCTTCTCCTCTGGGATCCCTACTATTTGTAGATTGGCATGCTTTATATTATCCCATAGGTGTCTTATATTGCTTTCATTCTTTTTCATTTAGTTTTCTGTCTGCTGTTCTAATTGGGTGATTTCCATTATTCTAAATTCCAAATCACTTATTCATTCTTCCACATTATTCATTCTGCTATTCATTACCTTTAGCTCAGCTTTCATCTCGGCGAGTGAATTTTCTAATTTTTCTTGGCTCCTCCTCATAGTTTCTACAGTAGTTCCTTTTTATAGTAATCTGCATTTCTATCAATAGTCCTTCTTAATTCCTTCAGTATTTTTATTATCTCCTTTTTGAACTCAGTGTCTATTAGACTGAAGAGGTCTGTTTCATTGTTCTTTCAGGGGAATTCTCTTGATCTTTTAATTGGGAGTGGTTCTTCTGCTTCATTTTACTTATATTTCTCTTGCTCTATGAGTTTAGGAGACACAATTATCTACTGTGGTCTTGGAGGGCTACTTTTATGTGGGAGTTTCCCCGTATAGCCTGTGTGGGCGTAATATTTTTTGGTGCGAGGGCTCTTCTTAGTGTGGATGTCTGCCGCCTCTTTCCTCAGTATGTGCTGGCCGTTATCCCCTTGATAGGAGGAGTGACTGGTGTCACGGTGACCAGAGCCTGCACTGGATATTGAGTGGGGCCTCCTCTTTGCTCTGTGGTTGTCACTGCCCTGTCAGGGGCCGGGTCTGTTCCCTAGTCGTTGGAGTAGAAGCCCCCAGATCCATTTATGAGCTGCAGTGTGAGATAGATGGGATTGGAGCACTCCCACTGGGAGAGGAGCCACTGAGTATTCCTCTGCCAGAGCTGTTCGCCAGTGAGTGTGCTTTGTTGTATCACCTGTCGCCTGTTGTGCGGGCTCACAAAGTACACTGCTGTTGGCACTGCCTTTGGCCCGTCTCAATCCTGGGAATCCCGTCTCAACCTTGGTGTCCCTCAGACATTGTTTTCACAAGGCCACCAGTGCAGATCCACCAAAGTCAGCTATGGAGGCAGCTCAGACCCTGGCCCAGCCCAGCACCCCCATGCGCGTGCCCACAAAGCCCACAGCTGCTAAGCCAGAGCCATGCCAGCTGTAGGCACACCTGCTGTCTACTCAGATGTCCTGCAGGCACTAAATTTACAAAGCCAGTGGTGGAGGTGTAAATCTGTGGCTTGCACAACCTCGGGGTGAGATTTCAACCCTACTTCCTAAGGTGCGTGGCCCCTGGGGCTCAGCTGTTGTTTCAGCCCCACCTCTGTGAGTGGGCAGCCCGCTGGCATATGCTCCCAGTGCCCCGAGGCAGCAGCTGGGGCGTGCTCTCATAGAGCCCGCGGAGGCGGGGCCGGCACATGGAGAAGGTGGCTTCAATGGCAGCCCCGCCCCTCCCTTCATGCACCACTTAACAGCGACGCTTCACTTTTGTGGCAGGCCCAGGCTTTTTCCGCGGACACCCCTGTTCCAGCTATGCCACACTCCACCTCCTTCAGGCTGTCTCCGCGCAGCCAACAACAATCCTTTCCCCGGGTCTGTTCTCTAAACCCTGAGTTCCAGCACTCAGCCCCACCCATACCAGCAGACGTGTCCCATGCTGGGGCATACAGGGCAGTGGTGTGGACTGTCTGTGCAAGTCTCTCTCTGTTCTGCCTGCTACAAGCTGGTTGTTGCATTCTCCTGTGAGCCTCTGAAGCTCCCCTTCTGTCCCAGCTGATCTCCCCACTGGTGAAGTGGCTTCCCAGCGTGCGGGAACTTTTCCTCTTTATCTGCTCTCCCCGCCGCCCCCCGGCACAGGTCCCATCCTGCTTCCTTTTGTCTTTTCTTTTTTTTTCTTTCTTTCGTTCTACCTGGTTACATGGGGATCTTTCATGTCCTTTAAGGGGTTTGAGGACTTCTGTTAGTGTTCAGTAGGTGTTCTGTGAGAATTGTTCCATTTGTAGATGCATTTTTGATGTATTTGTGGGAGGAGGTGAGTTCCACATCCTCCTACTCTACCATCTTGATTGGAGCCCTTGACATTAGTGTTATTGAAGGATTCATCCACTTCTAATATTTCGTGATTCTTTGCTGCAAATGCAGAAGAAAAGGTTGAAACTAAAACCTAAATGACTGTATACCTGCTGCAGTCTCCTAAGGTTAGAGAAAAAAAAAATGCACAACCTCTTTTTATTTTAATAAAAGGCAGTTTCAAACTGCCTGGTTTTGTGCCCGTACATGATTCATGTTCACTGTGCCTGCTACCTGCCTTTTGTAATGATGGTAGTTAGTAAGACGTAATGTCTACACAAAGCTTTTCATCACTATGAAAGCATCTGCCTCTTAATCCACACAGCATCCTGGGGTCAGGAGCGTTCTGTTATTAAACATTTCAGTGACATTTCATAGTTGCAGAGTGCTGTACAATTCTTGATTGGTTAGACTTTTCAATCCCCAGATAAAAATTCAATTTACTGGTGGTGAAACTATGGCCCGAGAGACCAAACAATTTGGCAGAATATCCCCTCTCTTTTTAGCCTCACTTTTTCTACAGTCTGCAGAGAAGAGAGCGGGTTCTGAACGTTCTTGCAAACGTGTCCCTCACATGCCCCTGCTATGAATTTATTCTAAGCACCCCTAGTGGGAGAGAGCAGCCTACAGCATCCTTTCACTATGGAACCCCTCACATTGTGCTCTCACTCTGCCCCAGTAGCTCTTCTGTGACGGGTAAGCCCCCTCTCTCCAGTGCCTCACTTCCTCCCTCTGCACTGGCAACTGCCCTAGAGGGTCTTCCCCATCTCTTTAAAATTAAAAACAAAAGCAAAACTTTCAACCTTATGTCTCCCTCTGGCTGCTTGGCCATTTGTTGCTTTGCACAGCCAAGCATGTAGGAAAATGGTCTAAATCAGGGGTCAGCAAATGATTTCTTTAAAGGACCACATAGTAAATATTTTTGGCTCTGTGGGCTGTACAGTCTGTATCTCAACTACTCATCGGCCATTGTAGCACCAAAAGCAACCATGGATAGTACTAAAATGCATGGGTGTGACAGGGCTCCGATTAAACATTATTTACAAAACCAGGTGGCAGGGCAGAGACCCCTGGTGTAAATTACTGCCCCCTTCCTTCACTTCCCAGTCACTTCACCCTTTTGCATCCTCTGTTTCGTCGCCACCATTCCGTGGACACCGCTGTGTCAAAAATCACCAGGGGCCTCTTCATTGTTAAAGCCATCTTCTCTCTTGACATCTTTCCTGCATTTCTTGCTGTTAACCACCCTCCTATACCTAGCTATCTCCTCCCTTGGATTCTGTAGCTCCACCCTCCCTGATTCTTGCCCTGCCTTCTGACTGTTCCTTTCTAGTTATCTCTGCCTCTACAGATCCACAACACTCCTCTGTTATACATTTGTCTCTGGATCAAGTAGGAATATGTTTGGCTCAAAGAGGTATAACATTAAACTAAGGATAGCTTAAACAAATGGTAGTTAACTTTTCTTACATAGCAAGATCTGAGGTAAGCAGTTGTAAATTGTTCATTGGCCCTGACAGTGTTCAGCCATTATCTCTGTAATTCTTTTGGTCTTTTCCTTTATGGTGGCCAAACGACCACTAAGGCCCCACCTGTCACCTCCAAGCTCAAGGCAGGGAAAAGGTAAGGGATGTTGCCAGCTATACCTGTCACGTTTTAATCGGGAAGTGATAGTTTGCTAGAAACCCTGTCATTGGACTTGGGTTTACATTTTAATGTCCAGCACTAGTTACAGAAGAGGTTCTGAAGACAAGTATTCAACCAGGCACATTACCATCTCAAACAAAATGAGTGTTCTGTCAAGGAGGAAGTAGAGGAAGATGGATTTGAATACGCAACCCATGTGTCTGCCATAGTCTTCTCTGCACCTTGCCTCATTCCTTTCTGTTTCTAGTGCCCAACACAGTTTTTATTCCACAACAGACACGAATAAATGTTGAATGAATGAGTGAATTAGGTAAAACACAAAGCGGGGAAAGAGTGTGGAACTTACCCAAGGTCACCCAGCTTCTTTTCCATAAACAGTTCTTAGTTGAGTCCCGAGAGTGAGGCCGCCACAGCCACCATCTCTGGAGCAAGGCGGCCGCAGGTGCAAAGGCTTCCCCCACTAATGTCCGCGTCTGTAAGATCCTAAGGACTAGTTACGCCTGGGGGCATTGCTGTTCCGAAGGTTGTCTTGGCTGATGTCTGCCTTATACAGAGTTTCACCAAGACATGTGGTGCCCCAGACAGGCCAGTATTTATATTCTTTTTTATCATGCATTTTTAGAGGGAGACTGATGGTTGTGTGGAGAAAGGATTTAGGGAAGAGTATGCTGCCTCTCCTCTGCGTCTTAGGCAACTCAGCTCCGTCCCCAAACTGTTATACCTGCCCCACCAAGACCAAAGGTTCGTTAACCAGGCCTTCCCCCTCTCCTTAGGCAAGAGTTTGAGAATATACTTGAGACTTCTCCTGAGGATCTCACCCCATCCCTCCACAGCCCGTTTGGGTTTTCCTCCATTGCATGGGACACCCTCCCTGAGAAGAGTTTCAGTAGATGCAGGTGTCCTCACTCTCTCATGTTTCCAGTTAGATTTTAGTGCTCCTCATCGATGGGCATTCTGGGCAACCCTTCCTCTGCTGTTGTTGCAAATGGACTCATGGAGAGCCTGTCCACTGTGGATAAGCACCTACAGAAACATTAATTTCCATGCTCTGGCCCCTGGCCTCTTTGCCAACCTGATCCTGCATCTCCCCACCAGCCCACTTCCCTGGTGAAGTGGCCGCTGAAAGTGAGGGGACAGTGGGCCACAGGATTCTCAGAAGTACAGCAGGTGAGCAGGAGGCTGTGGACGGCCCTTACCCCTTCCCTCAAGGCTCAGGCAGTGCCCAGGAAGGCTCTCTGGGAATCCAGCTGACGACTCCTAAAACATCAGAGTGGCTCTACAGTCCAGCTGATGAAGCAGTAACACGGCTTGTGGTGGACTCTTCCTAGCATAGCTTAAAGAAACTATTGTAGATAGCCTCCTCAGGAGGAGGGGGAAAAAAATCAAAAGTTGGGAGATATGTGACAGAATCATCACTGGGGTACAGGGAGATTGCAATACCATGTTGATGCCACTGTTATTTCAAACACTGGTCAGCAGTGTTACTCTCCCTTCTTGACTTTCTCCCAAATCCTCTCTCTAATCCTTACACCCCGACTTCCATTTGCTTTCTGCCAGTCTTCTTCCTTCCCCTTCTTTTTCATCCCCTCAAAATAGAGATTGAGCCTGAATCTGGCAAGAGAAGCCCTCTGAAGTGGGCAGATTACTCCCCGCAGAAGAGCAGTCTTTTCCCACACTGTGCAGGAGAGAAATTAAAACAGCAGCAACTCTGAGTTACTGGCCAGGGTGTAGGAGCCACCTAAAAGTGGTGCCCTGAAAGCCTCACTCAGAAGGAAGCCCCACCATGCAGGCTGCCCACTATGCAGGCTACAGCAAGGAGGCAGCACAGCTGGGGCCACGGTGATTTATATGAAAATGACGATGCAGGTTTAATGTTTTTTTTATTAACTTGGTTTACTTGACGTTTTGCATGTTTATGTTATTATTTGAATTGTATTAAATATTTCACTGTTTTTTTCTATTTTTATGAATTTCAAATATTTTTTAAATACCAGTATAAAGTATTACCAGAATTTCTTTCTTGAGTGAAATCAATACTGTAATAAATGCTATAATCACTATTATTGAAACTCTCCAGCCTAACTTAAAGGTGAACAATGGCTACCAGCCCATCTCGGCTCGGATCTCATGGAATCTGGGTTAAGAAAGACTTACAGACAGTAGTTTCCTTGTCCCTACCACTAGATGGCACTAGTGACCAAAATCTCACATTGGATGCTGGCCTTCGGGGATGACAGAGGGAGCAAGAACTTTGTCAGAACACTGACAACTATAGGCTTCCTGTGCTAGGGTCCCAGGGATGGGAGAAAGGCATTCTGTGTACACACTTTTTCTCTCGGAAAGCACAGAGAATGTGTCATAATTGGAGGCATTAGGAGAAAGCCCTAAACTGCAAATAACTTAATGAGCAGGAAAATAAATGTTTAGCCCAAGGAGTCAAAGAGTTCTTTATGTTACTCATCTCTGAAATTGAGAACTAGATGGTGAAGAGAGAAAAAACAAAAGAAGATCGGAATGTATATTTTAGTTCTTAGATCAAGAAAATGCAAAACCTGTTTCATTAAAATGACAACTATTGTATATTTAACAGTATAAAAACATTGCTTACAATTACCTGCAAGCTTGAAGCTTGCTTCTCACATATAGTTCTTGAAGATGCTATTCCCTAAAACCATAATAATTACTCTGATTACCTAATCTCTCTTCCTCCCAGGCTTCCACCTCCTCCTACCTCCAGTGTTTTGTAGACTCAATCTTAGAGATTATTCTTGAACCTGGATTCACAGAGTTTGACACTCAGGGTCACTCAGCTAGTGGCAGAAATGGGAAATAAATTCAGATCGTACTGCTACACTCCACTTCCTCACACATTGGGTACCTGGAATTGACTGACAGTATGACCTAAAGCAAAGTTGATATAAGCAGTGTTCAGTAGCACATCTCAAAAGGGTCCAATAATCAAAAAGTTTGGAAATTGCCCCTCCACCTGTATAAACATAAGACATGATAAGAAGTCAGAAAAGTAATTGGAGAGCTCATCCTTCTGTACTCAGTGGTTTGATTGGCTAGAGAAGACTGGCCAGACATGTGCACAGATGTGAGTTACTTAGAATTTAATGTGTGCTCCTAGTACCTCCTAAAAGGAATCAAAGCTGTTCCTTTGTTCTTTCCACACCAGTTTGGGTGATTTGTTGTTCATATGAAATATTTTTTTATATCCTATTGTGCTTCTTTACTTTCTAAGAACTTTCAGAACTGTTAGGTTCATTGCATTAAATGCTCTAGAAGTATTTACTTTTTACCTTTAAGATGTTCTCATTGAGCCAATAATTCGTTTCAGGAAATAATTTATGAGCATGGGTCTGAAATTTATAGAAGTGATTGCTTTGCTCCAGCATCATCAAAATTTTGTGTAGGATCTCCTCTCACACCACGTTCCTCTAGGTCTCCTCCTCTTCTTCCCTTGATCCCCTTTCTCCAGCTAACTCTCCAGAGAGGCATTACCACAGCAGAACACACACCCACTGCCTTATCAGGTGAGGCAAAAAAGAGGTCAAACTGGTGGCTCTGCTCTGTCTCTCTAATAGCATTTTTTTGTTGTTTAATTTTTATTGCAATATAATTGACATGTAACATTTTATTAGTTTTATGTCTACAAAATAATGATTTGAGATATATGTGTGTGTACATATATATATACACACACATATATGTTGTGAAATGACAGGTGTAATTAACACCCATCTCAAGAGTTACAGTTTTTTTTTCTTGTGATGAATAACTTTAAAGATTTACTCTCTTAGCAACATTGAAATATACAGTACAGTATTGTAAACTGTCATCACCTTGTTGTACATCACATCCCCAAGACTAGTTTATCTTATAACTGCAAGTGTGTACCTTTTGACCACCTTCACTCATTTCGCTCACCCGCACCCCCCCCCACCTCTGGCAACCACCAATCTAGTCTCTGTAGTTATGAGTTCAGTTTTCTTTTAGATGCCACATATTAGTGAGGTTATATAGTATTTGTCTTTCTCTGACTTACTTCACTTAGCATAATGCCCTCAAGGTTCATACATGTTGCCACAAATGGCAGGATTTCCTTTTTTATGGATGAATAATATTCTGGTGTGTGTGTGTGTGTATACACACACACATACACACACACCATATTTTATCCATTCATCCATCGATGGACACTTAGCTTGTTTCCACATCTAGGCTATTGTAAATAATGCTGCAGTGAACATAGTGGTACAGATATCTTTTCAAGATAGTGATTTTATTTCCTTCATATAAATACCTAGGAGTGGAATTGCTGGATCATATAGTAGTTATATTTTTAATTTTTCAGGAACCTCCATACTGTTTTCCATAGTGGTTGCACGAATTTACATTCCACTAGCGAATGCACCCTTTTCTCCACATCCTCACCAACACTTGTTAATTTGTTGTCTCTTTTGATAATAGCCGTTCTAACAGGTGTGCAGTGATATCTCACTGTGGTTTTGATTTGTATTTCCCTGATGATTAATGATGTTGAGCATCTTTACATTTACCAATTTCATACAATTGGCCATTTGTATGACTTCTTCGGAAAAATCTGTCCATTTTTTAATCAGCTTGTTTCATTTTTTCCTATTGAGTTGTATGAGTTCTTTATATATTTTGGATATTAACCTCTTATCAGCGAATTTTCACATTCAGTGAAAATTGTGAATATTTTTTCCTGTTATCTAGGTTCTCTTTTCATTTTGTTGATGGTTTACTTTGCTATGCAGAAGCTTTTTAGTTTGATATAGTCCCACTTGTTTACTTTTGCTTTTGTTGCCTTTGTTTTTGGTGTCAAATCCAAAACATTATTGTCAAGACCAATGTCAAGGAGCTTGTCCCTATGTTTTCTTCTAGAAATTTTATGATTTCAAGTCTAACATTCAAGTCTTTACTCGATTTTGAGTTGATTTTTGTATATGGTGTAAGATAGTGGTCCAGTTTCATTCTTTGGCATGTGGTTGTCCAGTTTTCCCAACACCATTTATTGAAGAGACTGTTCTTTCCCCATTGTGTATTTTTGACTCCTTTGTCATAAATTAATTGACCATGTATGTGTGGGTTTATTTCTGGGTCTCTGTTCTGTTCTGTTGATCTGTGTGTCTGTTTTTATGCCAATATACTGTTTTGATTACTCTCCCTTCCTACTCCAGTTTGAAATCAAGGAGAGTGATTCCCCCAGCTTTGTTCTTTCTCAAGATTGTTTTGGCTATTTGAGGTCTTTTATGGTTCCCTACAAATTTTATGATTGTTCTATTTCTGAGAAAAATGCCATTGGAAATTTGATAGGGATTGTATTGAATCTGTAGTTTGCTTTGGGTAGTATGGACGTAACAATATTAATTCTTCCAAAACATGAACATGGAATATCTTTCCATTTATTTGTATTTTCTTCATTTTTTTTCCATCAATATCTTATAGTTTTCACCTCCTTGGTGAAACTTATTCCTAGGTATTTTATTCTTTTTGATGCAATTGTAAATGGGATCATTTTCTTAATTTCTCTTTCTGATAGTTGGTTATTCTTAGAAAAGCAATAGATTTTTTTTTTTTTTTTTTTTTTTTGCGGTACGCGGGCCTCTCACTGTTGTGGCCTCTCCCATTACGGAGCACAGGCTCCGGACGCGCGGGCTCAGCGGCCATGGCTCACGGGCCCAGCCGCTCCGCGTCATGTGGGATCCTCCCGGACCGGGGCACGAACCCGTGTCCCCTGCATCGGCAGGTGGACTCTCAACCACTGCGCCGCAAGGGAAGCCCCAGCAATAGATTTTTTTATATTGATTTTGTATCCTGCAACTTTACTGAATTCGTTTATTAGTTCTAAAAGTTTTTTGGCGGAGTCTTTAGGATTTTCTCTATGTAATACCATGTCATCTGCAAATAGTGATCATTTTACTTCTTTTCCGATTTGGATACCTTTTATTTCTCTTTATTGCCTAATTGCTCTGCTTAAGACTTGCAGTACTGTGTTGAATAAAATTAGCAAGAGTGGGCATCCTTATCTTCCTCATCTTTGAGGAACCGCTTTCAGCTTTTAACCCTTCAATATGATGTTACCCGTGGGCTAATTATATGGCCTTTATCATGTTGAGTTATGTTCCCTCTATACCTACTTGTTGAGAGGTTTTTTTAATCATGAATGGATTTTGAATTTTGTGAAATGCTTTTTCTGCATGTATTGAGATGATCATATGATTTTTATCCTTCATTTTGTTACGGGTGTATCATATTGATTTATTTGCAGATGTTGAACCATCCATTCATCCCTGGAATAACTTCCACATGGTATATGATCCTTTTAATGTGTTGTTGAATTCAGTTTGGTAATATTTTGTTGAGAATTTTTGTATCTATGTTCATCAAGGGTATTAGCCTGTAATTTTCTTTTCTTGGAGTGTACTTGTCTGATTATACCAGGGTAATGCTGGCCTCATAAAAGGAGCTTGGGAGAGTTCCTTTTTTCTGTGTTTCAGACTAGGTTGAAAAGGTGTTTAGTGTTATTTCTTCTTTAGTATTTGGTAGACTTCACCAAGGAAGCTATCTGTTTCTATAATTTTGTTTTTTGGGAGGTTTTGATAACTGATTCAATCTCCTTACTAGTAATTGGTCTGTTCAGATTTTCTATTTCTTCATGATTCAGCCATGACAGGTTGTATATTCCTTGGAATTCATTTATTTCTTCTAGATTGTCCAATTTGTTGGTGTATGATGTTCATCATAATCTCACGATCCTTTGTCTTTCTGTGGTATCAGTTGTAATGTCTCCTCTTTGATGTCTAATTTTTTTCAGTTCTTTTTTTCTTGGTGAGTCTTGCTAAAGGTTTCTCTGTTTATATATTTTTTTAAATATCAGCTCTTAGTTTCATTGATCTTTTCTATTATCTTTTTAGCCTCTATTTCATTTATCTCTGCTCTGATCTTTGTTATTGCCCTCCTTGTACTAATTTTGGTCCTAGTTTGTTCTTTTTTCTCTGTTCATTGAAGTGTAAAGTTAGGTTGTTTACTTGAGAACTTGCCTATTTCCTGATACAGGCACTTATTGCTATGAATTCCCCTCCAGAACTGCTTTTGCAGCATTCTGTAAGTTTTGGTATATTGTATTTCTATTTTTTATTTGTCTCAAGATATTTTTTCATTTCTCTTTTGAGTTCTTTGACCCATTGGTTGCTCAGTAGCATGTTGTTTACTTTCCACATATTTGTGAATTTTCTTGTTTCTTTACTATAACTGATTCTAGTTTCATACCATTGTGCACAGAAAAGATGCTTGATATGATTTCAGTTTTCATAATTTTGTTAATAGTTATTTTGTGGCCTAACATATGATCTATTCTGGAGAATATTCCATGTATACCTGAGCAGAGTGTGTATTCTGCTGATTTTCGGTGGAGTGTTCTGTAAATGTCTGTTAAGTCCATCTGGTCTAACATGTCACTTAAGTCCATTGCTTCATTGTATTGCTGTCTTTTTCTCCCTTTACGTCTACTAATATTTGTTTTATATATTTAGGTGCATCTGTGTTGGATACATAAATATTTATAAATATTATATCATCTTGTTGGATTAACCCCTTTATCATTATATAATGCCCTTCTTTGTCTCTTGTTAGAGTCTTGTCTTAAAGTCTATTTTGTCTTGTATAACTTTCCCAGCTTTCTTTGGTTCCATTTACATGGAATATCTTTCCATCCCTTCACTTTTAGTCTATGTGTTATTACATCTGAAGTGAATCTCTTGTAGACAACATAGTTTGGCCTTAGATAAGTCCTTTCTTATCCATTCAGTCACTCTTTGTTTTTTGATTGGAAAATTTAGTTCATTTACATTTAAGGTTATTGTTGATAGGTATGGACTTACTGCCATTTTGTTCATTGATTTCTAGCTATTTTGTAATTCTTCTATTTCTTTCTTCTTCTCTTGCTTCCTTTGTGATTTGATGATTTTTGGTAATGCTGTGCTTAGACTCCTTTTTCTTTATCTTTTCTGTGTCTGTTATGGGTTTTTGCTCTGTGATCACCATGAGGATTATATTTAAATGTAACAGTCTATTTTAAGCTGATAACAGCTTGTTTGAATGCATTTTAAAGCTTTACATTTTTACTCTTCCCACCACACATTTTAAAAGGTGTCACAATTTACATTTTTTTATCTTGTATATCCATTAACACATTATGGTAGTTATAGTTTTTTTTACTACTAAAATATAGTGTATTTTACTACTTTTACTATAGTTACTTTACTCTGTCTTTTAATCTTCATGCTATATCTATAAGTGATTGACCCACCACCATGACAACATTAGATTATTCTGAATTTAATTATACATTTACTTTTGCCAGTGAGATTTATATTTTCATATTTTTTCCTGTTACCAATTAGCACCCTTTTGTTTCACCTTAAGGAACTCCCTTTAACATTTGTTGTAAGGCTAGTCTAGTGGTGATGAGCTCCTTCAACTTTTGCTTATCTGGAAAATTTTATTTCTCCTTAAATTCTGAAGGACAGCTTTTCCAGGTAGAGAATTCCTGGTTGGCAGGTTGTTTTTTTTTTCTTTCAGCACATTGAATATATTGTACCACCCTCTTCTAGCCTGCCAAGTTTCTACCTAAAAATTTGCTGATAGTCTTATGGGGGTTCCCTTGTACATAACAAGTTGTTTTTCTCTTGCTCCTTTTAAGATTTTCTCCTTTAACTTTTGACAATTCAATTATAATGTCTCTTTGGAGTCTTCTTTTTTTGGAACTCTGGGATTCCTGGATTTATTTCCAGGTAGTCTGTTTCTTTCCCCAGGTTAGGGAAGTTTTCATCCATTATTTCTTCAAATAAGCTTTCTGCCCCTTTCTCTCTCTCTTCTTCTGACACCCCTATAAATGTGAATATTGATCTGCTTGATGTTGTCCCATAAGTCCTTTAAACTCTATTCACTCTTTCTTATTCTTTTTTCTTTTAGCTGGTCTGATTGAATGAACTCCAATACACTGCTTCTAGTTCCCTGATTCTTTCACGTCATCTAGTCTGCTGTTGAACCCCTTTATTGAATTTTTCAGCTCAGTTATTGTATCCTTCACCTCTGTGATTTCTGTTTAGTACTTTCTTAAATTTCTTTTTGTTGAAATTCTCACTTTGTTCATGTATTGTTTCCCTGACCTCTGTGAGTATCTTTATGACATTATTTGAGCTCTTTATCAGGTAAAAATTATTTATCTTAATTTCATTAAGGTCTTTTCCTGGGGTTTTATCTAATTCTTTCACTTGGAATATATTCCTCTCTTTCTTCATTTTTCTTGACTCTCTATGTTGGTTTCTATGCATTAGATACAATAGCCAGTCTTGAAGGAGTGGCCTCATGTAAGAGATGAACCTTATTATTCAACCCTGCCGTGGCTCTTGGTTGTCTCTCAAACCTTTGTCAATGTCCAGCCTACTTTGTTCTTAGTGGCTCCCAGTAGTTGTGGGTATACCAAGACCTGTCAGTGTCCCAAAGAAAAGGATCTCAGCACCTAGATGCAGGCTGATTGGAGGCTGGACACTCAGGCAGTAACTTTTAAAGTACACCCGTATACCTCTTTCAGGGGAAGACTGAGAGATGGGCATTCTGTCTGCTCCCTCTGCACTGAGCCCTAGGGGGATAGCAAGTTAAGAACTATTTCTTTGTTTGCTACCATGCAATTGAGCCCATGAACACAAGCCGTGCTGCTCACCAGAGCCAGATATCAAGGGGTGTGTCCTCTGAGCAGCAGCCACAAAAGCTGGAGCACCAGATGTTTGTACAACCTCCATTCATAGAAACACTGGTGACCCAGGGCAGGGCAAAGGGAGAGTGCAGAGATGGCACCCACTGGCCTCCCCAGTCTCTGGAGAGGATTGCAGTTGGCCCCTAGACGTTGGTAAATTATAAGCCTGACCCTCAGGCTGCAGTTAAGATCTATAAATAGGCCTCTTTCACTTACAGACTGGGCATTTCAGTCTCCTGCCTCTGCCCTGTGCCCTGGTGGCATAGCTTAAGATCTGTTACTCTGTTTATTAGAGTCCTATGGGACCCAGGAACATAAGCCTTGTTGGCCAGCAGAGCCAGGCAATCAAGAGGTATGTCCCCTGGGCAGTAGCTGCAAAAGCTGGGGTGCCAGATGTGTGTATAAGCTCCTTTCCAGGAGATACCTGCTAGTGAGGCAGAAGGAGAGCATGAAGATGGGATGGTGCCCACTAGCTTCCCTGGTCTCTGGAGAGGATTACAGTTGGCACCTAGATGTGTACTAAATTAAAAGCCTGCCCCCTCAGGCCAAAGCTTTTAAGATAAGCAAATAGGCTTCTTTAATGAAAAGACTGGGCATTTTAGTCTGCTGCCTCTGTACTGGGCCCTGGGGGTATATCCATGGTAAGTCCATGAGAGCCCATTAAGAACTATCTCTTAGTTCACTACAGCCTTATGGGTCTCTTGGACCCAAACCCCACTGGCTTTCAGAGCTAGATGTTATGGGGGCCCATCTCTCAGGTGGAAGTCTTAAAAGTTGGGGTGCTAGATGTAGGGGCCAAGCCCTTTGCTCCTCAGGGAGAATCCAGGAGTTGTGAGTTCCCTCCTCGTTGCGTGTCACCCTGCCAGGAGTGGGTTTTATAGCAAGGTTGTGATCAGCCTCTCATACCCATTTCAGTGTGTCTTCTTGTTCACTCGATGCGTAGGAGTCGCTCAGCTAGTTTCTGGATTTCTTTCAGAGGGATTGTTGTTCAATTTGTAGCTGTAGATTCAGTGTGTCAGTGAAACGAGGTGAGTGGAGGAGGCTGCTTTGTTGCCGTGAACTCTCCAATAGAGTTTTATAGGTAATTATTCAGAGTTTTTCTATTTTGGGGATCTGAAACACAGTAAATAGCATCCCCAGATGCTTTGAGGCACAGCCCTGCGCCCTCCTTCCCAGCCCTGACCTAACAGTCTGCTTGTTTGTGGTTCTAGAGAAATAACTGTGTGCTGCCTGAGGATCTGAAAAGCTTTTACCTGATGACCAATGGCTTCCACATGACATGGAACGTGAAGCTGGGTGGTGAGTCAGCCTCCTTGCTGTAGAGGAACATTTCCCTGGCTGAGAGGTTAGATGAGACAACTCTGAGGGCCTTTACAACTTATGAGTCTTTGAATCTGGGCAGTTTTTATGGGTTCTTCTAACGTGCAGTGTCCAGAAGCTGTGATTATCTCCCAAAGCTAACACATGCCATCATTGCTTCACCCACTGCCTCCCCAGCCCCCGTGCCAGGGTATACCCAGTACTTAACTGGAAGCTCAATTTAGAGGCTTCTTGTTGGCATGAGGTGGAGGGAAAGATTAGTCACTACACAAAAATCCTGAGCCACCTTGAACTTAAAGCCTCTGAGGATTCCACCTTGGAGCAGTCTCCTCAGGATGAGCTGCAGTGACAGCCTCTGGTGGTCATAAGAGGGGCTCCTTCCTTCATTCCCAGCATGGTGGAGACCTCAGGGCTCCGAGGTCTGGACCTCTGACCCTCAGACCAGAGCCTTCCCTTCTCTGCCTCACATCTCCTCAGCCTGAGTCATCAACCACCTTAGTTCACAGGCTATCATCCTTGGTATTAAATACGTCCAGGATAAACATTTCTATCATGAATGTGGGAAATCACACCTTGGTACATGTCAGAGATTCAGGTACTATGCAGGCATGAAAGTCAGTGCTGCGCATTTAGGTGAAGACTCTAGTAACATTCCATAGACTAGGAAATCCAGATCTAGCCCCTGGAGTCCAGCTCATTCCTGACACAGACTGCCCTGTCCTCAAGAGGACTTTATTATCTCCAAACTGCAACCACATCCCCAGATCTACTTTGGTCCTTGGGAATCAGCCTGTACGTCTCCTTGCTGCCACTAAGAATGCAGTCACTTCTGTGACACATCAAATCTGCAGAACTGACTCCTCCCTTTCATTGCCGCTACCTCCTAGGTTCCCTTGTTTTGGTGACTCCCCAAACCTTCCTGTTTTTCTCGCAGCTGACCAGGGGCATATTTTATAGCTTACTACTAAGCATTTAACATGAACTTTTAGCTTAGAATCATTTCCTCCGATGGTCTAGAAACCATTGTTGTCACCAATATCAGAAACCCTCATGGCCATGGCCTTTGGAGTCTGGAGCAACAGAGAGAGTGGACAGAGGCTAGAGTGACTGTCACATTTTCCCTTGCCTACATCACGGAGACAGGCTAGCCCCTGAAGAAGCCTGCATCAGAAAAGAAACATTTCATGAAGGTTTTATGAATGAGTCCCTATTCATTATTAATACTTTTTTTAATGTAATCCTCCCAACCCATCTTCTTATCCTTATCCCCATTGCTGTACCCATTCTTTACTGGATGGCTAAAATCATTATCAGAAAGGCCAGCAAAGGCAGCTTCCAATGTTCACCTCCTTAGTGGTCTTTCCCTGGACATTCCATGGTCTGTACATCAGCTGTTTTATTGCCTTAAGTTATTCCAGTTTTTTAGCAGTCATATGTCCAAGTCTTTGTGTGCCATCCCATGTCCAGCACCCTATATTATAAGGATTCTGTATGATAGATAAGGAAAATACATAATCTGCCTATTTCTTGTTTATACCTGAATTACAGAAGACTGAACCAAGCAAGAAGGCTTGCAAGACAGTTTGCTCCGTTGAGTAAGAAAAAATGATAAGTAGAGGGGGAGATAGTTTGCATAGTGAAAGCTTATGACAAGAAGGGTAGAAGCAGTCAGTTATATAATCAAAGCTGTTACTCCTTTGGAAAGTATAACCCTTCATTCAAGGGATGGCGGGAGCAAAAACATTTTTTAAGTCCTTTGATCTTCAAACTAGGGCCCCTACCCTAGAATTCCCAGTTCTTTTTGAGAATCCCCTTTTAAAATTTCCTTTGGTGCTCCACCCTAACACATGCAGTGGGGACTCTTCACTCATGGCCCCAGCTGTTTGCTTTTTTTTTTTTTTTTTGCATAAAAGGCTGGTGCTTTGGAGCATGTAGTGCGTTGATTCTCTCCTTTCCACTTTCCATTCAATTCCTCAGCCCTGGGATCAAATAATAGCTGGGCTTAAGTTAGTCAAGCAGAAGCCCTTCTGATGACCATGGTAACTAGCTTATTACTCCATGTAATTCTTTTTGTTAACATTCCCATAGAACATACCATTCCATTGGGCAGCATGGCAATTAACAGCATCTCAAAACTGACTCAACTCAACCAGTCTTCCCTGTACTCACTTCCTAACGCACCAACTCTTGCAGACCTGGAGGACGATACACAAGAAGGTAACTGGAGGGACTTCTGCTTTGAGTTAGAAATCAGCCTGCTTGTTTCCATTTTATAATGTTGAAAATAATAGGAAGAAATTGTGGCATTGTTACATGTTCCCCTAAACCCAACCCTTCCCATTTATGGCTTCTCTGAACCATGGGCGTAAGGTAAAAAAAAAAAAAAAAAAAAAAAAAACAGCCTGTATCAAAAAAGGAAATTTTCATGAAGAAAATGCCAGGGTTGGGATCTTTGTTTCCAGCACCCACTTCAGTCCCTGGCACATAGTAGCCAGTTAATGAATACCTGGTAAGTGAATGAATGTTACAGATTAAACTTCACTCCACATTTCAGTATTGAGAGGTTTCAGGGACCGTGACAGTCTAAATGCAGCTCCCTTCCTCCCTTCAGGCTCTTTGCCACTTCTGATTGAAATGGCTTATAATTCAAATGGCTGCTAAAGCTATGATCAACTATGTATAAGTGAGGACTTCAGTCAGAACTGTGTTTGGCTGCGTATAACAGACCCCCATTACAATGTTTAAATAGGAGTTTATTTTTCTCATAATAAGAAATCTGGGACAGGGCGAGAGAGAGTCATGGACATATACACACTAACAAACGTAGTAAGGTAGATAGCTGGGGGGAAGCAGCCGCAAGGCACAGGGATATTAGCTCCGTGCTTTGTGACAGCCTGGAAGGGTGGGATGGGGAGAGTGGGAGGGAGGGAGACGCAAGAGGGAAGACATATGGGAACATATGTATATGTATAGCTGATTCACTTTGTTGTAAAGCAGAAACTAACACACCATTGTAAAGCAATTATACCCCAATAAAGATGTTTAAAAAAAAAAAAAAAAAAAGAAATCTGGAACTAGGCTGGTGTAGCTGCTTGAGAAACTCAATGATAAAGTCTCCCTCTGGATTCCTGGCGTACCAGCCTTTATGTTTGTTTGGTTTTCATCCTCATGTTTAAAGAATGTGGGCTCTACCTCCAAGCTTCAAGTCTATGTTCCAGGCAGGAAAAAGAAGAGTAAAGGGCAAAATAACTGTCTCTTGGCAGAATAGTTTCCTTTTTGTCAGAAAAATAATAGTTTTTCCGGAAGCCCCTCCCAATAACCATTCGCCAGAATAGAGTCAAAAGGTTACCCATAGTGCAAGGGAATTTGAGGAGATAAGTATTTTTAGCTGTGTAGTATTGCCTCATCAAACAGAACTGGAGTTTTAAAAAGGGAGAATGAATATTCAGTAGGCAACTAGTGTCTCCAATACTAATGCCTTGGAGTGCATTGAAATTCTGACAGAGAGAACTGATGCAAGGCTTTCTCCTTCAACTGGACAAGCAGCTGGACAATAGGAGGAGTTGTCCAAGAGCTGAGCCTGGAAAGTGTTGGGCCCTGGGAAGAGTTTGTCACTTAGAAATGTGTGGAATCCTCAAGGATGGGAA
This sequence comes from Phocoena phocoena, assembly GCF_963924675.1. Classification (NCBI taxonomy): domain Eukaryota; kingdom Metazoa; phylum Chordata; class Mammalia; order Artiodactyla; family Phocoenidae; genus Phocoena; species Phocoena phocoena. The sequence goes on from NC_089231.1 coordinate 39,160,561, forward strand.
AAAGGTCACATTTGCTTCATATGTGTATACTGGGGCTCTCTAACCCCTAAAAGGCAAAGGAGTTGTTAAATAAGTAGAATGGGTGTACCCTGCTTTTGAAGCTGGTAGATAAAGGTAGACTAGATGATAGGATTTCAAGGGACCTCAGCAAAGGACAGCTAGGGGTAGAGACCACACTGTCCTACATACTGATGGGGATAAAAACCACGTGGGCTTCTGGCACCTTCTGAGTTCATGCTTTTTAGGATAGTCCAACAATTAGACCTAAGTTTCATTAACTTAAGTAGAAAAATGCTGACTTTTCTCAGGGGACTCAGCAGTTAGAAAGAGGACAATCAGGAAGCAATATCAGAATACACAACCAGAGAAATAACACTGCTAGAGGACACAGATGAAAACCTAAATAAAAACAAGAACACTTAAGGGCATTTAAGACAGCACAAAGACTTCCTATAGAAAAAAAGTAAAAATTCTTGATTAAACAACTGACTAGATGAATTGAAGACAAGTATAAATATTGAGACCTGAGTTAGTAGCCTGAAAAAGCAAGTGCAAGAAATATCTAAAAGGACAGATAAATAAATTTTAAAAGGAGAAATGAGTGAAAAGGTGGAGGGTGAGAGAAATAGAAAATACATCCAGGTGACCTTCCATTGGAATTACAGGTGTTCAAAAAGAGAAAAAAAGCTGGAAAGGGAATAATAAATAAACAGTAATAAACAAAAACTTTTATTCAATCTGCAGATTGAAAGGGCTCTCCTAGACTCAAATAGAATTCAGGAGAAAACAGACACCTAGGCATTACATGATGCAGAATCTCAGGTTATTAGAAGAATATCAAAGGATGTGTAAAACTTTAAGAACATAAATACTCCAACCAAAAGACAGATGAAATGGAATGGAGATCTCAAGATGCAGATATATAAAGAGGAAAGGAAACAAGAGATTAGTGAACCTCCCTATGAAAGAGAAAGACTTAATTAAATCTTAATATCCAGGAATGTATACAACTTTTACATAAGAACTCTTGGAAAAAAGGGGACATAGTGCATAGAATATGTTTAAACATATACTCTCAGCTAAACCTAACAGAAAGGAGAGAGGCAAGATATAAGAGCTTTATGTGTTAAATTGTGTCCCTTCCCCCCGGAAATATTCATATGTTGAAGTCCTAACCTCACTCCCTCAGACTGTGACCTTATTTGGAAATAGGGACATTATAGATGTAAGTAGGTAAGGTGAGGTGATACTGGAGTTGGGTGGAGCCCTAATCCAATATGACTGACAACCTTTTAAAAGGGGAAATTTGGAGATACAGATATAAAAGAAAGCCATGTGAAGATGAAGACAGAGATGGGGTGGTAGTTCTACATACCAAGGAAAGCTAAAAGTTGCAAGCAAACCACCAGGAGCTAGGGGAGAGGCATAGAACAGATTTTTCTCCACAGCCCTCAAAAGGAACCAACCTTGACCTTGGATCTGTGGCCTCCAGAAGCGTGAGATAACAAATTTTTGCTATTCAAGCCATTCAGTTTGTGGTACTTTGCTACAGTAGCCCTAGCAACTAATACAAGGAATGTTCCAGAGACTCCTTTTAAAAGAAAATGTAGGACAAAGAGGAAAGGAAGTAGAAAGTGGAGGCCCTCATCCTACTCTAGGAAAGAAATAGTATGCCTTGTTGGGGGAAACAGAGTGTCTTGGTGTATTGGTTTTCTATTCATGTATAACAGATTACCAGAAGTTTAATGTCTTGAAACACTACAAATTTATTATCTAACAGTTTTCATGAGTCAGAAATTCAGCTACAGATTAGTAGAGTCTTCTGCTTAGGATCTTATCAGGCTAGAAACAAGGTGTCAGCTGGTGCTGTGATCTCATCTGAGGCATAGGGGCCTCTTCCAAGCTCACTGGTGGTTGACCTTATTCAGTTTCTTGCAGTTGTGGGACTAAGTCCTTGTTTTCTTGTTGCCTGTTGGCCAGGGCTCACTCTTGGCTCGTTTAGGCTGTCCTCAGATTCTAGCCACAAGACCCTCTCACAATATGGCCACTTGCTTCTCAGCCAGCAGGAATATTTCTCTCCAGTCTGCTACAACAGAGTCTCATAATGTTACCTAATCAAGGGAGTGACTACTCCATTATATTATAGGTCCTGACCACACTCAGGGGAGGAGGTTGTACAGGTGTGTATACACACAAGCATGAATCTTGCGGCCATCTTAGAATTCTGCATACCACATTTGGTTAGAGAAACAATGGCATATTGTTTTCAAGTAAGGGTAGAATCATATGGATCCAGTCATGCAAATACATAAAAAAAGGAAGATAGGGCTTCCCTGGTGGCGCAGTGGTTGAGCGTCCGCCTGCCAATGCAGGGACACGGGTTCGTGCCCTGGTCCGGGAGGATCCCACATGCCGTGGAACGGCTGGGCCCGTGAGCCATGGCTGCTTAGCCTGTGTGTCCGGAGTCTGTGCTCCGCAACGGCAGAGGCCACAGCAGTGAGAGGCCCGCGTACAGCAAAAAAAAAAAAAAAGGGAAGATAACCATTAAAGGAATAAAAAATTACTTTAGAATCTCTAACCTAATAAAGGAATGTTGAATCACATGAGTAAAAATAAGAAAAAGGGAAAAGAAACAACATTATAAAATACGCAACAAAACATTAAGAGGAATAAAATAAAACAGATAAATCATTATGTTAAGTGTGCTGGGATTGAATTTCCCTTTTGAAAAGCAGAAACTATCAGATTGATATAAAAAGCAAAGCTCATCTATATGTTATTTTCAGAAGCATACTTAAACTGATGAAGAGGCCTCCTGGTAATGGCAGATAGGTAATTCAGAGCAGTCTTCCTGCTGAAGACAACTGAAAAGTCAGGGAACATATAAAAATCATCAAATAAGAGCTAATAAGATGGTGAGATAGCACCAGATCAACATCCAGAAGAAGACAGAAATCCAGGGAAGAGGCTCAATGTTTAGGGTTGCTTTTGCCTAGGATACGTTGTCCTTTTCAAAAGAGGCAATGAGGCAACTGAAAAGCTGAGAATTTGACCCATATGTGAGACTAGAAGAATAAAATGGAGTCTAGAACCTACAGAAGATGGCACCCATAAAAACGACCCTACCCTTTTGGTTAGCACCATGAGGAGCTATATAGTCTAGGAGATAGAATGAACCAGAAATAACCACTCTTCACATGGACCAAAGCCCAAATATAAGTCACCTGTGCATCCCAGAAAATGTTAAATCCCAAAATTGGACTAATTTGATTCCAGATTACTAATCTCCCCAGGGGCCTGGCAGAAAAAAACAGAAATTCACTCCAGAGAAATGTACTAAAATTGACTGTTTATGGTTGCACAGCTCTAAATATACTAAAAACCATTAACTTGTACACTTTAAGTGAATGGTATGGTAGGTGAATTATATCTCAGTATAAAACTCATATAAAAATAAAATTCTTCCCTAGAGGAAGAAAACATTATCCTAGACCTCATTGTTTTTATAAATAATTTTTCAAAAATAATCCTACTTAAAAAGAACCAGGCACATGAAGAAACACAACACCATGAACAAGAATCAGCACAAATAACAGGTAACAGAAAGATATCCACTGTTATTCCTGAGGGTGAAATTATTAGGCACAGACTGTAGGACAGTGTGCTAATGTGCACATGGAGATAAAACCAAACTAAAAATTCAGTGAAGAACTAATAACAGTGACATTGTAGATTTGACCTTATGATTCTGGCCATATGGCATACTACCTTTTACCAGATCAGGACTTGTGCAGATAATACTCTAAACTCTGGGGAAACTTTTAAAATAATTACCTAAAAGGACTGGAGAGTAACCAAAAATAAGCAGAAACTGGAGTGGCATCTACAAATGGCACAAGGGAACCACACTGAATGATTTTCCTATTTTTATAACTTTTCACCTGAGGGCAGACCCCAGTCAGCATCAGTCAAGGCTGCTAAAACTTGGTGGGAGCCTACAGTCTGGAGTTTTGATTTCATCCAAGATGGAATAGTGGAGGCCAGATTTATCTTACCACCTGGAACAACAAAAAAACCAAAAACAGACAAAATATATAAAACAATGGATGTTGTCAAGATACTGACCATCATACAGGGAAGAATGATGAGCTCTGAATGATGGGAAGCAAATGAGGTGAACCCTAGCTTAGTATCTGAAAGTTTCCAGTTGACAGCATAGAGAAGGGAACCCAAGGAGAACCTGTTGTACCTGTTGAGAAGACATAACTAAGAGCCCAGCTGGATGAAGACAGGTAGAGTTCACAGGACTGAGTAACAGAGAGGAATGAGCTGCATAGAGAGAGAACTGCAGAGATCTGCAGAGTGTCCTCAAGTATTCAGGAAAGAACTGATGAGCACACACATGTGAAGATACTACCCAAGGCCAGGGACAAAACCACCCAAGAAGATTAGAGGGAACAATGCCTGGTACTCACACTGAACCAGGAATAGTGTCCATTTCTACCGTCCAGGTTGAAACACCTCATGGCTTACATAGAATTAGGTAGAGTACTCAGAAGGGTCTTGCCTCAGTAATGGGGAAAAAATTAGCCCTAGGTTAAATGCTGCCTTGGGTTCTGCCTGTCAAACACTAAGCACAAGACCTGAAAGTATCTGTTTTCGAGTAATTTAACTGTGTCACAGAACAAAGTTCAACAATATTTATAGAAATATAAAAATAGCAAGCACTCAACAATGCAAAATTAACAATTTCTGGCATCCAATCAAAGATTACCAGGTATGCAAAAAAGCAGGAAAAAATGACCATAAGGAGGAGAAAAATTAATTGAAACCAATCCAGAATTGAGGTACAGTTTAGAATTAGCAGATACAGACTTTAAAACAGTCATTACTATATTCTATATGTCCAAAAACTTTGTACAGACATGGAAGATAGGAAAAAACAAATCCAAACTCAACTTCTAGAGATGAAACTAGTTTCTGAGATGAAAAATACACTGGATGGGACTAACAATAGTTTAGATATTGCCAAAGAAAAGACTGGAGAAATTAAAGACATAACAATAGACAATCCAAAATAACACAGAAAGAAAGTAAAAAATTATTTTAATCAAAATAGCATCAGTGAACTGAGGGACAACAAATGGTATAATGTATGTATAATTGGAGTCCCTGAAAAGAGGGGGATGGACCAGGAAATACTATTTGAAGAAATAGTGGCTCAAAACTGTACCAGTTACTTGGAAACTTAAACCATATCTAAGAAGCTTAACAAGCCAGGAACAAGAAACATGAAGAAACAATACTAGGAAACGTAATCAAATTGCTCAAAATCAGGGATAAAGAGAAAATCTTAAAAGCAGTCAATGGAAAAAGACAATTCCATACAAAGGAGCAAAGATAAGGATAATAGCATATTTCTCGTTGGAAACAATTCAATCAAGATAAAATACTCAGGGAAGGGGGAGGGATAAATTGGGAGATTGGGATTGACGTATAATACTACTATATATCAAATAGATAACTAATAAGGACCTACTGTATAGCACAGGAAACTCTACTCAATACTCTGTAATGACCTATATAGGAAAAGAATCTAAAAAAGAGTGGGTATATGTATAACTGATTCACTTTGCTGTACACCTGAAACTAACACAACATTGTAAATCAACTATCCTCCAATAAAAAGAAAGAAAGAAACAATCAGAGGAAAATCATGCTGTTAGACCGGAATAAAAAATAAATACATTAAAAACTTTAAATTAAAATATTCTTTAAGCAAATTCATTTGATTAAAAAAAAGTTAAAATACTCAAAGGAAAAAATTGTCAACCTAGAATTCTATACCCCATGAAAATATCTTTCAAAAACAAAGGCCTTTTCAAAAAGCAGTCTGGCAATGTCCATTCTATAATACTTCAGGGTATCTAGCCGTATAACAAAAGCACCAGAACAAAGGGACAGGTACAGAGATGATTACTGTAGCATTTGTAGCAGAATAATATTGGCCCCCTATCAATAGGTGGCTCACAGGATAAATTAGGGTGCATGCACTCCCACAGACTGTCAGGCAGCCATTAAAAAGAATGCATTAGAGTTACAACCCTTAGAGGGCTTTCCACATTGTATTATTGTATAGAAAGTAAGATTCAGGTAACATGTGTGGTATCCCATTTTTATATAGTAAATGATCTCACAAAATTTAAATGTATACCTATATGTCTGCCTAGGACCATATGAGATGAAGAATATGAAGGTATAACCACCAGGGGAGGGTAAAACCATGTTAAAGAAAGAAACAAAAAAAAACACAAAAAGCCTTCTTATTTAGAAATGTAAATATTTATGCATTTATGTAAAATTATATGTATGGGTATATGTGTAAATCAAAAATATTATTTTTATATACTCTGTTTTATCCAATCTCTCCTAGGTTTGTTAAACCCTTTCCACCCCAGTCACTAATGCTAATCATTATTGCATAATTGCTGTAATGAAAGAAGCAGGAGAGAAGGTTTCTGATGGTTGCATTTCTAAGAATTTATCTTTTTTTCTGTTACATTATGGTATTTCGTTTCTAGGTAGGTATTTCTAACAGAGCCAGACTTAGCATTAATTATAATGTTATAATTATAATAGAAATAAACATAACATGCCACGAATATACATTTTAGACAGAGGAAAAAGGATTCTAATCAAAAGATCATGAAGTGCTATAAATGAGGGGAAACCATGTATCTGGGGAAAAAGAAAAAAGTTGTTCAGATTACTCTGACTTACGTAGTCCCACTCCCAAGAAGTTCAGTTTGTTGTCCTCATGCCCCCTTCCCCAGATTCCATGACACTCTGTTGGTGGTAGGGGAGCCAAGACAGAGGCTTAGACCATGAATAAGACCCAGGACATTTAGAGTATAGAATACATTTGGTCCACGTTTGAAAATAATAGTTAAGAATATGTTTGAGATAAGGCTTTTTTTCCCTCTGTTTATTTCATCCAAGCAAAGCTGGATGAATAAGTATGTTTGAGCTGAGTGTGTTTGAACATTACCATTAACTTCTGGGTTTGCAGCTAGTGAGAACCAGCCAGAGAAGCCTCACTTTGATTCTCGCAGTGTAATATTTGAGCTGGATCCTTGCAACGGAAATGGGAAGGTTTGCCTTGTCTACAAAAGAGGGAAACCAGGTAAGAATCATGGCAGGCATGGTCCTGTAGCTTGGGAATGGCCTTGGCTGACCTTGCTCTCCAGCCATCACACAAAAGGCATGCTCTTCCCTCCCCTTCTGAGGTGCTGCTGGGTCTCTTGTAGATGCCAAGACCCAGAAAACCCCTTTGGTCCTCTCTGAGCATCCCCCTCCAGGCCAATTACTAGAGTCTTTTTAAGCTATTGTCATTTGTGTCACTTGTGAGTTACTGCAAAATAATAAGATTAGGATAATAAGTGAATAAATGCTAAAAGAAATAGTCATTCTGTTTATAACTCCTCCAGCAGGCTCATGCATTAGAAAAGCATCCAGGAAAAACATTGTCTTTCTTTTACACGTATTTATGTAGGCCAATTAACAGCAATAAAAATCTGAATTACTAGACCTCAAACTAAGATCCCAGATGGGAAATCAAGAGAAGGCGGCTCTGGCTTCTTAAACAGTGGGCACCACCTGGCCCCCTAACAGCAGTTCAGTCCCTAGGAACTACAGAGTTGGACAATGTCCAGCCCTCTTCAAGTAGCTTTCTGCCTGCAGAGGGTGAGAAGACACACCAGGGTTCACCTCTGGGGGAAAGGAGAGATCATCTCCAGCTGGAGGAGTCTTTGTGAAGTAGCCTTTGAGCTGCATCTTTTTTTTTTTTTTTAATATTTATTTATTTATCTATTTGGTTGCACCGGGTCTTAGTTGCAGCATGTGGGGCCACAACTAAAGAGCTCGTGTGCCACAACTAAGGAGCCAGTGAGCCGCAACTAATGAGCTACATCTTGAAGTATAGGTCTGAATGAGATATGGGGGGTGTGGGGTGTGGGGCAAAAGGGGGCATCCAAGCAAAGGGATATGGGTAAAAGCCATGCCATGAGAGAATGCACCTGATTTGGGGGGAATGACAATTCCAGTTCATTGGCCACGTGGTTCATCTTGTGGATGAGGAGGAGATGACATCAGAAGCCCTGTGATTCCCTTTCATGTGGAGTTTTGAAAGCCAGGTGAAGGGGTTTGGACATTACGTGGAAGTAGGTGGGGAGTCAAGGTTATTTAGCAGAAGTATGGCAGGATTCAAATGAAAATGTGACCACAGGCAGAAATGGAAGTGGAAGGTACTGGAGGATGGAGGCCACTTAGGGAGATGTTACAGCCATTAGACAGGAGATGAAATAGGAGAGGCCTAGGATATGAACTAGGAGTACTAAGAATGGACGGTCAGAAGCAAGCGTGAGGCAGGAGCTGGTACAATAGTGCCTGCTTCAGCTCAACCAGCACATCACACAGCCGCACAGGCAGGAGTCCCAGGAGAGGAAGCTGGTCTGGGCTCCTCCATGGTGGTTTCTCACAGCACTTCTAATTCCTGACAGACCTCCTGAGAAAGCCGGAACTGTTCAGACAGAGTGCCTCTCCATCAGGAAGGCTGAGACCACAGTATGTACCTATTGGGGGAGGGGGAGTATTGAGTCCACACAAGAATGGAGTGCTGCTTAGATAGCCTGAATGCACAGGTGGCCAAAGCCCAGCAGATAGATCAGTCGACTGACTGATCAAGAATTTGTAAAAAAAAAAAAAAAAAAAAAGAATTTGTAAAAGAATATAAAGAAGCCAGTAACAGTGGCCACTGGAGAACAGAACTGGGAGGTTGAAGGGAAAAAAGGGAACTTTTACTTACAGTTTACATTCCTTCTACTATTGAAATTTGTTTTAGCCATGAGTAGATGTTGACTTTATAGATAAAAGGAAAAAAGTGTTAAGCCATCCCTTCCTTTATGTCCTTTGTCTGCTATTTCAGCATTAGCACAAGACACTGAGATCTGGTTCCTGGACAGAGCATTATACTGGCATTTTCTCACCGATACCTTTACTGCCTACTATCGCCTGCTTATCACCCACCTGGGCCTGCCCCAGTGGCAGTATGCTTTCACCAGCTATGGCATTAGCCCACAGGCCAAGGTAAGGGGGGACCACCTGTCATCTCAAACTGTAGAATGTATCAGAATCTTCTGAGGAAATGCTTACACCGCAGATTCCCAGCTTCCTCATCTGATGTAGGAGATCTGGGGTTGAGCCCAGGGGCATGTATGTTCAATAAGCAAGGCAGGTGCTTCCAATTTAGGTGGACAACCTCACTTTATACTAATCTAGTTAAATGGTTCCCAAACTTGGCTGATCCTCAGAATCACCTGGGGAGTTTTTACTTCTAATGAAAAGGGGTTGGTGGTGGGGGGAGATTAGGTTTGACCATTCATTTTGGATAGGCAGAACATGCATACAGGAACAGTGAAAAATCAGTCTCTTATTCACTGGTTCTCCAGCTTCCCCATCCACTTCCCCACAGGGAGCCACTGTTAGTTTCTCTTGTGCCCTCACTGAGATACTTTATTGGATAGAAAGCATGCATGCATGCATACAGTTTTTGGTTCCTTTTTTCTAAATCACAAGTGCGATATACTATTCACATTGTTCTGCACCTTCTTTTCACTTAACTCCGTGTTGGAGCTCATTCCCTATCAATATATAGAGAGCTGTCTTTTTCAATGATATAGAGTATTTCAAAGTATGGATGTGCCTCATTTATATTATATATCCAGACACCATTTTAAACATACAGATGTCAGGTAATGCTGATGTACTGCCTGCTTTGAGAACACCAGGTGTGTCTAGAAGAACTTTTGACTGGATGGCAAAAAATGAGGGACTCGATGAATGTATTCATCGAGTGGACCTCACTTTCCTCAAATGTCACATGACAGTGACATACATCCAGGCAACATGGTGGGTGGTTGTGATCAATGAAAATAAATGTAGATGCCCTTTGCCCTCAACTGCCCAGAAAGCCTGTAGGGAAGAGAGCAGGCAACTTCCCTCAGTAGAGGCCTGCTCTGGCCTCTGTGTGCTCCTTCCCTGTGGGAAGGATGCTACCAAGTCCACCTGATGGGCAGTGGCTGGTTTGGAGGCAGAACAATTAGAAGGACACCGTACCCTGATGATTTGGGACCTAGCATACCAGGCTCAGTGCACACTAGGTTAGAAGGAAGCGCATTTACTCAGATTCTTAGTCCTCATGTTTAAAGGTTATGAGACCCCATAAAGCAATGTGTGTCTTCCCTTTTACCTAAAGGAAGTGCTAATAGATTTTAGAGGCAGTTTTTCCTAAAGTCTTTTACTCTGCCTCATCTCCCCAGCTCTCTACCCCTGTATCTCCCGTGAAGAGCATAAACACATACTCTTCTCCTTTGAATTGTGACCCTCTCTCCTAATTCTGCCTTACAGCAATGGTTCAACATGTATAAACCCATCACCTACAACACAGACCTACTCACGGAAGAGACCGACTCCTTTGTGAACAAGCTGGATCCCAGCAAAGTGTTCAAGAGCAAGAACAAGACCTTAATCCCCAGAAAGAAAGGGTCTGTTCAGCCTGCAGGTGGCCAGAAAGGGCCTGCAGGTCCTCCTTCCACCTCTAAATCCTCCTCTGGCTCTGGAAACCCTGTCCGAAAATAAGCGCCCCACCTCCAGCTCCCTGCCAGCCCCACAGCGATGATTTCCATGCACAGATGCCCCAGGCGTGGCCCAAGCCTCAGATTCTGTGTGGAACCATAGTCCTCTCCCCATCTGAGTGACAAAATCCTAGGCCTTTTTTACTGCCATTGGCTTGAGCCAGGACTTGGAAAGGCATACTCAGCTCTCCCCAAGAATCCTTCTCTCATACCCCTTACAGCAGGTTGTGCCACCTACTGATTCTGGAAGCTGTGGCGAATGTAAGGTGTTGTGTAAGTGACTAAGTAGATCTGTTAAGAGCTTGCTTCTCTTTCTACTCCAGCCCCCTACCCCTCAGCAGTAATTAGAGAAGTCCCCCATAGAAACCACTGGTTTTGACCTATGAAGCATTAGAACTATGCTGCTCAATTGGTAGCCACTTTTTAAAGCAGCTAAATTTAAGCCATGTTAAAAATTCAGTTCCTCAGTTATATTAGCCACAATGGGAGTATTCATGTGGCTAGTGGATTCTGTATTAGCACAGGGATGATCAAACGTTTCTATCATCACAGAAAGTTCTATTGGGCAGCACTGCATTAGAATACTTTTGCATTACCCTTCCTCAGCTCAGTTAATTTTTGTTAGAGAATATGGATACCTTAATTTGATGGGTTATAATGTTCCATGAAAAACCTTGAATATACATTTTTATGTTCTTTATATCCTTCACCACAAAGATCTTGTGTTGCTCATTTTCAGTTTCCTATAGTTTCTCATCTTCATCGGTTTCCTATAAAGCTTCTTGTTTCCAGTTTTGTGATGTGATGTTTGCACATTTGCCAAAATTATCTTTTTCACTTTTTTTAAAAAAGAAGAGGTGATTCTGCTGTACCATTAAAACCAAAACAAAATAAAATCTCCCAAGCATTGCTTTGCCAGGACTCTTCATGCAGAGTTTTGATGAAATCAGTCACTGTTGACAAGAGCCTCCACCTGCTCTACCTACTCACAATTGCTCAACAATTCACTGGGTAGCAGAAAAGAATAGAGAGGAACCAAGTTGTCAAGGATAATAGCTGAGGTTTAGTCTTCCAGAAGCATTTTTCTGCCAAAACTCATCAAAGAGAGAACCAGCAGTGCCAGATAAGAGATTCCAGCATTTGGCTGCTTCCCCAAGTCAGGGTTAGAAGGGGATTGAGAAGTTGTATCATCTTCCACTGTGGCAGGTGTCCTTCCTCTAGAGATCATGGAGCCCCTGAATTATTTCTTAAGTCCTGGTCCAGCTCTGGATTTCATAAATGAAGCAGCAGAGGAGCCACAAAACAGTGGCGGCCTTCAAATCCATGACAATCAGGTGGAATCCCCAAAGAGCTGTAGACAGAAAGGGGTTCCAACAAGGAAAGATTTGAGACCTGCCTCAGGAGGAGCAGAGCACTCAAGAGCAGGAATGGCTACCCAATATATAGGACCCAGTGCAGAATGAAAATGTGGGGCCTTTTCTCCAAAACTCAGATAAACAGTACCATTAAAAGTATTGGACTTCCTTCGTGGCGCAGTGGTTGAGAGTTCGCCTGCCGATGCAGGGGACACGGGTTCGTGCCCCGGTCTGGGAAGATCCCACATGCCGCAGGGTGGCTGGGCCCGTGAGCCATGGCCGCTGAGCCTGTGCGTCCGGAGCCTGTGCTCCGCAATGGGAGAGGCCACAACGAGAGGCCCGCGTATGGCAAAAAAAAAAAAAAAAGTACTAATACGGAGTAGCAATTCTCATATTAGACAAAATAGACTTTAAAGTAAAAAGACTATTACAAGAAACAAAGAAAGCCACTACATAATGATCAAGGGATAAATCCAAGAAGAAGATATAACAATTGTAAATATTTATGCACCCAATATAGGAGCACCTCAATACACAAGGAAACTGCTAACAGCCATAAAAGGGGAAATCGACATTAACACAATAACAGTAGGGGACTTTAACACCCCACTTTCACCAACGGACAGATAATCCAAAATGAAAATATAAATAAGGAAACACAAGCTTTAAATGACATATTAAACAAGATGGATTTAATTGATATTTATAGGATATTCCATCCAAAATCAACTGAATACACTCTTCTCAAGTTCTTGTGGAACATTCTCCAGGATAGATCATATCTTGGGTCACAAACGAAACCTTGGTAAATTTAAGAAAATTGAAATCATATCAAGTATCTTTCCTGACCACAATGCTATGAGACTAGATATCAATTATAGGAAAAAATCTGTAAAAAAATACAAATACATGGAGGCTAAAAAATACACCACTAAATAACCAAGAGATCACTGAAGAAATCAAAGAGAAAATCAAAAAATACCGAGAAACAAATGACAATGAAAACACAATGACCCAAAACCTATGGAATGCAGCAAAAGCAGTTCTAAGAGGGAAGTTTATAGCAATACAATCCTACCTCAAGAAACAAGAAAAATCTCAACCTACCTTACACTTAAAGCAGTTAGAGAAAGAAGAACAAGAAACCCCCAAAGTTAGCAGAAGGAAAGAAATCGTAAAGATCAGACCAGAAATAAATGAAAAAGCAATGAAGGAAATGATAGCAAAGATCAATAAAACTAAAAGCTGGTTCTTTGAGAAGATAAACAAAATTGATAAACCATTAGCCAGACTCATCAAGAAAAAAAGGGAGAAGACTCAAATCAATAGAATTAGAAATGAAAAGGAGAAGTAACAACTGACACTGCAGAAATACAAAGGATCATAAGAGATTACTACAAGCAACTATATGCCAATAAAATGGACAACCGGGAAGAAATGGACAAATTCTTAGAAAAGCACAACCTTCCAAGACTGAACCAGGAAGAAATAGAAAATATAAAGAGATCGGTCACAAGCACTGAAACTGGAACTGTGATTAAAAATCTTCCAGCAAACAAAAGCCCAGGACCAGATGGCGTCACAGGCGAATTCTACCAAACATTTAGAGAGGAGCTAACACCTATCCTTTTCAAACTCTTCCAAAATATAGCAGAGGGAGGAACACTCCCAAACTCATTCTATGAGGCTACCATCACCCTGGTACCAAAACCAGACAAAGATGTCACAACAAAAGAAAACTACAGGCCAATATCACTGATGAACATAGAGGCAAAAATCCTCAACAAAATAAAGCAAACAGAATCCAACAGCACATTAAAAGGATCATACACCATGATCAAGTGCAGTTTATCACAGAAATGCAAGGATTCTTCAGTATACACAAATTAATCAATGTGATAAACCGTATTAACAAATTGAAGGAGAAAAACCATCATCTCAATAGATGCAGAAAAAGCTTTTGACAAAATTCAACACCCATTTACCATTAAAAAAAAAAAAAAAAACCCTCCAGAAAGTAGGCATAGGCATAGAGGGAACTTACCTCAACATAATAAAAGCCATATATGACAAACCCAAAGCCAACATTGTTCTCAATGGGAAAAACTGAAACCACTTCCTGTAAGATCAGGAACAAGACAAAGGTGCCCACACTCGCAGCTATTATTCAACATAGTTTGGAAGTTTTAGCCACAGCAATCAGAGAAGAAAAATAAATAAAAGGAATCCAACTCGTAAAAGAAGTAAAGCTGTCACTGTTTGCAGATGACATGATACTATACATAGAGAATCCTAAAGATGCTACCAGAAAACTACTAGAGCTAATCAATGAATTTGGTAAAGTTGCAGGATACAAAATTAATGCACAGAAATCCCTTGCATTCCTATACACTAATGATGAAAAATCTGAAAGAGAAATTAAACATTCCCATTTACCATTGCAACAAAAAGAAAATACCTAGGAATAAACCTACCTAAGGAGACAAAAGACCTGTATGCAGAAAACTATTAGGACACTGATGAAAGAAAGATGATACCAACAGATGGAGAGATATACCATGTTCTTGGATTGGAAGAATCAACATTGTGAAAATGACTCTACTACCCAAAGCAATCTACAGATTCAATGCAATCCCTATCAAACTACCAATGGCATTTTTCACATTCTCAGAACTAGAACAAAAAGTTGCACAATTTGTATGGAAAAACAAAAGAGCCCGAATAGCCAAAGCAATCTTGAGAAAGAAAAACAGAGCTGGAGGAATCAGGCTCCCAGACGTCACACTATATTACAAAGCTACAGTAATCAAGACAGTATGGTACTGGCCCAAAAACAGAAATACAGATCAATGGAACAGGATAGAAGCCCAGAGACAAACCCATGCACATATGGTCACCTTATCTTTGATAAAGGAGGCAAGAATATACGATGGAGGAAAGACAGCCTCTTCAATAAGTGATACTGGGAAAACTGGACAGCTACATGTAAAAGAATGAAGTTAGAACACTCCCTAACACCATACACAAAAATAAACTCAAAATGGATTAAAGACCTAAATGTAAGGTGAGACACTATAAAAGTCTTAGAGGAAAACATAGGCAGAACACTCTATGACATAAATCAACAGCAAGATCCTTTTTGACCCACCTCCTAGACAAATGGAAATAAAAACAAAAATAAACAAATGGGACCTAATGAAACTTAAAAGCTTTTGCACAGCAAAGGAAACCATAAACAAGACGAAAAGACAGCACTCAGAATGGGAAAAAATATTTGCAGATGAAGCAACTGACAAAGGATTAATCTCCAAAATATACAAGCAGCTCATGCAGCTCAATATCCAAAAAGCAAACAACCCAATCAAAAATGGGCAGAAGACTTAAATTGACATTTCTCCAGAGAAGATATACAGATTGCCAACAAACACATGAAAGGATGCTCAACATCACTAATCGTTAGAGAAATGCAAATCAAAACTACAATGAGGTATCACCTCTCACCAGTCAGAATGGCCATCATCAAAAAAATCTAAAAACAGTAAATGCAGGAGAGGGTGTGGAGAAAAGGGAACCCTCTTGCACTGTTGGTGGGAATGTAAATGGATACAGCCACTATGGAGAACAGTATGGAGGTTCCTTAAAAACAAAACAGAACTACCATACGACCCACCAGTCCCACTACTGGGCATATACCCTGAGAAAACCATAATTCAAAAAGAGTCATGTACCACAGTGTTCATTGCAGCTCTGTTTACAATAGCCAGGACATGGAAGCAACCTGAGTGTCCATCAACAGATGAATGGATAAAGAGGATGTGGCACATATATACAATGGAATATTACTCAGCCATAAAAAGAAACGAAATTAAGTTATTTGTAGTGAAGTGGATGGACCTAGAGACTGTCGTACAGAGTGAAGTAAGTCAGAAAGAAAAATACCGTATGCTAACACATATATATTGGATCTAAAAAAAAAAAAATGTTCTGAAGAACCTAGGGGCAGGACAGGAATAAAGACGCAGACATAGAGCATGGACTTGAGGACACAGGGAGGGGGAAGGGTAAGCTGGGACAAAGTGAGAGAGTGGCATGGACATATATACACTACCAAATGTAAAATAGATAGCTAGTGGGAAGCAGCTGCGTAGCACAGGGAGATCAGCTCGGTGCTTTGTGACCATCTAGAGGGGTAGGATAGGGAGGGTGGGAGGGAGATGCAAGAGGGAGGAGATATGGGGATATATGTATACGTATAGCTGATTCACTTTGTTGTACAGCAGAAATTAACACACCATTGTAAAGCAATTATAGTCCAATAAAGATGTTAAAAAAAAAAAGTACTAATTTGTTTTACCTTTCTTCTGTGGTCTCTCTCACAACTTGTTACAGTGTTTTATCTGTTTGCTACTTGATGCTGTTCTAGGAAAAATTAGAACTTTAAATTATTAGTGTTAATTTTATCATTGCTCTTTCTATTGTGCTATTCCAGTTTTTAGTGCCTCTATAGAGCATTTAACTCATGTACAGCATCACCAAAAATTACACAATTATTACTTTATACCTTTTGTACGCATATATGTTTCATTCTTATCAGAACAGTGGAAACAACACGCAAAAGTAGCTCAACTGATATTTCACTTCCTGATATGTACACATTCTATCAACACTCTGAACTTACCGATGACTAAGGAAGGACTGAAAGAAATTTTGAGCTGCCCTATGTTTTCCTTCTGTGTCATCATTTCAGCGTAAGTGGTTGGCTAATACAGGAAAGTAACATGAGTAAAAAAGGGAATGTTTGGGTGCCATGGTCATTCGTGCTTCTTAGAATGCCATTACCTTCTTTTTGCATTCAAATCAAGTCTGGTTCAAATAGAAAGTATGACCTTTTGGGGCCCTTGTGTCCCCACTTTCTCAGTTGTAGACATAACATGCTTGCCTTGTACTTAACTCTGAACCTCCCTGGACTCTCATGTATGGTGGGCCCACTAGAATTCTGTGCTCACGAGAATCACGATGGCTGTAAATGAAAGAGGTGGTAAGGAACAGTGGACACACATATTGCACATATCTCCTCTGCTCACGTGTATGCTTGTCTCATCACGCTTGACCTACAAAACACAAGTTCAAAGATAAAACTAAGAATTTCAAGGCAGTAACAGGAGAGCATTAAGCCAAGTGTGAGGCCTTCTGAGTGTGGAGCTCTGTGTGACTTCACAGGTCACATGCCCATGAAGCTGGCCCTGGTGAAGGGGGAAGGGAGCATTCCTGGCCAAAGGCTTCAGACAATGCATAGGTTGAGTGGGTTACATGGGGGAAAAGCTCACAAGGATACTAATGTTTTGAAACTAAAGCAATTAAAATGGCAATAGGCACTACTATAAATCAACTACCCAGGAAAAAGACTCTCTGCTGGAATTACAGAAAGAGAATAAATGGCAGGATGCTTCACGATGCCTTGATGTAGCTAAGACTGCGTGAAGTGCCACATCATCATGTTGCTTGCGTCCTACAGCAGGGAAGTACCCAAGCCAAGGATAGGCATGACAAGGGGCAGCTTGCATAGGATAATCCACAGAATATGGGTTACTCCTGTGCTCCCCAAAGGTGGACATGCATCAGTGTCACTGGAATTGTGTGTAGAAAATAAGATGCATAGATCCCACTCCAGACCTACTAAATCAAAATTGCAAGGAAAGATTCCAAGCATCAGGGCTTTTAATCAACCACAATGATGACAGTAATGTTCACTGACCCTGAAACTTTCTACTTAATGGGCCTGGGTGGTTTTGCTTTCATTGCAGGAGAAGAACTCAGAATGTTTTCTAGTGAAGCATATACAATGACTGGAACAGAAGAACCAAGGGACCTTTTAGTTTCTGTATGAAATACATCCATTTTAAAAACTTTTTATTATGGGGAATTTTAAACATTTACAAAGATAGAATAGTATAATGAATCCCCATGTATCCATCACCCAGTTTCAACAATTATCAGCTTATGACCAATCAAATTTTATCTATACCCCTGTTCTTTATCCCTTTAATTTTAATTTTTAAATAATTCCATTTTAACTTACCTGTTGATTTTAAGTTATACTTCTGTGCATTATATTTTAGCAGTTGCTCTAGAGATTACAATATGTATTCTTAACTTTTTTTCTGTTCAATACAGTAGCCATTTATATATACATAGGGTCCCTGGTAGCCACATTTGTGTAGTATAACTCTGCCTCCTTGACTACAGTTGACTGACACTGGGAGAGTACCAATCCAAATTGGGATCTTGTGATTAATTGCCTTTGGCTTAAGCCAACGCAGACTGGATTCTGTTTTTCCCACCAAGCATTCTCTGGTTAACACATCAGCCTTCATTATGGAGTTACTGTGAAGATTAAATACACAGGTAAGAACTCAAAGTTGAGTCCGTTCTTCCTTTGTAACGTGACTGTAACCTTTCTTTCTAGCCGTTAACTTTCTACATGAGCCATCTGGCTCTGCCTACTGATCCTCTCACTTTGCTTCTTAAACACCAGTGGGGTTCTCCTTCTGTGACTTTATACCTACAATTTCCTACCTGCCAGTGCTAGCCAGTTGTGCCACGACTTCCTTCCAAGGTCCAGCTCCAGTCTACCTCCACCTCAAAGCTTCTGAGAAGCTGAGCTCACAAGGAGAGCCCACTCTAGGGGGGAGCACTTCATGCCTGTACCACTCAGTTAACTTATAATCATCTTGCCTTGTTTCCTCTGTGTCCTCAGCGGTAGTTGAGATGGGGGCCTTAATTTACCCGTGCAAGCTACGCTGTTTATTGTGAAACCCCATGAAATATTAGATTAAACTTAATTCATAATGTTGTGCTAAATCAGGAGCTGCCACATACTTAAATCCAGGATAGACCAAAAGAACGGACTACCAAATAATGAGAAAAAAAGTTGTGAAAATGCTGTTAGTTTAAATGTTCATTTAAATCCTCAAAATGCAACCAGTGCTTTATTTTAGAGTCAAGGCAGCTCAGAGACCACCTCTCTCAGGAGACCCTGTTACGTGATACGTCGCTGCTATGCCAGTGTTTTGGCATCCAAACAGTCTCTCCCAGACTGCCTCTTGCCACTCACTGGCTGTGACTCAGAAATCTTTTATCAGACAATGTCCCTCTGTTTGTGGTTTCAGAAGTGGGATGTTTGTGGGCACACATCCTTACGTTCCCTATAGCACCCAACACCCAGGCCTTGCCCAATACCCACCTTGGTAGAGGCAGCACTTCAAATAAACACAGCCATCTAACTGGATGTTTGCCAATATCCAACCAATTCGTCTCACGTGGATAAACTCATATTGAGAGAAGGCCTCCCAGATGATAAGGGTGAAATGCAGTAGTGAGGACCATGGTGAAAGCAATACAAGAACTAAGTGGTGCTTTGTAAAGCTTTATTACAGGGTGGATTTAGCTGTTGGAGATGTGTTCTTGGCCATGGCGTACATCACTGGGTCACGCACACAGCCTTGATGTGGACTCTGCTGAGGAGACTGCGCATCCTCTAGGTGGGGTATGTAGGGAGAGAAGAGTGCGTATTTGATGGCAGTGAACATCAGTCACAGAATTCTCCACTGAGGACAAGAACTCTCAAGGCTCAGGGCACAATGTAGGCAGGCAATGGACATAGCTTCTTAGACACTGTACTTAAGTTCTTGATAGAACAGCAGTCCAAAGCAATTCTATACACAATTTCACATAAAAACTTCCTTTTTGTAAAATGAATAAACAGCAACAAAGTACATAAAAAGATGTGATCTCCCAGACCTGTGATATCCAGTACCGTACAGTAGTGACGAACCACAGGTAGCCATTAAACGTAAATAAAATTCTGCTCGTCTCTCTAGTCACATTTCAAGTGTTGCATAATCATGTATGTCTAGTGGCTTCCATATTGGAATAGGGCACATACAGAACATTTCCATCATCACAGTTCTATTGGGCAGCCCTGTCTTAGACCACGCATGGCTCGTTTTTACGTAACAAATCTCAGAATAACTGCTGCAAAGCCCTTTCATAACATGCTATATTCAACAAAGAACAGGGACATTTACTCGATTTAATATACTTTTGTAAGATACAGCATCCTTTCATCCTTTATTTTTACAACCCCTGGCTCACATGGAAGGCCAGGGATGAGTCAGCATGCCATTGCATACCTTGAAAAAGGGCCCATTTCTCTGGCTGCAGAGTGGCCAGTGTGGGTTCTGGGCTTTGCCCCACATTGTAGCCAAAGGCCCGGGAGCAGCTCAGCCTCTAGGGCTCTGCACGGTCTCCAGCATGGAAAGCTGAGGTAAATGAAGGTGCAAGTTTTCTACATCTTAAAGCAGTTCATCTCCTCTGCCCTCCCAGGAAGCAGATGGGCCTGACTGAGAACACACTCCCAAGTTCAGAAGTAATCGCTCAAGAAGTCACATTTCTCAAATCACTTTCTCTTCCTCTACAGATCAGTTACCTTTTTCTTTTTTCACAGCATGAAGAGTGGCAAAGAATACCTCAGAGAGCAACCAGAGCAGGGACACAAACAGCCCTCAGAATAGTTCAAGACCAACATAGACACCTCGTCCCTCAAGCAAAAGCTGCACAGTGAGGGACAATCTATTAAGGACAAGATTAAACCTCTGGAAAAACAGCTTACCTTTACCAAGGCTCCAGTTCCCAACTTTATACTTTTAAACTTTTTTTTCTTTAAATGAGGTCATCCCTTGGGAGAGATGGAGATACAGATTGCACTTGAGGATCTCTGTTTAAATCTCTGGTGGTTCCTGAGGCACACCTGCTCCCATAGGTGGCTCTAGACCATGGCCACACAGGTTCTAGACAGAGTGTTGGGATTCTAGAATATAGGCTTGTTGAACAACTTAATAAGAAAAACTATTTTCCTTTAAACATGTGATTCTAAAACAGACTGCTGTGACCTTAATTACCATCCTCACAAATCATGTTTTTGGCCATTTACAAAAACGGGAAATCACCTTCAATATTATAATATCAATAATAGGAAAAATTCAATCAAGCACAAGACAAATTTAAAAATTAGTCTTACAACATTCTTCTATAAACACAAGCTTATAAAGCTTAATTTAACCCAAAGGTGAACTTCCATTTACAGATGTTGATTTAGGAAGTTGTTTAAACTTCTACAACCTTTACAAACTTCAGGACAAGTTCTTCTTCCATAGATAGACAAGTTGTTTTTTTATACCACCTACTGACGGGCTTCTAGATTAGAGGCCATTTTCTTCCATTGAGACTGCATATCTGAGGATGGTTTACACTGGGAATGGACTCCTTTATTCCCTTGTCACTTCCAATCTTAGGCCTAATGTTCTGAGCCAAGAAGCGCTCTGATGTTGGTTGAATTCCTCTAATTCTGTAGCCAGGTCTACCACCAGCTGCTGTGTGCTGAGCTCCAGTCAAAATGACCTAAATCAGCATACCATCAAGGACACCATTTTTTTCTGAGGCTGGATAGAACAGCTACAAAAGCTTGCCCAGGCATCCATCTCTTTCTGTATAGCAACATTTTAGATTCTTATTTGAAACTTGGGGTTTACAAAAATATAATTTTTCCATTGGGTACTCAATTCAAATGTTTTTTGGAAGGGGTGATTGCTTCTGTTTCCCAGCCCACTGCCGTGCCCAGAAGTGTCTGGCTGTCACCCTGTGGAACCCCCTTCCCAGAAAGCAGCACAGGGTTAAAAAGCATTTCTAGGCAGGGTCTCTCTGAAGGAAAATGAGACTTCTGGTCTATTTTCTGAAAGAGCAATAGCCAAGGCCTCTGCTTAGCTAGGCCCACTGAATAGTCCAAGTACTGCAGTGACCTATCGCAGTCCAAGAAAGCCTGCCGCTCACAGAGGAACAGAAGGTGTCCTACTTACCTTGTGGTGGATTTAACGCCATACCTTTAATGTGCTGCGCCAATCCTCTGTGGAATATCTTTATTTTCTTCCAGTTTTATTTAGATATAATTGACACAGAGCCCTGTATATGTTTAAGGTGTACAGCCTAATGATTCGACTTTCATACATCATGAAATGATTACACAGTAAGTTTAGTGAACATCCATCCTCTCATATAGATGCGAAATTAAAGAAACAGAAAAAAAGTATTTTTTTCTTGTGATAAGAATTCGTAGGATTTACTCTCTTAACAACTTCACATATAATATGTAGCAGTGTTAATTATATTTATCATGTATGTTACATCCCTAGTATTTATTTACCTTATCTGGAAGTTTGTACCTTTTGACTGCCTTCATCCAATTCCTCCTCCCCCCACCTGCTGCCTCTGGCAACCACAAATCTGATCTCTTTTTCTAAGAGTTTGTTTTGAAGTATAATTGGCCTATAACACCATGTTAGTTTTTTCCTAGTGTACAACATAGTGATTCAATATTTCTGTACATTTCAAAATGATCACAAGTCTATTTACCATATGTCACCATACAAAAATATTATGTAATTATTGACTATATTCCCCACACTGTATATTTCATACCTGTGACTCATTTATTTTATAACTGGAAGTTTGTACCTCTTAATTTCCCTCACCTATCTATCTCCTTCCCCCAGCTCCTTCCCCTCTGGCAAACACCTGTTTGTTCTCTGTATCTATGAGTCTGTTTCTGTTTTGTTTGTTCATTTTTTTTTCATGTATAGATTTCACATTAAAGTAAAATCATATGGTATTTGTCATTCTCTGTCTAACTTATTTCACTTAGCATAATACCCTCTAGGTCCATCCATGTTGTCACAATTGGCAAGATTTCATCCTTTTTTTATGGCTGAGTAACATTCTATTGTGTGTGTGTGTGAATATATATATATATATATACACACACCACATCTTCTTTATTCATTCATCTATTGATGGGAACTTAGGTTGCTTCTATATTTTTAGCTGTTGTAAGTAATGCTGCAATAAACATAGGGGTGCATATATCTTTTCTAATTAGTGTTTTTGTTTTCTTCGGATAAATAACCCAGAAGTGGAGTTGCTAGATCATATGATAGTTCTACTAATTTTTTGAGGACCCTATATACTGTTTTCCATAGTGGCTACATCAATTTACACTCCCAGCAACAAGGTTTCCCTTTTCTCCACATTCTCCCCAATACTTATTTGTTGTCTTTTTTAGGGTATATCTTTTTTTTTTTTTTTTTTTTGCGGTATGCGGGCCTCTCACTGTTGTGGCCTCTCCCGTTGCGGAGCACAGGCTCCGGATGCGCAGGCTCAGCGGCCATGGCTCACAGGCCCAGCCTCTCTGCGGCATGTGGGATCATCCCAGACCGGGGCACTAACCCGTGTCCCCTGCATCGGCAGGAGGATTCTCAACCACTGCACCACCAGGGAAGCCCCTGTTGTCTTTTTTTAAATAGTTATCCTGACAGGTATGAGATGATATCTCATTGTAGTTTTGATTTGCACTTGTCTGATGATTAGTGAAGTTGAACATCTTTTCAGGTGCCTATTGACCATTTGTATGTCTTCTTTGGAAAAATGTCTATTCAGGTCCTCTGCCCATTTTTTTAACCTGTTATTTACTTATTTTTGGCCATGCCATGCAGCTTGTGGGATCTTAGCTCCCCAACCAGGGATCGAACCTGCACCCCCTGCATTGGAAGCATGGAGTCCTAACCACTGGACAACCATGGGGGTCCCCTCTGCCCATTTTTTAATCAGGTTTTTTTTTGTTTTTTTTCTTTATGTTGAGCTGCAGGAGCTCTTTGGATATTTTGGATATTAACCCCTTATCAGGTATATTGTTTGCAAATGTCTTCCCACACTCAGTAGGTGGTCTTTTCATTTTGTTCATAGTTTCTCTCCCTGTGCAAAAGCTTTTTAATTTGATGTAGTCCCATTTGTTTATTCTGTTTCCCTTGCCTGAGCACAAAAAAAAAAAAAAAAAAAAGTCAAAGACCATACCGCCTGTTTTCTTCTAGAAGTTTTATGGTTTCAGGTCTTACATTTAAATCTTTAATCCATTCTGAATTTATTTTTGTGCATGGTGTGAGAGTAGTCCAGGTTGATTATTTTGCATGTAGCTGTCCAATTTTCCCAACACTATTAATTTAAAATGCTATATTTTCCCCATTGTATATTCATGCCTCCTTTGTTGTGGATTAATTATGACAATATAAGTGTGGCATTTCTGGGCTCTCTTTTCTGTTCCATTGATCTATGTGTCTGTTTTTGTTCCAGTACCATACTGTTTTGATGACTGTAGCTTTGCAGTATAGTTTGAAAGCAGGGCGTGTGATACTTCCAACTTTGTTCTTCTTTCTCATGATTGTTTTAGCTATTCAGTATCATTTGTGTTTCCATACAAATTTTAGAATTATTTGTTTTACTGCTGAGAAAAATGCCATTGGTATTTTGATAGGGATTGCAATGAATCTGTAGATTGCCGTGAGTAGTATAGTTGTTTTAACAGTATTCTTCCAATCCATAAACATGGTATATCTTTGTGCACCCTCCCCTCCATCCCCAAATCCCTCAGTGTTATTTTTTAAATAGAAAGTAAAAACCTTAAGACTCCAAAGAAACCAAAACCCAGGCATCTTTAAAGTATTTGACTTTCTTTACCAGCAGTTTTGTAATTTCAACCCAGATTAAGAAATAGACACAAGAATATATATGGTGGTGACCAGCACAATTAGCAACAGCATCTCACAAGTGTGAAGTATCATTCACTTTAATGCTTCTCAAAAGTCTTTTAGAGAAATTTAACCTCTTGAATTAAAAACACTAATAGAGGCAGCCAGAATGAGTGGCGACAAGGAGAGAGGAAGTGAGCAATAGAAAAAAATCCTTCAGATTCACTAAAAACTACTAAACCAATTCCCAGTAAAAAGAGACACGCTTTACCTAGCTGTAACCAAGAAATTAGTTGACCTAGCTTACTCCCTCTAAGAATTTTTTAATTCCTAAAATAAAATTAACATTAGATTTATTCAGTCACTTCCTTCCAAATGTGACCTTTTATTCTAAAGCAGTAACTCTCAGCAGAACACCAGGGGCCCCCAGAAGGGCATCAAAGTATTTGTTCACTAAATGGTGAAAAAAAAAAAATGCATCTTCCTTCTGTTTGCCCATCACAATCCCCAGTGATACAGATATTCCATGTTCATATTCAGTGCCGAGGCTCTCATAAACCACTAAACCACATGCAGAATATTATACGTTATTTAGAACCATAAGGAAATAAACATTGATACTCTATGCACCCTTTTCAATAAAGTGATTAAATAAACTCAATTGTCTGGAATATACAGACCTAACTCTTGTAGGTTCCAGACTGGGGGGCTCACATGCATCATGTATTATTTGACAAATGCCCGCTTGAAAGAGCTCCCTGTCTCCCCAGTAGTGGAGATGCAGAAGATGAGGGGGGGGGGGGAACAGTCACAGAAGCCTGTGGGGTGAATATATTATCTTCAGCTCTTTAGACTACAGGACTGCATCCTGTCTCTAAATCACATTTGCCCAGATTCAGGAATGCACAGTCACAGAGGTTTTGAAAGTGAGGCACAGGGGACTTCCCTGGTGGCATGGTGGTTAAGAATCTGCCTGCCAATGCAGGGCACACAGGTTCGAGCCCTGGTCCGGGAAGATCCCACATGCCACGGAGCAACTAAGCCCGTGTGCCACAACTACTGAGCCTGCGCTCTAGAGCCCACGAGCCACAACTACTGAGTCTGAGTGCCACAACTACTGAAGTCCGCATGCCTAGAGCCCGTGTTCCACAACAAGAGAAGCCACCACAATGAGAAGCCCGCGCACTGCAACGAATAGCAGCCCCCACTCGCTGCAACTAGAGAAAGCCCGCGTGCAGCAACGAAGACCCAACGCAGCCAAAAAATTAATTAATTAATTAAATTTTTAAAAGGCACAGATAGAATTGGTGACCTGATGATCTTTTGGCACCGCCCCCATTGAATACCTGCTGCAATTGTTGACCCTTCCCTATTTTCAGAGGCAGAGTTTCTTCACAGGGAGCCATGTGACCCTGGGCTGAGGGTCTCTGTGGAGGGCTTGGCCACCACCTGGGCATCAGGCCCCTCAGCGTGGCTCTGCGGTTGCTGAGAGCTCCTCTGCGGTTGCTGAGAGCTCCTTGCCCTCTGGACACCTGAGCTGCTGATGACCTGCACTTGAGTGCCAAGGACAACACTTGTGAAGTTCTCTGCAGGCAAAGCTTTAAATTTTCATTTTGTTTTGGTGACTTAGTAAATTTTTTTGAGAAAATGAATTTTTACATAACAAGCAAGTGAATGAGTTGCAGAACAGTTCAGATTTTTAAAATGCTACTCTAATTTTTGTTTCTACATCACGAAGGAGCAAAAACAAAGCACACAGGTAAGGCAATACACGTGAGGTTATTGCTAACTTGTACTGCCACAAAGATTGATGCCTAATTAATCTGGAGTTACAAAGAGCACATGTCAGTGCTTCTCACTCAATTAACAACAAAAAACAGGAAACCCAAAGGGCCTGGAGGCCATTCCGAGCCAGGGTCCTTCTGATGAACCGGAGAAAAGGTTTTGCTGATTCAGAAGGGGGCTAGCCTATGGAGCCATTTAAAGTCCTGCACCAGGAGAATGAAAATTTCCAGTTATGGCATTAAACTCTATTTATTTAGTATTTGAAACATGGTGTACATTTCTGAATTTGTATAAACATTTAGTACATCTAAAATCCACAACTGGTAAACAACCTGTGTTTTCTTTTGTGTACAATTTTGGAGTTTACATCTGGATATTCTGGTGTTATGGAGAGACCCAGTCTGTGAACCTAATCAAACTGCCTCATCACCATAGTAACTGTGACAGAAGTGATTTGCTCCTTGAAAGGGCTGCTCCTTGCACAGAAAAGGTGTCACGCTTTGGAACTACTAAGCCAGGTGTCAAGGAAACAAGAGAAACACAGCTGACATGATGAAGAAAGTCTGTGAAGGGGACTCCAAGATCCATGTCAGTGCACAGCAGGCTATGCAAGTCACTCGGTGACACCTAGGCATGGGCACCCCTTTCAGAGCCTTTGGGTGTCAGAGTCTCCTCACCTCCCACCGGAGGGGTTCCTTCCAGCAGGAGCTTGCACTCTGCATGGGCACACACCTTAGGGCACCAGGGGGTCACAGCTGCAGCTCTGAGGTGCCCACCAGGCCCAGGGCTCTGGCTTCTTCCGGAGTCAGGCCGCTCTTCAGGGTCCTCCGCACTGCAGCGGCGCCGGCAGACCAGAGGCGAAGGGACAAGAAGAGAAGGCGGTGTTAGCAACCAGGCACGTGGCAGTCAGGCCACAGGCCTCCTTCCCCCGAGGACTCCCAGAGGAGTCACAGCGCTCACGGACACTTGGCCCCGTCCTACTCCTGCTGAAGTGCCCTGGCTGGCTGGCCGCCAGGGCAGGGAAAATCTAGGGGCTGCCAGGGACTGACCTGAAGATGACACAGGCACTGACCTGGAAAGTCAGGCAGATAGGGGACCTCGTAAGAGGAGAGTGGGGGAGGAGAGGCCCACCCTCATGAGGTGTCTGAGAAATGGTGCAAACTACAAAATGCAGGTGGCATGTTGAGAGCTCAGCCTTTCCCAGCATAAGGAGCGGATCAGAGCTGGAAAAGGAATTACTCAGCATAGGAAAATGCAAATTCCAGTGTTGCAAATTAGGTAAAATAATCCCGCAAATCTGCAGGGACATACCTCTGTAGAGGCCCCACAGCAAGGCATTAACGGAACCCAGCGCGAGAGGTAGCTGCCAGGATGAGCTCTCCACGAGCATCAGGGTCTTAGTCTCAACTCATCAAAGGGCCTCTACAGAGAATAACCAGTGACTCCTTGTAGACTGGATGCCAAGGAGCAAACTGCCAAACTTCTGAGTGGATTTGGTGGATGTTCTCTGTGAAGCACACAAGGCTCAAGAAGGACCAGTGACCTCCCCGCCCTGAGGTTTACAACTGGCAGCCGGAGGCACACTCATATTTAACCGACTTAGAATTGGCTTACCTTTAGCCTGACATTATGGGTTTTTCCATTGTTTAGTGTTGATCAATTTCGATGTCAAAATAAAGGCTGAATAAGGCTGCATGATGAGGCAGCTGCCCCTTCCAAGACTGGTCCTTTCATTTGAAAGGTTCCTAATTACATTTTCCTTAGTTGATAAATTGTATTTGGCCTACTCTGTATGGAAGTCATACAGAGTTTTGGGTATTCTATTTTCAGAAGAGATGTGTTACAGATCTACCATCTATCATAAATCCTCAGTCATCTGGAGTCCCTGAGATCCTCAGGGAAGGCCCTTGATCAGAATGTGGAGAAAGTAAAGCTCACCCTTAGTGTTTTCCCACCTTCCTTGCCAGACCTAATTCCCCATGCCCCCTCTATGACAAGGGGGCCTGTGTCCTCTGAGGCCTCCCCAGAGGTGAGGGTCCCACCTCGTGTGTCTGCAGCAACGCCCAAATCGATGCCTCCCCTGGACAAAAGCCCACTTAGCCCACGGACAAAGAATCTGAAAGAGCTAGGCCTCTGGTAGAACAAACAGCGGCTAATATCTACTAATAAATACTTTCTTCTCTCCCAGGAGTCAGCACTCTGGGAGCCAACACCCAATCCATCAGTCTGTCAGTCAACAAATACTTCGTGGAGAACCTATTGTGCGCTCAGCACTTTTAACTCAAAGAATGGACACACTTAGGGAAGATTCACAGACATTAAGCGTGGGTTTATAGACGCACAAAGCTCTGTGGTGAGGGGTACCCTCAGATCATGTCACCGCACGCTGCTGTATCTTCAAGCCCAGCTCAGGGCCCTAGAGCCACCCGTCCGCAGCTGCTCCTACACTGGCTAACCCTCCCGCAACCCCGGACCCCTTGGGCTCCAGACTGAGTATTTAACTCATCCAGACAAAATGTTTGGCTCCAGAGCCTTGGCTGGAGGCAGATTGCATTTAACTGAGTAATGGAATTCGTTCTATGGGGCGGCAATAAAAATACTAGTTTGTAATACCCTTTATGTTCTTTAAACACTCCTTCAAGTGTTTGTTAAAGAAAGATAATAATTTTAATGGCAGAAAACAAGATGAAATATTTCTCATCCTTGACAAGGACTGCTGAGACCTCTTATCCAAAATCCAAAATTCTGCCTGAATAAGTCCGTGCTGCACTAGGAGGGCATCTTACGTTTCCTTAGCAGCAGGAGGGGGCGTGGGCTAGGAACCACACCTTTGTGCCTTGAGGTATACACACGTGGCCAAATGACCACAGAAGACTCCACGAACTGAGGGCATTGAAAGACGCCTCTTACGGTTCTGTTCACATGTTTGCTTTAGCCCTAGAACTATAGGGTTCAGTTCATGTAAATACTTGAGTGAGGACCCTGGCACCTTACGGAACAGGCAATAATCTGCTAATAGATATGGGCATCGGGCCAGCCTATCTGGGACCAGCTCAGAGAACAGAACAAAGGTTAATGGTGCTGCACCAGCCTTGCTGCCCTCAGCCTCATGGTCTACTCGCAGCTTTGATGCACGAGACCCCTGAGGACCCTCCTGCCCCCTCCAGCCTGGGCTTTCCTCTGCTGTGGGGAAAAGCCAGTATAAGTGAAGGTCCCTTTGCTTGCCAGATGTGTCCCTGAAAGGCAGGTATTCATAGAAAAATCGGCCCCATTTATGGAGTCCTACTTTCTGTGGGCCTTCATGACAGTTCAGATAAATTCTCCCAGAAATACATTAACCCTGAAAAGGACCTTAAGAATTTGAACCCTTCCCTTGTTAAAGACTCTTGAAAGAAGGTGTGAAATGAATGTAATCAGTTGAAATCAGCTTTGTACCCTGATTCCAGTCCTGCATGCAAAGGGCCTGTTACGGTGTCTGTCCATCTACCTGCTCGTCAGTTAACTCATTCATTCAACAGACGTTACATGAGCCTCCACCTTGAGCCAAGTGTCCCACCAAGGAGGCCGGGAGCTGACAGGAACACGGAGTGCGGGGAAGGGCACAGGGCAGCAGACCCTGTCCGCACAGGAGTTGGCTGTCACGCAGAAAGTTTCCAGAAAGCAAAAAACGGCTGAGGACACATGAGAATGAAAGGACCAACACGCAGGAGCCGGCAGGATATGGAACTTGCAGAACAGGAACAAGCCTTCCGTCAAATAGGGAATTCTCAACTAGCACTTCTCAAATGCTGGCAGGCGGGGGGGGGGGGGGGGGGTGCAGGGGGGAGGGCTGGCTGACATCTGATAAGATAACGTCCGGGCCCCTCTCCACTGCTCCCCCTTCCTGCTTCCCACTTGAATGCCCTGGCTGCAGCAGAGCTGCTCGCTAGCCTGTCACACGTGACAGCCTCCCCGCCCCGCAGCTCCTTAACAGAGAACAGGCCCTGGAAATGTTTGTCCCTGTCTGCCTCACACTCCTTCCATAGACGGCATGGGTCACTCTGCTGGTACCAGCAGCCACTCGATGCCCCAGGCGCTTGGGACAGCTCTCACGATGTCAGCAGCGGGGTCTGACACAGAGGTGCCTCTGCTGTCAACATGCAGCACAGGGGGGTCTGGCGCTCACGGAAAAATCACAAGTTTGTTTTCTCTTACTTTCCCCCCCTCCCTTGAATTGAAAAAACATGTTTCGATCCTACAAAGTGCTCCCAGACAACTCTTTGCTGATGTGCATCTGAGAAGAATGGCAGTGGTGGCTGCCATTTCCTGAGCGCTACCATGGATTATCTCACCCCATATCTGTGGAAACCCTATGAGATGGGGACTGTGCTCATCTCCCCGGGGAACGAGCAGCAGCGGCATAGAGAGATCGAGTCTCTGGGCCCTGCGTACACAGTAAGGGGAAGAGAAGGACTGGGGCCAGGACGTTTGAATCAGAGCCCACCCTGGAAACAACTGTGCCCTGACGCGCCTGGCAGCATGTGTTCTGACAGTCTTTCATGTTGATGGCAAATGGACCGAGTTTTACTTCTGTGTGACGGAAACCCACATGTGTGCTCTTTTACCTTTGGATCACTGACAGGTTTTTTGTTTTTTTTTTTTCATTTTTTGCACATAACGTCAAGTAATTTGGAAATAAGTTGTGTGTGTGTGTTTGGGTTTTTTTGTAATCCCGAAGATCCTAAAAATTGTTCTATCGAGTATACTAAGAGCGCTGTGTCTAGGATGACAGGGGCTCATATCAGAACTTGAAGATACCTTACACGTTTGCTTCTTGGGATTGGGAGGTAACTGGCCCCACTGGTATTCAAATGCTGCTTGTCAATTTGTGCAGCCCTTGTTCCTGGAGGGACCTGTTTGCGACTGGAGAAAAACGGCAGGCCCAGTCCTGCCTCTTTGGACTTAAATACCGGGAATCGTTTTAAGGTGTTTCATTCTTAGCGATTCGATGTTAGATATTCTGTGGGATTTTCATGGGTTTGGGTTTTTTTGTTTTTTTGGTCAACGTCAATTATTTAACCATTTGGGTTATTTTTCTTACTTCCACCCTCCGTCATAAAATCCCATCCATTAAAAGAAGAGGTTTCCCAAATTGACAGCATTCTACAAAATAACTAACTGACTGGTACTTTTCAAAAGTGTCAAGGTCATGAAATGTCCTCCACAGATCAGAGGAGACTAAGGAGACAGGACGACAATGCAACGTGCGACCCTGGGTGGGATCGTGGAACAGAAAGAGGGCATTAGGGGGAAAATGCTGAAATCTGAGTCAAGCCTGCAGCTGAGTTAATTTTTTGATGCATTGTCCTGGGTGTTAACATGACGGGAAGCTGAGTGAAGGATGTAAGGCAACGCTCTGTGCTATTTTTGTGACGTTTTTGTTAAGTCTAAAATTCTTTCAAAATCAAAAGCTAAAAAAATAAAATGTGGAATAACAATGACAAGAAGCCAAGGTTCCCAGACCCGGTTGATTTAAACTCGACTTCTTAGACTCAGCCTGGGCACAAAGACCCAAGGTCTCTGGGAGAGGCCCCAACAGTGCATTCTAACCTCCCCAGGAGATTCAGATCCCTGACTTAGAACACTGCCATCTGAGTGAGATGCGGGGAAAGGGGGCCGCTCGTGAAGGCAACGGCCTTTGTAGTGATAGGGCTGAAGTCTCCGAATTCTGCCTAACCCGGAACTAGGTTCACTCACGCTGAGATGGCTCTCAGCAATACCTATGGTATCAGGTGCTTTCTACAGCCACTGGTCTGGCCACGGTCTTGTCTGCGCAGTGCCCCCACCCCACTTCCCTCCTACATCTGTGGCTACGTTCACACCCAGTGCTCCTCAATAATCTCTTTGGTTCCTAGCTAAGCACTGAACAGAAAGCAATCAGTTGGAATGCAAAAGCAGACTGCTTCTTGTGAGTCACGTTGTTGGGGAGGACAGGGAGGGGATGGAATCTGGCCTGGGTGGACAGAAATGAAACAGTTCTCTCCATTGCTTTCCGAGCTCAGAGTTCTCAGCATTATTGCAAGTCCTGGACAGAACAGAACTGCCTTCCCCCTTTCCAGATGCAGTCTAGCTCTTTAGTGCTTACTGGGATGTCACAACAATACTAGACACATACATTGCTAACAATCCAGGCTTCCGTGCACAGGGGCAAGCCATTGCACCAGTGTCCTGGGGGTAAAAAGAGAGGGGAAGATGGGTCTGGTCTACAAATTACAGCAGGCCAAATGAGGTGGACAATGGTGGACGAGGAGCCAGGAGGGTGATGGGAGCAAAGTGATAAGGGGGCAGGTGTGGTTTCTGTGCACAGGC
The DNA here is from genome assembly GCF_963924675.1 of Phocoena phocoena. Lineage (NCBI taxonomy): Eukaryota > Metazoa > Chordata > Mammalia > Artiodactyla > Phocoenidae > Phocoena > Phocoena phocoena. Next base: position 39,193,372 of record NC_089231.1, read on the forward strand.
TCATGGGTGACTTCCCTGGCAGCTCCTAAACGCTTGCAGGCAGCTTCACATTCCTACCATGTTTGGGACCCTTGGACAGAAGTGTGAAGGGAAGGAGGGTGCTGAGAACCCGTCATAGGTGCCCCGCTTAACTCTCACAACCATCCCGGGAGGCTGGCACGACCGCCTTCACTGTACCAAAGAAGACTGAGGCTCAGTGAGGCCAAGCCATTTATACGGGAACAGTCTCCTCGGCTGTATGACTATGCAAATTCCCAAGCATGGAACTGGATTCCATCTGAACTTGGCAGCAAAGGCAATGAACTACTGTAACCCCCTGCCAGTAAGGTGCTTGGCACTTTCCAAAGCACCCTTCCTAGAACCCTCTACTTTGCTCTTACGCAGGAAAGACAAATTCTCAGGTTCCTCTTGTTTACTGATCCTCCCTCCTCTTGAACTTCCACTCTGGGGAAAAAGGGTGCCTGGCATACAGACAGACACAGTGGAGGACACACAGCCAGCCTCCTTTTTCAAAGTGCTAGTTCCCAATTTGGAAGGGAGATTTGTCCGAAAATACAACAACCAGAGGGCCATTCAGGGCAGTGAGACCCTTCCAAGCTCTTCCGGCACCACCTGTCTAACCCCAAAGCTTCTACCTAAGCTTCTTTCCACATCAGAGTCCTGGTTACCAGCCTGACCCTGCTCTAGAGCAGGGGGCTGCTTCCACCCCCTTGGGCTTGGGTACAAGGCCCGTACACCCTTGTTTAGGACCTGTCTCCAGGTGACTTGGAGTCTGTTCTGATAGCACCTGCTGTGATCTGGGCCTCATTTCTCTCACCTGTCCACAGACTTCTAATCATGCCTCCCAGCCCACCACCATCAAACCCCTTCACAGTCCCTTTCCTGTGCCCATCCGGCCCTGCCTCCAAGACCTTCCCAGTGCAGAGCCAGGCTGCAAATGCCTTCCTTACTTCCCCATCTTCCTTTTCTAGTGACAAGGGCTTGACACCCACCATAGGTTTAAAGTGAGCCCCAGTGAATCTTAGAGCCGCTGTCAGCTCCATCCCCTCTGGTCACTGTACTCCCGAAGCCTGGAGTGGGCGCTAATGGGGGTGGCACTTCTCCCCAGAGGCACGAACCCTTACGCTGGCCCTCTAAAATGCAGTGACTCTCCACCTGGGTTTAGGGAAAAGATTTTGATTCTCTCTTGGACTTATTCTATTTATCTTCCTGTCATGTGTCCTGTACACAAGGGTGGCTGCCCTTAGCTGTCTTTAGAGGAGGAATCAGTCCGGCTTTAATGAGCTCGAAGAATAATTAGGTGCTGAGTAAATAGTAATGATGTTGAGAAGACAAAAATTTGATTGAGAGACTTTGGTCCTTTCCACTGACATCTTATTTTACTGTATTCTAAGAGCATCCGTTTTAAAGTCTCTAGCCCATTCCATTGTCCCTATAAAAGAATATAAAATTTCTAAGTAGGGAAGAACTATGTAAATAACATGCAGGGAAATTTTTCTTAATGGGATTAGTGGGAAAATTCCTGAACATTTTCAAATACCACTTTGGAAAATTAGACACAACTAAACTAAGCTGAGTGCTTATCAGTTCCAGGGATCAATCTAATATTTTGTGAGGCATATCTCCCATTTTCCCTAAAACAGATTCAATATTTTTTTTTCAGATTCGTTCGTTCTCCTTCTCCACGGAATCCTACTTAACAGATAGCATGGCAACACCCCTCAATATTCTGTAAAATAAGATTTTAGTTATATCGAATCAACGTGAATATGTCACATGCCCTTCAAGAGGAATGTTGAAGCCTCATAAGAGATGGGGTGAGATGAGAGCCTGAAGTCAGGTCAGAGTTCAGTGTTCCTTTCCTAGCAGCCCCTAGAATCAGGCTTCTGGCCCTTCCCATTGAGAAACTGTTCTTTTGTTCCTAAGACACTGTTAGATTATTCGTAGGTCATATCGAAGTGATTGCATTTTTAAAGAAATATAGCCCTGAGCGCAAAACTGTACGGTCACGTCCCAGGTGGGGCCCAGACTCCCCTTGAAGAGAAACTCAACAGGAGAGGGGGCATTCAGCCTCTCTAGCAGGAAAGAGAAAAAGGCCAATTATGAGTCCCTAATCCCTGCTCTGCTCTGTGATAGTCCAGGGTAATGGCTCCATGCAGGCAGCCAGCTGGGCAGAGACCCTCTTCTGAAGTTGGGTCCCACAGAAAAGAACACAAGGGGTCCTTTTCTTCCCCAGGCCCCAGGCCCGTCCTGCAGAATCACAGTGGGAAGGAGATCTCAGATGCCCGTCAGCTTCAGGGTTTTCTAGGGAAGACCAACATCCGGGAGGCCTAAGAGAACAAGTAGCCCCGGGACAAAGGACTTGCCCCAGTATGATGAAAAGAGAAACCCAAATAAGAAGAAAACAAAGAGCTTGGAGAACGCTCTCTTGGCCATCTCCACCAGCCGACCTGAGAGCCGTGGCCAGAATCTGGGGAAGCATATGACGAGCGTTGTGTTGACATTTCACAGGCTAGAAATCAACTGGACAATTCGAAACATTTTACTTAATGAGACCCCAATGGCACCAGCGGGGAAAACAACAGAAGGGGCAGAGCCTGGGAACCTGCGAATCCATTACGGTGCCCTCGGTGAGTCCCAACTGGCTGCATATTTCAGGCTTTAAGCAGGACATTTGGTGGATGTAGGCCTAGCCACCAGCATCAAACACGAAAGCAGATGTTTTAAGCATCTCAGAGGATTCTTGAGGGTCTTGCAGGTCATAAATTTCTAGGTTATGAGCTGGATTCTGTTTGGTCTCCTACAATAGCTGGACGATTATTGTCTTTAGCCAAATGAGGTATAGCCCAAATATGCTGGTTATTCATTTACCCACTTGCCACATGGCCACCATTACACAATCAAATCAAACGCAGCATCGTTTCAGGGTGAGGCCCCAGCCCAACACTTCACATCGATTTTGCAAACTGTTTTTTTCTCATTCCTTTAACTTCTTATGAAAAGCTAGAGTTTACATCCCTTTATATTAGAAATCAAAGGAACTTCCCCCATCTTACATTTCTGTGGATGGTGCCATTACTAATTAACTAAACCTGCTACAGATAAACATTTACATACATGCAGTGCTGTATTTGTTGTAGTAACTGCATCACAGGACAAAATGTGTTGGGCTAAATAAAAAGAATATAGGGCTGTTTTGCATAAGATTGGAATGGAAACGATACCACAGGAAATTATTTTATGTCAACCACAAAAACAGGCAAAATTTCTCTCTGGCCAGATTGAAGAGGAAAACTCATTATGGCTGTGTTATTGTTCCCAGTGACATTCTGTGTCTCTCTAAGAATCTGGTTCTCTCTAGACCAGAGGGCAGGGCCAACACTCTTTGCCAACACAGACATGTAACCTATAGGAGGAGTACATACCCTGGGCCAGGCCCCTCTCAGGCAATCTCCTTTTCTGAGGTCCCTGACCCAACCCTGCCCACCTTCTGGAGGGCACTCCCTGACCTGGCATCCTTTCTCAACTCCTCTCCCGTGGTCTGATTCCCCACATGCTTTTCCCAGCTCCTCCCAGTGGAGACTCTTGCACTAAGGTTGCCCACTGCAGGAAGGCCAGGCGTTAACTGGTGCAAAATTTCTGCCATTTGCTTACCGGTTTATTGAAGTAAATAAGAGGAGGGCAATAAAGGGCAAATACTGAAGATAATCTACTTAAGGCACCTGAAAAAGCCTCTCATAAGTTTCATTTAAAAAACTATTTAAGGGGCTTCCCTGGTGGCGCAGTGGTTGAGAGTCCGCCTGCCGATGCAGGGGACACGGGTTCGTGCCCCGGTCTGGGAAGATCCCACATGCCGCGGAGCGGCTGGGCCCGTGAGCCATGGCCGCTGAGCCTGCGCGTCCGGAGCCTGTCCTCCGCAACGGGAGAGGCCACAGCAGTGAGAGGCCCGCGTAACGCATAGAAAAAAAAAAAAAAAAAAAAAAAACTATCTAAGAAAGAGATTTCTGTTCATGAAAAAGAGCAAGAGAAAAACAGGCAAATGGTATGGACAAGCCATACACAAAAGAAGAGATGCAAATCACGAGAGGCTCGACCTTCCTAGTACACTAGCAGGGAAAAGTAAGTGAAAACCATAAGGAATACTATTTCACACGCTTCAGACAGGCAAAAAGGCAAGTGCTTTGCCGGCCTGGCCTGGAGCATGCAGTGTGGAGAGAGTGTGGGTCAGCCTCACCCCTCTGGAGATGAGTTTGCTCCCCAAGATGTGCACACCTGGGGATCCTGCAGTTCCAGTCCTGGCCTCATACCCCATTGACCCCCTCCACGTTATCGTGCATGGGGTCCCCTGGGGATCTTGTTAAATGCAGATTCTGAATCAGTTGCCCTGGAGAGGTCCCCATGAATATGCATTTCTAACCAGCCTCCAAGAGGTGCCCATACTGTCTGAGGAACAACTTTAAATAGCAAGTCCCTAGCCAAGGTCTTACATGGGAGCCCCAAGAGAATGGCAAAGAATTCACAGCAGCACCAGGAAATAGTGAAATGTCGGAAAAAATAAATGTAAAGGTCTTAGATATTGATGTTGGAGCCCACAAACGTATTTCTGAAGATGTAAAAAGCCAGTGCCCCTGAATGATAGTTTTCCATTTAAAGAACAGAGGGAATGTGGCAGGGGGCGCAAAGAGTGGAACAAGAGTCCTTCTCCTAAGGCCACGAATCACCCAAGGGGCCTGGGCAGGGCCCAACCGCAGAGGTTCTCAGGTGGTCAGCTTGGGTACAGCCCAGACACCTGGAAATTTTAAAGCTCTGCAGAAAGTTCTAATGTGCAGCCATGGTTGAGAGCCACAGTTCAAGAAGTTACTCAGGGGCTTCCCTGGTGGCACAGTGGTTGAGAATCTGCCTGCTAATGCAGGGGACACAGGTTCGAGCCCTGGTCTGGGAGGATCCCACATGCCGCGGAGCAACTAGGCCCGTGAGCCACAACTACTGAGCCTGCGCGTCTGGAGCCTGTGCTCCGCAACAAGAGAGGCCGCGACAGTGAGAGGCCCGCGCACCATGATGAAGAGTGACCCCCGCTTGCCACAGGGGAAGCTCTCGCACAGAAACGAAGACGCAACACAGCAAAAATAAATAAATAAAATTAAAGTCTTAAAAAAAAAAAAGTTACTCAAAGTGTGTACCAGCAGGATGGACCTCATCTAGGAGTGTGGTGAAAACAGACTCTCAACCACTCATCTCACTGAATGAGAATCACATCCCCCAGCCCCCAAGTCCTGTGGTTTGAGAAACTCTGCTTCTCCCTGGTGGAGGTGTCAAGTGATATTTTCTTTTCTGGGGAAAAATTCCTGTCAGAATCTAAAGCCAATGATATAAAATGAGCAGGGTCCGAGAGTCTGCAGCAATTTGGTTTAGTGTTCTTTACCCTGGAAACAAGCACGTCAACGGGTCAAACAGAACCAAGGCGTCCAAAATATGCAGCCCAAAACTCAGTCACCTCTTGTACGAATCTCAAAGGTGGCGGCGCCTGGGGGGCTCTGAGTTTGAGTTCTTACTGAACTCCTGCCTCCTGACAGCCACTCTCCCTCCTTTCACTTTTGGGAGCCAGGAAATGAGGAGGCAGCCAGATTTCCTCTTTACAAAACATCATAAATCCCTGTCCTAGGGATTGATCTTGAGTGACCAGCACCAGGCCAAAGCTTGGGGGCTGAGGTCTCTTCTGAAACACACTAGGGCCACGGCCATGAAGGCAGATGTCAAAGGTTTAGAGAACCCTGCTTCTCTACAGCGAGCCATCCCTGTGAGAGTCAGCATGGTGCCCACAGAGGCAACTCCACACCCGTCATTCGGTGGATAGGGGCAGGTAACAGGCTGAGACTACAAGGGCAAATAAGTCGCTTTGATTTAGTTGAATCCTCTGTTTGGTAGGAAAAAAAAACAACTGGTGAACCTAGGCTAACATGAACTATTTCAAGCATCCTAAGGACCGAAAATCGCTGCCACCCCTGGTTTCACCTTCAGCATATGCCCATGAGCAGCAGTGAACCCCTGGGGGGACAGTCTCCAGCCCAGAAAGTAGCCCCTGATGCTGGGTGAGGGGCAATAATATGGCCTCAGCAAAGCATCCAGGGCAGTACTTGGCAACGGGTCCCACTGTGCCCACCCCTACACACCAGAGTCATCTAAGGGCCTTTCACACCTTCCTGGGGACAAAGTGTGAATTGGGGGAGGTCTGACCAGAAACAGCAAATACACTGGACAGGTGGCTGCAGAATCCCTCCTCCCTAGTGGCCAATGCTGACTGTCCAGCACGAAATCTTTTGTCGATGGGCACAGGTGGGCCCTCCGGGCACCACTGACAATTCACCGGAGCCCACCTCTGAGTCCCTGCCCTTCCTGGGTCATACAGAACTGGAGGGCTGGTCCCTGCAGGCAGAGTCCCACATCCTAACTCCAAGGCACTTACGAGACTTCCGGTTGGCCCGGGAGCGCTTCCTCTCCCGCGGCACCACTCGCTGACTGGGCACTTGGGTGGCTGACTTGACGATGCGGTCCATGATCTCATCAGCTGCATCACCCGTGACACTAGGCGAGTCATCCATTCCCACAGTCCATGAACTAGTGGATCCTGAAGAATTAAACAACCAGAGAGCACGAGGTACTCAGAGAGAAGGAAAACACAGCACTGCTCCTGCAGCAGCAAAGCTCGTCAGCAACAGAGCACAGCAGAGGCCAGAGCCAGGGTTGAGCCTCCTGATGGATCTAAGGGTGTTCCCCCGTCCCCACTGCAGGGGCACCACAGTGACCTGTGACCATCACCCTCCAGATTCTGACCTCCCATGAATCCATACCTGAGGCCCTTATGTCATACTACCCTGTCACACAGCTGTGATGTCGTCTCTCCCTGTCGTGGATGTGCCTCCACCTGCCAGGTCCTGTGGTCGTGGAAGGGCAGACTTCCCACACCGTGTGCCGCTATGTACATCACAGATACCCAGTTGAGTGCTTCCAGAAATGTCCAGAGACATTTGTTAAGTCAGCTCCCCATCTGTGGTTGTATGTGCCTAGCGAATGTCAATTAGCCCCAACTTCTCATTCAGTTAAATAAAAATCAATGGATTTTGTAACATATAGCTTATCTTTGGATTAACTAGCCTTTAAAAATCATAACAGGATTGTCCTCTTCTACCAGGAAAAGGGAGTTAACACAACATTTTCTTTGGTACATTCATCTGCTCCCTGACCAGAAAAAATATGTTTATAAATAGCTGTATGTTGAGACAGTCCAAGTCTGGTATAAAAGCATCTGCCCCTAGACCAGCAAGAAGAAAATACCACAAAAACATGGGTTCCCAAGTCATATTAAACACTTAGAAATGAATGCTATTTTAATTCATCAAAAACTGTGCCTTTGTGACTGATCAGCTTCCTTGTGAAATCTCTTCTCTAAGATGCGAAATATGCTTCTGTAAGAAAAAAGATGTACAGTGTGCTCAAAAGTGTGAATTTCCTCTACCTCTACTTCTCTTTGTAATAGACATACAACTTTAAAATCCTGTAGGTGAGTGTTCTCAGACTTTTATGTTTTTGGAACACAGGTACCCTGAACTTGTCCAAGGTCCAGCTAAAGCTGAAGAACAGTCAGCTTTTCTCAAACCACAGGTGAAAAAATGGTAGTAAATCTATATCTTAAATTTTGAATTCTATATTTCTATACTAATTTTTCAAAACGTTCGGTGTTTGGATATTGATAGAAATAGTTGGGAATAGTTGATTACAGTTCAGTAGACCGCACATTTTATAGACATGTGTTTGTGGTTGAAAGTTCACTGCAAATATGTAATATGCTATAATTTAGTCATAATTTCTGCTAGTAAAGTTCACATGACTGAATTAAATAAACACGTTGCAAAAGGAGTACCAGGATTCCAGTGTTGGACCACCTGCACTATTTGAGACCTGTGGCCATAGGACAACAATGCTTTCTGATGACAACGTCTTTTTTGTGGTCATTTATAAAAATCGTTTTGCGTTATGAGCGGGAGCAGACCTACAACACTGGGATATACAAAGTCAGGACATTTTACTTTTTCTGCTTGTGCCCAAGGGAGTTTGATCTACTTGCTTCCATCAGAAGACTAGCTTTTTCAGCATCATAAAACCCTTTAAAAATATGTTCTTCTCAGAAACGAATATTTGAAATTGCTGAATTTTTCTGCATTCTCAGGCTGGTCCAGGTGTTCAAGTTGGAGGCAAGAGGCCTCATAGTGACACAGCTCTCAGGCTGGGGCTCTGGGGAGCCTCTGAACCACGGCCCTCCTCATAGCAGAGCCATCAATACAGCAGTTGCTTTTTGCCCAGCAATTTCCTGTTTTCCCTTTTACCTACTGATTTATAATTCTGTGCCTCATTTTGAAATGCCAAGCTACCCTTCCCAAACACACAAAGCTCAATCAAGTGTCTTTGCTCATAATATAATATAATTTGCTCCTGATGAGCCAGAAATGAAGGCATCATCTGATCTTTCCATGAGAATTACCTATACTTTCATCTTATACATTCCTGGGAATCTGCTTTCACTGTGATGGGTCAGGAGATGCTTACAAGGAACATCTTGCCATTTGTCCAGGACTGTCAGACTCGGTTTTGTGATGCCATCATTTTCTCATGACCTCATTCTTGGTTCTGCTTTCTTATCCCCTCGCCCCTTGGTGACTGTTGTCACTACCTGATTACCATTTATGCCCATTCTTCTTGGTCGTGTATATGCTTCTCTTTCTGGAACCTCTACACGCACATACAGCCACAGGAGAACACTGCCCATAACTTACAGACTCCAAAGGGCCATTTGGCTCCCCATGGTCTCCCAAGTGTTAGCCAGGCATTTATATATACTGAGATGTCTGTAAAATTATTATATATAATATATATGAATATATATAGATAGACATATGGTGGAGGGGATAAAGCATTATAGACCATGATAGGACTATATCACTTTATTTGAACTTTACTTTTGAAAATATGTAAACTGTAGTTTGAAAGAAAACACTGTAACTAATTTTTCCCTTAAAAATCTAACTTAAAGAAATAGTCTAAAAGGAAAATAATTATATCCAAATAGATATTATATTAATCTAATAAATGCTTACCATTGTTTTTGAAAGAATCTCCCTGTGTATAGACTTCTAGATTAGAAAGTTCTCTTTTTGGCAATTTAAAGATGCCATTCCACTTTCTTCTGACTTCCATAGCTTCTGTCAATAGTGAGTCATCATTCTTACTGTTGCTCCTTAGAAAGTACATTCTTTTCTCTCTGGCTGTTTTAAAGATTTTATTTATATCTTTGGTTTTTGGCAGTTTGCCCATGGTATGCCTAGATGTGGTTTTCTTTGAGTTTACTCTCCTTGGATTTGTTATGTGTTTTAAATATGTGGGTTGATATCTATCATGAGCCTTTGGGAAATTCTCAGCCATTGTTTCTTTAATTTTTCTTTTTACCCATCTTTTGTTTTTGGTACTCCAGTTACAGACACATTAGACCACTTGACTGTGTCCCACATATCTCTTACATTTTGTTCCATTTTTTCTCACCATGCTTCAGTTTGTACATTTTCTATTAACCCGTGTTGTTTGAATTCACTAATCTCTTTTGCTGGGACCAGTCTGCTGTTAAACCCATGATATCAGTTTATCGTTTTAAATCTTTCTTTTTTTCAGTTCTAGAATTTCCATTTGATTCTTTCTTATAAATTTCAACCTTTTTATCAATTTGCCTCTATTTTCCTTTATTTTCGTTAACACTTATAAATGGTTAAATTTGACTGCAAATTTCAACATCTGGATCACCTGTGGATCTGCTGCTCTACTTTTCTTCTTGTCAGCCATGTTTTCATGTTCTCTTGGCTCATAATTTTGACTATGCACTGGACTTTGTGTAGAAAAGAATGCAGAGACTGAAGTCGGTGTCATTTTTCTCCAGTCTTTACCCTTTCCTGTTAAGCAGACACAGTGAAGGACTGAGCAGGGTTGGGGCCAGACAGCAGTTTTCATTGAGTATCAGTCCACCCCTGTCTTTAAATATTCTGTCTTTAACTATCTGTATGCATTTGTTGAAGGCGCTTACTCTAGCTTGTCTTTGTTTCCTCAGAACTTCAAGACTGTAGGAGATTTCCTGCAGCCTTTCTGGCCCAGCCTCCCCCTCCCCATGCTGCCCCAGCACTTTGCAAATGTCTCATGGAGAAAACTGTCTGCATTTGAAGCTCCTCTAGCTCCAACCTCTTACGCCAGCTCACATGACCACTAGAAGTCCTGCTGGCTTCTCTTTACTATTAAAGTCACTCTGCGCATGGCAAGTCCCATTCTCAGCCTGTGCCCAGACTTGGCAAATGCTCTTAGAGAGGTGCTCTCAGCTCACCTAGAATTCTAGTTTGTCTAGTCCTCTTCCCTTTCACAGTTCCCTGATGGATTTTGAGAGAAAGCTTTTGTTATTTTATTAAAGTTTCTGGTTATGGCAGCAGGAGTGGTGGCTTGTTCCTCCCTATGACATGCCACCTGGAAGCAGAAGTCTCTGCATGTGCAGAGAAACTGAACAGCTTTCCTTTCTAATCCCTTTTGTCAATTAGTGAAAAGGAACCCATATTGTACAAACCTAGCAATATCTTTTTCTCTTTGTCCTTTCCAGTCAGGAAGGATTTTCTATTTTCTCTTTTAAAATTAGCACAGCATGTTACATTCCATTAGAGATACTGGACTCCATCTCCCAAGGTGGCTTCCATTGCACTACCCTTGTATCCACCAAGGTACAGTGGCTCAAGACTCCTGATGGCTGGGGTCACCGTGGCGCAGGTACTAATGCTGCCCTTGATCTCCTGGTGTCCACGGTTAGCCTAGCAGACAAAGCCTGCAAGAGCTGCTGAGACACATACAGACTCATGCATGGGATGTCCTAGGCCTTTTGGGAGGCCAGTGATTCCCATCCCCATACCCCCCAACACTGCAAAGCTGCTTTATTTTATTTTTATCCTTGTTTTACACTTTGTCTAGACTGATAGTCACTACTGCTCAGCATTTAATGCTATAATTTTCTTCAACTTCTGACCTTCCCCACTTTCTTCTCTCCTCTTATATTCTGTCTTATTTACACACTCTCTCCTGTCACTTCTTGGTTTTTCTGAGAAATGGAGGCATTTTATAGACAGCACTGGCCAAGAAGAGGGCATCTTTCTTTCCACATAGAAAACCAGACAATCAGAATGTCCCACACGAAGTGCTCAGGACTGTGGTTTGTCATAGCTGCGTCCGTCTGATGTTGGTCACCAAAAGGCTGCCTTTGCGTTGCCAAATCATAATTTATTTTCTTTCCCTAATTCCACATCCAAAACTACCTAAAAGTCAGAGGGTTTGGAAAGACCAAATCCCAGAGAACCTAATCTGTGATTCTTTGATGTAATAATAATACCTGCATGTATTTGGGGTATAGTCTGGGAATCAAGACTGTAGTAGGAGGCATGACTTTTCTACTTATCATCTGTGTCTCAGTCAGGATAACACTGGGGAAGGGTGGGTGGAGGCGGCCCTTTTTCCGGCATAGTCTAAGCTGTATATCACAGAGTAAAAGCCCTGTTAAAGGTCCAACGTTGAGAAGAGGAGAAGGAACTAGATTCAGTGACACTATACTCACGTGAAATAAGAAGAACATTTGGTCATTTATAAAATAGCCTGAAGTGCAGCTCCACTTGGGAATCCCGCGTAAACCTTATGGATCTAGAACTCAGCCTGGAAGCCCCTTCAACCCTCCTCCTCTAGAGCAGCTTGTGGCCCTTGGTTCACAAGAAGATACAAGAAACTATATGCACCACGTGACTCCCTTCCTGCCAAAGAACACCTGGAACTGCCTTTGTTTTTTCTTTTATGTTAAAGTTGTTATTCCTATCATCATTTTTTAATACTTAACATAGTTGACAACAGCAAAATTAAAATTTAAAAAAAGGGCAGTCAGCAAAGCTAGATAGAAGTCACTGTTGGGTCTTCTCAGGAGTTCCTCCAGGTCACAGCCCTCTAGATCTTGGCTGCCTTCCTAACATCTTGTGAGCCTGGATGTTCGCTGGAGCCTAGCAAGGGCCTGATGGGCGCCGCACACTCTCATTCGTTACTGAGGTTCTGTGACGTGTAAGGTAACCCATGATCCAGTTCACCCAGACTGCACAGTTTTATTTATTTTCCCACTGTAATTACTACTTGAACCCCTTTTACACACTAAAACATTCCAATGTGGGCAATAAATACATGGTTTCTTCTAGCTTGTGTGCTAACCAAACACCAAGAGGACAAAGCTGGTCCTCCAGGAGTTCATCCTCTTTAGTTATAAAGTTTTTAAGTTCCTGAGACCTAAACTGGGGTCTCAGGAGTACATGGCAAGGCAGAGAACGCGGAGGAGGTGGATTCTGGAGGTGAAGAGGGGACAGGCAGAGGAGAGGGGACGGGATGAGCAATGGCAGGGGCTCAGGCAGACACAGGGTGTGCAGAGTAGGGCACTGCCCACAATGTGGGGCTGAGTGAAAGCCAAGTGTGGGAGCCAGGAGGGGACCAGACCCCAGGGAACCTCAAACAACAGCATGAATCGCGTGGGCTGGATCCTGCAGGCAGCGAGGAAACTTAGGAAGGTTCATGTGGCATCAGACTAGACCAGGGAAATACGGGTAAACATTCTCAGATGCAAAGTGCATCTCAATTCTTAATTAAAACAAAAAGTCCCTTCCAGGTTATGAAACAAACCTGGAAACTCTTATCTGTCTTTACCATCTTGAAGTTTTAGTTTCCTCTCTGCCTCCAAGGATTTCGGAGGCAAAAAGGGATAGCGTTTTAATCCAAGGGTCATCAAACTTTTTCTGTACCCCACCTGAGAGTAAAAACATTAGTCTCTATGGTCCCTGTAGTCTCTGTCGCAACCCTTCCACTCTGCCACCGCAGTGCAAAAGCACCTAGACAACACACACACAAGGAAGGGTGGCTGTGTTCCAATAAGACCTTATTTACAAGAATAAATGGCTGGCTCAATTTGGCCTGGGGGCTTTAACCCAGGAGGATTCGTTCACAATACTAATTCCTCTTGTTCGAATTAAGTTGTGCTTTTGGGAAGGGTTGCTTGTTTTTGAGATGAAGCTACTGAAGGTGGGTCACAAAGGTGTGAGTGAAGGAAAGTATGATGACGTCAGCACGGAGAACCCTGGGGAGTGGACGGCCCTGAGCGGCCACTTCCTGGGCACAGTAATCTGTACCCTGTGGCGGGGACCGACACCATGGGGTGGCCACCCTGGAAGAGGGCGTTACCTCGGCTTGCTCGGCTGCGTGTACGGACGCCCAGCACGGGGGTGGCGTCCTCCAAGGCAGGGGACGAGGTTTTCAGCACAGCCTTCATGTTCTCGTGCTCGGCAGCATCCTCGGCATAGCTCAGGCCTTGTGGCTGGCTCGGGGGCGCCGGGGAACCGCTGGAGAACTTGCCAGACTGCAAGAGCAAGGGGGGTTAGGGCGTGAGGTGACTAAAAGCCAACTCAAGCTTAGAAAACCTTTAGTTGAGGAAAGCCTTCTCTTCTCTGTCTTTTGTTTACGTGCATTCTGCAAACAAGTTAGTGATGGGCAGTCAATGAGGGGTCAATGAACTAATGACAAAGCATCTGCATATCCGGGAAGTTCTCTTATCAGAAAGAGGATCCTTGGCCCCAGAAGGACCACACCCATCCCTCCAGGTAGTGGGTCTCCCAGCTCACTGCAGATCCCCTCAGTGGGAGCCAGCAAGAGGCAACAGACCTCAACTCTGGGAAAAATTCAGAAATCAAATCTGTTTCTAACACCACAGCCTTGATAGGAGCATTGAAATATGCTTGTTTATCAAATATAGTGAGATTTATTTTTCAAAACGTAGTGCCAGAAAGCAGTTAGAAGTTTCTCATATATCACTTAAGATGGTACAAGTTGAAAAGTGGGATTCAGTTACAGGATCATACCGTGTTAGTAGTTGGGAAGGATTTTTCCAGAACTAGTCCCACCTCACTTTACAGAGAAGGAAACTGAGGCCATCCAAGATTAAGTGACTTGCCAAAGGCCCCAAAAGGCTTTGATTCAGGGCCCAGATCAGAACATGGCACAGAAATTCATGCTGAAACTGAGTTTGGCAACACTCACTACTTCTCCTTGTGTCAAAAATTTAGTTGTTTTCACAAGCATTACACTCACATGATGATATTCTCTAATTCTAGCTGAAGAAAGACAGCATATATGTTTTACAAGAGGTATGCTAGAATATCAGGCCATATGCACACAATGCCAAACATCTGGATGAAAAATAAAAAGTCAGTTAGAATAACGTTTGCAAAGAGCAGCTCCATAGACTTCTGGCTCCCTCTTTTTATCCAGTGTATGAGCCCTGGTGCTAGAGCCTGGGACACATCCGTGACTTGTACCATCTGCACAGCTCCTTCCTCATCCTTCAGGGCTGAGCAGCCCTGCCTTGGTCTCTGGTTCTGGCATCTGCACCAGGGTCAGGGGGAGGAGCTGCTGCCCATCCCACCCCTCTGTCCATTTGTCCATCAGTAGGAAAAGGTCTGCTGACCCTGCCACTTTTGACAGGGCCTGGAACTCAGGGACAGCTTGGAAAATGCAGTTACCCTTCAGTCAGTCCCTGGCACACACATCATGATGAGAACCCATGTAAGGGGGTTAGTGATCACATGGAAACCCAGCAGAAAACAGTCATGCAAGGTTTAAAGCACTGAACAGGGCTGACACTTCATGCTGCTTATGTCAGGTTAGATTACACGGCACGCTTGAGAAGGTCACACGTGGCATTCTTTGTGTTTATAAACATCCTACCTCAACTTCATCCTCTTCATCAGTCTACTCGAGAGGAAAGGACAGGACAGGACAGGACAGGATGGGAAAGACAGAGGGGATTCTTAGAAGGCACAGAAGTCAGCAAAGATGAGATCATCTGACTGTCACATCAAATTCCAAATAAAGAATTCAGCCACCACAACCAGGGTGCACCCTGTTGATCTGGGAGCTGCTGAGCCCTGCCTGCGAAGCCCTCCTGTCTGGACATTCTCTCCGAGAGCCCCAAGACCGGTCCTGACCAAAGTCAGGAGGGACTTGGAGCTCCAGGCCCGTCTCCTGAGGCTGCCTAGGACGGTGATAACCGGCTTACCTGGTCCTCTGACCATTACAGACCTCACTCTGTGCCCTGCCACTCGGCTGGCCATGCTCCGTGAAACCACCACCTGCCAGCAATCAGGACCTCAGTTTGTTTACCAGCTTCCCTCTGCCTGTTTCCATCCATCAGCTGTCGCCCCCACCTCTCATCCCAAGTGCTGGACCTCTCCCTTCCCAGGCTGCTGGGTCTGGGTCCCCGTGAATCCTTCTACAGACAGGCCAGACAGGACAAGTGGGACAACTGCCGGGCAGAACAGGTCCTATTACACTTTCCGCAGAAACATGAAATTCAGTTCTTTTTAAAATCTTACCTGTCCTTCATGGAGGCTGTCTGAACTGACACGCCATTCTTTTAATTATCACCAGACAAACTGCTTTAAGTAACTAAATACAATATCCCTTTTCCAAAAATAAATTGAGGGTGAAAGTCATGTCAATTTCTTAATTTTAAATCAAACACACCCTCAATTGAACTTGTGCTTCCACTGATTTTACAAGCCAGGCCAGCAAATCAGGCACAGGCTTTCGAGAACTGACTAAACCTTTGGGAGCTGAAATGACAAAATGCTTCCAGTTCTGCACTGCCTCTAGGCAAATGGCCTTGTGACAAGAGATGACTTTTTTTTTTAACCTTAGAGCTTTTTTTTTTTGAATTTTTGAATTTTATTTATTTTTTTATACAGAAGGTTCATATTAGTTATCCGTTTTATACATATTAGTGTATACATGTCAATCCCAATCTCCCAATTCATCCCACCACCACCACCACCCCCGTCACTTTCCCCTTTGGTGTCCATACGTTTATTCTCTACATCTGTGTCTCTATTTCTGCCCCGCAAACCAGTTCATCTGTACCATTTTTCTAGGTTCCATATATATGCATTAATATACGATATTTGTTTTCCTCTTTCTAACTTACTTCACTCTGTATGACAGTCTCTAGATCCATCCACGTCTCTACAAATGACCCAATTTCATTCCTTTTTATGGCTGAGTAATATTCCATTGTGTATATGTACCACATCTTTTTTTTCTTATTTTTTATATTATTTTCCTTTAATGGAGTATAATTGCTTTACAATGATGTGTTAGTTTCTGCTTTATAACAAAGTGAATCAGCTATACATATACATATATCCCCATATCTCTTCCCTCCTGCATCTCCCTCCCTCCACCCTCGCTATCCCACCCCTCTAGGTGGTCACAAAGCACCGAGCTGATCTCCCTGTGCTATGTGGCTGCTACCCACTAGCTATCGGTTTTATATTTGGTAGTGTATATATGTCCATGCCACTCTCTCATTTTGTCCCAGCTTACCCTTCCCCCTCCCCATATCCTCAAGTCCATTCTCTAGTTGGTCTGCATCTTGATTCCCATCCTGCCTCTAGGTTCTTCATGACCTTTTTTTTAGATTCTGTATATATGTGTTAGCATACGGTACCTGTTTTTCTCTTTCTGACTTACTTCACACTGTATGACAGACTCTAGGTCCATCCAGCTCACTACAAACACCTCAATATCATTTCTTTTTATAGCTGAGTAATATTCCATTGTATATATGTGCCACATCTTCTTTAACCATTCATCTGTTGATGGACACTTAGGTTGCTTCCATGCCCTAGCTATTGTAAATAGAGCTGCAATGAACATTGTGGTACATGACTCTTCTTGAATTATGGTTTTCTCAGGGTACCTGCCCAGTAGTAGGATTGGTGGGTCATATGGTAGTTCTATTTTTAGTTTTTTAAGGAACCTCCATACTGTTCTCCATAGTGGTTGTATCAAATATCAATTTACATTCCCACCAACAGGGCAAGAGGGTTCCCACTTCTCCACACTCTCTACAGCATTTGTTGTTTGTACATTTTCTGAGATGCCCATTCTAACTCGTGTGAGGTGATACCTCATTGTAGTTTTCATTTGCATTTCTCTAATAGTGATGTTGAGCAGGTTTTCAGGTGCTTCTTGGCCATCTGTATCTCTTCTTTGGAGAAATGTCTATTTAGGTCTTCTGCCCACTTTATGATTGGGTTGGTTTTTTAATATTGAGCTGCATGAGCTCTTTATATATTTTGGAGATTAATTCTTTGTCCGTTGATATGTTTGCAAATATTTTCTCCCATTCTGAGGGTTTTCTTTTTGTCTTTATTTATTTAGTTAGTTTGCGGTACGCGGGCCTCTCCCTGTTTGGCCTCTCCTGTTGCGGAGCACAGGCTCTGGACACACAGGCTCAGTGGCCATGGCTCATGAGCCCAGCTGCTCCACAGCACGTGGGATCTTCCCGGACTGGGGCACGAACCCGTGTCCCCTGCATCGGCAGGCAGACTCTCAACCACTGTGCCACCGGGGAAGCCCTTTTGTCTTGTTTGTACTTTCCTTTGCTTTGCAAAAGCTTTTACATTTCATTAGGTCCCATTTGTTTATTTTTGTTTTTATTTCCATTACTCTAGGAGGTGGATCAAAAAAGATCTTGCTGTGACTTATGTCAAAGAGTGTTCTGCCTATGTTTTCCTCTAAGAGTTTTATAGTGTCCAGTCTTACATTTAGGTCTCTAATCCACTTTGAGTTTATTTTTGTGTATGGTGTTAGGAAGTGTTCTAATTTCATTCTTTTACATGTAGCTGTCCAGTTTTCCAGCACCCCATGTTGAAGAGACTGTCTTTTCTCCATTGTATATCCCTGCTGTCTTTGTCATAGATTAGTTGACCATAGGTGTGTGGGTTTATCTCTGGGCTTTCTATCCTGTTCCATTGAGCTATATTTCTGTTTTTGTGCCAGTACCATATTGTCTTTATTACTGTAGCTTTGTAGTATAGTCTGAAGTCAGGGAGTCTGATTCCTCCAGCTCCATTTTTTCCCTCAAGACTGCTTTGGATCTTTAGGGTCTTTTGTGTCTCCATACAAATTTTAAGATTTTTTTGTTCTAGCTCTGTAAAAAATGCCATTGGTAATTTGATAGGGAACACATTGAATATCTAGATTGCTCTGGGTAGTATAGTCATTTTCACAATATTGATTCTTCTAATCCAAGAACATGGTATATGTCTCCATCTGTTTGTATCATCTTTAATTTCTTTCTTCAGTGTCTTATAGTTTTCTGCATACAGGTCTTTTGTCTCCATAGGTAGGTTTATTCCTAGATATTTTATTCTCTTTGTTGCAGTGGTAAATAGGACTGTTTCCTTAATTTCTCTTTCAGAGTTTTCATCATTAGTGTATAGGAATGCAAGAGATTTCTGTGTGTTAATTTTGTATCCTGCAACACTACCAAATTCATTGATTAGCTCTAGTAGCTTTCTGGTGGCATCTTTAGGATTCTCTATGTGTAGTATCATGTCATCTGCAAACAGTGACAGTTCTACTTCTTTTCCAATTTGTATTCCTTTTATTTCTTTTTCTTCTCTGATTGCTGTGGCTAGGACTTCCAAAACTATGTTAAATAATAGTGCTGAGAGTGGACATCCTTGTCTTATTCCTGATCTTAGAGGAAATGCTTTCAGTTTTTCAGCATTGAGAATGATCTTTGCTGTGGGTTTGTCATGTATGGCCTTTATTATGTTGAAGTAGGTTCCCTCTATGCCTACTTTCTGGAGAGTTTTTATGATAAATGGGTGTTGATATTTGTCAAAAGCTTTTTCTGCATCTATTGAGATGAGCATATGGTTTTTATTCTTCAATTTGTAATATGGTGCATCACATTGATTGATTTGCATATATTGAAGAATTCTTGCATCCCTGGGATAAATCCTACTTGATCATGGTGTATGAGCCTTTTAATGTGTTGTTGGATTCTGTCTGCTAGTATTTTGTTGAGGATATCTGCACCTATATTCATCAGTGATATTGGTCTATAATTTTGGATTTTTGTAGTATCTTTGTCTGGTTTTGGTATCAGGGTGATGGTGGCCTCATAGAATGAGTTTTGGAGTGTTCCTTCCTCTGCAATATTTTGGAAGAGTTTGAGAAGGATGGGTGTTAACTCTTCTCTAAATGTGTGATAGAATTCACCTGTGAAGCCATCTTGTTCTGGATGTTTGTTTGTTGGAAGATTTTTAATCACAGTTTCAATTTCATTACTTGTGATTGGTCTGTTCATATATTCTATTTGTTCAGTCTTGGAAGGTTATAACTTTCTAAGAATTTGTCCTTTTCTTCCAGGTTGTCCATTTTATTGGCATAGAGTTGCTGTAGTTGTCTCTTAGGATGCTTTGTATATCTATGGTGTCTCTTGTAACTTCTCCTTTTGCGTTTCTAATTTAATTGATTTGAGTCCTCTCCCTCTCTTCTTGATGAGTCTGGCTAATGGTTTATCAATTTTGTTAATCTTCTCAAAGCACCAGCTTTTAGTTTTATTGATCTTTGTTACTGTTTTCTTTGTTTCTATTTCATTTATTTACACTCTGATCTTTATGATTTCTTTCCTTCTACTAACTTTGGGTGTTGTTTGTTCTTCTTTCTCTAGCTCCATTAGGTGTAAGGTTAGATTGTTTATTTGAGATTTTTCTTTTTTCTTGAGGTAGGCTTATATTGCTGTAAACTTCCCTCTTAGAACTGCTTTCACTGCATCCCATAGGTTTTGGATCATCGTGTTTTCATTGACATTTGTCTCTAGGTATTTTTTGATTTCCTCTTTGATTTCTTCAGGGATCCCTTGGTTATTTAGTAATGTATTGTTTAGCCTCCATGTGCTTGTGTTTTTTACGTCTTTTTCCCAGTAGTTGATTTCTGATCTCATAGCGTTGTGATCAGAAAAGATGCTTGATATGATTTCAATTTTCTTACATTTACCAAGGCTTGATCTGTGACCCAAGATGTCATCTATCCTGGAGAATGTTCCATGTGCACTTGAAAAGAAAGTGTAATCTGCTGTTTTTGGATGGAATATCCTATAAATATCAATTAAATCTATCTGGTCTATTGTGTCATTTAAAGCTTGTGTTTACTTACGAATTTTCTGTTTGGATGCTATGTCCATTGCTGTAAGTGAGGTCTTAAAGTCCCCCACTATTATTGTGTTGCTGTCAATTTCCTCTTTTATAGCTGTTAGAAGTTGCCTTATGTATTGAGGTGCTCCTATGTTGGGTGCATATATATTTTTAATTGTTATATCTTCTTCTTGGATTGATCCCTTGATCATTATGTAGTGTCCTTCCTTGTCTCTGGTAACATTCTTTATTTTAAAGTCTATTTTATCTGCTACGAGTATTGCTACTCTAGCTTTCTTTTGATTTCCGTTTGCATGGAATATCTTTTTCCATCCCCTCACTTTCATTCTGTATGTGACCCTAGGTCTGAAGTGGGTCTCTTGTAGACAGCATATATATGGGTCTTGCTTTTGTATCCATTCAGCGAGCCTGTGTCTTTTGATTGGAGCATTTAATCCATTCATATTTAAGGTAATATCGAAATGTATGTTCCTATTACCATTTTCTTAATTGTTATGGGTTTGTTTTTGTAAGTCCTTTTCTTCTCTTGTGTTTCCCACATAGAGGAGTTCCTTTAGCATTTGTTGTAGAGCTGGTTTGGTGGTGCTGAATTCTCTTACCTTTTGCTTGTGTGTAGAGCTTTTGATTTCTCTGTCAAATCTCAATGAGATCCTTGCTGGGTAGAGCAATCTCAGTTGCACGTTCTTCCCTTTCATCACTTTAAGTATATCATGCCACTCCCTTCTGGCTTGTAGAGTTTCTGCTGAGAAATCAGCAGTTAACCTTATGGGTGTTCTCTTGTATGTTATTTGTCATTTTTCCCTTGTTGCTTTCAGTAAGTTTTCTTCGTCTTTAATTTTTGTCAATTTGATTACTATGTGTTTCAGCATGTTTCTCCTTGGGTTTATCCTGCCTGGGACTCTCTGTGCTTCCTGGACTTGGGTGGCTATTTCCTTTCCCATGTTAGGGAAGCTTTCGACTATAATCTCCTCAAATATTTTCTTGGGTCCTTTCTCTCTTTCTTCTCCTTCTGGGACCCCTATAATGTGAATGTTTTTGCATTTAATGTTTTCCCAGTGGTCTCTTAGACTTTCTTCATTTCTTTTGGTTCTTTTTTCTTTATTCTGTTCTGCAGCAGTGAATTCCACCATTCTGTCTTCCAGGTCACTTATCTGTTCTTCTGCCTCAGTTATTCTGCTATTGATTCCTTCTAGTGTAGTTTCCATTTTAGTTATTGTATTGTTCATCTCTGTTTGTTTGTTCTTTAATTCTTCTAGGTCTCTGTTAAACATTTCTTACACATTCTCAACCTTTGCCTCCATTCTTTTTCCGAGATCCTGGATCATCTTCGCTATCATTATTCTGATTTTTTTTTTTTGGAAGGTTGCCTATCTTCACTTCATTTAGTTGCTTTTCTGGAGTTTTATCTTGTTCCTTGATCTGATACATAGCCCTCTGTCTTTTCATCCTGTTTATCTTTCTGTGAATGTGGTTTTTCTTCCACAGGCTGCAGGATTGTAGTTCTTCTTGCTTCTGCTGTCTGCCCTCTTGTGGATGAGGCTATCTAAGAGGCTTATGCAAGTTTCCTGATGGGAGGGAATGGTGGTGGGTAGAGCTGGGTGTTGCTCTGGTGGGCAGAGCTCAGTAATACTTTAATCCACTTGACTGCTCATGGGTGGGGCTGGATTTCCTCGTGTTGGTTGTTTGGCCTGAGGCCACCCAACACTGCAGCCTACCAGGGCTCTGTGGTGGGGCTTATGTTGGACTCCAAGAGGGCTCACGTCAAGGAGTACTTCCCAGAACATTTGCTGCCAGTGTCCTTGTCCTCACGGTGAGCCACAGCCATCCCCACCTCTGCAGGAGACCCTCCAACACTAGCAGGTAGGTCTGGTTCAGTCTCCTATGGGTCACTGCTCCTTCCCCTGAGTCGCGATGAGCACACTACTTTGTGTGTGCCTTCCATAAGTGGAGTCTCTGTTTCCCCCAGTCCTGTCCAAGTCCTGCAATCAAATCCCTCTAGCTTTCAAAGTCTGATTCTCTAGGAATTCCTCCTCCCATTGACAGACCCCCAGACTGGGAAGCCTGACCAGGGGCCCAGAACCTTCACTCCAGTGGACTTCTGTGGTATAAGTTTCTCCAGTATGTGGGTCACCCACCCAGCAGTTATGGGATTTGATTTTATTGTCATTGTGCCCCTCCTACCATCTCATTTTGGCTTCTCCTTTGTCTTTGGATGTGGGGTATCTTTTTTGGTGAGTTCCAGTGTCTTCCTGTCAATGATTGTTCAGCAGTTAGTTGTGATTCTGGTGTTCTCACAAGAGGGAGTGAGCACACGTCCTTCTACTCCGCCAGCTTCAACCTTAGAGCTTCTTTATTTCACCAGATGGCTGGCATTTTGTTGGCAATTACACACATGCAAGGTGATGCATATACAAATCTCTAGCCTTCTTGATATCCCCCAGTCACTGGCATTTCATTTTCATAGAAAAGGAAGCTGGGGATGGGAGAGATTAAGTCTCACCCAGGATGACCACGGTCCTTGGCTGGGCTGTGGGAATCCTTGGATGGATAGCCTGCATTCTCACCACTCATCTGGGGTGTGATGACGGCAGAAAAGGCCACACATACATTGTGCTGCCTTGTCTGTGTCACCATTTTGCCTGGAACTAGTTTGGGCCACAAGGAACAAGGAATGACTTAGTTTCTCACTGAACCTTACATGGTAGGACTCCTGGATTGTAAGAAAGGAAGCCTTCTGCATATTCAGAAACAGAGAAAGAAGAGGAAAGACAGGCACACAAAAGCAGATGTGGGGCTACGAATGTAGGGTCTTCAGATTTTACCCAGACTTCTCTGTGTCGTATAAAATAATGTTTTTTCTAAAGTCATCTCTGTTTAATTGCAACCACTTCCACCATCATTATTCAGCATCTATATTAAAAATGACTTACTACAGTTGTCTCTAAAAATCACTTCCAGCTCTAATGCTCAGGGGCTCCGTGATTCTCTATTGCGTGGTTTTGTTTTCAGTGGTCTAAGTTGTGCATATATGTTGTTTGCTACCCAGATCATGACATCTTTGGGGTACAAGCTTGTCTGTTATTGCACTCACATCTTCCTAGGTGCCCTGTGCCGCTTTCTGGGCACACTATAGGCGCCTAATTGACAGCTGGAAAAACTTGAAGCTCAGTCCTTTGCTTCGGGTGACAGTGTCCTAATTTTCCAGCAGATGGCAATCTCTCTACATGAATGGTGCCACTTGGACCACTAAAAACAGGGACTACCTTGAGGATGAACCCTAAAAAAGCCTGCACTGTCCAGACTTTAATGAGAATTTAAGTATTTTTGAATCCAGTTCTAGAAACATTTACCCCTGTTTATAAATAGTAATACTGAATATTTTCAGACAAGGACAGAACTTAAAAATTAGTGGGATCTGTAAAAAATCTCAAGAATTTGGCAAGAAATTCTGGTGTGTTTTCATAACTATAAGCATATGCATA
The DNA here is from genome assembly GCF_963924675.1 of Phocoena phocoena. Taxonomy (NCBI): domain Eukaryota; kingdom Metazoa; phylum Chordata; class Mammalia; order Artiodactyla; family Phocoenidae; genus Phocoena; species Phocoena phocoena. The sequence continues at coordinate 39,217,004 of NC_089231.1, forward strand.
TTGGTCTTGTATTTTTCACCCTCCAGTATGTTTCATTTCCACAAACATAAGCACTTCCCTTTTAAAACTTTTAAAAATAATACTTTGGAATGAAATGTGGGCTATAGTTTGCCCAAATGGATTCAGTTTGCTTCCTTAGTTGCTGTCCTCCAGGAAGCTGAAGATCCGATTGAACCCAGATTTCAGGAGAGGAGAGAGAAGACTCAGCTGATGGCACTGGCCTTCAGAACAGTCTGTAGAAAGGGTCCCTTCTGCAGAAAAGTGATCTGAGCGCTCCCTAAGGGTCCAGAAAATTCCAAGGAAACAAGGGATCAAGGGTGGGGTGAATGGTGAGGGGATTAGTCCCTGGTTCTCCTTAGAAATGCCTTAAAATGGTAACAAAATTGTAATGCATCCAAGAAAGTTACACCCTCAGGAACGTGGATAGTAACCATATGTCTTCTGTTTCTCCTACAGTGTGAACACCCGTCTGGCACATAAGGCAGCCTCAGTGAGTTCTTAAGTGATTTTATTCCTCCCGGAAGAAATCTGCCTGACTTGGGTTTGGCAGAGGTTTGCAACCCCAGGATGATGCCACTCCCTATGGCTTACTCCTTTGCCTATCCAGTCCCTGGATCACTGAGAGGCAAGGTGACGCTCAGATATATATAAAGATGGGCTAAACTTCATAAAGGCTCGTTAGGGAGGCATCTGCCCTGTGTGTCTTTGTCTGTCTCTGGCATCCTCATGCATTGCTTTGCCTTCCACTTACAAAGCATCTCCCATCTGATGTTTTCCCGCTGCACCCGTGGTGTGGGTGGGCTCAGGGCTGAAGCAGAAGAGATGGGGGAAGAGCCCAGGAGCAGGGGAGGCATGCAAGTGTGCAGGGCCCCCCCAAGGGGCTACTGGGAACTCCTGCTGAATGAATTCACTGTCCTCTGGGCTCTCCTTCCACCCTGATACCCTCAAATTCAAGGGACTGCCAAGAGCCCATCAGATTATGTCTTTGAGCAACCACATCAATTATTTCTCCATTCGGATGCCTAGAATGGGTGGTCCACGTGTCAGCTGATTGGTTACATAGTATCATTGTGCTTATTAAAATCCTGAATCAATTCCCAAATCAGTACATTTGTCTTCCTATTATAAGTGCCGTTACCTTTTGTATTTTATTTTTTTTGCTGTATGCGGGCCTCTTGTATTTTTTCTTCTCCTCTTCCGTTCTATCCACACCTCAAAGGTTGTAAATGGAATCAAGCATTTAAAGTCATCAATATCATACAACACACCAAGTTAATTAAGTGGTGGGTTAAAGTTCCTCCACCAGCCACGCATCCTTAATTTATATCTTAGTTCTATGTTTTTGTTTTCTTTTTTTGGCTGTGCTGCGTGGCATGCAGGATCTTAGTTCCCTGACCAGGGATTGAACCCGTGCCCCCTGCAGTGGAAGCGTGGAGTCTTAACCACTGGGCTGCCAGGGAAGCCCCTGTAGAGAGGTTTATGGTTGATCGGACTTTCAGAAGAAATGAAATAAAGAAACTGGTTTCATGAAACTTACATCAGTGATCATCTTCCCTCGGGTCTTATTTCTCTCTCTGTGGTTGGCCCGTTTCTGTTTCTGCTGCAAAACTCTTTCCCTGGTGGTGCGATACTCCAGTGCAAACTCACTGATGATCCTACAGAACTTGTTTATGTTCACTTCCCGAATCGCATAAGGTGGGTGACCCATAAAGAGCAGAAAGGAGTGGAACCTGCAGTGAAGAAACAACGGTGGCAAGGGCTTCAGGTTTAAGGAACAAAAATCAGTTGCCTGCAAACTTTCAGTAAAAAACCGATCAGCCAAAGACACTGCTCTTCATTCTTGGGGCTCTGAGGTTGAAGAATGAAAATGCAACCAGAAATCAAGTTCAACTCACTTTCTTACTGACAAAGGTGGTAGGATTTCAGGAGATTTCAGGGATTTCTTCGTGCTTATCTGTGTTTTAATGTCTTTTAAAACTGGGGTGGAAAACTTTTTCTTTTAATAAATTTATTTATTTATTTATTTTTGGCTACACTGGGTCTTCATTACTGCGCACAGGCTTTCTCTAGTTGTAGTGAGTGCGGGCTACTCTTCATTGCAGTGTGCAGGCTTCTCCTTGCAGTGGCTTCTCTTGTTGCGAAGCACAGGCTCTAGGTGCACGGGCTTCAGTATTTGTGGCTCGCGGGCTCTAGAGCACAGGCTCAGTAGTTGTGGCGCACGGGCTTAGTTGCTCTGTGACATGTGGGATCTTTCCGGACCAGGGCTCGAACCCGCGTCCCCTGCATTGGCAGGCATTTTCTTAACCACTGCACCACCAGGAAAGTCCCAAAACTGGTGTGTAACACTTTTATAAGAAAAGTGATAAAGTACTATTTTAAGAAAAATATTGCATAGTTTCTAGATCATCTGAAAACTGAATAAGGGATAAAGAAATGTTGCTTAGCAAGTTTTTGGGAACCCACTTTAATGAATACGTGGAATTGACATGAACATATTTTGAATAACATGTTAATTCATGACTTGTAAAAAGATGCTTAAAGTAAATATTTTGAAATATTTTCTTGCAATATTACATGCAATCTTAATTTAATTAGGACACAACAAACAAGCAGGCCTAAATCAATTTATTTCAGCTGTTTAGTATATAAATTAAAAATTACTGGATTCTATCTACTTAAAACTTTTGGAAAAAAAATTAAATGAACAAAGAAGTTCCCAATTTTTAGGTATTAAGGAAATGAGAAAGAAGATAGTAGGAGACAGAGGATAATTTTTATGTTGAATAAACAGTATTATATAACTGATACCATTAATTGTATAAAAAAACTTTTCTGATCACTCTTATTTGTACAGCTTGAATAGGGGTTTGGTTTATTTTTCAAATGAAGGACAGTGGCTTATTCTTTTTGTGAAAAATACTAAAGGAAAGCATATGACATGCATTTAAAGGGGGATAAAAAATGCTGTTTAAAACCAAAAATGCTAGCTAAAACTATAAAACTCTGAAGAAAACATAACGTATAACTTTTCATGAGTTTGGATTAGAAAATGATTTCTTAGATATGATACCAAAAGCATAAGAACCCAAAGAAAAAAAAATAAACTGGACTTCATCAAAATCAAAAACTTTTGTGCTTCAAAGGATACTCTCAAGATTGAAAAGACAACCCAAAGAATGGGAGAAAATATTTGCAAATCACATCTGATAAGGGGTTTGTATCCAGAATATATACATAAATCTTACTACTCAACACTAAAAAGACAAATAAAAATGGACAAAAGATTTGAACAGACCTTTCCAAAAAGATTATTGGCAAACAGCTAATAAGTACATGAAAAGATGCTCAACACCATTAGTCATTAGGGGAATGCAAATCAAAACCACATTCAGACACCACTTCACAATCACTACAATGGCTGTAGTAAAAAAGACAGACAATAACAAGTGTTGGTGAGGATGTAGAGAAATCGAAACCCTCACACAGTACTGGTGGGAACACAAAATGGTTCAGCTGTGGTTGAAAAGACACAGTTCTAAAGAGTTAAACACAGAGTTAACCTATGACCTAGCAATTTCATTCCTATACATATACTCAAAAGAAATGAAACTATGGGTCCACACAAAACCTACACAAATCCCATGGCAGCATCATTCACAACGGCCAAAAAGTGGAAACAACCCAAATGTCCAACAACAGATGAATAAACAATATGTGGTGTATCCACACAAAACTGGCCCTGCTACCTCTCTGACCTCATTGCCTAGGACGTCAGAATTCCTTGAACAAACCCACCTCAGGGCCTCAGGCCCCCAGTGTGGTGTGTAGGGGACCCTCGGGGGACACAGCTGAGCTGAGAGCCTGCAGGGACTCTAAGGAGGGGCGGGGTGGCCACTCCACTGGGAGGACCACAGGCCCTAACAAGGCATCCAGTGCTAGCTCTTCCCTACGCCCAGAACATTCTTGCCACAGACAGCTGCCTGGATGGCTCTCTTACCCCACAAGTCTCTGTCCAAATATCACCTCCTCAGAGAAGCCTCCCCTAACTGCCCTACATAAACCAGCATGTCCTTATCACTCCCTATCCCATTTACACTCTTAATTTTTCTTCCTGGCTCTTATTACTACCTGACATTATATACCGGAGATATGGCATGATATTATACATATTAGGATAGGATAGTGTAATATACACATGTATTGCCACTTATCACTACTCAAGATCTGTGTGTAAGAGGAATCAAGGGAGGATGATCAGCCCACAGCTGGGTCCTATTTTATACATAAGTACTACTCAAGATTCCTTATCCTCTGCTTTCCAGAACATTGTTTTTATCTAGAGGGGATCCAATCTTAACATATAAGTTGGAGATATGATTCAAGTACAGTAAGTCCCCTACACACAAACCTTCAAGTTGCTTTCAAAGTTGCAAACATGCGTGCCAGCCCCTGTACGCAGGCTGTTGTACGGTACTAGTGTACTTTTCAAGGTACTGGACTGTAGGATTGAAAGTGTTTTCTTTGTTTTTTGTGTTTGTTGTTTATGTATGTATTATTTGTGTGAAAAGTATTATAAGCCTATTACGGTACAGTACTATATAGCCGATTGTGTTAGTGGGGTACCTACTACGAACACACTGGACTTAGGAATGCACACTCGGAACGGAACTCATTTGTATGTAGGGGACTTAACTGTATATATCTTGTAAACGGGGGAGTAATAAGCAGCAAGTAAAATTCACACCTGAAAAAAGATTCAGATGTACCTTTGAGAGGAAAGAAACTGTGGCATTCCTTCAGAAGAATAAAGTGGGTGTGCCTTTAAGGGAGTAAAACATTTAAGGGATTTTTGTTAGTTGAGTTTGTAACTTTAATAACACATGACAAGAAGGTCTTACAGTTGTGGAGGGGCTGGTTCCCCTCATCAGTGTCGTAAGGCACAAGCCAAACATCTGTGATATGTTCCACCTTCCGCCCTTTTCCTCATGTGTGCCACTGAGTAGGGTGTCTGGCCCGGAGGGGTGGATTTGGGGGCACCAGAGGGAAGCCAGTGTGGGTGTTCGCTTGTTTTCCACCTGTCTCTCCCCGAGGAATGCCAGGTCCTTGCTGTAGTTCTCCGTGCCTCCCAGGAAGGCATTTCTCCCCACTCTCACCTGGTCCCCTCTGCAGTGCCTGCCATGGTGTAACTACAGCCCAGTGACTCCATGGGAATTGGCAAGTCAGTTTGTACATCCACAGAGTGGGACTGGCTCTCACTGCAGCAACGCAAAAGGGCAGGTTACTCTGCAGGTTTGGACATCTAGAACAAGATGTTCTTAGCCAGGCAACAGTTTGAAAGTCAGGTTTTGCCTAAAGAGAATTATCTAAGTTCTTTTTTCTGCTCCTTTATTAAGAGGGGTCACTGGAGTCACTAAGCGGGGGAAGAGGGGGGCGTCAGATAGGAAAGGGAGCTGGAAGCACCTGCCCCCATTAGCTCCATGACAGAGGGGAGCAAAGAAGGTGGGCGGCCAGACGGGTGTCCAGTAAAGAGCATCAGGGATCCAGGTCACACAAGAGCAACCAGCATCTGGGCAACCAGCTTACCAGGGAGAAAAGGACAATCAGAGCAAACACCATATGCATAACATACATATTCGCACATGCCATACACACACACACACACACACACACACACACACACACACACACACACACACACTAGCTTAAGGAACAGATATATCACCAAGCTGAGTCTTAAACTGTCTGGGATAAGATGGTTACTGTGACCAGGCATAATAACTTTACAAGACTTTCATAAAACTGCTCCAGTTTCCTGCCAGTCCAAATGGAAACTATTTGTTTATTTGAGTAGTTTTAAGTTGGAAATTGCTTGTATCATACAAAGCCTGGAGGGCCAAAGCAGCTTACACTCTCTGTCTCCCCTTTTTAGCCATGTTAAAAGCAGGGTGTACTTTGCTTGTAGTAAGAAATTTGACAAAATCTCTGATAAGATCCTCCTACCCCGAAGGCAGCTGTGAGGTCCAGATGAAGTACAGGGAGGGGGATTTACAGTTGAACAACTAAATTCCAAAAGTACTGAGTAATGGTTAGTTGTCAACCTGGAGGGAAGATTCTGTTCCTTATTCCTATCCAGTCTAACATTTAAAGACTACCCTCACCACCCCCCGCCCAGCATCAAGACCCAGGAGGTAGGATCACCCAAATAGCACGTGACACAAGCCGAGAGAGGGCTCACAGGCAGACAAGAGAATGAGGTGCTTTAAAAGTTCTGTATGGGTTCAAGAAAGGTGAAGGAAGGAAGGAAAGACAGAGTATGGGGCGGGGGGGAGGGGGAAGAGAAAAAAATAATAAAAAATGTGAACTGTACAGGGATAAATGAAAATACCACACATTTGATTAAAAATAATAATCAAGTACTCAAGCACAAGAGTGGGAGTGGGCTTGAAGAGCAGTTCTCTGGGGAAAGCCTGTGGTTTAGATGACCCCAAGGGAGGGCTCCCTTAACAGAATTGCAAGGAGGCCTGTTTCAGAGGATCTGTTATCAGAACACCTGCTCCAGGGAAACCGCAGCCTGTAGGCCTAAACATTTGCTCACCAAGGTGCAAGGCCCAGCACAGAGCACGCAGACCCAGAGGCCAGGGTGAGGGACCTGCAACCACGTTCTGTGACAAGACAAAGGGGAAGAAAGTGGGATGCCTAGTAGGAAACGGCTTGACCTGGGGAGTTGGAAGACCTAGTCCTGGTGCTGCCACCACTTACAAGGGAGACGGCCCTAGACAGCCATGGAGCTGTCCCAGACCCTAGCCAGCCTCCTTGTAGTCAGGCAAGGCCTGACACATCACTGCTGTGTCTCCCAGGATCCAAGAGGACCCATATCATCCTCTGGATCAGCCATCAGGAAGCCTGATCCAGAGGATGGGACCCATGGTGGGACCCAGGCTGTCTCTAGGAGGGCTGCAGCACAGAGCAGCCGTCCGAGAATGGATGAGAGAAAGGTCTCAGAAGGCAGGCTGTGCTTGATATGAGGAAGGAACCTTCCTAACAAGTCAAGCTGCCTTCCAAGGATATGTACTTTCTGTAGGCAGAACTGTTCAGGCAGATGCAAAGATACAGGGGCCAACTTGCCAGAGATCTTACAGATGCAATTCCTGATCGAGTAGGATTTGTGGATGACAGCGTCTCTGAGATTCCTTCCCATCTCAAGATTCAACAGCATCGTATTATTGGTGGGTGTGTGTGTGTGTTTGAGAAAAATTAAGTACTCATGAAACAAAAAAGTCCATCAAAGGTGCAATTGCTATGTACCAAGAATTTACAAGACGATGTTAGTAAATTTAACCTTCAGACCTTGGTTTGCGGAATATCTTCAACATGTCGTTTTACTGATGTTTGCATAAGCTCCTCAATCCACTCACCTGTTAATTATTCTTCTATGGACAATCTTTAAAATTATAATTCTCTCTGCACAGTCTTTTAGGAACTCTGACATCCGTTGTTTTAAAACTGGTTTCATTTCATGTTTTGCAATTGCCTTGAGGTGATCCCATGAAGCTTTGCATCGTCTCTCCATCTGACATAAATTATCCTGAAGCTGATCAAAGTCAACCTGAAAATCAGAGAGAGAACATTACCAAATGCAATGAAATAACCGGACATCAACCTGACCCAGGAAACCGAACTGCCTCTGGGAAGAAACAAACATCAAAACCCAATTTACATCTTGAAATACAAACATATTTATGGCCTAAAAATTCTCCACATGTCTTGACATCAAATTATTTAGTGATAAAACTTCTCCAAATGAACTCAATGCAGTGTCACCTTTTTTTTTTTTTTTTGCCGTATTTGGAAAGAAATCTTAAGAAAGTCTTTGGGAACTGTAAATTAAAACATGATATCAAGGAATCTAGTACAAGATGAACTGAGCAGATATCTCATAAAATTTTTCAGAGCTCTCTTCTTCTTTAGATATTTCACTTGAGGTTGGAGGAATGCACCATTGTCCTACATGGATGGCCTTGATATGCTGGGGCCAGTTAAGGGGCAGCCGGAGCTTCTCTTCACCATGATCATTTTTACATTGTGTGACAAATTATTTATCCATTCATTCTCTCATTCAAACAACACTCAGGGAAAAACCAGCACGTGCCGGTCCCCCTCCCAGGTATGAAGAAGACAAAGATCAATGCGGAAAGAGACCAACTTGCTGTTCCCAAGGAGGCTCATAGTACAGCCAGGTGGTCACCGAGCTCTGAGCATGTACAGAACCCACCAGGCCTCTGTGTCTGGGTGAGTATCGGGGTGTGTGGTCCATCCCATCTGCCAGCAGATGCAAACCACGTGTGCAAAGAACATGTGACAGAACATTCACTTTGTTCTTCAGGGAAGTGGGACCAATTTGGATTGACTAAAGTGGACTGAGATGAAGCTTTCCAAAAGAATGCTTTGATAGAATTTCTAGACTAAAACTTATGGGAATCAGAGAGTTAGCCGAGAAATAATACACTTGAGGGTATTTAATGGAGGGAGATGTGAGATAGGGGAAAGAAACTGAAAAGACTAGGAGGGGAGGAAGAAATAGATAAACTGGTGAGCTGAAGGGAGGGAACTGAGGTGGATGGAGAGTGAGAGATGGTGGGAAAGGGCGAGAGCCTGGCAAACAAAGGTCAGGAGGAGAAAGAGAAGGTGGGGAGAGGTAAGCCGCCATCGCTTAGATGCCGTGACTGTGGTCACCGGAGCAAGGCTTGGAGGCAAGTGCCCAAGGGGACTGGCTGGAGTGACCTCAGACCTCCAGCCCCACCCTGAGAAAGACAATGGAGGAGGCCAAGTCAACAAAAGTTGAATCCGTGAGAAGATCTGTCACCAGACAGGATGAAGGTATGCTGGGCATAGGAGATGCCCAAGGGGCCAGGCAAGACTTCACACGCCCTGGATTTCTTGGGTGCTGTGGTGCCAAAAACAGAAGGCAAGTTGAGGCAGAGGCTGGGGATTCAGGTAAGCGGTGAGCACTGTGGAACTTTGAGAAAAATAATTTGCCTGAAAACAAAGGAATTCTGGATCCAGATTAGAAAAGCTCCATTTTCCTATGATACAATGGAGCTGAGAAAAAATCTGGCATCTACCTGAAAGAAAACGGAATGCAGGTTTCGAAAAGAAGGACTGAATATTTCAAAGAATAAGTCTAGAAAGGGTTCCAGATGGTCTGGGATTGACACATAGTATCTAAGAGGTCTAGGAGATGTGATGCCAATTGTAACAGGTCTAATCAGAGCTTCGCCATCTGTCCTCATTTGCATCTAGCAGCAACCTTGATCCGCAATATCTGTAATAACTTTAATAAGTGTAGTAACTTCGGTTCAGCTCGGAATGTACTGAGCAGCTTGGTACAGTCTAACCAGGTGATGCCTGTCCAGCACTGCAGTGGACACAGAGCGGTTGGGCAGAAACCACGTTAGAGATGGTTTTCAGGGAAGAGAATCCACTGTGAGCCTTTAAAGGTAGTGGCAGAAGAAAGTGACCTCACTGCCAATGGAAACCAGGTGGAGAGCCTTTGACCGAAAGGTGTTTGAGGGTGGAGCTTAATGTAGCACCTTTTGAGGAGACCTAGAAGGCTGCCTCAGCTGGCTGTCTCCTGGGGCTGACGAAACCACCATGATCTGAGTCTTCATGGTTACTTCATGGCCTCAGATTCTGTAACTGGCCCCACTTCATGGGGGAGAAACTGTTGCACAGAAAGGTTAAGGAACTTGTGAGAGGTCACACAGCTGGTTAGTGGTAGAGCTGGGATTTGAACCCACATCCCTCTGGCTCCAGAGTCTAAGTTCTCAACCGTCATGCCTTAAGCCTAGGTTTGTCCCTAAAAAAATCCACCCCAGAGAGAGAGCTGGCCTGGCCTTCTGTCGTGAGAAGGAAGTCCTCACCAGGAAGCCCTCTCCTGAGGACTGCTCCACGTGGGCCACCTTCCGTGTGTAGGAGGACATGGAACTGTGCTGTGAGGTAGTCAAGTCTTATCAAGTTAGTCTGGGGTGGAGTGGGCCAACTCAGGGACGAGAGCCAGGGCTGCAGAAGGGATGGGGCAGGGAAAACACAGTATGAGTAGTCTGGTGCTTTAACAGCAAATTCTTTGACACTCAGCCCTTCAGAATGTAAAGCCTAAAATCCTTCCCCTTGAATGTGAGCCAGCTTTAGTGACCTGGTTCTAACGAAAAGAATGTAAAAGCTAGGTCATAAATGGGGAAGAGCTTCTGCCTGGAGCTCTTGTGTGCTCTGTCTCAGACCACATATTTGGGGAAAGGCCATCTGCGAAGTCATGAGGACATTCAAGGAGCCCTGGGAGAGCCCGACCTGCGAAGGAACTGAGTCCTCTCTCTAAGAACTAACAGATGAGTGAGCCCCCATGGGAAAAACTTCCCAGCCCCAGTCGAGCCTTCAATGACTGCAGCCTCAGCTGACATGTTGACTGAAACCCCAGGAGAGAACCTGAGACAGAACCACTCATGAAATAATGTTTCCTATTGCCAAAATTCATATGTTGAAGCCCCAACTCCCAGTACCTCAGAATGTGTCCTAATCGGGAAATAGGGTCATTATAGATGTAATTAATTAAGTTAGGATGAGGTTGCAGTGGAGTAGGGTGGATCCCAATCCAATATGACTGGTATCCTTATAAGAAGGGGAAATCTGGACATAGACACACAAGGAAAACACCATGTGAAGATGAAGGCAGAGATGGGGGTTATTTCCAGCAAACCATCAGAAGCCAGGAGAGAGACATGGCACAGATTTCTCCCTCAAGAGAAACTGACCTGGCCAACACCTTGATATCAGACTCCTGGCCTCCAGAACTGGGGAACAAATTATTTCTGTTTTTCTAAGCTACCTAGTTTGTGATACTTTGTTACAACAACCCTAGGAAACTAATACATTATCCTGAGCCACTAGCTTTTGGAGTGATCTGTCACACAGCTGTAGATAACTAATACATGCAGGTAAAAATGTAAGGAAGAAGAGCCTGCACGGTCACCTGCCTCCACTCCCAGAGCCGTGGGGTCAAGTCAGTGATCACGCTTCACTGTCGCTCTCTGAAAGCTAACGTGACTTGTCAGCACTCTGCACAAGCCTGTAAGTCCCCCCCGCCCCCCGCTGCCCCTCTAGGAGCAGCCAGAGCTATGCCCACCTCCACTCATTTCCACCAGCCCCTGGTGGGACAGTTTTCTTCCAGATGCCAAAGTAACCTGCTCTTCGTGGGTTGCAGTGATGACACCCAAAGTGACACACCAGGGGACGGAATGAATGCAGCTGGGGCTGGGGGTCCTTGAAGCTGATTTTGTACCTATCTACACATAAGAGCCCCTCAAAGCCCCCCAGAACTTTGGAGTAAAGGCTAAGAAGTGGTGGTAGATGCCCTCTTGGCATCCTGTTGTAAGTCACATGGGCCTGGGTCAATAGTCGTCCTTCGTAATTGCCGAGGTTAATGGGGAGAAGCTACCTGCAGGTCTGGCTTGTGTAGCCGGTCTTTAGGCAAGGAAAGGCCTGATACTGAGGGGGCCCAGGGCAGTCACTGGGGGCCAGCCTGGTGTCAGGGCCCCTAGGCCAGGGCGACTTTCATCAAAAGCAGGCTCCACCCAGCAGAAGGCCCTGGAAAGAACAAAGGACTACTGATTTGTAAAAAGGGAACTGATTCGTTCTGGAAACAGGACCAAATGAAGGGGATCCAGAAGCCCTGTCTCAAGAATTATAGGCAGACTCTATCTCAAGAATTACTAATAAACTGTCTTCTGAGAAGGTGCTCATGGGACACCTAGAAGACCCCCGTTGGGACACTCAGAAGGGCTTTTGGAACACTGAAGTAATATTTCTAAAGACTTCAGAACAGTGCCTGGCACAGAGTACAGACAGAGAGAGCGCCTGTGAAACAGAAAAGTCTGTCCACTCTCAGAGCTGCAGGATCGCTGGCCTTGCCTGTTTCTGCCTCAAGGCAGGGCCGCCGTCAGGCTGGCTCAGGGCGCCCAGCTCAGTGGACCTGGCAGCTGCTGGCCTGAGACAGGTGAAGGAGGGTCCCAGGCCCCAGGTCCCCACAAGCCAGCTCTGTGGGAGAAGGCAGGGAGAGGGAAAGCTCCCTGAAGGGGAACCTAGCAAAGCCCTTTCCCGCCTCTGCCCACCACAGTCTCTCCTATGTTCATCGCTAGATTCCAATGTGTCCCGGAGCTAAACGCTGTTCTGCTTTCAGCTCCCCAGCCGGGTTGTATTTCTGGGAGTTTCTTCCACACTGACCTGGCCCTACTGAGGCCCATCCCTGTGAGTTCCCTGTTGCTTCCAAGACCCTTACATCTCCCAGTTCTGTTGTGTTTGGGATCCCTCTGGGGTTGTTTGGCCCCAGGGATGCTTCTGTAGCGGGGGCAGCTGGCTATCCAGCTCTTACGACTAAACCATAAGCTCATGAAGATTTCAACTCTGCACTAAGCTTAAGAGTTGGCAGCTGAGGGGCCAATGCCCTACGCTGTTTATGGCCCTATAAAACTGTTCCCTTGGTGTAAGGTCACAGGCAGGGCCAATCTGTAGGGGTCAGGGGGCCAGGCGTGCCCTTAGTTTCCTGGCTCCGCACCTCACCGCAGGGTCCTATGGAAGTCTGAGGAGGAGGTCAATTGCATCTTGCGCACATTTTTGCCCACCTAAAACCAGCTGGGTGATTTCACTGCTCTGGAGAAGCCAGCCTGGTGAGTAACGCAGCTGAACAGGGGACGCCAGGGTTAGGACTGACTGGGATGGCAGGCTTGCTTCACATACCTCAGCAGGAAAGAATCTGACAGAGAACCAGAGATGGGAAAATGATCTCAAAAGTCCATTAGACATGGCACGAGACGAGTTTTATTCACAAACTCTAGAGCAGGGGGTGCAAGCATTACTTGGGCGTTTTAGTTAACAGAGCCTGTGCTCCGCAGAGAAGACTGATGCAGAGCCAGCCTCTGGGGACAGGCACGCCCGCTCTTCCGAGCCCCGGACATACCTTGGCTGACCTGGTGACGGCCCCAATCTCTGAGTACAGATCAGAGCTGTCCGGGAAGTTTTCCACCACCATGGTGCACACGTGGTGGAGAAGTGACTGCTTGTGCACGGTGTCTTTGACTTCTGGAACCTTCTCGAGGTAGCTTAACTCAAACGCTTTGGCCTGTTTGGGGAACGTTCAATAAAAGACAGGAAGAACAAGTTTCACGCAGGTTCTCAGAAAGGCCCAAATGGTTTTAGAATCAATGCTCTCTTAAAGGAGCCCAATATTTATTTCCTCTGTGAGTGAAGCATCTCAGGCCACACGCTCCATCATCCTTAGCTGACTACACACGGACCAGCCACCCTGAGAGCAAAATGAGCCTCCAGCCCTTTCCCACCACGGCCATCAGCCACGGACTATCCCAGGGCTCTGCTCCTAAATCAGGGTGCTGGGATGGGGCGAAGGGGGCGGGGTCTCTGCCATGTAGGTATCTACAACTTCCCTAATCCCTTCCCTGTTGCTTTTCTACTTCCTGGTCGAAGATAGACCATTAAAACAAACAAAAAGAAGTTTGTTTATAATGTGTGTGAGTACAAATCTTTAAGTGATAAGCTCAGGGGAAAAAAGAGAAAAAGAAAAAAACAGGGTAGAAGAAAATAGCTCCAAAGTCAATTTTGGGAGGAGCCAAGCTTCACAAGGAATAAAGTGCTTATTTTTCTAAGTTTTCTTATTTATAGCAAGATACAGGCTTGAATAAATAGGCCCTGATATTTTAAGGACAAAACTTCTAGATTTTCACCGAAAAACACAAAAACTGTTTGTTCAATTGTGCTTTGGAGGACCAGAGGTACGACGTCCACTGGCAAGTGAAGGGCAGGGATTTTGTGAAGAAAGGGATGGGAAAGACTTACATTAGTTCCATTTAGAAAGTTCCCAATGGCTAAGAGAGTAGACAGGATAAAGCCCAAGGTTTTATTGTTCTCCAACTGGTCTATTCCTTCCTTCAGGTCCAAAAGTGGTTCTGCCACTTCCTTTCAATTAAAAAAAAGTTAGAAGAAGGTGATAGCGAGCGTAAATTTTGGTATTACTTCGTTCTTTTTAATTTTTGTACAAGGTCATTACCAGTGGAGTTCTCCCAGTATAAGGCAGTCCCATGTGATGGGTACATGCTCCCAGGTGTGGAAAAGAGCAGAAGGGCAGCAGGAGAAAGTCTAGCCCCAAAGTCTCCTCAGTGCAGACCAACTGGGTACCTGTGGCTCACAGGAGCTTGGTTGGGTGACATCTGCTCTGTCATCCCCTGTTCCTGCCCATCTCCAAAGTTCAAGCAGGACCCTCAGGTTATACTCTCCTCCCATTCTCTCTTCTGACCATGGTTGATGTCTGTGAAACTCTTCACCTGCAGGTTCCTTCAGCATCGGAAGCAGTCTTCCTCTTTGCCTTTCTCCTCCCAGGCAGATGACACTGGAAACTGTGGCCTCATCGTCCCTGGACCCAGGTCTCCTAACCTCCCCTCTAGGCACTCTGTGGCTGGCCACCTCTTGGCCTGGGTTACTTTCTAGAAGGCCATCGTCCTCATTACTCCAACTTTCTTCAAAACTCCCACTCTCTCAGGTGTCTAGCCTGCCCTGTGGCCTCATGGCCTCAGTCTCCCCTTCCCTCTGTCTTGTTGTTCTGTAACCACCCCCCACCTCAGCGTCCTCACTGAGGCTCTCCCCAAGCATGGACCCCAATGCCAGAAGCTTCAGCTTCATTCTCTCCAGCCTCGCTTCTGCTAGGCAGGCCCTCCCAGCCCCTGGCCAAGGCTGACTCGATGACCTGTTTTCTCCCTGAAGTTACCTCACTTTTCTCCAGAAAATCATCTGAACATGCTGACTAGTTCTGCAACCACGTCACCCTAGCAGTTCTAGGATTCTTCAGCCCTGCCTGATTCTCGAATGGAGTCAAATATAGCAGTTTCCTCCTGAAGTAGCCTTAGCCCACTGCTACCTGCCTGGCCCTCAGAAAGGACCGTGCTCCCTCCTTTGCGGAAAGAGGAAGACCACACAGCCTCTCCACTTCCTCCGGGTACTTGCTCTCAGTCAAGCTCACCTCCAGCTCACCACCCCTCCCTGCCTCGTCCTCTCCATGGTTCCTTCTTCTCAGCCTGCAAAAAATACTCACCTCTCACCCATCCGGAGAGGACACCTGCTTCTTCCACTTTCTACTCGGGATGAGTGTTCCCATGCCTTCACTTTCCTTCTACTCTCCTCTCAGCCTCTTGCAATCTGTTCATCTCGGATTTTCTACTGTGATACTCTCTCAAAGGGACCCAGTGACCTGCTGGTTGCCACAGTCAATGGCAGTGAGGTGACCATCATCAGCTAGAAGGATTGCAAGTCACTTCCCATATTGTGTCTTTCTGTATTGTCTAAATTTTCTACAGTGAGCATATAGAGTCAGAAAAACATTTGATTGTTGTTTCTTTTTAAACAGTCAAGTATCTGAGGCTGGTGCCAGACAGACACTGGAGAATAACCCTCACTGGTAGGCTGCTCGTCACTCGGTGTAGACACGACCCCAGCATGATCAAACCCTCACCCTTCAAACCCTGTCTCAGGAATGATACTTCACTATGTTCACTGTTAAAAAAATGAATGTTCTCAACTCTGGGGACATAGGACTGGTTGCCTCTCTTCCTAAGTGCTTACCTTTTCTGTAGTTTCATAATCCATTTTGAACGCCCAGAGGTGGAGCCGAGCTGAGAGCTCGCTGATGGAGCACAGTGTAAGGAGGAACTGCTCTGCACTGCCCAGGGGCACCTCAGGGTTGGCCAGCTGCGCTTCCTGGATTTTCTGCTTCTCTTCTTCAGTGGGAATCATGGTTAGAATTTTCTGGAAAGATGGAATGATAGAGTATATTCTTAGTGATGGACCTCTCGATGTTTCCAAATTCATACGGTAACTTCCCAACCAGGTAGTAGAGATGTTCTGCTGTCAGTGCTCTTATCATATACAGCTGCTATATACCAAATAAACTTTAGAGTGGAAAAGCCCTACGTAGCACCTAAATTTACATTCATTTGTTTTAACATTCTTTCTCTTTCTTTAAATCTCCTGTTCCATAAGCAACTTGCCCTAAATTTCCTGGTCTTGTACATGAAGGACATTCTAGGCAAGAAAGGGATGGGGGGTGAGAGAAAGGTGAAAGAATAAGATAGGAGATTAGAGAACAGCTCCCTGTTCCCTAAGAAATAGAGTAAAATGCGTTAGGCATACAATCTTCTCACGGATTAATTTAAGAGCTTACAAAAATAAATCATTTACCAAGAGCTCAGACTAACTTTTGTACATGGGCCATATTATAACTTTAATTGTTTTAAATATTTCAAGTATATTTCAAATTTTATATAGAAATGAAAACGTCTTAACATCAGGCTCAGCTCAAGTCTGACTGAGGAAAAAATGATGATGGTACTTATAAAGAGCAATACTTACCTACTAATGGAAAGAGTATCACTTTCTGCTTTCATTTGTTTCTGGTAAAAGTCAATTGTGGAAGGCAGAGGGAGCAAACAGGCATCAGAAGGATTATGACTCTTATAAGTTCAAATTCCTTAGTGATTACATTTCAAAAGAAGGTAAAAATTCCCACCACGTGACATTTAACATACAACATTACGAAAGAGGAGGTGTCACTATTTTTTTCTCTCGTTTATCAAATGAGAGTATCAAAGCAAAGAAATACACATTGTGCCATACTTTTCGGTAACTTATGTTAATTCATTAATTCTAAGCGGCTTTGGTTACTGCTCTACAATAGCAACCATCTGGATAAAGTGTGGGAAGGAGTTCCGGTTCTGGGGGAGATAGAGTAAGCAATACTCTGTCTGTCCCACTAAATGCAACTATACACCCTGGACAGCAGGCATGGAGCAGCTACTTGAAGACTTTTTAAAAAAGAAATAGTGGTAGGTGGATTGAGGAAGAAGACCAGAACTGAAAGCTCAACTGAACTGGTAATGAGTTGACCATTTTTCCTCTGGTATTCCCTAGCCTGGGCTCAGGCAGCCCAAAAATCTGGAAGAGGGTATCAGATGCAGACAGAGAGAACGCCAGGGGAGCCCTCTAGTTCTGACTCGAGGTGTAGGAAAGGGTCTCCTAGTGGTGGCAGCAAGGTTGGCAGGTCCTAAAACTCAGATCAAGGGAACATTCCTCTCCAGTCAGTGGAGCTGTGGTCCCAAGAGGTGGGGCAAACCCCTTACGCTTTTCTTTTCTATCTTCTCTCTGCTTGGCCCCAGACATGGGCACAGTCATAGCAAGTGCATGGTAAAGTGAGGTAACTAAAGACCCAGCTTTCACTGGAGGACTAAAAAGGAAGGCCCCAGAAAACCAGAAAGCAGTGGGGAGGTCATGAAACATGAAGAGCCTGCAAAGCAAGGGCACAAAGCTGTTTAAGAACTTCTGAGCTTCTCCTTGAGCTGTTCGTGTGTGAATCTGACCTTCAAAAGCACATTAAAGACTTTGAGACCTGAACTGGTCTTTGAAAACTTTGAAAACTGAGCTGACGTTGGAACAACAGTCCACAGAAGGTGGGTCAGAATCTGTGGCTTGAACTCCAACAAGTGATGGAACAATTCTTAATTCTTTTTATGAAGCCAGAATGATCCTGATACAAAAACCAGACAAAGTTAATCTAGTCGAGAAAAGAAAACTACATACCAATACCCTGATGAATCAGATGCAAATATCCTTAACAAAATATTTTAAAGTATATAAATAAATGCCAATATATTAAGATATATAAATCTATTGCTATATTTCATATAGCAATATATTTTAAAAGAGCCACAAGGTTAGTTCAATACGAAAAAAATTAATCAATCTACCAGATTAACAGTGTGAACAAGAAAATTCACACAGTCATTTCAACTGACTCAAAAAAGTTTTGATAAAATTCAATTTCCATTCATGACAAAAAAATCTCAGCAACCCAGTAATAGAAGGCATTTCCCCCACCTGATAAGATACATTTATATAAAAAAAAAAAACCCTCCAGCTCATTTCATACTTAATGGTGACAGAGAGAATGCTTTCCCTCTAAGAATGGGAACAAGACAGGGTGTCCACTCCCACCATTCCTATTTAACATTGTGTGGAAATCCTAGCCAGGTATATAAAATTTTAAAAATACATACAGATTGGAAAGGAAAAGATAAAACTCTTCCTGTCACAGATGGTGTAATTGTCTACATAGGAAATTTTGAGGAATCTACAAAAATCTTATGAAACAATGAGTTAAACAATGTTGCATAATATAAGCTCAATATACAAAAAAATCCATTTTATTTCTATATATTACTAATGAGCAATTACAAACTGAAATTTTTTAAAACATGCTATTTACAATGAAATACTTAGGTATGAATCTAACAAAGCACGTGTAGGATCTGCATTTGGAAAGTAGAAAATGCTGATGAAAGCAATCTAATCGTCTAAAGACGATCTAAATGAAAAGAGAAGGAACAGTGTTCACAGACTGAAGGATTCAACATAGTCAAGATGCTAGTCTTCCCAAAATTGATGTATAAATTTAACTCAATTCCAATCAAAATAGCATGATTTTTTGTGGATATAGACAAGCTGATTCTAAAAATTATATGGCAAGGCAGAGGACCAAAACAGTCAAACCAAAATAATTTTGAAAAAGAATACCCTTGGAGGAGTCATACCACTTGACTTTAAGACCTACAATAAAGCTGCGGTATTAAGACAGTGTGGCATGGGCTGAATGACAGATACAGAGACCAGTGGGACAAAATGGGGCACCCAGAAATAGACTACACAAATATGGCCCAGTGATTCTGACAAAGGTATGAAGGCAGTTCAGTGGACAAATGGTAGTGTTTTCAACAAATGGTGTTGGATGGACCAACTGGAATCCATATGCAAAAAGTGAACCTCAATTTAAACCTTCCACCTTCTACATAAGTTAACTCAAAGGGGATCATAGATCTAAAAGTAAGAAGCAACAATACAAAACTTTTAGAAGGAAACACAGGAGAAAATTTTTGTGACACAGGTTATGCAGTGAACTTCTAGACATGATACAAAAAAAGAATAGGTTGATAAATTAACCTTCATCCAAATTAAACACTTTTTCTCTGTGAAAGACACTGTTAAGAGAATGAAGAGACAAGTTACAGTTCCTCAAAAGATTAAACATAGAGTTATCACATGACCCAGCAGTTCTGTTTGTATTTACCCTAGAAAAATTAAAACAGCATTCACACAAAAACTTGTACATGAGTATTCATAGTAGCTTTATTCATAACTGCTATGAACTGGACCAAGCTAAATATTCTTCAATGGGTGGATATTTATATTTACAAACAGCCAGTGGTACATCCCTACAATGCGATGACACTCAGCAATAAAAAGGGACCAACTGTAGATACAAACTGCGACTTGGATGAATCTCAGAGGCATTGATCATGCTGAGTGAAAGAAGCCAATCTCAAAAGGTTACTCGCTGTACGATTCCTTGTGTATGACATTCTCGGAAAGACAAAACCATAGTGATGAGAATCAATCAGTCATTAACAGGGGCTAGGGGTGGGTTAAGGGTGTGACTAGAAAGGGACAGCACAAGAGCTTTTCTGGGAGATGGGACTGTTTCGAATTTTGACTACAGTGGTCATTGCATGAATTTATATATGTTTTAAAACTCAATAGACCTGGACCCCCGCCAAAAGTCAACTTTACTCTATATTAATTTTTTTTAAAAAAGCCAAAATAAAAGACTGGACACTTGACACCAGAATCAGCAAACAAGCAGATATCTACATGATTGTGCCTTAGGAGGTATCTGGGTGGGGCAGTAGTTGTCCTAGGCTCCTGAAAGTGTTATCAGGGAGGACTGTCTCAGGAGTTTATCAGAAGCCAGTGACGACAAACTGTATTGAAGACCTCTTTTGGGCTGTGGTCAGAGTGAGGTCACAGGTCATGAGCCCTAGATACCTCTTCTTCCAACATCCTCTTCATCACGGCCCCAAACACAGATTATGTGGGTGGAATGGAGCATCGGGGAGACGTTCAGTGATGATCCTTCTTGTTCTCCCACAGGCTGATGCCACTGATTCCACCTGTCCACACAGATGGCATTTAAAAAGGACCAAAACAAGCCAAGCAGATGTCACTTCTTCCAAAACACCCAGCATTTGAACTCAACTGGTTTTCAAAAGAAAAACTTAACTAAGAATTTGTATTTTAATTTTCTTAATGCTCCAATTGTTTTAAGCATGTACAAGAATTCCGAAATATAAAGTCGTCAACGCTTTTCCCCCTTCTTCAGAAGGCATTTTCCTGGGATGATTTTTGTTTGCTTTTTTCCTTTGGGAAAGTAATCAAACACTCTTTTGTTTTTCCTTTCTCTAATTTAAACCATTTGTTCACTACTGAAGATTTATGAGGTTACCATCTGCCAGTTTATTTTACTTCTTTTTTACACATCTCTGACAATAAAAATAGCCGTAAGACGGGGACAGGAGGTCAACGCTACCTCCTATGAGGTGATGGTCCCTTTTTTCCATGAGCAGATGACAAGGGAATGAGCATACCTTTAATTTGCTCTTTACCATGTCAGTAGATTTACTGATGTTTCTGTGATGACCATTTGGTTTCACAGGGAGAAAAACATCAAACAGGCCCATGACATAACAATCTCAGTGTTTTTTTGCTTTCTTCCAGACAGTGTTTCTCCAGCACTGCTTTAACTATGCTTGCTTTTGTATCTGAAAATCATATTTCAGATGAAAATTCACAAGTCTTACTTATTTTTTACAGACCCAAATGCTTTGGGGTTTGGCCATCTCATTCACTTGCAGATGAGACCATACTAAGTAATTATCATGTCTTGTGAGTTTTTTTTTTTTTTTAACCATCCTTATTGGAGTATAATTGTTTTACAATGGTGTGTTAGTTTCTGCTTTATAACAAATTGACTCAGCTATACATATACGTGTATCCCCGTATCTCCTGAGTTCTGAACAGAACCCTGGCTATGACTCCGGATGAGAATCTGACAGCAGAAAGTTGGAGCCTTTATGCAGGGCTTGGATGCAACTTGCAGTCTCATGAGACAATGGCATTCTCTTCTTGCAGTTCATCTCAGGGAGGGGCTTTTTCTTTTTTTTAGTTAACTTCTCAAGTTTATTTCTTGACAGTATCTTCTTTCGTTCTTACGATTACTCAAGTGAGGCACGTAAGGCAGAAATTAGGCACCAAATTTACAGATGAAGACGCAGTGCCTGAAGCTAGGCTGGATAACCAAGGCAGCGCCGGAGAACCACCCAGGGGCTCCTCCTACTTTCTAGCGCCGCCTCCGTGCTCATGGCGATTCCACAAACTACCAGTGTGGCTAAGGTGCCCAGTCACTGGGACATTCTCATTCCTGGCACTGTGGACCCACTGATGGGCTCCTGCGCCCAGGCTCACCTGCGCGTGTCCAGCGCTCACTCAGGGACCCGTGGACGGGGTTCCCAACACAAAGTGCTTGAGGAGATACTGTAGCTTTGTACAGGCGGCCAAAGGGAAATTCTGTTTCTAGGATGCTGACTGGCCTGGCGGCCAAGCAGGGCCAAGTTAAATGTCGTTTGGGGCCATTCAATTGTGTTACCCTCTGAGTAAACACAGACTCTAAAAATGAGAAAAGCAAGGAGAAAAATGAAAACCCTTCCTACTTCCATCTGTGATAACTCAGCGATGTTTTACTTGGGAAAATACCATTAATAATACTTAGAGATGCCCCCAAATCATATTCTAAAGTTTAATACTCTTAAGAAAAACTACTTCCTTAATGAAGTTACTTACTCCCATGGGTTTTCATGATGAGCCAGATAGAAAACATGGGGTGGACAAACAGGATGTCAGTGAATACATCCTAGTCACGTCCAGGTACACAGAGGTTTCGTTTCGAATGACCCCATTAAGCCGTGGTGCCACGCTACAGGGCCTGCATCCAAGAAGCAGACGGTTTGGCAAAAGGCCATTTGGGCATAAGCTGGAAATCATATTAGTGAAGATCTGTAAGGACGCAACTTACATCTCTTCTCAGCCCTGACTTAACTCTCGAACAACAAGCCTAGACAGTTGATAAGCTTTGGGCATCTTGTGGGCAGAGGCCAGGGATCCTGAACACCTTACAATGCACAGGACAGCTCCCACAATAAAGAACTGTCCAGCCCAGCATGGCAATAGTGCCAGTTGATAAACCTTGCTTTCAACAAAAACTGTGGTAAAAATGTGTAACTCCGTGTCTTGTGACTATATATGAATTTACCGAGCACTCATGACACAACAAGCTCTCAGGAAGGGTTAGGCAGTGTTTTCTATGGCTGTGTCCTCTCACTGTACCTCATTTCATATGCCAGCTACTCCCAGAGGAAAACCATAGGCAGCGCTGTGATGCGGACTGCATTGCCTCATGCGTCTTCTCACTCCCCTTTCAGATTCCCTCTTATTCTTTTCGGTGGGTGAGCCCAGGCCCAGACAGCCCACCTGGGCTGGACGCCGCCAGAGCTGGCCTGTGGATTGCACTTCAGACTCAGGCTCTAGAAATCATATTTCAGCTCGACCTCTTACTGGCTTGTGAGCTTGGACACAGACAAACGTTGGAACTCACCCTCTTCATCTTTAAGATGAAGAACATAATAGTATGTACCTCGTAAGGGTCTGATGAGCACCTGTGTGAAGCACCTACCTGGTGTCTGGCCCACAGGAGGAAACCTAGGAAAGTCAAGTTTAGTGCTGTGCTGCTCCCATATCCGTCATCATTACTGTACCTATCATCATTCCTTCCTGGATTGAAAAAAACAGTCAGAAAAGGAAAAAATAATTTGATTCATTCTAAAATCTAACTAACTTATTGTATCTGAAACTCTCCCCACCCAGGGAGACTGACATTTCAGGAAAGAAAAAAGGCAAAACCAAAGGCATCCATCTCTCCTGATGGACTTTCAAGTTCTCATGGCAATAAGAGGAAATATTTTTAAAAGGGGAAGTTGTCATTTTTTCCTTCAATCAAGCTGGCCCTGGCTGCATTTGGAGACTATGTACGAATCTGAAGCTTTTGCAGTCTTTAAAAGATCCTGTGAAGTAAACAGGATGGCCAGAACGTGCGCTAGGGCCTACTACTCTGTCTGTCCTATGTGAGAGACACTTTGCACTTGGTTCGTCCCGCTGGGCAGCTCCCACCTGCCCAATGCCCTTCTCTCTTGCTGCTCTGTGCGTCCCAGGGTGGAGGTCCCTCACACTGAGGCTGGGCCTGCTCCCTTCTTTCTCGCTGTCTGGCAGCTGCCTCAGTGTCCCTCTCTGTATTTGCCTACTCTTTGTCACCTGCTCTCTCCTTTTTACACCCTCCCCGGTCTGCCACGTGCCCTCACTCCCTGGCTCTGTTGACCTGCTGTGCTACATGGCCTGACTCCAGGGCTCGGGCTCCACCTCCTCTCCAGCCAGAGAGAAGTGCCATTTCCCTCATCGTACCTGCTCCTGGCACAGGCTATGTGTGTGTTTCTCAGGGCAGAGTTGCTTAGGCCTCGTACTGGTTTCCTAGGTTTGCCATAACAAAGCTTCACAAACTCAGGGGTTCCAAACAAAGGAAATTTATTCTCTCACCGTTTGAGAGACTAGAAGTCTAATATCAAGGTGTCGGCAGGGCCATGCTCTTTCTGAAGACTCGAGGGGAGGATCTTTCTTCGCCTTGTCCTCGCTTCTGGTAGTTGCCGGCAGTCCTTCATGTTCCTTGGCTTGTAAACGCTTCCCTCCAATTTCTGCCTCCATCATCACACAGTGCTCTGTTCTGTGTGTCTTCCTGTGTATCCTCTGTGTTCCCATGGCATTCCCCTCTCTGTGTCTATGTCCAAACTTCTCTCTTCTTAGAAGGGTAACAGCCAGTGGAGTAGGACCCACCCTA
Source organism: Phocoena phocoena (assembly GCF_963924675.1). Taxonomy (NCBI): domain Eukaryota; kingdom Metazoa; phylum Chordata; class Mammalia; order Artiodactyla; family Phocoenidae; genus Phocoena; species Phocoena phocoena. The sequence goes on from NC_089231.1 coordinate 39,240,939, forward strand.
ATCCAGGATGACTTTATCCTAACTTGATCATGTCTGCAAAGACCCTATTTCCAAATAAGGTCACATTCTGGGGTCCTGGGTAGGCATGGATTTTGACGTTTGTACTCAATCCAGTACAAACCTCTGGAACACGGCTTTTCCTGTAGAGGTCTCTGCTTTCCAAAGCACAAAGGCACGGCTGTCCTCCTGGGTTCAGGCATCACTTTGCCCCATGGGCCCCATTGCCCCCTACCACACTCAGGGCTGGAGACGTGTAGGGCACAGCCCCACAGGCCTTCCTCACTTTCAACTCTCCCGCCAAAGCCCGCTCTCCCTCACCGCAGCCAGCCTTCATTGGCTTACTTCACTCTCGAGGCTTTCAAATAAGACTGGGTATGAAGGGATCTCAAATATGGAGAGCCTTTAAAGGAATCCAGGGCTCTTTGCCAATAGAAGGATGGGGTGGGTGTCACCCAACATCATGAAGCAGTGTCTTCAGATCCCCACTCTGACCCAGTGAGCCTCCAGGCCATCTACCCATCTGTAGGAATCTGTGGGCTGAACCATTGGTTTCACTCACTCTTTCTCTGTTATAAGAACAGGAGATTTAACTTCCTACAGACAGGCACCAGCCCACAGCGAAGGGTGAGCAGGGCCTGGTAGAAGGGCACTGGACCCTGGCAGAGCAGGGTAGCTGTGGCACCAGCTGGGCCGCCTGCCAGCCATGTAGTCACAACCAAGGCACCCAATCTCTCTCCACTTGTGCCACTCAGATTAACAAATGCTGCAGACTCAGTTGGCTTGGGTTTTCCAGCTGATCAAATGAAACCCATCTCTACACACCCCAAAGGGTGCCAAGAGAGAAACAAATCCGCTAACACGGAGTGAGCACGTATGGAAAACCCTACTTTTGAGACTGTTCATTAAACGTATTTGGTTTGAAATGATGTGAAAGAAGGCATCCCAGCCCCACCCCTGTGGAGGTTGTCAAATTCTTCCACGTCGAGGTAGGTGGAATGTGGTCAGAAGGAAGTTAGTAAATGAACCAGAGAGTGAGGAACTCTGAATTTCCTAGGCAAAGTGGGGCTTCTTTCCCCCCAGAAGTTAAAAAACAAGATGTGAGAATTATTAACATTATTCAGAATCTGGCTGAGACAGAAAAATGGCAAGCCACCCTGTGGAGAAAGTCACATTGGACACAGTAATGTTTACATACGCAACATATTACAGAACACAAATAACGCTCCACAGAGCTCCCCTTACCTCAATCCCTTCTTTGTTTAAGGCATATTCATCAAAATTCAAAATGGCTATCTTAATCGTTCTTGGAGGGGGCAGTACCGTCAGGCCAATATTAATAGCATTGCTCCTCTTGGAATCCAGGACGATGATCTCCTGCTTTTTTCCATCTGCAGCAGTTTTCTTGTGATAAAATAAGGAGAATCCAAGATTAATGCATCATCTTTGGTCCTCTATTAAAAGCAAACTCACAACTTACTTAGACATGAAAACAAATGCCCTCAGTTTAGCTCAGGGAAGGACTGGCTACCTCTCAGCACAGCAGAGATCAGGGATTAGTTCCAAGAGGCCGCCAAGAGAAGGGCAGCAATGGAACTTCGCGAGTCAGACACGTTACAAAATAAAATTGATTTGCCTTCAATTGGGAAAAATGTGATATTTTGCAAGGAAAAAAAAAGTTTTTTTCCATAGAAGCAGTGGAAACAAAACTCAAACCTCTCAGAGTTCCCTTCCTGCAGGCTGCAAGGTATCGGAATGTGCCTTGCTTGGCCCTGGAGCGTGTGGTGTGTGCCCAGAGATGGAGAAAGCTGGTCTGCGCACCGAGAAGACAGGAGCCAGAGGGGAATCCGGCATCGCTGGCCGGTCAGCCCTTCTGCATCTCAGGAGCTCCTCTCATCATTCCAACATCCTCCGCCCCGACACCTGAGCACTTCCGCCTCTCCTGCTACACACAGCCATCTGGGCAGCTGCCCAGGGAGTGGGAGAAGAGGAGTGAGGGATAAACTAGCAAAGAGGCCGAGGAGGGGGACCACGTCCCCACAGAGCCCTGATGTATGTGGCCTCCCTGCTGGCCTGGCATCCTCGGGGCAGTCCCTGCGGCCAGCCCCGGGCTGGCACACGGCCAGAAGCCAGGAAGGGGTGAGGTGCTGAGCCAATGCTCACCTCTGCCCAGAGCTGTGACCAGGCCCCCAGCCTTCCCCTTCAGCTCGCGGGAAGTCAAGGGCGGCTGGCAACCGGGACAGGCGGAGGGGGTCGGCCAGCAAGCTCCATGTGCTGCACGGCTTCCCTTGAGGCCACAGGGCTGGGAGGATGATGATTCTGATTCATGAAACGAGCCTGGGGTGGCGAGGATGGGTAAGACCCGTCCAGCACAGTGATGGGGTGTGCTCACCGTGTGAGGGACCCAGCTGTGGGGTAACTAACTCACCTGGTGGTGGAGGGGGTTAGGGTCTGGAGAAGCTGCCACCTGAGCTGGACCCTCAAGACTGTCTAGGACTAGCCTGGGGCTGGGAGAGAATATAAGGAGAGGAGAAGTGCCTTTGTCTCGCTCCAGGGAACGGCCAGGGATGAAGCTGGAGGTTTGGGGGCCATATGGGGGAGCTCCATGAATCAGCTGCTCAGAAGCCCCCTGCAGGCAGGCCCCAGCTGAGCAGCTGACAGCTGCTCAAGGTTGGCCTCCTGTGCGGAGGCCTCAGCCTCTCCTCTGAGGAAGGGAACCAGGCTGGGCCTGGGAGCAGCTGAGCCGCCCAGGGAAGCTGGTCACTGTAGCACAGGAGGTTGGGAGCTGGCAAGGAAAGACGGCTGCGGCCCCTTAAGTCCTACTGAGCCCTTCCAAACTCAATTGCTAACATTCTATTTTAGGTCCTTAAATATGCATTTGGGAATAAATTACAATTTCTTCAAGAAGAAAATAACCGAAAGCATCCCAGCTGTTTGGCCGCCTGGTAGCCGGGAGGAACAATTCCTGTGGGTGTGCTCGTCGGCTTGGAACTGTGAGCTCCCAGGGACACGCGGCATAAATGCACCCTCACTCTGTAGGGCAGGCTTGTCTTCTATATATTTAAGCAAATAAGCTTATCAGGAGCCCCTGAAATTTAGCTGAAATCTACTTTAAAATATTATTTTGTGTATAGAAGGCTAAGAAGGAATGAGAAAAGGTTTGACAAAATGCTGATTACAGGCAATGATGACAGATGTGATGACTTGAGATGCCCACGTTGGGGTGCAGGGTGTCCACCCCTCCAGGTGCTACAGGGAGCCTGTCCAACATCCATTCCCTCTTCCCTGCTCACCAACAGGGACTTGATTTTTTTCAGGCTGGTAATATGTCAGTGAAATCAGCCACCTCCCTGGACCCTTGGCAGGTAAGGCTGGCAGTTTGGGTTTTTGTTTTCCTGATTAAAAAGAGATAGACCCAGTGAGCCATGCCTTTTGCCTTTCCTCCTTCTTCCTGCCTAGAATGTGGATGTGAGGCCCAGAGAGACAGCAGTGAGACATCTCATGAGCATAAGGAATGAAGCCACATGGACGGCAGCATGGAAGATGGAAGAAGCCTGGGACCTGGCATTGGAGAGGCAACTACGCACAGCCAGGCTCCAGCGCAGGAAGCATTTACGGGAAGGCAGGGGTTCCCTGGGAATCATTAGCCCTTAGCCCCCCATCTATAGAGTCCCTGTCATTCTAGGAGCCTGCAGAGATGACTGAGCAGGCCCAGCCCAACTGCAGCCTTTGTGCAAATGAGAAAAAGATGCCCACCTCCAGGGAGACACAGCCCCATGGCAAACATCTTGAGAGGGAAGCACCGCTCAGATTTAAGCCCTCCCCCCTCAGCCAGTGTCCACGTGCAGCAAGCAACCCACACAGACTCAGGGGTGGCTCTGAGCCTGAGATGTCCTTGCCCCCATTCTCAGTAGAACTCAGTTCACACCAACGGACACACCCACACCCACACCCCCCATAAATCGGGAAGAAGCAAGCTGCTGGACATCCTGAGATAATGGGGAAGCTATCTTCACAAACGACGCTACATGTTTTCAGAGCACTTCCAACCACTTCGCAAAGGAAGGAATAAGAATTAAAGTCATATCTGAAATTGAATTGTTAAATCTCTGGATTTTATCCAAGAGGTATTTTAAATGCTCTTCTTCATAATTAAAACAGACTCCACTGGATGCTACTGACCCCTCAAGTGCCTTGGCGGCTGTCCTGCTCGACACGAGGGGTGGGTCATGCGGGCTTGTCCAACTCTCTCCTCCCCTCCCACAATGAACTGGAGCAGCGCCTGAAAGAACAAGCCAAAGTTCTTCGTGCCCGGAGGCATGCGTCCTGTCTAGGGATTAGCCATCATCAGTTCTGATCCATTTCAATCCTCTTTCAGGGTCAAAGCCCAGACCAGCAAGAGTGACCTTCACTACGTCCTTCACCTGGTCCTGTGTCTGAGTCACTGTCGCCCATCCTCTTCCACAAAGCCTCTCGTGCCCCGTCCCTCATTCCTGCCACCTGCACCCTGAGCCTGACCCCTGGTGCCAGCCTCCCAGGGCAGCCCACCACGGGCCTCCTGCTTCCAGCCTCTTCTCACCCCCAGCCCATTCATCCTACTCTTGCTAAGAGTCTTTCTCAGGCACTCATCTCCTTATTGCATTTCTTTGATCAGACAGTCTGTGACTGTCCATTGTTTGAAATGAGAAAAATAGTAAATTGATCAATGATAGAAAGAGGAGATAAAGCAGATAAGACACAGTGTTCCCTGTAAAGGAGGTTAGGAAATGTTAAATGACCCTCTAAAGGCATCTGGAAAGGAAGGGCTAAGATGTGATGGGACAAAGGTGGAACAGGGTTGGGAGGAAGACAGGAGGTGATACTTCTAGGCAGGAGATGAGAAAGTTGTTTTGCATTTTACTTGAGCCCAGACACACCCCCGAAAACAACACACAAACAAGGAAACCAAACGCCCAAACCTCCTGAAATATCAATACAGGGCCTACTTGAAGGAACTGACAACATTTTCTTGAGAGAAAAAGAAAAAGATGTGCATAAATGAGAAACATCACGTCCCTGGATAGGAAGCCTCAGTGTTGTAAGGATGTTCGTTATCTCTCATCATGGAATTTATATATAAATAATATATATATTTAAAATGATTCTAATCAAAGTCCAACAAGATTTTTTTGGAATTAAAAAATATTCTAGAGTTACTATGAAAGAATATATGTGTAAAAAATCCATAAGTAGAAATATATATAATATCTACCCAATTAGCTCTAAAAAGGTATTATAAAACTGATATAATTAATGTGTAGCACGGGCACTAAACAGCTACAATGATAGAACAGAATAGAATGAAAGTACAGAAAAAGCTCTCATACAGTGATCCAGGGCATTCCAACAAGAGCGCAAGATCAGTGAGTCACAATCCGTCATGAAAGCCCAATTCTAATATGGAACCGAAGAAAGTAACTTTAAGTCAAAAGACTCAGCATGGTAGGTTAACATCATGACAGACTGGATTGACTGACATCTTCCTTCTTTAAAAAAAAAAAGCCAGCAGAAAGCAAGAACACAGGCTGTGTGGGAATGGCCAAGGGTCATCATGGTTGGAGTATGCCACACCCCATGAGACCCCTCTGCTGATTGGCTGTTATCAGCGATGGTCCACAACAGCAAACCCTGAGCAGGAAAAGAGGCTGAGAAGCAAGCTCAGTCCTTCAACTGTCTCTTGCTGGTTGGCAGGGTATCTTCCCACATTTATTTATTTTATGCCTTTCTTTGATATAGATCTCATTTCCTGAGTGCCTGTTAGGCTCCTACACCTTGAACGGGGACATTTTTCATGGAGACCAACAAAAATGTGGGGGGCCACGATGCCACCGGCAGCAATGGTCGGTCCTGGGATGACAGGAAATAAGCGTTTCTGCCTCAATTCTCTGATAAAAGGTCTACCAGCCAAACCTCTGCCCTCAGTTCTGAAGAATTCACAGGGCAGAAAGGATGCTGAGGATGGCTCCTGTGGGTGGGGCTTCAGGCACAGGATGCTGGACTAGGGGGCGGCTGGAAGTGAAAATGGGAACAACTGTCTCCGGGGCAAGAGAGTTGCCCCAGCAACAGAGTGGAAGTGAGCAGAGTCGGGGGAACCAGGGTGGGGATGTCTTTGAACATGAAATTTCCCCAAGTACGTCCAGAAGTTCTCAAGGTAAAAGAGGAACTTACTTCTAAAAGGGGCAGGGGGCACTCTAGGAAGAGGCCAGGCTCTGATTTGCTTCCAGAAAGCCTAGTGAAGCTGAACTTCTGAGCCGAACGAGGCAGCAACACCCAGAACCTCCTTCAGAACAACAACTATCAGGGAGCCTCCAACCTGCCAACAGTTGCCTTGCCAGAAATACTGTCTCTGGAGAAATGCTTCTGGTTTGCATGGAATGGAGGGCTTCTGTTTGTTTTTGACTTGGCCAAGAAGATTGCAGGGAGTGGGGAGAGGGTGTAACAGCCAAAAGGGTGAGAGACCGAGGTTACCCTCTATAGCAAGAGATGCTGTCAGGGCCAGCAGAGACCTCTTAGAGAGAAGGGGCAGGAAGGAAGTCACCAAGGAAGTTCAGCTCCTTTCCCCCAAGCTGTCCAAGAGGGCTGAGGGTCCAGTTCCAGGAGGCAGAAGTGAGCTCCTCCAGGAGGAAGCTTCAAACAGGCGGTGCCCATGACCACAAGACTTACAGAATTTCTAAGAAGCAAAGAAGGGGTACTCAATTTAAGCAGTGAGTGCTAACTGCCAAGGCTTAGGGGTAAGGGCTGTGACTTTCCTCTGCAGCCCTAGATTCACCTGGTGGTCAGCTCCCTGGGTGGGGGCCGTCTCTCTAGAACCAACCAGCTCCAAGAGGTTGGGCCCTGCGAACTCAGCCACTCCAAGGGACAGAAAGTCACATACGACAGGAATATTTTTTAGAACGGCTAAACCACCTATTCAGGTCTTCTCAGGGAGACACCGGGGCAACGCCAATCCTGATACAGAGACGGATGACCACAGGCCTTGCAGGGAGGAGACATGCAAGTCAGGTTTTTGGATAGAACAAAGTATTGCCTCCAAGAACAAGTCTTTTAGAATCTGCAAGTAAAGAGACAAACTTGATTCGGAATGGTTATGGGGTGGGTGACGGCCATGTAAGAGTGACCACAACCTGACAGCATTCGATATCCTGAGGACGAGACCATTACTCCCCCTCATAATCATTCAGTTTCGGAAAAGAGAAGGGTGAATATTCAGGCAGCAGTTAGGAAAAAGTGGAAAGGAAAACTTTAACGCTAAATAGTAGTCATTAAGCTTAGAGGCTGATTTAAAACCTCACATTGGAATCTCAGGAAAGTCACGTTGAGACAAAGGCTAAGAAAATCAATCGCATAAAAAAAAGATTGACCTGTTAACACAGCACAAAAGCACATTCTCCCCTGTTGCACTGGGTCTACCGAACAACCCTGGGAGGTCAGGCACACAGGATCAGGCCTGGTTTCTTTCTTTTTTTCCCCCCATAATCAAAACCAGGCTCAGAGAGGTTGACCGACTTGCTCAAGGTCACACAGTTAGAGGTAGAGTCCAGACCAAATGAAATTTAAAGTTTCAGTAGCAAAGCATACAGATCATTAAGAAGAAAGAGAGAGTCTTTTTTTTTAAAAAAAAAAATGACAAGATTCAAAAATCCCCAAGGGAAGAGCACGAGGAAGTGTTCAGAGCATGAGCTTGAAAGTAGCCGAAACAAAACGGAATCCAGGGATGACACGAACAGATTCAGGAGCCCTGAAGGGTAACTGCAAATATGCAGAGCATCAAGTCACCAGGGGAGTCAGCTGGGGTCTGACCCATTCACGGCCTGGAGACCTTGCCAAGTCACTGAATCTCTCTGTGTCTCCTGTCCTCTCTGGGACCCAATCTCACAGGGTTTGTTGTGAGGATGAAAGGAGACAATGGATGTAAATCAGTGAGAACAAGGCTTGGCCCCTGGTAAGCACAACAGAAGTGTCTGCTGGGACTATTAGAAGAGTATTACTGGGACTGATACATGTAAAGTATTCAGGACAATACCTGGAAAATAGTGCTTTCTAAGAATTAGCTCTTAGCTTTTTTCACTACCAATGACTCCTTTTTTTAAAATCATTTTAACGTAATAACATTATATTTTAAAAATATATGGTTTACCAAAGTGTATTTTTCATAACTAATGCATCTACCACGCTTACTGATCAAAGGCACCTACATAAACAGGAGCGTCAGATCAGACCGGTGTCCCCACCCTGAATAGTTATAGTTGCAGGACAGTGCAGGGACTTGATACTCAGTTTAGCCTGCAGAGCTGCTTCCCGGGGACATGGACAACTTGCCTGAGGCTTCCTGAATGAATGAAAAGAGCTTATGGATGCTCATTAGAGTCTGTGCAGACTCCCAGGCACATGGACAGTGCCTGGTGTGGGAAGTAGATCTAGTAAATGAGCCGTGGCACACCATGATAAAGACGGCCAAGGTCCAGAGAAGGGCCACCGTGAAGGCATAAAATTCCACGTGCGAGGAGAGGACAACGTGAGCAGAGTAGGGAGGGGAGCACGGGCAAAGATTGTGGAGGCTCACAGTCTGGGCAGGTGGATAGGGCTTGCCTTCCAAAGTTTTCTGAAATGTTGACACGGAGAGTCACCCCTTTGAATTTCTAAAGAGTAATTTTACTAGACACAAAGGATGCAGTTTCTAAAAAGTAGTTATTCAGCACACAGAACTTGTCATCGCACAGGGTGCTGTGACTGAAAACAGAAACTGGGCTAAGGACATGATTTATTAAGAGAACTCAGAGTCTTGGAGAATACTGCTAAGTTTGAGAGCATTTCCATGAAAGGCGGCTGACCTCTCAAAACGCTTGTCAGCATCACTGTCACAGACCCTGGGGCTGGCTCAGCAAGGCGTGAGCTCTAGAAATGGTAAATCATTCCTCCTCGTGACGCTACAGGATATTTTCGAAACTGTCCATTGAGAAAGTGACAATGACAGTGATGCCACAATACAGATGTCATAAAGATGTGACTGCTATGGACTTTCCCTAAGTCCTGTGACGAGGGAGGAGGCCATATACGTGGGAAAGCATTAAGGCAAAAGACAACAACAACATCCAAAAGCCAAAGAAAGACACCTAAATAAAAGCTGAAAAACCTTTAGTTAGGAATAGAGTTTCTGAGGACCTGGCCAGAACAGGCTTGCTTATTGGTAAGTTTAGGAAAAAAATGTTAACTTCCCATATTTGTTCTTAGAGTCTTTTACAGCAGAGGCCAACTGTAAAACAGTTACATTTCCAATGTTAATGTAGTTTATCTAGTACCCTAACCAGGAGACTTTTGAGAGGGGAAGCGAGTACTCTTAATAATTATGCTGGGACCTCCACACACGCCAGGATCATCTTGGATACACTAGGGTGTGCGATCACCCCAGATAAGCTCCAAAGTTGGGTTTGGCATTTCCAGGGAGAATTCAGGTTTTCTGAGGGTGCTGTTTAATAAAATAACATACTTCCTTATGACCTGAATTGAATATAAGGTAGGAAGATTTTCCTCTCTTCTCAGGAGAATAAAATGGAGGTGGACGTGAGGGGCCAGTGAAGGAGTCAATGTGGAAAGTGATGGTGGGAACAATGCCCCCCTCAATGGTGCCTCATTTTTCACTTTAAATCAATGGTTCACAACTTTGGCTGAGGACCCTGGGGAGATTTTCAAAATAACCCAGGCCAGGGCTTACCTCAGACCAATAAATCATCATCTCCGAATTTTCTTAAAGAGTCACTGTTAATAGTTTCTGATATATTTCAAAACTTCAAGGTAAATAAAGTTGAACAAATTTCTCCAAATCCATTCCGGGGCCCCCTCCCCTTAATAAAGCAATGAACCCAGGTGAGTAAGACAGCAATGAGTTCCCAAAGGGGAAAACAGGTCCCTTCTTCCTTCTGTGCACCTCTTCCACGCCATACCTTTTGTGGTCTCTCTGGATCTGAGAGTATAAAAGCTGCCCTTTGGGGGCAAGTGGAAATTGGCCGTCCTGGATTAGGCACAGGGGTGGAAGGCCACTTCCTGAGGCTCCTCAGAGTGCTGTCAAGTCCATGGAGGGTACCTCCCCACTCCCAGGGGCTTTCTGCCCTGGCATCCTACCCTGGGGTCATTTTAACCACCTCTTATGCCATTCTCCACATCTTAGACCGGCAGAAAAAACACAACATAATGAAACTTAGTGCAGGATTTCTGTCTTTTTCCTCAAAATATAATTAAAATCATCTTACCAAAAAGCTATAGAGAGAGATTGGTTCAGGGTGGTGGAGTAGAAGGACGTGCTCTCACTCCCTCTTGTGAGAACACCAGAATCACAACTAGCTGCTGGACAATCACTGACAGGAAGACACTGGAACTCACAAAAAAAGACATCCAAAGACAAAGGAGAAGCCACAATGAGATGGTAGGAGGGGCACAATGACAATAAAATCAAATCCCATAACTGCTGGGTGGGTGACTCACAAACTGGAGAACAATTATACCACAGAAGTCCACCCACTGGAGTGAAGGTTCTGAGCCCCACGTCAGGCTTCCCAACCTGGGGGTCCGGCAACAGGAGGAGGAATTCGTAGAGAATCAGACTTTGAAGGCTACAGAGATTTGATTACAGGACTTCAACAGGACTGGGGGAAACAGAGACTCCATTCTTGGAAGACACACACAAAGTAGTGTGCACGTCGGGACCCAGGGGTAAGGAGCAGTGACCCCATAGGAGACTGAACCAGACCTACCTGCTAGTGTTGCAGGGTCTCCTGCAGAGTGGGGGTGGCTGTGGCTCACTGTGAGGACAAGAACACTGGCAGCAAATGTTCTGGGAAGTACTCCTTGGCGTGAGCCCTCCCAGAGGCTGCCATTAGCCCCACCAAAGAGCCCAGGTAGGCTCCAGTGTTGGGTCGCCTCAGACCAAACAACCAACAGGGAGGGAAGGCAGGACCACCCATGAGCAGACAAGTGGATTAGAGTTTTACTGAGCTCTGCCCACCAGAGCAACACCCAGCTCTACCTACCACCAGTCCCTCCCATCAGGAAACTTCCACAAGCCTCTTAGATAGCCTCATCCACCAAAGACCAGACAGCAGAAGCAAGAAGAACTACAATCCTGCAGCCTGTGGAACAAAAACCACATTCACAGAAAGACAGACAAGATGAAAAGACAGAGGGCTATGTACCAGATGAAGGAACTAGATAAAACCTCAGAAAAACAACTAAATGAAGTGGAGACAGGCAACCTTCCAGAAAACAATTCGGAATAATGATAGTGAACATGATCCAAGGTCTTGGAAAAAAAATGGAGGCAAAGATCGAGAAGATGCAAGAAATGTTTAACAAAGACCTAGAAGAATTAAAGAACAAACACCTAGAAGAATTAAAGAACAAACAAACAGAGATGAACAATACAATAACTGAAATGAAAAATACACTAGAAGGAATCAATAGCAGAATAACTGAGGCAGAAGAAAGGATAAGTGACCTGGAAGACAGAATGGTGGAATTCACTGCCATGGAACAGAATAAAGTAAAAAGAATGAAAAGATATGAAGAGAGTCTCAGAGACCTCTGGGACAACATTAAATGCAAAAACATTCGCATTATAGGGGTTCCAGAAAGAGAAGAGAGAGAGAAAGGAGCTGAGAAAATATTTGAGGAGATTATAGTCGAAAACTTCCCTAAGAGGGGAAAGAAAATAGCCACCCAAGTCCAGGAAGCACAGAGAGTCCCATAGAGGATAAACCCAAGGAGAAACATGCCGAGACACATAGTAATCAAATGGACAGAAATTAAAGACAAAGAAAAATTACTGAAAGCAGCAAGGGAAAAACGACAAATAACATACAAGAGAACTCCCATAAGGTTAACAGCTGATTTCTCAGCAGAAACTCTACAAGCCAGAAAGGAGTGGCATAACGTATTTAAAGTGATGAAAGGGAAGGACCTACTACCAAGATTACTCTACACAGCAAGGATTTCATTCACATTCAATGGAGAAATCAAAAGCTTTACAGACAAGCAAAAGTGAAGAGAATTCAGCACCACCAAACCAGCTCTACAACAAATGCTAAAGGAACTTCTCTAAGTGGGAACACAAGAGAAGAAAAGGACCTGCAAAAAAAAACCCATAACAGTTGAGAAAATGATAATAGGAACATAAATATTGGTAATTACCTTAAACGTGAATGGATTAAATGCGCTAACCAAAAGACACAGGCTCGCTGAATGGATACAAAAACAAGACCCGTATGTGTGCTGTCCACAAGAGACCCAATTCAGAGCTAGGGACACATACAGACTGATGGAAAAAGGGGATGGAAAAAGATATTCCATGCAAATGGAAATCAAAAGAAAGCTGGAGTAGCAATGCTCATAGCAGATAAAATAGACTTTAAAATAAAGCATGTTACCAGAGACAAGGAAGGACACTACATAATGATCAAGGGATCAATCCAAGAAGAAGATATAACAATTAAAAATATATATGCACCCAACATAGGAGCACCTCAATACATAAGGCAACTTCTAACAGCTATAAAAGAGGAAATTGACAGCAACACAATAATAGTGGGGGACCTTAAGGCCTCACTTACACCAATGGACAGATCATCCAAACAGAAAATTTATAAGGAAACACAAGCTTTAAATGACACAATAGACCAGAGATATTTAATTGATATTTATAGGACATTCCATCCGAAAACAGCAGATTACACTTTCTTTTCAAGTACACACGGAACACTCTCCAGGAGAGATCACATCTTGGGTCACAAATCAAGCCTCAGTAAATTTAAGAAAATTAAAATTATATCAAGCATATTTTCTGTCCACAATGCTATAAGATTAGAAATGAATTACAGGGAAAAAAACATAAAAAACACAAACACATGGAGGCTAAACAATACGTTACTAAATAAGAGAGATCTCTGAAGAAATCAAAGAGAAAATCAAAAAATACCTAGAGACAAATGACAATGAAAACACGATGACCCAATACCTATGCGATGCAACAAAAGCAGTTCTAAGAAGGAAGTTTATAGCTACACAAGCCTACCTCGAGAAAGAAGAAAAATCTCAAACAATCTAACCTTATGCCTAATGGAACTAGAGAAAAAAGAAGAAACAAAATCTAAAGTTAGTAGAAGGAAAGAAATGATAAAGATCAGACAAGAAACAAATGAAATAGAAACAAAGAAAACAAAAGCAAAGATCAATAAAACTAAAAGCTGGTGCTTTGAGAAGATAAAATTGATAAACCATTAGCCAGATTCATCAAGAAAAAGAGGGAGAGGATTCAAATCAATAAAATTAGAAATGAAAGAGCAGAAGGTACAACAGACACCACAGAAATACAAAGCATCCTAAGAGACTACTACAAGCAACTCTATGCCAATAAAATGGACAATCTGGAAGAAATGGACAAATTCTTAGAAAGGTATAACCTTCCAAGTCTAAACCAGGAAGAAATAGAAAATATGAACAGACCAATCACAAGTAATGAAATTGAAACTGTGATTAAAAATCTTCCAACAAACAAAAGCCCAGGACCAGATGGCTTCACAGATGAAATCTAAGAAACATTTAGAGAAGAGTTAACACCCATCCTTCTCAAACTCTTCCAAAATATTGCGGAGGAAGGAACACTCCAAAACTCATTCTATGAGGCCACCATCACCCTGATACCAAAACCAAAGATACTACAAAAAAAGAAAATTACAGACCAATATCACTCATGAATATAGATGCAAAAATCCCCAACAAAATACTAGCAAACAGAATCCAACAACACATTAAATGGATCATACACCATGATCAAGTGGGATTTATCCCAGGGATGCCAGGATTCTTCAGTATACGCAAATCAATCAATGTGATACACCATATTAATAAATTGAAGAATAAAAACCATGTGATCATCTCAATAGATTCAGAAAAAGCTTTTGACAAAATTCAACACCCATTTATGATAAAAACTGTCCAGAAAGCGGGCACAGAGGGAAACTACCGCAACATAATACAGGGCATATACAACAAACCCACAGCAAAGATCATTCTCAATGCTGAAAAACTGAAAGCATTTCCTCTAAGATCAGGAACAAAACAAGGATGTCGACTCTTGCCACTATTATTCAACATAGTTTCGGAAGTCCTAGCTATGGTAATCAGAGAAGAAAAAGAAATAAAAGGAATACAAATTGGAAGAGAAGAAGTAAAACTGTCACTGTTTGCAGATGACATGATATTATACATAGAGAATCCTTAAGATGCCACCAGAAAACTACTAGAGCTAATCAATGAATTTGGGAAAGTTGCAGGATACAAAATTAATGCACAGAAATCTCTTGCATTCCTATACACTAATGACGAAAAATCTGAAAGAGAAATTAAGGAAACACTCCCACTTACCATTGCAACAAAAAGAATTAAATACCTAGGAATAAACCTACCTCAGGAGACAAAAGACCTGTATGCAGAAAACCATAAGACACTGATGAATGAAATTAAAGATGATACAAACAGATGAAGAGATATACCATGTTCTTGGATTGGAAGAATCAACATTGTGAAAATGATTATACTACCCAAAGCAATCTACAGAGTCAATGCAATCCCTATCAAATTACCAATGGCATTTTTTACAGAACTAGAACAAAATATCTTAAAATTTGTATGGAGACACAAAAGACCCCAAGTAGCCAGAGAAGTCCTGAGGGAAAAAACGGAGCTGGAGGAATCAGACTCCCTGACTTCAGACTATACTACAAAGCTACAGTAATCAAGATAGTATGGTACTGGCACAAAAACAGAAAGGTAGATCAATGGAACAGGATAGAAAGCCCAGAGATAAACCCAAACACCTATGCTCAACTAATCTATGACAAAGGAGGCAAGGATATACAATGGAGAAAAGGCAGTCTCTTCAATAAGTGGTGCTGGGAAAACTGGACAGCTACATGTAAAAGAATGAAATTAGAACACTTCCTAACACCATACACAAAAATAAACTCAAAATGTATTAAAGACCTAAATGTAAGACTGGACACTATAAAACTCTTAGAGCAAAACATAGGCAGAACACTCTTTGACATAAATCATAGCAAGATCTTTTTTGATCCACTTCCTAGAGTAATGGAAATAGAAACAAAAATAAACAAATGGGACCTAATGAAACTTCAAAGCTTTTGCAAAGCAAAGGAAACTACAAACAAGACAAAAAGACCACCTTCAGAAGGGGAGAAAATATTTGCAAACAAATCAACAGGCAAAGGATTAATCTCCAAAATATATAACCAGCTCATGCAGCTCAATATTAAAAAACCAACCCAATCAGAAAGTGGGTGGAAGACCTAAAATAGACATTTCTCCAAGGAAGATATACAGATGGCCAAGAAGTACATGAAAAGCTGCTCAACATCACTAACTATTAGAGAAATGCAAATCAAAACTACAATGAGGTATCACCTCACACCAGTTAGAATGGGCATCATCAGAAAACCTACAAACAAATGCTGGAGAGCGTGTGGAGAAAAGGGAACCCTCTTGCACTGTTGGTGGGAATGTAAATTGATACAGCCACTAAGGAGAACAGTATGGATGTTCCTTAAAAAACTAAAAATAGAATTACCATATGACCCAGCAATCCCACTACTGGGCATATACCCAGAGAAAACCATAATTCAAAAAGACACATGCACCTTAATGTTCACTGCAGCACTATTTACAATAGCCAGGTCATGGAAGCAACCTAAATGCCCACTGAGAGACGAATAGATAAAGAAGATGTGGTACATATATACAATGGAATATTACTCAGCCATAAAAAGGAACAAAATCAGGTCATTTGTAGAGACGTGGATGGATCTAGAGACTGTCATACAGAGTGAAGTAAGTCAGAAAGAGAAAAACAAGTATCTTATATTAATGCATATATGTGGAACCTAGAAAAATAGTACAAATGAACTGGTTTGCAGGGCAGAAATTGAGACACAGATGTAGAGAACAAACGTACGGACAACAAGGGTGTAAAGGGGGTGGTGGTGGTGGTTGTGGGATGAATTGGGAGTTGGGATTGCCATATATACACTAATGTGTATAAAAGGGATAACTAATAAGAATCTGCTATATAAAAAAATAAATAAAATTCAAACTAAAAGCTATATATATATTATACCTCTATACATATACATATACATATACATATATATATATATATATATATATATATATATATATATATATATATCCATCCTGCTGTGAGATAAAAGAAGATCCAGTTCCAGAAACTATTTGGAAAGGAAATCAAAAAGCACATCTTTCCGTCCTTATCATTTCCATTAAGTGGTCACCCAGCCTTGGATCTGGCACATGGATCTTTAGAGGTAACTCGGTTGGTCATAACCATGCCCTGTAACTCTAGTCTGGTGTAAGTTTTCTGATGGAAACTACAACTGATTCCCTTTGCTCTGTGCTGCCTTGTGAAGTCTATTTTAGTTTTGATGCACTCTATCGCGTTTAATGAAAAACTTCTCATGAGCCAGAATTCGGAAGTGGCTGTTTACAGCTGAGTTTTATGAAAATCACAGTCAAGGATTAGAAACAGAAGTAAAATTGGTTGTACCTGTATGGGTAACATACACATAACAGGTTCAACGCTCCAGTTTGCATTCTCACCTTTTGTAACATTTGTCAATTACCCCCTACTCACATTTCCTAGCCTCCCAAGATGGTCTCCTGGGTCTCATTGTAGAACATTCTGGAATCAGTTTGGTAAATTTTTCAATGTATTACTTTTCCTCTTATGCTCTCACTTTATAAAAACTAGGCGAACGTTTGTCCTTAAGCTGGGAAATAAAGGATTTTAAGAGGTTGCCACCTACTTCAAGCAAGACTGGAACTTTGGGCTACTGAGAGGGCACCAACCAGGCTCTTATCACCGACCACAGTGGGATCAAGAGAAGGAGGCGGGGGAGGTGAACCCATTTTCTGTATTCTCAAGGAAGCTTTTAACTTTGCCATTTCCTTTGTAAAAACGAAGTCAGAAGTGCCTTCACTGCCAATCTGTTACTCTTTTATTCTTCCCACCCTGAGTCAAGAGCCAGCCTCCCCGTCAGCAACCCCCGAGGCTGAGGAGCAACCAAGGAAAGCCCAGAGGGTGCAGGCAGCCACACGGGACGATGGAGACGGGCCAACCAGATCAGCGTGTTGGGAGCGTGAAGGGAGTGAGGGCACATCCTAGGTAACTCCCGGCCACCACATCTGCTGTTTCAACCCCGCCAGGCCAGTTTTCTCCCAGATGCCAGGTCTGACAGTAAGAATTGAAGGGGGCATGAGGGTGGCTCATCACCACACGTGACCAGTCCTGGGAAGTCAGGACACAGAGACACCAAGAGCAGGTGCCCAACATCACTTCTCTTAGTGTCATTTTCTAGAGAGGACAAGAGGGGGTCTACTTCCAGTTGGAGGAGAGGACTGATGGCACGATTTTCTGTATTGGATCCTAGCAGTTTGATTTGTAAACAGGAGAAAACTTTAATCTTGACTTGGGGGTGGGGTGGGGTAGGGCTGGAAACGGTTTAGATTCACATCCTTGCTGGGACTGTGCAGAAATCATTGCAAGGGTAAAAGCCAACTCAGGAAGAGCAGCAGGTAGATCCAGACCCCCAGGCACAGGTTTTAACAGGAAGTTGACCGCTTACAGCTCCCGCCCTAGCCTTTCAGCGTCACACAGTGGTGACAGGCGCTAACGCCATCACTCGGGTCCTCGTCTGAAGGATACTCCTGTCCTGAGGACGCTGCACATACTTTTTGATTCAAACTCAGTGCCCGATTGGCAGGTCAGGGAGCCCAACTCAGGCACCTTTATACTCACCCAATACGATGCTAAGTGAAGCAACCCATGGAGCTGGAATGAATTCACGATAATGAGTTCTTACACGTTTCAACTATACTTTACAAAGCATTTTCTCTTACCCTTAGTTCCTGAGAAGATAGTCTTAAACCTGTTTTAATATACCCAGAATCACAAGAGTTTTTTTTAAAAAAGCAGTTCTTTGAGATATGTAAAGGAGAGCCTATTAACGCAGTGAATTATAAGAAATAAAATCTGTGACTGCATCGCGCAGCCTCTTCCTCAGTGTTCATTAGCCATGACTTTACCTTTGATGTCCAGTAACTTCATGTACAGAGCTTTCCATTTATAAATGCCGATAGAATATCTCTGTTAAAAATAACACAGCAGCAATGCCTACAGGGTTCTCAAACATCTATGAAAAATAAGAAATCTAGATACATGTGTAATGTTTACAGGATGCTAACTATATGGTTATTTGGAAATATCTAGATAGTTGCAGCATGCTGACTCAGCCAGGGGATTATCTGAAGAAATGCCACGCGGATTACTGCCTTTGTGAAAGCACTGTGTGGTTACAGCTGAGGTTCAAACTACTACTATCAACCATAAACAACAAAGGTTAAGTGTGAATAAACACATCCCCGGGAGGAAGTCGGTATGTTTGATTAATTAGCAAGCCTACTTTCCTCTAGAGAATGTCAACGTCTGCTGTCGGGCCATACTAACATCCCCTGGGTAACCCTTTTGTTTCTTCCTCAAGGTTACTGGGCTCTTTGAAAGCTATTTCGCCTGTTGGTGTTAGTAAGCTGCCGTCCATGTTAGCAATGAAGTGTCCCTGACGCATTTAGCTCACACCTAGCATGTGGCACTGAGAGTACTGTATTAAAGGTTAGATTTTTATACCAACTGCCTTTTTTAGCAAATAGCAAGAGCGACATGAAGGGCATTTTATATACAACAAATCTCTCCGTTCTACCCGACAGCTGAAAGTAACTGCAAATCAAGAGGCATGCTGGATGCTAGCGGTACCTTGGAGACAGCCAGTTCCTTCGATTTAGACTCAAACAGGTGCTCCAGCTTGGAAGTGTCCACCTTAATAGGTTCCAGTTTCGACCACAGGAATTCTCTGCAGCGGCCGTTGTTCTTACACGGCCACTCAAAAGGCCGCACTTCATTCCAGAACAGACGGATGGTCTTCTTTTTCTTGGTGAATGCTGGCTGACCCCTGGGTACCTGGGGCCACCCTAAGCCCTGAGGAGGAGCACTGAATACTGGAGGAGGAGCCAATAAATTACCGGGGACTGGAGGGGGAGGCACGCCGTCCAGCAGGGGCAGAGGGGGAGGGGGCGGCAAACCGAGAAAGGTGGGCGGGGGTGGGGGAGGCAGCCCCGGGGCCTCCCTGTGACCCAGGTCCACGTCCAGGACGTCAATGTCATCCTCCTCCCCCAGGTCAGTGAAATCCATGTCTTGGATTCTGAGCTCCCGCGGACTGGCCATGAGCTGGTCCCAGATGTAGTCAGATTCCGTCTTGGGCTGTGCCGACACCTTCTCCGTGACCTTGTCATTGGGCTCGGCATCAGGGGAGACGGACCCTCTCCCTAGGTCCCCGCTGTTGAATTTCTCAGCAAAGGCTTTCACGCTGCCCCGATTGTCCAGACAGCCAACGTCCACCCTCCTGACGCTCTCATCCTGGGCCAGAGAGTTGGCCTGCAAGGTGGATATCCGGCTGGCCAGGCTGGCTACGGCCTCCGCCCCCTGTGCGGTCCTCGTGGTCTCGCCCTCCCCCTTCTCATCATCCGTGGGCTTTCTGTTATGGGCATACAGCATGTCCAGCATGAACCGTTTGCTGGTAAGGATGTCACCACACTGCTCATTTACACCGGCATCCTGAACACCCGCAGACCACAAACCTGAAAAGTTCACAGGAAAACAAAAAGTGAGAACGTGGCATGGGCCTCAATACTATGAGAAAAGCAACTAGGCACCATGTGGACATTGCACACAGAGGGATTCAGGAAGGCACAGAAATAAAGCAGTTGGAGAGGAAGGTGGTCATGCCTGACAAGACACTCTTGATCAGAAAGAGATGCTACATCAAAGAGCCAATGACCCACTCTAGGACCCAAGACTCTTGTAGGTATGACACTGCTTGTAGCTCTGGCCTAGGCTCATGGGAAAAATTTTCCGCACCTTTGCTGCCCACCCATGACAGCTGGTCAGGACCCACCCAGGATAACTAAGGGGCTTCTGCCCTAACTACACACAGGGAGGCAAGGAAATGCTCCCTCATCCGTGGCAGATGTTGGAAAGGCTGTAGAGTTATCCCCCTTTCTCCCCCTACTCCACCTCTGCATCAGGGCAGCCAACGTGTCTGGAGAAATGCACAGACCATGCCATTGGTCACACTTTAAGTTCATGGCCACCAGTCTTCAGGTGATGCTGCCTGGCGGTCCCATCCATGACCTCTCCTAGATGACTTTTCACACACCTCCACTCTCCTCTAGCATCCCCCACCCATCTCATCCTCTGCAAGTATGGCCTTGTTTCCTGTTTCAAAAACTTAATAGACAAAGTCAGAGATCTTCCAGGGCCTCCATTCTGCCTCCACCCACCCACCTGCACCTGAACCCTGACCATGGCCTCTGTCCTGTGACACTGACAAACCGTCCTCTTAGCGGGGGTCAACCGCTCCACTCGTGCATTCGGAAGCCACTCCAGCAATTCTCCATCCTGCATCTCCCATGCTCCCCCTACTAGGCCTTCCTACTGGCATATAAACATGGTATAATTTTACCCATGAAACAAAAACAGAAAACCTCACTTGATTCCACTTATGCCTCCACCTATAATCCAAATTTTCTCCTTTCTTTTAAAGGAAAGCTGCTTATAAGAGTTGTTTTGCTATCTCCAATTTCTTTCTTTCTCTGTTGAAGCCAGTCTAGTGAAGTTTTTGCTCCCTTTCAAAGATGCTCCTTTCCGGGTGACCGATGACCTTGCTGTTGCACTAGACGCAGCTGTCGCTCCCTCATCCTTGACTTATGTCCTTCGCTTGGCCTCCCGGACATTGCGCTCACTTGCTTTGCCTCCTTCTTTTTGGCTGCTCCTTCTCAGTCTCCTGGGTTGGTTCCTCCTTGTCTTTAAGTGTCCCTGGACCTCTTCTCTGCATCCACTCTCATCTTCTTAGTCACCATCTCATTCAGTCTCAGGGCTTGAAATACCACCTTCTGCCCTCACTCCCATCCACTCACTGAAACTGCTTCTCCTGCAGTCATTTCCTACCTCAGACATGGCTACTTCACCCATCTTGCTGCCAATTCCAAAAGCCTCAGAGTCATCCTTGACTTTTATCCTGTTCTTTCACCCCACACAGCAGGGCATCCTGTTAGCTAAATCTTCATGTTACATCCGGAATCCAGCCACTTTTCTCGTCACCACTCCTGCCATGACCCCGGTCCGATCCAGCATGGTTTCTTGCCGACGGTATTGCAGGGGAGCCCCTAGCTGGTCTCAGCTTCCACTCTTGTCCCTCTGCAGTCAGTTCTCAACACCACAGCCACGTGATGTGTTACAATGTCCGACCGTATCTCTCTGCTTAAAGTCTTCTAATAGTGCCACATTTCACTGAGACAAAAAGTCAATGACCTGTCAATGTTCCCAAGCCACGTGTGATCCCACCTTAATTTTCTTTCCTCTCCTACCACCACCTCTACCACTGCCACCACCCCAGATATACACACATGAACCTCTTCAGCTACAGCAGCTCCTTGACATTCCTAGAACTCACCAGGCGTGAGGTGATCCAGCCTCAGGATCTTTGCCCCTCCTGGGACAAACCCAGGTAATCACACAATTTGCTTCTCAACTTCCTTTAGGTCTTTGCTCAAATAGTATCTTCCCAGTGAAATCTTCCCCGATCACCTTATTTAAAATTGTGCAAACCTCCCTCTCCCCCCCAGTTTCATCCTTTCCTGCTTTATTTTCTGCCCAAGCACTTCTTACTGTCTAATCTTCCACACGTTTCCCTTTTTGATTTTACTGTTGCCTCTGCCCCATCACGGGAATGGTTATCATTACTTGTTAAGCTGTGCTCCTCCTTGAAATGTAAACTCTACAACAGCAGGGATCTGGGTTTGTTTTGTTCCCTGTTGTATCCCCAGCACCTAGGATGAATGAATGAATGAATGGTCACCAATGTCATCCCTCTGAATTTGCTTCCTAAGGGCCAGCAGGGCTGTGCAGTGGGCATTTCAGGATGTGAGTTCCATCAGATATCTAGGGCCTGTGTGGATACTTGTTTGGGGAGGGGGCAGAAGACCTAGGCCGTGGACATGAGCATCAGGAGTCTTCTTTCTACCAAAGAAGAGCCAGATCAAACCGGCTTGGGGGGGGACACTGGTCTCTCCCACATAGCTGGGCCTTCATCTTGAGGAGGTATTTACTGGGGAAGCACAGAGGCCCCCTGGTGCTCCACTTTTTCCTGTGTAGCTTTGTCCTCTATGTTCTCCTCGACAGTGGCCTAAGCTCACCACCAACACCAGAACAAGGAGCTCTTAAGCCCTCTTGTAGGTTGGTTTCACAAACAAAATACACTTAGGCGATAACCACCATCAAAGAGAGAAGAGGTGGCATTTGAGGACACGACGGAAAAACTTCTACAGCTGGTCAGACAGTCCTGTAAATAGGGAGACTGCTTTGATGCCAGGAGGCTGTGGCAGATAAAGTGGCTGAGTCTCTCTGAACAGACTGCCTCACTCTCTCCATTTATTGGGAAATGTTGGCAGTTACTTATTTTGGCAACAGGGGAAAGAGCATAATCAGGTAACATTCTGAATGCTGGTTTTCTCGTTTACATTCTTCATTCATTTAGGTCTTTTTAAAATCATTATGTAGGGTGCTTCTCTGTCCCTAGTAATTTCCTCTGCTCTGAAGTCTACTTTATCTGATATTAATATAGCCACTCCAGCTTCTCTTTTATTAATGTTGGCATGATATCTTTTCCCAACTTTTAACTTTCCATCTGCCCATGTCATTACGTTTGAAATGAGTGTTGTATGTGATAGCATGTAGTTGGGTTGTGTTTTTATACACTCAGCAAATCTCTGTCTTTTAATTGATATGTTAGGGCTTAAGTCTTCTGTTTTATTTGTTGTGTTTGATCTCTTTGTTTCAGTGTCTGTTTCTCCTTTCTTGGTCTTGGGTGGATTACTTGAACATCTTTTAGAATTTCAGCATGATTCATTTAGAGTGTTTCTGAGTACATGGCTTCGTGTAATTTTCTTAGTGGTTGCTCTAGGTATTACAATATATACACTAACTTATTTAGTCTATTGGTATTTACTGCTTTGAAGTGTATAAACCTTACTTCCATTTTGATCCCATTACCCTCCCACTTTTAAAAATACAATTGTCTTAAGTACTTCCTCTACATATACTGAACACCATATATCAAACGTAATTTTTGCTTCCACTATCAAATATGATTTAAGAAGCTCACGAGTAAAAAGAGAGCATTTTTTAATTTACCCCTATTTTTACCCACTCTGTTGTTCTTTTCTTTCTGGAGTCCCAAGCCTTCTTCTGTCATCATTTCCTTTCTGTTCGGAGAACTTCCTTTAGCCATTCTTCAAGGGTAGGTCTGCTAGTGTCAAATTCTCCTAGTTTTTCTTTAACTGAGAATGTCTTTACTTTCCCTGCATTGTTAAAGGCTACTTTTACTGTATATGTAATTCATGGTTGATAGTTCTAGTCTTTTAGCACTTGATAGATGCTGTGCCCCTTCCTGCTGGCCTCCATGTTTCAGATGAGAAACCTGCTATCCTTTGAATTGCTGTTCCTCTATAGGTACCACGTTATTTATTTCTTTCCAAAGACTATTTTTTTGGTTTTTAATTTTCAGAAGTTTGCCATTTGTCTTGGTGCAGATTTCTTTGGATTTATCCTTGTTAGGATTTGCTCAGCTTCTTAAATCTGTAGATTTATACCTTTTGCCAAACTTGGGAAATTTTCAGCCATTATTTCCTCAAATATCTTTCCACATTGCACTCTCTCTCCTCTTATTCTCAGACTCGGATGAAATGAATGTTAGTTTTATTGACATAATCCCATGGGTCCCTGAGACTCTGTTCATTTTTTTTAGTCTATTTTTTTTCTCTGTTATTCAGATTTGGTAATTTCTACTGATCTGTTTTCAAGTACACTGATTATTTTCTTTGTTGTCTCCAATCAACAATAAAGCATGTCAAATATTTTATTTCAGTTACTGTATTTTCCAGTTCTATAATTTCCCTTGGGTTCTTTTTTTTTTTTTTTTTTTTTGCCGTACGCGGGCCTCTCACTGTCGTGGCCTCTCCTGTTGCGGAGCACAGGCTCCGGACGTGCAGGCTCAGCGGCCATGGCTCACGGGCCCAGCTGCTCCGCGGCATGTGGGATCTTCCCGGACCGGGGCACGAACCCGTGTCCCCTGCATCGGCAGGCGGACTCTCAACCACTGCGCCACCAGGGAAGCCCCCTTGGGTTCTTTTTTAATAACTCCTATTTCTTTGCTAAGATTTTTTTTCATGTATTTCCTGAGCCCTGAGTGTAACTGTCCACTGAAGCATTATTATGATGACTGCTTAAAAATTTTTGACAGATAATTCCAGCATCTGATTCATCTCAGTGTTGGCACCTGTAGATGGTCTTTTCCCATTCAAGATGTGACTGCCCTACTTCTTGATATGATGAGTGATTTTCGATTGTATCCTGGGTATTTTCGGTACCATCTGATAGACTCTGGATAATATTTAATCTTCTCTTTTTGCAGGTAGTCACCCTTTTGGGGTGTAGCATACAGGGCTTGGTGCAGGTAGATGTTCAGCTCCCTGCTGGGTCCCACTGTCACCACCCAGGAAGAGGGCTGACTCACACTCCCTCACTGCAGATGGGTAGGTTGGAGGTTCAGTGCCCCCTTGACCCCACCAGCATCTTCCCAGTGGATGTGAGGCATTAACTCACGTTGGCTCATTGCCTCCAAGTGAGGTGAAGGCTCAGCTTCCCACCAGTCCCCACTGATTCTGGCTTGGGGAGAAAAGAGTGCAGACTAGTACCACCTCCACATCATTCTACCTTGTTTATACCGGATGGGGATGGAAGCTCAGCTCTCTGCTGTGCTCCCATCAGCATCAGGGACAAGGATGGTGGTGGTGGGGACAGAGAATGCTATTAGTCCCCTCTCCACTCCTCATTAAGTCTAGCTCCTTCTGGGTGGGGGTGAAGGCTCAGATCCCCACAGGACCCCACAGACACTACCCTGTTGGAGGAATTGGGACCCACTTGCTTCTCCCCTTCAGGGGAAAGACTGAGCTCCCCATTAGGCCAACACTACCCCAGCAGGGGAACTGGAGCACTCCCTGCTTCTACTGGGCAGGGGATAGAAGACTGGCTCCCTTCTGAGTCCCACTGACACCACAGAGTTGAGGAGGGGAGGGAACGGCAGAATTGTCACTCCTATTTCCATGGGGGTGCTGTATAGAAAGCCACTTCCTCTTCAGTCTCACTGAAACCACTGGGTTAGGGGGAGAGGTGGGACAGTGGCAAATTTTCCATTAGACCTTATTTAGGATAGAGCACTTATTAACAGCAGAAAAGATTTTCTGTTCTGTTAGGCAACGCCTTTCCCAATCCTCTGGCTAAGGAAATCGGCTTTCCTTGAAGCTTCACTGCCATGTCGTTCAAGTCTAAAGCCTCCTAGGCAGTCTGCTTCATTCTTTCCAACTTTCAGAGTCCTCCTATGATTGGTTGTTCTGTTACATCCAGGGTGTTGGTATTTTAGTTGTAAAACGGAGGACGTGGGAGCAATGGGGGCGTCTCCATCTTAGCCAGATTCATTCATTTATCCATCAGTGGTTTTATGAGGCCCTACTATGTTCTGGGCACCCAGCCAGGAAGTAAGGACTCACAATGAATAAGATAGACCACCCCATCCTCACAAAGCTTACATTCAAATAGAGACAAAGGACAGTTATACAAATAACTACAACAAAGTGTGATGAATGCTACAGTAAAGCCTCTTACTCTAATGCCAGGGAGTGGAACACATGAAAACAAAGAAAAATAAAAACACACATCTGCAATAAGTTGGGTCTCTTTCAAGCCCTACAAATTCATTCTCAAGTAATAAGTACAACTGTGAGAAATAAGACTGGGAATCACTTTGATTGCCTTTGTGATTTAATTGAGAAAATTCTGAAAAGCAAAAGCTGTGGTGAGAGAGCTTCTCTGTCTCCACAGCAGCTGATGTGCCCATGAGCAGTGGGATTTTTTTAGGAACCAATAAGCTACAACAAATAAACATGGTCACATCTCTTCACAGCACCAGACTGAAGCAGAAAAGTCACTGCAAAGCTCCAATTCCTGGACACCACCAGCTTTTGGGAGAAAGTCAATGGTTCTTCACTGGGAGCAGAGTCTCCATTTTTGGAAAGTTGTCCTTATTTGGAAGGATATTGGGCAATCTGATCCACGAAAGCTCTCTTCCCTGGCTTATTTTTACTAATCCAACTTGTTTATATGTTTTAGGCCTGCTAAACCTAGTTATGATGAATAATACTTCAAGCTACTCATAATAGAATAAAACATGATTTAAGGCCAAATGATCAAGCAGACTTACCCGACACCCTGTACTGTGACCGAATTACATTAAATGTGAGTAACGACAAGTAGAATTTGAGAGTGTAACTGGAATCTCACTTTGAAAGAAATTTAGTATCAATATATGTAATCCTTTTAGCACACACATCTTCAACCAGACACAAGATTTTCAATGCGATAATTCCTAAGACATAAAGTATTTTAAGTCCTCCTTTTTCACTATATAATGGTGACCAGTGACATACAGAATAAAATCGAATAATATAACTGTGAAAACTCAAATATTAACTATTTAGACTAAGCCATTGATTGACAGGTCTCCTAGGAGACATTATGGCTTCATTCATTCATTCAATCTTTGTTCACTCATCCAGGCTTCAGGGACAATGTATTCTTAATCTGTGAACTAACGTATCATGCCTGGGTCGTGCCACTGATTGGCAGGCCCTTGCAGCTGCCGTTTGGGCCTAAGATGTAAGCTCCTTGAGTCTGTGTCACTGTGTAGCCTTAATGAAGCCTGGCCCATAAGACATGCCTTCACTGGTGAGGAGAGTCAGTTGAAAGAGGTGGCTTCCTGCCACCCTGACAGTGTACAGGTCATGGGTAGGAAAACCAACTCCATGGTGTCACATATGAATCATAATTCAAATGATTATTTGAATCGTTTACAATTTCTAGAACCCTGTGTGGCACCCTCCCCAAGTCCCTAGTGAGGACTAACATTCCATTTGATCCCTAAACATAAAGTCACCATTAAACAGGAGAAACTGAATGAATATTGGGGATAACACCAAAAAGGTATGATTCCATAAGAAAAAGCACGTACTTAGTATCGAAGAAAAGAATGGTCCTGAGCATATTGTGGAAAATTACCTAAATGACATACATTCCAGCTGAGCACATCAAATTGATCTCTGCATGCTGTGAACTGGCAGGTTTTCAAAGTACTCATATGATTCATTTCACCAAATCTGCTCTGGTCTGCAATGTTCAGTCATAGTGGCTTAACACACTTCCTTGCAAACACTCTTTCAAGGGAGTAGACAACAACATGACATGTCTCTAAATTTAAATCAGAAAAAAGCCACACTTACTACTCACAATTAAACAGTTAGAAGGAAATGAGGAATTTCTCTTCTGGGGTTTGTTCCTCAGGAAAAGTCCCCTGTTGCCCTCATTATCAGGCCCTTTTCCCAGCTGTAGAAGTGACGGTGCAGCCTTGTGGCAGAGGGTCGGGGCCCTTCTGCAGGGCAGGAAGCTGCTGGCTGGCTGAGTGGGGCCACACCCCCCTCCAGACACTGGGGGACAGTCTGGGGAGTGAGCTGGGCCAGCCGGTCAGCTCAGAGGCCAGCAAACCAGGTCCCCTGCCCCGGGGGTGTGTTCACGGGGAAAGGGGGCCTCCTTACCAGTCCCCCTGTCCCGAGAGAGCTTGTCCTCCTTGTCCTCCCTCTCCAATGTGCTGCTGGAGGACGAGACGCTGGAGGCCGAGCAGTTGTCCCGCTCGTTCACTGCCTCATTCTGCTGCTCCTTCTCGCTCAGGGAGGCTCGCTCTTCAGCCTCTGGCTCCAGGGCCCGCTCCACCTCGCTCTCTGCTCCCGCGTGGGCAGGGGCTAGTTCCTGGCTGGCCTCATCGGCCACCCGTCCCGCCTCTGCCTCTGCCTCCGCTTCTGCCTCTGGTTCAGGCTCAGGATCCCCGGTGCTCGCTGGGGGAGATAACAGTGGAGATTATGAGCAGGACAGGAATTTCTTGGAAGCGTCGAGCGAGGGTGAGATTGAACATGAGGCTGATTTCTCCGTGCTGTCTGAGGCAGGCAGAATTCTAAACTGGCCCCTGAGATTCCCGTCCCCTGGTTATTCAGTCAAACACAGACTGAGGCACTGCAGGGAAGGGGCCGTGAAGCTGGTGTTCACCTCTCAAGTCTCTTGACCTTAAGATACGGGGATTATCCAGGTAGGCCTGATCTAACCTGGTGAGCCTTTTAAAAACAGAGTGTTTTCTGGTTAGCATCAGAAAAGAATGTCAGAGATTAGAAGCACAAGAAATATTTGATGAAGTACTTCCCTGGTGGCGTAGTGGTTAAGAATCTGCCTGCCAATGCAGGCGACACGGGTTCGATCCCTGGTCTGGGAAGATGCCACACGCCGCGGAGCAACTAAGCCCGTGCGCCACAACTACTGAGCCTGCGCTCTAGAGCCCACGAGCCACAACTACTGAGCCCGTGCGCCACAACTACTAAAGCCCGTGTACCTAGAGCCTGCGCTCCGCAACAAGAGAAGCCACCGCAATGAGAAGCATGCTCATTGCGACAAAGAGTAGCCCCCAACCTGCCGCAACTAGAGAAAGCCCATGCGCAGCAACGAAGACCCAACGCGGCCCAAAATAACTAAAATAAATAAATTTATTTTAAAAAAAAGTATTTGACACATCAGTGCTGGTTTTAAAGATGGAAGGGGCCATGTGATGAGGAATGTGGTGGCCTCTAGAAGCTGAGAATGACTCCTGGCCAACAGCCAGCGAGGAGCAGGGACCTCGGTCCTGCAAGCACAAGAAGCTGAATTCTGCCAACAACCCGAATGAACCTGGAGGTGGACTCTTGCCAGGGCCTCCCGATAAGAGCCCAGCCAGCCACAACCTTGACTGTGGCCTTGTGATACCCCCGGCTGAGAACCCAGTTAGCCATGCTGGGCTTCTGACCTATGGAAACTGTGAGATAATATAAATGGGTGCTGTTTTGAACAGCCATGTTTGTGGTAACTTGTTACACAGCAATAGCAAACTAATACATGATCCTTCTGCCTCTTCAGGGAAAGAGGAGAGAAGTCCACGGTGAATCAAGCTGATAAGCAAAGAGCAGCCTGATATCCTATCAGTGGCTAAACCAGCGAGGTCCATCACCCTTCGCTTGAATTACGTTTGCTCATAATGTGAAGTTATTCCATACACTTGAAAGTTACTTAGAAGAAGCACTCACGGGCACAGAACTCTTTGTAAACCTGTCGAGGCTGGAGATTTGCTGCTCAGTCTCCGTGGGTGTCCCCTAGGAAGCAGGGAAATGGCACAGTCTGCTGTATGCATGTTTTTGCTGAGCAATCCTCTCAGGTGTGAGCTGTGAATGGGTAGCAAAATGATTGGGAATTAAAAAAAAAAAAAGTCATCTGTGAAGGCCAGAGGAGGATGAGTCACTCCTGAGGGTCTGACCCTCATGGCTTGGCAGAGCCACATTGCTGGAATCCTGGCAGTGCCACCAAGAGCATGTGCTCCAGCCCTACATACATACTGCTCGAAGCAATAGAGATTCAGGGAGGATTGGTGCATGTAAGGGGCCTGCCCTGACCCTATAAGAACAGGCGGATCAGAGGGCTCTCTCTTTGTGGAGATATCCTGCCAGCTCAGGTGAGCAGGGATGGCTGGCAATGGGGTGCCCAAAGCAGGTCTCCCAGCAGGCCAGGCAGTGGCATTACTGTGGGAGAGCAAAGCTCAGGCCTCACTGGGCAGGGGGCCCACCTGCCCTCAGCGTCCCAGCAAGAAGTCATTCTGCCAGGACTCACTGGGTCCAGAACCCCCGCCCCTCACCTGCTCTCAGGCTGCCTTCCTCAGAGAATGAGTATGGAATTGTGGGGGGAGAGAGGGAGGCAGTGTAGAGAATGAAATGCCAGCCTCTCCTTATATCCTGGGTAACTTCCAACCTCCACACGGAAGAAATCCTCCTCCGTGGGAACTGCACCAGTGCCCTTCAGGTAGGAACTGGGTGTAGAGGACAGAGAGACTTCTGCCCGCCCGGGCTTGATGACACATTGTACGTCTTCTGCTGGGGACTCCAGCCTAGTACATGCACCTGCTTCCTGGGGAGAATGGGGGAAATGAGCATGGGGTGGCAAAGGCCCTCTGCTGTCTGCTGGGTGTCCTTGCCGGGTGTCCCCAAGAGGGATGGTTTTGGAACTGGTGATAAGAGAGCAAAGTTTCCAGGCTGAGATGCACTGGCTGGCAGTAGCAGGAGGAAATCGAAGGGCACACAACTGTGAACCCGTGTGCTCAAGATGGGTGTGTCAGGCATTCATCCTTCCTTCCTTCTTTCCTTCCTTCATTTATTTATTTAGGCTGCGTTGGGTCTTCGTTGCTGCACATGGGCTTCCTCTAGTTGCGGTGAGCAGGGGTTACTCTTCGTCGTGGTGCGCGGGCTTCTCAATGCGGTGGCTTCTCTTGCTGTGGAGCTCAGGCTCTAGGCGTGTGGCCTTCAGTAGTTGTGGCACACGGGCTCAGTAGTCGTGGCACATGGGCTTAGTTGCTCCGCGGCATGAGGGATCTTCCCGGACCAGGGCTCAAACCCGTGTCCCCTGCATTGGCAGGCAGATTCTTAACCACTGCGCCACCAGGGGAGTCCCAGGCATTCTTCCTTAAAAGCAAAAACCAGGCTGGGTACAGGGAAAGAGTGAAAAAACCTTTGAGAAAAATTCCCTTTGGTGCTGAAGGACTTTTTATGGTATTTCTTTTTCATTTGATAATAGAGCATTTAGCAAAGAGAAACAGAACCCCATCGTTTTACTAGCACGGCAAAAGCATAGTTTTAGCAACAGCAGTGTCATCGTTTGGTTGACAGAAAGCATATGTTCTTGCACACATTTACTTCAGAATAGCCACATCAAAACGAGAATGTGTTTCCAACAGCCTAGCATGTGGCGTGCATTTAAGTTTTAATTGGTGAGCATATGGCAAAACTGGCAAGGGTGCCTCTGTGGGGCTTTATCACTGATGGGGAGATGGGTGCAGTTGGTTGCCATCAGCCTGAGTCTACTCATCATCCCCAGGAGACTGGCAGACAAAGCAGGAAGGATCCACGATTTGATGGCTGTTTTGACTCCAGCCTACATTCATGTTTCCTTCCACTTCAGCAGTGACTCTGGCCCCTGATCAGCCAGCAGTTGCAGGAACAAGTGAGGCAATGGACATGCAAGCTCTAGAAAGCCACACATTCTTGGGAATAAATAGTGTAATTTCACCCCCCTACGTTCCAGCCTTACTTCCTGGAGTCAGACATTTAAATGTGCTCTAGAGCCGCTGGGGTAGTTTCTCTCTTTCATCACTGCTGCGGAGGAAATCATCTCCAAAACTACCTCTTGACCAGAATGCAGGCTCAGTGTCCACAAGGCCTCACTGCAAATCTGCGGTGTGTGAAGCTGTTCTAAAGATGAACAAATTAAATAAAATTCACACACATTCAAGTCAAGCCAAGCCACCAAAGATGGAGAATGGAGATGAGAGAGAGCAAACACGCATGGCTGCACATTCTGACACCCTCTGCACTCAATACACCAGGCAGCACATGTGTCAAGGGCACAACACACACCCCTGCTTTCAGAGGGCTCACCACTTGGCTAGTGACACGGGACATAGAATCCTATCAATGGGGGTCACGGTGGTATGCAGCCAGGCACCCAAGTGAGGGCCCTGGGTACCAAGTAGCAGGGAGTCCCTGGAAAGGACCCATAGCTGAGCCCTCCTCGAGCTGTATTAATCAAACACAGGAATGACAAGGCACAAGTTCTCTGGGGACCAAGACTCTGCCTTCCTCTCACATCCAAGGGCCCCCAGTGTGGTCTTGGGGCCAGCATCTTCTCACAAAGTTCTCATGGACACTTAGGAAACACTGTGAGACTACACATTGAATTCACGAACATTTCTGCCCGGCTTCCTATTCTCTTTCATCAGGACCTCGGTCACCAGCAGTCCCCTCCACATACTCACAACCATTCCTTCTGAGTCATTGCCCTAAGCCACACCAGCTGCCCTCTCAGCAGGCCTGGTTTGAAAAAGTATCATCTACCCTTGCCGAGTCCCCTGGAAATAGGAGGGACCGTGAAAGTCTGCAGGAAAAGTCCTCGAGGGAGCTAAGATATTTGCCAATACCAAGGGATGAAAATTGCTCACAACTTCTCACTGATACCCAACAACAGTACCAGTGGTGAGAGGCACATGGACACACAAGACAGACCCAGCTCTTGTTGCTATGGAGGTTACAGGGATGCTAAGAGATCCGACATGTCACCCGTGGCCTCAGCACGGCAAAGGTGGGCAAACCCTAACACCAACGGACACAGGGAAATCCCAGCCCCTCAGCTCCCACCAGACACAATAAAAAAACATTTATAAACATGATGGATATTCTAAGAGCAAATTCATGTTGCCCTGGGAAGGTCTGGCAAGGGTTTTTGCAAAGCCTAGGACAGGTCATGAGTCTCTGTGCCAAAAGGACATTTAAGCAGAGTCTCCAAGGATGAAAAGGAGTTTAAGAGGGAAAACTGGACACAAATGTTCTGGGCAGAAGGAAAGAGCACGTGCAGCCAGGAGCACAGGGTGGGCAGGAGGAATGAAAGCTGTCCGGCGGCAGTGGCTGGGGCAACGGGCCTCATAAGGTGAGTTAAGGACCTGGGGCTTTACACAGAGGGCAGTGATGGCTGCTTCACGGAGAGACAGGCCACATTTCACTTTGTCTGAGAGGACCCCTGACTACACCCAAATCACAGGCAAACCACACTTCTGGCTGGGACAGCTGAGGTGGGCCTGTAGCTTCAGAGGAGGCTCTTAGTCAGTGTTGGGTGAACATTCGGGAAGCAAACCCCGCAAAGAGACTGAGGAGGAAGAGGGGGGCCAGTCAGGGGGGCTCAAGAGAAGAAGAAAATGAATAAATGGCATCAGTGGAAGAACACATGGGCAAGTGACAGAGATTCTGGACAGTGGGAAGAAGTTTTCCATCCCAGGATCCCCTGGAGGAAGCAGTGTGTTTGCATTCGAGGAGAGCAGGGGTGCTGCAGGCCTGTGGCCCCCTTTGGGGCGCTGTTCCTGAGCCCTGCACACCAACTCTCTACTAAACCCTCAGACCCCTCTGTGGGGAGGGGTCTCTTACCGCCCTCAGAAAGCTGAGGCTGGGAGGGAACAGTGAAGGCCCAGGCCCAGGTGCCCAACAGCCCTTCTCCCCATGGTGGGTGCAAGCTTGGAAGTGAAATGAGGACATGGCAAGAAATGCCTGGCAACATAGAAGGCGTCCAAAACTGGGATCTGTCTTGCTGGGCCACAGCCTGAGAGAGCAGACTGACGGGATCTTGGCATTGAGAGAACATACTTAGCAAAGGCCAGAAAAATGTATTTGGCCGGAACCTGCACTGACCTGATTCAGAGAACTTTAAACTAAATTTTAAGGTTGGAGGTGGGGGAGTATAAGGGAGGAGAAAAAAAAAAAAAAACCAACAAAACAAAATTAAACTGTATAAAAGGATATGGTAAGGGATAACTCATGGAATGTGGAAGATATAACAGGAAGGAAGAGGTCCACGGTATATTCAGAAGGAAGTAACAAGGAACCTGGTTGCTGCCAGCCTGTGGGGAAGGACCCATAACCTGAACATGGCCACTAAAGGGAATTCTTTAACCAAAGGAAATAGACATTACAGGAGAGAGAGGCTGGGGAGCCAGGGTAGGAGCCCATCAACGTGAGAACCACAGTGTAAGAGGGAAAACCTAAGTGTGTTTGTTGAGAGAATAAAAAAGCGTGCCCCGTCTGATGACTGGGACGTCCCTCATGCAGATCACAACACTGGGGTGAGAGGAAAGAGCAGGCCTTGAGGATTTCACCTCATTCCCTGTTCCAAGTCAGCCGGGGCAGACATTGACTCAGACTAGCTAGTTCTTTGTCCCTTTAAAAGCCCAGCACCAACTTCTCATCTGAACCGCAAAATCTTACTAGACATCCGGCCCCGTTTGGCCTTAAGTGAAGTAAGAATAAATGCTACCGTCTATAGTGTGCCTTCAACACACTGGTGCCGTCCTAGGAACTATAGACACGTCACCCTATTTTATTCTCATGCCAACAATATGAAGATTAATGTTCCCATGTGAGAAATGATGTTCAGAGAGGTTAAGTAACTTGTCCAGGGCTACACAGCATACTGAATACTCTAGGCCTGCTCTTCTAGACCCATTCTTTGTGCTCCTTTGTGCCCTGGGAGGTTGGTCTCTGCAGAGTTTGCGTTCCCTCTCACTTTCAGACGGGTCGGCCCCGGAAGGTACCTGCAAAGCTAGGAGGAAGGAGAGGCTGGCGTATTTATGGGGGGTCACTTTGGCAGAAGGTGTCAGGCCAGCTTTTCTGTCCCCAGGGCTCCCTCCCAAGGCTACAGCTCTTACCAAGTCCTAGCTGTTCACTAAGTTTTCCCAGGCCTGGAGGCAGAAACAGTGTTGGCAGTTTCCCACTGCTGCTAGTCTCTGGGTGCTTCCCTGCCCTCTGATGGTCCCGCGACCCTCTCCGCACCTCTGCAAACCGTCCCTTCACTGCCTGCCTGCGGGCACCCTCTGAGCATGCGCCATCTACTTCCAACAGAACCTTGCTGATGAGCAGAGCTGGGATTTGAACTTGGACTGGGCTGTTAATCATGATGTTACACTGTGCGGTGGGTGACTTAAGCCGCAAAGGACAAGTATATAATCATTCCTGGAAGAACAAAACAACACAAAACAAAAAGTGGGCACAAATGTTCCAGCTCTGCTTTCATCAATGTCCCTGACAGCTGAGTCCGGAGTGTCCAACTGGAATCTCCTGTCATGCAATTTTTCTTTGAAGAGATAAATTGCTGGTAGAAAGATCTGAACTTAATAAGTCTTTGGGTGGCTTCAATTGATTTCAGTCTGTGATGGTGTCTCAATGACTTTGCCAGGACTTGGCTTTCTGGCAGGTCTTATGAAACTGAGGGCTGGGCCAGCCAGTTCTATAATAGTTGCTCCAAACTGTGTAGATTCCAGGGACCTCCCCCGTTCAGAGCTAATAACTAACACCATCGACTTTAAACTTGTGGTTTAATCATATAAATGCGAAAAAGGTCCCATGAGATGAAGCTCACAACTTTGAAAATTCTTTAGATTTTGCTTTTGGTGTTGGGCCAATTCTTGCAAAGCTGTTCACTCAGATTCACTCTAGAACAGGATTTCTCAGACTCAGTACTTTGGATATTTGGGGTCAGATAAGTCTTTGTTGTGGGTGGCACTGTACCCTATTATCCTGTGCATTATGGGGTATTTAGCAGCATTCCCCGCTTCCACGCACTGGAGGCCAAGACCACTTCCTCCCCAGTTGTGACAACGAAAGATGTCTTCAGATGCTACCAAATGTCCCCTGGGAGCAAAAAAATCACTCCTGGTTGAGAATCATTGCTCTACAGGAATAGTTTCATTAGGATGGGCACAAGTTCAGCCTACTTCAGCTTTCTAAAAAGACACTACCTGCAAAATACTGATCCATGGGTCTAATGAATTTGTATGCCTTTAAAATTAAGCCCAGCTTTGTCCTCAAAATTAGAGCTGGATCTTCCAAACAGGTTCAGGCCTAAGCCACCTCTTAAGATGAAAACCATATATGGTCAAGATTAACTTCAAAAGTCCTTTTGGAAGATGCCACCTTGTAGGATCCCACACCCACCCTCAGAGTTCTGACGATCCAGGTTTTCACTGAGTTTCAGTGCAACGGTGTAAGAAGTCCTGGGCTTATAGTCGCGGGCCACGTTATCTCCAAATACAGGTTCTTAAACTCTTAAATCACACTGGGTGCAGCAAGGTGTTCAAGTGACAAGAGGCACATGAGAGTCAGGAATGGCTCAAGAAAAAACCAGATCCACGGCCCTCATGTTGTGTTCACCTGGGGACACACACCTGAGTTGTACGTTAAGCAGGATTACAAGCACTATTTAAATTGTAATTTTCACTCCCCCCTTTTGCCCCTCAGATTATGCTCCTGATTAAATTCACTTGGTTAAACATGTATATGATACAACTCCACTGTAATATCATATAGGACAAAAAAAGAAGCAGCCGGTTTCAGGTCCAATTACTGTAATATTGATTAATATATGGATTCTATTTCACACTAGAAACAGAAAATGAAAAGCAATTTAAGATGACCATATCATTTACTGCTCTGCTGTTACCTTGAACTCAAACCATATCATCCCAAACATCAACCCACAGTTATAAAGACTTCCTTTGAGCTTATTTAAATTCTTCTTCTAAAGTCAGATAGATAGGCCTTGTCTTGGTTCAGTGTCAAACAAGGATAGACTCCAATATGCGTTCATCCTTCCATTCCCAGTAGGGCTGGAGAAGCTCCTGGGTTAATGACATGCCCATTTCCTTACAAGAGCAAATAGAAAGACAAGCCCTTCCTCAAGGATGAAGACACTGTCTAATTCCAAACCGGCAATGCATTTCAACAGCACCCCTAGCTCCTGTCAAGTCCCAGACAGAAACAGCAGTGACATCAAAACCCAAACTGCTATTGTGGAAGAGATACACTAGCATTAAAATGGATGGTCCTGAATAATAACAGCTAGCAAAAAAGTGATCAAACTTGAGGGTTTTTGCTAATTCAGGCTTACCAGGATGTAGCTACTCTTGATGAGATGTTCTAATGTGATTAGTATCAACACTCATTCATCCTATAAATACTTACTGAGACCTCCCAGGCGTCAGGCCTTGTGTTAGGCACAAGGAAGTCAGATGTGAAAAAATATCTTCCCTAAAATATTTTTCAGGCTAAAGTGGCCTCTTAGGTAATATCCAAGAGACATTATAAGATCAAAACAATTAATATCTAAAGAAAATGTTAGCTCTTCCTGCCAGTAGAGTCTGGCCAAGCCTAAGCAGAGCCAGCTGGCCTGCAATTGGGGTATGACTAGAAATCCCACTTTTAAATTCTCATCCCTAAAAGCTGACCCTTCCTCACTTACATCTAGTCACTAATGGATGTGGCTTTCCACTTAGCCAGCAATTCAGTTTATTTGCACTTGTTAGCAAATCTATTCACAAAGAAATGGAGAAAAGTTCACTTAAAATGAGTATTTTTAAAGGTAGTTGAAGGAATATCTTAATTGTCAATTTGTCGAGTCATCCTCTGAATTTTCTCCCTCTTTTAGAGTTAGATCCTGAGAAAGAAATGGTCTACGTACATTATGTTGACTTTCTGCCCGAGTTCTCTGTCTACATTAGGCCACCAACACTTCTTCAGTCTTTACAGAGGGGCCTATATAGTCAAAGATGTGCATGGTCCATGCAATAAATTTCTGCATACAGGGGAAACAGCTATCTCTGTAGATTAATGTACTTGCTTACTTTTTTTCATTTATTAGCTCATAAAACATTTCCTAAAGGCTTATTCTGCTTCAAGCACTGGAAGATAACAAAGGTGAGTACAGGCACTAGCCCTCCTCTGAGAAGCACACAAAAGAGAGAGGACCACTTGCTGTGTATACAGTGAAATAAGTCCTATATCCCAGGCATGCACAAGATGTAAGGAAAACACAAGAGAGGGCTCAAAGAGGCTTTAGAGAAGATGCTTCAACTAGATGGATAAAAGTCCAGTGGGCACCCCATGGGTGAAGGCACTCAAGTACAGAAGCATGCCTGAGAGAACAGAGCACTTTTCCATGACTGAGGGTGGTTTGGTCCTGATGGACAGTAACATGTACAGGTGGTTATGGTGGTAAGAGACTGGCTGTAGGACTGGATAACCAAGAGTCTTGAGTGCCATGCAAGATCTTACCTTCACATTGTAGATGATGGAGAGCCACTAGAGGATTTTAAAAACAAGATATAGACATGATTCTTTTTTTTTGGCTGGGCTGTAAGAAGAACATGGAAGAGGTGAGATATAGTAGAAGCTACTGAAATGGTCCAGATGACATATGGTTAAGATTGGGACTAAGGCATTGACAATGGAGAGGCATGGGAGGGGGCTGATTTGAGAGAAAGGAGCACATAAACATTTGATGATTGACTTGATGTAGGGGTGAGCATTGAGGGGGGAGGCAAAGTTACATGTCTGCTTCCAATTTAAATAACTAGGCCAGGAGAGATGGTCTTAACCAGATAAGGACTAGGAGGTATGAGAAGGTTAGGGGTTTTATGGGTGAGAGATGAGTGACATCTCCCATCGAAAAGCCCCCGAATGGCACTTGGTAAGTCTGAAGTGTCTAAGGAGCATTCAGATGGCGATGCCTAAGGAGACTGGATACATGTGTCCTGAGCTCAAGAAGGCCACGGCTGGAGATGCAGACCTGGAGGTTTTCAGCACTTGGTAGGTAGTTAAAAATTCACAGATGGGGATGTGGAGGTACAGCCAGAGGGTGTGGCATGAAGATAGGGGGTTGCTGGGGAAGGAATATTGGAAAAATCTGACACTTAGGGGGCAGCTAGAAGAAGAGTCAGTAAGAAGGCTGAAACAAAATGCTGAGAAAGGTTGAGACAAAATGATGAGAAAACAATGATGACAGAAGTAGAAGACATGAAAGCCCGATAACATGTCGAGTCTAGAGATTATCTAGAAGATACACAAGGATACAGAGCTGCTGGATCTAGAAAGTCAACAAAAAGCTACTGGAACTTCCTAAAGTACCTGGTGGAGGCATTCAGCTGTAATGTCTTCAGAAGACATTACAGCTTTGGAAAGCTCTAAAGATTCACTGAACCCAGGAATTCTCTTGAAAAAGCACACTTTTAAGGACTGGAAAACCAACGTTTGATTATCTTGCCACACTGCCGGCGTTGTATCATTCTGTACAGATGCTTTATGGGAGGGGGTGGGGGAAAGACAGGGGTGTGGGGGAGGCAGAGGTGCTGGGAGGAAAAGAGGAGTGGTGGAGATGGCGGAGTACAGGTTGAGCACAGATAAAGATGCTTGAAGAAACCTGAGAGTTATTCTTCTTTGCTATTTCCGAGCTCTCAGTCACTGACTCTGGAAATGTGAAGTACCACACTGACTTAAGAATGTTCACTGTCCCTACCTGTGGAGGGCCTTCTGACTATACCTGGAAGCATTTACCCAAGGCTTTTACCTGGGATGAAAGGCACTGATGTCCCTGCAGATTCCCCGGTACCACCTCCACATGCAGACAGTGCCTGCTCCGGACTGGGCTTTACAGCTCCTGATGCTCTTTCTTTTTGTCAAATAAGAACAAACAAGGTAATGGCTGTTTAAAACTTGAATTTTTTGTTTACATTAAACAGATCTTAGGATGAAAATCTGATGGTAAATGTTGGTTAAAAACCATTATAACCCAAAACTTGGAAATAATTCTCCATGGGTCTATCATGTTTCTGGGGTCTTACAAGCTGATGCATTGAAAGCCTTTGTTCTGGACTATCTAAGGATGCGTGCATAGCAAATAGCCTTGAAAGACAGAGAAAGAGTCTCCCTCTGGAGCTAGCTACTGCCTGGTTTATTGCACACTGTGATCAAGACCATGTTTCCCTCTGGGACAAAGGGAAGACACGCTTACTGCCCAATATGAGATTTGAGGCCCTTAAACTCAGGGTTCCATTCAGTGTGTGTGCAGGTATCACTTGGGCTTATTCACATCACCTTGTGGAAACTGGGGCTTGGAGAAATGGCAAAATGCTGGTATTTTGGCTACTACTATTGCTATGAGTAATAAAGTCCTTTGTTTCTGAACCAGGAGTTTCGTGTCTTCTGCCAACATCCATGAGACAAAAGCGGGCTGATTTACTAGCTTATAAGTAGGGTAAAGTCTTGGACCTTTCACAGATTTTGATGCCTACTTGCCATCTATGAAATTATCATGCTGATCATATAATATCCTTCTTTAAAAACTTTCCCAATAAGAAGAACTACAGTCCTGCAGCCTGTGGAACAAAAACCACATTCACAGAAAGACGGACAAGATGAAAAGGCATAGGGCTATGTACCAGATGAAGGAACAAGATAAAACCCCAGAAAAACAACTAAATGAAGTGGAGATAGGCACCCTTCCAGAAAA
Source organism: Phocoena phocoena (assembly GCF_963924675.1). Classification (NCBI taxonomy): domain Eukaryota; kingdom Metazoa; phylum Chordata; class Mammalia; order Artiodactyla; family Phocoenidae; genus Phocoena; species Phocoena phocoena. Next base: position 39,281,269 of record NC_089231.1, read on the forward strand.
ACAATTCAGAATAATGATAGTGAAGATGATCCAGGACCTCGGAAAAAGAATGGAGGCAAAGATCAAGAAGATGCAAAAAATGTTTAACAAAGACCTAGAAGAATTAAAGAACAAACAAACAGAGATGAACAATACAATAACTGAAATGAAAACTACACTAGAAGGAATCAATAGCAGAATAACTGAGGCAGAAGAAAGGATAAGTGACCTGGAAGACAGAATGGTGGAATTCACTGCTGCAGAACAGAATAAAGAAAAAAGAATGAAAAGAAATAAAGACAGCCTAAGAGACCTCTGGGACAACATTAAACGCAACAGCATTCACATTATAGGGGTCCCAGAAGGAGAAGAGAGAGAGAAAGGACCAGAGAAAATATTTACAGAGATTATAGTTGAAAACTTCCCTAACAGGAGAAAGGAAATAGCCACCCAAGTCCAGGAAGCAAAGCGAGTCCCATACAAGATAAACCCAAGGAGAAACACACTGAGACACATAGTAATCAAATTGGCAAAAATTAAAGACAAAGAAAACTTACTGAAAGCAGCAAGGGAAAAATGACAAATAACATACAAGAGAACTCCCATAAGGTTAACAGCTGATTTCTCAGCAGAAACTCTACAAGCCAGAAGGGAGTGGCATGATATACTTAAAGTGATGAAAGGGAAGAACCTAAAACCAAGATTACTCTATCCGGAAAGGATCTCATTCACATTCGACGGAGAAATCAAAAGCTTTACAGACAAGCAAAAGTGAAGAGAATTCAGCACCACCAAACCAGCTCCACAACAAATGCTAAAGGAACTTCTCTAAGTGGGAAACACAAGAGAAGGAAAGGACATACACAGAAAGTGGGCTCAAGAATGCAGGATAGAAGGGAGATTCGGAAGATGGCGGAAGAGTAAGACACGATCACCTTCCTCCCCACAGATACATCAGAAATACATCTACACGTGGAACAACCCTACAGAACACCTACTGAATGCTGGCAGAAGACCTCAGACCTCCCAAAACGCAAGAAACTCCCCATGTACCTGGGAAGGGCAAGAGAAAACAGAAAAAACAGAGACAAAAGAATAGGGACGGGACCTGCAGCAGTGGGAGGGAGCCGTGAAGGAGGAAAGGTTTCCAAACACTAGGAAGACCCTTTGCGGGAGGAGACTGCGGGTGGCGGAGGGGGTAAGCTTCGGAGCCGTGGAGGAGAACACAGCAACAGGGGTGCAGAGCGCAAAGCGGAGAGATTCCCGCATAGAGGATCAGTGCCGACCGGCACTCACCAGCCCAAGGGGCTTGTCTGCTCACCCGCCGGGGCGGGCGGGGCTGGGAGCTGAGGGTCGGGCTTCAGTCGGAGCGCGGGGAGATGACTGGGGTTGGCAGCATGAACACAGCCTGCAGGGGGTTAGTGCACCACGGCTAGCCGGGAGGGAGTCCGGAGAAAAGTCTAGACCTGCTGAAGAGGCAACAGACTTTTTCTTCCCTCTTTGTTTCCTGGTGCACAAGGACAAGGGATTAAGGGCACTGCTTAAAGGAGCTCCAGAGATGGGCGCGAGCCGCGGCTAAAAGCGTGGACCCCAGAGACGGGCATGAGATGCTAAGGCTGCTGCTGCGGCCACCAAGAAGCCTGTGTGCGACCACAGGCCACTATCCACACCACCCTTCCAGGGAGCCTGTGCAGCCCGCCACTGCCAGGGTCCCGGGATCCAGGGACAACTTCCCTGGGAGAACGCACGGCGCGCCTCAGGCTGGTGCAACGTCCTGCTGGCCTCTGCCGCCGCAGGCTCACCCCTCATAGTGCCCCTCCCTCCCCCCGGCCTGAGTGAGCCAGAGCCCCCGAAGCAGCTGCTCCTTTAACCCCATCCTGTCTGAGCGAAGAACAGACACCCTCTGGCAACCTACATGCAAAGCTGAGCCCTGGGAGCTGTGAGAACAAAGAAGAGAAAGGGAAATCTCTCCCAGCAGCCTCAGAAGCAGCGGATTAAATCTCTGCAATCAACTTGATGTACCTGCATCTGTGGGATACATGAATAGACAACGAATCATCTGAAATTGAGGAGGTGGACTTTGAGAGCAAGATTTATGATTTTTTCCCCTTTTCCTCTTTTTGTGAGTGTGTATGTGTATGCTTCTGTGTGAGATTTTGTCTGTATAGTTTTGCTTTCACCATTTGTCCTAGGGTTCTATCCGTCCGTTTTTTGTTTGTTTTTACTTAAAAAAATTTTTTTTCTTAATAATTATATTTTATTTTAATAACTTTATTTTATCTTAATTTATTTTATTTTATTTTATCCTCTTTCTTTCTTTCTACTTTTTCTCCCTTTTATTCTGAGCCGTGTGGATGAAAGGCTCTTGGTGCTGCAGCCAGGAGTCGGTGCTGTGCCTCTGAGGTGAGAGAGCCAACTTCAGGACACTGGTCCACAAGAGACCTCCCAGCTCCACATAATATCAAACAGCGAAAATCTCCCAGAGATCTCCATCTCAACACCAACACCCAGCTTCACTCAACAACCAGCAAACTACAGTGCTGGACACCCTATGCCAAACAACTAGCAAGACGGGAACACAACCCCACCCATTAGCAGACAGGCTGCCTAAAATCATAATAAGGCCACAAACACCCCAAAACAAACCACCAGACGTGGAACTGACCACCAGAAAGACAAGATCCAGCCTCATCCACCAGAACACAGGCACTAGTCTCCTCCACCAGGAAGCCTACACAACCCACTGAACCAACTTTAGCCACTGAGGACAGACACCAAAAACAACGGGAACTACGAACCTGCAGCCTGCAAAAAGGAGACCCCAAACACAGTAAGATAAGCAAAATGAGAAGACAGAAAAACACACAGCAGATGAAGGAGCAAGAAAAAAAAACCCACCAGACCTAACAAATGAAGAGGAAATAGGCAGTCTATCTGAAAAAGAATTCAGAATAATGATAGTAAGGATGATCCTAAATCTTGGAAACAGAATAGAGAAAATGAAAGACACATTTAACAAGGACCTAGAAGAACTAAAGATGAAACAAGCAGTAATGAATAACACAATAAATGAAATTAAAAATACGCTAAAAGGGATCAATAGCAGAATAACTGAGGCAGAGGAATGGATAAGTGACCTGGAAGATAAAATAGTGGAAATAACTACTGTAGAACAGAATAAAGAAAAAAGAATGAAAAGAACCGAGGACAGTCTCAGAGACCACTGGGAGAACATTAAACGCACCAACATTCGAATTATAGGGGTTCCAGAAGAAGAAGAGAAAAAGAAAGGGACTGAGAAAATATTTGAAGAGATTATAGTTGAAAACTTCCCTAATATGGGAAAGGAAATAGTTAATCAAGTCCAGGAAGCACAGAGAGTCCCATACAGGATAAATCCAAGGAGAAACACGCCAAGATACATATTAATCAAACTGTGAAAAATTAAATACAAAGAAAACATATTAAAAGCAGCAAGGGAAAAACAACAAATAACACACAAGGGAATCACCATAAGGTTAACAGTTCATCTTTCAGCAGAAACTCTGCAAGCCAGAAGGGACTGGCAGGACATATTTAAAGTGATGAAGGAGAAAAACCTACAACCAAGATTACTCTACCCAGCAAGGATCTCATTCAGATTTGATGGCGAAAATAAAACCTTTACAGACAAGCAAATGCTGAGAGAGTTTAGCACTACCAAATCAGTTTTACAACAAATGCTAAAGTCTCTTCTTTAGGCAAGGAACACAAGAGAAGGAAAAGACTTAAAATAACAAACCTAAAACAATTAAGAAAATGGGAATAGGAACATACATATCAATAATTACCTTAAATGTAAAAGGATTAAATGCTCCCACGAAAAGACACACACTGGCTGAATGGATACAAAAACAAGACCCATATATATGCTGTCTACAAGAGACCTATTTCAGACCTAGAGACACATACACACTGAAAGTGAGGGGATGGAAAAAGATATTCCATGCAAATGGAAACCAAAAGAAAGTTGGAGTAGCAATTCTCATATCAGACAAAATAGAATTTAAAATAAAGACTATTAGAAGAGACAAAGAAGGACACTACATAATGATCAAGGGATCGATCCAAGAAGAAGATATAACAATTGTAAATATTTATGCACCCAACATAGGAGCACCTCAATACATAAGGCAACTGCTAACAGCCATAAAAGGGGAAATCAACAGTAACACATTCATAGTAGGGGACTTTAACACCCCACTTTCACCATTGGACAGATCATCCAAAAAGAAAGTAAATAAGGAAACACAACCTTTAAATGATACATTAAACAAGATGGACTTAACTGATATTTATAGGATATTCCATCCAAAACCAACAGATTACACATTTTTCTCAACTGCTCATGGAACATTCTCCAGGATAGATCATATCCTGGGTCACAAATCAAGCCTTGCTAAATTTAAGAAAACTGAAATCATATCAAGTATCTTTTCTGACCACAATGCTATGAGATGAGATATCAATTACAGGAAACGATCTGTAAAAAATACAAACACATGAAGGCTAAACAATACACTACTTAATAACGAAGTGATCACTGAAGAAACCAAAGAGGAAATCAAACAATACCTAAAAACAAATGACAATGGAGACACAATGACCCAAAACCTATGGGATGCAGCAACAGCAGTTCTAAGAGGGAAGTTTATAGCAAAACAATTCTACCTTAAGAAACAGGAAACATCTTGAATAAACAACCTAACCTTGCACCTAAAGCAATTAGAGAAAGAAGAACAAAAAAACCCCCAAAGTTAGCAGAAGGAAAGAAATCATAAAGATCAGATCAGAAATAAATGAAAAAGAAATGAAGGAAACGTTAGCAAAGATCAATAAAACTAAAAGCTGGTTCTTTGAGAATATAAACAAAATAGATAAACCACTAGCCAGATGCATCAAGAAAAAAGGGAGAAGACTCAAATCAATAGAATTAGAAACGAAAAAGGAGAAGTAACAACTGACACTGCAGAAATACAAAAGATCATGAGAGATTACTACAAGCAGCTCTATGCCAATAAAATGGACAACCCGGAAGAAAGGAACAAATTCTTAGAAATGCACAACCTGCCAAGACTGAATCAGGAAGAAATAGAAAATATGAAACGACCAATCACAAGCACTGAAATTGAAACTGATTTAAAATCTTCCAACAAACAAAAGCCCCAGACCAGATGGCTTCACAGGCGAATTCTATCAAACATTTAGAGAAGAGCTAACACCTATCCTTCTCAAACTCTTCCAAAATATAGCAGAGGGAGGAACACACCCAAACTCATTCTACGATGCCACCATCACTCTGATCACAAAACCAGACAAGGATGTCACAAAGAAAGAAAACTACAGGCCAATATCACTGATGAACATAGATGTAAAAATCCTCAACAAAATACTAGCAAACAGATTCCAACACCACATTAAAAGCATCATACATCATGATCAAGTGGGGTTTATTCCAGGAATGCAACGATTCTTCAATATACGCAAATCAATCAATGTGATACACCATATTAACAAATTGAAGGAGAAAAACCATATGATCATCTCAATAGATGCAGAGAAAGCTTTCAACAAAATTCAACACCCATTTATGATAAAAACCCTCCAGAAAGTAGGCATAGAGGGAACTTTCCTCAACATAATAAAGGCCATATATGACAAACTCACAGCCAACATCATCCTCAATGGTGAAAAACTGAAAGCATTTCCACTAAGAACAGGAATAAGACAAGGTTGCCCACTCTCACCACTCTTATTCAACATAGTTTTGGAAGTTTTAGCCACAGCAATCAGAGAAGAAAAGGGAAAAAAAAGGAATCCAAACTGGAAAAGAAGAAGTAAAGCTATCACTGTTTGCAGATGACATGATACTGTACATAGAGAATCCTAAAGATTCTACCAAAAAACTACTAGAGCTAATCAATGAATTTGTTAAAGTAGCAGGATACAAAACTAATGCACAGATATCTCTGGCATTCCTACCACTAATGATGAAAAATCTGAAAGTGAAATCAAGGAAATACTCACATTTACTAATGCAACAAAAAGAATAAAATATCTAGGAATAAACCTACCTAAGGAGACAAAAGACCTGTATGCAGAAAATTATAAGACACTGTTGAAAGAAATTAAAGATAATACAAATAGATGGAGAGATATACCATGTTCTTGGATTGGAAGAATCAACATTGTGAAAATGACTCTACTACACAAAGCAATCTACAAATTCAATGCAATCCCTATCAAACTACCACTGGCATTTTTCACAGAACTAGAACAAAAAATTTCACAATTTGTATGGAAACATAAAAGACCCCAAATAGCCAAAGCAATCTTGAGAACGAAAAATGGAGCTGGAGGAATCAGGCTCCCTGACTTCAGACTATACTACAAAGCTACAGTAATCAAGACAGTATGGTACTGGCACAAAAACAGAAAGATAGACCAATGGAACAGGATAGAAAGCCCAGAGATAAACCCACGCACATATGGTCACCTTATCGTTGATAAAGGAGGCAGGAATGTATAATGGAGAAAGGACAGCCTCTTCAATAAGTGGTGTTGGGGGGGGGTTCCCTTGTGGCGCAGTGGTTGAGAGTCAACCTGCCAATAAGGAGACACGGGTTCATGCCTCAGTTTGGGAAGATCCGACATGCCACGGAGCAGCTGGACCCGTGAGCCATGGCCACTGAGCCTGCACGTCCGGAGCCTGTGCTCCCCAACGGGAGAGGCCACAACAGTGAGAGGCTCACGTACCACAAAAAAAAAAAAAAAAAAAAGGGGTGCTGGGAAAACTGGACAGGTACATGTAAAAGTATGAGATTAGAACACTCCCTAACACCATACACAAAAATAAGATCAGAATGGATTAAAGACCTAAATGTAAGGCTGGAAACTATCAAACTCTTAGAGGAAAACATAGGCAGAACACTCTATTACATAAATCACAGCAAGATCCTTTTTGACCCACCTCCTAGACAAATGGAAATAAAAACAAAAATAAACAAATGGGACCTAATGAAACTTCAAAGCTTTTGCACAGCAAAGGAAACCATAAACAAGACAAAAAGACAACCCTCAGAATGGGAGAAAATATTTGCAAATGAAACAAACTGACCAAGGATTAATCTCCAAAATTTACAAGCAGCTCATGCAGCTCAATAACAAAAAAACAAACAACCTAATCCAAAAATGGGCAGACGACCTAAACGGACATTTCTCCAAAGAAGATATACAGATTGCCAACAAACACATGAAAGAATGCTCAACATCATTAATCATTAGAGAAATGCAAATCAAAACTACAGTGAGATATCATCTCATACCAGTCAGAATGGCCGTCATCAAAAAATCTAGAAACAATAAATGCTGGAAAGGGTGTGGAGAAAAGGGAACACTCTTGCACTGCTGGTGGGAATGTGAATTGGTACAGCCACTATGGAGAACGGTATGGATGTTCCTTAAAAAACTACAAATAGAACTACCATATGACCCAGCAATCCCACTACTGGGCATATACTGTGAGAAATCCATAATTCAAAAAGAGTCATGTACCAAAATGTTCACTGTAGTTCTATTTACAATAGCCAGGAGATGGAAACAACCTAAATGTCCATCATCGGATGAATGGATAAAGAAGATGTGGCACATATATACAATGGCATATTACTCAGCCATAAAAGGAAACGAAATTGAGTTACTTGTAGTAAGGTGGATGGACCTAGAGTCTGTCATACAGAGTGAAGTAAGTCAGAAAGAGAAAAACAAATACCATATGCTAACACATATATATGGAATCTAAGAAAAAAAATGTCATGAAGAACCTAGGGGTAAGACAGGAATAAAGACACAGACCTACTAGAGAATGGACTTAAGAATATGGGGAGGGGGAAGGGTAAGCTGTGACAAAGAGAGAGTGGCATGGACATATATACACTACCAAATGTAAAACAGATAGCTAGTGGGAAGCAGCCGCATAGCACAGGGAGATCAGCTCGGTGCTTTGTGACCATGTAGAGGGGTGGGACAGGGAGGGTGGGAGGGAGGGAGATGCAAGAGGGAAGAGATATGGGAACATACGTATATGTATAACTGATTCACTTTGTTATAAAGCAGAAACTAACACACCATTGTAAAGCAATTATACTCCAAAAAAGATGTTTAAAGAAAAGATAAGGACCTACAAAAACAAATGCAAAATAATTAAGAAAATGGTCACAGGAACATACATATAAATAATTACGTTAAACGTGAATAGATTAAATGCTCTAACCAAAAGACACAGGCTCGCTGAATGGATACATAAACAAGACCCATATATATGCTGTCTACAAGAGACCCAATTCAGACCTAGGGACACATACAGACTGAAAGTGAGGGGATGGAAAAAGATATTCCATGCAAATCGAAATCAAAAGAAAGCTGGAGTAGCAATACTCATAGCAGATAAAATAGACTTTAAAATAAAGAATGTTACAAGAGACAAAGAAGGACACTACATAATGATCAAGGGATCAATCCAAGAAGAAGATATAACAATTGTGAATATATATGCACCCAGCATAGGAGCACCTCAATACATAAGGCAACTGCTAACAGCTATAAAAGAGGAAATCGACGGTAACACAATAATAGTGGGGGACTTTAACACCTCACTTATACCAATGGACAGATCATCCAAAATGAAACTAAATAAGGAAACAGAAGCTTTAAATGACACAGTAGACCAGATAGATTTAATTGATATTTATAGGATATTCCATCCAAAAACTGCAGATTATACTTTCTTCTCATATGCACATGGAACATTCTCCAGGATAGGTCACATCTTGGGTCACAAATCAAGCCTCAGTAAATTTAAGAAAATTAATATCCTATCAAGCAACTTTTATGCCCAGAACGCTATGAGATTAGAAATGAATTAAAGGGGAAAAAAGCGTAAAAAACACAAACACATGGAGGTTAAACACTACATGACTAAATAACCAAGAGATCACTGAAGAAATCAAACAGGAAATCAAAAAATACCTAGAGACAATGAAAACATGACAATCCAAAACCTGTGTGATGCAGCAAAAGCAGTTCTAAGAGGGTAGTTTATAGCTATATAAGCCTACCTCAAGAAACAAGAAAAATCCCAAATAAACAATCTAACCTTATACCTAAAGGAACTAGAGAAAGAACAAACAAAACCCAAAGTAGCAGAAGGAAAGAAATCACAAAGATCAGAGCAGAAGTAAATGAAATAGAAACAAAGAAAACAATAGGAAAGATCAATAAAACTAAAAGCTGGTTCTTTGAGAAGATAAACAAAATTGATAAACTATTAGCAAGACATCAAGAAAAAGAGGGAGGGCTTCCCTGGTGGCGCAGTGGTTGAGAGTCTGCCTGTCGATGCAGGGGACACGGGTTCATGCCCTGGTCCGGGAAGATCCCACATGCCGCGAAGCGGCTAGTCCCGTGAGCCATGGCCGCTGAGACTGCACATCCGGAGCCTGTGCTCCGCAACCGGAGAGGCCACAACAGTGAGAGGCCCATGTACCGCAAAAAAAAAAGCCAAAAAAAATGTAGAGGACTCAAATCAATAAAATTAGAAATGAAAAAAGAGGAGTTATAACAGACACCACAGAAATACAAAGTATTCTAAGAGACTACTACCAGCAACCCTATGCCAATAAAATGGACAACCTGGAAGAAATGGACAAATTCTTAGAAACGTATAACCTTCCAAGACTGAACCAGAAAGAAATAGAAAATATGAACAGACCAATCACAAGTAATGAAATTGAAACTGTGATTAAAAATCTTCCAACAAACAGAAGTCCAAGACCAGATGGCTTCACAGGTGAATTCTATCAAACATTTAGAGAAGAGCTAATACCCATCCTTCTCAAACTTTTCCAAAAAATTGCAGAGGAAGGAACACTCCCAAACTCATTCTATGAGGCCACCATCACCCTGATACCAAAACCAGACAAAGATACTACAAAAAAAGAAAATTACAGACCAATATCACTCATGAATATAGATGCAAAAACCCTCAAAAAAATACTAGCAAACAGAATCCAACAACACATTAAAAGGATGATACACCATGATCAAGTGGGATTTATCCCAGGGATGCAAGGATTCTTCAATATATGCAAATCAATCAATGTGATACACCATACTAACAAATTAAAGAAGAAAAACCATATAATCACCTTAATAGATGCAGAAAAATTTTGACGAATTTCAACACCCATTTATGATAAAAACTCTCCATATAGCGGGCATAGAGGGAACCCTACCTCAACATAATAAACCCACAGCAAACATCATTCTCAATGCTGAAAAACTGAAAGCATTTCCTCTAAGATCAGGAACAAGACAAGGATGTCCACTCTCACCACTATTATTCAACATAGTTTTGGAAGTCCTAGCCACAGCAATCAGAGAAGAAAAAGAAATAAAAGGAATACAAATTGGAAAAGAAGAAATAAAACTGTCACTGTTTGCAGATGACATGATACTATACATAGAGAATCCTAAAGATGCCACCAGAAAACTACTAGAGCTAATCAATGAATCTGGTAAAGCTGCAGGATACAAAATTAATGCATAGAAATCTCTTGCATTCCTATACAGTAATGATGAAAAATCTGAAAGAGAAATTAAGGAAACACTCCCATTTATCATTGCAACAAAAAGAATAAAATACCTAGGAATAAACCTTCCAAGGAGACAAAAGACCTGTATGCAGAAAACTATAAGACATGGATGAAAGAAATTAAAGATGATACCAACAGATGGAGACATATACCATGTTCTTGGATTGGAAGAATCAATATTGTGAAAATGACTATACTACCCAAAGCAATCTACAGATTCAATGCAATCCCTATCAAATTTCCAATGGCATTTTTTTACAGAACTAGAACCAGAAATCTTAAAATTTGTATGGAGACACAAAAGACCCTGAAGAGCCAAAGCAGTCTTGAGGGAAAAAAACAGAGCTGGAGGAATCAGACTCCCTGACTTCAGACTATATGACAAAGCTACAGTAATCAAGACTGTATGGTACTGGCATAAAAACAGAAACATACATCAATGGAACAAGATAGAACGTCCAGAGGTAAACCCACGCACCTTTGGTCAACTAATCTATGACAAAGGAGTCAAAGATATACAATGGAGAAAAGACAGTCTCTTCAATAAGTGGTGCTGGGAAAACTGGACAGCTACATGCAAAAGAATGAAATTAGAACAATCCCTAACACCATATACAAAAATAAACTCAAAATGGATTAGAGACCTAAATGTAAGACCGGACACTATACAACTCTTAGAGGAAAAACACAGGCAGAACACTCTTTGACGTAAATCACAGCAAGATCTTTTTTTTTTTTTTTATCAAGATCTTTTTTGATCCACCTCCTAGAGCAATGGAAATAAATTTAAAAAAAAGGGACCTAATGAAATTTTAAAGCTTTTGCACAGCAAAGGAAACCATAAACAAGATGAAAAGACAATCCTCAGAATAGGAGAAAATATTTGCAAATGAATCAATGGACAAAGGATTAATCTTCAAAATATATAAACAGCTCATGAAGCTCAATATTAAAAAAACAAAAAACCCAATCCAAAAATGGGCAGAAGACCTAAATAGACATTTCTCCAAAGAAGACATACAGATAGCCAAGAAGCACATGAAAAGCTGCTCAACGTCACTAAGTATTAAAGAAATGCAAATCAAAACTACAGTGAGGTGTCACCTCACACCAGTTAGAATGGGCTTCATCAGAAAATCTACAAACAACAAATGCTGGAGAGGGTGTGGAGAAAAGGGAACCCTCTTGCACTATTGGTGGGAATGTAAACTGATACAGCCACTATGGAGAACAGTATGGAGGTTCCTTAAAACACTAAAAATAGAATTACCATATGATCCAGCAATCCCACTACTGGGCATATATCCAGAGAAAACCACAATTCAAAAAGACACACGCAACCCAATGTTCATTGCAGGACTATTTACAATAGCCAGGTCATGGAAGCAATCCTAATGCCCAACGACAGATGAATGGATAAAGAAGATGTGGTACATATATAAAATGGAATATTACTCAGCCATAAAAAGGAATGAAATTGGGTCATTTGTTGAGACGTGGATGGATCCAGAGACTGTCATACAGAGTGAAGTAAGTCAGAAAGAGAAAAACAAATATCGTATATTAACGCATAGATATGGAACCTAGAAAAATGGTACAGATGAACTAGTCTGCAGGGCAGAAATTGAGACACAGATGTAGAGAACAAATGTATGGACACCAAGGGGGGGAAAGCGGCGGGGGTTGGGGGTGGTGGTGTGATGAATTGGGCAATTGGGATTGACATGTATACACTGATGTGTATATAATTGATGACTAATAAGACCCTGCTGTATAAAAAAAATATAAAATAAAATTAAAAAAAAAAACTTTCCCAATGCCATTCTGTTCCTTATCTTTACTTAGGTATACTTCAGGTAAGATTTATACTTTGCTTTAAAAAAACTCAAGACTATTTAATGTTTTAAAATTTGGTACAAGAAAACACATTGTAGGCAACTGTCGTTCTCTGTAGCAGGAAAAAAGGGAAAGTTTTTGCCTTTTTCCATTTCTTAGAGACAGAGAAATGGCAAGCAGAAAAACCCAGATTCGTGAAGGCTCTCAAAAAAGTTCCACAGCAGGTTTTGCAGGCAGGGCCTTGGCCTTGGGTTGAGTTCCTAAGAGATTCTGTCTCACTGACCAAATGGCATTAAGTAGCAGCAGTCAGGTGAGTTATGGGGAGCTGGGGCGGCCCTGAGTCATAGAACCACAAGGAATCTAGTTTCCTGCCAATTCATGAAATACTAGACTGGAGGTGTCCAAAAGCTTTATGCAAGGGGACCAGCATGCATTAGGCTGATGATTGACAATATTCCATTGCTACCGTGCCCTTCGGAGATAGGATGCTAGACGTTTCTGATTTCTGCCATGTGGACTGGGTAACCTAGGAGAGTGACTCTATACCTGAAGGAAACTGAAAACATGTTACACAATGAAGGTGACAAAGATGCTCAGTCAATGACTGGTAACAATGACAACAGCCGTGATGATAAATGAAAATGATGAAAAATGATTATTCATTTAAATAAACTGATAACTATATGTCTGTATTTTATTTCCAGGTGTGAAGATCAGGAAGCTAGAGGAACTATCATATTTTCCAGTACTTTAAACGTTTGGATCTGTGAGAGAAAATATTAGTATACCATGTCCATAATTTCTGTAAGTGCCTCCAGCTGAGTGCTGGTGAATAGGCCATGGCCATATAAGCCATATTTTATATCTTCAGGGCCAAACAATGAGATATTTGGAAATATCTAGGAATTGATTACAGGTAGAAGAAACATCACTGTTGAATATATTTATCCTTGACATAAAATTAATAGAGTATGGTAAAAATTTTAAATGCATCCCTAACATTATTTCTGTGTGCAAAATAGAGAGTACTGAGCTAAAAATAAGGAAAGTAATCTAGCCGTTATGTATGCTTTCATGGCTATATCAATGAGTGAAAGCACCTCGTAAACTCTTGGCAGCAGCTTCCTTCTACTGGGAAATGGTCATTTCTCTCCATTTAGCCTCAAGAGGGACTCAGGTATACAAGCCAGGGAACCTGGAAAGAACACAGTTCTAGCTTCCACAGAAGGCAGTTCAACCTTGGGACACCCTGCAGGGACCATCTTCAACCTGGTTTTGAGATGACTGGTTTTCTCCACTCTGTTTCCACAATATAAGTGACCTAGATCTGACTGACACCCACTGGCCTGATAGGTTACCTTGCTGTATTGACATCACTGTGGGTCCAGAGATTATCATTATCTTTAATCCTCAGAATAACCTCCTCAAGAGTCACATCGAAGAACTCTAGCCCAATGAGAACACGGTGCCTTTTTCTCTAACTAGTGAGAATAACTTGTTTCCAGAGTCGTCTATAAGTTTCTTAAAATAATAGGAAGTAAACTTATTATAGAAATTCTGATGGATACCACCAGGCTCAGTGAAAATAAGGAAAGGGTAATTAAAGCAATGGATGAAGAGTGAGGCCCTTCCATGTTTACCTAAAATGGGGGCTAACTGTCTCGGTTAATTAGAACACACTGAAAATGAGATGACATGTATATGTTTGTTCATCACTTGGGCCTGATAGTTTCACACAAAGGAAAAATATTCAGACCATCACCACCAAGCTTAGGCACCACTGGGACAAACGCCTGCTGTGAACCACAAGAGGGCCAGGTGAAAAATAATTCAAGCACACGCTGACTTGATGGTGGGAGCAGTGGCATAATTTACACAAAAGTTACAGCTGGGAAGGTTTGGGGCTGAAAGATCTCACTAGATGGCACATAATGCTACAGGTATTTGACCATTAGCCCTCCCCTCTTTGTAAATATATTTTGTAAGAGAAAAGGTAAAGAAAGCTTTAATGTTTCCATATCTTCTGCTATCAAAAGTTCTCCAGAATCCAAGTAAGCACTCACCAAGTGACCTTTAACCCTGAGGTATATATAATTCTGGAACAAATACCTGCTTTCCCTTTTTTTTTTTTAACAGATGTAATTCTGAAATGTAGATCACAATTTTTACAGATACTGGGGAGAGGGTCAGCAAGGGGATGGCGTGGCATTCAGGGGAGCACCACCACGAATGTCACGGCACCATGATGCCCTGATAAACGGCTTGGTTGGAAGTCAAGGCAGTGGTTTTACTCTCAGCGTGGCATCAACAAGATCTGAAGCACATCTTCCATCTATTTGAGCCTCAGTAAAACAAGGGTAATAGCATTTCCCCTACTTACTGAGATGCACCACAAGGTATTAAATAGCAGCATTTGGAAGGAAGGCACTGAGCACTACAAAAATGTGAGATGAATTATTAGCATATGACTCCACAAGGATAAAGAGCGAAAAAGCGAGTCAACCCCCGGCACGTTTGGACCACGTGCCAGGTGTTTGGTGCAGGACAAACATCTGGATGTGTGATTATATTTTGTATTCTTCCTTCAGCTGTTAGAATATTCTAAATATTAGGGATCAGCAAAAAATTACTTTGAGCTTTGAAAATGGGACCTGGTGAAAAGTTTAGACTATTAATTGGGAGCTGGCAGAATGCTTTCAAGAATGATAACAAACCAGGCTGAGAAAAACCTTTCTGTCATATATACAGAAAGGCTTCTGTTGTAAGGGCAAAGGCTCCAAATCAGGAGGAAGCTTCAGCAGTTCTCTTTGACAGCATCCTCTTATAGCATTTCTTCTTCTACCCTTAGAATTTCCAGTTGTATAATTCAGCTATGTATTTGGACAAGGTGTTAGAATACTTTGCAGGTTCCAACTGATTTGGATGATAATGAGTTAACGTACGATGGGCAGCACTTCTAGATTCTACAAGAGCCACTGCTTCCCCCCTCCCCCCAAGGAAAAAGCAAACGCCAATGCTATTTTATTAATTTTTAATTATGTCTAAATTGAAGCCCAGTATTCCTTTTCCTGATGCAGATACCACTATGGTGTGATTTCAGTCAAAACATTTTCTTAGTCTCTATTAATCCCTTCTCTGTAAAGGAAAATGACATTTGCTATTTATCTCTCTGAAAGCATACTGAAATAACTTTATTTTCCCCAAATGCATATTATGTATACACAAAATGAGTATTTTCTATGTTCTTACTGAAGTTTAAAATATTGTCTTTTTAATGGAATAGGATGGCCTCAAGTTTGACTATAACTGTACAAAATGCTTGAGGAACTGTCTTTTTGCCACAAACATGAAGCAGATTAAAAATCTTGAGGACAAACAATATTTACAGATACTGACAATTCCTTCTCAGCTTGGGGCCATTCTGTACTTCACAGTTTGGACAAAACCATTCTGTGAAGTGTTGCAGATACAACTCTTAGAGTTAAAAGTCCCAAGATTAAGTCCTGAGCCACAGCGTTGCAGGGGAATGTTTTTTATATTGCCTCTGGAAATACCACAACTTAGATAGAGCAGTGATATCAGACAAAGTTGAAAAGCACACTGCTGTTACAGAGCAGTCTGTTTTCCTGATTCTCAGAGCCTTAATATTTTAAGACTGACATTACTCACTATGACTGAGCCATCTGCCCACGACAATCTTCCATGGCTCAGGGACCAGGAGTGACTGGATGTGATGGGAAGCTGGGGTGCGACCAGCCTGCTCAAGCAGATTGAGCCCTGAGGCTCAGCGAGCCAGCAAAGAATTGGACAGACAAGATTATTCCATTACATCCAGTTCTGCTGAGGTCATGGAGTCCTGCCTTGTTTAAATTAGACTTTACACCATATTTAGTCAACCCTCATAGAGTTAAAAGTTTAGTGTCTCTGTTGTCTTCAGTTGGCTAAGTCTACATCAGGCTGCAAGCCATAACACTCAATTAAACCAAACAGTTCTGGCTGCAGAGCTAGTCAACACGCAGTGTTAGGTGCCTGTAGCCGAGAGCCATCCTCCTTGATAATGTGAAAGAAAACGGACCCACAATTCGCAGAGCCATCAGGAAAACTGCCGATGCTCCAAGGCTGCAGTGTACAGTATCATTGTTTTTCTCCAGATAAGCTAAGACAAGAGGGACTTTCTCCAAGGAGAGCCTGTCTGACTGCACACAGGCATCTACACCCGCCCCACACCATGTGCCAATCATCTTTACTATAGTCTATTTTTTTCTTCCTCAATATTTTTCTATTTTCACGAGGTCCACGTTTCTTTGCTCACTTTGATTAATTTTATCCTCCACCAGTTTAACTTAAACCAGACCAATAATTCTTACGGGAGAAACATTTAAGAGGGGTCATTTTATCGGGCAGATCCAATAGATAGATAACATGCAAATTACAGAGTAATAAATTAATCCTAACTTACTACCCTGTGAATTAGGATTGAATGTCAAAGTAAGTCTTATTTTTGGCATTCTCCCTTTTCAATGATCACACACTGCAATCTTTACAATAAATAATTTTGCTTTAGTAAGTGGCTCTGCAG
Organism: Phocoena phocoena; assembly: GCF_963924675.1. Taxonomy (NCBI): domain Eukaryota; kingdom Metazoa; phylum Chordata; class Mammalia; order Artiodactyla; family Phocoenidae; genus Phocoena; species Phocoena phocoena. Next base: position 39,298,351 of record NC_089231.1, read on the forward strand.
ATCCCTAGTTATTAGGGACAGCTCAGGTCACAGTCACCCCCGAAGCCTCCCATGAGTTGCCTCTCAGTATGAGTTTGCATGTAGGAATGGTTACTGCTGCCCAGAAGAAGCCTGTCTGATGTTAATTAACTCATCAGTTCCCCTCTGCTCTCCCTGCACTCACCTTGGGGATGCTGAGCTGTTCCTGGGGAGGAAGATGATACCGTGAGAGCCTCTTGAGAGTCTAGAGATGAAGGGCAACGGCTCAGGGGGGCGGGTGAGGCAGGGGCTGCCGGTGAGGTCAGGTCCAAGGAGAGGTCAGCTCTGCCCCGGCTCACACTTCGGCTTCTCAGTTCCTTCTCATGCGCCTCAGCTGCCAACTGCTCCAAGTATTTGTATCTGAAAGTTAAATTCCAAAGGGTTTCCGTAAAAAGAAAGAGGAGCCCGTGGCTGATGCTTGTTTATGGATGAAACACCTGCAGAGTGAGCTGGTTTCCTGATGCACAGAGCACAGCGCAGGGCTGGCTGGAGGGCCCGTCTGCCAAAAACACCCAGCAAAGCCAAGATGCTAATGATTAAAAATCCTGCATCATTCATAACCAAACAAACAGGGGGAAGTGGCAACATCACAGTCCCCAGATACTAGATCCCTGCTGCAGAATCCTATTTTGCTCTTTTAGGAAACATTTGTACCAGCAAGCAAAACAGCAATAATGACCATCAAAAAGCCCCAGCAGTGACAGCTGAAAACCACACTCCCTCAGAGCTCGCAGCTGTGAAATGCGAGGGTGCCTTGGTGCGGCAGAGAGGAACAATGCCCCAAAATACCAAAAGGTTGTTGGACGAAGCCCTCTCTGGATTTCTGAACCTGCTTCAATGCTAACAGCAATGTGGCTGGAATTCACTTTGTTCTCTCGGTGTCGACCATGGAAAGTTTTTTATATTCTAAAATATTTCTGAGTAGGACTCAGACATCCAATAGCTTGGACCTGACGTCACATATAGTTTATTCATCAAAGTCAGTTTAAAAGAACAAAGATACATCTGTTTTGCATTTCAGGCAGGCAGAACCCAGTAACTGTTTATTAAGACCAGCTACCAATCATCTTCCTCATAGTGTGCTTTATAGATCAGACCAAAATAGCTTTGAAATATGTGCCTCTTCCAGATGTCTGCTAATTTTACCCACCATTATTTGTTCAGGAATAAATTTATGAACTCAGCTGTAGCAGGTTTCTGACTATCGTATCCACCATGAAACTTTGAGACAGCTTATTCCAGACCCTCCCTCACATCCATCCAGGTTCACTGCTTCAGTTTCTTCCAATGGGCAGGCCCCCACCCCCAGACACTGCACAGCGCACTTTTACTTCAGCCTGATAAGAAAGGCAGAGCGCACAAGTAAAACCTTTCAGGAGGATGCATTTAAAAAGCACGCGTTTCTTCATCCATCCTTTGGGGGGCGTGGCCCCCACATCTGTAGTCATCACCCCTTCTCTCTGCCAGTCCCAAGGCAGTCAGTCTGCCCTTCAGGACAGGCTCGCACACGCGTCTCCCTCCAGGAGGCCTGCCTTGACCACCACAGCTGGAAGTGATCCTGGCCTTGCCTCCGAACTCATGTCGGATATGTAGTCCATTCAACTCAGATGGCATTTTACATTTACTGCCCAGCATATGTAGTCATCTTTTCATGTGTGTAGGTCTGTGTTCAACAAACAGATAATAGGATTTTTGAGACCAGGAAGGTTACCATCCTTTGCTCTTTCCTTCGGCACTGTGCCTTCGTTGGCCGACGGGAAGCAGGCGACGTGTGCAGTGAGGGACCTGTCAAGCAGTAGCCTACCTGTACGTCTCCCTGCAGCCCAGGGCACCAGGGGGCAGAGCCAGCTGACTGCACTTTCCTGGGGAGTGAGTGTACTTTCATGGTGAATCTCTGACAAAAGATGTGGGACGGATCTGCATTTACAAACGTCTGCGTCACCCGTCACCCTTACCGGGCGAAGCTAGACCCAGAAAGAAAGCTTTAGAAACTCTGGACTTTCCTTGCCAACAATGTCACCTCTCGAACAGCGCGAGAGGGACCAAAAGGAAGATATTTCTGAACTTGAATCAGACCAGCAAGGAAAAACCACCTGGTCATGGAAGTGACAGGAAATGTGGAAGAAAGTGTTCTTGAGGGCAAGAGTCAGAGCCCATATTTTAAAAAGTCTGGGGGCAAACGGAAGGCCAGGAATGCTACGAGCCCAGGAGGAGTTCCTGAGCACAGGTGTCCCCACATGTAGTCCAAGCCGTCTGCGACAGGATGGGGGACAGGAAGGAACAAAGTGCAAACCAAGGGGCCTGCACATGTCCAGGAGATCGGAATCCTGCAGGAGGGAAACAGTGCCCTAACAAAATCAGAGGGGTCCAGGGAGAGAGGTAAGAAAGCCTCGCACAAAACACTTCAGGCCAGGAGGACATCCGATCACTAACCTCCATTCAGCTGGCCTGGCCCTGGACCTGGCCTCTCCATTCCCCTCCCTGTGGGCAGCCAAGCTAGCAGGTATGTACTGGCAGCCAAAGGGTTCACCCCATTTTCCGGGGGACCCCAGGGGTGGCTCATCCAGGTTCTGGGTAGATATGACTCGAAGACTACTCCTGTGCACCCCTCGGCTCACAGATGTCATCCTTGAGGATCCTTTAGACAGGGGAAGAGTCAGGGGTTTAATCTGAATCATTCCGAGGATGTTTACATGGTAAACAAAAATGGCAGGGGAAGGGGCACGGGGCCTTACTAAATGGGTAGAAATTTTCAGTTCTACAGATAAAGAGTTCTGGAGGCTGGTTGCACAAATACGTGAATGTATTTAACACTACTGAATTATACACTTAAAAATGGTTAAAATAACAAATTTTATGTTATGTGTATTTTTCCACAATTAAAAACTTTAAAAAATGGAAGGGGTGGGGAGGCCCAGGTGTCAAGAACCACTAAATCTTTCAGTGTTCCCCCGAGATGGGCCAGAGTGGGGAGGGTAAACGGGCGTGCACGGGGAAAGCCAGGCTACCCGGCATGGAGAGCTATCTCCCACAGAACCTGGGGAGGAAGCTGACCTATATCCCGACCTTCCCTTAGACAGTGACTCTAAGTGGTACTTGATTTAGGAGCCCGCCAGCCCATCTGATGACTGTCACATCTCTGGCTGCCTAGCAACACCACCCCCAACCCACAGACTCTGATGTAGCCTCCCAGGTACAAAGCACTGGGTTTTCTATCCACAGACCACAGCCCCCCAAAAAAGACTTTTTCACCTTTGCTACCCTTGTTGAAACAGTCTCGTTGTCCTGCCTCTGTCCATGTCTTTGTCTTTTCGTTATTTATTAAATATTCTGTTGCGTGCCTGTCATGTGCTAAAAACTGCAGTAGGTACTAGAGATTTAATAATACATAAGAAAAACCCCACCTTCTTGGCACTCATAGTTCAGGCAGAGGTACAGAAACAAACTTTGGAATGAGCTCAAAACCCAACAGGGTTGCAGGTGGCAGGGCTGGTACTGCCATCAAGGGAACATATGATCATCTCTTTCCGCAGGGTCCAATAGAAACCCTGCTTGACTTTCAACTATACCGACTTACTAATGACTCTTCCTGCCACCCAACTACTCAGAAATTCTACCTTACATTAAATCAAAACCTGGCTCCCTCTAAGTTCTACTCTGTCCACAGACTGTGCTCAGAACCCTCTCTTACTGCTTCATGATCACTTTCAGGCATAATTTCCCAAATCCTTGCCCAGTCCCAACTTCCCCCCTTGCACTCTGTCCTCAGAACCTGTTTCCCATAAGGTACCTCCTCTCCATGTCCCGCTGTCTCCCTCAGATTACTCTCCACCCTGACCCCCACCCCACTCCAATAGTTCCCAGCCTGCATCTCCTTCCTTACCACACCTAAAAAAGGATTATTCATGAATGTCAAGTCAATCAATATCAGAGAGATCCTCTCTTATAATACTTTAAAAAATTAGAAATAAACCTAACAGAAACTTACTCTGGGTCTGCACCATTATCAATAAAACACTGCCTGAAATTATGGAATGAGATGACATGAATTGAAATTTTAAAATTAAAAAATTCATTACCCCTCAAAATAGCAAAATGACATTTATCTTGTTACACTCGATGATATGAACCTCAAAAACCCTCTGCTGTGCCTCTTGCTGTCTTTTTGAGTGTTTGCATTAGGGGAAAGAGTCATGGGACCAAACAAACATGAAGAGCTAGAGTCCTCTTCCATGTCTCTTTCCACCTCTGATCTCCATTAGTTTCCCCATCCATTTCCAAATTCCATTATACTTGGAAATCTTATCTTTTCCTGGCTTAACAGGAATTCCCAACTGCTTTCCAACAAGGGATGAAAGTATATCTCCCTCACTTCCATCTTTACCAGGTAATTCAAGCATCCAACTAACCAGGAAAAGTGGCTGGTCCAAATCAAAGGAAAATGCTTGGCTGCTTCCCCAGACCTCTGGGGAAACAGGGGTGGGCTGTAAGGAAGGAATCCCCCGTGGAGCCATGGAGAGCCCACTCCTGCACCAGCTAAGAACGCCCAGGCAGATGGGTGGTGTGGGGCTGAGGTCGGAGAGCAGAACAACAAGGGAGAGAAGAGGAGTGGAAAACTCCTCTGCATGAATTTTCCAGGTATAAGTGATGCTCCGCTTTGGGGGAAAGAGCAGTAAATAATACTCGGAAAGAGGTAGTAGTGATTCGGGAAAAATTTGAGGTCAGTCTGAACTCAGCTCAGACCTTGACACAGCACCTGGTCATCTCTCCAGGAGCTTTGAGGACTTGCCTGTGCAGACATAACATGACAGTCAAGTTGTCCAAAAGTTCAAAAAAGTGCAGAATCTGGTGGGGAATCTAAAAAATAAAATTTGATTTCTTAAACCTGGGTATATACGTCATGTCCCCCAATGTCAAAAACAGGTACTAATTAGACACCAAAAAGTCTCTTTGTTTCTCTGCCAGCAACTTTCACTCTAAACTTGCTGGCCACAACTGATTACCAGGATGGCAATAATCTAACAGAATGCCGGAATTAAAGCAATGCCATGGTTTTGTTTACGAGGCTGACGTAAGCATCTAATTTTTTAATTGAACACAGGCAGTATCCACTCTTCCCTGCCTCAGACTGTCCTGATCTATTTAGCTGATGGTGTCTAAAAAAAATTAGCACAATTCCACTTTTTATTGGCATAATTCAGAGACTGTTAGGTTCCTGACTGGCTCTGGCGTGAACTCAGCCTTTCAGCTCTCCATGCAGTAACCCCATCTGGTGGTGGAGGGAATAACTGCAGGCCGTACAGTGGTAGGGGGTAAACTTGCCTTTTGCTGGTCTGCTTCCAAAAACAATTTCCTGGGCTTATCTAAGTTTACCAGACACTGAATACATTAACTTGGCATGGCTTAATGGGATTCAAAGTATGTTGCTACTGAAATGGTTTACAGCTTAAATATTTTAAAGCTGTCGGTTCCTTTGCTCATTTATTCGATACATCCTTCTTAAGTGCCTGCTATGTGCAAGCCCTGTGGCAGGCACTGGGACACCAAGGAAAATCAGGTGTGGTTCCTGCCATCCAGGAACTGAGTGCGGTTCAGTAGGAAGACAGGCAAATGACCGGGCATCTCCATGGAGAGTCTCAGGAGGGTGTGGCACCCCAGCCAGTGCGTGGCATAGTGTGTGTGCTCAAATATTTGTTGAAGAAATGCTGAGCCAGTGACTTGGAAACACACAGGAGGGACACCTAACCCAGGGTCGGTCAGCAGTGGTGGTGTAAAGCATTTAAAATATATACCACATGCCAACATGCCAAACGAATATGCTTATTTGGTGAACAGTTTTGGAGGAACAGACACATATCTCACACCATGAGGGCACTAAATAATAAATCTGTACTTACTTGGAAAATTGAGATAACCAGGACACTCTATTCTACAAAATGCCAGGTACCCAAGGTCTTAGGTGTCTTAGGTGAAGCTATTATATTTTAATGAACACAGTCTCCTCTGCATGCTTGGTTGAGTGCAAAGTCACGTGCCATTTGGTTACAATGGGAAAGAAACAAATACAAACCTTTCTTCTCTTGCTTGTCTTTGCTCTTCTCTTTTGTCTAAATATTCTCGGCTAATGGAAATATGCAGAAGAAATGAAATGGGAAAGGAAAAGAACAAAATTAGATGCTCATAAAATTGCCAAGAAATCATTAACAGAGTATATAATGAAAGCCCATTATCATATCAGAAATGGAAAGTGGTTGTCATTGAATTTTTAAAAAATAAATATAGGGCTTCCTTGGTGGCGCAGTGGTTGCGAGTACGCCTGCCGATGCAGGACACGCGGGCTCGTGCCCCGGTCCGGGGGGATCCCATGTGCCGCGGAGCGGCTGGGCCCGTGAGCCATGGCCGCTGAGCCTGCGCGTCCGGAGGCTGTGCTCCGCAGGGGGAGAGGCCACAGCAGTGAGAGGCCCGCGTACCGCAGGAAAAAAAAAAAAATAAAAAAAAAATAAATATAAAGGCTATACTTTAAAAGCACTAAATATAATGAGTTTTCTATAAAATCACAGGGATGAAAACATGGGATTACTGGATTCACTCAGAGACTTTGCTAATTACTCTTCAGAAAGAAGACTAAGTATATAAGGGGAGGGGAGATGAAAACATTTTTAAAAGTTAAAACAATTCATAAATAAAATATGGCAATGACAAGCAAGCAATAGCTTTCAGAAGTGATTAACATACAATCAAGCTCTGGTAACTCCCCAGCATTCATCTCAAGAATTAAATCTGAGTGGGCCCAAGTGTCTTGGCCATTTTGTGTTGCACTCTACAGTTTGCCCGTTCCTTCCAGGGCCCAGGATTCTTTCTCCGCATCCCTCACATTCTCGGTTTCTAAGCAGGGATCACTGGAAGCTCTTGCTTTGTGCATTCTCTCTTGTCTTTATCCACAAGATGTCCAAATTTGTCTAATTTTGATGTTTGTTTTTCTGTTCCTACTGGAGAGGTTCCAACTTGAATCTAAGTTTAAGACTGTGTGGTCAGTCACTTCTCAGTTAACCATTTGTTTTCCTGGAGAATTCTGACATCACAGTTTTCTACCTCACAAGGTAGCTTAAGTACTCCACCCCTCTGTGCACTGATAACTGGATATAAAGGGGTACTAAGTCAGAGCAACCAAAGCAGGTTAGGAGAGGGAGAAAAAGCAACAAAGAGACAAATTTGTTATCATTTATAAACATCCATTCTCATCACTTACCACACTAGAAATAATATTTCCCATAACCCAGGAAACTTAAGATCATATTCGACAAAAATAACAACAGATAAGAATGCTTTGCAAAGAAAAAAGCACAAGGATCATGACTAACTTAAATCAATGAAGTGGCTGATAAAGGATCAGCCATTTGGGTAATCCCAGGGACTACTCTATAAAGCTTTTCTTATTTCCTTCTTTGAATTTCTTTTCATTCACATCCTCAGATTTTCAGAATGGAACTGAAGTCATCATAATTAATAGCTCTCTGCAGTCTTTACTGACGATCAGCATTCCTTTCTAGACAAGGATTATTTTGCCAGGGTCTCTCTATGCTCTTAAATGACGAGTGAGATCCTTTTATGACCAAGAGGAAATAGTGAATAGCTATGAACGTGATCCCTGAAGACAGGTTGCCCGGGTCTAATTCTCACTCTGCCAACACGTGTGCTGAATATATATTACAATGCACTCTTGTCCTATTCTTCTGGGACTTCAAAGATATAAATACCAGATGTATTGTTTCACAGGTCCATGAGGCACTGTTCATTTTTTTCAATATTTTGTTTTGTCTTTCAGATTGGAGAATTTCTGTTGTTTTAACATCAAATTCACTGACTCTTTCTTCTCTCATTTCTATTCTGCTGTTGAAACCATTCAATGAATTTTTTATTTTGGTTATTGTATTTTTCAGTTCTACAAGTATTTCCATTTGGTTCTTCTTTATATCTACTATTTCTCTGCAGAGACTTTTCATTTGTTTCCAGAGTATTTGTCTTTATATCTTAGAACATGTTTATAATAACTGCTTTAAGGTCTTTGTCTGGTAACGACAACATCTATGTCCATTTGTGGTTAGCATATTTTGATTCTCTTTTCCTTTAAGAGTTTTCCTGTTTTTCTATGACAAGTTGTTTTGGATTGCATTCTGTACATTTTAGGTGTTTTGTAATGAGACTCTGGACTCATTACAAAATTCTATGAAGAATCTTGATTGTTTTCTTTTAGCAGGCAATCAACTAAGTCAAGCTCAGCCGGCAAGTTCTGACTGCCTTCCGATATCAGTTCCAATGTTAGCTCAGCGTTCAAATATTTTTAGTGCTATTTACATCAGGCCCTTATATGCACCACCCAGTGGCCAGTCTGGGACCTGAGTGTGTTCCACTCAGTACTTAGTTCTTAAAGCCTGTGGTATGCTGTTTAGGTCCTGAGCCACATGTGCACAAAACTAGAGAGGATCTCAGGATTGGTCTCTTGATCTCTCTCCTCTTTGTGGCTTTCCCATCATTTTCTGGATTCCCTGGGTCTCCCTTCCCGGTCCTCTAGCCAGAAAGCTTGGGCTTTATTTTCCCTGCTCTGCTGCAGACTTTCAGTAATTCTATCTGCATATAGGGCAAGGCAGCAGGAGGACACAGAGAGGAAAAGAAGTGCTCTTGCAATCATGCTCTTCTGATCACAGGAAGGGTTCCCTCCCTCAGAGTTTTAGGCGCCTGCCTGGACACTGCTGCCATCACTGTGCTTCTGTAACAATATTGCTTGGAGGCTGGGGTAGGAGAGAAGAAGAAACTAAGAAAAAACAGGAGACGTCTCAACTCTCTGACCCTCAGGAATTCATTTTGCAGCTCCCCAGTCCAGAAAAAGAGGGCTTCTTTTACAGCTCTTTCAGTTCACACTTGGTATGTGATTCTGAGTTTTGGAGTGCTGTTGAGTACATGCCATGTGATATTGGAAGGAAAAAATGGTAAACTCTCACTGGTTTGGTGGAGCTTTGAATGCTAGTCTCCATCCCCAGTTCACCTGCTCCCTTTTACAGTTCAGAGTTCTCAGAGCTCCATGCTTTAAATCTGTCCATGATTTATGGTTGCACTGAATGATGTGGTAGAAGAGACAGGAGGGAGTGTGTTGATTCCATCTTTCCCAGAACTGGTACCCTGTTTTAAGAGGTTTTCAATCAAAATCTTTAGATGCGTAAGCTAATCTCTGAATTTTCCATGTGTTTCAGTCAGATTCTCTGCTGCTATTTGGTGGTGAAATATGTGAATCTCTCAGAAGGCACTGAATCAGGAAGCATTTAACCTGTTCCAGTGGTTTGACAAATTGGTCTTTCCAAAAGTGACAACTTCCAGAGCTACCTCATGAGAAATGGTGCATACAGGTCTGGTCTTTCCATATATCATTTGGTAGAAATCTGACAGCTCAAGGTATATACCACACAATTATGGTATGAGAAGGATGTTGGTTTACTTCATGCAGCCCATTAGCCCCATCTTACAAAAGTCAGGATTAGTGTTTCACCCACAGACTTGGGATACTTCTTTTCATATAGTAGTGAGTTACGGTCAAGGCAAGTTCACAACTCTGCTCATGTTTTGGTCATTTCTACAATTCTACGTACTCTTCCTGGTTGCTGGTAAAAAAACATTATTGAACTTGTAAATCCTCATTGACAATGCTTTACATTCTTTGTAGATTTCACTGGGAGTAATCGATTGGAATACTTTTCCCAAAAAAGTGAACTGAGGAAAAAGGAAGTGGAGATGGGAGAGAAATAAAAAAAAGAGTGTGGAAGCTATGGGAGAGGTGAATGGGAAGATGAAGGAGGGGGAAGGAAGGAGATGGGGAAGACAAGAGGGAAGTAGGGGAAAGATAAAGGGGACAAAAGAATAGTAGAAGGTATGAAATGTGTAAGGAAAGTGTCTGGCGTTTTATAAAGCACTGCCCAGCTTGAACCCAGGCGAAGGGAGTGTTAGGAGGTTGACCGGGAGGATGGGGGCAACGGGGACAGCTGATCTGGCTGAAGGAGAAAAGGAGTGACGCTGGACTCAGCGGGGCAGACAGGCCAAGACATGGAAGCTGGAGTGGGCCACACCAAAGAACACATCCTTGGAGCTGGACAGAGACCAAAGCAATCAGAGGGACAATGGGCTGGGAGTAATCAGCACAATGCCTCTTTCTCCCCCATAGAAGGAAAAATTATTGCTTAAAAAATATGAAATATTGCTACAGGGAGTAAGAAACAAACCAGAAAGTGGGAAAAGCATCTTCTTTTAGGTGTCCAATAAAATAAATATTAACCATATGCAATGGTGAAGGCATGTGATTTAATTTTCAGCTCATTCTTTAAAAAATCTTAAAATCTGTCTTACCTGAATTTGTTTCTTTCCTCCCGTTCTATTCTCTGCAACCTTTCTTCTCTCTCCTGTCTCCGCCTCTCTCTCTCTGCCGCCAAGGACTCTTGGTGCTGCCTAAAGGATGATGTGAGAAGACCACTCAGTGATGACCTAAAGATACAATGAGTTAATGTTTGATTGGCTTGTTCAGTGATTAAAAGTACTAATGCAGGAATCAGTAAGTCCTTGGTCAGAACTGAGGGTCTGCTAGTACCTAGGTAATACATGGGGAAAATTACTGAGTGTCTCAGGTCTTCTGTTTCAAGATCTTCATATGTAAATGGAGGTAAATAACCTGCTTCATGTGCTCAGAGGACAGAAAAGTGATAATGCATATAAAATACTAAGCAACATGCTTGGCATACAAGCAGTCATCAATAATCAGTGCTATTATTATCAATAAGTATTCTAGGAATATACTTAATATATATATACATTATTCTCTCCACACACACACACACACACACACACACACACACACACACATTTTAAAACTGGTCTATGATAAGACTTTGATGAGCTGGAATCAACATTCAATCTAAAACTTTTCTATTTTACATGTACTACAAATATTTTGCTATACACCAGTTTCTCAATATACCTCCAAAAATAGTTATGTCATCTTAAAACAAGATGTTGGGATGACAGATAAGGAGAAAAAGACAGCAGTGGTCTGAAATCTGAATGCAATTAAGGAAATTTCATTCCATGTCAAGAAGCATGAACATGCAGCTTATTCAGAGGATGGCACTTGACTCTGGTAATACCACACAAACAGTCTGGACTGTTCACTGAAGATGCTGTGTCGGGGAAGGTCAGCTGTGTGATGGCCTCAGTGAAGAATCACAGGAAATGTTAAGTCAGGAGAATGGGTAGGAGAAGGCATAATTAGATAACTACATGGAAAATAAAGAAGAGGGTTAGCTGGTAAGAAGAGTCTGTTGGACCCCTGGGGAATAATAAACATAATCTGTTACAGACAATTGGCCCTTCATTTATTGAGGGGAAAAAAAAAACTTCTAAACTAAGACACAAATATTTCTAATATATAGCTTGGGTAATAGCCTACTTGAATTTGATGAAAATATACCTGTCTGGTGGGGAACACAAGGTCCTCCCAGGAGAAAGATGTGACTCTTGCATCACACACATTCTGCCGTAAGTCACACAGCTGCTCTCCCTAGAAAAGGTGAGTCACCTCTGGATATCAATCAGAGGTGGGAGGAGAAGTAGAGGGAAGAAACCACCATCCCCAGTAGCTACAGGGAGGGAGTAACCAAATCCTATGTAAGCAGCTTTTGGCAGGAAAGAGCTCTCTGCAGGAGAGAGCTCCTTTTGTCTTGTCACTTTAGCAAAGCTATATTGTAACTAACTTTAAACCAGGAGCCCCCATGCCCTACTCATCTCCGGCCCAAGCATACGTTTTAAACCTTTTGATCACACAATACCTTGCTTAACCTGTTGGTTCTTTCCTTAGATCAAAGAAGTAAAAATGAAGAATAAGTAATTAACAGATGACTAAACCTTTTCCCCAGCTTCCCTGTCAGTAATCCTATGAACAAACTGTTAAAACAATATAGCATCTAAAGAAAGATTACAAGGAGTTGACAAGCCTGCATGCAATGGGAGATGGCAATGAAGCTGACCCCTTATCTCAGTGATTGAGATTACTCCCCCTTTTTCCCTTTAAAAATGTTCATGGCTGAGCAAAATCTTCAGAGTTGGTTTTGAGACATGAGTCCACCTTCTCCCCAGGATGCCGGTTTTCTGATTAAAGCAACCTTTCTGTTTCTACCAGCACTTGAATCTTTTCCTTTTAATTTTAATTTAATTTTACTTTTTAAAATTAAGTTTTATTGGAGTATAGCTGCTTTACAATGCTGTGTTAGTTTCGCTGTACAGCAAAGTGAATCAGCTATACCTATACATATATCTCCTCTTTTTTGGATTTCCTTCTCAGTTAGGTCACCACAGAGCAATGAGTAGAGTTCCCTGTGCTACACAGCAGGTTCTCATTAATTATCTATTTTATACATAGTAATGTACATATATCAATCCCAATCTCCCAATTCATCCCACTTCCCCCTTCCCCCTCCCCCCACCCAGGGGGGACATCTGTTCTCTACATTTGTGTCTCTGTTTCTGCTTTGCAAGTAAGTTCATCTGTATCATTTTTCTAGATTCTACATATAAGTGGTATTGTAAGATATTTATTTTTCTCTTTCTGACTTACTTCACTCTATATGTCAGGCTCTAGGTCCATCCACATTTCTGCAAATTGCACAATTTCGTTCCTTTTTATGGCTGAGTACTATTGCATTGTATATATGTACCACATCTTCTTTATCCACTCTTCTATTGATGGACATTTAGGTTGTTTCCATGTCCTGGCTATCATAAATAGTGCTGCAATGAACATTGGGGTACAGGTATCTTTTTGAATTATGGTTTTCTCCAGGAGTGGGATTGTTGGGTCACATGGTAGTTCTATTTTTAGGTTTTTAAGGAACCTCCATACTGTTCTCCATAGTGGCTGTATCAATTTACATTCCCACCAACAGTAGAAGAGGGTTCCCTTTTCTCCACACCCTCTCCAGCATTTATTGTTTCTAGATTTTTTGATGATGGCCATTCTGACTGGTGTGAGGTGATACCTCATTGTAGTTGTGATCTGCATTTCTCTAATGATTAGTGATGTTGAGCATCTTTTCATGTGTTTGTTGGCCATCTCTATCTCTTCTTTGGAGAAATGTCTATTTAGGTCTTCCACCCATTTTTTTGATTGGGTTGTTTGTTTTTTGATATTGAGCTGTTTGTATATTTTGGAAATTAATTGCTTCATTTGCAAACATTTTCTCCCATTCTGAGGGTTGTCTTTTCATCTTGTTTATGGTTTCCTTTGCTAAAGCACTTGAATCTTGAGTATTGACTTTTGAGCAGAGAGCAGCCAGACCTAAGTTCAGTAACACCTATATTCTGGGCTCACTAGGCAGCTACTATAGCACCTTGGACCTGTAGGCATAGATAGAATTTTATTTATCTTTCATATAAACAAAGTCCAGACTAGCTTGTGTAACTTCTATCTTATTTAAGATACTGTTACCTGTTTATTTTTCTGTTATATACAGCCAAATCTAATCCACGATCAGAGTGGAGAGATTTCCTATGTCACTCACACAGTGATTGAGAGAAACTGTTATGAATGTAACAGACTTGTTTAACTTGATTAATAGGTTTAACCTAGCAGATGACCATATATAACCTGGTGCCCCAAATTAAAGAAAATGCAATCTTCTCAAATACACAGGAACTATTCAAAAACTGATGGTCAATCCTGTGACAAAGTTCAAGCTCGTGAATGAATACCAAGAATTGGTTTTCATGTGGGCTACCTTTCTAACCACACTGCAGTTGAGTTAAAAATAAATAAGAAGAAGATACATCTGAAAAGTCCATATAATTGGAAAAATTTTAAACCTTTCTAATTAACTCAGGTCAAAGAAGAAAATTAGAAAGCATTCAAAGAGTATTATAATGAAAAGACTATATATCAAAACTTTTAGGATGCTTCTAAAGCATAATGAGTGAGCAACTCAACAATTTGAAAAGCAAGAATGTAATAAATTCATTATTCTTAGGAATAGAAGAGAGCTTTCTAAACCTGACAGTGGGTATTCAGTAAAAAAAAAAAATTTTTAACTATGGTAAGCGTCATTCTTAATGCTGAAACATTAAGAGCAGTTCAACGTTAGAAGTGATACAAGGATACCCCCAGAATTGCCTGTATTTGAAGTTATTCTTAGCCAGTACACTAAGTAAAACAAATAAAAGCATAAGGAAGGGAAAGAAATACGTCATTATTTGCAGATAATATCAGCTTTTTAGAGAATCAAAAAAAAAAACCCTACAAGTTATTAGAATTAATAAGAGTCTAGCAAGGTTTCCCAATATAAAACGTACAAATAGCAATTGTATTTTCATATATCAGCAACAATTTACCAAGTTAGCCACAAGGTAACTATGAATTACTTAATTATATGAAAGACATTTATAAAACTTTATTAAAAGACCCAAATGAATGATAATTATATCACATTCACATATAGAAAGATTCAATACAGTCGAGATGCCAATGCCAATTCTTTTTCAATTTATACAATTCTAATACAATTCCAAATCAATTTTATTCAACATTCCAAAAGGATTTTCCATGGAACGTTACAAGGTGGCTCCAAAATTTTTATGGAGGAACTGAGATCCAGGAATAACCGAGACAATTTTGAATAAGAACAAAGTGGATCACTGGCCCCACTGTATATCAAGCCCATTCTAAAACCACAATGATTAAATGTGAATGTGGTCTTGGTGCAAGAACAGAAACATGGAATGACACAGGCTCATACACATATGGAATCTCGATTCATGATAGATGTGTCATTACTTATCAGCAGGAAGGAAATGAACTATTTAACAAATGGTGCTGAGACAACTATTAGCTATATAAGACAAAATACAGTTAGCCCTTCCTCATACCAGACACAAAAATAAATTCTAGGAAGTTTAAGTGAAAACGTAAAAAGCAAAACTTTACAACTTCTAGATATTAGGATAAGAATTATTTTAGACAAGAAACCCAAAAGGGAAATCGAAAAGGGAAAATTTAATACATATGCATATGTTAAAATTTAAAATTTGTATACATTGAAAGACTAAGGATAAAGAAAAGCCACAGCCTGGGAGAAGCTAACTATAACACATATAAACCACAAAGTATTAGTAAACTCAATACAAAGAGAACCCCTCTAAATCAGTATGAAAAAGACAAACTACCCAGGGGAAAAATGGGCAATGGAAAAATGAGCAAAGGATAATATGGGCATTTCACTGAAGAAGAAAATTAAATCGCCAATGAATATATGAATGCTACTCATCTTCACCAGAAATCAGGGAAAGGAAATGTAAGCTAGACCCATAGTGAGATATTGTCTCACACCTCTCAGGTTGAAGGTCGACAAAAATTAGTGCCTGATGACACTAAACACAGAACAAGACAACAAGAACTCCTATGTATTGCTTCCGGGAGTCTAAGTCGATAAAATCGTTTTGGAGAAACTTAATACAGTTGAAGACGTGCATATCCTCTGTTAATAGCTAATAATTAGAAACAGCATAAATATCTACAAATGGAATACTCTATACTTGAGCAAATGAATGAAATACAGTGATACGGACTAACTTGGATGACTCTCAAAAGCACAATATATTGATAGTGACAAGTAGTTTGAAGAACATGAACAGCATGCTATCATTTTTATGAAGTTTAAATACATGCAGAGCAAAACCACACACTATTTAGGGATACATGATATTTAGAAAAATATAAAAACATATATGGAAATTGTAAACACCAAATTCAGGGTAGTGGTCATCTCCAGAGAAGAAGAAAAGAGATGAAGTCTTCAATTTTATATATAATGTTCTTTATTGCTCTATAATTTCTGTAATTATCTACAATTTTCTGTAAGCCTGGAATACATTTTTAAAATTCATTCCACTTCTCTTTAATGATCAAAAGTCCTTGGGTAGACAAATAGCTCACAGTTAATATAAAATATCTTTGAAGCCCCAAGCTAGCTGAACATTA
This sequence comes from Phocoena phocoena, assembly GCF_963924675.1. NCBI lineage: Eukaryota > Metazoa > Chordata > Mammalia > Artiodactyla > Phocoenidae > Phocoena > Phocoena phocoena. The sequence continues at coordinate 39,314,429 of NC_089231.1, forward strand.
AAAGTTATGTCCAATTACAAAATTTAAAAACAAAACAAAAAATAAGGTACCCTACATAGGACAATTATTTTAGGCGAATCTGATTCTAGCTCAGCTCCCAGCCTGCCCTGTGTGGTGGTCTTCGTAAGGATCAGCAGCTTCATCTCTTGAGTTCTCTTTTCAGAGCGAGGAGAGAGAAGCTCTTGGGTGAGGAGCAAAATAAGGACCTTGCCATTTCCCCTTATGCTTCTGACTTTAAATTTGTTCTTCTAAATATATCAGCTTGCTTCAAGAAAACTTCATGCATGGTAACTTAATAATGGGTCATTAGTGGCTATACTAATGAGGTCACGGTGAAGCTTCTCTATATCATTCATTAACATCATTTCCTTGTTTCAAATGAGAATATTGGAGCTTGTTTAAAATCAGAAGAGTATTAGAACTTGAGAAAGTAAAAAGTGTTCAATCTTATCTAGTGGATGCTGTCATTCCTTCCTGGGTGCCTCTAAGGAAAGGGAATGCAGATGATCCCCTGTCCACTGAGATGCTGCAAAGGCAGACCTCGTGTTGGCTCTGAGGCCAGTGTATATCAGCGAACACACAGGCAGGCAGTGTTGACAACACGTGGAGGCTCTTTCCTTTCAGAACTGAGATGTGAGCTGCTAATGCAAAGCAATGAAGACTGGTTCCTCTTTTCCTAAAATGCAGCAAATGCCTTCTACAATTCAAGATCCATTCTTTTGGGTGCCCTAACACAGATTCCTGTAGCAGGAAAGGGCAATTAAAGGGCCTCATGAACATATAATCTACTTTGGTCATACTGGGAACAAAGAGTTATACATATAATATTAATAAATTAAATTCCTCTCGATCTCCCTCTACCTAGATAAGCCAAACATGTAAGAGTATAAACCCTGGCCTTATAAATCCTATTTCTGGAAATAAGCTTACCTATAATACCAATGCTGGAATGCATTCAAACCATACAAAGGGAATATCCCAAATCATTGCTAGAAAAAATTAAAAGAAAATACCCAAACACCAAAATTCAAGGTAGTATGGTGAATTTTTCTCTTTATAAAGGCATCTTCAACAGATTTCTATCTTTCATATTCAATCTTTCAGGAAAATGCCTGTAGTGATTGGAAGTTGCTGCATTGTTTAATCTTGGCCAGTCTGGGGACCAGTTAGGGTGTAAAGGAATAAGCACAAGGCTTTGGATTGAGAAAACCTGAGTTTGGCCAGTCATTTTACCTCTCTGAGCCTCACTTTACCTGTCTGTAAAATGGCGATAACAATACTCCCAACTCATGAAGTACTATTAGGTTTGCATGAGAGTGTACCCATGAGTTTGCTTAGGACAGCATCTGGGCCACAGTAGACACTGAACACACATCACTTTATGTTGGGAGTCTAAACTCTACAGATGCAGGGGAGTTCCAGCCTGAGGTTCCCAGCCTCAGGGGCCAGAGTGGGATGTGGGTTTGATCTGAACCTTCCCATCATGGCTACAAGCTGGGTCCATCATCAGGACTGCGTGCCACCCGGAATGCACCTGGAAAGTTGAAGTCATCTAAGTTACACCCAAGGCAGCTGCAACCAAATGAAGCCACATAAGAATGCAGGTGGCCAGAGGCCAGAGAGATTTTGCAAGGGAGTGGATGATATACTCTGAGTGAGAGGAATTGCAGTATTTAATCTTGGCCGTAAAAGTCTCCAGGAACTGCCCCAGAAATCCCATCTGGTTCAAGCCTCCCTTGCTGGGACGTCTGGAACAGGAACTCGATTGCACTGAAATATGGTTGATAATAATAGTTAACATTTATGGAGACAATACACTGTGCCAATTATTTTACACAAAATGGCTCTTTTAATCCCTACAACTTCTTGTACTAAGTTCTATTATTATCTCCTTTATAGATGAGGAAATTGAGGCACAGCAAAGTTAAATTTAGGATGTAGCAGAGCTGAGCTTTTAAACAGGCCTATCAGGCCAGAGCCCCCATATTGACCTATATTCCTTCTGTCCCCACACCATGGGTACTTAGTAAAGTACCATGCCTGTAGTACTTGCCACAGTACATGTCTCAGCTTAAATATTTATTTTTTTTTTCATTTCTTTCCTAAAAATGACCACTACCCTAAATTTGGCCTTCATCATTTACATATATGTTATTATATTTCCTCTTGCAGTCTAAGTTTCTGGGTCAGATCCTATTTTCTCATTCATCTCTGCATCCTGGCACTTAGAAGAGCTGCATGACTAGTCACCTAATGAATCAATTAGATACTGAATAATGAGGATGTATTAAGTCAGAGTAATCTGTATATGTTAGTCTATATGTGTCTACATCCCCAGCCCATTCTCTAAGGGAAGATACATGATGAAGACCTGCTGAGATAATGATTTTTGCATAGGACCCTGTGCCCCTGGCAACAGCTAAGTGAATACAGAGTGGGTTCCTGCCCCAAAGGTAGCTCATCCAAAGGCAAGCTGTCTAGCGGTGTGTGAGGCTTCTGCTGTAGAAGGACGAGCTAATCATAGTCGTGCATCCAGGACTTTGAACTGGAAAGCGGGGAGAGAATATGTAGCTGGGAGAAGCAGAAGCCAAAGGGCCAGGGGGCATCAGTTAAAGTTGTAAGAAGTAAACTATTGGACTTTATAAACATAGCTCTGGTCCTGCCTAAAGCTAAAAACATGAGGCCTGCAAAGATCAAACTTTTCTTTTCTTTTCTTTTGGCCACATTGTATGGCATGTGGGATCCTAGTTCCCCAACCAGGGATCGAACCCTCACCCCCTGCATTGGAAGCATGGATTCTTAACCACTGGACCACCAGGGAAGTCCAAGAATCAAACTTTCTGAATGAATCACATCGTAGAACAAAGCTCAAGAATATTTATAGGAATCCAAAAAAAGAAGATAATTTACAAGGTGTGGCATCCATTAAGAAATGACCAGGCAGGCAAACAAGGAAGAAAATACAACCCATAAAGAAGAAATAAAATCTATCAATTGAAAACAATCCAGAAACGACATAGATGATAGAACTAGGTGACCAGAACATTAAAAGTTATTATGACTATAGTGCATAGATTCAAGAAGTTAAAGAAACTATGAACATGTTAAGACATGAAAGGTATAAAAAAGAGCCCAGTTCAGATGATCTGAATAGACATTTTTCCAAAGAAGGCATAAAGATGGCCAAGAGGCACATGAAAAGATGCTCAATGTCACTAATTATCAGTGGGATATCACCTCACACCTGTCAGAATGGCTATCATCAAAAGGACAAGAAATAACAAGTGTTGACAAGGATGTGGAGAAAAGGGAACCCTTGTTCACTGTTGGTAGGACTATAAATTGGTGCAGCCATTATGGAAAACAGTATGGAGGTTCCTCAAAAAATTAAAAACAGAACTACCATATGACCCAAAAATTCCACTTCTGGGTATTTGTCCAAAGAAAACAAAAACACTAATTTGAAAAGATATATGAATCCCTATATTCATTGCATCATTATTTACAATAGTCAAGATGTGGAAACCTAAATGTCCACTGATGGATGAATGGATAAAGAAGATGTGGTATATATACACAATGGAATATTATTCAGGCATAAAAAAGAATAAAATCTTGACATTTGTTATAACACAGAAGGACCTTGTGAAATAAGTCAGACAGAGGACGACAAATATCACATAATTTCATTCATATGTGGAATCTTAAAAAAAAACAAAACAAATGAACAAACAAAACAAACTCACAGATACAGAAAACATATTGTTGGTTGCCAGAGAAGGGGGTATTAGGAGTTAGACAAAATAGGTGAAAGGTATTAAGAGGTACAAACTTCCAGATATAAAATAAATAAGTCATAGGAATGTAACTATAGTCAATAATGCTGTACTTCATATTTGAAAGTTGTTAAGAGAGTAAATCTTAAAAGTTCTCATCACAAGAGAAAACAATTGAAACTTTGTATGTTGACAGATCATAACTAGACTTATGGTGTGATCCTTTTGCAATGTACACAAATGTTGAATCATTATGTTGTACACCTGAAACTAATATAATGTTGTATGTCAATTATACTTCAATTTAAAAAAAGAATTCAGTGGTAAAGGTGATTGACGCTTGAGAAAAAAAATCGTGAACTTGAAGGCATAGAAATGGAAACTATTCAAAATGAAACACATTGCAAAAGAAGACTGGAGAAAATCAATAGAGCACCCATAAACTTTGGTAAAACTTCAAATTGCTCAATATATATGCAATTGAAGTCATCAAAAGAAAGGAGAGGTGAAAAGTACCCCCAAAATTTGAAGAAATAAACACTGAAAATTTTCCCATTTTGATAAAAACTATAACCCATAGACCCAAGAATCTGAACAAGCCTCAAGCACAAGAAACATGAAGAAAACTATATGGAGGCATATCAAAATCAAAATTTTAAAACCAATGATAAAGAGAGAATCTCTTTATCCACCAGAGGAAAAAAGACACATTGCATGCAGAGGTACAAAAAAAATTACAGAATGTTTATTGTCAGAAACAATGTAAGATAGAAGAAAGTAGAGCAACATCTTTAAATCACTAAAAGAAAAAACCCCTGTCAATCTACAATTCTCTACCCAGCAAAAATATCTTTCAAAAATGAAGGTGAGGGACTTCCCTGGTGGTGCAGTGGATAAGACTCTGTGCTCCCAATGCAGGGGACCCAGGTTTGATCCCTGGTCAGGGAACTAGATCCCACATGCATGCCGCAACTAAGAGTTTGCATGCCACAACTAAGGAGCCCACCTGCCGCAACTAAGACCCAGTGCAACCAAATAAATAAATAAACATTTTTTTAAATGAAGGTGAAATAAAGACCTTTTCAGACATATAAAAATGGAAAGAATTCACCATCAGTATACCTGCACTACAAGAAATGTTAAAGAAAATCCTTCAAGCAGAAGATAAATGACACCACATAGCCATCTGGATCTACACAAAGAAATAAAAAGCAATAGAAAAGATAAGATAGGTAAATACAAAGCATATTTATTATTATTTAAATACCTTTAAAAGATAATAGATTGATTAAAGTAAGCATAACAACAATATATCAATCACAAATTGATAATCGCATTACATATAAATGCTCAAACACCCCAATTAAAAGGCAGAGATGGTCAGATTCAATAAAAAAGCAAGACTCAACAATACGCTGTCTACAAAAACAAAACAAAACCCACTTTGAATATACAACTAATTCCACCCAATTTAAATATAAAACATACAAAATGTTCTACCCAATAATATCAGGATACATATTCTTTTCAAATGCACACGGAACATTTGCCACAATAGACCATATTCTGGGCTATAAAATAAAGCTCCATAAATTTAAAAGGATTCAAGCCATACAAAATACGTTCTTTGTCCCCAGTTTTATTAAATTAGAAATCCATAACAGAAAGATCTGGAAGATCCACAAATATTTATAAGCTAAATAAATACTTTGAAATAACCCATGCATAAAGGAGAAATCAAAAGGGAAATTAAAAAGCATTTTGAACTAAGTGAAAATAAGAACACAACATGTTAAAAACATGTGGGATGCAGCTAAAGCAATACATAGAGGAAAATTTACAACACTAAACGCCTATATTAGAAAAGGCAATAAGTCTCAAATCAATGGCATCATCTTCCAACTTAGAAAAATAAGAGCAAATTTAACCCAAAGTAAGTAGAAAAAAAGGATGTATAGAGAGTAGAAATCAATGAAACATAAAACAAAAATATTAGACAATTAAGTGAAACCAAAAACTGATTCTTTAAAATCAATAAAATTGATAAACCTCTAGCCAGACTGATCAGGAAAATAGAGAGAAGACAAAAATTATGAACTTTAGGATTGCAAGAGATATTAAAAGAATAATAAGGGAATATTTTGAACAATTTTATGCCAATAAATTTGACAACTTAGATGAAATGGAAAAATTCCCTGAAAGACAAAAACTCCTAACAGTCACTCAAGAAGAAATACATGACCTGATGTGGATTGATATCAGATAAACGTCTATTAAAGATATTGAATTTGTAGTTTAAGACTTTCCTATGAAGAAAACTCTACTCCCAGAGAGTTTCCCTGGTGAATTCTAAGAAATATTTAAGGAATAAATAACACTAATGCTATGCAAACTCTTCTAGAAAGTTGAAGAGGAAGGAAAGATATTTCATCTCATTTTATGAGGCCTACATTATTCTGGTATGCAGCCATTTTGGAAGATAGCTTAACACTTACTTACAAAGCTAAACATGCACCTACCATATGACTGAGCCATTTCATTTCTAGGTAGTTATCCAAAAGAAATGAAAGCAAATTTCCATACAAAGACTTGTACACAACTATTCATAGCCAAAACTGGAAGCAACCCAAATGTCCATCAACAGGTAAACAGATAAATTGTAGCATCCATACAACTGAGTACTACTCAGTAATAAAAAGGCATTTACTATTGAAACATGCAACAAAATAGAGGAGTCGCAAAACAATTACACTAATTGAAAGAAGTCAACCCCTCTCTAAGAGTACTCACTGCACGATTACATTTACATGAAATTCTTTTTTTTTTTTTTTTTTTTTGCAGTACGCGGACCTCTCAGTGCTGTGGCCTCTCCCGTTGCGGAGCACAGGCTCCGGACGCGCAGGCTCAACGGCCATGGCTCACGGGCCCAGCCGCTCCGCGGCATGTGGGATCCTCCCGGACCGGGTCACAAACCCGCGTCCCCCGCATCAGCAGGCGGACTCCCAATCACTGCGCCACCAGGGAAGCCCACATGAAATTCTTATAAATGCAAACCAATCGATAATGACAGAAGGCAGACCCATGGTTGCTTGGGGATAGGGAGGGGCAGCCATAATCACAAAAGGGCATGAAAAAAATGCTTAAGAGTAATGAACTTGTGCATTATCTCAATTGTGGTAATAGTTTCACTGGCAAAACATGTGTCAAAACTTATATGCAGGGCTTCCCTGGTGGTGCAGTGGTTGAGAGTCCGCCTACCGATGCGGGGGACGCGGGTTCGTGCCCCGGTACGGGAAGATCCCACATGCCACGGAGCGGCTGGGCCCGTGAGCCATGGCCGCTGAGCCTGCGCGTCCGGAGCCTGTGCTCCGCAACGGGAGAGGCCCCAGCTGTGAGAGGCCCGCGTACCGCAAAACAAACAAACAAACAAAAAACTTACGTGCAGTTTTTTGTATGTCAAGTATACTGCAAAAGCTGTTTAAAAATAAATGCTCCTTTGGTAAGTCTGAGTTAAGTAAAATCTTATTTGTGAAAGAAGCAAATCTTCAACATTTCTTATTTAAAAAAATTATAATCTCTGGTTAAATATTAACAAAACCCAAACTAAGTTCACAAATCGATATTTGAAAGTATCACTTAATTCACAAGTAGGTAATTTAATATGAAGACTTAGAGGTCAATAATAATAATAAAATGGTAATTCAATGATGCAGAATGGCTGTCTTTACAACCTGGCTACGAAACTGGGGTGACCCAATCTAATGATCACAGGACAAGAGGTAACTCTGGGTTGTGCCCGGTTATAAAAGGCACTTTGCTTGCCTTGAAACAAGAAAATGGCAGAACCTTTCTCACACCTTCAGGGTCACATCCCAGCTTTCAGGATGAAATGAGCAAGTCCCAGAGGCAGCCTCAAGAAACAGGCAACTTTCCTTCATTATCACTGCTACAATCCTGGAGACAGCTGTCATCAAAGATGGGGATGTGGATTTAAAGGTTCCTTCTGCTCTCCTTCTCCAGCCTGTCACACACCATTTTGGTGCAGGTCTGAGCTTCCCGGCCACAGGAGGAAACAGCAGGGCTCCCAGAGCTGCAGTAGAGACTGGTCCCACGGGCTATCGCATGGACCGTGCTGGCTCATGCATAAAGCATGAAGCCATCCTCCATGCCTGGCTGGCATCACGCTTCAGCCTGTCCACCTGCCCCTTCTGCAGGCCCTGAGCCCAAGCATACAGCAGTTTTTGCCAGCTCCCTCTTACTTCCCACCCTACTGTCCAAGACCAAGTGAGTCCTCCAGCCAGAAGGAGGTCAGTCCTCTCCTGTCACAGGTCCACCTCGATTAGGCTTCATAATTAACCCATTCTCCTGACAGCTTCCAAAAGCACTGATTGCCACCAGCCCCTCCTATGTCCTGCAGTTTCTGGGCCTTGCTGGCTCGAACTGAAGCCCATCTTTCCAGTCGTCCCCCTTCCTCTCCACTCCAGGCCAACTTACCCCTCCCCTGCATGCCCGCCTCTCCTCTGAACACCAAATGTCTTCCAAACACAATCTCCCAACTCTTCCAGATCTTCAGGATCATGACTTGAAGAAAGATGTGGAATCACTCTATTTTCTTATCTCCCCCTTTACCTCCCTTCCCCACCCTCGCCCTCCCACCAGGCAAACCTAGGGACAGAGTGCAATTTGCCTTATATTGGTGACTCAGTTTCCCAGACCTCTTACTGGAGGTGTCAGTCATGAGGATGGAGGACCGGTGCTAGGCTCCCCACACTGACGGCATCTCTTTCTTCAGTTCTTCTATGACGGTTCATTTTCTTCACAATACTGTTTGCTGATGCTTTGCTTACCTTCTGTTTCTGCCACTACAGTGTAAGCTCGATGAAGTCAGGGACAGGGTCTGATTCAATCAACGTTGGATTCCCAGGCCAGCACTCATGGCACACTGTGAGCACCTGATAAACACTCACTGAATGAAATGGATGAGTATGTAATGTGTGCGTGCGTGTGTACCTGAGCACACGCACGTTCACAGCACCTGACAGTCAGGTTTCCAGTTGCCACTGGCTACCGTGGTTTTGCACTAGCATTGTACAAAGACTAGAGAGTGAAAACGGGTAGGAAGGGGTGTGTGTTTCTATCTCTATCTATCTAGATATCTATCTAGATTTCTATCTATATATGTGTGTTTACACACACACTTTCCAAAATGAACCCAGAAACCCGGTCTCTTCTACTATAATAGTAAAGCTTACTCACTCGTGGCCTGGCTTTGTGGGAAGGAGCAAGGAAATGGGACCAGGGACCCAGAAACATTTTCTGAAGGAGAAAGCTCCCCCATCCTTCCTACCCCTTTTCTCTCTGTGATCTTCTTACAATGCCAGTGCAAAACCACTGTAGCCAACGACAACTGGAAACCTGGCCGTCGGGGGCTGTCCCACTGGGAGAGGTGCCCAAGCAGGGATGATGGCGCAGGGCTAGGGCTCAGTTTATAGCACAGAACAACTGTAAGTGTCTCCAGGTCTGCTGTGTAGCTGTTCCATCTGCACTACTTTGATGAGTGATATTTGCACTTCCTTGTTACAGAGCTCACCTGCCTCTCTTACACACACACAATGTTCTCACTTCCAAACAAAATTACAGTATATACCTCTTAAGGTTGCTATAGATACCCTTTAAGTAAACAAGGGTGAGAGAACTGTCTAATTTAAAAAAATCTATTCCTGGGAATTCCCTGGCAGTCCAGTGGTTAGGGCCTGGAGCTTTCACTGCCAGGGGCCCAGGTTTGATCCCTGATCGGGAAACTAAGATCTTGCAAGCTGCATAGCGTGGCCAAAAACATAAAATTAAAAAATCTATTCTAACCCCACTTTCCAAAGGAAGGAAACAGGATTAGAAGAGATTAAAACTGCTCATACATTTGTTCGCCTGGTTATTTGACAAAGAGGTAGGGGGCAGGGCAGCGAGGAATAGGGAATCTCATGCTGGAGAGATGTAGAGAGGAGACGACCAATAGCGAAGCAGCCAAAAGGCTGACTAAAAGGAACATAGGACGAGCAGAAAGTGCTTCCCTGCAAAAGCAAACACTTTTATCTTTACAATTTACATGTATGTGGATTCTCCAGTCCTGCTTGTCTTAAGGATTCCTGAATCTTTACAAAAAAATGGCCAGTCCAGAAATGTGAACCATCTTTATCCCATGGCTTTGTGGAACCCAGGTTCACTACCCTCAGACCACTGTACGTTTGTGACCCTTATTTTAGAAACAGAAGGATAAACACATAATGATTCAAAGGGCTGAGAGCTTAAATTGAGGTATATGAGCCCGTAAGAATGTCACAATTCATTCTGCCTGAGGAAGTCAGAGGAGTTTTACAGACAGATGCCACCTACTTGGATCCTGGAGGATGAGAAGGAATTGACTGAATGAAGAGAGGAGGAGGCTGGTCAGAGGACAGAGCAAACATGAAGGAAGGGGCCTCAGGAGAGCCTGGTAGCACTTGTGTGCGGTTGCAGTACAGTGAGGATGGGGACGCTGATGGCTGATGAAGCTGCAAGGTGCAAGCAGGACCCAAACGCGAGAGATCCTAGAGATGAGGGTTAATCAGGTTAGGTTCACAGATAGGTAGCGGGAGGCAAGGTTTCTAAGCAGGAAACGTCAGATCCATATTTCGGAAAGGATGGGAGACATACATCACTGCACTACATAGTCCAGGCATGACACAGATCTCGGACTAAATCTACGGTATTAGGAACGGTGAGAAGAAGTCAGATCTAAAACCCACGTGGGCTACCGCAGAGCCCAGGTCCCCTAATGCCCACAGTCACTGTATGAAGCTGCCATCAGGGAGCCAGACCCTACCGTAAACTCACTCCATCAGTGGACCAGTGCGTCTCCTCTTGTGCACTCTGGATGTAGCACAATGGATTAATCAGGACCACATTGGGCCTTCCAGGAACTCATTGCTTGTAACAAGATTGCTATCAGGAACTAGCAGCAGGCGAGTAGGAAATTCACTTGGTGCACAGCACCAGGAGCACACAGCTACACAGCCCTTGGTTTGAACCGTAGGGAACCTGTCCCTGTTGGTATCTTTTTCCTTCTATTGGCCATTGTGGGCTCTATGCCATTAACTGTGATCACAAAGAAAGGCAGTGCCTTTTATCCCACTTTACATGCTAATCAGGATCGTCTCTGATATTTTTTAAAATCTACTTTGAGCAATTTAAATTAAAAATAAATTAGTTATCCATTTTATACATATTAGTGTATATATGTCAATCCCAATCTAAGAAGAACCTGCTGCATAAAAAAATAAATAAAATTCAAAAATTCAAAAAAATAAATTAACAATAAAACTTTAACTAGAGCCCATTGGACAATGGAGCTCTCAACTCTACTGACACAATGTTTGAAAAAGTACTGCGTGGACCAAGAGATGGAACACAGCCAGCAAGTGCTTGGGATCCAGAAAAATACATGGATCATATATTTGGAAAAAGCAGTGATTTGAAAACCAGACAAGTAGAACCTCAAGGCATACGTAGATACTAGCAAAGGCCAGAAATAATAAAAGCCAAAGCAGACGAGAACAGAAAGACACAAGCACCCAGACAGCCATACAGAGCAGTCCACGTGGAGGAGGAAATCAGGATGAGGGAGACACAGGTAGCAGCAAATTATACTCGGGGCAATGGTCACTGGGCCTGCAAGCAGCTAAGAACTACAAGAGTGAAAGTAACCGAAGATAGGCAGGAAATGCACGGAAACGGAGACCTTCGTTCAGAGGGAGGAGTTATGATATCAGCGGTAGGGACAGGTGTCCTAGGGGGTCACAGGAAGTGAGGGGGCTTGAGCTCAGTACAGCAGGCCCCCACTCTCCTCGTCCTAGCTGCTCGGTCCCAGCTTCCCCAGACGTTCCCATTCTCTTTATTGCAGCACAGAAGCCCACAACAGCATATGACAAAAACAACGGGCTATTTCAAGGTAGCACACGATACAGTCATATTCCAAAAACTGGGAGGAAGGGGGGCTCCTGACGGCCTCAAACAGTTGATCCATCCGAGAAGGTGGGCACCAGAGGAGATGGGAAATGCTCCTATGGGAACAGCTTGCACAGACACATAAACGAGCCCATATTCCTGTTGGTATATGACACATCGATAGGGAAATGATGGATTGTTCACTAAATGGTACTCAAACAAGTGAAAAAATGTGACTTGGATCTCTGCCTCATACCATATGCCAAAATAACTTCCAGATAGATAAAATATTTCCATGTGAAAACTGTAGCTATAGAAATAATAGAAGAAACCATGGGAGAAAAGGCTGCCCTCATAAGGAACACTAAACCCAGAAGATAGAAAAGATTAATAAACTTGACTCCAAAATTTAAACCGTTCTGCGTGGTAAAAACACCATAAAGGTTGTAAAAAGACCAACGACTGAGGAAAATAATTGGTTCACCCATTGCAGTTTATAAAGAACCTGTATACCTCAATAAGGAAAAGAACAGTGATCACGAACCAAAAATTCACAGAAAAGGAAAGGTACCTGGACATACGAAATCATGCTCAATCACATTCATGATAAGAAATGCAAATTTAAATGTTAATGACACACAACTCTTCACTACTGGGGGAAAATGGTTGACTAGTTGAACAACACCTCTTTGGCAGAGGTGTGGGAAAAAAAGCTCTCTCACACACCTGTGGTTGAGAACCAAAACTGGTACAATCCTCACGAAGAGCAACTTGGCAAAATTCAATCAAAATTTTAGAAATACAAAAACTTGACTTACTAAATCTATTTCTGGGCTTTTATCCTAGAGATAATCACACATGTGCAAAATGACACATGGACAAAAAGACACATGGATAAAGATTACACTGCAGTCTTGTTTGTAATAGCAGAAGATTAGGGCCCATCATTACAGGACTAGGTATATGAAGAAGCACCCAGAGAACAAAGTATTAAAAAGAATGCAAAAGCTACAAGTATTGCTGTGGAAAAAGAACCTAGATATATTTTTAAGTGAAAAAGCCAGAGGCAGAGTAGTTTGTGTAGTGTGTTACTATTTGTGTAAAGCTATATTAAACACATATATGCTGATATTAACGTAATGTATCTCTGGAAGTACACATAAGGAATTGCTAGGAGTGGTTGCTTCTGGGTAGGAGGAAGCTTCACTTGCACTGTGCACCCCTTCACACCTTTCAAATGTTATACTGTGTATACAATACATGCTAAGCCCATATAAACAGTAATACAACAGAATTTAAAGTTGCATCCTTTATTCATCCCTTATTATCCATTTATTCCCAAAGGAAGTGTCACGACTAATATCTGGGCTTATAGTCTTCCAGGAAGTCAGAAAAACTCTGCTGGGACGACTATACAAGGCAGACAATCCCCAAACTTCTAAGGACTCCTGACATTAGTCTGTAAAACAGGCAGCTGATTGCCATTTACAGTAGACAACAGCGCTATTTTAAGGGAGAAAGAGAGCTTATGGCACATACTGCCAGGTCCACAGGGAAGTCCTCCCTGGCCTCCTAAAATCTCCAAGGTGTACCCACTGAGCTCTCAGCATCTTCACCTGCTCATCCCCCCCACTCCAGGGGGGCCTCATTCCCAGAGCACTTACTTCCTAGCCCCAGCACAAAGACTGACCCGCCTCAGAGCACCTTCAACCCCCCCCCCCCCCGCACTAGACTTACCATTCCCCCAAACTCCCTCCGTAACTGCTGTCACATCACCAGACAAGCCTCCAGCTGCCACTTCTGAAAAGGCCACCAGATGGGGATGGCGCCGCAGGGATGGAGAGAGGATGAGCTCTGACCAGAGCCGCAGTGACTGTGCTGTGATTATTGTTTGCTCGTTTGTTTCATTTGAATGTTTGAACGTGAATGGTTCAAATAGTCTTGTAATTTTGTTTTCTTTTAAAAAGAAAATATTTAGAACATTTCCACTCAAAAATCACGTTTTCAAAATTGAAGCATTTTAAAAGTCTGCTTTCATTAGACAGTTGCATCTTGCATCCCTGAGGGCTTTTGCAAATAGTTCCGGTTTTCTTATTCTGTTTTGTTTGGGCACAACTCAAGTTGCAATTTCACGAAAATCAATGCTACACTCTCTGTTTCGAAAAGAGCCCTATAAATGAAGCTGTACTAGGAGATGTGGAGATGGATTCGTTTTAATACCCCTGCCTTGATTTAATTTATATATTGCTTCTTCAGTTTTTCCTTTCTAGGCTGATTTATCATTCCCAGTTTTATTAACATCCAACACACTAATATGCTTGGGAAAAAGATGGAAAACTCCAAACTCACAGTGATGCCCACCTGTAGTCCCAAATCGGGCTGACTTGCCTGAAGGAGTGTTTTAGTTGGCCTGATTTTCCTAGGACTTCAGAGAAGTAAGACTTGCTTCCAAATCAAGGGAAAGGATTTCTAGAACTGCCCGGTACTGCATGGGGCCCTGTCATGCTGTTTATTAGTCAGGAGTGTTCTGACAGAACATGTGGGTTCTCGTCGCAAATTTGCAATTGTTCATAATAGCTCAATGTTTTTCCTAAGAGTTTTCTTTTCAGTTTCAATAATTATGGGTATTATAAAACACCTCAATGATAAATCTTACAAACTCTACTGAAGTATATACCTCGGTAAAAACAATCATGTATCTTAATAAGGCAGAAAATATTTGTAAATGTAAAAATGGATTATGGATGACTTCCAAAGAATCCAGTTATTAAATAGGAAAAAGAAAAAAATAAACTGTATGAAAATATACATTAGCATAAATACAACTGACATAATATGCTTGGGTGGTAGTATACAAATATGATTTGGAGTTGGGGCCCCTTTGATTTTTCTTTTTTTTTTTTTTTTAACAGTCACAAAACATAAGCTAGCAAGGTGAGAGTAAGAAGTGATGATGCAGCCGGGCCTGGTGGCTTCCTGGGCCTTAATGAAATGGCACATCTGATGTTTCAAATGATCCATCACATGGTTTTTCAAAGTTGCAGATGGTGATAGTTGAAAAAATCATGCAAATGGAAAGGAAGTAGGGAACTCTTTGAAGCTTTCCTTGCTAGTGGATACAGTGGATGTAATGAATTTCCTATGGCGGAAGTGCACAGTAAGAGAGAACAGGACGGGCCCCTGCTGTCCGCAGTGACTGGGTCTCAGCGTGCAGGCTGCCTCTAAGGAATCTTAACCCAGTGCCTTCTTCAAGCTGAGGACCACTGAGTTCTCACCTCCCCAGCTCCTGGTGCATCTCCCTGGGTGTCAGACAGACCCCTCAGGCCTTGCGTGCCCCAAGATGAACACCTCCATCCTCGATTTGCTTCTCTTCCAGTATCTTCTACCTCAGTTCCTTGTTTCTAACACCCACAGGCTCCCGCAAGCCTGAACCCTCACTTTGCTTCCCCTGCTCCCACCCTCCCGGCAGCAGCCAACCCGCTGATCCTCTCAAGCCCCAAGGCCTCTGCGCTTCTTGGTCATGGTCACCTCTCTCAGACTCAGAGGCAGTTTCTGGCGGTCCCTGTCTCTGCAGCCTCACCCCGCTGGCTCCTTCTGCACTGTTGACAGATTAGAGAGCATCACCAGCTGCTTCAAAACCCTAAAGCCCCGGGGCCTTAGGATGAAGACCAGCCTCCCCCCAGGGCACTCTATCCTCTCTGCAAACCAGCCCCTTCCTCCCTCATTTAATCCCCCAGCAACCCCAGGGGACACTCAGCCAGCCCCAGCAGGGAAAGAGACACAGACAGGAGTCCTTCAGGGGCCTGCACTCCTGGAACAGCCCAAACTGGACCTGGGTTTCCAGTAGGCTGAGTCTGGGGCTTCCGTTAGGACCTGGGAACAATGTCCCCCAAAGGCCAGGGCTTGGGGAAACCTGCAGACCTTCTATCCTTGTAACTTCTCAACTTCAGGGACCTCCAAACTGTTTTCCAACCAATGAGTGGATAATTCACCTGGATACTTCAACTCTGCCACAGCCCAGCCCCAGGTACCATGGGGGGCACAGCAATGAATGGAGCCTGGTTCCCTGCTCCCGAGGAGCTGGCAGCCAAGCATGTGCGAGGTATGTTTTGTGATATCAGTCAGACTCTCATATTCCTCACTTCAGCCCCAAATCTCACATCTAATAGGACAAGGGTTCTCTTTACTGGTGACCTCTCTGGGAGCACAGGCGACCTCAGCTGATCCCCAGAAGAGGTGCCCTAGGGTAAAGGGCAGAGAGTGTCTTCAGGGTAATCAACTTGTTACCTTATTACCAAGACCAAACTGAGCCCAAATATGCCCAGCCCAGCACCACACTGGACTGTGGAACCTGGGATTTTGACACCATGGGATTTATGCACCATCTTAGAAATTACAGGTGATGTGTGGCCAGGTAAACCCCATTGGACAGCCCTTCCTCCTGGGGCTCTGTATCCCAACCAAACCCCCAACCACCAGCAGCACTCAGCAAAACACACTTCAGAATGCACAGGAGACGACTTGAATTTGGAATACAGATAGAATTTGTTTTAAACTCGGGATTTGAGGCAAATGACTTCTGTGAATCGCTCATGTCTCAATATCTGATCAATCACGAGCTGCTGGAAGTTATATCTCATCATCATACATTGTCACTTCCAACTAGACCCACACGGTGGGGTTCACACAAGGCTTTCTATGTGTACTTTTTCATCTGCTCATCAAAACCAGCCTCTAAGGTAAGGGTTGGCATAAGGGGCATCTACCCTCAGGGATTAAATAACTTCCCACTGAGTGAGCTGGAACCCTAGCCTGTGTTCTCTAACTCAGCACTCTTGCCATATAAGGGTACCTGTTTTTAATTGTTCTAAGATTACAGGTCTTACCTTTCCCTTGTAAACACATTCTGTGCAATCATTCACTTCTAGGAGTTATAATCAGTTCATTTCTGGTGGTCTAATTAGTACTCTTGCCAAGTTACATTCCTTCCATGGACCCATACAATTTGTTTCTCTTCTGGTAGGTCCTGGATTAATAACACAACACCTTAACAGGCCCACTACCTCCTGATTTACATAAAATGAATCATTCAAAGGTGAAAACTGATGCGTATAAGACAAATGGCACGGTTTACACAAAATCTAGAACAGTTTTTAAGAGATGAATAGAAACATTCACATTTAAATATTTTAGAACAAACTGGTATACCTATCTATAGTATGCAGGGAGATAAGACAGTATTACCAATAAAATACCACCTCTAATAAAATATTTACTTAGTACACAGTGCGAAAGAGACAGAAAAGATTCTTACCTTTGGGCTATATTCTGTAAAGGGAAATATTTCAGATTATTCTTTTCATTTACACTTTTCCTTTGGGCCCTCTTAATCAAACTGATTTCCTTCACTTGAGGACAGGGAAGTCATCACCATGCTTCTTCTAAAACCCACCTTTCCAGCCCGGCCTCCTGTTGAGGTGAAAGAGGTGACGTGAGGGTGATGGGCACATTGGATCCAGACGAAGGCCTCGAGGAGTGATGAGAGTTGTTGCCAAAGTTGCTGTATCTGGAGAGCGCAGAGATTTAAGTTGTGGGGCAGGAAGGGACAGAAAAATGAGTACCAGTCAATAAATGAATAACACGTGGCAAACTATGCTAATTTTTGCAAGAAAAAAAGGTCTGGAAATGCTAGCACTGTTAGTGATTACCCTAACTTGAAGAAACTAGTAACTTCTTTGTTTTATTTCTCATCAGAAAAATTTCCCAAAGTCGAAAACTATTAGGCAGCAGGTATGACAAAGGGTTTAAATAAAACCCTCATATTTCCTTTCTTTTTAAGTGTACATTAAAACTAGTTGCTAACATAAATCAAGAATCCAAATTACTTTCAATTGAATCTGAAGATTTTCTTGCCTCTCGTGGTGACACAATTAGCATTAATTGCATCAAAGCCTGCAGAAAATACCGGATGATGAGCTAAAGAAACATCGGATTAAAAATTCTCCTTTAGGTGTTTCTGAATCATTTTCATCCATTAAATGCTATAATCTCATCACATGCCCAAGGATCAAGGAGAAACTGTCCCCAGACCTTCTAGGCTGGCCTGCTGCTTGGAGGTGCACGTATTCGATGTTTTCAGCCAATATTTCCCTAGAACCAAAACTACAGCCACTAGGTTCAAACGAGCTTTTATCATTTCCCAGTCATCTCTAACAAGTTTCAGGATTTGTAAAATTCTAGAGTTTTCTTTGTTTTTCAGAATAGCTGTTCTTTAGCTATCTATTTGTATTTAGCTATCACGATCAGAGCTTTGCCTCACAACCTCCTCAGCTACAAGGTAGGGCCGACTCCTTCTTCTAAACTGGTGAGGACACAGTACTGGAGTGTGTGGGACCCCAAGGGTCACTATGATATAAGTGCACAAAGACCTTCCCCCATGCAGTGAATCCAATATAAACTCCCACCAACTAACCTAGGATTGCTAATTCTAGGAAGCAATTTGACCTCAAAATGTGGATACCCCCTGACCAAGTAGGTCTACTTTTGAGGCGTTAACATAACTTTACGGTTATTTATATACTAAAATATCACACAGGAAGATACTCACTGGAGCCTCATTGAGATCATGGCAAAAAACCAGAAACTACCCAACCAGGTAACAATGTGAGAATGGCTAAGAAAGTATGATGTAACATTCGTCAATGGAAGATTACACAACCGTTAAGTGATTGACAATTTATAAGTGATAACATGGCAAATGTTTATAATGTACGTGTACGTGAGTGTGTGTGTGTATAAATATACACACACACATACTGCATGTAACATCAAGATATAATATTACACATTGAGTTTGATCACAATTGTAAAAAATATTCTTAGAGGTTAAAAACCACGTGTAGAAAAATGTAAAAAAAACAGGCCTTTTTTTTTTTTTTTTTTTTTTTTTGCGGTATGCGGGCCTCTCATTGTTGTGGCCTCTCCCGTTGCGGAGCACATGCTCCGGACGTGCAGGCTCAGCGGCCATGGCTCACGGGTCCAGCCGCTCCACGGCATGTGGGATCTTCCCATACCGGGGCACGAACCCGTGTCCCCTGCATCGGCAGGCGGACTCTCAACCACTGCGCCACCAGGGAAGCCCAGGCCATCTCTTTTTAAAACTGGAATACGGAGGTGAAATTTCAGTTTTCCTTAATAAATTACATTATTATAATGGGAAATAAAATACTTATATTATCCCAAATCTATCCTGTGTTGCTAAGTCTGGTGTGTTGGCTGTTGCTCTTCTAATCTGCTTATTTGGTATCATGTGTCAGCCTGTGCTAAGTACCAGGCACTCTGGCAGGCAGACAATACTACCCCACCATCCTCCCCTGTTAACATACCACCTTCATGGGACTTGGTTTCTGGACACTCATCTTCTCATCTCTTAAAGTCGCAACAGTCTACCTGTCCAACAGGTTGTTTACTGCTTCTCCAAGTGAGTATTGGTTTGATTTTTTCAAGAGGGCCCCCAATTATACAAATATTGAATCACTATGCTGTACACCTGAAGCCAATATAACGTTATGTCAATTATACCTAAATAAAAAAATTAAAAGAGAGGGCCCCCAAAACCACAGGCCACAGAGAAGACAGAAAAGCAAAGGATGAGAATATACAAAAGAAAGGAAGCAGCAGAGAGGGGAGCACAAGCTCAGCAGGGAAGAGAGCGAGAGAAGCAGGAGGCAGTGGGCCCCACTTGGGAGGGAAGGACGCTGCCCAGGACCTCCAAGTCCTCAGAGACAGGCCCTGGGCTCCAGCGTCAGCCCTGCATCACCCAGCTGCCTGGACACTAACCTTGTTATTCTACGCAAACATCTAAAACCATCCTCTTCCCAACCAAAAGTGGGCATCCCAGAGAATGTTTTAACAGGATTACTTTACTAAAATTATGTTTCGATGACGTTATGGAAATAAATCAAGCATAGTGTCGTTCTCCCTCTTTTGGTTTTTCTACTGGTTGAGCAATTAATTCAACGACCTCATGGTCTAATTTTGCTTCTGAATTTCAGCCAAACTAACTGGATCATACAATTCACTCGATTCACTACACGGCGTTTTTGGGTTTCGTTTGTTTGTTTAACATCTTTACTGGAGTATAATTGCTTTACAGTGGTGTGTTAGTGTTTGTATTTTTAAAAAATTCTTTTTAATGACTAACTGGTTGGTCTCTATTATAACCCATTCAATTTCAGTCAACCACTGAGCAGTCAAATCTGTGGCCATACAGACCTCTGAAAACCACAGTGAGTGAACATCAGAAAATTAATTGGTATGAACGATATTTATACAATAGTCAAACTCCTGTCAAATAATTAAAAAATTGTAAACTTTTCTCAGTGAAATCCAAGCCAATCTTCATTCACAAGCATGCAGATGCTTTTCTCAATTTATGTGTATATTCGTTTTGTCCATTTCCATGTTTCTATTGCTCTCATCCCCCAGGACTGTCAGTGGTACTGAAGCCTGGGGACCAAGTGGGAGGGACCTGGGTGCCAGGAGAGCCCCGTCAGAAGCTGTGAGACCATCACCATCCTGGGCTAACACCACCCTGCTGGGGAAGATGAGGTTGCCATGATATTTTTTCTTCCGGTCAAATGTGCAGCTCCTAACTTGTACACAGATACGGTTCTTGGGGAACATGAGAGCTATATGTTGGATGCATTTCATGAAAACTGCGTGAAAGATCACAATAACTGAGAATTTTAGACCTAAAAGAGACTGGTAGAGGACTTGTAGTTTGGAGGTGTTCAAACTGGAGGCCACGTACTCCTGATGGTATACAAAGCCATTCTGGTAGACACCACTCCCCACTTACCCAACCTCTCTGTGCCTCAGTTTCCTCACTGTATATAAGGGCTAGAAATAGAACCTACCTCTTCAGGGTTAAGTGATACTTTAAAGTACAGGGCTTGGCTCTCAATAAATGCTCAATAAATGTTAGCAATTATTATTATTACTCTTAATATGGGAGTGACCATCAGTCAATACTGACTTTTATTATTGACTTTGGACAACTGATTGTTTAAAATATGCAAACCCTCTGTTCCCCATTCCCCGCTCTGCGGAGAGGTCCTGATCCAGGCATCAGTGAAGGGCAGGCACACAGGCAAGCTGACAAGCACCTGCTGAAAATTCCCTGTGCCCTTTTGATCGGCACACCTCCCTCCCTCTGCCTCATCTCCGGTTTGCGTAAGAATCATTGAGGTGTCCGTACTTAATGTAATTATACTAATGCCTGTGAAGTGATTCAAACTGCAATTGTTTGCCATCTCACGGGAAGCTATGAGCAATGTCTGAAAGAAACTTACACACATTAGAATAAAAACAGAAAGCTATAGAAAGGGAGAGGAGATAATGAAAAGACACCCACCTATTGGAAGAGAAAGACCGGATGTTGTAAGGCTCGGAGGCAGAATACGTGCTCGGATGGAGAGAATCAGAGGAACTGTTAAACGAAGGAAAACCCCACTCAAAACGCTGCCTGGAAAGCTGACAAAGCACCTGGCTGCCTTCCGCAGATCGAAAGAGAGCCCGTGCTAGAGAGATGGGCTTGAGATGTGTAGATTTTGACAGTGCAAATTTTTATAAACCTTAAATTCAAAAATCCATCTTTAGTAATTACATTATAACACAAGAGCTCCTCAATTCAAGCAGCTGGAATTTTCTCTTCTGCCTTTTGCCTACATACTGGTAATTAGTGAGCGCCCAGGGAGCTCACACCACAACTGCTCTCTGCTCTGACTGGAATCTCCGCAAACGCAGCGAACGAAAGACAAGCCAGAGGATGCAGCTAAAGGATGCAGCTAAGGCGCTGCGTCACCGTCCCCGGGTTAGCCTCGCACAGGCCATCACGTGGGCCGGATCTACCTGCTTTCCTGCTGGGATTCGGCTTCCTTTTCCTTGGTGGACAAGGGCGAGTCCTCAAAGTCATAGGAGAAGAGGTGGAAGGGGCTGTGAAGCACATAGGGCAGCTTTTCTATGGTTGGTGACGCCTGCGGGGGGGCGGGTGCGGCGCGGAAGGGCTGAGAAGCCGGGGAGGGCGTGGAGGGCGCCCGCAGGGCAGGCCCTGAGGACCCTCTGCGCAAGGGGGTCCCCGCCGCACTGCCGGTCGGGAGCTGCTTTCCTGGGGAGGAGGCACTGGAGGCCGCGGGGAGGGCTGGACTCTCGCGAGCAGCATCCTTTCCGGCAGGGACCTGCTCTGAGGCAGGGCTGGCCTCAACCCTGGGTCAGCACGGAGGAGAGGAGGAGAGGAGGAGGGGGAAGGAAGGGGAGGAAAAGAGATTTGGGAGAGAGGGAGCAAAAGTTAGGAAAGAGAAAAAGACACGTCAAAGCTCACTACTGTTAGGGACGGTCACTTAAGAGTCCAGCTGTGTTTCTTGACCTGCAGCATAAAAGCCAGAAGCCCTGGTTTTCCCAATAATCCTGGCGCCCTGGGCTTGCCTATCTGGGGGGTAAGAGCCACCTGGCCTCTGAGCATACAAGGGCCTTGATGAGGGGATTTAGTGGAACCTCAAAGGCTCTTCTGCACCTGCCCCTCAATCCCCAAGTTTCTCCCCACTGGTTGTGTCGGCACCGGAATTTCCACAATTTGAACTTCATTTCTTTGTCTTGATCAAACAGGGGATCTGCCCTCCTCCTGAAACACCCAAACTTGAGGACAAGGTATCCCACAAGCCCCATACTTAGAGTCACTGCTTTCAGATCCTTTCTGGAAAGCAAGTGTGGAGAAGGAGAAAAGATGCCAGCAAGAAATGCAACGAGCTGGAAATGAGGGGCCGGCAGAGTGAAGACACATTTTGCCCGGTTCACACTTTCCTCAGGGCCTCCTCTACCACTAAGCCCTAGATGTCTAGACTCCTGCAGGCAGGCCTCATTCTGCCACAGATACAGTTATGAAGACTTTCCATCTTCAGGGGACTGGATTTAGACCACTTAGACATTTTGAAGCCTACCTTTGTAACAGGAGAATCTACATTAAACTCTGCAGTTTTCAAAACCATAGTCCTTTCCCCAGAGAACTTGACTCCCAGCCATGCCCACTCGGGAAAGGAATGTGAGCTGTTTTTTTTCCTACCTCAGATCCAGAGCTCCATCTGTATATAAGGGCAGGGACATACAGGTTTCCCTGGCTCAAGGGGAGGATGGGATGAGACCACATTGCAGTGCCCAGGGCAGGCCTGGCAAAGGTGGTACACACACACAGGGGGCACACGTGGTGGGCACACATGGCGGGCAAACACAAGGAAGCAGCCAGCAGGATGGGGAAGCAGTGGAAGACACCAAGCCCACAGAAGTAAGCAGAATCTTTCCCACCACTTTTAAGTCTAGTAGGTTGACATCAGGGAAGAAATAGCATCCAGATCAATGTTAATGATCACCGTGTTTAAGGTCAAACCCTGGTGTTTAATATGCGCACCTTTGCTTCCTAAAACTGAAAAGTCTAACTGTATCGTCTCTGATGAAGACACCCTCCAGAATCAGTCATATAGTCAAAGACACTGCAGAGGACAGGATAAACCATCTACCGCTGTAAGACAGCACGAGTCAGTAGGGACGCCTTTGGAGGCTGCTCTTTCCAGCCAGATTCCTCCATCTGGTCTGTAGGTACTGCCGAACTGTTTGAGTCCCTGAGGGTGAAAAGTTTGTGGGTGGGACATACCATGCACATTGAAGCACATGTGGAGCCACACCGATGTATTTATTGAGGGTCCACAAAATTTTCTGTGACTCAGTTCTGACCTAAGGTGGGACTGTCAACTGAACCTCCCCCCTTCCCAGAGCATCCCTAACTAAAGTCACTACCCCCAAGCATGGTACTCGGCATGGGCGGGGGCCCTTGGTTAATGCCGACCTTTCTCCCCATCTCATTCTGGAATATGTACCTCACTCTCTGTCACTAGGTCATTCCTTTCCTCTCTCTACATCCAGCTGGCTTCATCCCAGACATTTCCAATGGGGGGAAGCAATCAGTTCAGAGAGGACTCCATGACCCCGGGAGAGGTGGGCATCTCAGCACGTCAAATGAGCCTGTCTGAGAACTTTTATGTGCGCCGGTGGCCCCAAGAATGAGGCCACAGCAGCAAAGAATCACATTAACTTTGAACTTGGTAAGAGAAAGATTTTACCCTAATTCATCCAAGATCCTTTTGACTTTGCTTATTTGTGGAAAAACTAACAGCAACAATATCAGTTGCCAGTGTAATCAATCAAGTGAAGGAACCCTTCAGTTCTAGAATTATTTTTGAATATCAGAAAATGAACTTAGCCATGATCAATTTTTATTTTTCATACAGACATCATTTGGGGAAAATACCACAAAATGTACGCATATCTGCAAGGTGCCTGTGTCTGTTAACACTGCCCGAAGACAGAAAGGATGCACCTTGGAGAGGTGAGTGGAGGACAGAAAACTCCCCCAAAGGGCTGTAGAGCTATGGTAGTTATTCTAGGCGTGCAAATAAATGCTGGGAATTTTTTCTGTGCTACATGGGGTGAAAAGTGTTCCTGTCCATTTGGATAAAAATCAAAATGCATTATCCCTACAGCAGTCATCCACACATTATAGATAACATTGTACTGGTAAAATTAGTAGGAAGGGGACACGTGGAATTCTTCTTCCTACAGTGTAGAGAGGGTTAAAGTTTTCTGAGCAGAGAGGAACATCCCGTTAGTTACTGTCAATCCGACTGAGCCCGAAGCACTCAATGAGGGAGGGGACAGTGGGGGAGAAAAGCTCCTGGGTGTGTCTCCCATAAAGCAAGGTTAGGCAAAGCAGCGTCTGAGTAAAAAATACGGTTCTCTAGGGAAAACGTGCTCAGTTATTTCTATAAAACTAGTCACTCTGTGGCTCCGTGTAAACGTTTGCCGGTGGGAGCTAGTGAGGAAGGGAGGAGGCTACTGCAGGGTGGCTGCAAACTATCCGTTAGGAAGGAGACTCCAGGCTTGTGGTGGGAGCCGGGGAGTGTCCAGCCCTCGGTACCTGTCCGTGCCCGGACAGGGGGCACCGTCATCTTTCTCTTCCTCTGAATTGGGCTCCGTGACTGGCTGCTCCTCTTCCTCCTCCTCCTCCTCGACCCTGAGGCAAGGCCAGGAAAAGAGAAATGCACACAGAGACAAGATGGAAAAGCAAGATAAGCGTTACAGACAAACAGGAAGATGAAGCAGAAAAACTCCAGCTGGCTGAAATGAAAAGAGCACACTTAGAGGAGACAGTTGTGAGATGGGGAAACCTAAGTGTGGGCTGGAGATGCAATAACCCAGCACAAGCCAAATTTCTTTGTCAAGTTGGCTGGATGCTACTGCCTGCAACCCCCGACCCCACTCCTCCCATCCCCCTACCACACATGATTCACAACAGCTTCTGGCCTTGGGCAGGCCTCCCAGGTGGTTCTCCTTCTGCATACAGAGTCATGCAGTGGCTGTTCTCAGGGCTGCCCAGCGCCTGCAGTGAGAAGTCCTCATGTCTTCACTGCATTCCTTCCTGCACCACCCTCTACGGTGGACAGATGGTTTTTGCATGTCACTCCCTCATTCTCAATGTGTTTGGGGGTGGGGAGCTGATCCCCCCCCAACTTCAAGGGTTAACACATGGTCCAGGTGGAGTCAATCTGGGCCACCCCTGGGATTTCTCCTGGTGCCTTCAGGGATGAACACTTGCATCTAATACTTCTGAAGCTTCACCCTGGCCTTTCACTAACAGAAGATAATAACTTTTCATTTTTGCTTAAGGTAGTTTAACTTGGGTTTTGCCCTTTCAGCTAAACAAATATAGACTTTGATAACTGAATCATTACCCTCCTTTGGCCTCTAAATCCTATCAACACGTGACTTATGTGATGCAAGTGTTCCATGTGGAACACTTACCCAAGCTTCTCAATCCCTTGCCAAAGGGATTAAAACTCCTGAACTCCAGTGACCTTCATCTTTGTTCACTTCAGGCCCTCACAGGCTGGACCTCACCATCACACCTAAGTAGCCCACCTTGGAAACCTGACATCCGAACTTCTACTCCCCGACCACAAGCCCCCATTCCCCCAAATCTCTCATTCCTCTCCTCCCACCGTAACTCTTCTGCAATCTCAGTGTCCTCCTCTACTTCCTAAATGTCCACCAGCTCCTTCTTGCCTTCAATCCTTATGAATCGACCGTTTCCCACTGTAGGCATCATTCTGCCAAAATCTGTAACTCTTTTGCCCCACTCTCCTTCAGTTGCAGTTTTTCTTTTTACTGAAATATAAAACACATACAGAAAAGTTACACTAATCCCTGAGGTTTCACAGAACAGATGCATCTACATGATCAGCATTCCTTTAATGCTCCCTTTGAACTGCCTCCCTCCCCTACTGCAAACAGCACCGGTCAGCTTTGCCTGATTTTCTTCTCCATCTAAAAGGAATCATACTGTATCCAGCTCCTTTTTTTCAATATTACACTTGTGAGATTCATCTATATTGTTATATGTACTTGAAGATCATTCTTTCTCATTGCTGTACAGTATTCTCTTACATGAATATACTATAATTTAGTTATCCATTCTACTGTTGATGATAATCAGGTACCTTTCAGTTTGGGGTCATTTTGAATAGGGCTGTTATAGATATTGGAGTACATGTGTTTTAGTGTTTTGGGTCATGAGATATGCTTAAATTCATCTTTATTAGAAACTGTCAAACAATTTTTTTAAATGAATGAATGAATTTACATTCCCATAGACAGTATATGAGCATTCTGGTTCTTCCACATCCTTGCCAAGATTTTATATTTTTGTCTATTTCATTTGCTATCTGATCTGTGTGTGATGATGTCTCATTGTGGTTTTACTTTGCTCTCCCCGATGACTAATGAAGATGGGCACATTATCATACTTTTAATGTCTATTTAGATATCCTCTTTTTGAAGTGTGTAAGTACTTTGCCTTTAAAAAAGAAAGAAAAGGCTCAGACTTCCCTGGTGGCGCAGTGGTTAAGAATCCGCCTGCCAATGCAGGGGACACAGATTCAGTCCCTGGTCCAGGAAGATCCCACGTGCCGTGGACCAACTAAACCCATGCACCACAACTACTGAGCCTGTGCTCTAGAGCCCGCGAGCCACAACTACTGAAGCCCGAGTGCCTAGAGCCTGTGCTCCGCAACAAGAGAAGCTACCACAATGAGAAGCCTGAGCATCACACAAGGAGAAGTGCCCACTCGCCACAACTAGAGAAAGCCCACGCGCAACAACGAAGACTCAATGCAGCCATAAATAAATAAACTGAAAAAAAAAAAGGCTTTTTATTTGTAGAAATTCTTTACCTAATTTGGACACAAGTAGTTTGTCATATTCTAGTGTTGCAAATATGTTTTCCCTGTGGGTTGCCTTTGCATTCACTTCATGGTATCTTTTACTAAACATACGTTCTTAAGTCTTAAGCTTAATGGGGCCCTATTTATCTTTTTTTCTTTGATGGTTAGTGTCTTTTTTGTCCTGTTTTGTTTTTTTTTTTTTGATTACACCAAGGTCTTAAAGGCATTCTCTTATGTGACCCTCTAAAAGCTTTATTATATAACCTTTCACATTTAAATTTGCAGTCCATCCATAATTTATTTTGTGTATCATATGAGATAGGGGTAAAATACATTTTTTTCCCCACGTGGACGTACAATTGGCCCAGAACCATTTAGTAAGAAGGCCATATTTGCCCCATGTTAGTACCATCTTTATCACAAATCAAGTATATATCTGTGGGTTTCTGGACTTCTTCTCATCATTAGTCAATTTTTCTATCCTTGCATGAATACTCTGCATGAATCTTTGCATGAATACTATCTTAATTATTACAGTTTTATGATAGACCTTGACATTGCAAAGTAAGTCCTTTGCCCTTTATACTTTCATAGAATTTTTGGATCAGCTTGTCAATTTTCACCAAAATCTAGATGGACTACTAGTTGGGATTTTATTGAATTTATACACAAATTAGAACTGACAATTTTACATATTGAGTCTTCCAACCCATGGCTGTGGTATACCCTTTATTTAGATTTAACCTTGTTCCAATATTCTTTCATTTCTTTTAAAGCTTTAACTTTTCAGTAGAGGTCTTATATATTTTCTGTTAAATTTATTTCTAAATATAAATTTTAATGCTATTGTACATGTTATCAATTTCCAATTTAATTTTCTATTTATTTGATGATATATAGAAATAAAATTGATTTTGGGGGTAAATTTACCTTGTATCCAACAACTTTTCCAAATTTATTAATTGTAATACTTTTTATATAGACTCCTTTAGATTTCCTATATAGACAGTCATATCGTCTGTAAGTAACGATGGTTGTATTTATTTTGCTCCAATTCTTATGCCTATCTTTTTCTTGCCTTATTACACTGGCTGGGAACTGCAATATTACATTGAACTGAAGTGATGACAGTAAGCATCTTTTCATTGTCCCAAATATCAAGAGGAAATATGAGCTTTGCCACAGATTTTTTACTCTTTATCAGATCAAAGAAGTTTCCTTGTTTGCTAAGAGTTTTTACCATATATGAGTACTGAAGTCTATCAAGTGCTTTCTTTCCATTTATCAAGATAATCATATGATTTTCTCCTTTATTTTTTATTTATTTATTTATTTTTGTGGTACGTGGGCCTCTCACTGTTGTGGCCTCTCCCGTTGCGGAGCACAGGCTCCGGACGCACAGGCTCAGTGGCCATGGCTCACGGGCCCAGCCGCTCCGCGGCATGTGGGATCTTCCCGGACCGGGGCACGAACCTGTGTCCCCTGCATCGGCAGGCGGATTCTCAACCACTGCGCCACCAGGGAAGCCCCTCCCCTTTACTTTTGTAAATGCAATGAATTACAAAACTGCTTTTAAAAGGTTAAACGAACCTCGCATACCAGCAATAAACCCCACCTTGTTATACCATGTTACCCTTTTTATAAACACCCGGGTTCTATTTGTTAATATTAAGAATTTTTTAAATTGAAGTATAGTTGATTATAATATTATTAACAATTTTTTACATATACTGGAAAGAGATTGATCTATAATTCCTGTTTCTTAAAATGTGCTGATCAGTTTATGGAATAAACGTTATGCAAGCCTCATAAAGAGGTAGGGCAGAGAGGGTGACAGCTGTGGAGCTAAAGAAAGAGAGATGGATCCGAAAAAAATTAAAACAGATTTAGCTGAATTTGGTGACTGGTTAGATGCGGCAGGAAAGGAAGAAAGAAGTATTGGTACAACCCCATGGTTATATACCCCATACCTGGATTGAGGGGTGCTTCTGTCAGAAACAAGGAAGCCAGTGGAACAGTGAAGACAGCATTCCTCCTGTAATGCCACAAGCCACAAACGAGCACACCTCATCTGTCCTTCCGAGCCTGGTACAGCTCACCCTCACACAGCACAGTCCTTTTTGTTGGCAGTCCTTTTCTGCTCTAACAGCAGTCAAGTTAAAAACTGTACCCTCAACCTTCAGCCTGAGGCTACCTTCCCTCATCTTGATCAGGAATGTGCAAATGTTATTACTTCTGGTCTGCCCAGAACCCACAGATCTCTACCCTGCCAACCAATGGGTCTCTCCTCTTTAACTCAAAACAGGGAGCCCCATCCTCCAAAATGACTTGACTTCATTTGTTCTCCCAGGTGGTAAAGTCATTTAGAAGCAAAGTCTGCTGGAGTTGGAGAGGCTCGGAGCCAACTGCCTGGGTTGTACTCCAGCTCCATAATTTACCAGCTGTGTGACCTTGGGCCCCACTTTCCTCATCCCAATTTAGGATATCAACAGTACCTACCTTCTAGGAGGACTGGGTTAATATGTAAAGCACTTTGAAAAGGAGCAGTATACAGTGAGCAAATCAATTTGTTTTAGCCATTAGCTCTCATCATCATCATCACCATCATCGTCACTGGCTTTGGAGCCCTCTTAGGAAATCTCTACCATCCCCCACTTAATGGATACTCAAGAACTCTGCTTCATTCACTAAGGAAGAGGACATAGTACTCGGCAAAGCATTCCCAATCACTGGCAGATAGTAACACTTTCCCCTTTATAACTTCCACCTGTGTAAGCTGTGTATTTCTGATCCTCCTCTCTTGCATGTAGCTGTCCTACAGATGTGTGGAGACAGTGATTCTGATCAACATCCCAACCTGTTTCCTCTTTGGGCTCAACATCTCTGACGCTGCAATAAATCTTCTGATGACTTGTGTATATCATAGCTTTGCTATCATGAGTGGCAGAGCAGGACCAAGGGCAGGCAGCACAATGACTCACTCAGGGAATCCACTTCCAGGAAGTCCCATGGTCAAAGCACTGGCCTTGCCCTACAACTCAAATGCATGAAGAAGGAAATACCCTCTCGTAGGGCACGGGACTTTCTATGCTTGATTTTATTTGGTTTCATCCTAGTAGAATTAGTCAAATGGAATGATATTTTACGCTGCCAATATTTAAGACTGAAGAATTAGTTCAGACAATTCTGCTTTTTCCCTAGCTGAACTGTCTCTTAAAGTATAACTTAATTTTGTTTATGCTTGTTCTAAGGCATTCTGGGTCTTTGGTCTCTGGCTTTCAAATACCTTTGGGGGTATTCTGCTTGTTTGTAACTGATAAGGAGTTACTCTAGGGCACAGGCCTGTTCTGAACCCATCAGGTAGTCTCCTTTTAACCACAAACAGTCCCAGACTGGAGGCCACCCTCTTCACGTTGGAAAAGCAACAGGCCCACCGCCTGACCAATTCTGCAGGGCACAGTTTCCTTCAAAGTCAAATTAACTTTCTCAAATTCGGGTCTCAGGCTGACGTCACGTATCTTAGGCTTCAAAAAACAAGAAGGAAAATGGATGTTGCTGAGATGTTTTAAAAGTACAATAGAAACATTTAAAACGGTATTAAAGTATATTCTAGGACCAAAGCAATCAGGATGAGGAAGAGTTAAGCAACACATTTGGAGCAGACATTTCAAGACATCTAATAGACATAAACTCAAATCAGGAATATGAAAAAAATATATTTTAAAAGTCAGTAGAAACACAACTATAAAAGTGAGCAAAATATACAACCATGGCCAATACATTTATATGAAATGATATTTTAAAACCGAAGTTTAAATATAAATCAGTCAGAGTTTAATAGAACTCAATTGGAACGACAATGAGATACCATCTTTTATCTGCTTGGCAAAATTAAGACGTCCGAAGATAATACTAAGCACTGAAGAGCATTTAGACCAACTGGCTCTCATATACTGCTGATAGGAGTCTGCATTAGCATAATGACGCTGGCCAAATAATTGGCACTATCTCATAAAGTTAAGCATTCATATCACGAATATGACTGGCATCACCTAGAAGTGGCATTGCTGTAGCCTGGGGCAGTGGTTCTGATCCAGGTGATTCTGCCCCCTAAGGGACATCTGTCAATGTCGGGAGACATCTAGTCTTAGATGCTGCATCCTACAGTGCACGAGGCAGCCCTCCACAACAACATTTGCACCGAATACTTTTGGTCCAAAATGTCAACAGTGCCGAGGTTGAGAAACCCTCTCTAGGGATGCCGAAGCATGTGCACCAGGATATGAGTCTGAGAATATTCTCAGCAGCACTGTCTGTAATTACCAAAAAATGGAAACAACCCGAATGCTCACCAATGGGAAAAAGGATAAATAGATTGTGGTATATTCCAAGCAGAGAAAATGGAAGACCTTCAGCATCACATGACAATATGGATGAACACTGGAAGCATGATGTGGAGTGAAGACAAATGCAAAGAGAAACTACAATATTCTAATATTTTTATAAAGTTCAAAGAGGCAAAATTGTATAATATACTATTGTTTATATATATATATATATATATCTGATAATACTAACAACAAACCCATAAGACAACACTAAACGATATTTAAGAGTGCTGGTTACCCAGGTTCAGAGATGTGAAAGTTGGAAGCTCACAGTAAGTTAAGGGTAATGCTCTGGGTTTCTAGCTAGACCGTAGTCTCATGGATGTTCTTTATATTAATATTTATATAACATTAATAATTAATATTAATAATATTAATCACGTTTATAATATTTATATAAAATATAATAAACTAAATAAAATAAATAAACTAGGAGAGGGCCACACATGGACCAATGATGTCAGTGTATCATGAACTAAGGATTATGATTAATTCAATTCTAGAAAATTAGAATTTTTTAAATAGATTTTATTTTTTAGAGCAGTTTTAGTTTCACGGCAAAATTGAGCACAAGGTACAGAGATTTCCCATAATAAGTAACAATACAAACACTTTTTAAAAGTGAAGAAGTGTAACCATGGGGCAAGGGCTCTCCATTTACCCAACAATTATTTATTGAGCATTTATTATGTGCAAGATGCAGAGGTACAGTGGTTAGTAGAGGTTCTCACCCTTAATGTTTACAGGTCTGTAGGGGAGAAAGACATTAATCTAATTGTACCAGGAAGTACTCAAGTGAGAAAAATTTCCACAGTGCTCTTGGGGCAAAACTCAGAAGGCCAAGCAGGAATTGACCAGAGGACAAGATGGGACTTTACACATGACACTCTCCTGCTCCAACACGTACACGCTAACCTTAGGATTAAGTCCAACTTGCTCAGCTAACACCCCCATCATCTCGCCAACTTCATCTCCCTCTCTCCCTTCAGCAACTCCCCCACCCTAGTCTTAATCCGTCTATTGAGCTGTCCACCCAACACCAAGGGCATTTCAGCTTGGGGTCCTCAAAGGAGCCATTCTCCCTGCCTGGAGTTACTCCTTCTGCTCTGTTTCTCTAGTGGACCCAGCCGCCACGGACATCCAGTAAATACTCGTTGCCTGTTGCAGACCTGTGGCCCAGTGGACCTCGCATGGTGCTCAGCATGGAGATACTCGCTATGGATGGTCAACAGACAGAGTGGCAAGAACTGGAAAAATGACCTTGGAGATCTCCCCACGTTGCAGATAAGAAAGACGAGGTCCAGAGAAGGCAAGATCACACAACCTGCCAGTAAGAACTGGCGACGTCATGAACCTGAAGCAGAATCTAAACTGGTTTCATTGCTCTACCGTCACTGCACATTTCCTTCTAAGCAATAGCACCCTGGATGGCGCTTCTCAGTCCTCCCTACACAGGGCATAGACAAGAACATCTGCACAGGCCACCAGAGTAACGGACAGGAGACCCGCCCAGTGCCCCAGTCACCCCAGACCTGCCTGGTTGCCCTGAGGCGGGACGGGGGGCGGGGAGAAATCAGTGTCTTGACACAGGTGTGACCCATTTGTGGCAACTAGTTAGTAAGTTCTGTATTAAGGTTTAGATAAGATGCAGGCATTTTAAATGCCCCATTTAGTTCTGTAAAATGCATATGGCATACTATAATTAGATGAAAAAAATATGTCATAGAAATAGTGTGTTACTGTGAATGTAATTATGCCACTAAATTGTACAATTAAAAATGGTTAAAACGGTAAACTTTGTTATGTATATTTTACAATTAAAAATTTACAATTTAAACAAACAAAAACAAATAAACAAGAAATAGTGTGTTAAATTTCTGTCAGACAAAATGCCCCCTTGGGCTCCATCTGTATCCCTCAGATGGAGCAAACACTGCATCCCTCTGTGAGAGAGTACACTTCAACTGGAGTTTGAACTTAGCCTCCTGGTGACTCATACTTTCTGCTCACTTCAAGGCTGTTTCTAGGTTACCAAGGCCCCAAGAAGAGATTTGAAATTTTCCAATTAGTTATCTTAATCAGTTAAGACGTATATCTGACCAACTGAAGCAGTGATTTCATTCAAAAATAGTTTTGTTATCCACCAAAAAAAAAAAAAAAAAGAAGCTTCCCTCAAAAGATTTTTGCCAGCTACTAAGAGAATGAAAAGACGTTTAAGAGAGCCCAGCTGTTGCTCTGATGTTTCCATGGTGAGAACCCAAAGTTAGACAGGAAAGTATTTATTGTCCCTGTAACACTCAGAGTTTAGAAGGAGCATATTTACAGGCCATGGATACTAAATATACCCAGGAACTGGACAACTGGCCAGAACCTTAATGCATGAGCCATTATTTTGCTATTTTGTTTTAGAATAAAATACTAATGGATCCAGCACATTATTTCTGCGGAAAACATGGAGCAGTTTAATATAATGGAATTCCAGTCTGCATAGCCTAAAACCAATAGGAAGAAAAACACAATTAGTAGCCTGGTTGCAGGTTTATTTAGGAGTAAAACAAATCAATCCAAGGATAACTGCGGACTATGAGGTGTCTCACTACTTTCTTTTGTGGGTACTTTGATTTTATGTTTAAAAAAGACTTTATTCCAAGCCAGAAATACTACCGAATTGCCTTAAGTGTCTCTTAGAGGCCTGAGAGAGCAGAAGAGAAACTAAGATGAAGGTAGAGTGGAATTCTCTGTGACATTTTGGAAACAGCAGGGACGCCAAGCACAGACCCAGGCTGAGGTTTCAAGATGGCGGCCTCCAGAGGTGAAAGCAGCACTGCCTGTGTCTGGCTTGGCTCCATCCTGAGACCCGGAGGCTCTCTTATGTCACCCATAAAATACAGTGGAACAGCAGAACAGGAGCCTTCATCTCTGGTAGTCTATGATAGCTGACGAAATGAAATTGTGTGGACATCAGACAAGTTCTCTCATCTCCAGAAGTTGTACAACTATTAGTCAAATAGTGTGCTGTCTAGCCAAGCTCACTTTTAAACGTTTCGAATAACAGAATTCCTTACACACATTCTGTTTCATGTTTTCACAAACAGGAAGGCAATGATACTAAAGAATGAAAGACTCCAAGTTAGAAAGAGACATGATATGTGTGTCTTTAAGAGGCAGATATCAAATGTAACCACCAAGAGGAAGCCAACCCCATTTCAGAGTTTTGTGTGTAGGTCCATCTTTCAAACTCATGACTCAGTTTGATTCTAGAACTCGAATTGCCTTTTCACATGCTTTGGACTTCAACACACCACCACCAATCATCCTTCAGGACTCAGCCCAAATGCCTGAGGAGGCTTTTTGGACAGCACCCCCCCCCCAACCCCTGCCCCATCCCACTATCCTCTTTTCTAAAAAAATCTTTTAAATTAATATTTAATTATAAGATTCATACTCCCTTTGAAAAAGTATAATATTACTGATAAAAATTAAGTCCCCTTTGACCAGAGGTAACCACGGTTATAAATTCGGTGGGTAAATTTCCGGATTAAAAAAGAACGTTTTAACATATATTATTCTACAGTCCTTTTAATACAGCAATTGATGTGGCAAGTATGTTGGTACTTCTGGTGTGGCGCATTTCTTATAATTGCTAGTTGCGTCCCATCATGCGGCCATGCCATGTTTTCCTTATCTAGCCACTCCCCAAGTTGCTGTTACAAGTGACGCTGTAATGACAATCCCTGCACATGTCCTTGTGAGCTGCATGTTATTGTCAAGTGCATATCCTTACATCCCTGCTACCTGCACACAGCCCTGTTTGCAGCCTTCAAAAGCCCTCTTCCAAAGCTACACACATTTACTTGCTACAATATTTATGTGCACACTGTCTTATGAAGCTGGAAGAGTCATAAGGGTCATGCTTACCACTCTATCCTCAGAACCGAAAATCTGGCATGTACAGGAAAATACAAGCTGGTGAATAATGAAGGAATGAACGAATATCATTTTGTTCTCCTTTGGCTCATAAGCTACTGTTCCTGGCTCAACAAAATCAGGGCAGTAATCATAACATCAAAGTTCAGAGAATGTCAGGACTGACTAAGAAGTCTATCCCTGTATACTTACTGTGAAATAATATACTCAGTGCTGGGGTTTCTCTTATAGAGAATTGGTGGCTTGCTCGTTTACTTGAGGGCGTGAACTATTATGGATGTGGACCCAAGTCCCAGCCACATTTTAACAACTGCAAAGTCACTTCTTCTTTTTCTTTTTTTAAAATAAATTTATTTTATTTTATTTATTTTTGGCTGTGTTGCTCTTCATTGTTGCGCATGGGCTTTCTCTAGTTGTGGCGAGCTGGGAGCTGCTCTTCGTTGCGGTGCACGGGCTTCTCATTGAGTGGCTCCTCTTGTTGTGAAGCACGGGTTCTAGGTGTGTGGGCTTCAGTAGTGGTGGCGCGTGGGCTCAGTAGTTGTGACTCGCGGGCTCTAAGAGCGCAGGCTCAGTAGTTGTGGTGCACGGGCTTAGCTGCTCTGCGGCATGTGGGATCTCCCCAGGGCTCGAACCCGTGTCCCCTGCATTGGCAGGTGGATTCTTAACCGCTGCACCACCAAGGAAGTCCCAAAGCACTTCTTCTCTGCTTCATGATTTTTTCCCCTTTTCACAATCAAAATCATTTACTCTTCTAACTCAATTTTGCAAAGCTTGATATAAGTGAAAAAAATATAGATAAAGAAAGAAAAATATCTTCCTAAGTCCAGTAAGTATTTGTTGCACTTCGGAAGGCCTGCCACTGGCACGAAGCCCTGATACCCTCCACCCGCTCACCCTGTTCTGTCCCAAGACCTCTGGGAGACCAAGGCCTGCACTCAGCAGGTCCCGACTGGCCGCTTCTTCATGGGGGCTCATCTCCAGTCAATGTTTAAACTCATGTTTATAAAACCAGAACTGCATGACTGGGAAAAAGAAAAAAAAAACAAACCTCAGGAATTAAAATAATTTCTCTGGAGGCAAACGTGATTACTGTAATGGAGTATTCCTGAAGTGTGATATAATTGTCTCGGATTCCTCACTGAGTTGTTGTGTCTTTGGGAAGCACGCTTTATCAGGATGTTCAAATGGCACTTAGGCCGCAGATACCCGTCCCAAATGTGCCCAGGCTTCCCTGCTCTGCAGGCCACTCTCCCAGGGCAAGGGGCAGGCTTCCCTCTACCTGGCTTGGCTCTGCCTCCTGTTTCTCTCCAGGGAAATCAGACTCTCACTGGGCTGGGGGGGTGGGGGTGAGGCCGCAGTCACTCATTTATTCTAGTTATTTAACCAACTCTCTGACGGGTGCTCTCACGCAAAGCACTTTACAGGGTTCACCCCTTAACTCCTCGCAGGAGCTGCTGAGGTGGTACTATTACTACCCCATTCACGGCTGAGGAGCTGAGGCACAGAGAGGTTAAGGAGCTTGCCCAGAGTCACAGAGCTAGAAGCCGGGATCTGAACCCAGGTAGTCCAACCTTAGCATCTAAGCTCCTGACCATGAAGCTCTGCTACCTCCACTATGATCATTTCTTTGTGGCTGGAAATAAATGCCTCTTCTTTTTAAGGACTGGAAGAAGCTGTGAATCTTTCTTTCTTTCAGATTCTTTTCATGTATTCAAGCGTATAGGGAGTCTACCAGTTCTCACCGCTTGCCCATCTCACCGAGGCCCCATTCCGCCATGAGGAGAATCAATGATGCCCTGATATAGACAAACTTGGACCACAACTATAGCCCATGCCAACCCTCATCAGTGTCTGAGACATCAACATACCTCCCTTAGAAATCAATGTTTTTTTCTACAAGGATAGGATGCTTCTGTGATCACTGTCAGCTCACTGAACACATGTGTGAGACAAGAATGACATTAGGCCAGGTCTCTCTTTCTTTGGGTCTCTCCTCGTCAATTTCCAAAGCCTATTCCAAAGGGGTCCCTTGCAAAATGCTTCACCAGCATCACTTTGGTCCACTATAAACACCTTTTTTGCCATGTCAGATTTGACCTCCTCAGCCGACATTTTCAGGGTTTTATTTCCCTGCTAATTCAACCTTCATCACTGAAGAGTTAACTACCAGGCTCCCTCCACAGACTCTTGTAAAAGAGACAATCTCATTCTTCCTTCCATGATTGGATTTAATCGACTCAGTTTAGTAATCATTAGAAAGCCCCTGCTCCATCTCCAAAGGGATCCTGGAATTGCCAGGGATATAAAGAGAGAGATGCTTGCTCTCCAGAAGGACCACCCACAACCTGTACCTGCATGAACTGCCAACAAAATCAGCTCTACTAGAAAGGGCTGTGAACAGTCAGGACATGGATGGGAAGACATATATTACAGAAAATGGAGAGTTTGCAAGGGCAAGGGCAAGCAGGCTTGACACTGAAAGAAAATACCCAAAGCAAGTCAAAGATGTAACCAGAAACAAAAACCTTTCCTTCTCTTTGAAGCGTGTTCACCACTCCCACAGTAAAGGGCTGTCTCTTCCTGCAACATCACACCAAGGAAGGCCACTCTAGCTTGAGAAGCATTCACTCTTGAAGACAACCAATATCAAGGTTCATTGACTTGGGAAGTGAGTGAACTTCTCAGTTTCAGAATTTCATGACAAATCTACCCTTTATCCATTCACTTCTCTACTCACTTGGTTTGTTTTCCCTGGGTTATGGCATCTAAGCCCAAGCTTAGAGTTCCAGAGGTGCCTATCCAACTGTCTATGGGACGTTCTACCTGTGACCCAGATATCTCAAACTGAAAATGTTGCCATTTTCTTCAGAATCTAGAAAAATCCCCCAAATTCAATTCAGCAAAGTCCAAACCCCCAAAGAAATCTGCAATCTGATCACAGTGAATCTTTTGAGAAACCAGAAGTCCTACGCCAGTAATCAGGAGCTTTTGCAAAGTGACCTCTTCCTCATACCTTTTGCTCTGCCCTTTCTTGGAGCAGGTGCTCTCAGTTCCAAGTTCACAGCCCTCTGCCCAGCCCCCCACCCCCCAGCCATCTCCCCTCCTATCCTCCCTTTGATGTTCAATACTCAGGACACCACAAAGGGCTTCGGAACATTAACTGGTAAATCTGGATCACGGGCTGTATTCTAATCATACCTACCTGAGGAGGTCACATCCCTTGCTGGTGAATCCCACTGGTAACGAACCATTACCGTCAGATCAATCTTCCCAAGTAGATACTTGCCGCTCATGGTACCAGTGGTCGTTAATCTAGCTGCGGGGAATCCTCTAGCATGGTTATGCCAGTGCACAGAATCTTCTCCCCAGTTCACGTTCATATTTATTTAACGATTACCTTCTTTAATAGCACAAAATCCGGGAAAGCTCCAGGGCATGGAGTGACTACAACAACACTGAGCTAACCCCACATTTGCGCTGCCTCTCTCGACTCCCCTGCCACTCTATTAAAGCGGCATCAGCGCCCTGAGTTTACAGCGGAGGAGACCGAGGCCAAGCCTGGGGAGGAAGAGGGAACTGCAGCTGGAAAGGCCGTGCCTGTGCCCTCAACAACCTGTGGCTGCTCCTGTTCTGCACTTGGCCAAACCTTCCCCAGGAGCCAGGACTGAGGTCACCTGAGTCGTAAATTCCGTAGGTTAACACCAATGATACAACCCCTACTGTAACAGAGAAGAACAAACCTGACTCCGTATTGGATCTAGTCCTTTAGCTCTAACCTCTGTTGCCTGTGCTTAGTCTTGCTGGTTCTGTGCCTTTATAAAAGAATGTTGTCTATAGCCTGAAATATACATGGTAGCCCGTTCTCAAAGCTCTGCCTCCCAGGCTTGACCTTTAAAGGTATAACACTTGTCACACACATAGACATAAGAAGTTGCAGAACAGAGAATGACGTTTGTCTTGTTGGAGGTTTCCAGCAACATCGTGACCAGACCTACGTGGACAGCTGCAAAAACAAAAGATTATCACATCCCCTCTGTCTGGCCGGCACCAAGAAGTTTGCAGCAACCAGTCATACTCTGTCCCCTTTTAGTATAAAAGAAGTCTGAATTCTAATTCAGGTAACATGGCTCTTTGCGACACCAGTCCACCATCGTCTGGGTCTGCTGGCTTTCCGAATAAAGTCACTGTTCCTTGTCCCAACGCTTGGTCTCTCAATTTATTGGGCTGTTGTGGTGAGCTTGGACTCCATAACACTACTATTTATATAATAGGTTTTTTGCTTGCAAATCGATTGTTCACTGCCAACTACTTCCAAGAAAGACAGAACTAGGGCTACTCTGCTATTTCTGCTGCAGATCCTGTAGCTAAAGGAGGAGTGGAATCCGTAGGCCCTGGCAATGAAGCCCTGTGGACAAGGCATGACACAGACCAGAGGGCAAGGCACGGCCCTCTTAGTTCCAGAACTAAGCATCCAAATATGCCTCCTTCCTGACAAAATGCAGGAAAATGGCCTCCCCAACCCTGCAGAGTTTCAGAGTTAGGATCTCCCATCTGCCCGCTGGTTCCTGGGGCTAGTAGAAAGGTGCCAATACCCTTTCCTACTCCCGCAGGAAAATAGAAAGCCACACCCTCTCCAACTGCCTCCCTCCAGCTCCCACCCTGGAGGCTCAGCCCCAAGGCTTGTCTCTCTTCTGCCCACCACCCACTGGGCCACTAACCGGTGCACATCAGGTATGATCCCCCAAAACGTGAGGACAGCGTAGCCTCCGATAATTGATAGTTAACTGTGGCTTCCTCTCAACCGTGAACTTTTCTTCTCTATACCTTCTTTCCTGCTCCCATCACCAAGATTACGGCTGGTTAGTTATGATTAACTGGGAAGGCTGTTCCAGTGTTGCAGTTATTGCTCTGAACATTCTCAGAACTCCTCGTTAGGAACTGTCTTCAGTGCCAATTGATGAGAAGAACAAGCCAACCAGTATGATTATTTCAGGATCAAAATCTAACAGTGATTATAAACAACACAGCTCTTGGGATGACCAAGTTCCAATAAACATTTGCTCTGAATGATTTTTTGCTTTCTCAACAAATTCTCAACTAATTCATCCTCAAAAGAGAAAAGCTTGTTACTACAGAACACATTCTATAGATTCAGAGACTAGTTCCAGGGATGTTTAGCTCTGAGTGCAGGCTCTGGACTAGGACTGTCTGGTCTGGGTTCAAACCCAGCTGTGCCACTTACCACCTGTGAGATCTGGGGCGAGTTCTTTAACCTCCCTGTGCCTCAGTTTCCTCATCTGTAAAATGGGGAGAATACTACCACCTGCTTCATGGAATTTACAACATATGTCAAATTGTTTAGCACCATAGTCAGCACAAAGTAAGTGCTCCATAAATGTGGTTCCTGCTATCACCACTGCCGCTACTACTCACCTCCTAGAGAGTGAAGGAAAAATAGAGAGCATTCTCCCAGGACAACAGAGAGAGGCCGCAGTTAGAAAGAGGACACACTTCCCTGAGTGAGCATGACGCCTAAAAGCCACACAGGAAAAGACTAACAGATTGGACACTATAACAATATGTTTTATGCATATATCAAGAGACGCCATAAAGTAATTTAAAGATAGTTAAGATATAGGGAGAAAATGTTTGTGACATAGTTGTCCAAAAGTTAATATCTATAATGTATTAAAAATACTACATTCTCTCTACTTTTGTATCTGAAAAT
The DNA here is from genome assembly GCF_963924675.1 of Phocoena phocoena. Lineage (NCBI taxonomy): Eukaryota > Metazoa > Chordata > Mammalia > Artiodactyla > Phocoenidae > Phocoena > Phocoena phocoena. The sequence goes on from NC_089231.1 coordinate 39,355,554, forward strand.
CTCCACATTAAAAACAGAATGGCTGTACACCAATTAAAATGCTTAAACCTTTCAGGAGACAAATGAGCCAAGGATATAAACAGACTGTACTCAGAAAAGGAAATGTCCACAGCCAATGAAGCAGTAAAACTTCTGAAAAATTCTTAACATCCAGTGCTGGTGATGGTGTGGGAAAATGGCCAGTCATATGCCTATGGTGGAACAGCCAGTTGATATGGCCTTTTAGAGAGCAATATGGTTGACACCAATATGTAATACAATATTACAAAATGTAAGTGTCCCATGATCTAGGGCATTTCACTTCTAAGAATCTCTCCTGAAAGAATGTTAATGTATGTGCACGTGCGTGTGTGTGTGTGTGTGCGCATGTGTGTGCGTTCATTACAGAAAGTTTGGTACTAGGAAAAAAACTGGAATCAAGCCGTAGCAAAATGAATGAAGGCGCTACGGTATTATGGTATATCCTTACAATGGAACACCAAGTAATAATTTTTAATGTATTGTAGTAATTTTTTAAATGTACTGACAAAAAACCAGAACTAATAATATAGAAGAATGGCAACACGCATTTGATAATTGCTTACTAATCGCCAAGTACCCAGTATATTTGTTTTATTTCTACAGGATCACAGGGGGGGAAAAAGGGTAGTTGAATAAAATGGCGAAGGGCAGAGACTCCGGATCCAGACCACCTGAACTCTAAAACCAACTCCACATAGATTAGCTGTGGGACTCTGGACAAGTTACTTCAATGTTCTGTGCCTCAGTTTTTCCTCCTGTCACGTAGAGATAATAACAGTACGTATACCTCATAGGGTAACAGTGAAAAGCGTAGTACACTAAAGCTCTTAGCATAATGCCTGGCGGATACTTAAGCACTCAGTACATTATTTGAAAACATAAAAGAGCTGCTCTTTATTCTGTTCTCACTCTGTGCCAGGCGCCATGTCTAAATGGGTACAGGGCTAGTAGTGGCAGAGCCAAGCACCTCCATTCTACGTCCTGTACAGCAGTGATTCCAAATTCCACGCTGGTGAGAATGTGCGCAGACTGAGTTTCTGCTGCTGGTGTCCACGGTCTGTCCCCACACCACACCCTGCCAGGCTCCTCGCTGCAGCATGGGTGGGCTAGCTACCCTCCGTCAGTACCCGTGGCCTGTAGCCCACATGGGCATGGTCCCTCCTGGTCTCCCCTTCTCCAGGACCAAGGGGGCCAGGCCACAACCTCTCTGTGCTGCTGGAGGGTCAGGCACGTCTGTAGGTCAAGCTACTGCATCCAGTCGTTCCCAACTGCAAGCTCCAGGCCTGGCCACAACCCTTGACTCCTGGTCAGTCTGTCTACTTCCTGATCACCTTCAATGTATTAGAATGAGTAGTTTTGTACAACAAATATTAAGCCTTTTTTCCTTATTTTTACCCCTAATCTAACCTCCATGGACGAAATCGCAATTCTTGAATTTAACTTTTTCACTTCTGGACCCCCAGCTGATGACACCATCAGTCGAGAGGAGGGCATCCACCTCTCCTCCTCAAGCTGAGTTCTCAACTCCACCTAAACACCTGTGAACACTGCGTGGACAGAGGTGGCTCTAGTGAGCTTGTCCCCTGTGTTCCTCTTCCTCCAATCAGGTTCCAGAGCCTGGCTGCAGAAGACCACACCTTCTGTCATATCATCATTTTTCTGTCTTGCCATTTTGTTGCATGCTGGTGTCACGTTCCACTACGTCAGTATTTCTGGAACGTGGCAGGTGTGAAGCTGATTAGAATTGGTTATGCGGGGCATTTCAGCTACTGAGAAAATCATGAGATTTAGTCAAACTTTTGGTTCTCAAAGAGGGCTCAGCATATTCCCTGAGAATGTGAAGTAGAAAACTTTGCTAAATGGAGTTAAAACCCAACCAAAACAAAACAAAAAAGGGACTCTACTGTACTATCTATACAGTAGCCCCCCAATTTAAGAATTACATTCTCTGGGAAAAAAAGTCAGTTTTGACCCATGCACATGAGCATTTAAGATAGGTCCACAAAGTTCAAGAAAGCTACCCTGCTTCCAACAGTCTAAAGACTCCCTGCCTCAGCATCGTCCCAAGGAGGTGAAAACCACAACCAGTTACGTGCCTTCCCCTAAGGCAGGGTTGACATTTTAGAACAGATAATTCTTCATTGCGGTAGGCTGTCCTTGCACTGCAGAATGTTTAGCAGCGTCCCTAGACTCACCCACCGATGCCAACAGCACTCCCCACCCCAGCTATGATAACCCAAAAAGTGCCAAGGCATTGCTCAGTGTCCCCTAGGGACAAAATCACTTCCGGTTGAAGACCACTGCCTTTCGGGGCCATTGAGACTGGTCCCAGCCTGCCTCTACATCCCTGAGCAGCACATCCTTTTCTGGGCTCATTGCCACACACCCTCCCCCGCACTGGTTCAGTATGTCCCCCTAGTCTGACTCTTCTCCACCCTCTCCAACCCCCCCAGCCTCCCACTGGGAACGCATGAGCAGCCATCAGCAAACAGCCTCCACACCTTCATGGAATATTCCTTGCTCTAACCCTGGACTTAAGGATGCTGTTCCCTAACAGACTTCTCATATGGCGTGACGGGTTCTTCTCTCTTACCCACATACTCCTCTTTGCCAACTCCAAACCACTTCCCCTGCAACTTCCCTCAAGAAACGCAGCCCCTTAGAATATGGGTTGGCAAGCCTGTGGGCCAAATGTGGCCCACCACCTGTTTTGGTACAGTCTGTCAGCTAAGAATGATTTTCACATTTTTTTTAATGGCTGGGGGAAAAAAATCTAAAGAATATTTCATGACATGTAAAACTCAAATCTCAGTGTCCATAAATAAAGTCTCAGTGGAAGGCAGCCACACTCATTCTCTAGCCTGTTTTCTATGGCTGCTTTTATGCTACAAAAAAAGCATAAAAGCAGCCATAGTTGCAACAAAGACTGTCTGGGCTGCAAAGCTTAACATATTTATTACCTGGCCCTTGACAGAGAATATTTCCAACCCTTGACTCTGAGGAATGTGGGAGTCGTCTGTACCATCTACTTCCAAGCTGCTGTCACCATCCACTACCCGCCAGGTCACTCTTCCATGTGTATTAAAATATACACATGACTGAAAGCTGGATGGCACAACTGCTAACATGAACGACTAAATGAAGTTCAAAATTACCTCTATGGGTTAGAATGTTGTGTGGAACTCAACAGGATGAAATTAAACTTTATATATTATAAAGTCCCATGCCAAGTTCATTGCCAGAGAGATGGATATACAGAGCAGCAAGAAGACCCAGTGTGTGCTGACAGAGGTAAGAACCAGGATGAAGAGGGAAACATTATAGGGAAATTCTATCCATATAGTGAAAGGCTAAGCGCCAACAGAGCTACCACATCATAGAGCAAATTTAGACCAGGTGACTTTACTAACAAGCCAAAAAGTCCAAAGATAGAATGGGGTGCCTCAGGGAGGAGAATGTCCGAGGCTGAGTACACGGAAAGGGCTTCTGGTCTGGGCTTGACAACCCTGAAGACTTTTTAGTCCTAACATTATATACTATTACAATTTAAACCAGAGACACTGGCTCTTTTGATGATTAGATGCTAAAAATAACTTTCTTGGTAAAACAATGAAAGCACCGACATTTTTCTTCCAATCAGATCTGTAAATTTAATCGCAAAGGTGAAACTCACCATGGCACACATAGTCACAAGAGGTACTTTTAGGTGGCAGATGACCAATAAACTCATACCTTATTTGGTAAATGCTCACTGTGGACTTCTATTTCTTCAGAAGAGCAATGTGAGTTTTGAGGCTTACTCGTCCTTATTTAAGCACATAGCCTAGCCGGCCTAAGTCTGTAAGAAGACTGGGGGATTTTCTCCTGTTCGACTCTCCTTGATTTTTATATTAACCCGAATAAAAATACACATACATGGTATGTAAACAAATTCCCTGTCTAAAAAGTCAGAAGTACAAATCTCACTCATCTCACTCAATGACTACGTTTAGGAACAGTAGGGTGGTAAGTGGTTCTATACGGTTCGGACATTGAGCGGCAAAGGCCAAAGACTCAGGTTTAACCCAGGGCTTAGCTCCCTAGTCCTGAGATTCATCACAAGGCACCAAGCCCCTGACTCTTTTCTCATCTGTAATGTGAGGGTAATGATACTTGCCCTGCCTGGATCCTACAGAGGACCATCATGAGAATCCAATTCAAGTGACAGAGAAGAACCACCTGAGTGCAGAGTGCCATATACAGTTTAGGACAACGTGAATCTCTACCCTGTAACATAGCTCTACCTTCTTTTCAGAAGTATTGGCATTAGTTGGGACACAGAGTAATACAATTCAGCCTAAAATTCTTCATATGTGACATAGGCAGGCATGTTGCTACAAGTTAGCGGTAAGCAGGGCCGGAACGTTCGCACAGATGAAGAGTAATCTAGGTCAGGCATGCGTCTGTGTCTTTCAAGGTCTACGGGGAATAGAGCACAATGAACTTCTTGATTCTAAGGTAACGTTTTGAGGCACAGATGCTGAGCAGGTGACTAAGCTATGCACGCAGGGATTGCTTCCCAATTTGCTTATCGTCACACTTTCCCTCTATCCTACTCCCACTTCTGCCAAAATTACGGTGTCATTTTGGGGCCACAGGGCAAAATCCCTCCAACAGGCTACATGGATGAAGCCACTTCATAATCATCAATCTGAAAACCTTTACCTTTCTTGGTAAGCAGGAAAGTGTATTTTTCTTAAACAAATGCTATGAAATTTACATTAAAGTAATAATTTCATTAAAATGAAAAATCAGTCCTATTTGAAAACACTGAGGCAGGAACATTCAGAGGACCATCTGTGGCCTCCCGTTCCAGATCCCACCAAGCCCAGAGGCTCAAAACTGTGCCCAGGAAGGTCCACTCCACTGCTGTTACCTTTGCCAACATATCACAAGGTGTGGTCACCTGAACTCACAACACACCTTTGAAAAGTGTAAAAACAAGAAATAGAACAGAAACAAACATGACCCAAGTCAGACAGAGCAAAAGAACACCAAATGCTGCTAACAAGGCCTTCTAACTCCTAGCTTCAGCCTCTTTGGTGCTTTTAAACCGATTTTTCAGCCCACTGTGTACACTTTCCTTAACTCTCTCCATGTTAATTTCTCAAGCTATTAGCCAGAGGCAGCACTACAGAGAGCTTCCAGGGCCCTCTGAGCACCGCCTGAGTTTCTTGAAGATCTTGGATGACAAAGTACAATGTTCATAGTAGAGGTTCTCATTCCTCAGTCCGTTCAGAAGTTTTGGTCTTCTTTTCACGAAAATAGAGATTGCTATACACAGACTCTTAGAGACAGAAAAACCTGTAGGTGGAGGGCTAGGTGATGGAGAAGGGTGTCAACATGGACCATGCCTTGCACATCACTCGCAGACCGATGTCCTCCTTCTCCTTCTGTAATAGGGGGCACCCAAAGGCCTGGACCGGTTCATGTTCCAGTGATCCCATGAGTACCAGACTGCTCAAGTCACTTCTTGGTAGTGGTGGGGATGGGGTGGGTGTCCCCTTAGGGATAGAGCGGAAGGGACATATGTGGATGGTGACAGACCTCACTATCTTAAGGTCACACCACTTATATTCTTCTACACCAAGCAGCCTCCTGACCTACATTTGGCTCCCAGGTGGATCTCCATGATGGGGGGGGAAACGCTTCAGTCAAGTGATGCGAGCAGGGTTTCCGCCAGCAGCAGGAAGAGGTGCACTGGCAACCAGTGTATCTGTCAGCCTCAGTGGAGTTGGCTGTCATGGACTGGTCCACAGAGTCCCACCACCCTAGTGAACTGAGAGCATCCATTTGGGAAGATATAACTGGACCCAGGCCCCAGAGCAGCATGGCCATCCTTCTGCTACACCTCTGTTCTATGGAACCACTTCTGAGCTCCTATAGATTTTGTCAAATTTTATATTTTGGACATACATAATTTCTCATGGGACTGTCAATCTATTTCTTTTTATGTCCTTGTCTTCATTCTTACCTTCTCCCTGCCCAGATGGGAGGGTCACAGGAATGGAGATCATACCTTTTCTATGTATATGTCTTCACGGTTTCAAACAGTCCTGGCCTATAACAGACACTTAATAAAAAAGTATGCTGCATGACTGACTGAATGAATGATGGCGTCAGTATTTACTGAAGTTATATGAAAGCACATATTTGTTCCATTTAACTCAACCTCAACCATGTATTATCATGAGTACCTCAGACTCTATCGATCTCGCATTCGTGTGGTGGCATACCATTTATTTCTAGGCCAAAGTTTTGTGTTTTGGATTCTTTTCTAGTTGATAAAGCACAGCATTTCTACACAGGTTATTAACTGAGATGCTAAATAATATGAAAACACAAGTGGGTGAAGATGAGTTCACGGCGTTAGTAAGACCAAGTCTACGCATGTCACCAGGGCCACCTCGCCCCTGGGAAGTTCCGGGGTAATTAGGGGTGATGGTTTAATGGTAGAGAAGAGGCAGGGAGCAGGAGAGGTGGGGATGGTCAAGGGCACCGGTGGGGTTGTGGCCTCGCTCCCTCTTTCCGGCATCCTCGCGCCCCTCTCCGCGTCTGGGTTAATACTTACTTTTCAGGAAGATCTCGCACTTGACTGGCCTTGAAGTCGGGAGCCGACGGGGAGCAGGGGCTGGACGGAGGCGACAGAGGACTCTTGATGCTCTGCACCGAGTGCCTGCGGCTCCGCCTGCGGTCCACGCCCTGGTGCTCGCCGCCCGTGCCGGAACACACACTGGCCCTTCTCCGGTCCCGGCACCCGCTGGGGGGTGGTTCAGCCGTCTCGTCGCCATCCTCGAGCCTGAGTGCCACCTGGAAAAGCAGAGAGCGCCCAGCGCGAGCTCAGACCTGACAGCCTTTCACAGTCCCGCCCCAATGAGCACTCTGCGCCGTCTCTTCCCATCCTGTGGCTGCGGCTTCTCCACAAGGTCATCACAACCACACGCATCCTAAAGCGCCACCTGCAAACCAAAAGATGCTCGCCACTGTGTGATTTTCCCAAACGGATACAAAAAGGTCAACTGATGTCACGAGAAGACCTGAGAAATATTTTGTAATTAGATGGGCTCTTCACTCTGCGGCCCAGCACTGCCCTTTCCGAGGTCATCTCTCGAGGGCGCCCCCCGCCCCGCCCCCACCGCCTTTGCTCTTCCCTGGTCCAGGAGGCGGAGTCTCTCCTGACGCCCAGCGGCAGAAGCCCCGGAGTTCCTGACAGTTTCGGAGCTCGCCTTCCCAGCGAGGCTGTTCAGAAGAGCACAGCAAGGAGAAAGGCGGGAGCCACAAACGAGGTGAGCCGAACGGCCTCACCTGCAGGTCTTTTGAGAGGCCTGACTTTAGATCCCCGCGCACCGCGGCTCTCACGGAACCCTCTGCAGCCTGGTCTCAGGAGCCTGCTTGTACTTGCAGTCGCAAAAATAGAGACCAGAAATACACTGGACCTCTAGAATTACGTTTTTAACAAAAATTTCCTCTTAAAAGCACTTACACTAGGAGCCCTGCTTCTAGTTGGGTGGTACCCTGTCCAAAGGCCCAGCTCGGCCCTCTCCTAATCTCCTCTATCCTGGACCCTACTCCATGGCTCTCTCAGCTCACATTAACGCCCACCATCTCTATGCATACGCTTCTCTTTATTGGAGCTCTCTCTTCTCAACCATGGGTTACACCTATCTGTATCTCCAGCTTCTTTAATTATTTTTATACCTACCTTCTCAAAAACTACACGGTCAGACGAGCACAAGTTATCGCTGACTAGACCTCTGTGTGGCTGCCTGGGCCACTAGTGGACCAAGGGTGACCTGCAGCAAATTGCTTGCCTGAGAGCCTCTCTCTCGGCAAATGAGGCTAAGAGGATTGCATTTTCAGGTTTTTGGTAAGAAAACTTATCTAACATATATAAAGCAGCTAGGGTAGGGCTTTCCCTGTGGCTAGTACTCAATTAATATGACCATTCTTCCCCAACATAGGCCCTCGGATAAAAGGGCCTAGGATGCCCACAAATTCCTCCATCACACAGGTCAGGCCACCTCGCACACCAGGTGGGCCAGGCCAAAGCAAGTCCAGCAGTCTCTCTGATGTGGCACCCAAGGACCCACATGGTCCCCGGACCCCAAAGGTACATATTTTCCAGGCTTGTGTGTGCTCTTGGTCACATTTCACAACGTGGTCCTGACAAGTGAGAAAATGGAGAAGTAATATAAAGACCCAGATGGCTAACCATGCTATTTGGCTTTGACATCACCTGTCTACATAAAACCTGGCTACTGCAAAATCAGTGGTCTCCTCTGTCCAAAGCATTGATGCCAACTGTGTTCACATAGCAAGGTGAGCTTGGCTTAGTCAGGGCTAGATTGGCCACTCTCATCCTGTTCACGAGAATGGACACCTGAGATGCACGGCCTGTTTCTCAGGAGTGCAGCCTCCCTTGATCTGCTCCATCTCCAGTTTCTTCCAGTTCTAGCTTTTGGGTGAGACTGATTTAGTGAAAACTCTTCTATCTACATGCCAGATACATTCTATAACAAACTCCCAGATAGATGAAGACAATTTAATAATATTTTGACTATTCTGTTCCCTTAGAATTTACAAGTCAGACATAATTTGGGGAGGTTTGAGGTAAGAATTGATAAGAGTTCAGAAAAAGCTCTATTGTTACAAAATCTCACTGGAAAGTCTGTTTCCTGGGGGAGGGGGGTGCGGCACAGGGGGGTCTGCGGTATAACTGCAAGAACTAAGAAAGAAGTTATGTATTTGGTTAACCACTTTTATCATCTCAACTTTAGCACTTTAAATGGCATTCTCTGGGGAAAGTTTGAGAATGATTATACACCTAACCAAGGAGAGTATTTTAAAATATTACTAGCCAATTATTTTTTCTTCATTTTTAGATGTACAAATTCTAGACCATTTGAACTTATTCTGACCTGAAGTATTGATTCTGCTTCTAATTAAGCACACATTTGGAATGATAAGATTAGGGGATAAAGTAGAGTTCAGATATTTCTAATTCCTTGCCTAACCTCAGAGATGCAAGGATCAAATAGCATTCCACTCACAGTGCCTTTCAGAGAAGTACACGGAGTGTGCACAAAGTGAAATCTACTTTAACTGCCTTTTGTCAAGGAAGATGGAGACAATCAGAAAGTTTACATGAAAAGTCTTGAAAGATTATCAAAATGACACCATAAGAGGGAATTCAGTGAGGGCTGTCTAAAGTTCAGATCCTCAACAAAACATCCATCCCCTTAAACAAAGAAAAGGGTGCATGGGGGCGGAGGGTAAATGGGGCTCAGAATCCCAGGAGATCCAATGGCAGTCTCGAGCTTGGCAGTCAGGAATGCTGTAACATGAAATTTGGGGCTGGTCTTCACTCCTGGTTTTGTTTTTACAAGAAGAATTTTAGAATCACCAGTGTCCACTGATGATAGGAAGAGAGACGCACTTTCACGTACAGGGCCTTGATGGCAGTTCCAAATTCTTCAGATACTAGGGAGCACTATGGATTAGAGTCAAGTCCACTAAGGGCTGGAAAACACCTGGAGAGAACAGCACTTATCAAGAGACTTATTCAGAATCTGTGGTGTCAGATCTAATTAACTACAAGTTCAGTGTCCTCCATGGGACCCAAGGTGAGATCAACCATGTCCTGAACAATCTCTAATCTCACCCAAATGATGGAGTATTTTGTTTGCTGGACTCCTCGTCAGATACCTTCTGACTCTTTTAATCAAATGTAGAACACAGGCTTCCCTGGTGGCGCAGTGGTTGAGAGTCCGCCTGCCGATGCAGGGGACACGGGTTCGTGCTCCAGTCTGGGAAGATCCCACGTGCCGCGGAGTGGCTGGGCCCGTGAGCCAGGGCCGCTGAGCCTGCGCATCCAGAGCCTGTGCTCCACAACGGGAGAGGCCACAAAAGTGAGAGGCCTGTGTACCGCAAAAAAAAAAAAAAATGTAGAACACTCTATAAAATCAAGATGAGGAGCAAGCAGGTTCCTCAGCCAGCACTGATTGCTTGCACATCCCACCCCATCTTATCAAGAAAGCTGTGAGGAGTGGACTAAGGTGGCATCTGTGACAACTTCTACCAGTCTTTGAGGCCACTGAATGATCTAAACATTCTTTTTAAATTTTTGTGGAAATTTTCAAACATATACAAAGACTTTTGTGCTCATCACCTATGACAGTTCAACAACTATCGACCCCGGGCAATCTTGCCTCATTTACTACCTGCCACCAACCCCACAGCCAGATTTTTTTTTTTTTTTTTTTTTTTTGCGGTACGCGGGCCTCTCACTGTTGTGGCCTCTCCTCTTGCAGAGCACAGGCTCCGGATGCGCAGGTTCAGCGGCCATGGCTCACGGGCCTAGCCGCTCCGCGGCATGTGGGATCTTCCCGGACCGGGGCACGAACCCGTGTCCCCTGCATCGGCAGGCGGACTCTCAACCACTGCGCCACCAGGGAAGCCCAGCCAGATTTTTTTGAGATAAATCCCAGATCATATAATTTCACTCATTAATATTTCAGTATATATCCCTAGAAGATAAGGATTTTTAAAACCCATAACCACATACCACTGTCCTGCTTAAAATAATTTCTTAGTATCATCAAACATTGAACAATCTGACCGTTCTTAATGGAGGTCAAAATCTATTAACATTTCTTTGAGTTTACGTTGTTATACTACTATTAACCTCCATGACAGGCAGCCATCTTTACACAGCAGATGTTATCATTTTCCAAATTGCTATCCCACATTTTCTTTTTAATTCATACCTGTACATCTTGATTCAGCTTTTAGGTGAAGTGGATGCCAGTGCTAGTACCATTTCAAGAAGAAACTATGCTGATGACAGGTTGTGGCAGATGATTATAGCACTAGGTTCCCAGGGAATCATGCCTCTCTGTTTCCTTATCCTTGTGTAGCCCTCTCCTACAATGAGTCAACAATTTTCCATGTGACTTGCTTTGGCCAGTGGAACATCAGAAGACATAGATGCCTCAAAAGTGTTTGCACTTTGAGACTTGTCCTTCTGAAATGCTGCTACATGTGAAGAAGTTCGGGCTAGTCCGCTGAAGACGTATGGCCCAGCCAACAGCAGCACCAAATGCCAAACCAGGTGAATGAGACCATCTTAGACCATTCAGCCCCAGTCAAGCCATCAGATAACTGTAGCTCCCTGAGAATCTTTCAGGTGAACCAGGCCCAAATCTCTGACCCACAGAATCATGAGCAATAATTGCTGTTTTAAGACCAGTCTTTTTGGCATATTTGTTATACAGCAAGAGCTAACTGATACACATTTTAAAAACCCCCTATGATAAAGGAAGAATTTTAAGAGATTGGCTCTATAAGTTATTTATTCCTGACAGTAACAGTCACCCCCTTACCCCCAAAGTCTTCATCCCTAAGATGCCTTTGCCATTACTAGGACCACATTTTCAGAATCAAAAGCTAGAACACAATCTGACAAAAGACTTTTTATTTTGATTCGTGAATTTACATATTTCAAAAATCATTCAAAGCTATAAAAATTCAAATGAATTTAATTAAACATGGATTAAATCACCTTTCTAAAATGGAATTAAATTACATGGAATTCGGCATTCCCCAGAAAGTCCAGGACATATGGTCACCAGACATCCTCCACTATTAAGAAGAATTCTAGAAACCCTACCAAGGTCTCTACAATGGCTTGAAAACATTCATAGTCTATTGTGAGGAAAATATTGGCACTGCTTATAGGCCTCCTTGCTGCCCTTGCATATAATGAACTTAGTTGTCCTGTGGCACTAAATATTTTTAAAACTGCATTAATTTTCAGAAAGGAATAAAAATCCTGACTCTACCTGGTACCCCAAGCATTCAGTAATCACCTTGAGTGATTACTCAAAGCATCTCCCCTTTAAGGTAGCTGATTTCTGATTAAATCATGCCCTTCCTTCAACCCAGCATCTGTTAATAAAATGTGTGATATTTAAAAGAGACCTTCATTCAAGTGCTTACTGAACTTCTACTCTGGGCAGGTGTGCTGCTGGGCACAGGGGTTAGAGAGGAATGAGACAGATGACAAAGGCAAACAGATAGACAAGTGCGACCTGAAGACTGTTCAGTCTGAGGTGTGGACACAGACAAGTGCTCCTTCCTGGGTTATAAACAAGGTGCAGGTGACAAGTAGCAGGAACTCCTTTTACCTTGTGAAAGAGGCCTTGCGGACGAGGGGATATCTCAGATGACTCCTACAGGAGGAGGAGGAGTTTGCCAACCTGAGAATGGGAAGGAAGAGCACTCCAGGCAAAGCAAGGAGAATGGATAAAGGGAAGCTCCCTGATGACCTGCCTTTCACGTTCAAGAAACAGAAGAAGTTGAGTGTGGCTGAAACTTCAGAGACATCTTAGGAATGACCCAAGACAGGCCATAGAAGCACGAAGGCCACAGACGGTGTTAGCTCTCATACCAACTCAAAGAATTTGGGCTTCATCCCATGGGCTGTGAAAAAGATTTTAAGGTTTTTCATTCATTCATTCATTCTTCACTCCTGTTTATTTTCTTAAATAGAGGAATGGCGTAGTCAGATCTGACTTCCAGGAGGATCCCCTGTTTTCAGTTGCAGGGAGTTAGGAAGAGGGAATAAGCAGAGAAGCCTCCAGGGGATGCCACTTTGCAGGTGCCAACCTCTCCAGGCCCTGCCCGTCATCACACCTCCTTTCAACCCTTCACACCTGCCAAACCTGCGCTCCTCCACTACTCTCCCCTCTGTCACTGTCCTTCTTTAGGCCACCACCTCAGATGGGCCTTCCTCCCCCGTCTCAGTGTCCCACCTCTACCTCATCCTGTCTCTTTTCTTCATAGACACGCCAGCAATCTTGGATCCTCAGCTTACTCACGTACTTTGATCACTGTCTGCACCCCATGAGAACGTGCATCCCCTCAGGACACTGGTCTTGTCTATCTAGTTTGCTGCTGTGTCCTGGGGCCTAGAATAGTGCCTGGCACATAGTACGTGCTCAGTAAAGTTCTGTTGAATGAATGGATTCACAGAGGAACAAAAGAGTGAGAAGATATTGCAATAATCCAGGCAAGCAATGATGAGGGCCTGAGCTAGGGGAATGGAGAAGAAATCACAGTCTTTAGCAATCGGACTGCCGAGCGTGGGGACAGAGGAGAGAGGAGGGAGTCCGGGACAGCTCTGGGTTTGTAACTTGGGAGACTCTGCGCTTTGTGTAGACGGAGAAATGAACAGATTGTGTGGGATTTTTGTTTTTGTCATGGGAGAAAAATAAAAGGTTTCGTTAGGGCTGGATACATGTCACGTGCAGCCTCCAGGTGGCTGTGACTGACATAGTCTGAGCTCCTCTGGCATGTTCCGTGTCCCTTCCTGTGCCATCACATTTAGCTGCTGGGGGAACCAGCCACCTGCTTGTCTTAGACCACATCATGAAAGTTGCTTGGGGCAGGGACAGATCTTCTAGCTCTGTATTTTCAGCCCTAGCAGAGTATGTGACATACCCTCAATGAATGAATGAACGTAATACAAAAAGACAAGCAGGCAGAGGGTCAGGCAGCCAGGAGTCTTGGCAGGAAGCTCAGGGTCAAGGTATCAGCCACCAGCCTCAAAAGCTGCTGAATTCACTGGGTGAATCATAGTGCAGGCTGCATGTACTGAGAGAGGAGGAGGTCTGATAAGGAAACCCCAACACTGAAAGGGAAGAGACAGAGAAGAAAGATCCACGGGAGGAACATCGAGGAGGAACAATCAGAGAGGTACCCTAGAGACATCCATAGACATAGTCGCCGGGAGTGCGTTCTACAGGAGCAACTTACAAAAGTGGTTTCATGACCACCAGCATCATCTTTTTATGATGCTAGCATAACAGTGATGCCCAAGCTACTAGGGACGGCATACAGAAAAGGAAGAAAGGAAGAGGGCGGAGGCTGAGAGGGAGGCCAATCTTACTTATGACTACTTGCGTAAAAATCCTAAATAAATTAGTATCGAACAGAATTCCAACAGCACACTTTACAAAAGAATACATCATGACCAAGTGGGTTACAGTCCAGGAATGCGAGGATGGTTAAAGGATAAAAGGAAATAAAGTAAATAAACAACTTAAAAATCTCAAAAAAGAACAACAAAGTAAACTGAAAGAAAATTAAAGAGGGAAATTATAGAGATAAAAACGTTTTGAGTTACAAAACAGAAGAGCACTGAAAATCATACGTAAGTCAAAATTAACAACAACGACAAAACAGACAAACCACTAGTTACCCCAGAGGAAAAAAAGGGAGAAATTGCAAACACAAAAATTAACAAAGGAAAATAACTTCTGAACAAGAGGAAATTAAAAACATTCCTAAGAGACTATTTATATATCTCTTTAGTAATCAGTTTAAAAATCCAGATAAAGTGGATAATTTCCTAGGAAAACATGATTCAGAAAAACTGATCTACATAAAGATAGGAAGTTTAAATAGACCAATACCCATAGAAAAAACATACTTACCAAAGATCTCTTGCCTCCAACACACACACACACAAACACACACACTCCTCCTCTGCCCCATCACCATCATCATCACAGGTCCACCCAATTTCCCAAGGGAATTCTATCAAATAATCAAAGACCAGAGACAAGGGCAGAGAGAAAGAAGAAAAACGTCTAAATATTTTTACAAAGCGAGTATAGCATTGATATGTAAACATAAAGAGTATTGGGCACACGCGCGCACACACACGCAGAAAAGAACGGTCATGGTAGCATTGTCATGGCAACAAAACTGTAACCAGCCGACATCCATCAAGAGAAGAGCAGATAAATAAATTGGGATATATTCATCAGCAGTGAAAGTGAACGAACTAGAACTTCACATAACAACATGGGTAGGTCTCAAAAACAATAAGCAAAAAGAGAAACTGTAGGAGGACACCAAAGGTATGGTTCCATTCATAAAAAGACAAAATTAGTATGTTGTTTAGGGATACAGACAGGGAGGAAGGAGTTAAAACAGCTGGGCTGTGATCCCTCCACTCCTTTTGTAGTAGTGATGCTTCTGCGGAAACAAAGAAGACAATGACCCCATCTAATCTTTTGTAAATATGCTAATAACTAGACTATCTAACAAACAGCCTGATGATATTTGCTAAAATGAGAGTTCTTGTTTCTGGAATGCCCTTAATTAGCAGGGTAGGATTGGCTAAGGATCGCCTACACTAAATAAACACAGAATTTATGGATTTATACGCCATGACTCTCTGGACTATGTAGTAGAAAGCCTTCATAGTTATGAAGCAACTTACTCACTGGGCGAGGTGACGCGTGAACCACACTTGGAGACCTCATCTATTGTTCTGGGTCAGAAAGCACATGTCTGATATATGAATAAAAAACCTGGGAGTCACAGGTCTCTGCACCTCTGTATTCTGGAAATGATTAGCCTAGATAGATTAGTATAGCTCTGCTATAGGTAGCAAGATCTCAGATCTGTCAACTCTTATTTGATAATCTGATCCTTTGTGTTAGCTCACAGAATAAGTTATTTTCAGACAAAATTATTTTAAAAAAAAAAGAGGACAGTGCTGGAAATTAGTTGGATGACACCAGGAAGGGCCATCAAGGACACTTCCGAGTTACTGGTAATATTCTACTTCTTAAATACATGAGTGTATTAGAGCTCTCCAAAGAAACAGAACAAATAGGATATATATGGAGATTCAGTGTAAGGAGTTGGCTGACATGATTATGGCAGCTGAGAAGTACCAAGATCTGTGGTCCAAATGCCTGGGAACCAAGGGAGCCAATGGTGTTAGTTCTAGCCAGAGGTCAAAGGTAAGAGGCAAACTATGTCCCAGCTCATTACCATCAGCAGAGAGTGAATTCTCTCCTGCTCAGCCTTTTGTTCTATTCAGGCCTCCAGTAGATTGAATGAGGCCCACCCACATGGAGGAGGGCAATCTTCACTACTCAGTCTACCAATGTGAATGTTAATTTCATCCAGAAATACCTACACAGACACAGAATAATGTCTGATCAAATATCTGGGCACTCCGTGGCCCAGTCAAGCTGACACATGAAGTTAACCATCACAACGGGTGTTTGTTTTCTTGTTCTTTGAGTGAAACATATAATCTACATTTGTGAATGATATGTACTTAATGTTAAAATATTAAGCAAATGGGGCTTCCCTGGTGGCGCAGTGGTTGGGGGTCCACCTGCCGATGCAGGGGACACGGGTTCGTGCCCTGGTCTGGGAGGATCCCACATGCCGCGGAGCGGCTGTGCCCGTGGGCCATGGCTGCTGGGCCTGAGCGTCCGAAGCCTGTGCTCCGCAACGGGAGAGGCCACAGCGGTGAGAGGCCCGCGTACCGCAAAAAAAAAAAAAAAAAAAAAAAATTAAGCAAATGCCATTTGACAAAAGGAAGACGGTGAACACAGGACATCTTTTAAAACGTTTGGCATGAATGGAAAGAGGAAGATGGGGAGGTAGCTTGAGAGTCAGGTAGACTGGAGAGAAAGTATGCCCTGAAACCAGAAGTAGTCTTCTGGGGGAGGTATCCAGGCTACTTTTCAAAATGCTCTCCCAGTTGGTTCACTAGTAGGCAATTCACCTGCATTATGCTATCTTCTGATATACACTGACCACACAGAATCCAAAGCTATGATAATACAAGCCCCTGGTTGAGCAGAGTCTCAGAGATTGGAGCTCTGACCAGGGGGAAGGGGGTAAAGAAAGGGAGGTATATGTACTGGGAAACGTCCTTCTACCTTGATGTGAGCCAACGTCCTTCTACCTTGATGTGAGCCAACTGTCTTTAGTCCCTTCCTTCTCCATCTTTAGTATTCTTACTTAATTCCTACTTTATCCTGTCTCTTAGGAGCCATGAGAACATACTCCTCCACCACCCACTGATAATAAAACATGAAAGTGTGGGCAGATTACTGGGTAAGTGAGGCTTCATTAGAGGAGAAGATGCCCAGAGCAGGGGCAAAAGAGCTGGCCAGCTGTGGGAAGCTTTAGGCTCTGACAGCAGATCTCTCTGGCTCAGTTTCCAGTGATTTTTCCTAAGATCATACAAAGATAATTCTGTTCTGTTCCTCAGCTTGTCACTTATTATGACAGTAACTTTAAGGAAGTAATGAGTTACATGTCAGTTTCTCCACTTCTACCCAGTGAAGATCACAATGGAGCCATTCAGCTGGGAAATATCCCTCCTAGGACTCTAGCTGTGCACACAAATTTATGAATAAAGCTGTTCATTATAACAGCATTTATCATTTTCAAAAACTTGGAAGCAATCTAAATCTGAGAAAACAGGGACTGGTTATATGTATTAAGGTACTTGCATACAGACAGGCTATTATGTTCCTAATAAAATGAAATTCTTGAAGACGATTCAATGACAAAAGTAAATGGTTCCAAAATATTTACTAATAAAGATTCAGTACACAACACTGTATACACACTATTATCTCCGGAGTTAATAGTCTATGCATTTACAAAAAAAGACTAGAAAAACAGACCAAAATGTTAACCACGGTTAGTAATAAAATCATGGGCGGTTTCTTTCTCTTACACTTTTTGGTATTTCCCAAGTAGTCTTCAATGCGTACATACCTTTAGCAAATAAAAAAAGCCCACCATGACAAGGTGAGAGAGAAAGCAGAAGAAAGTGAAAAGTTTAGTATCTTTAATAGCACTTTTTCCCCGCATTTTCATTTTGCACTGGACCCTACAAATTATGTAGAACCCTGCCGGAAGTTCCACCCCTATCCGAGGATAAGAAACACGATCTGTGTGCCTCCGTCCCCACCACCCCTCATTCGGAATGAATGTTCTCTAAAATAAAATAGCAATTAATCAATCTGGGCCCACCCTTAGAGTTTCTGACTCAGCGGGTCTGGGGCGGGGCCTGAGAACCTGCATTTTGGCAGTTCCAAGGTGTTGCGGTTGCTGCCACATCACACTCAGAGCCACTGGTCTAGAGTATGTTTCCCTCAGCCTCTGACGTTCGTCCAGGCTGCATGAGGCCCTACGAAAGGCATACACAGATCCTGTTACCTCATAGATGTTCAACTGCTCCACCAAGTCCAGGTCAGTTCCTTTCTTGGTCAAGTGCCGCTGGGACACAGCTGCAATGCCCAGCTCCTCCAGGCAGTCCACCACATCGTAGAAGGTGTCTTGGTCTGGCAATCCTGACAAGGTCTGGATGGAGAAGGAACAGGACACAGACATGTCTTAGGGGACGGTCACAAGCCTCTCAGGGCATGTTTTGCATGGCAGCCAGTGGCCACGAGTATAGCAATGTGGGGCAAAGCAAACAGATGCTAAGTTCATTTGAGAAAAAGCTTCTCCAGTGTGGTAAGCAGAATGAACCCCAAGATTCCGTCCCCTGGGATACAGGTGCTATACAATTCCCACCCCTTGAGGATAGGGAGGACACTCCCATGATCAGGTGACATTATATGGCAAAGGTGAAAGCATTCTACAGATGTCATTAAGGTCCCAAATCAGTTGATTCTGAGTTAATCAAAGGGGAGAGTAGCCGGGTGGTCCTGACCTAATCACGTGAGCCATTTAAAAGTGGGTTTAGGCCTTTTCTGAGCACAGAGACTAGAAGAGAGATTATCCTGTTGTCCCAGAAGCAGCAGCAAGCCGCCATGAGTTCCACAGCTGCAAGGAAATGAGCTCTGCTAACAACCACAGAAGCTTGGAAGGGGACCCCAAGCTTCAGACGAGACACCAGCCCTGGCTGACACCTTGACTGCCGCCTTGTGAGACTCTTGTGAGCAGAGGACCCAGCGAGGTGGTGCCTGGACCCTGCCCCACAGAAACTGTGAGGTGATAAGCCTGGGATATTTCAAGCTGCTAAATTTGTGGTAACGTGTTCCATGGCAATTAAAAACTAACATACTCAGTGATCAGAAAAACTCCCGTTAAGATTGATCTACCAACAGCTGGAGTGATGACAATTGAATGACTCCCTTATCTTTCAGTTCGGCAGGCCTTCCCCTTGGTCTAAGACATTTAGCAAAACATGAGAAATTTCAAAGCGGCAACCAAGAGACAAAAAGATAACCCAAGAAAGAAAAAGCTGACTTCTCTGTGAGTTCTGCTTCTCTTAAAAGAAGGATGATAGCTCAGATCAGGCTTCTGCTTAGAACCAGAAGGACCCTTGAGGTGATTTACTCAAAGTCCCTTATCTTATAAACGAGGGAGATGAAATCAGGGGAGGGAAGGATTCGCCTGAGGTAACAGGAAGTTACTAAATAATAACTAATAAAACCCTGCCCTCAGACCTGCTATTCCGGTCTCCTTTCCTCACACACCTGTGCCTTCTACACAAACTACTCTGGCCTGAAATTTCAAGGTCTCGACTCCCTATTTATTTCACTATTATTGCATTTCAAAAATGCTCTAAACATGGTGACTTGCCTTGCAAGAAAAAAAGACCAGTAGTTTCTTAAGGATCGTCTCACAGCACCAACTTCTTTTAACACTTCTATTTTGGGGCTACTAATATTGGAAAGAATGTCTCTGCTCATAACCCAAATAATGGCTGTTTTCTTTCTATGCTGAACAAACAGGATACAACTCACTGCTGTTGAGACCAGACACTGAAGAAAAATAACTGGGATGCGACAGCTTAATCCATCAGGGGCCCCAGCAAGGACACAGAACAGGAGGCTGTGAACCAGTCAGCAGCTGTAATAAATAAACAGGTGCTCACACCTCAGTGGCCAAGTGTGGAAGCACACACAGGGGTCTGCAGATGCGGGGCAAGGCAGTCACTGCTGCATTAGCAGATAGCAGTCCACTGAGTTAACTGAAAAAGTACACACCTGTCCAAAGAACCCTCTCATCAGAACAAGTCCATCTTTTGGTTTTAGTGAAAACTCCAGAACTTGTTAAAAGATGAGGAGAGGGAAATGGTGATAGAAATGCCAGGGCAGGGCTAATGATTGGAGGTGCCCTGACTGACTGCTGACCTGCCAATCACAGGTGAGTAGACATTCAGGGCTAGATTCAAAACTTTCTACACCGCAGTGGGGGGTGGGGGGTGGGGGGTAGGATGGGCACAGAGAGGGGCCTCTGGCAGTCTCCTCACCTCCCTGTTCCCCTCCTTTCTTCTTCCCTATTTTCCCTGCTGAGAGTCAACTGAGGTTCCTTCTCTCAGAAGTTTCCAGGAGGTTAAATTCCTGGACCTAGTCCCCATTGCCTTAGCAAGCCCAACCACGATGGGTTGGTGGGGAGATTTCTATTAAATAATTAGGTCTGTAGAACCAAACAGGTCAGAGAGCCCTTGCTTAATAAGAGGCCCAGATCTGAGGGTACTGACTGAGAGGACATCTGTTATTTCCACGGTGAAAATGTGGGCTTGAGCCACACCCACGTCCCACCACCTCTCATGGGTGGCTGCAGGGGAGCTGGCCTTCCACCACGATCAAAGACAGCTTCTCCAGTCCATGGCCATACCACCCTGAATGCGCTTGATCTTGTCAAAGACAGCTTCGTTCTCCGCCTGCACGGGGAGGGGACTGTGCGGCCCAGAAACACACTCACGTCTTTTCAGCTGATTCTCTGACACGTTCAGCAAACGCTGCCACACTCCCACCCCTCCTGGGCCCTGTCCTCCCATTTCTACCCTGACGACCACTGCTAAGGTGCCTATTTCTGGCAAAGGAGGCAGCCACTCCAGAAAAGTCTATGAGCAAATGTCTCTTGACGCCTTCACTCTCAGACGACACTCAGGACCCCCTTCCTGGTTTCTCTCGGACCTTGTCTTGCCAGGGTTTGTGACAAGTAAATCTTTACAGCCTCTCTCAGAGGGAGAAATCTCTGTCCTAAAGGACATTTTATTTTCCAGTCCCTGGGTTTTCACTGATCCCATCAAATCTTTCTTGTGGGGTAAAACCAGTACGGTGAAAGCCTGTACACAAGTGTTCATAGCAGCAGCATCTGTGAAAGCCAAAAGCTGTGAGCACCCAAATCTCCTTCAGTAGATGAAGAGATAACAAATGGCGGCATATTTATATTATACAATGGCACACCATACAGCAGCAGAAAGGAGCAAACTATTAATACGCGTGGTAACATAGATGAATCTCTAAGGCACTGCGCTGAGTGAGAGAAGCCAGCCTCGAAGGGTCACATCCTGCATGATTCCCATTTTTTAAATAATAGAACTAGAGTGATAGAGAATAAATCAGTGGTGGCCAGGGGCATGAACAGGTGATCAGGATGTCATTATAAAAGGATAACATGAGCGAGATTTGAGGGGAGATGGAGCCGTTCTATATGCTAATTGTGAAGGTTATCCATAACTATATATGTGTTAAAACTTACACAGCTAAATACCAAGAGGAAAAAGTCAATTTTACTATATGGTAATTAAAAAAAACAATATAATCGAATCTAAAAACAAATGCTCAGTGTGAATCCCATCAGGTAACTCACCCGCTGGCTCCGCTAGAGCAGCTTCCCTCCCCAGGGCTCCCTGGGGTCACCTTCCCTGACCGCTCCAAGCCAGCCCCATGGTAATGGCTCTTATAACTCATCCCCCGCCCCCCACCTGCTTCATCTGATTCTACAAGGTGGTCAATATCTGAGCCCCCAAAGCGGGGAATCCCACCTAGGAGATTGCAGCTGGATCAGGACAGGGCACCACGCAATTTCAGCTTGCAGGGTGAGAAACGGTGCGTTTCTGACGCTCCCTCAGATCTTCTGAAGACATGGTTTGGGGGTGTGGGGAGAGTTCAGGGGGGTGTTATTCTGGATCCTGGAACCCCTCATTAATCTCCCTGTTTAACAAGGGGAGCAGACTTCAGTTTCAGAACCATGAGCAGGCTAGAATTTCATACCCTTGTTTTGTCATAAAAATGTTAATGTTTTGAATTCCATGTTATTAGGCCAGCTTCCATCTTGCTGAAAGAAAAGTTAGAAAAGCAGTATAATTTCCCACATTTCAGAGTCTGAATTGTTTCCAGACCCGTATTAGCATTTCAATGTGTTATGATGTTTAGGATCTCAGAAGATGTTACTCACTGGAACGATAAACGTGACTAAAATTCAACAACAGAAAACAAACCCAGTGTGGGTGCCAGCGGCCTGCTGACCTTTTTGAGGAAAGGATGACACTTAGAATCATGTCCTCAGGACCTTCCTGGCCCAGAACAAAAGATGAGACGGAACTGGCAGAAGAGAAAGAGTAAGTGAGGAATTCCTGGACGTTAGATGCCTTATGGTGTCAAGGAGAGTGTGACACGTGCTGGGTCCTTGCCAGTGATTGGCAGCAGGATGCCCACGCCATGCGGCTGCTGCTGGGATCCTTACACAGCCAAGCATGGCCTCTACCACTAACGTGGAGAGCATTACGATGAAAACACTGTGCAAGAGTGAAAATGCCATTTCTGCTGAATTTAATGTTTTCCGAAACAATGGCAGTGACTGAAAACGACAGGAAATAGGTGACCTTCATCTTCAAAAAATTGCTTTCAAATTGCATGGTGAAATCAACTCACAAAGAGCTTTGAAAATAAAAACCAAATTCTTAGGATTATCTTCCAGAAAAGTGATGCCCATTCCCCACCAGGACTGTAGGAAACTTCCTGTGACCTCATCAACAGACGGCATTTCATTAAAAAGCAATCCCTGCCCACGTGACCCGGAGAAAATGGCTTGTTGTTTTACTATATATTTCTTTTAATCTTAGTAGGGTTAATGTCATTCGTTTTTCAACTGAGTTCTTAATATATTTTTAGGATAGTATGATTTCCTGCCCAGTTTTTTGCAAACAATTTCCCAGTTTGTCACTTGCCTTTAGTTTTTGTTTTGGATTTCATTTTACAAATAAGATGTTTTATAGTTCATAGTTTTATACAGTGAAATATTTAAGTCCTTTGCTTTGGAATCCTTTTGACTATTTTATCATTCGGCAACTAGAGACCAGTTAATCTTCACCTCTAGTTTTTCCTCAGTTTTCTACAGTTTGATATGTTACACTCTTTAATCTACCTGAAATTTATTTTGGTATACAGTCAAAGTATGTTTCTGTTTATTTCCATTTATCAAAACCTCTCCCAGTCATGAATAAAGCTGACCATCCCTATGGATTTCAATCACAGGGTGAGTCGTCCTGTGCATTGAGGTCTGTTTCACAGCCCCTCTGCTTCAGCCATCTGCTGAGGAAAGAGTCAAGACCACATTGTTTTAATCCTTAGAGTCTGCACAACATTTTAATATCTAGTAGAATTACTCTTCATAATTATGTTGCTTTCTACTAATTTGTCCCCAGTCATGAGGAGAAATGTTTCTCCAGTTACATTTCAGGAAGAGATTCTGGGTCCTTTCTGAAGAACTAATGATCACTGCAGTTGGTCCTCAGGCTTGCACCCGGCAGCCTGGGGCACAAAAAGGGAGGATCTTGGGGTGGCTGATGTAGCGTCTGGGGTCCAGGGAAGAGAAACAACCCCACCCTCCCTCAATTATTAATGAGGAAGGGGCCCAAGCACTGGGATGAAGGAGCTCCAGTCCTGAGAGTGGGCTGTCCCAGGTCAGCATGGGACCCACAGTCAGAGCACCTCTCAGGATGGACACAAGCTGGTGACCAGGGAGGACGTAATGGGAGGAAAGGGAGCACAAGGGTGAGGTCACCATCACAGGAGGAGGACGGGGCCCGCCCTCAGGAATCCATACCTCGCCCCCAGCAGTCAGAAGTCAGTAGGTCACGGAACAGAGTGCTTGCTTTTCTGTCTGATTGTGAATGATTTCCTTAGAGTAAAACTTGCTAATCTATATTCTTAAGGAAAAATGTTTTCAAGGGGACATCTTGATAGGACGAGTAGCCATAAAATTCTCGCTACCCTCTTTCCGGTTTCACTGGAAAGAACCACAGCACAGAAAGCATGCAGACTCTCAGGCCTTCACAGGTACGAGCACCAGCACACATTGCACACATGCCACACGTGGGTGTGAAGGGTTTTCTCTTGCAAAGAGGCATGCTGAAGGGTGTTCCCGCCATGGGGGTGCACACGATGTGCTGCTTCTTCAGAGGGCAAATTTTAGATTTTCATTTTAGAACTAGAAATTTTAGAACTAGTGTACTAGTTCCCTAGGGCTGCCGTAACAAAGTACCACAAACTGAGAGGCTTAAAACAACAGAAATTAGGTATGGAACTTGGTAAACTGTAAGCTGAAGACCAATCACATTTGCTACACAGGCTGCCTGAACACTGTGACCATCTCTCCAGATGGATCCCTCCGTGCTTCTGGAGGCAAGGATGGCCAGGCCAAGTTGTGGGACCTCAACAAAGGCAAGCACCTTCACACGCTAGATGGTGGGAACCTCATCAACGCCCTGTGCTTCAGTCCTAAATGCTACTGGCTCTGTGCTGCCGCTGGCTCAGCATCAAGATCTGGGACTTGGAGGGCAAAATTATTGTAGATGAATTGGAGCAAGAAGTTATCAGGACCAGCAGCAAGGCAGAACCACCCCCCCACCCCCCCCGCCAGTGGACCTCTCTGGCCTGGCCTGCTGATGGCCGGACTGTTTGCTGGCTACATGGACCACCTGGTATGAGTGTGGCAGGTGACCCTCGGCACCCACTAGAAACATGGCAGAGCTTTAAAAATAAAAAACTGGTTTTCTGAAGAAGAAAAAACCCCAGAAATCTATTCTCTCCCAGGTGGAGAGACTAGAAGTCTGACATCAAGGTGTCGGCAGGGCCGTGCTCTCTCCGATGGCTCTAGGGTAGGATCCTTCCTTGCTTCATCCGGGATTGGCTGCTGACAACCCTTAGCATCCTTTGGCGGTCCTCAGCTTATAGATGTATCACTCCAATCTCTGCCCCTGCTTTCACTGGCTGTCTTCCTCATGTATGTGTGTCTAACTTGTCTTCCCTCTATGTTTATCTCTTTTCCTCTTCTTATAAGGACACCAGTCCTATTGGATTAGAGCCCACCCTAATGACCTCATCTTAACCTGATTACATCTGCAAAGATCCTATTTCCTGATAAGATCACATTCACAGGTACCAGGGGTTAGGACTTCAGGAACACATCTACAGAAACACATCTTTTGTGGTGGGGGGACACAGTTCAACCAATAACGAACATCAACCGACCTTGTTCACTAAAGTCATTGCATAAACCAGCAACTCCGTGTCGACCCCATCCTTTTCCTCCAGGATTTCCATGATATTTGACCAAGGTTTGACTCCTAGGAATAAAGCAAAACTCATTAGAAACAGCAAGTCAACACTCCTTGTCCAATTCACATCACAGCTTATCCAGGGACTTATCACCCAATGATGGCAGTGCCTTTCAGTCACCACATTTCAAAGCATGACACAATTCTTAGGATGGACTTGAATATGTTTCCAATTAGGTGACGATATACCATGTCATCCTTGTCTACTTGAAAATGTATACTCTTCAGTGTCAGGATGCCTACCAGTTTGTTTGAAAAGTTCCCTTTATACTAAATAGGTGATTTTTTAAAAATCCATTCGAATGCAGCTTTTTTTAGACCATGCATTTTACTCTCCAAGTGTGGAAATTCTTTGTAAGTACTCTCTGTATGTCCATCTCCTGCAAGGAAAGGGGACACAGGAGAGCTTTACAGTCACTCTAGCAATGGACTTCAAACAATAACTGTGAAACGTCCATCTAGCAAACATTTCAAGAACAGAAGTATGTTATATTCAATCAAGGCACAAATAACTATTTAAACATCAACCAGGTACCAAGGAACTGGGTCTCTGGGAGTCTGTCATCAAGAGGTTATAATCAAATGGAACAGTTAGTCCTAAGTACAGGAACACACCTCAGCACAGGGTAAAAGCCCTTAGAAGGCAAAGCGCTTAGCCAAGCCTGTCACTCAGCAAGGGAGGTCTGTCTCTTGCAGTGCGATGGTCGAGGAAGGTTTCGTGCAAGAGGTGACTCCTCAGTGGAGCTCCTGGGGGAGGCTGCTGGAGGCTGTCCCGTGGCTCCAGGGAGGGCAGGGAAACCCTCCACGTTCAGGATCGCCAAGCCAAGGCCAAGGCCACAAAGGGTACACGACATCCTGATGTGATTTCCTACGCTGGAGATAAACATCTGCAGTGAAGTGTTGCCTTGCCCTTGGCGTGGCAGTGTGGAACGTGCAGCTCTTTCCTGCTTTCTCTATAAAGATCTCAAAGGGATATGGCTTATTTTTGCTGAAAAAGTAAAGTCTGAAATAACCTAAAACCAGTGGGTTCCAAATGCTGATTCATGGATGGGTTATGTCAGAGCTGATTTCCTGGCCTTGAGAACAAAAGCTCCCCAAGGGCAGTGATGTGTCCTGTCTTACCTCTGTGCCCTTGGCAGCGTGCCCGGCACATAGTAGGTGCTCAATAAAATGTCTGACTAGTGACTGGAGACCCCTGAGAGGGCATGGGTGGGTTAAACTGGGGCAGTTTTAAAAGAGCCAGAGGGTTAAATGCACACAGTAAGAAAAGAAGAGAAGACAGGAGAATTTTAAAAGGAATAGGCACCTACTATACAATGTGAAAGACACAGATGTAGTCTGATGTACAGGCTGTTGGTGCTCCCAGCCAGGGAACAAAAAGCCTTTTCCTTTGGACTAGCTGCCCAGTTGGTCCAAACTATGAACCTATGGACTAAGCTTCTATGACCCTCTGTTATTGTGAACACAAAAGCATGATCCTTTGCCTGCTAACTGTTGAAAATTCTTGAAATTCTTGAAATTCTTGAAAATTATCTTCTTGCTGATCTTTATCATCAAACTATTTTGAAGTCCACACCTGTTCTCCAAAGCCCAGCGAAGTAACTGCTTCCGCCCTCAAGACAATCAGTGTGGTCAGTAGGTCATGGGTCTCACTGTCCAGGAATCGGTCAAGCATTCCAAGTGCCTTTGCTCATGTTTATAACAAGGACAACTTCCGTCATTCACACTCACACCCGACCTCAGTACAAAACACGAAAACACGAGTTCTACTGGGCTCCCCACATATGCGTAAAGAAAAGCCTGTGCAAGAGGGAGAGCATCAGTGCGAAGGGTTCCTAGTGGGGCTCGGGGGTCCAGAACTGCTTCCTGATTCCTTACTTTGGGGTCACACATGTCAAACAGGGCCTGGGGAAGGAAAAGCCAAGAAGCAACCACAGGCATCCCAGAGAGAGGGATGTACCTGGACTATCTCCTCTCTTCCTCTCTCTCTCATGCAGACACACATATCTGTGCACTAGTTTATCCATTATAATGAAAACACTCAAACACTGGTTTAATTAAAAATCGTGTTCTTCAGCTGTAATATCTGACTCCCTTCTTATCATTTAAGGATTTCAAGACTGGAAATTTGCATGTATTCATACACTGTTGGGATAAGTGTTCACTGTCCTTTGACTGTTTGGGGACCAGGAAATAGAAACTTTTTAGAAGAATGAAGGGGAAGGGGAAGAAACCTTCTAGTTCAACACAAATAGCCCTGGCAGGGCTCCAGCTGGCCTGTATCAAGCACCAGCAGTCGTAACTGTCCCAAGAGCTGCCACCTGTCAGAACTAAATGGTCCAGTTCACCCCTACCACCATCACCTTTGTTGCTCCATTTGGGGTTTACGTGTGTGTATGTGTAGGTAGGGGATGGTCCGGTATTAGAATCATAAACCACACGATCTTCCCCCTTCACATAACAGAGAACGAAACCGAGCCCCAAAGTAGTGGAACGAACAGAGGCTAGAGAGACGCGTCTAACCTGGCGGGATCGGATCCACCCTAGAGGCTCACTGTGAGGTGTCATGGAGGTAGAGCACTTTGTCGATTCTCCTGAGCACTGATGGAGAACGTCAGGAGACAGTAATTTCCTTCATCATCATCCGTCTCCCTCCAACTCCACCTCCCCTTCCTCCACCCCAAACACTGCAGTGAGTGTAGGTTCCATGACAGCCTGGCTTTTCTCTGATGTTTGCAAGCACATGGCTGGCACTTATAAATTCGTCAAACAAATGAGTTTTATACGAAGAACACTTAGAACAGCGTGTGTTGCGTGGCAGGCACTCCAACAGCAGTAGCCGCCACTGCAGTGGTGGTGGGTGGAGGACACCCACATGGACCCATAGGCCTTCCACACGGGCTCCCAGGCCGGAGTCCTCCCCCCACCAAACTGCAGCACTCCTCCCTCAACCCAGAATAAACCGCTCAGCACTTCTCCCTCTTGCTCTCCCCCCGAGTCTCTGTATTAAACCCAAAAGAAAAGAGTAAGCTATTTTGCACGATGCCTTGTACACAAGTTGCTCTAACGCTCAAATACAAGGTCCCAGCAGCACGTTCCAAGCCTTTCAGCGTGATCAATGAACACTTAACAGGTATGCTTCTGTTCTAAGCAGCAATGGAAACAGAGCTTGAGTTCTGCCCACTCTAACCTCCACCATGCTCTGTGTATTCTTCACAGAGCAATGTATCCCTGCGCAGAAGTCAGAGACGGGATCGCTTGAAAAGACGGCTGGATTCCTCTTCCCCTGTTAATCATGTGTTAGACACATGTTTAAAAATTATGTCATATCTCATCACCTCACATTCAAATGCAAAATGGAACTTCTTCAAAAGCAGTGCTGAACCAAATTAGCAGGACTCAAGATTTATGACTGAAATTTCAAAATAAGTTACCCAGTCCGTGGGTAACAAAGTAAGTGCCGCCCCCTGTGTCTGAGAGGCAAACTCATACAATCAGAGGGAGGGGCACCCCGCCCAGGGGAGCAGAGGGTTCTCGACCAGTTTCCTGTTGATCACCACAGCGAAGGTCCCCAGGAAAGGAAGTCTCTGATGATAGCAAAATGACAAAGCAAGGCCCCCCCGTGGGCTTCCATGAGTGCTTACTGCCTTTCTCTCTTCCTGCCTGGCCCCATCCACTAGGAAGGGAAACTGACTTGAAGATGCAGGCAAAACAGTTGCCCCTGGGACTTCCCTGGTGGTCCGGTGGTAAAGAATCCGCCTTCCGATGCAGGGGACGCGGGTTAGATCCCTGGGCAGGGAGCTAAGATCCCACATGTCGCAGGGCAACTAAGCCCACGCGCCACAACTACTGAGCTTGCGCGCCTCAACTAGAGAGACTGCGTGCCGCAAACTACAGAGCCCACATGCTCTGGAACCCGTGCACTACAGCTACAGAGCCCACACGCTCTGGAGCCTATGCGCCATAACTAGAGAGAGAAAAAAAACCCTGCATGCCACCATTAGAGAGAAGCCCGCGTGCCACAACGAAAGTTCCCTCATGCCTCAACGAAGGTCCCGCATGCCACAACCAAGACCCCATGCAGCCAAAAATAAATAAATAAATAATAAATCTGAAAAAAAAAAAAGAGTCTGCCCCTGTAGTATGTGCAGACAGGTGTGACACTGAGCCATGCCCTAGAGACTAACTCCAATCCACCATTTCATTCTAGCCCCTGAACCAAAGGGGCAATTGCCGGGATCAAATGGGGCCCGTTTAATTTTCATTAATTCATGCATATTTATTAGTCTCTATGAAACACCTAGATCCCTCAGCTTTTATTGCTGCTCCCTAACCGGCCCACTCTTGGCCTAACAGCAAATTGTCACAAATGAACACTTCTGGTTAACCCACGTGTGGGATGTGTGATGTTTATAAAGCAACCAGAGGAATCTGTTCTCAGACAACTTCATCTGCCGTAGGCGGTAGTAATTTTTGAGGTGTTTTAGCTCATTTGTTGATTTTCTTTGCTGATTCTTTAAACTTAACAGTTTTCATCATCCAAAAGAATTCCTTTCTACTAAAAAAGTCTATAACATGCCCATTCTCCACCCTATCTCCCCCAAAATGAGTCTAAAGCCACCTTGAAGAGTCAAATTTATGGCTTATTTATAAACTTGTGTGGAAATGGACGTACTCGGCTGGCCCTCAGTCACCTCCGGCACGTCTGTCTACCTGCTGGTCCAGCTGAGAGGGCACTGGAGAGCGAGAGCAGCTGCTAAGCTTGCCAGGTGGAAACACACCTGCTAGTCATGCTGCTTCCTGCAGAAGAGCATGACATATTTAAGAATTTTTTTTCTTTTTTCTTTTTTTTTCTTGCGGTACGCGGGCCTCTCACCGCCACGGCCCCTCCCGCCGCGGAGCACAGGCTCCGGACGCGCAGGCCCAGCGGCCATGGCTCACGGGCCCAGCCGCTCCGCGGCATGTGGGATCTTCCCGGACCAGGACACGAACCCGCGTCCACTGCATCGGCAGGCAGACCCCCAACCACTGCACCACCAGGGAAGCCCGAGCATGACATATTTAGATGTCCAATTCCAGCACAGGGTTCAGGAACAATTTTACTAGCAGTAAAAGAGGATGATGTTATATGTATATGTTAAAATCATGGCCGAGACCACACATGCCATAGAGAAACATGGGAATGAACCACACGTGATAAGCTATTGGCTGAGTTTTTCCGTCAGTGTTGTTCCTTTCTGTTCTCAGCCACTAGTGCTCAGTAGCAGACAGGTGACAGCACTTGCCAGAAGCTTAAGAAATTTTATAGGCAAAAATCGTGACGTTGAAGAAACAATCCCTTGGCTGTTTTGATTTTATATTTTTACAAATTGGGGAAAGATGGCCATTGTTTTGTCTTGGAGGAGAGAGTATAGCTGAGAGCCTCTGACTGGGTCTGCAGGTAGAGTCTTGGGGGTAGGGTGCCCTCGGGATCACTCCTCTACCTCCACAACATGCCCTCCATGAAATGTGCAGTCCGAGGAAGGAAGGTCACAAGAAGGTTGTTCCCTCTAACATGGCGCCCATGACAAGGGCCCATGGGTTACCTGAAATTTAGGACAGGAAAATGAAGAGTCTGCTAATTGTCCTAAAGCAACCCCCAGAGTTGGAGGATGGAGTATGAATCTTCCAAGGACAGATGAAAGGACTGGCCTCACTCTCTCCACAAATACCCACCTTTGGCCTTAGGCCTCATTGACTGGCCCTGGGAAATCCGGCCTGGCTTCTGAGCCATTGGGAGCCTTCATTAGGATTCTCAGGGAGTCCCACTGATCTGCTCTTGAGGCCACGAGGGTCTTCATGCTCGTACTTCAGATGGCAACAGGCTGTGGCAGAAAGAAACCTGCCCCTGTCTGGGATCCACTTTCCAGACTCACAGCCCCCGACCACACACTAGGGACTGCCTCTGTGATACACCTACACACAGGCCTGGAGTCCCCTCCAGCCTGCAATCCACCGAGCTGGGGACTGAGGTCTGCCTGTGTGTTTGTGGGAAAAGTGCGGGAGCCCAGCCCACGGTCCTGGATGGCTTTCATTAACTTGTATTCAAACTTTCAAAGCAACTAGTAAGCTGCTTTCTTTCATCTTTGGATTCAGCCCTGGATGTGGGTCTCTGAGCAATGCTAAGTCAGAGACACAAGTGGTTTGAATCGAAGAGGACTATTTAGGTCTCTCATTCCTTTTTTTTTTGTTTTTGTTTTTGTTTTTGGTACGCGGGCCTCTCACTGTTGTGGCCTCTCCCGTTGTGGAGCACAGGCTCCGGACGCACAGCCTCAGCGGCCATGGCTCATGGGCCCAGCCACTCCGCGGCATGTGGGATCTTCCCGTACCGGGGCCCGAACCCATGTCCCCTGCATCGGCAGGCGGACTCCCAACCACTGCGCCACCAGGGAAGCCCTCTCATTCCTTTTTGACAGTTGTCCCTCGGCTGACTTGTTCATAAACATGTGTGTGCACATGCAGAGACACACAAAACCATACACCAACATGTTAACGACAATTCTCTCTGGTGAGATTAGAGGTGATTTTTTACGGTCTCCTTTACATTGTTTTTTCCAAATTTTCTACAGCGTGTTACTGTTATAAAAAAAAAAATTAATGTTATCATGTTTTTGTTCCTGTTAGAGTCTTTGTGGGGATGATAATATTAATAAAAATGTCCTACTGAGGAACAAAACCAAAATATTTTCAAAAGAACAAAACACCCCATTTTAGCTTCAGGCTTCACAGTATTATAGGAGCCACGGCCTGCTTTACAGTAAACTGAATCCAAAGCTCATTCGTCATCAAGTGTGTACAGCAGGCCTGCCTGCTATGGGCCAGCCAGGTGCTGGGACACCGAGAAGAGACAGACACCCTGCCCTTGAGCAGGGCACACACTCATGGGAGACGGGCAGTGACAAGAGCACAGCAGAGAAAAGGGACGCGTGAGGGCTTTGAGAGCATACGCCCATCTGATCCAAGATAGGGAGGGTGTGCTGCAAGTCGGGTAGGAGGCGGAGGTGACGGGTGGACAGGGGCTAGATAGTGAAGCGTCAGGTCCTAATCCTGTGGGCACCGGGAAGCCACTGGCGGGCTTTAGATGGAAAACGATGTGGCCGAATTTGTGCTTCAGAAGAATCCTCCAATAGCAGAGGGGAGGGTGGGCATGCCGGGGAAGGGAGAACATTCAAGGAACATCTGGGGTCAGAGCCAACCAAGCAGGTGTGAGGGGAAGAGAGGAGGGAGTTCGAGTGATCCCAACAGGATGGGAAAAGAGGATAAGGAACTGGTGCTGTGTGTTCAGTCGTGGAGGCTGAAGACAGCATAAAGATAAGCTGGGTTAGCTTTATGGGTTAGCCCAGCAGTGCTCTTCTTTCACTGTTCCCTCCCTAACCTAATCTTTGTACACTTAACTATCCTAAAATATATGTTTCCTGCAGTGGGAAGTCCACACAAAGGGAATTCTGTTCATTCTTAATTCTGTTTTGAACACGTAAAAAGTGGAAGCCTTCTTACATTAGGCGCTTCTACTTCGATGACATAGTGGGCAGGGACCACTCACCCCTTTTTGTGTCGACAGCAGAGACGGCCTGAATCAGAAGAGGTGCATTGGACTCCGAGTACTCCACAAACACCAGCAGCAGCTTCAGGGCCGTCTTCACCACCAGGCGGAACTGCAGAGAAAAGATACAACCATCGTGTAGCTGCAGACACGGCGGGGATGCCTGAAAGCTTCGTCCTAACAGCAGCTGGCACCCAGCCCCTCTTCTCAGCAACGACACAGATTCCTTCACTGGACGCCTCAGAAGGCAGGCGTTAGTATAGTCTCCATTGCACAGGTTAGGAAACTTGAGCGCACAGAGTCCCCTGCCCAAGATTGCACAGCTAGAAATAGAATCCGAATTTGAACACAAGGCCTTTGGCCCCACAGCTCACACCAATGGTCTCTCAGCAAACGAGGTAACAGCTGCTGGGTTGGTTACTTCATTTTATCCAGACTAGATCATTCTGAAGTAGAACCATCAATTCTCATTTTTCTGGCGAGGAAGCAGGCACAGCAGGTTAAATGACTTGTCCAGGGTCACAATAGGTCACCTGAACCAAGTCTTGGCCCTTAAAACTGCAGAGAGGTCTGCCTGGGGCCTCACCCCACAGTCCTGGGCCCAGAGCACTGCACTCACCAGGAGCCCCACGGAGCCCAGGGGCCCTCCCTCACGCGGGCCGAGGGTCACTCACCCAGAGAAATTCCACAACCTCCCAGCTGATGCTACCACAGATCCCTAACTCAGCTCAGCAGCTGGGGGACTGTGGCAGCCTGGGGGTTCCAGCTCAGCTCCCTGCCCATTCCCGCAGGTGCTGCAGCTGCTACCTCCACCCACAGTCTCCTTTCCTGCACCCCACTTCCTTCCAAGAACCTCCTTCTCAGGGAACTCACACACCAACTTCCTCCTGGAAATGGGTTCAAATCTTGCTTCTGAGAAACAGCAAACCTTCCTCGGGGCTGCTCCTCCCACCTGCAGCAGGTGTCTGGGCAGCGCCCCGCCCCCCACCAGCAGAAAGCACTTTCTAGGGGACAGGGGCTGATCTGCATCCTGTCTGAAGGGCCTGGAACTACAGCTGGCACAGAATGGGCTCAGCCGTGTTTGCTCCCTGAATGAATGGATCAGGTAAGGACCAGCCAATCAGCCCACGTCCCCTCGCCCCACCCCCGTGGCTGTGGAGAATCGGCTCCAGGCTCTCCACTCACTCTGCAGCGCAGAAAGGCCCAGTGACCCCGTGGGCATCAGCTCATATCGAATTATTAGGGGCACATGTACGCACTAGGGGAGAACTGGAGCCCTGCACACGCCGCGGCAAACAGCGTGAAACCACCACCCACCCACAGTCATTTCTCCAAATACATGCACCTCCCTCTACCCCTTGCCCCTTCTCCTCTGTCCTACTTCCCTAGTAAACCAGCTGGCTTTTCCTTGATTCCACATCTCTCTCCAGCCAGTGCCCTGGTTCCCAGCTCCAAGTTATAGGAGAACATTTCAAAAGAGTTGCCACCCTCCCTGGCGCCCCTTCCTCACTTCCCATGGACTCCTCAATCCAATCTGACAGGGCTTCTACCTCCACCGCGCAGATTACATTACTCTTGTCAAGGCTGCTGATGACCTCCGTGTTGGTCAGTGCTTACTCTTCTGTGCTCATTCTGGCTCAACCCTCAGCAGCACGTGACACGATCAACGGCTCCCTCCAGAAACAATTTCCTCTCGCCATGGCCGACCACAGTCTCCTACCTGGGTGGCTCCTCCTCCAGGAGGAGCTCAACCTCCAGGTGTGGGAAGGCCTCAGAGCTCACTACTCCCCCTGGTCCCTTGCCGTGCACTCTCTCCAGGTGAGCTGATCCAGGCTCTTAGTTTTAAGGCCCATCTATGACTCAGTGCTCTCCAGGCCTGGCCCCTGACATCGCCACTCGAATGCTGACAGGCCCTCAAATTCAATATGGCCCAAAGAGAACTCTTGATTGGCACTCATGCTCATTCCATCCCACAGACCACTGCCAGCATGTTCCTTCCACAGCCCCCACCTCAGGACAAGGCCCCGCCATCCACTGAGTACAAGCGGGAGTCACCCTGCCCTTCCCCCACCCAATCCTACGACGACGCCATCGTCCAGGGCTGTCAGCGGCTGTCCCTGCCCTGACTCCATCCACATCTCCATCTCCCTGTCCACCATGAGAGCCTCCTAAGTCCTCCTGGGCTTGTCACCATGAGGTCCATTCTCCACACTGCCGCCAGAGGGAACCGGGCACTCTCAACCCTCTATCCGCTCTGCGTCACATTCAGGGTGGAATCCACCCCGTGGGCTTTACGTCTCTGCCAAGCTCTCTGACCTCATCTCCTGTCACTCTCCCTCTGCCCACGGAGCTTCCATTAGCCACCTTTCTTTAGTCATGTGACCATGCGCTTTTCACACACTGAAGCTTGTGCATGACTCAGTGTTCTCATCGGCTATTCCCTAACCAGTCACCACAGGACTGGCCTTTCCTTATCCTTCAGGTCTGAGAAATTTCCCCTCATGGGAAGTGGCTTCCTGACTACTTCATCTAAAGGAGCCCCCTGGTCACTCACATCACCCTGTTCTATTTTCTTCACATCCTTTATCATGACCTGAAATCGCTACATACAAGTTTGTTCACCTCATGTTCCTCTGTTGCCCCCGACTAGAGCAGAACCTACCTGGTGGCGGAGATGCTACTTTATTTGACACACAGGAAACAGCGTCTGCCCCGAGGAACTACTGGGTCAGCACTGCACACGAAGGGCAGGCCGGCGCGCCCTTTTCACCGAGGTCTGCTCTGCACACCCAACCACTAATGTATGTGTAGCCAGCCTCGTATCCCCCACTCCACGCCCCGACAACTTCACGGAGGACAACCAGCGTATTGGGCTTCTGTCCTCACGGCGACATCCTTATCGCAGTGGCACCTGAGTTCTTGTGAGGGCTTTGAGCTCTTTAGAACGTTTTCAACTTCATAACCTGAGTCCCACATTCTCTGCTCTCCCTGACTGAGAACAGACTAAATTCCAAAGTATTTTTCTCAGCAGCTACAAGGTTGGGGGCAGGAGGGGAAGGCATGGCATGATGAACTGTGCTATCTTTGTACGTTGAGAGCTGAAAAAAATTTCTTCAAGTAAATAAAACAACCCAGCAAGCCCAGGCTTGGCGCCCTCCTCAGTGGGTACACTATTATTATGTGGTTTAAGCCTCCTCAGTGCCTTTGTGGGAAAGAACCTGGCTGCTGCCCAGCCCACTCCCCCATCAGCTGGTCTCAGCAGGACCCCCTTCTGGGCATCTCTGTGGTCACGGGGCCTTGGCCGGCATGATCCCAGGGACCCACTCTCCCATATGAGGCTCTCTAAGTAAGAAACCACTGACTGTTTTCTCAGGGAGCCTTCTTTCTCTATTAGTCTCAACATGCCTATTCATGTCATCTTCTCCTTTGCAATAAAGGCTCTGTTTAGAGATCTTTTGGCACTGTTATTTTATTTTTTTTAAATCCCTAAACTCTTCTGATTCATGATTTTAGGTTTCTACAAATTTGGCTTCTACTGAGTCTAAGTGGACATTTATTTATGTTTGGAAGACTTACTATGTGAAATTAATCACAAACATATTAGATAGTTAAACTACTTTAGAAAAAGAGCATTAGCACGTTAATTTTATGGAAATGGATGGATGGTACTAAGTGCAAGCATGTCCCAACTAACCATCAAAATACATCCAGCAGGAGGACTCCTGATAAATACCTCACTAACATTACTGCACAGACTTGAAAGTAATAAAAGTGCCTGACTTCAAAAGATTTCTACATCAAACCCTTACTTTTCCAGAAATCACTTAATTTGATGCCCTCCAGAACCTGGAAAGCTATCAAAACCCTCCAAAACCTTGGAATAGCCACAATGGAGGCCACACAGCCATTCCTCCAAGTCCAAACACGCTGCTCATCTCAAAGCTCTTAAAAATCCACACCTGGTGCCACAGCACTTAATCCTAAGACACATTCGAACAGGAGTGGCCACTGAGCTTCCCGACCTGCTGAGAAGAGGCAAACCAGAGGCCAGGCCCTGGCCTGGAGAGGCAGGCCCACTGTGGCGGCAGGAGCAAGGACCGCAAATGAGGGGGCGGGAACAAGCGGCTTGGATGCCAGCACACACTCCACTGCGTGGCTCAGACACTGAAGACTTCTCAAAGGGCAGTGACACTCCAAGGACATTTCATCTCTGCCTGGTGCTCCTTCATGTTCTAATGAGGGGTTTCATTGCAATGACTCACAGGCTCAAACACCGGCCTATCCATCTAACACTGAGGGAAAATCAGTAACAATAGATTCTCATTCCTGTGGAGCATCAATCGCTTGGGAAGACAAAGCAACTGGTCACAAAACAGTTAAACACGGCAACATGGAGTCAGCCTCAGAAGCAGTGGCTCTAAGACCAACCAGATGCTGGGGTAGTAGATTCCCCACATCCAGAGGTTCTGAGTGGCCCTTGCTAAGGCTATTGCAGAAGGAATTCAGAACCCGGACGGGGGTGAACTGGCTGAGCCCATTTAAAGTCCCTCTGAATCCCAAGAGGCTCTGCTTCTTCTTTCAATGTCTTGAGTGCCTTCAGATGCCCAGCACCCAGCGAGGTTCCCTGAGGGAGTCAGGAAGCTGTAGCCCTGCCTTTAAGGAGATGGTCACCCTGCTGTGGAGAGAGGACTCAGAACACCTCCATACCACACAGCTGAAAGCATTACCGTGTTAAGGGCCCTCCGAGCCAGGCTGCTGAGAACAGAGAGCGCTTCCCAGAGCAGGGCCCTTGCAGTGGGGAGAAGAGACAGTTGGACAGGCTCAGGGCTGATCCAGCCGCCCTTCGGGGCTTCCATGGTGCAGAAGAGCCATGTGACAACCTGTGGGTTCCTGCTAACACAAATAAGCCCTCTTTTTTAGGATTGGAGGAAACACACTGGGGGTCGAGATTCAGCCTTTGGGCTACACATTACCTACTTTTTATATACAGTCGACCCTTGAATAACCCTTTGAATTGCGCAGGTCCACTTATATGCAGATTTTTTTCAAAAGTAAGTACTACAGTATTACATGATCCATGGCTGGTTGAATCCACAGGTGCAGAACAATGGATACAGGACCGAGGATACAGAGGAACCACAAATACGGAGCGGAGCGCTGACTAATTCATACATGGATTTTTGACTCCTAGGAGGGTCTGTGTCCCTAACCTCTGTGTAATTTAAAGGTCAACTATAATTACATTCTAGGAAAAACTAGTACTGTAGTCTATTTTAGCGCCGTCCATTATAATAAATTATGCTTTATATTGCTTTAAAGCATGCAGCTAAATCACAGTATATAACAGGAATCTGAGCCAACCCCTTTGCACAAGGACAGGCACATGCAGCCAGCACTGAACCGTGCTTCTCACAAGTATGAGCCTTACTCTTGGCTGCAGCGGTCATTCTCACTCTGCTCCTACACAGCGTAAAATAGGGGCCATAAGGCTTCAGAGGAACAAGGATGCCTGATGACCCAGGGATGCAGCACTTGTCAGGTCAAGCCTCAGTCAGGGACCGAGCTTCCATGAACAACTGCATGAACAACTCGGGACTCCCGCGTCACCTCCGTGTCAGGGAGGCAGGGACTGAGAGTAGGAGGATGGTGTCCACACAGTGCTTGGCTGGATTTTGGTTTTGGTTTTTTTTTAATTTTCCGGGTCAACCCACAGGGAGGGCGTGGAGTCAGCCTGTACAGAACCCGGGTGTCTAGGTTTTGGATAAAATGTAACCATCAGATGTATGGAAAAGGAATAAAAGGCAGCTTCTCAATAATTCTGCACTTAAAAGCAAACCAGAACTCCCTTCATGTTTTATTGTACTTAGAGAAAAGCAACAACTACACTTAGCAGGTCAAATATGCTGTTTATTAGGTAGAAATAAAAGTATTCCCCGAAATCTCCAAATTCCTACTCCTCTTCTAAAATTCAGCAACCATAAAAAAGAAAACAATTTCCAAACCTCAGGATTTAAATTACAAAGGGGGTTAGAAAGACATGCTTCATTCTGTTTGTTTCATTTTCCACTAAAAAAGAATATGTTATAGAAGGGGATGCTGGTTATTAAAACTGAATTCAAAATTGTAAGGTTAACTGGACCCACAAAGCTTTGCCACTTTGCTTACAAGCTTACCAGAACTAAGAATATACTAAATATTTTAACAACAACAAAAAATTCAAGTGACTTAAGATACTTATCTTTAAGAACTTCTCTTAAACATATACTTAAGCTCAGAACTCCTAAGCGAAAAGCTCAGAATGCGCCCGGAAGCTTCTGTAACTGGTTATCTAACAGATACCTTGGACTGCAAATCTTTCCCCTTTTGTGATGTTGTCTGCCAAATGAGGTGGATCTTATCAGAAATAAAGTATGGGCCCAAATATATTCCCTGAGTCCAGAATTCTGAGCTGTGGCTTTCAGGTTTCTTGAGGGGAGGGGTGAACACACTAAGGCTGGCACACCTGCCAGGACAGGAAGTCACCTGCCTCAAACCCTGATGGCCGACCTGTTTATGACCCAGGGCAATTTGCAGAAAGGGAACCAACTTGGTGATTAACGGAGTAGCCAAGTGTGAGGCTGGTAACCCCTTAAGTTTTTACTAGTCAGTGGTAGGAAATCTTACAGAATGTAAAATACAGAAGACTATTCAAAAATAATTCAAATAAATGTCAAAATAGTAAATAATGCTACCAATGAACATGTTCTATTGAGATAAAATTCTGGGGTTTAACTGGAGGTTTCTTAAAGTATAATGACTAAAAGTGGACAAGACCAGAAAACATCCACTGTGCTAACTTTCCCTTAGGAGACTCAGTGTAACTATGAAGAGTTAGTTGGTAACAGTTAACATAAATCCACTGTTGTTAACTAAGCACTCCCGAAAACCCTGCACTGAAATACTGCCTGAGGGAACACCTTGACAGTATCTGATGAAGGGGGGAATCAATCAGGGTGGGGACTTTTCCCATGAGTGATATCTCCATCTTCAGATGCAAAATCTCCTGGTCTAGGAGGCTATGTGACTTGTCACGCAGCTAATTTCTGGAGGAAGTCAAAGAAAAACCAGGCCTATCTGATTCTTTCTACTATACTATAGGGAGCCCCATCTTTCCCTCTGGTGCAAAAACATAAGCCTTGGGGAAATGTGACACATATCCTTCTCCAAGGAATAATCAAAGTTAAAGAACTTTCTTATATAAATAGCTAGCTCTGGAAGCATGACAGTGGACAACAAGCAAACCTCAGGAATGGTGAATGTGCTACTGGCAAGAATTCGGCAGTCAGCTCACATCTCCTTGGATGGGTGGAGAAGGCGGGCAGGTGAGTGCTGGCAGGTGGAGAGAGGCTGCGGGGATGCGGGTGAGCGGTGCTGGCAAAGGCAGACCTGAGCTTGTAGGGCTATTCCCAGGGCGGCTCCAGGAAGCCTATGCTTCTTCCAGTCCTCCTGTCCACCCAACTCTCTAAGAACATCTCTTCCTAAGGAACGGCATATCGGCTACCGTGGGGTTTTTACATCACCCCAAATGTCTTCCATATTAGAACCACCCATTCTTACTCTCTCCAGCAGCTAGAACACAGCTGCTAGTCCTTGGCCGCATTTCCTAAAAGGGCAGAAGGGTCAAAATCCCACCCCTGCTCCTGTTTCTCCCATTTACGTTCACAGGGGAACTTGTCTGTGTAAAACAGTAAGCTGCCGTTCTGGTTTATCGATAAGCCTCTGGAGAGTTGTGGTTCCTTCCACATATCGGCTCCCTGAAGTAGATCATCTCAGAGTGGATTGAAGAAGCTGCTGTTCCAGCTTTGTGGCTGGAGACTCATCCTGGACCACGGGGTCCCCTCAACCTGCTGGCTCATTTAAGTTCTGGCTTGAACCTCTGGCCTCTCCCTCTTCCCAAACAATGACTAGTAAAACTTCCTTTTTTTTCCCTTCCACTGAGATTATCCGCATATGGGGGCATCCAAGAGATCAAATCAGTGAGAATTAGTTTTCTGGGTGTATGGAGCCAAATAACCAGCAAAAGAGCAATAGCTATAAAGGGGAGGCTGGCTCTTTGCACACATAATATCTCTGACACACATATTACTTGAACCTGCCATTACAACCTGTGGAATTTTAAAAATCTTACCTAATGAAATATTGATAAACATGGAAAAAACTGAAAATACAACCTCATTCACTAAATGTGTTTTCATGAAGACACAAAGAAGCTCTATAGTGCGTAATTAGAAACAATTTGATTTTACAATATGAGAAAAATCAAATAAATTATAGTACACTTGTATGATTAAATATTACATAGGCATTAAATGTTATGTTTTGAAATGCCATAATAATACAGGAAAATGCTTATAATATTTAGAGTTAACTACGTAAGAACATTTCAAAGAAAAAGAGTAGAAAGAAACGTACAAAGTTAACAATCTTTATATCTATATGGTAGCATTTCGGTGATTTTTACTTTTTTTTTTGTATTTCTAAAGTCTTATACAAAGAGAATATATTACTCTTATAATCATAAAAAAATCAGTAAAAGTTTTTAAAGGTTATTTTTTAATATCAAGATTTCATATTATACCAATAAACTTTAGCTATTTTTTTTTCAATCTGTTATGATTAACTGCATCATGAAATTAGTTTTAATCCAAATTTCTATTAATAAAATACATATTAATTCAAGTAATTTGGAAAGATTAAACATAAAAATCTGATAGAATTCATTGCCTGAGTAGACCTCATGGTATTTTATTTATCGTGTTTTTAAATATACAAAATTGAACCTCTGGCTCCTACTCAGAAAGCTACAAAGAGTGTTGCTCCAAACCTAACAAGAAAAAGGGCCAAATAATCATTAAAATCAACTTTTCTTGAATCCACTAGAGAGATGGGATTTCAGGGCAACCAAATAGCATGAAAGCTAAAAAGGAACAGTTTTCCTTCCACCAAGAAAAGGTGGGACACAGCAATGGCCCATATAAGTAGAGCAGAGTAGGAAGATGGAGCCACCACACCGAGCAGCAAGTCAAACTCAGATCATAGTTGCAGCAAATGGCCAAGGATAGACTATCATGAGAGTATGGTACCCCTGGGAGCTACAGACACAGAGGGATTCAGCATCCACTCAGAGCCGCTGTCCAGTGACCTCCACAGCACCACGAGGAAGATCGGGGCAGGGATGGAGACCTAAGAAAGTCTCCCCGTGGTGCAGGCTGGGGGATGCACAAGCAGATAACGAGAACGACAGCAACCACCCCATAGGAGGAGGGGAGCAGCTACCACACCACCTGGACAGGCAGGAAACTACACCCTGAGCCTTCTCCTCTATGAGACAAAAGCCGTAAGCCGCAGGGAAGGACAGCAAATCTTGTTGCCCCTGACGCACAGGTGGCGTAAGAGAAGGGAGAAGAATAAGACTCTGTGCTGCTGCGGCAGGAGCAGGAAACCATCCTCAGCACAGGACTTTAGAGGTCCCCTACTACCGAGGGAGGTACAGGATCACTGAGGTAGTCCCCCCCCCCGCCGCACCCTGCCACCAAGACCCAGGCACACTGACCCTTCTGAAGACCAACGTCGAAAACAAAGATGATGGAGAAAGCCCGGTCCAGGAAGTGTCACTGGTGCTTATCGCTAGCAGAGGGACAGGAGCGTGGAGAGAGACCCCCTCTGAGGTTCAGATGCATAAAAAAGGTCTAAAGCTGACAGCGAAAAAGGAACTTTGAGAAAAACCCTTTGGCAAACCAGTCCTCACCTCAAGCACAAGATAATACCTTAAGGAACTTGAAAACTGGTGGTACAGGAACATACCAGAGCAACAGCAAAACCCAAACCCTGCTCCCCTCGAGAGCAGACTGACAACCTCTCAAAGAGCCTAGCGTTAGAGACTTGCCCATTTATAGGCATAAACACTACCTACCGCAGTCTATACTGTCCTATACATGATACCAAGCTTTCAACCAAAAATTACAAGATGTACAAAAAAGCAGGAAAGCCCCAACTCCCCACCCCTGCTATCAAGAAATGAAGCCATCAACCGAACCAGACTTAGACTTGACTCAATACTGGAACTATAAAATTCACAATGATTAATACGTTAAAAACTAGTGGAGGGCTTCCCTGGTGGCGCAGTGGTTGAGAGTCCACCTGCCGATGCAGGGGACACAGGTTCGTGCCCCGGTCTGGGAAGATCCCACATGCCGCGGAGCGGCTGGACCCGTGAGCCATGGCCGCTAAGCCTGCGCGTCCGGAGCCTGTGCTCCACAACGGGAGAGGCCACAGCAGTGAGAGGCCCGCGTACCTCAAAAAAAAAAAAAACTAGTGGAAAAGGTACACAATTTGCATGAGCAGATGATATATTTCAGCAGAGAGAAACTAGAAGAAAGACTCAAATGGAAATGCTGGAAATAAGCATTAAAGGAGATGAAGAATGTGTTCAGAAGTTCATCAGAAGACTCAACACAGAGGAGCACAGAATCAGTTTACTTGACGATAAGTCAGTAGAAATTGCCCAAATGAAACACAGAAGACAAAAGAGTGAATAGAGGTTTTACCCATGCAAGACATATTT
This sequence comes from Phocoena phocoena, assembly GCF_963924675.1. Taxonomy (NCBI): domain Eukaryota; kingdom Metazoa; phylum Chordata; class Mammalia; order Artiodactyla; family Phocoenidae; genus Phocoena; species Phocoena phocoena. The sequence continues at coordinate 39,398,994 of NC_089231.1, forward strand.
TGCACGAATGTGTCATGAGCACTTAGAAAAGAGAGGGAAACAGCCGGGACCAGCAGTTTCCAGGTGAACAGGTTCTGGCAAGCTGAGTGCATCTCTTTTTTTTTTTAAACAGGAGGTGGTAGACAAGTGAAAAAAGAGTCTTTAGCTCACAACACTGAGCACTTAGATGCAGGTACAATGCTCAGTGTTTTACATATTCTTCATTATTATTATCCTCATTTTATAGATTATTATCTCCATTTTATAGAAAAAAATAATAATCTACCCAAAGGATCACACAGGTTGTCTGATCCTAAAGCTCCACCCTCACCACCAGATGCAGCCTACCTTGTGATCTCAATGAAGAAACGAGGCTGGATGATCATAGAGTTAGATGCCTTCCCACTAATTGCACTAAAATGGCCCCAATGCCCTAACTGATCAGTGCTGACCTGCAGGCTGCACTGGCTTACACATTGCTTGCCTCTGTCGACATTTTGGTCAATGACACAGAAACTCTGCTTATTCAATTTACGTTAAATAAAAATAAGATTAAGAGTTAATGTGATGAATGGGCAAAGTTCAAAAGTATATTGAGGCTGGAACTCTGGCCTGAAATCAATGGGAAAAAATGCAAAGTTCTGCACTCAGGTGTAAAACAATCACAGAGATGCAGAATGGAAGAAACTGGCAAACGTGGATGAGTGGGGAAAAAAAAAAAAAACCTGGGAGGTATAGTGAATTACCAGTTTGATTTGGGCCAGCACCCAGGGCTGTTGCTGAAATCAGAGGTAAGATTTGTGGAAGGGTGACATTGTATCCCAGGAGCCTACCATATTACTATTCTTTGTACTGGATAGACGGAAAAATTAGTAACCCATATGATGAGGATTTGCAAACTACATCCCCAAGGACCATCTGTGGAAACCATCGAGTTTAGTTTGGACAGGGTGGCATGATAACTGCCTTTAAATACTCAAAGAGCATCCATGGGGAAGTGAGTGTGTGTTGTTCAAGAAAGCAGTGCACAGCGTTTGGTTAATTACAGAGAGGCTGAGGTGGGTCCCAATAAGGAAGGCTTTCCGTCAATTCCAGTGTCTATTAATGGCTGTTGGGGGGAAATGGCACTCTCTCTGCCGGAGTATCAGGAATGTGGCTGGTGAATGTCAGGAACACCTTGAACAAGACTTTGCCATCTCTTCAAGGCTAGGATCCTATTTTACATTATGTAACTCAAAAAGCACTTCAGTGACTCTTCAGATAATTCTGCTGAGTGAAAAAACGCCAGCTCCAAAAGGTTACATGCTGTGTGTACACTACCATTTATATAACACTCTTGAAATCACAAAAGTGTAGAAATGAAGAACAGATTAATGGTTGCCAGGGATGGAGGTGGGCGTGGTAATAGGAGGGAAGTGATATTAGGGCTCCTGCTGGTAATGGATATACTGTCTTTTGACTGTACCAAAATCTCAATCTCCTGATTTGAGATATTGTAGTACAGTATTACACGATGTTACCTTTGGAGAAAACTGGGTGAAGATTACACAGGATCTCTATGTATTATTTCTAACAATTATATGTGAATCTACAATTATCAATTACCTCAAAATAAAAAGTTTAACTAAAAAAAAAAAATTAAAAAGCGCTTCAGATCTCACCCACATGTAGGTCATCTCAGTGGATCACACTGGCAGTGACATGCCAATGACCATGACCAAAGGGCTCACGGAAGGTCCTCTCCTCCACAAAGAGGCAGCACTTCCTGGAGCACCTGGCACCCTGGACACACCTGTTTAGCTCTCCTGGGAGACACTGCCTTCATCTCACAACCAGTATGCCAAAGCTTTCCTGCTAATGAACCCCAATATCCAACTTTTCTACTCCTGCCAGAGACAATGATGTATTTCTAGCTGCCCAGATTCAAAACTATGACCCTAGCTTTGATTCTTGATTTTGTTTTTCTACATGCAGGAACCCAATCCTAGGAAGCTATTCCTCAAAGTGTCTCAAATTTTCATTGTTACGTTTCTGCTGTAATTCTTAGCCAGGCCTCACCACCTCAGAGATTTGATACTGTGCTAGCCCCCCAGCTTCCCATCCCTGTCAATTTCTCCCCAACCCACCCATCTCCATCCTACGCACTGCACGTTACTTCTCATCATTCTACCATCCTAACGAAACTTTGAGCAGTGTTCCCAGTGTGTGTGTGGGGGGGGGGGGTAGGGAGAAGAGGGAGCATGGCTCTCTAAGGTGTGTGTGTGTGAGAGAGAGAGAGAGAGAGAGAGAGAGAGAGAGAGAGAGAGAGAGAGAGTTGTGTGTGTGTGTGCGTGTGTGTGTGTGTGAGAGAGAGAGGGCTGTGGCCAGAGTTCCCTAGACTCAGGTTTAGCAACTAGGCTACATGGGAGTCGGGACACAGGGTCATCCCCACACAGTACAAAGAAAGTCTGGAGATCTGTGACCAGCAACCTCAGGCACAGCTGGAAGAATGAGCTTCAGTGGGGCAG